>NC_060073.1:6487500-7737500 GCF_922984935.1 Meles meles | reverse complement strand
GTGCTGGGCTTTGGGGGCCCTGATGCCCGGCTGGAGGAGAAGTTGATGACGGTGGTGGCTGGGCCAGACCCGGTGAATACGACGTTCTTGAACTTCATGGCCGTGCAGGATGACACAGCCAAGGTGGGCGGGGGCCCAAGGGTCAGTCCCAGGGGAGCCACCGCCACATAGTGTCTGTCGCGCGCGAGCCTGTTCTCTGCCCCTGTTTCTAATCATCCTCTGACAAAGCAGTATTTAAGCGACGGACTGTGGCTCATGCCTGATTCTGGGTGTCGGCTGGGGCTGGGCCAACCCCTCTGTTCCCAGATCACCCCCTCCCACCCTCACCCTGTCTCCCGACCCCTCAGGTCTGGACCGAGGAGCTGTTTAAGCTGGCTATGAACATCCTGGCTCAGAACGCCTCCCGAAACACGTTCCTGCGAAAAGCGTGAGTCGTGGGTCTGGCCGCGCGGTGGCGGGGACTCGGGTGACCACGGCCGGCGTGTGACCGTGAGGCCTCTGCCTCCCCAGATACACAAAGCTGAAGCTGCAGGTAAACCAGGACGGATGGATTCCGGTGAAGAAGTGAGTACCCCTGGCCCTCAGCACCTTCTCTCCTGTCCCCACCTGGGTGACCTTCACCCTGTGACTCTGACCCCTCTCACCTGCCCAGTATCCTGAAGATGTTTTCAGCAGATAAGAAGCGGGTAGAGACTGCCCTGGAATCCTGTGGCCTCAATTTCAACCGGGTGAGGAGGCCGGAGCGACATAGGGAGAGGAGGGTGGATGGGTGCCCGGTCTTTGGGGGCCAGCCGCCCTGGGTTCTCACCCCACGCTTCTGGGCTCCCCCCAACCTCCACCCCAGAGTGAGTCCATCCGGCCTGACGAGTTTTCCTTGGAGATCTTCGAGCGGTTCCTGAATAAGTTGTGTCTGCGGCCAGACATTGACAAGATCCTGCTGGAGATGTGAGCAGGGCTGGGCCCCCCTCCGAGCCCCCAGTGCTCTGTGTGTGGCCTCTGCTGGCATTCCTTCCAGCACAGTGAGGGGAAGCAGACCTTCCGGGGGTCCCACGGGGGCTGGGGCTGGGGCCGTGCTGTGAACGGCTCCGTGCTGACCCTTTGCATCACCCTCCGCCAGGGCGGGGGACCAAGCAGCTTCAGTGAGCTGTGGGACTTGCCCGAGCTCATAGAGCGAGTGGCCGCTGGAGCTGAGGTTGGGTCCAGCGTCCGGAAGCAGGCCTGGCAGGCCAAACCCTTGGTGGCTTCCGAAGCCCTTGCTAATGCCAATGCCAGCACCTCGGGGTTAGGAAAGTGGGTGGATGGGAAAACCGAGGCCCAGAGTGGGCAGCCGTTTGCCCAAGTCCCACTCAGCTGGTGCGAGAGCCGGGCCCCAACCTCCCGACTCCTGCTCTGAGGCCAAGGGCGTGGCGCAGGGAATGGGGACGGTCCAGCCTGACCCAGCTTCCTGCCCTGTCTAGAGGCGCCAAGGGCAAGCCTTACCTGACGCTGGAGCAGCTCATGGACTTCATCAACCAGAAGCAACGGGACCCGAGGCTCAATGAGGTGCTGTACCCACCCCTGCGGCCGTCCCAGGCCCGGCTGCTCATTGAGAAGTATGAGCCCAACCAGCAGTTCCTAGAGCGAGGTGAGCCCGTGGGGAGCCCGTCGGGGGTCGCAGCAGGAGGCGCCCCAGCTGAGCCTGCTGACCCCACCCATCCCCCAGACCAGATGTCCATGGAGGGCTTCAGCCGCTACCTGGGAGGTGAGGAGAACGGCATCCTGCCCCTGGAGGCCCTGGATCTCAGCACGGACATGACCCAGCCACTGAGCGCCTACTTCATCAACTCCTCACACAACACCTATCTCACAGGTGAGTGAGCCCCCCGTGGGCAGCTGGGGCGGTGGCCTCCATGCCCTCTGCCCATGCGGCCCCTCCAGGGGCCTCCCTCCTTTTCAGGGTGGCTGGTGCTGGGGAAGCAGGCGGGGAACAGGCAGCCCACGCTGGGGGGCAGCGGGGCTTCTCTGCATGGGCGCCTCTCCTGCGTGGTCTGGAAGGCTTCCCCGGGGAAGGGCTGAGGCCTGCATCTGTCGCCTGTGAGGGAGCCCTGAAGGCCGGGAGCAGGACACTCCTGGGTGCCCTTCGTGGGGGGAAGGAGGCCGGAGGCAGGGCCGGTGCTGGGGCAAGTAGAAGTGAGAAGGAGTGAGAAAGGGAGGCAGGGCCAGACCGCGGGGCAGGAAGGAATTTGGATTGATCCTAAGTGGGCGGGAAAGGCTTTCTGGAGGGTGTCAATCAGGGGAGGTCATGAGACCTGGTATGTTTTGGGGAGCGTGACAAGCCAGATGCTCCCCGGAGATGGGATGGGAGGCAGGGAGGGGCCCCAGGCAGAAGGTAATAGAGGCCACCCATGGGTGGAAGGAGGAGAGGGAAGTGGGGGGCTGTGGGGGTGTTGGGGACGACTCCCCGCCTCAGGTCAGTAGCTGGAGGCGGGGTGGCGGGTGTTTATCCGCAAGAGGGTGAGTCCTGGAGGAAGAACCCATCCCCAGCCAGCGCTGCTCGATGCTGACTCTGCCCGGCTTGGACGCGGGCCAAGGGCTGGGTGGCAGGACACGGGCCCTGCCCTGGGGGGTTTCAGGAGAGATGGCGCTGGTTCCACAGCAAATTAAGGAGCGATCAAGGGCTGGCCAGACGGCGTGCCAGGGCCGGGCTGGGCCGCCACCGGGGCCTCCGCGTCTCCAGCGGGGCTGGAGCAGCACAGGCCGGGGGAGGGGAGGTGGTGAGTGGGTGAGGAGCCCCGCGGGCCGGGCGGCTGTGCTGACGGGGCCTCGCCGCCAGCGGGGCAGCTGGCCGGGACCTCGTCGGTGGAGATGTACCGGCAGGCGCTGCTGTGGGGCTGCCGCTGCGTGGAGCTGGACGTGTGGAAAGGCCGGCCGCCCGAGGAGGAGCCCTTCATCACCCACGGCTTCACCATGACCACGGAGGTGCCGCTGCGGGACGTGCTCGAGGCCATCGCGGAGACCGCCTTCAAGACCTCGCCCTACCCCGTCATCCTCTCCTTTGAGAACCACGTGGACTCGTGAGTGGGCCCCTGACCTGAGGACCACCGCCCGCCACCGCCCCCATCGGCCCAGAGGCAGCCATCCTGCCAAGACACTGTTCCCGTGACCTCTGACCCTGAGGGTCTTTGTCTACCCTGGGGACGTCAGCTTCGCACGCCGCCACCCCCCACCCCCATCCCTGAAACCTCTGACCTTTAACCTTGGCCCCGCAGGGCAAAGCAGCAGGCCAAGATGGCCGAGTACTGCCGGTCCATCTTTGGGGACGCGCTGCTCATCGACCCGCTGGACAAGTACCCGGTAGGAGGGCTTGGAGCTGTGGCAGGGCGTGGGGGGGTGGTGAGGACTCCCCGCTCCCCGGCAGGCCCTGACCTGTCTGTGCCCACCAGCTGGCCCCAGGCGTCCCCCTGCCCAGCCCCCAGGACCTGATGGGCCGCATCCTGGTGAAGAACAAGAAGCGACACCAGCCCAGCACCGGTGTCCCCAACAGCTCTGTGCGCAAGCGGCCCCTGGAACAGAGCAACTCGGCCCTGAGCGAGAGCTCGGCTGCCACCACTGAGCCCTCCTCCCCTCAGCTCGGTACCGCCCTGGGCCCAGCCTTCGACCCCGGTCCCGACCCTGAGCTCTCACCTCGCTGAGCCCCACTTGCCTGGCGGTCCTCCTCCTGCTCTCAGCCCGTCCTCCGCTCTCACTGAGCCTCTCAGCCGAGGATGGGACCTCTGACCCCCGACCCCGGGCCCTGACCTCCCCAGACTATAGCCTGACTGGATTGGGTTCCATCGAGTTCCTGACCCATCAGTCTCAGCCTCCCCCCCCCCCCCCCCCCCCCCGCCAACAGCCCTCCTCTCAACCACATTATAACTCTGAATTCTGACTTCTGGCCTCAGTGAACCACATCCTCATACTTCGGCTCTGACCCTTGTCCTCTGACCCCTCTGAGTCTGTCCACCCAGCTGGTGATACTCCTACTGGGTTGAATACCATCCACCTCCTGACCTTTGCTCTCTCCCCGCCTTTACCTTGACTTCCCCACTGAGTCACCTCCACAACCCCTCCTGACTCCTAGGTGTCTGTGTTTGTCCTGACTCCTTGTGGTCCTATCCTCTACAGGGTCCCCCAGCTCTGACAGCTGCCCAGGCCTGAGCAATGGAGAAGAAGCGACCCTGGAGAAGCCCAGCCTGGAGCCTCGCAAGTCGCTGGGTGAGGACGGGCTACAGCGGGGCGCTGATGCTCTTGGATCTGCAGACCGTGAGGATGAGGAGGAGGATGAGGAAGAGGAGGAACAGTCAGATCCTAAAAAGCCAACCACAGATGAGGTCAGCCCTGGAGGTGGGAAGAGGCAGAGGGAGCGTGGATTAAGGACCCAGGCATTTGCTGAGCCCCAGTCTGGCCACGATCCCGTGTTAGCCCTGCTGTCCTGGAGTCTATGGTGGGGAGGTTGTGTAGAGGGGGGAGAAGGGGTCTTAGGTAAACAGGCATGGAAGCAGGTGAAATTGTGCTCATGACTAGGCTGGGGAGAGGCGAGTTAAGCTGTAGTACTGGGGGGAAAGAAGAGAAGAATGACCTGGGCAGGGAAATGGGGCGATTGGACCTAAGGAAGAGGGACACCACGTGCAAAGGCCCTGTGGCAGGACTGGAGAGTACAGGAAGGGGCCCCATAAGACAAGGGAGTGTGGAGTTCTGAGAAATGGAGGTGATGGAAAAGCTGGGTCCATGAGGTCAGATTTGGTAGGGGCCCAGAGTGAGGAAGGGTGCGGGCGGGGGTGGCCAAGTTCAGCATTGCAGGTGTTGGGTTCGGGGCTCTTGGTGGGCCGCAGAGGGGACATGGCAGCATAGTGGCTGGAAATAATGGCTCATCCGCATGGGAATCATTGAGTCCTGGGGCTGGGTGAGGAGTGCCAGCTTCCAAGGATCAGGGAGGCAGGAGACAAAGGAGGAAGGTGGGGGCCAGGGCAAGGTGCCAGAGGGAATGGGACCAGGACTGACGGGCCAGAAGGGGCTGGGGCCCTTGCTGAGAGCCACTGGGCAGCGTGATCGCGGAGGTGGGTGGAGGGCCGGCCCCTCCTTCCTGACGGGGCAGGTGAGGGAACTTCCGGCTGAGCGATAGGTGCGCGCCACCGCTGACCCTTCATTTGGGGGCCACAGGGCACTGCCAGCAGTGAGGTGAATGCCACCGAGGAAATGTCCACGCTCGTCAACTACATCGAGCCTGTCAAGTTCAAGTCCTTCGAGGCTGCTCGAAGTGAGTGGGATAGGAGACGGTGGGAATAGGAGCCAGCCCAGCCTTGCCAGGCCTGATCGCCCCCCACTCCTCACCCCTCAGAGAGGAACAAATGCTTCGAGATGTCCTCCTTCGTGGAAACCAAGGCCATGGAGCAACTGACCAAGAGCCCCATGGAGTTTGTGGAGTATCCTTCCAGTTTGCCAGGGCAGGCTGACCAGGGTGGGGTGCTCAGCGGCCGGCTCAGATGTTCTGACCCACTGACGCCACCCGCACAGGGTCCTGGCCCTCGAGCACCCTGGTCTGGGTTTGGGGTTAGCCTCGGAAACTGCTCGGGGGCGAGGCCGAGAGGCAGGGGGCCAGAGGGGCAGCTAGAGCCAAGGCCGGGCAGTGGGTTCGCAGGAGCCGAGCACAGGCCTGGCGTGCCAGCCAGGAGGCGGGGGCCAGTACACGGTGTGGCCCCTGACCGCCAACCTCAGATACAACAAGCAGCAGCTCAGCCGCATCTACCCCAAGGGCACCCGCGTGGACTCATCCAACTACATGCCTCAGCTCTTCTGGAACGTCGGCTGCCAGCTTGTCGCGCTCAACTTCCAGACCCTGGGTGAGCACTGGCCCGCCTCGACCCCCTGGCCTCCGACCTCACTGACTTCTGCTCAGGGATCCTGCTCTCATTGTCTTGTAGGGACCTCTGGCTCTGTAATGCTAGATCTCTACTCCGAACCAAGACCTCTGCAAACCCCACCTCCTGACCTTGGCTGACCCTAGACCTTAGCCCCTGTCTGATCTTTCCAGAGTCTGAAGCCCTGATCCCATTTGATCAGACCCTGGTGCTCCCTGATCCTCCCTCTGCCTTCGGCTGTCCTTCCTGCCTCCTCATCCCATGGGCCTTGCTGGCCCTTGGCCTCCCCCTGTCATCCCTAGACGTGGCGATGCAGCTAAACGCAGGCGTGTTCGAGTACAACGGGCGCAGCGGTTACCTGCTCAAGCCCGAGTTCATGCGGCGGCCGGACAAGTCCTTCGATCCCTTCACCGAAGTCATCGTGGACGGCATCGTGGCCAATGCCTTGCGGGTCAAGGTGGGGCCAGGGAGCCAGGGATGGGTCTGGCGGGGTGTTCTTGCGGTGGGCCTCTTAGCAGGGGCCTCACCCTCCTGCCCCCTCACCAGGTGATCTCGGGGCAGTTCCTATCCGACAGGAAGGTGGGCATCTATGTAGAGGTGGACATGTTCGGCCTCCCTGTGGATACACGGCGCAAATACCGCACTCGGACTTCTCAGGGGAACTCCTTCAATCCCGTGTGGGATGAGGAGCCCTTTGACTTCCCCAAGGTGAGCCTGCTGCCCGTGCCCGCTCTGCCAGGCTCTCTTGGCAGGGGGAGCCGCAAGCAGGCACGCGGTAGTAGCAGGGATCGGAAGGCAGGGGTGCCAAAGGACCCCAAACCTGGGCCTGTCCCCTCTAGGCCCCAGGTGGGCCCTGTGTGTGCCAGGGTCGGGCTCAGGCTCCTCGCCCTCTGTAGGCTTCGAGAAGAGGACAGGAAGGTGAGACAGCAGGAGGGCCCCTGTGGGGCATGGGTGCCAGCCGGCCCTGTCTCCCGGGCAGGAGACTGATCTGGGCTCACAGACACAAGCTCACACAGACTCATCCCTGCCCCCCCGGAAGGGTTGGGACCTCTGTGGCCTGTGGGAGTGGCTGTGGCCTCAGGCCAGGACCCAGGACTCCCAGTCCAGTTCCTAACCTGGCAAGGCCCAGAGCTGTCCCATCAGATGGTGCCTAGAGAGGGGTCTGCCCGCTGAGTGGCATGGCTGACGGATGGTCAGTCTCTGGGTCAGCGGTCTGAGGGTCTGCTCGGGGTGTTGGTCTCAGTGGCGGTGGTGCGTTGTGGCTCAGTGGGCATAGCAGCCACGGGTTAGCTGCAAGCCTCGGCGGCGCTCTGGGTGTTCAGGTGGTGCTGCCCACGTTGGCGTCCCTGCGCATCGCGGCCTTTGAGGAGGGCGGCAAGTTTGTGGGGCATCGAATCCTGCCCGTCTCGGCCATCCGCTCAGGTGAGGCCATCCGGGCTCCGGGAAGCGTCGGGGCGGTGTGGGCGGGGCGCGGTTAGCGGGGCCTGGCCACCTCACTGTCCCACCCTCGTAGGGTACCACTACATCTGTCTGCGGAACGAGGCCAACCAGCCGCTCTGCCTGCCGGCCCTGCTCATCTACACTGAAGCCTCTGACTACATTCCTGATGACCACCAGGGTAAGCTGGGGCAGGGGGACCTGGGGGTCGCAGCCAGGCAGGGGCTGATCCCAGGCAGGGCGCCAACAGGGTCTGCCGGTGGCTGAGCTAGACGGCCCCCATCAAGGGGGGTTAAACAGACCTGACGGCGGGTTCTGGGGTCCTTGCACGGAACCCGAACAGCGGGGAAGGTGTGGCCTCTGGGAACATGTCTCTGAAACCCTGCCCTCTGCCCCGCACCCAGACTACGCGGAGGCCCTTATCAACCCCATCAAGCATGTCAGCCTGATGGACCAGAGAGCCAAGCAGCTGGCTGCCCTCATTGGGGAGAGCGAGGTAAGCCAAGGCAGGTCAGGTCAGGGGTGGGTGAGAGGCAGCAGGCTCAGGCTGACCTGGACCCTGGAGACTGCTGGTGGGGGGCGGGGTGGGGAACACAGTGCGGGCTGATCTCGGGGGCTGGTCCTGGTGTGTTCCCCACTCTGCTGTGCTGTGGTCCCATCCCAGCCCCAGCTGGTGCCTGGTCCCTCTCTCCGAGTAGGGCTGGATTCTGTTTGCTGCCTTACTGTGGATGCCAGCCCGAGGCATTTACCCACAGCCTCTCTCTGGAGGGCTGGTTCCCCTTTCCGGCTTTCCAGATCATAAAGCCAAGTGAATGCTGAGCTCCCGATCTCCGCCTGGCCGGGTGGGAGCTCTTTTCACGCCCTCAACTCATAGAATCGCCCCCTTCCCTTACCACCCCAGTGTAGACATGGGAACACCGAGGCTCTCCAGTTGGGCCTCCGGCCCTCGGCTCTGCCTCCGACAGCGGCATGGGGCAGGGCTTCTGGCTTCTCTGACTCAGTGGGCTCAGCAGCCCTGGGTTACTGTCTGCACGTTAAGGAGGTGGGAACTACCCCTTTCGCCTGTGAGAGGCCTTCAGGATAGATGGCCGGCATTCCTCCAGCAGCAGAGTCAGAGTTGAAGTGCCGAGTTCGGCTGCTTCCCCAAAGCCACTGGAAGCCACAGAAGCTTTTAAAACGTGGGGTCCTGGGGGACAGGAGCTGGGCAGCGGCGTCTGCGGGGAGGGGTCGGGAGCAGAGGCTCGCCCGCACGTCCAGACCTGGTCCCACGGGGCCTGTGGCCGGCGGAGAGAGAGGCTGCTTGGAGCTGTTAGCGGGAGAGGCTGGTGCCCACTCTGCGGTCACTTCCTTTGCTGATTTAATCAGGAGCCAAGCAACGACGAAGATGAGCAGCTGTGGGCAAGGGCGGAGGGGGACTCGGAGAGGGGAGGAAATTTGGGGTGGGGCCAAGGCTTTCCTGAACAATCTGGAAGTTCCTGAGCGCAGGCAACAGGGCCTGGCATCCTAGAGACACGATCTCTCGTTACCTTTCCCACATCCTGCAGGGAAGAGGGGTTTCGATACGTTTATTTGAGACCTCTTACTTTTCTCGTGGTTGTTTCAATGGCCCCACAATGATAGATGGGGAGCCCGGGCCAGACCGGCTAAGGGAAGCCAAGCAGAGGCACTGAGGAGCCCTGGGAGGTTAGGACAGCATTTCTGGAAAGAGCCTTCTGCTTTCTCCCTGGCAGGCTCAGGCCAGCCCAGAGACCTGCCAAGAGACTCCGTCTCAGCAGCCGGGGTCCCAGCTGACCCCAAACCCCACACCCAGCCCGCTGGACACCTCCCCGCGCCGGCCCCCAGGCCCTGCCACGTCCCCTACAAGCACCTCCCTCAGCAGCCCAGGTAAGGGGTGGCCTGGGCCTCGGGGGTAGCCCCGCCGTGCTCTCTCCCCCGGCTCCTCACAGCCCTGCCTCCTCTCTCCAGGCCAGCGGGATGACCTCATCGCCAGCCTCCTCTCAGGTGCGCGGCAGGGCTGTGCGGGAGGGGAGTGGGGCGCTCCCGGGGGCCCGCCAGCCCCCGCCCAGCCCACCCGTGCTCTGTTGCTCAGACGTGGCCCCGGCCCCGCTGGATGAGCTCCGAGGCCACAAGGCGCTGGTGAAGCTCCGGGGCCGGCAGGAGCGAGAGCTACGGGAGCTGCACAAGAAGCACCAGCGGAAGGCCGTGGCCCTCACGCGCCGGCTGCTCGGCGGCCTGGCCCAGGCCCGGGCGGAGGGCAGGTGCCGCCCACGGCCGGGTGTCCTGTGAGTGTCCCGCAAGCCAGTGGGCAGCGTGCCCTGGTGTGACTACGAGGGTGTGTGCGCATGTGGGGGTTTTCACTCGGCGGGGGGGGCATAGCGGGATGGCCAAGGGCTGCCCCTTGACCCCCGCAAGGAGTCAAGGTTTGGTGCCAGGGAGAGCGAGGAGCCGTCCCACGTGGGTCCCACCCTCTCTGCCAGGGAGCCAGGCCTCTGCTGGAGTCCCCCACGTGCAGCCACTCTCTCCAGAAGCTGTTGCCCTACAGGCTCCCACATTTGCATGAGGCTAATGGGCCTTGTCCTTGGCATCACAGACCCTGCCCCCCACCCCCACCCCGCCCCGGCTGGTGTCTGCGTCGCCTGTTGGGACCTGCCCTGCCCGCCGCTGCCCTCCTAGCCCAAGTCCATGTGACAACCTGAGGATCACCCAGTTGGGTTCTTCCTACAGAGGTGGGGAGAACGAGAAGGAGGAGGAGGAAGAGGCGAAGCGGTATCAAGAGTTCCAGAAGAGACAGGTCCAGAGTCTCCTGGAGCTGAGGGAGGCCCAGGCCGATACCGAGGCTGAGCGGCGGCTGGAGCACCTGAGACAGGTGAGGTGGGTCAGTGGCCGCAGGGGACGGCCCGCCTCCTGGACACACCTGGCATCAGCCTGGGTTACCTGGTGGCCGCCTGTGTCCGCAGGCTCAGCAGCGGCTCAGGGAGATTGTCCTGGAGGCTCACACGACTCAGATCAAGCGGCTGAAGGAGATGAACGAGAGGTGAAGGCAGAAGGCAGGGGCCTCCCTTGTTCTCGGAGACGAGAGGAGACCCCCGGACCTGCCATTGATCCTTTCTGCGCCCCCCCCCCCCCGTCCTGCTCTTCCAGGGAGAAGAAGGAACTGCAGAAGATTCTGGACAGGAAGCGTCATAACAGTATCTCAGAGGCCAAGACAAGGGAGAAACATAAGAAGGAGGCGTAAGGGCCCTGGGGCCAGGAGCCGCTGGGGGGCTGTCAGCTGCTGGGGGCTGGGCAGGCAGGGCTGGGGCCGGGCACCAAGCCCCCTCTCCATCGCTCCCTGCAGGGAACTGACAGAGATTAACCGCCGGCACATTACCGAGTCGGTCAACTCCATCCGTCGGGTGAGTGAGGCTCGGGCCCCACCTTGGCCCCAGCCCACCCCTCTCTTCTGCAGTCACAAGAAGCTTGTGTCCTGGGGCGCCTGGGTGGCTCAGTTGGTTAGGCGGCTGCGTTCAGCTCGGGTCTTGATCCCCAGGGCCTGGGATCGGGCCCCTCGTCGGGCTCTCTGCAGGATGGGCAGCCCCCCTCTCCCTCTACTGCTTGTGCTGTTTTGCACACGGGCTTGCTGTCTCTCTCTCTCTCAAATAAATAAGTAAAATCTTAAAAAAAAAAAAAAAAAGGAAAGAAGAAACTTGTCTCCTTAGTGCCTGGCCTATGGCTACATTGCCCTAGAGGGACTTCTAGAACCTTTTCCTCTGGGCTCTGTCTTGCCCCCATACATCCAGAGCCAACGGTCCGCAAAGGTGTCCCACGGCTTTGGAGTCTTTGGGTCTGGAACCTTTGCTATAAGGGTCACCTCAGAACCCCGACCCCCCCCAGCCCTGGGAGCCTGCACCTGCCTGACCCCCGCCCCTCCCTTAGAGACCCTTGGTTGAGCCCAGCCCTCATCCCCACTCCCCCCGCAGCTGGAGGAGGCCCAGAAGCAGCGGCAGGAGCGCCTTGTGGCTGGGCAGCAGCAGGTCCTACAGCAGCTGGCGGAAGAGGAGCCCAAGGTGAGGCCTGCGGGGGGTGGTGGGCGGCCAGAGTGCCGGGGGGACTGGAGTGCTGGGGGAACCGGGCCCCACCTGTGTGACACCCCTCCTCCCTCAGCTGCTAGCCCAGCTGGCCCAGGAGTGTCAGGAGCAGCGGGCGAGGCTGCCCCAGGAGATCCGCCGGAGCCTGTTGGGCGAGACGCCGGAGGGGCTGGGGGACGGGCATCTGGTGGCCTGTGCCAGTAACGGTCACGCACCTGGAAGCAGCGGGCACCTGTCCGGCGCTGACTCGGAGAGCCAAGAGGAGAATACGAAGCTCTGAACTGGACGAGCGCGAGAGGTGGCCGCAGGAGGGGTGCTGGGAGGGCAGGAAGCTAAGACACTAATGCTTTTTTTTTTTTTTTAACTTTTTATCTTTAGAAATTTTATTTTTTTAAACTGGGGCGAGCACCCCACACTAACTCTCTTCTTTCACCCTCCTGGGGCCCCATTAGTCCCCAGCCCGTCCTTCCTGCCTTCAGTCCTAAGGAAGGTGCTGGGTCACTGTGGGTCACCCGGGTTTTGCCCTCCCATGATACCCGCGCCCCAGAGTGGGAGCTGACTCCATCACTTGCCCGGGTAACACTGGCAGAGACTTTGAGCTCTGGGAAGTAGGGGGTCATATGCTTTCTCTATTCTTTGGGAATTTTTTTTTTTTTTTTACATGAATAAAAGTGGATTTCAGGGACCCTGTGTTGCCATGTGGTTTGGGTAGGGGCAGTTCTGGAGAGGACCCTGGGCCCTGGGCCTGGCTCTGCCATTCTTCTGGGGGCTTTGGTTTCCTCATCTATAAAATGGGCTGCTAGGCCTTGTGGGGTTGAGGTTAGGCCCCCAGCGGAGGGCTGCTAGCTTTCAACCCTGAGATCTCCTTGCTTGGGTCCTTGCAGGTCTTCCCAATGACCTGACATCCAGTGGCCTCCCCCAGGCTTTCCTGCCTTTATGGCTTCTGTCCCTGACCCATTGCTTCTTGCCCGCCCCCGCCCCCAAACCTCCACTCACATTACTTTTCTCCCTCCTGGGCTCTTCTAGTCCTCCCTTCACAGAGACTCAGGCCTCCGCTTCAGGAAGCCTTCCCTGCCCCCCTTTCCTGTGGCCTGATAATGACCCAAGCGCCCAGCATCTTCCGCCGAGGCTGCTCCGGGCCCCTCGCAGGCAGTTGACTCTAATTGGGGATGGACCTGGTCTGCTCAGAACCTGCCCGGGCTCACAGTGATACCTATGGGGGGCCCTGGTGGTGACCCTTGGGAGAAGGGAAGCTGGCCATCACAGAGGCTCACAGGGACTGGGAGACCCAGCATCCCCCTCATCCCTGTGCGGTAGATGTTACGCCTGTTTTACAGATGAGGTTAACTGAGGCCCAGAGCAGAAGTCACAGGTGCCAGGCCACAGCTAAGTCAGGATGTCCTGACCCGGAGGCAGGGCGGGCCTGGACCCTCTGTGACAGACGGTCTTGGCCTTGGGACAGCCAGCGTGGAGTGGTACAGACCCTGCAGTGAGGGTGCGGCTAGGCTCTGCCGCAGGCTCAGGCTGGCACTTCTTCAAGGCCTCTCCGGCTTCCTGGCGCTTCCCGGGCTGACTGCCTCCCTCCTCCAGAGGAAGGCAGCCTCTTATCTGGGCTTATCTCCTGCCAATTGAGTGTTTTCTTTCTTTGTTTTTGCTGCAGCCTGGGGCAAACAGACAGGGTGGGGAGGTGATAGAGAAAGGGCCAGCCCTGCGTAGGGCTGGGGGACCTCTCCCCTTTGCCCTGTTCCCTCAGGGTTAATACCATTGCCCAAACCCTCCTTGCTTCTGTGGTCACGCCTGGTCCTGTCTCCAAACTGGCCTACTCTATTCTGTGGCCAGGCCACTCAGCCACCAAGGCTTCTCTTCCTAATTGGGCTTGCCGCCACCTGTAGAAACACTCCATGTCAGCCCCTGGGTCCTCAAAGTCCAAGCTAAACTCCAAACTCCCCGGGATGACATTCCAGCCCCCTCAGAATCCTGGCCTCTGCTGCTTCCCCCTCCCATCCTTCCATGGGTCCACTCTTTACAGGGAATGACAGCTCCCTCTTCCATATCGCTCTTCAAGTCCCAGCGCTAACTTACCTCCTCCCTGAAGCCCTCCCGGACTTTCCCTTGCGGGAGGGAGCCGCCTCACCCCGGTTCTGAGTCCCTATTATAGCACTCAGCTGGCGGTAACTCCACTCTGAGAGCCTGGTACTGCCCCTGCCAGGAAGCTTGAGCTGTGGCGTAATTCAGCTCCCGACACCCTGTACCAAGCGCCGGTTGGTCTATAGGGGGCGCCAATAAATCTTTCTGGAATTGAGCTCCGAGCTCCGCTCCCAAGTCCTGGTGAAGCTCCGGTTCTCCTGTGACCAGTCACAACCCTGGGCCCAACCATCCGTTGCCCCCCCTCCCCCGCTCTGAGCGTCCTGCCAGTTCCCTGCACAGAGCTGGCCCCAGGCCGGCCACACAGTAGCTGTCTGAAAGGACTGACCCAAATAGGAACAAATGACCCTCCCTGGGGGCCGGCGGCACCGTTTGCAGAGTGCGGAATTCCGGCGGCCCGCCGGCCTGCAGTTCCCAATTACCATATTAGAGATAAGGACCCGGAGGTCCCCAAGGCCCGGCCGCGCTCCGCTTTCCGGAGGCCAAGCAGCCCTGGCTCTCTGGTCGCCGCCTGGACCCGTTCCCGGTCTCGGTTCCAGGTCGCTCGAAAAGAGCCTCGGTTTCTCTTATGTGTAAAGCGAAGACATCTTTTGAAACTGTCCGTGTTAGCGCTGCCCTCGCCTGCGAAGCCCCAAGCGACGGAGAGAGGAGACTGGGCGGCACAAACGCGGGGTTTATTAAGCACATGTCGCTGCAAGCGATGGCCCCCAGCGACACCGCGGAGGAAAGGATTCTGGTGAGAAGTCAGGACTTCGCGACTTGCAACTTGCAGACGCTGGGGGTAGCCCAGCGCCGGGGGCGGGGTCACAAGGCCACTTCCGGCGGCTAAGAGCGGATAAAACTTCAAAACTTCCGACGGGGACAAAACCCCTCCGTGCTCTTCGTACACACCGGAAGGAAATCGGGCTTTGGGTCAGATCGCCTCCTTCGAAAAGGAAAGGACTGATCCTCTTTCTTGCATAAAGCCTGCGGAAAAGACTTCCGCCCACACCCAAGATGGCCGCCGGCGGCGCCGGGAAAGGGAGGTTTCGGGCTGTGGGACGGGTCATTGGGAGGGGGCGGAGCCTCCTCTCCCCAAGTTCCGATCCCACCAGGACTGGATGACGCGCGTCCAACTGGGGCTTTGTCGCATCTGCGTGGCTGTGCCCGCGCTCTTCGGGCGAGGAAGTCCCTTCGGGTGGGAAGAGAGGGTTAAATGAGTTAGCCTGTCGTGGCAGCCCATGTCGGAGCCCTCCACCTCCGGAATCCCACCGCTGAGGTGCCCGGGGCCCTAAACCATAGCTCCCAGCATGCCCCTTACCGAGTGGCCTCCTGACCACTTACGGAAGCTCCAAGGGTCGCTTGGGCCCTTAGAAATGGGACTGGTTAGATCCCAGACACACCCTGCCAGGGGCGCTGGGGGAGAACGCTTAGGACCCTGTGAGTATCAGATCCCGAGACCTAGCCTCGAAGCCGGAACGGCAATTCCAGCGCTAAATAATTCTGAACTTGAGGCCAAAGAACCCGGATATCCGAAAGGGGCCGATCGCGAGCACTAATACCAGCATGCCTTGCGCCCCGAGGATTCCGGAAACTCAGGCTCTTTGGCCTTCTGACGCTCGGTCTGGACTACGGATACCGGCAGGCCCTGGGACGCAGGAAGAGTGGCCCGAGGCGTGGGCGGGGTGTCCCGAACTACAGATCCCGACATGCTTTGGGGCCGGCGCTCACCTTGAAGGAGCCCTGGAACTCGTCGCTCATCCTCCGGAGCTCGCGGCCATAACGCAGTGCAGCACAGAGGTTGGGGGGCGCTGAGCGCGAGCGCCCCCGGAAAGGGCTAAGCTCTTCCTCCTCCATTCCCTCATCTTCCTCGGTCCCCGCGGGGTACGAGCTGTGGCGACTCCGCGTCTCCACAGCCCCAGCGCCTGCACAACAGACGGGGGCCGCATGAGTCCCCACTCCTCTGCGCCTCCAGCTTTGCCAAAGCCCTCGGCACCAGCTCCCCGCCCGCTGATGTCCCTGGGTGCACAGTAGCTTGGCAGGTGCCTCAAAGTACCTCGGAGCCCCAGTTCAGTTCCTTCATACATAAAGGGAGGGAAGCTCGTGGGGCTTTTGTGAAGATTCGAATTATCTTCTCATTAATCCCATAAATCTTAATTGAGCCCCAATAATGGGCCAGGCCCTTAGTGTATTAAATGACCTCTGCTGCTGTCCGTGCCATAAAATAAGGGTGTGAGTCGCAAAGCTATCAATGCAAGGCCACGGGGCCTCAGTCCTTGGAGGAAATCAATCACTTGGATGCGATCTCCCGCCTTAGGCAGGGCTGAACTCCAGCTCTGCAAGTGACCCGCTGGGACCCATTTGTTTCACTGTTGTGGCCTAGGGAGACCTTGGGCCCTGGAGAGCAAGGACCAGTCAGCAGCATGTCTGTACCTCCCAAAACACCTGCTTTGGAGAAGAGTCTGGAAGGGTCTGTTGACTTTTTTTAAGGTAATGATTACGGAGCACTTACTATGTGCCAGCCCTGGGAATTCCCTCATGCTCCTAACCAGCCTAAGAAATGAGTGCTAACACGGCCTCCCATTTTACAGACGAGAAGACAGAGGCTTAGAGAGTGGAGACTTGTCCACAGTCGCACAGTATGATGCTCTCAGGTTGGAAGTCTCTTGACTTCCAGAGTTCAGTGATCAACCAATGAGCTACACCTCTTCCCCTATCAGACCACCCTTCAGCTCTGAGCCAGTGTGCTCACCCATGTGGGGGTAGACCTGTCCCCGACTACCAGTGGCAGTGAAAGGTCACATAAAACAACGTGAAAGTGCTCTGGAAACTGGAAGTACACGACAGGTTGTCTTTCATGGTCACCTCTCCTGTGTTCTTAGTCTGTCTGACCTATGTACTGTGTGCTGTTCCTCCATTCCCACCAACCCCACCCCCAAATCTAGACCAACAAAGACCTAGAACCAGTCCCAGGAGCAAAACCCCAGAGCTACCTAGTACCGTGAAAGCCAGCAGGGAAGTGGTGCAGGGGAAGGTGCTCAGGGGCCCTGGCAAGGCCCATCTGTCAGGGAAGGCGTTTTGGAGGAAGATTTAGGCTCAGAAGCCATGGCAAAACTGTCTCAGCCTCTCCCAAAGGACCTTATGCAAAGCCCTGCGGGTCACTTTCAGGGGCCATAGGGCCTCCAAGGGGCCCAGCTCCAGAGACGGGACTAAGAAAGCTAACAAGGGAAGAGGTTGCTGGATCCAGAAAGGCCTAGGCTAAGAGGGTGGTCCGAGCTCCTGGCTGTTCTGAGCTTTACTGAAGTTCAGGCCCAAGGTCGGACAGGAACACCGTGAGGCCTCTGAGGAGTGAGGTGGAAGTGGGGAACAGGAAGCTAAATCAGAAATTGGGACTAGGGATACAGGCTGGAAGAGTCAGGAACAGAAACACCCTTGACAAGGACACGCCCACCCACGGAGCACGTTTCCAGTTCTGTGGGGTGTGGAGGCAGGGCAGAGGCAGGGCCCCACCTCAACCAGTTTAATTTCCTGCTTTGTGATTTTAGCCCCCGCCCCTTATTTTAAGATTCTATTTATTTATTTGAGAAAGGAAGAGAGTGCATGCTCATGGGCAGGGGGTGGGGCATGATGAGTAGGAGCCCCACTACGGGGCCATCCAGATGCCCCACCTTGGGCCCTTCCTACTGGGGCCTCAGTGTCTTCCTCTATGAAATGGGGGCAGGGGTGGCTCAGTCAGTTGGGTGTCTGCCTTCAGCTCTAGCCCTGCATGGGGCTCCCTGCTCAATGTGTAGTCTGCCTCTCCCTCTCCATCTGCCTCTTTCCCAGCTCATGCTCTAATAAAATAAAATCATTAATCTTAAAAAAAAAAAAAAAAAGAGGGGCCCCTGGGGGGCTCACACGGTTAGGGGGTTAAATGTCTGCCTTCAGCTCAGGTCATGATCCCAGGCTCCCTCTTCCTCTGCCCCTCCCCCCACTCATGCTCTTTCTCCAATAAATAAATCTTAAAGAATAAAAAAAAAAGTAAAAATAAATGAATGGAGGCAGTCCCCGTCTCCCAGGACCACCCCAATAACAGATGAGACAAGGAGAGAACCAGGTTCCAACCCCTTTTACATCCTGAAACCTCCCAGCTTCCCAGTGAGGCGGCTGCAAAGTCCCATCCCCCACCCCCCCCCACCCATGCTGCAAGAGGAAGGGGAGGCACCTAGAGGTTAGGAACTTGCCAGAGGTCCTGCAGCGGGCACACCCTCCTGGCCACTTATGGGCTCAAGGAACGTCAGCTGTTCTCCTTCACTAGCTTTTAAGAAAGCGCACAAACACCACACTTGACAGATGCCAGGTCCTAAGAGTCAGAAAGCGAGTGACTTGCGGGGTGGCCACTTGGTCTGGGCGCCATGCCCTTGCCCGGAAATCAGAAGAGCACTGGCCATGTCAGGCTCACAGTTCTTCACCTGAATCAGTTCATTACGTCCCAACACACCCTATGAGGAAGGTTCCTCACTATCCCCATTTTACGGAGGAGAAGACTAAGGCCCAGAGAGGGTAAGTCACTTCCCCGATGTCACCCAGCTTGTGGGTGGCAGCGCTGAGATCCAAACCCAACCAGTCTGGCTCCAGGGCCTGTGCCCTTACTGGTCATGCCTCAAGTTCCCAACATCCGCCCCACAGGCCACCCTGGGGGTGCCACTCAGGGAAGGCATCTCTGGGCCCTCCGTGAGTGTCAGCCCTACCAGGAACCCATCCTCTGGGGCAGGCTCTTTCCGCCAAAGCCCTGGATTTCGCGATGCCCAGCCAGCCACCGTCAGAATGACAATCATACATGTAAACTGAGCTTTTAAAAGTGTCCTTCTTTGTACTGGGAAAAAAAAAAACAAACGGGAGGAATTTTCTGTGAACTCCCTGGGGCAGTGGACATGCTCACTGTGAACCATCCTACTCTCCAATCAGCTCTCACCTGGCACATTCCCACATCCCGGGGCTGGACAGAAGGGGCCTCTCCCCACTCTGGGGAAGTGAGGTGGGAGGGAGAGGGAGCAGCTCTCGCCTGGGCTGGAGCTAGGGTGGGTGCTCAGGCTTGCCCACGCACACCACCCTCTCAGGCCGCCGGAGGCTGGGGTGGGGGAAAGGGAGGGGCCCTAAGCCCCAGCAAAATTTTAAATGCTTTACCATGGTGCCTCTGGATAAGTGGGTGGGGGCCGGACACATCCAAGTGATCGATTCGGAGAGCATCCTTACACACTTTATCAAAACGCTGGTGTTCCTGGCAGCAGGAGGCAGTGACGCTTGGCCATGGGGCAACACGGGGCAACACGGGGCAACGTGGGGTTTGAATCCAGCTCTCCTGCCTGCAGGAACTCACCTACCACTTGCCTCCTGCCCCCAGCAGGCAGCCAGGCTGGTGGCCCAGCTGAGCATGCGTGTGGGGCCCATCAGCTTCTAGCGCCTGCAGGAAGCCCAGGCTCCCTGTCTACCCTAAAGCCATCTGGGGTACAGAAATCCCTTACTGGCCTGCAAAGAACACACCCCATCTTGCGCGGAGCTGCTGAATCAGAAAAACACTCTATAGCAAGAGCTGGCAAATGTTTTGGGTAAAGGGCCAGAGAAGAAATGTTTTGGGCCACTGCAGGCCACACGGTCTCTGTGCCAACTTCTCAGTTCTGTGGTCATTGCTTGAAAGAAGCTATGAGCGATATAGAATTGTGTTGCTGTATTCCACTAAAATGTTTATAATGTCAAAACCATTCTTAGCTCACAGGCTGACAAAAAAAAAAATAGGGGTTTAGCCTGTGGCTGTGGTTTGCCAACCCCTGCCCTAAATCCAACTGTGTCTGTCCTCTGCCCAAAACCTTCAACGGCTCCCCACTGCCAAGGAAGTAAAGTCCAAACTCCTTAGTGTGGCTTTCAAGGCCTTTACATTCTGATTCTAACTTAACCTTTCCTTGTCCATTATCAGGAGGCATGGGTTGTCCAAGTCCACGGCAGTCATCAGCTCTGCTCAGGGTCTGGGTCAACAACTCACATTAACAACGAAAGCAACAGGGGCGCCTGGGTGGCTCAGTCAGTCAAGCGTCTGCCTTCAGCTCAGGTCATGATCCCACCACCCTGGGGTCAAGTCCCATATCAGGCTCCTTGCTCAGTGGGGAGCCTGCTTTTCTCCCTGCCTGTTGCTCTCCCTGCTTGTGTGCTCTCTAACAAAGAAATAAAAATTAACAACAACAACAACGGCAACAATTGTTGCAGTCTAGTAAAAGCAGCAAAGGTTCCTCTGGGCCAGGCACTGTCTCTTTTTTCTTTTTTTTTATAAAGTTATTTATTTATTTATTTGACAGAGGAGACAGAGATCACAAGCAGAGAGGCAGGCAGAGAGAGAGGGGGAAGGAGCCTCCCAGCTAAGCAGAGAGCCCGATGTGGGGCTCGATCCCAGGACCCTGAGATCAGGACCCCAGCCAAAGGCAGAGTCTTTTTTTTTTTTTTTTTAAAGATTTTATTTATTTATTTGACAGAGAGAGATCACAAGCAGACAGAGAGGCAGGCAGAGAGAGAGAGAGAGGGAAGCAGGCTCGCCACTGAGCAGAGAGCCCGATGCGGGACTCGATCCCAGGACCCTGAGATCATGACCTGAGCCGAAGGCAGAGTCTTAACCCACAGAGCCACCCGGGCGCCCGCAGGCACTGTTTCTAAGCACTTTTCCCTCTATTTTTTTTTTTTTTTTGAGAAGCTTCTTCTTTTTCTTTTGAAGATTTTATTTATTTGAGAGAGAGAGACAGAGTGAGAGAGAACACGAGCAGGGTGACAGGTAGAGGGAGAAGCAGACTCCCTGCTAACCAGGGAGCCCGGATGCGGGGGGCTGGATCCTGGGGCTCCAGGATCATGACCTGAGCTGAAGGCAGACTCTTAACCGACTGAACTGCCTAGGCGTCCCAGCACGTTTCCCATATTAACTGATCCGATCCCCCCCTATAAGAAGGGAAGATGAGTTTCTATTCTCACTTTATGGATAAGAAAACTGAGGCAGACAGTTAACTCGCCTGCTCAAGTTCAGCAGCTAAGGAAGGGTGGGGCGGTGTTTGAACCCTGTGGTCTGGCCCCACTGGGCGATCCTCCCTCCCTCCCCACCATCCACACACACTCCCTCTGCTCCCAGTGCACCTACCTGTCCTGGGCCCTGGGCCATGTGCTGGGGCTGTCATAGCACAAAAGGTGTCAGTCTCTGCCCTGGGGACATGCACACGTCCAGTCCCACAGGGCCCAGGGCGCAGAATGACGGGACTCAGCAGGCCTGGAGGGGCCGGGGCTCTGTGGCTCCCAAAGAGCAACCCCCACCCATGCCTTGCTGATCTTTTCTGGGAAAATCACTGGCTTTTCCACATTGAAAACTAAGTCCAGAGGTGGGTGGGGGTAGGGGGTACCTGGGTGAGGGAATGAGTGCTGTTACATGCAACTGATGAGTCACTGACCTCCAACTCTGAAACTGGTAATACACTATACGTTAATGAGTTAAATTTAAATTAAAAAAAGAAAACTAAGTCAAAAGTTTAAGAACTCCCGTCAATGGCTACTTTCTCCCTTGCCGTCCTCCTCATGGAAGGGTCTGGAGCTGGCGGAGGTGCCCCCACCGTCAGGCCCCACACTCACTGGTGCAGGAGCTTCCTCCAGTCCTGACCTCGTTCACTCCCAGGACCCAAATGGCCCTACGGCTTTCCAGCCTCGCCCTCCTTCCCCTGGAGAGACCCTTCAGGAACCCATCCTAAGCCTCCCGGCTCCTACCTGGCTGGCTCCCTCCCCTGGAAGCCCACTCTAGTGATGCCAGAACTCCCAGAGCCAGCCTGCACCCCACACCAAGACCACTGCCTCTCCGCGCAGACACCCTCAAGCACCCCTCCCCAGCTGGGCTGAGTCAGGTACAGCTCTGGCTAAACTCTAACTCCCAGCTGGACCCTTGGACCCCCAGGCTGAAGAAAAGCATAGCCATGCCGCCTCCGCTGAAATTCATGGCCACGGGTGCCTGGGTGGCTCAGTCGGTTAAGCATCTCAGGCCAAGCATCTCAGGCCATAGTAATCCCAGGGTCCTGGGAGGGAGCCCCACATCGGGCTCCCTGCTCAGCGGGAAGCCTGCTTCTCCATCTCCCACTCCCCCTGCTTGTGTTCCCTCTCTCTTCTTTGTCTCTGACAAATAAATAAGTAAGTAAGTAAATAAATAAATAAAACCTTTAAAAAAAAAAAAAGGCGCGTCTGCCTTCTGCTCAGGTCATGCTCCCAAGGTCCTGGGATTGAGTACCACTCAAGTTCCTTGCTCAGCAGGGAGTCTGCTTCTCCCTGTCCCTCTGCCGTTCTTGGCCACTCCTGTTTTTTTTTTCTCTCTCTCTCTCACTCTCGAATAAACAAGCAAAATCTTTAGGGGGAAAAAAAAAGTTTATAATTAAAAAAAAAAAAAAGGAATTGGTGACATGGCACCCTTGACATTGCCCAGCCCACCTGGCATACTTGGGGACGGATGACCACTTCAAGACTGATCTGCTCTCCATCCACCCTTTCCTGGAGAAACTGGCAGCAGCCACAAGAGAAACTTCTGCTGGGGCCCCTGAGTGACTCAGTTGTTAACCGTGTGCCTTCGAGGCTCAAGTCCTGATCCCAGAGTCCTGGGATCGAGCCCCGCATCAGGCTCCCAGATGAGTGGGAAGCCTGCTTCTCCCTCTCCCACTCCCCGGGCTTGTATTCCTTCTCTCACATCTCTGTCAAATAAATAAAATCTTTTTTTTTTTTTTTAAGATTTTATTTATTCATTTGACAGAGAGAGATCACAAGTAGGCAGAGAGGCAGGCAGAGAGGAGGAAGCAGGCTCCCTTCAGAGCAGAGAGCCGGACGTGGGACTGGATCCCAGGACCCTGAGATCATGACCCGAGCCGAAGGCAGCGGCTTAAACCACTGAGCCACCCAGGCGCCCCCAAATAAATAAAATCTTAAAAAAGAAAAAAAGAGAGAGAGAGAAACTTCTACTACTTCCCATTTAGTGTCTACTCACAACCACGCACTCCTGTCCACTGTCTCGCATTTAGCCGAGCCAGCCCTCCCCAGGTGCCAGACCCTGGTGTCCTACTCGAGGACATCTCTCTAGTTAGCGTCCCTTCTCTCCTACCTCATATGGTATAGTCCCCTGGCTCCTGGATTACCCCGCTCAGCTTCTCGACAAGCTATTTTCTTTCCCCTGAAACAACAAAACAACAACAGCAACCAAAAAACCAACCCCTCCTTGGGTCTTCGCTGCACCCCTTCCCTGGAGCACAGCTGCCCAAAGGGGGCTCCCCTTTCTGTCTCCACCTCTCTTCCCGTTATCCCTCCCTTCTGAGCGGTGGCCAGCCCTCCCCACATCTCCTCACCCAAACTGCAACGGCGCGGGCGACTCCAGCGGCCTTCTCCCAGACCTCCAGCCAGAAGCAATCCCTGCCAGGCTCCTGGTTTCCCTCCCATCCTGCTAATTCCGTCTCTGCTGGCCCCCTCTGAAGGCCGAAGCCCCAGGCTCAGACCACGCCCCCACCTGTCTGCACTGGCTGCCTAGGCCTCAGAGAACACTACCTCTGGGATTGACAACTCCCAGGTGCATAAATCCCTCCTGGGCCTATCCCTACTGGAAACCTCCAACTGGCTGCCCAGAAAGGCTCCCCTACCCTCACCTGGCCCACACCAGGCTCCTGATTTGGCTGTAGTTCCGTCAGAGTCAAGCGCAGGGTCCTCCAGGTGCCCAGCCCAGATGCCTTGCCGCCCTCCCTGACTCCTCTCTCTCCTGCACGCCCCACACCCAGTTTGTGGGCAAATCCTGCCAGTTCTACCCACGAAATCAATCCAGGGCCCAGCTGTGTGCCCCTTCCTCTGCCTCCAACAGGCACAAGCCATCATCCTCCCTCACTGCGACTCTCCCAGCAGCACCCCCACGGGGCTGCTTTTGCCCATTGCAGACTAGTCTCAACGCAGGGGCCCTGGTGATGTTCTTGATCCGGTATCAGACAGCCCTGCCTCGGCTCCCTGTCCTCCCACGTGTTTTCACTCAAAGTGAAAGCCAAGGTCCTGGCAGGGGCCTTCTAGGCCCCGCCCAGATGCTCCTCCCACCATTCATCTCCCCTGCTGCATCTCGACCTCTCCTCCCTCCGCGACCTAGACTGTGTCCTGCCCTCAGGGCCTTTGCATCGGCCCTTCCCTAGGCTGGGCTATTTTTCCAGCCAGATCTGTTTCTCAGGGGATATGGGCAGGGCTCACCTCTCACCACCTTCTAACCTTGCTTCTTCTTCTTTTTTTTTTTAGATTTTTTTATGTATTTATTTGACAGACAGAAATCACAACTAGGCAGAGAGGCAGGCAGAGAGAGAGGAGGAAGCAGGCTCCCCACCGAGCAGAGAGCCTGATGCGGGGCTCGATCCCAGGACCCTGAGATCATGACCCGAGCCAAAGGCAGAGGCTTTAACCCACTGAGCCACCCAGGCGCCCCTAACCTTGCTTCTTACCACCCTGGGCTGACCCTGCCCACCTCCATCAGAGTCCCTCCCCCAGCCTTCTGGTACTCCGGATCCAGAGAGAAAGTAAAGAATGCTTCTGGCACCGCCAGGACCGCACTACAGCCTTTGTTTGTTTGTTGATGGCCTGTCTCTTCCCACTCAACTAGAACCTGGAGGAACCACAAAGAGCAAGGACTTTTGTCTCTTTTGTTCACTAACGTACCCCCTGGCGGCTGGGGCAGCACGCGGCACAAATGAAGCCCTTGATACTGAAGGTGAGGAGGAACCCCGAGGCTGAGGCCGGGTGGGGTGGAAAGCTGCGAGCAGCCAAGTGCAAAGATCTGGACGGTAAAGGAGTTAAAGCCTTTGGGGTTCAGTCTGACAAAGTGTCTGTGCGCGGGCTAGGGAGGAGGACTTCATAAGCCTTCTTGTTCTTGAACCTGGGGATGGGGGTCGTTCTGGCTTCATGACGTTAAGGATAGGAGTTTTGTTTATAGAAGATCTCTATGGTTGTTCCAGGTGCCAAGAGCTGGGGTTGGGCACTGGGGAGAAACGGCTGCCATTCCTCCTGTGTCCATCCTTTCTTTCAGCTCAGCACTGGGTCCCCTTGCTGAGTGTGTCCAGACCCCTTCTCCTCCATCTATCTTTCTTGTTATGTAAAGGTAGTGTTGTTGTATTTTAGATTTTATTTACTTATTTGACAGAGACACAGCGAGAGTGGAAACACAAGCAGGGGGAGTGGGAGAGGGAAAAGCAGGCTTCCCGCTGAGCAGGGAGCCTGATGCAGAGCTCCATCTCAGGACCCTGGGGTCATGACTGGAGCCCAAGGCAGACGCTTAACGACTGAGCCACCCAGGCGCCCCTGTCTCTGGGAGATTTCTGTGCTGGTCCTAGGCTAACAGCTACATTCCTTGAGCATTTACTATGCACTGGCACTATAATTAAGTGCTTCCTATATATTTCTGGTATCATCCCAACAGCCCTACAACGGTGGTGATTAATTGCTCTGTTTTACAGAAGAGGAAACTGAGGTGCAGACAGGTTAGGCACTTACTCGAAGCCAGCCAGTTAGTGGGGATGCCGCTGGGATGTGGGGAGCTACTGGGCTGGGGGCAAGGTGGACAGGCAGGTGGTTGGGGGGTGGGTACCTACCTCCATGGTGGCTGCTGCTGGCCGGCTGCCCCTGCTGGTGACCAGCTTCCCCTAGGAGGCCTGGGGCCGTCTGCAGGTGCTTGCCAAGGCCTGGGGGTTGATCCCCTGTGGGGCTGGGGCCCAGGCCCCTATCTGCAGGGCTGGAGTCTTCCTGCTCACTGGGCTCAAACTCTGGGATCTGGAACATGCTCTGGGCTGTGGGGGCAAGATGGCAGGTAGTTAGGGCACAAGCTGGGGCAAATGGTGGCTGGTGAAGGGAGAGGCAGATAACTGTAGTTCCCTCTCCCACCTTAGAACCCCACATTCACCCTGCCTCCCAGGCCCGGATCTGTCCACTGAGCCTAGCCGGGCAGGTCCTTCAGCCTATCCACCCAGGACCGAACTCTCCTCTTTTGGAGCCCTGGTGCTGTGAAGCAGTCCCAGTCCCCAACTCAGACCCAGGCCCAACCTGCCCTCGGTGGCGGCACACGAGTCTTACCCCAAGCCCGATCTCGAGGAGGCCCCTGACCCGGGCCTGCCGCCTCCCTCTAGTACCGAGGGAGCCCGGCCCTAGTTGCCCGGGCAACGGGAACTGTCACCGACCCGGCCCAATCAGCTCTTGAAATGTCACTAGGGCTGGCCAGGGGGCGTGGCCGCCCTGGCCCAGCCTCCGCCCCCGCCCGCGGACAGGCTCCCTGCCCACCGTCGTCCTACTAGGTCCCTGTCTCGCCTCCCGCCGTTCGGTTCCCGACTTCCTTGTGCCCGAGCCATGTGTGGGAGCAGATGAGGGATTCTCTGGGGTCCCCATTTGGAACCTGGAGACCAGCTTCTGCTGACAAGCCCTTCAGCCCCTCTGGGCCTTAGTCTCCACTCCTGTAGAATGAAGATAATGACACCTCCCTTAGAAGCCAGACAACTTTGTAAACCGAGTGATTACTGTGGGTGAAAAGCACTTTGCAAAGGCTTCAGTTGAAGCTCAGCCGTCGATGCAGGTGTTGTTGCTGTTGTCACTGCTTCATCTGGATGAAATTGTCGTTGCTGTTGTCACTGCTCCGTGTGGACTGGGTAGCCGGGTCGGGAAGTCCCGCTCCCTCTTCCCCACGGTGGAAACCTCGCACCGCCCGCCTCGGGGGCACTACTCTCCGCGCCAGCTCAGGAGAGCTCGAGATAAGCGAGGGAGCCTCCTCCCCGGCAGGATGACTGCCCCGGCGCGGGAGAGGGGGCCCCGTTGAGGGTGGCCGTAGGACTCGCGGGAGCAGGCAGCCGGCCAGGTGAGCGGGAACGGCGGCCCGCCGGGGAGTGGGGCGGGCGTGCCTCCCCGGGACTGCGGGGCCCTGCGGGTTAAAACCAGGGGGCGGGGCCCGGGGGCCATCTTGGCTGTGGGCGGAAGTTTCCTTCGGAGAGCGGGTGAGGGGGAGTTGTTGCCGCCCCCCCACCCCGGCCGGGCGGCGCAATCTGGATTTGGGGATAGGGAGGAGAAACCTGGGAACTGGCGGCCCCCCAAACCGAGGAGGGCAGGTAGCTCCGGGCACGGCCCACCCGGGCGCCCGCCCGATGCGGTTCCGCCCCAGCGTCTCGGCCTCCCGCTGCTTCTAGTAACCCCTGGCGCCCGCCGCCGGCGCACCTCGCGCCAATTCTCGAACGGCTCCGCGCCGGGCGAGGCGCGGGGCTGCGGAGCTGGTGGGGGCCAGGCCCTCCGCATTTAGCGTAGCGAACGGCGCCCGCGCAGGCGCAGGCGCAGGCGCAGGAGGGGGCGGAGCAGCGGGAGCCGGGGAGCTGGGGAGCCGGAGCCCCGGGTCCCAGCGACCAGAGCCGGCTCCCCCAGCGGCGTCCCGAGCACCCGGCATCGGCCTCCTCCCGGCCCGCGAGGCTGGAGAGTGGATGCAGGGGTGGGGTGGGGTGAGGGCGGGGCAGTGTCCGGAATTCCGAGGACAGAAGGCAGAGGCCACCCCCAATCCGGATTATTGGAGGGGAGAGAGACCCCCAGTTTGGGGAGGGGGAGAGCTGGGCGTTGAGCGTCCCCCGCAGCGGCCGCTGCCTTCAGCCGAAGGGTATCTGCCGGCTCTCCCCGTCCAGCCGGGACGACTCCAACGACCAAGGCCAGGGACCCCTGTCCTTCAGGCTCTGCACCCCCTCATCCTGGCTCTGGGACTGGCCCGGGGAGGATATCCTGCCCACTTCCCGCCTCTGCCTTCCAGAGGGTCTGTCCTTCGACGCCCCAGAGTAAGGGTCTGCGGCTGCCTGTGTCTCGCTGCAAGGGCAGGGTCTCTCTGTTGAGGGGGAAGGGCCTGGCCAGCCGCAGCTTCTTTTCTCCTGAGCTCCCCATCTCTGTCGCTGCTCCCTGCAACTCCCACCCCTCCATATTTATTTCCCTGGCCCCCTGCCAGCCCCTCCATCTCTTTCTCTGGGATTCAGGCCTCCTGTCCTGACATGGAGAGTAACCTGTCTGGCCTGGTGCCTGCTGCTGGGCTGGTTCCTGCGCTGCCTCCCGCCGTGACCCTGGGGCTGACTGCGGCCTACACCACTTTGTATGCCCTGCTCTTCTTCTCGGTATATGCCCAGCTCTGGCTGGTGCTTCTCTATGGGCACAAGCGTCTGAGCTATCAGACAGTGTTCCTGGCACTCTGTCTGCTCTGGGCTGCCTTGCGCACCACCCTCTTCTCCTTCTACTTCCGAGATACCCCCCGAGCCAACCGTCTGGGACCCCTGCCCTTTTGGCTTCTCTACTGCTGCCCTGTCTGCCTGCAGTTCTTCACCCTGACACTTATGAACCTCTACTTTGCCCAGGTAACCATGGTAACGGGTGGGGGTGGGCTGTGGGACAGCAGGCCGGAGGGCCCAAAGGAACGATGGTCATCTCTGCTCCCAGGTTGTGTTCAAGGCCAAGGCGAAGCGCCGGCCGGAGATGAGCCGCGGCTTGTAAGTACACGGGATGTATGGGCATATCCCCCAGGCCAGGGGCAGGGAGCAGCCTGGTGTCTGTTTCTTTCTTGCCCCCCCCGACCCTGTACAGTATCAAGGCGGGGACAACTTAGCAGATGTTTGTGAAAGAGCCATGAAAAGTTAGGCACGTGGTACAGACAGCTCAGCAAAGGCACTGCACCCATGAAGGGCAGTGTTGATGGAAACAGCCATGCTAGTGTGAAGGAATAGGGTCCCAGCATCATCCCTGATGAAAGAAAAGCTGGAGGCTTCAGCCTTCAGAAGCCCCAGACCGCACTTGCGGCTGACCTTGGGCCGTGATAAGCTTGTCGTTTGTATAACGTCTTACGGTTTATTAAGAGCTTTCATAAACACTCTTACAACTTACCTGGGAGGCTGTTATTATCCCCATCTGAGAGATGAAGAAACTGAGGCCCGGCAAGGTAAAGCCCCATGTTCAAGGTCATAGATCTGGTGGAAGCCAGAGCCAGGGCTTAAACACAGGTTTCTTTTTCTTTTCTTTCCTTTCCTTTTTTTTTTCTTTTTTAAAGATTTTATTTATTTATTATCGAGAGAGAGAGTGCACAAGTGGGGAGAAGGGCAGAGAGAGAGGGAGAAGCAGACTCCCCGCTGAGCAGGGAGCCTGGGATCACAACCAGCCAAAGGCAAATACTCAGCCTCAACTGACTGAAGCACCCAAGCCCCCCTGAGCCCACGTCTCTGACTCTCAGTCTCGTGCTCTTTCTGGCCTACCATAGCTGTCAGTCGCTGTCTGACCTCTGTGGGCCTCGGTTTCCCCATCTGTGAAACTGGAGAGCCGCGGTTCAGATTGGTTGGTCTGGATTGATTGTGATTGACCCTGACGGAGTTCGGTGGGGAGGGTCAGTGAGTGCCAGTGGTGGTTTCCTGGGGCTGACTGTGCTGTGGGCTGCAGGCTGGCTGTCCGAGGGGCCTTCGTGGGGGCCTCGCTGCTCTTTCTGCTGGTGAACGTGCTGTGCGCTGTGCTGTCCCGCCGGCGCCGGGCACAGCCCTGGGCCCTCCTGCTGGTGCGCGTCCTGGTGAGCGACTCCCTCTTTGTTATCTGCGCACTCTCTCTTGCTGCCTGCCTCTGCCTTGTCGCCCGGCGGGCACCCTCCACCAGCATCTACCTGGAGGCCAAGGTAGGGCCACAAGCCCTGATCCCCGAGTGTCCCTTGGGGCCTTTGGGCAGTGATCGTCTGGGCAGAGAGGGAGCTGGAGCTTCCCCTCCCTGAGGGTCCTCTATTGCCATCTGTGCCAGGGGACCAGTGTGTGCCAGGCAGCTGCGATGGGTGGTGCCATGGTCCTGCTCTACGCCAGCCGGGCCTGCTACAACCTGGCGGCCTTGGCCTTGGCCCCCCGGAGCCGGCTGGATGCCTTCGATTATGACTGGTACAACGTCTCTGACCAGGTGGGCATTCAGCACGTCAGCTGCCTCCCTCGTGGCCATGGCTCTTGGCCCCCAGTTGGCCTCGACTCTGTCTGGGTCGTGCCCCCCCACACCCCCCCCCACCCCCGCCACAGTTGTGGATTGATACCAACTCCTGTCTTCCCACAGGCGGACCTGGTGAATGACCTGGGGAACAAAGGCTACCTGGTGTTTGGCCTCATCCTCTTTGTGTGGGAGCTGCTGCCCACCACTCTGCTGGTGGGCTTCTTCCGGGTGCACCGGCCCCCGCAGGACCTGGTGAGGGCCAGTGGAGAGGGGTGGATGCTGGGAATCCCTGGGCCAGGGTCTGGCGGGGCCGTGGGAAGCCAATGGGGGGGGCAGGAGAAAGCACGATGGTGGTTTCCTCCCCCAGAGCACCAGCCGCATCCTCAACGGGCAGGTCTTTGGCTCCCGTTCCTACTTCTTTGACCGGGCCGGACACGGTGAGGATGAGGGCTGCTCCTGGGAGCACGGCCGTAGCGAGAGCACCAGGTAGGAGCCCTGGCCCTGCCTCAGGTCCTCCCAGCTCCCTCCATTGAGCCATGGGGACCTAGAGCCTGGTCCTGCCACTTTCTCCCCTGCCCCGCCCCTGCCCCACCCCTGCCTCCTGTCTGTACTGGGTGAGGTTTCCTCTGCTTCCCACCCCGAGCTGCAGTTTGCCATAATCTAGAGGGTTCAGGCTCTAGGTGCTGGAAAGGAGGAGGCCCCGGGCCTTGTGCTAATAAGCCTCTCTCCCTCCGCCAACTCTTGTGGGGCCTGGTTGCGGCCCCGGTCCCTGCCTTGGGACTGATCCTTGTTTCTCTGCCTGCAGCATGTCGGGCAGCCTGGGCTCTGGCAGCTGGTACGGCGCCATCGGGCGGGAGCCGGGCTGGTGCGGAGGCAGCCAGACGCGGACCACTCCTCTGCTCTTCTCCCAGGTGCTGGGACCAGGTGGCCACCACCACAGTCTCTACTCCACCCCACAGACGTGATCCCCTCCCACTCTCCCCTCCTAGAGCCCCCAGACCCTAGTCCTCCCATCCCAGGTCCCTGTGCCAAGTTCATCTGCCGCTTCTTGCCCAGGATCATGAGAGGCTGTGGCCGCCTCTGCCCCTGGCCGGCTCCTTGCTACTCCGGTCATAGCGAGCTTGTGCTGTCCCCTAGGATGGGGGGGCGTGGCCCTGGCTGCCAGATGCCCACAGCACCTTGGCATGACCTGCCGTCTCCACTTCCGCACTGGAGCCGCCTACCTCTCCTGCACTGTCACTCAATAAACGGTGTCCCTGCGCCTCGTCCGCTCGTTGTCTTGTCTGTTGTCGCCTTTGTGTTCTTCGCACGGCGGCCTGTACAGCTGAAGGCTGATCAGACCCAGGCCCTCCCAAGGTGTGGCTGGGGGGGGGGGGGGCACTTACCTGACCTAGGCTGGGGAGGAGCCTGCAGTCAGAGGGGGAAGGAGGCCAGAAGAGTCTGTCCCCACTCCAGTATCCTCTTGAAAAATGCCTTCTCTCACCTCAAAACCTGCTTTAAATGTCACTTTCTTTATGAAGCCTTTCGTCTGCAGGCCAGGGAGCCACGTCCCCACTCCAGGGTCCAGTGGCACCGTGATTATGGGTCTCTTAGGCCTGTTCCCCTTGCTGGGTTGGGATTTCTGGAAACCCTGTTTCCCTGTCATTCTAACCTGGCATTCTGGGCCAGGGATTGGTCCAGAGCCATGGAGGAGTTGGCCTGGGACTGAGAAGTCCCCACCTCCCCACCAGGTGTGGATTTGGCCGGAGAGTTGGGCTGCCCCCACAGTCTCTGCCTGGTGGCCCCGAGGGCCCCTTCTCTGGCTCCCCCAATACCACGGTCACTGCCTTCTGTTGCCATGACGTTGGCAGAGCTGACCTCTGTCCTGTGGTTGGGAGTCATTTATCAGAGGGTTTCTCTCCTGTCCTATCAGAGGGCCTGATCATCACAGCTCATTGGAGTTCTGGGGCCCAGCACAGATCCTGTCTTGAAACTCCACTTGGGATGCTCCTGGGCACGGGGCCTTGAATCTCAACAGTCACTCTCTGTTGAAAGGAAGATTGCTGGGGCACCTGGGTGGCTCAGTGGGTTAAAGCCTCTGCCTTCAGCCCAGGTCATGGTCCCAGGGTCCTGGGATCGAGCCCCGCATCAGGCTCTCTGCTCAGCAGGGAGCCTGCTTCCCCTCCTCTCTCTGGCTGCCTCTCTGCCTACCTGTGATCTCTGTCTGTCAAATAAATAAATAAATAAAATCTTTAAAAAAAAAAGAAAGGAAGATTGCTAATATTTGTAGGACACTTTATTGTGTGTGCCAGCCTCTGTTTTGAGCATTTACAAATAGTGACCTCCTTAATGCTCAGAACAGCACTCTGAGGCGAGAATTAATCACGCCTTTTCTGTAAGTAGGGACAGGGAGGCTCTGGGGAGCTTGCTAACCGCATCTGCGCCCTCTGCTGGTAGGGGGTGGTCAGCCTTAGAGCCCGGGCTTAAATGCCACCCACCCTGGGGGCTGCTTAAAAGCCACCCACCTTGGGGGCTCAAGACCCCAGGCGGGAGGATTTTAGGAGAGCTCAGGGTTTCAAGAAGTGGGTGGGAACGCAGAGGGGAGCAGTTCCAAGACCTTCCTGGGCCCTGGCTGTTCAGGCTGTGGGGGAGGGATAGTTGCATGCTGAGATGGCCACGGAGGTGAGGACCAAGGGATGGCGCGGGAGTAGGGGTAGGAGGTGCCCCCGGCATGAGTTTCCAGAACTGGCTCCCAGCCCTACCTCGGCCAATTCCAGGTTGTTTCAGTGGATCCCTAACCCTTTGTCCCGCAGGGCCGCCTCCCTCAGGAGTGCTGAGCCCATGGGCCAGGGTGTCCCCAGGGGCGGGGAGTTGAGGGCCCTTCCCATCCGTAGTGGGCCTGGGAGATGCTGGGAGATTAGCGTGGCGCCTGTCCGGAGAGGTGAGCCGGCAGATGTCCAGGCCGGGGCCGGGCCGCGGGCCACACTGGATGGCCGGCGGGACAATACCAGGACTCCAGTCTGAGACTCCAGGCCCGACCCAGCGGCGACCCGTCTGGGGTTCCTCTGCCCCTCACCTGCCGAGACCCGCTGGAACTGGGGGGCTGGGCGGCCGCAGGTAAGGGGCTGCGGGGCACGGCGCCAGCGGCAAGGGCGCGGCACGGAGGGAGGCGCGGCGCTGGAGGGGTTAAGCTTGGAAGGAGGGGGTTTCTGGCAGCGGGAGGGGGGTCCCAGCCCCGGCGGCCGCCCGCTCCGCCCCTGCCGCCGCCGCCGCCTCCGCGGCCCAGCCGGCACCGGCGAGGCCGCGCGGGAGCTCGGGCCGCAGCCGCAGCCGCAGCCGCAGCCGCAGCCGCAAACGCAGCGGGGCCGACAGTGAGTGCGGGGCTGACGCGGGAGGGAGTGCGGAGCGCGGGCGGGACTCCCCGGCAGGGAGGGGTGCGCGGGGGGCGACCGGCCGGGCGGGGCGCGCACCTCCCTCGCGTGGGCGCCTCCGGGAGTCGTGCGGCAGCGCGTCCCGCCGCCCGCAGGCTCCCGGGCGTCAGCGTTGAAGACTCGGGAGGCGGTGGGAGCCAACGGCGGGTGTGCAGTGTGTCTGGGTGTCGGGAGCTGCGCGGTGGCCCGGCGGCTTGGGTGTGTGGACGGGAGTGTGTGCACACGTGCGCGTGGACCTCGGGTGCCTCGGCCCGGCGCGCACGCCCCGGGGGGTCCGGGCGTGCAGGTGGAGTGTGTGCGTGCAGCCTGGGCGGCGGGGCGGGAGGGCGCCGCAGGGCGGAGCGTGGGCGCGCGGGCCTTTGTGCCTGCGGGTGTGCGCGTGGGCGCCGCCGCCCGGCTGTCCCGGGGGGGCTGACGGCTGTCCCGGAGGATGCTGCCCCAGGGTCCGGCCCTGGTCGCTCCCGCCCTGTTCCTTCCCGGAACCGGGCACGCTCCCGCGCCCCCACCCCCGCCCCGCCTCGCCTCCGCGCCGCGACCGGGACCCGCCCCTGGGTTCCTCGAAAGCCCGGCGGGGCACTGGGAGACCTTGGGGGCTACCCGCCGGGCCCCTCGCGGGTCGCGGCAGAGCGGGGAGAGGCGGGAGCGGGGAGAGAAGCGGGAAGATCCTGCAGCAGCCGCAGCGGAGGAGCCGGGACCCGCCATCCCCGTCCCCGCCCTGCGCGGTCCGGCTTCTCCGCCCGCTCCCCCTAGGCGCGCCTCCGCGCCCCCTCAGCCTCCCTATCTGAAGCCGGTTCCTCACGCCCCCTCCAGGCCCCCCTGGCATTTTCTTGCTCGCCCCGGGGGTCCCTAAGCAGCCTCAGTCTCTCTTTCCCCCTTCCACTCTCCTTCCTTTCCCTTCCCGGAGCCCTCTTCTCTTCTCATGTCCCGGAGTTCCCGGACAGGGGCTGAGGGCCGGGCAATGGAGGTAAGGGGTGGGGGACAGAAAAGGGGGGGGGACTGGGTGTGCCCTGGTACCAAGTGTCCTGGCAGAGAGATGTGAAGAGAAGACATCTATGCGCAGTAGGGCTGGGGGCTCCAAGGACCTCTGGGTGTTTTGGGGGCTGGAGGAGGAGGAGGGTGGAGGGGTGGCAGGCTGAGGGATTGACCCCAGCATCCCTGGTTCTACCCACAGTGACCGCAGCTCCCCAGGACCCCCCTGCCCGGCCTCCCCAGGCGGGCAGCGGAGTTGGCCGGGCCCCTGGGCGCGCCATGCGCAGCACCACGCTTCTGGCGCTGCTGGCCCTGGTCCTGCTCTACCTGGTGTCCGGTGCCCTGGTGTTCCAGGCCCTGGAGCAGCCCCACGAGCAGCAGGCCCAGAGGGAGCTGGGGGAGGTCCGAGAGAAGTTCCTGAGGGCCCATCCGTGTGTGAGCGACCAGGACCTGGGGATCTTCATCAAGGTGCGTGGGTGGGCAGGAACCCCCTTCAGGAGTCACCCCTGATCCCCCGAAAGGAGCTGCCTGCCAGTGGGGCCCTGCACTGGCTTGCCGCCTCCAGATGGGCACCCAGTGAGGATAGGGTGCAGCGGAGGGGTCCAGGGCGGAGGCTGACATCCAGGTCTCTGTGTTTTCAATATGGTGTCCATGGGGACATTTGGCCGCTTTGCTTTTCCTGGCCTTGCACTGAGCTCCGGGACTGGCTCCCTCCGTGCAATGGTGGTTGAGGAAAGGAACCAGTGAAGGAAGAAATGAATACGTGGCTGGGACACACAAAATATGTCACCTTGTCACAGGCCTAATGCACTGATTCCTGGTTGCCAGATGAAACCCAAGGTGCCTGGGTAATTGTGAATTTTATTTTTTTTTTAAAGATTTTATTTATTTATTTCACAGAGAGAGATCACAGTAGGCAGAGAGGCAGGCAGAGAGAGAGAGAGAGGGAAGCAGGCTCCCTGCTGAGCAGAGAGCCCAATGCGGGACTCGATCCCAGGACCCTGAGATCATGACCTGAGCCAAAGGCAGCGGCTTAAACCACTGAGCCACCCAGGCGCCCCGGTAATTGTGAATTTTAGCCACTAAGCAACGAATACTTTTAAAAAATATATATGTCCCATGCAGTATTTTTATTTACTGAATCTGGCAACATTACACTGGTTTCTGTACTTCTTTGGAGTCCCAGATGCCTTGGAGATGCCCAAGAACACTGTGGACACTCCCCTACCCCCTGGAAAAATGCACTTAGATTCAGAGGGTGTCAGAAGGACACATTTCAGAGGGTTCCAGGATGCCCTAAGCCTGCCACTGTGGATACCAGGTTAGGGACTCCTTTTTCCCCAGGACACATGTTTATGATGAGGCTAGAGGAAGGGATGGGTTCAGGTTTGGTTCAGTGACTAAAGAAAGTTCTGGGCTTCAGCCTCCTGGGGTGCTAGCACGGAAGAACCTTTGTTGCTTCTGTGATTTCTGAGTCACTTTCATATAAACAACCCAAGGATTAACTTTAATAAGTGGATGTTTATTACTCTGAAGAGTAATTGAAGAGTGCCCCTTCTCCCCTGCCTCTTCTTTTGGAGGGAGGAACCATGGGCCTGGAGGCCCCAGTGTTCCAGCCGATTCCCAAGGTGGTGGCAGGAGCAGGAGCAGAGATGAGGGCCGGGTGGGGCTGGGACTTAGGCTGCTTGACATTGACTCTGACACTTGGAGAATGCCTAGTGAGGCACAGAGAGGCCTGGGCAGGAGGATGTGTCTGGCCAGACCACAGGGCAGAGCGGGGGAGGGAGAGAATCTGACCTATTTTATCTTCACGATGTAAAGGCTTTTTTCCTGGATAAAAAAAGAAGAAAAGGAAGGGCAGAAATTAGAAGTGTGGGCGACAGCTGCTTTCTCTCCCACAGCTAGGCAGTTCTGCAGCAATTATGCACCTACTGTGTGCTAGGTGCTGCGCTACTACACCATAGGGTGAGCAGGGAAATTGCTATGGGGTCAAACAGAGGCAGCCTCTACCCTAGAGGCTGTCACTTTGGGATAGGGGGACAGTTCCATGGACAGATCACTGTAGGATTCGTGGAAAGGGAGCTCTTTCCTTGCTTCCTTCTTTGTTAAACACCTGTTGTATGCTGGGCTCTGAGCTAGGTGCTGGAGGCAAGGAGGGAGATGGGGTGGGGGTGGGGGGCTTTGGGAGGAGCTGGTAATTGAAATGAGGCAGGTGAGATAGAAGGGTAGAATTTAGAGATGTATGATTGGTTTGCGAGAGACCTGCAGGCAGAGAAACAGCCTGGGCAAAGGCGTGGAAGTTGGAAAGGCGCAGAGTGTTTTGCAGAACTCGGATTTAGCAGATGCCTAGTCATTCGAAGCAAAAATTAGAACACACAGGATGACAAGAGATTTTTTTCCCCCCCCAAGTAGAGAATTTATTGGAAAAGTCTTGCAAAATAAAATTTAAATCACCTTAATCATACATTTCACTTCTTGGCTTCATTTAAGAATTGCTATTACAGGAGGTGGGATCGTCTCAGAAAATCTGGGGGTAAGATCACACTGCAACTTGGGTTTCAGAGGGGGGCCTCAGGAGAGAATGCTGGGGAAAGGGAGGTGGGGACTGGATGAAAAGGGGCTGAGACGCTGGGCTGGGAATTTGGACACTATTCTGGGGCAGACAGTGGGGAGCTACGGAGGATTTGGGGCAGTCACTTTAGGAAGATTAATTTGGAATGGGTCTTGCTAATGAGGATTGCAGTCAGAGAGAAAGAATGTGGTTTTTGATCTTCCCCACTGTCTTTGTGCCTTGGCTCTGTGCCCCTTGGGGAATGGCGCCCTCTGCCCCCCCCATCCCCATTGTGCTCTCAGATCTGTGTCACTTAAGGCAGACACTCTGACAACACAGACTCTTTTTTTTTAAGATTTTATTTATTTATTTGACAGAGATCACAAGTAGGCAGAGAGGCAGGCAGAGAGAGAGAGAGAGGAAGGGAAGCAGGCTCCCCGCTGAGCAGAGAGCCCTATGTGGGGCTTGATCCTAGGACTCTGGGATCATGACCTGAGCCCAAGGCAGAGGCTTTAACCCACTGAGCCACCCAGGTGCCCCCAGACTCTGTCTTGAAAGGACCTGCAAGGTGGCAAGAGGGGCAGACACATGGCCATTTCATTAACTTAATCCTGTTTATTGAGCACCTACTATGTAAGCACAGGGTTTGGGTTGGTTGGGGGTTTGTGTGTCCATGAGCCTTCCAGTCTTGGGTACAGAATTTGATGGTATATGAACCTTCCTGGAGAAAGGTTCCCTAACTTCCATCAGATTTTTCTAAGGCAAGGAACTAAAACTCAGCTTTCCTAGGGGCGATGGGAGCGGTGGGATCTGGGGACAGTTGGAAATCACGGGGCATGGGACCAACTTAAATGCACAAGGGTTATTTTAATTCTTCACAACTGCCCGAGGTAGGCGCCAGCAGCAATGTCTGCTCCTGACAGAGGCAGAAACTGAGACACAGAGTTAATTTGCCCCTGGGGTCACAGAGCACTGAGATTTGAACCCAGGCAGTCTGGTCCAGGTCTGCTCCTGACCTCTGTATTTTTAAACTAGAAATCTTTTGTGTGAATCTTTTGTGTGAAATTAAGGGGCAGATAATGAAAATCTTAAAAAAAAAAAGATTTAGCTATTTAAAAACAAAGATAATCAATTAAAAAAGATTTAGTTATTTATTTGGAGAAAGAGCGCTCTAGCACACACACACTCTTGCAAGAGGAGGGGGTGGGGGGAGAGGGAGAGGGAGGGAGAAAATCCCAAGCAGACTCTCTGCTGAGCAGGAGCTCAACTAGGGGCTCAGTCTCAGGACCCTAGGATCAAGACCTGGCTGAAATCAAGAGTCCCACCCACTGGCTTAACTGCCTGAGCCACCCAGGCATCCCAGCTAAAATGTTTCTAAAACAATGCGGAGGGGCGCCTGGGTGGCTCAGTGGATTAAGCCGCTGCCTTCGGCTCAGGTCATGATCTCAGGGTCCTGGGATCGAGCCCCGCATCGGGCTCTCTGCTCTGCAGGGAGCCTGCTTCCTCCTCTCTCTCTGCCTGCCTCTCTGCCTACTTGTGACCTCTCTCTCTGTCAAATAAATAAAAAAAAAAAAAAATCTTTAAAACAATGCGGAGGTGAAACACAATTGGGCCCCCAGTTTGCAATGTCTGCTCCAAGGGACTACCCTCAGGAAGACGGGGAGGGAAGGGGAGAGCTGGGAGGGGGAGGGAGGAGGACACCACTCTGGAGGCTGGAGGGTCAGGGACTTGGCCAGGACGATAGGGAAGGGCTGAGGTTCCTCCTTCTGCGCCTTGTCCTGCAGGATGTGGCTGATGCCCTGGGAGGGGGTGCGGACCCTGACATCAACTCCTCCAGTAACAGCAACCACTCAGCCTGGGACCTGGGCAGCGCCTTCTTTTTCTCGGGCACCATCATCACCACCATCGGTGGGGGAGGGGACTGGGCACGTGGAGGGGGGCAAGGGGCCGCCGGGCTTTCTCCTGGGGGAAGGTGCAGAGGGAGGAAGTGGAGGCCAGGCAGCCCCTAGACTTCCTGCACGGCCCCTCTGCCCAGGTTACGGCAACGCGGCCCTGCGCACGGATGCCGGGCGCCTCTTCTGCATCTTTTATGCGCTGGTGGGGATCCCGCTGTTCGGGATCCTGCTGGCAGGGGTCGGGGACCGGCTGGGCTCCTCTCTGCGCCGTGGCATCGGTCACATCGAAGCCATCTTCCTGGTGAGCTGTTCCTTGCCCGGCGCGCCCTCGCGCTGAGCTCGGGTTACCCTTGTCTATGTCCCCGCCCCGCCCGTGAGCGCGCGGGCCTTGAGGACGCGGGAGCCTCGCGCACAGAAGCCCCGACGAGGCGGTGTGGGGGTGCGTGATTGGAGGTTTTGGCGATGCCTTGGGTCCCTCCTGCCCGTTGTCCCTCCCTGCAGAAGTGGCACGTGCCACCGGGGTTGGTGCGAATCCTATCGGCGGTGCTCTTCCTGCTGATCGGCTGCCTGCTCTTTGTCCTCACGCCCACGTTCGTGTTCTGCTACGTGGAGGGCTGGAGCAAGCTGGAGGCCATCTACTTCGTCGTGGTGACGCTCACCACGGTGGGCTTCGGGGACTATGTGGCCGGTGAGGCCACCTTTCTTGCACTGCACTTCCCTATCCACTTTATTCATGCCCAGGGACCCTGCACTCTTGCGTCTCCCTCCGAATTCCCTGTGGTGCGTGCGCGCTCACAGGCACTTGCTCCAATCCCCACGTGCCCTCGCGGAATGCACCTTCACGTTTTTGCACGGATGCAACAGCTCATGTGCCCTTACATTCTGGCATGCCTGCACCCGATGCATGCTCACACATATATTAAGTGCGCCCCTCCTATGTGTCACATTCTCATATATGTGCGTCCATCCCATATGCCCACATTTTTGCGCGCGAGCACGCTCACTCGCGTATTTTTATCTGGCACACTTTCAAGTAATGCACACTCATCTTGCATGCGTTCACACACACACCGATTGATTGCCCCGGGGTAGGTGGATCCTCTCACTGAGCTGGGAAGAAGGGAGGTGAACCAGGAGCTTACAGGCTTAAAGCCTGCCCCACAATCAACATCTTTCTGGCCTCCCCGGTGGTATCCCAGGCGCCAGCCCCAACCAGAGCAATGCAGCCTACCAGCCGCTGGTGTGGTTCTGGATCCTGCTCGGCCTGGCCTATTTCGCCTCGGTACTCACCACCATCGGAAACTGGCTGCGAGTAGTGTCCCGACGTACTCGGGCAGAGGTAGGCGCTCCTGGGTCGGCGCTTGCGCTGTGCCGCTGATGCGCTGTACCCTAGCAGGGGGTTGATCAGTCGGCCTCCCTTCCAGAATGTGGGCTTCTCAAGGCGGGGACTGAGTGCCACCACCCCCCCCCCCCCGCCCCCGCCAGGTGCAGCTGGCCCCGAGGGCAAAGGGTTAAACTTGGATCGGTTTGCTGAGAACTCTGTCTCCGCTGTCATGAACGGAGCTGAGAAATTTAGGGAGAAAAAACCAAAAACCAAAACAAAAAAAGCAGGAAGCCCAGTTGAATGTAACTTTCAGATAAATAGCAAGTAACATTTTAGTGTAAGTATATCCCGAATGTTGCACGGGACGGACGTGCATATATTAAGATTTTATTCGTCGTTTATCTGAAATTAACATTTAACTGGACAACCTGTGTGTTGTGTCACCCTACTGGCCGCGCGGGCCAAGGAGCTCGAGAGAAGCGCAAAGGTCTCTAGGGGGCACGGGAAGGATAGCTGAAATCAACCCGGGGCTTTCTAGAAAAGCTCCAGGAGGAAAGGTCTCCTAGGTTCCGACGGAGGAGAGGAGAGTGTGTCGCTGGTGATGAGCCTCCCTCCCCGCGCCTCTCTGGCACGCTGAGATAGGAGGACCGGGGGAAAAGGGTGGCCGTGCCTGATGGGGTAGGTTCCCGGGGTCGCAGAGGCCGTCGAGGGCCCGCGGTCGAGGACTGCCTTTACTTTTCGCGCAGATGGGCGGCCTCACGGCGCAGGCCGCCAGCTGGACCGGCACGGTGACGGCGCGGGTGACCCAGCGAGTCGGGCCCACCGCACCACCGCCGCTGGAGAAGGAGCGGCCCTTCCTGCCTCCGCCGCCGTGCCCGGCGCAGCCCGCCGGCAGGCCGCCGTCCCCGCTCCCGGTGAAGGCCGAGCCGCCCTCCCCGTCCTCCCCGTCCACCCCGCCCACGGCCTCCGCGCTGGATTACCCCAGCGAGAACCTGGCCTTCATCGACGAGTCCTCCGACACGCAGAGCGAGCGCGGCTGCGCGCTGCCCCGCGCGCCACGGGGTCGCCGCCGCCCCCCTAACCCTCCCCGGAAGCCCGCGCGGCCGCGGGGCCCAGGGCGCCCGCGGGAAAGAGGCGTGCCCGCGTAGGGGCAGGACCCCCGGCCCGGGGCCTCTTCCAAGGGCTTCGTTCTTGCGCTCTCCCCGGCATGCTCTGCTTGTCTGACCAAAGAGGCCTCTCTCGACCGGACCGAGGCCTGCGGAGGAGGCTACGGGCTGCCACACCCCGCTCCTGGCCCTCTGCTCACTTCGTCCATTTGCAGACCCCCCAAGGCTTTCTGTCTCGCTGTCTCGGCTGGGCCCGTCCCTCACCACACCTCACGACTGTGCCTCAAAAGCCTGCATCAATAAACGAAAACAGTTTGCACCGCTGCGGGCGTGCGCGCTCCAGGGACGCGAGTGGGTGTGGGAGTGCTTGCGTCGGGCCACCTCCCGGGCAAGCCAGGCCTCCTGTGACAACCCTCTGCCACCCCCCCCCCCCGGGGCCGAGCCCCTCCTCCCCACGCCTGCACCCGAAAGGGCCACGCTTGGGCCCGTGTCTCCGCCAGGAGGCTACCGGGTATAGGGTCCGGAATAGGAATGTGCCGTGGTGTTCTGTGCGTCTCCAACCTCGGCGCAGATAGGGGCAGTGGGGACGGGGGAGAGATAATGGCAGCTAGCCTTGGGGGGCCGGGGGGCTGTAGATTGAACTTCTCCCTCGCGAGACCCGCAGCACCATTCCGGAACGCGATCCTGCCCCTCCCCGCTCCTGGAGCGTGACCCTTTATTCCTCGCCCGAGGCCTGGGGCGACCGGGTCCGTTGGGGCAGAACCATGGAGGAAAAACCTTTCAGAGTAAGAACCCTTCCCTGGCCTCCTCCCTCTGTGAGCCCCCAGCCTGGGTCGGTCCTGGGTCCCTGGCTCTTCTCTCCCCCAGCCTCGGCTGTGAGCCCACTCGGCAGAGTCACGGTCCCAGCCGGCTCTTCCTCTCCTTCCCAACTCCTGGAGGCCCTTGGCTTCCCTCGTTGTATGTGGCCCACAGGCGTCTTTGGGCAGCCGTGCCTCAGACCTGTCGAACCCAGAGGACATCCGGAATCTGTGGACCAGGGCCACGCTGTCGCAGCCGAAGCTGAACGTGGCGCGGTCCAGCGTTGGCGAGGACTCGGACATGGAGGTCAGCAGCATCGGCAGCAAGTCTCGCGGGTGGTACAACCAGAAGGCCAGAGGCGACTCGGACGGTATTTGGGAAGAATGGGATATCGTTGAGGACAAGGACGGTTTCAAACAGGAGGATCTGGACAAGCCCTCCTTGCTGGAGCTGGAGCTAAGTCGGGCCCGCTCCCTGGGAAGCGGTTTAGAGGAGCAGGACGGCGATTCCAAGGAGTCCAAGACCGACACCGGTCAGTGTGGCCTCCCAGGGCTGTGGGTATCCACAGGGCAGGGGGCTGGCCAGGACTCAATATCTGTTGCTGTGAAATAGGGGGTGGAGGGGGAAGCTGTAGGATCCTTTTCCAGGATTCCCTTCCCGGGACGGCGCCAGGGTTCGTCGTCTACGCTTTAAATCAACCAGACATTCCTGGAGCGCCCCCTACCGGACAGGCGCCGTACAGGGTCCTGTGGTCATGGCGCGCCAAGTCCGGGAGACACCTGCGGAAATGCGCAAAGGCAGCGCGGTAGGACCCGTGCTTCTCGTGGAATCCCTGCGACGGTTGAGAGGAGGGAGTTATTTCCTTGTGTATGGATTTGCTGTCGTTGAGGAGGTGCCTGTCTTTCATTCACTCAGTCACTGGCTACAATTTTTAAGTACCTACTTCTTGCTGGGCACTGTCTCGGACTACCCCCCCCCCCCCCGCCCCGGCCCCTACCTACATGGGGCATTAGAACGTATAACAGTATTTTAATGCATTTTGAGTGCTTGCTGTGTGCCAGGCACTGGGCTTTCTTTGCATGATCACCTTAAACTTCACAACCTTCATAAGGGTCTATTCTTTTTTTTTAAGATTTTATTTATTTGTTTGGCACAGAGAGAGACAGCGAGAGAAGGAACACAAGCAGGGGGATTGGGAGAGGGAGAAGCAGGCTTCCTGTTGATCAGGGATGGGGCTTGATCCCAGGACCCTGGGATCATGATCTAGCCAAAGGGAGACAATTAAGCACTGAGCCACCCAGTCACCCCATATGGTTTGTGTTTTTTTTTTTTAAGATTTTATTTATTTATTTGACAGACAGAGATCACAAGTAGGCACAGAGGCAGGCAGAGAGAGAGAAGAGGAAGCAGGCTCCCCGCTGAGCAGAGAGCCCCATGCAGGGCTCAATCCCAGGACCCCGGATCATGACCTGAGATGAAGGCAGAGGCTTTAACCCACTGAGCCACCCAGGCACCCTAGGGGTTATTCCTATTACCCCATTTGACCATGAAGAACTTGAGGGTCAGAAATTTTCAGTCACTGCTCCTAAGCCTTGCCTGATGGGGAAGTCAGAACTGAAACCTGGGTGGGTGGGACGATAAAGCCCAGGGTAGTAAACTACTGTCCCATACTCTTTCCCAATAAGGTGGCACCTGGAGCTGGTCTCTGAAGGCCACTCCCCTGCCACCACAAGCCTGCCCCTATGTTTCCTCCGCTCCAGGGAAGACCCAGCAGTCTGCAGATGACTGACCTCTCTTTTTCTCTTTTCCCAGAAATGTCTTCCTCAGAGTCATCGCTCAATATCTCAAAGCACACACCCCATCGAGCCTACTGGATGGAGCAGCAGAACAGGGTTAGAAGCACCCAGGGAGACTGGGGATTTTAGTTGGGTGGGGATGGGCAAGTTGGGAGTTGCAGAGGTGAAGGGGTAAGGGTGGTTTGCAGAGGAGAGGGGCAGGCAGCTTGGTTGGGGGTCTTGGGGCTAGAGGGAGCAGGTGGGGCATTTCAGTTCGAGGCAGGGCTGGGGTCCCTGGGACATCTGAGCCTCTTGCTGCCTCTCCAGCTGCCACTGCCTCTGATGGACCTCATGGAGAATGAAGCTCTGGAAATCCTCACCAAAGCCCTCAGGAGTGAGCTACTACCCCCCCACCCCCAGACCCTGGGGGATTTTGCAGGGGTTGGGCCTCTGGGAGTGGGGATTCAGGCCGTGTTTGCCTTGTCAGATTTCCTTACCACCCACGAGTATTCCAGGAGCCCTACCAAAAGTAAAAAATTGGACTGGGCACAGGGACATCCAGTGGGGAGAGCATGACATGACGGTCAGGGGCCTGGGCTCTGGCCTTCATGCAGCCTCTCTCTAGCTGATGTGACTTTTCTTGAGCGGTTTTTCCAGTCCCCAGTGGGGATGACAGTCTTTGTGTGGCCTTGGTCCCCTCCCTTGGTGCTGTGAGGAACCTCTGGACAGTGGATTATTTGGGTCAAAGTTCTCTCATTTGGCCTGCTTATAATATAAGACAGGGATGCTGGCTAATGGGTCAGGATGGGTGGTCCAGGGGGTGTCCGCAAAGCTGCCCTCTACCGCTGTCCTGGTTCAGGCCTGCAACACTCTTAACCTTGCCCTCACCCATGCTCCACCTCAACACTCTCAGCCTCCTCCACATCCCCCATCTGGAGTACAAGTGTATGACTTGACCTTTTAAAAAAACAAAACAAAACTGTCAGGGCCCAGCACCTTGGAGATCCAGTTTCCCAGACTAACACAGACCTGAGGGCCAAGCACTCCTGCTACCCCAGATCACCCATGGTTCCTCAAATCTCAGGTGCAGCACCGTTGCTGGGGAGACCATGCCCCTGCTCACTGCCCTGAGCGACCCCTCTGCTCTGCAGGCTACCGGTCAGGGATTGGCCGGGACCACTTCCTGACCAAGCAGCTGCAGCGACACATCGAGGGGCTCAGGAGGCGCCGGAACAAGAGGCTGCGCTTCTTCATGCACTGAGAGCACCGCCTCAGGCTTGGGCTGGAGTGACAGACAGGCCGGTTCCAGTCCCTGGGACCCCACCGGTCCCCAGGCCCAAGCCCGACCCTGTCCACATGGAATTTGAGTCCTAGAGAAATAAAAGACTCTGTGCACGGTCGGTGAGTCAGTGCGTGGCTGCCCGCGTGAGGCGGACGCACATGGCTCCGCCTTTCCCCGTGACCTTCACGCGGTCACCGCAGTGACCTTGAGCGTTCTCCGTCCGGGCTCTCTTGGCTCCGCCTTCCCGGGACTCGAAATCCAGGACTTCTTGCATGTTTTATGCCTGCGTCTCCCACCCCGGGTCCAGCAGCTGTGTGGGGATACTGGATCTGCCGTCCAAGTGCCCCGATGGTGTAATCTTGGGGGAAGGGTGAGAAGGTAAAGGGGCAGCACCTCCCCTCTAGTTTGGGCATGCTGGGCCCCGCCCCTCATGCATATGCAGTTACACTAACCTCTCCGCTCGTCCCGCCCTCTCATTTACATATGTAAGTCTTCTCCCGGCCCCGCAACTGCGGCCACCAAGCCACCTCGCCTACTTCGATCGCACACAGCCCTCCCCGCCTCCTTCGTTACGTAAGAGCGCTCCTGGTTCCAGCTCCCTCTCGGAGCCTCTCCAAGTCTCCTCTGGCCCCGCCCCCTCAGCTAGTGCACCGCAACAATTCGGCGGCGATGGGCGGGACCTTCATGAAGGACCGCCCCCTGGCTTCGCCGGCTCCGCCCCGACTGGTCCGGGCACGCAGGCGCTGCCCGCCCCGCTTGTCTGATTAGCATAGGGCGCCGAGACCCGCCCCCTGCTTTGCATGCGCACGGCCGGCCCCACCCCCGCTGTCAGCTGGAGGAAGCAGAGTAGGAAGCGGCCGCGATGTCCTTTTGTGTCCTACAAGCCGCCGGCGGCGCCGCCGAGTGAGGGGACGCGGCGCGGCGGGGCGGTGCGGCCCGAGGAGGCGGCGGAGGAGGGGCCGTTTGCGGCCCCAGGCTCACCCCGGCGCTCCGGGCCGCTCGGCCCCCATGCCTGCCCGCCAGCCCTGCCGGAGCCCCAGGTCCGGGGGCGGAGGGGAGCGCCGCTGGGGGGGGGTGGACGGGCGGGGCGCGGGGGCCATGTGCGAGCGCGGTTGGGAGGCGGGCGGGGGTGGGGCGGGCTCCGGGCGGGGTCCGGCTCTAGGTCCAGCCCGGGTCACGGTTGGGACCGGGTCCAGGGCCAGACGGGGCTAGGGTCCGGGCGGGATCCCGTGTTGAGGTCTTAATGCGTCGGCCTGGGACAGAGGCCGGTTCTGGCTCGGGCTGCAGGTCCTGGCCGGGGTCAGGCTTGGGCCTCGGATCCAGTCCCAGGGCAGGGTTCAATCCGGCACCTGGAGCAAGTCGAAGTCCCAGGGGCGGGCCTGGGTGGAAGATAGGGAGGGCTCCCTGTCTGAGAAGGGGCTCTGAAGACCACGTGGGGGCGCTCTAAGGGGCCTTGGGCCACCCTCCTCTCTGGGTCAAAGGTCATCGCACCGGCAGGGGAGAACTTCCTCCTCCTTGGCGCTCCCCATTTACTTCCTGATAACCTGATAGAGGTCCCCCGCGGGCGGAGGGGGAGGGGAGGCGCAGCAACTTTAGGCAACTTTCCGTAGGTGTGCGCAGGTTGGGGGGGCGGGGCGCCCCTGAGGTAGAGGATTCTGCGGGCGGCTGGAGTGTAAGAGTGATTGTGCTGGCGGGGGTCGGGGGTGGGGTGCGGTGTAAGGAGGTGGAGCCGCGTCCTCCGGTGGGCCAGGGATTGGCAAGCTGGGGCGGGAGGGGCGCTGTGTCAAGTGTGAAAGGCCCCGAGTGTGTTTCCACAATGGTCTGTGTCGGTGTGTGTGTCAGTGTGGGGGCACGGTGTGTTTGGGAGTGAGTGTGTGTGATTGTGAGTCTCGAGTGTGACTTTGCTTATGGGCTGTGCACTCGGGGAGGAGTGTGTGAAGACGAGCGGAAGCACGGGGAGAGCCTGGGCTTGGGGAAGGCCGTGTGTGAGAGCCGGGAAGTGCCCAGTAGAGAGTGAGCATGTGTGAGCCGGTGAGGACACCTGAGGACCCAGGTGAGGGGGAGTGTGTGAAGCCACCACCGGCCCTTGTGTGCCTGCTTTGGGCTTTTGAATGGAGGATGCCCAGGTGAGGGGGCAGTCATCGAGGTCCCCAACGTCTGAAGAAAATTGAGAGGTATCTCTCTAGGGGCTGGGCATTCCAGATGGGGTTGAAGTTCACCTGGAGACTAAGGCTTTGCTCTTCCCTGGCCTGGGTGGGAGTAGGGAGTTTCCAGGCCTCCCCCAGGTTCCCAAGTGGAAGACCTTGCCGTCAGTTACTGGCCCTGGAGGCTTTGGAGACTCTGTTCCCATGGCAACAGCTGGGGGGGAGCCTTCTTCATAGGCAGCCCTTCCTTGGACTCTGCTCTCCTTCCCTCCCCCTTGATGAGCCTGGCAGCCTGGCCCTAGGCCCGGGGTTGGGCAACCAGGGTGGCACCGGGACTCCATCCCCCATCCCAGTGTCTCCCTCTGACCCGACAGGTCTCTCCCTGCAGGTGACCAGCGCCATGTCCAGCCAGGTGGTGGGCATTGAGCCTCTCTACATCAAGGCAGAGCCAGCCAGCCCCGACAGCCCGAAGGGTTCCTCGGAGACCGAGACTGAGCCCCCCGTGGCCCTGGCCCCTGGCCCAGCTCCCACCCGCTGCCTCCCAGGCCACAAGGAAGAGGAGGATGGGGAGGGGGCTGGGCCTGGTGAGCAGGGCGGTGGGAAGCTGGTGCTCAGCTCCCTCCCCAAACGCCTCTGCCTGGTCTGTGGGGATGTGGCCTCCGGCTACCACTATGGCGTGGCGTCCTGTGAGGCCTGCAAAGCCTTCTTCAAGAGGACCATCCAGGGTGAGCCCCCACCGCGCTCCTGTGCCCTTTGCCCTCTGGGCCTACCGCTACCCAGTGGGTGCTCTGCCGGGTGGCAGTACGCCCGTAGACAGCGGCGGTGGTACCACTTGGGGTTCCCAAGTTCCTCCTCCCACCTGGGAGTGCCATTTCCCTGAAAAGTTAAATAAAGCCACCAGGATGTGTTGATGGCTTGGGAGTGGGATGTGAGGGAGGGCTCGGGAAGCCTAGGTTTCTGGGTACTAGAGGCCTAGCACCTTCCACAGTGGCTCCGAAAAATTGGGAGGCAGCCTCTGTCTGCTTCTAAACTTCATTCTTGCTTCTGGCAGCTGCTGACGTCTCTTAGCAGCATGGAACCCCCTGCCACCCCACCTTGGGTGGATTTCCCCAGAGCAGCTCCAGCAGAAGGCAGGTTCTCATGGGTAACGGAGAGGGGCTGCCCCACACTTCAGCACCTGACTTTTAAAAAGACTGTTACTCACTGAATTTTCACTCAGAAACACATATCAAAACCTGAGTGAGCAGGATGGAGACGTAACCAGCATTACTTGGGATGCGCCTGTTACTTGTGTTTTTATAGGAAACACTGCTTGCTTTGGGGCGATAACGTGTACTTTTGGAGAACATTCCTTGAGTGCTTACCCCGTGTCAGGCATGGTGCCTGCTGTGTCCGTGATCTCTTATTCCCCCAGCCGCCCATAAGGTGGCCAGGGCTGTGACCGCAGTTGAGGCCCAGGAAGGTGTTTTAAAACTTTGTTCAAGTCCCACAGGCAGAAGGTGGCAGAAGCCAGACTTGAACTTGGGTTGATTGCTGCCTCTGCTTATTACTTATAACTGAACTTCGGACAGATGGCTCCCGACCGATTGTGACATTGCAGTGGGTTTTGATTTGGCCAACACCCACTGCTCTGAAACCCTTTGTGCTCTCTAATGGTTCCGAAGGCCAGGGAACTAACAGGCCCAGGCATTTCCTACCCACCCTGGACCCCTTCTCTGTCAGCTTCGTTGACAAATCTTTATTGAGCCCTAGCCACAGATTGTAATCATTTATTGAGCTTTTGGGCGCTGTGAACCATGTGGAACATGTTACCTTGACATTCCCTTTCATTCTTACTAGGAATCTTTGTAGGAAGTCCTGTTTATATTTATGTATATTTTTAAAGATTGTATTTATTCATTTGAGACAGAGAGATACAAAGAGAGAGTCAGCATGAACAGGGGGAGTGGCAGGCAGAGGGAGAGGGAGAAGCTGACTTCCCGCTGAGCCGGGAGCCTGATGTGGGTCTCAATCCCAGGACCCCAGGATCATGACCTGAGCCAAAGGCAGACGCTTAACCATCTGAGCCACCCAGGAGCCCAGAAGTCCTGTTTTTATCCCAGTTTTATAGATGGGAACACTGAGGAGTTGGGGGGCTTGGGTATGGGACTTGCCCAAGGTCACACGGTTGGTTAAGCAGTAGTGTCAGGATGGGCCCCAGGCAGCCTCCAGACCCCTGGCTCTTCACAGACCTGTGCTTTGCTGTCCTGACCACTGTTCCAGGCCTGTGGACGAAGCTGGGACTAAGCCATTTATACTCGAGCGGAGGGGAGAGAGGAAACAGTGACTCGTACAGAACTGTTGTTGTACAGCTGTTTTAAGTGCTGGAGGGGGAGGAGTGGGATGCATGCCAAGGAACCTGGCCGGGTTGGAGGCTCTGGAGGTCTTCTTGGAGGAGGTGTCTTGAGCTGCGCTCACAGTCCTGAATCCATAGGGTATAGGAGGAGTGTGCCAAGGGCATGTTGGCTGGTTGTGTCATTCGGTTCTGGCGGTAGCCCTGTGAGGCTGGGAGGGCCGCCCCATGTTCATTCAGCGGCCATTACATAGCAGGCCCTGTTCCTAGCACTCGGCCGTCCTGGCCCTGTGGAGCAGATGCTAAAGGGGGAAGACAGATGGTAAGAGAAGTAAGTACGTGTGTAGCGGCTCAAGGCGTGCCGAGAGCTGGTGAGAAACGACCAGGCAGGGCAGGCGGCCGGAGAAGTCTGCGGAGGAGCCCTGACATTCTCACAGCGGGGCCAGGGGGGTTTCCCTGAGGTGACAGGGAGCAGAGCTCAGAAGGAGGTAAGGGAGCAGTGGGCCCTGAGCCTGGGGTCTGTGTGAGGAACAGTGTGAGGGGCTGAGGGGAGAAAGGTTGGAAAGCGGTGGGCTGACGGCCTCACAGGCCTCACAGGCCTGGGCTTTTCTCTGAGAAGGGACATCGTTGGAGGGTTTGGAGCAGGGGAGAGGGGTGGGATCTGACTTGGGCTGGGCGGGTTGTCTTGGCCCCTGTGTTGTCATTAACGAAGGAGAAAAGGACAGAGGAGGAGGTCAGTGAGAAGGTGGGGTGATGGTGACTCGGGGCACAGTGGGTCAGCATCTGGACATGGGCAGAGGTAAAGCTGGCCAGGCCACGCGGATGGGCTGGATTTGGGTATAAGAGAAAAATCAAAGATGTTTTCTGGATTTCTGCTTGAGCCACTGGAGAGATGGAGTCGTAGGGTTCGGAGTGGTAGGTCGTGGGCTCCATTTCGGATGGGTGAAGTTTGCCACGCCTTCTAGACCTGCACGATGCTGAGGCAGTGGCAAGTGAGTCGAGTTCACGCAGCTCTGCTGAGAGAAACCGGAAGGCCCACGACCGGTGAGCTCACCGTGGAAGTGAGCTGGAGGAGACGAGGTCCGCGGGCGGCCCTGGAGTGGGTCCTTCGAGGGAAGGAGTCGGTGGGGATGCACAGGAATGACAGAGTGGCCACTGAGGTGGAAGGAGGTGGTGTCCTAGAGGAAAGGATGACAGGTGTCCCAGTGCGTGTGGGTGTAGGACATGATCACGGCATCAGATGTTCCTTCAGGCCAAGTCAGAGGAGGACGCGAATGGACCGCCGGCGCAGCGCTGTGGAAGCTGCTGTGGCCTTGACGAGAACGACGGGGTTACTGGAGCCCAGAGACGTGGCGTGACAAGAGGCTTGGGGCCGAGATCAGCCTGACTCCCTGGGCGCAGTCGGGAGCCCCCAGCCCAGAGGCCATTCCGTCACGGTCCCAGGCTTCCCTGCCCCGCTCAGGGCACTCCTGCTCTCCCCAGACCCTAGACCTGAATTTGCCTGGGATGAGTGAGGGCCCTCCTGTCCTCTGGGTCCCCCTCCGGACCCTGGGAGGCCGCCGCTGGAGCCCTGTCTCTTCTTGGCAGGGAGCATCGAGTACAGCTGTCCGGCCTCCAACGAGTGCGAGATCACCAAGCGGAGACGCAAGGCCTGCCAGGCCTGTCGCTTCACCAAGTGCCTGCGGGTGGGCATGCTCAAGGAGGGTGAGCGCAGGGCAGGGGCTCACGGAGCGCGGGGCGGGGGTGGCCGAGGCCTGGGGCCTTCTGCGGGGAGCGATGGGGGACTGGGTGGGGGGGCTCCGCAGGGCAAGCTGCCCCCCAGCCGCAGGGACACAACCCTGTCCTGCCATTCAAGGAGTACGTCTGGACCGCGTGCGAGGCGGGCGACAGAAGTACAAGCGGCGGCCGGAGGTGGACCCGCTGCCCTTCCCGGGCTCCTTCCCTGCTGGACCCCTGGCAGTAGCCGGAGGCCCTCGGAAAACCGGTGAGTGCTATGGGTCCTGGGAGCTCTAGGACTGGGATAGGGCTGGGACACGAGAGGCCCATTTTTGTCAGTCATCCCGAATGGACAGCGTGGGCATCAGGAACCTGGTTTGCCCTTCATCTGTTCCCAACACATTTCCCCGAAAGCGTATTTTTGAAAATACTTTTTTTTTTTTTTTAACCAGTCCCCAAGTAGTACACCTGGGACCAGGGAAAGATCTTTCTCACACTCGGAACTTGTCCATGGACTTGCTTTCCTGGGGAGATAGTGGGAGCCCTTCCTGTGTCCAAGCCTGGCTGGCCAGTGGCTATTAAGAAGGCCATGGGGTTGGGGCAGGGGTGATGGCTAATTTAGGGAAGGTGCTTAACCCCAAAGGGGCCTTCAAGGTGATGACTTTGAGGGCATCCTCCATCTGTCCCGGCAGCCCCCGTGAATGCACTGGTGTCCCACTTGCTGGTGGTTGAGCCTGAGAAGCTATATGCTATGCCCGACCCGGCGGGCCCCGATGGACACCTCCCAGCCGTGGCTACCCTCTGTGACCTCTTTGACCGAGAGATTGTGGTCACCATCAGCTGGGCCAAGAGCATCCCAGGTAAAGGGCCCAGGTGATCTGGGGCGTCCCTCTGCAGGCCAGGCCCGGCTCTGGTGAACTCGTTCAGCCAGGTGTGCTTCCTACTGCCCTCCAGGCTTCTCGTCACTGTCACTGTCTGACCAGATGTCAGTCCTGCAGAGCGTATGGATGGAGGTCTTGGTGTTGGGTGTGGCCCAGCGCTCGCTGCCACTGCAGGACGAGCTGGCCTTCGCGGAGGACCTGGTCCTGGATGAGGAGGGGGCACGCGCCGCTGGCTTGGGGGAACTGGGGGCCGCGCTGCTGCAGCTGGTGCGGCGACTGCAGGCCTTGAGGCTGGAGCGCGAGGAGTACGTCCTGCTGAAGGCCCTGGCCCTTGCCAATTCAGGTGAGCCTGGGCGGACGCCGATGGGAGTCTCCTCGATGCCCTCCAGGTCCTCACCCTGGCGGTGGCCCAGTCTCATCAGGCTGACAAGAAGACTGTGGCTTAGGGAAGAGTAGTGACTTGCTCAAAGTCCCAAAGAAGGCAAGGGCAGGTCTGGGAACCGCAAGTAGGATTTTGAGCGCTAGGGCCATGCTTACATGGAAAAGTGCGCCATTTAGTGGGAAGGAAGATGGGGAGGAGCAAAGGGAGCCACGGTTGAGGGAGAAAGAGGGGGTCCCTGGCTCATGCGCAGGAGTGGAGAGTGGTGCCTCGGTCAGCCCCTCCAATCCGTGTCTGGCTCCTCCTTGGGCACCATCCGGCAGTGCTCAAACATCCAGGGGCTCTGCCTTTTCCGGAGACCAGCCGCGTCCACAGCGTTCTCTCCTCTCCTTGCAGACTCTGTGCACATCGAGGACGCCGAGGCTGTGGAGCAGCTGCGTGAAGCTCTACACGAGGCCCTGCTGGAGTACGAAGCAGGCCGGGCGGGCCCCGGAGGGGGTGCTGAGCGGCGGCGGGCAGGCAGGCTGCTACTCACGCTACCACTCCTTCGCCAGACAGCGGGCAAAGTGCTGGCCCATTTCTATGGGGTGAAGCTGGAGGGCAAGGTGCCCATGCACAAGCTGTTCTTGGAGATGCTCGAGGCCATGATGGACTGAGGCAAGGGGTGGGCATGGGTGGGGGTGCTGGCAGGACCCGCCCAGTATGGGGTCAGCCCCAAGGGGGCAGAACTGGGGTCCGGGCAGTGCCACAGCCTGCTGGCAGGGCCAGGGCAATACCATCAGCCCCTGGGAGCAGGCCCTACGCCCTCCCCTCCCCCCTCCCAGGGGGTCTTAGAAGCTGGGAATGTGTGCGCCCAGGCTGTGGGCACAGTGCTGCCCCTTGCAAGCCATAACATGCCCCCAGAGTGTAGGGGGCCTTGCGGAAGCCATAGGGGGCTGCAGGGGACATGTGGGGGGGCAGAAGCCTGATCTCAGGGAGGGAAGGGAGTGGAGGCCACAGTCTCCCAGTGGGTGATGCTTTTGCTGCTGCTTAATCCAACCCCCTCTCCAGAGCAGAGGGGGATTTGGAAAGCAAAGGCCCCTGCCCCCTTCGCTCCTCTCCTCATCATTTGCATTGGGCATTACTGCCCCCCCTTGAAGCAATAACTCCAAGCAGGCTCCAGCCCCTGGACCCCTGGGGTGGCCAGGGCCCCCCATCAGCTCCCACCCAGCCTCCTTGGGGGGTTAGGGAGAGCACTGCCTCTATGCCCTGCAGAGCAATAACACTATATTTATTTTTGGGTTTGGCCAGGGAGGTGCAGGGACATAGGGCAAGCCAGGGCCCAGAGCCTTTGGCTGTACAGAGACTCTATTTTAATGTATATTTGCTGCAAAGAGAAACCGCTTTTGGTTTTGAACCTTTAATGAGAAAAAGAAATATATCGAGCTCAAGAACACTGTGTTTCGTGTGTCACTGGGTCAAGGTTTGGGGATACAAGGCAGACCTAACAAACATATTATACATAAACAAAAACATTCGTGGTTACAGACTGAAAAACTAGTGCCTGGCGTGGTTAAGTCTCGGTTTCCTCATCACTCAGCAGCATGTTAGGGATTCCGCGACTGATGGGGAACAGACGTCCGGACTCTGGGCACTGCAAGGTGCCCTCCAGCACATCCACCTGCGGGGGGGGGGGGAGGAGAGGGGGATCAGAGCTGAGCACCCGCAGCCTTCGGCTGTAATGGCCAGAGAAGCAAGCGATGGGCCGGTTCTCACCTCCAGCAGCACGTGGTGCATCTGCCTCAGGAATTTCTCATCACGCTCATACCCTTCAATCGGCCCCTTGGGCACTTCCACCAGATGCAACTGTGGGCAAAGGCCTAAATCAGCTCTGGGCACCCCGCCCCTTTCTCTGAGACCAGGTTCTCCGCCCCCCGCCCCCAGGGGAGCACGGCGTGGGGGAGGGTCCTCACGGTATCCGCCGCCTCCAGAAGCGCCGCCCACTCCACCTTGGGTATCATTCGCGCCACGAAGTCGGGGTTGAACTCCACCGGGTTGATGCGGACCTCGGTGGCCTGCGGGGAGGAGGGGTTCTGTTAGGGACAGGAGCCTGGTTCCCCCATTCCGCCCAGGAGACGGGCGCGAGACTGCCCCCGGCCGATACCTGGAGGCGCAGTGGGAAGCCACGGGGCCCCACCCCCCGCACATGCGAGCTCAGCAGGTTGTGCGTGAGCAGCTTCATGTCGCCGCAATGCGCTCGCCGCAAGCCGGAACCGGAAGGAGGCAGAAACTCCGCTGCGTCACTTCCGGGGCCGCTCCATTCTCGTCCTATTGGACGGCTCGGAGGAGCGGAACTGGCGAACATGCTGGAACTTCTCGTGCTAGCCGGAGTAGAGGTATTTGAGGAGCCGGGTCGGATCACGCGCTCCTACCGGAAGCGTCCCGGCGGGAGATGGCTACGGCGCAGGCCCAGTGGTTTCCTTTCGCTACAAGTCATGCACACTGTACATCATACGTAAAGCAGCCGCAGTGCAGGGGCCTGCGCTGTATGCAAAATAAACGTTTTTCCCTTCCACAGTCGTCCGACACTATCGTCTCCCGCCCCTCGCTTCCGGCTAAGGAAAGGAAACATTGCAGGAATCCGTAAACTAGGCGCTTCACAACAGCGACACCCCATCCTATGTGAATAAGTTGTGCGGCTACCGAATGCCCCGCCCATTCGTATCTGTGCCCTTGGTCCAGCCCCAAATGCAAATAAGCCGAGCGCCCCAGAAGTTCCGCCCCTGCACGCGCCCCTACGCCTGCGCAGTGGAGGAGCCTCGCCGGGGGCGGGCCCGGAAGTGGCTCGGCCTCTCGGGGAGGGGACTCGCTTTGGGTTCCTCCCACCAGGCCCGCCTCCTGCCGCGGCTCCAACGCGAGGGCGGAACTGGTGCGCGGGTTAGGATGGGCGTGCGGCTTATTCAGCTGCGTGTCCTGAGTCGTCGGGCAGGCGGGCTGCTGTTCCCGGCAGCAGCCGTCCAGTCTGCAGCAGCGGCGGCGTCGAGAGCAGGCGGGTGCCGGCAACCAGGCAGGGAGTGGACGCTTGGAGGGGCCTACGGTTTCAGAAGCGCCGCCTCAGCCATGGCCCCAATCAAGGTGACCGCTGGCCGGAACCGGCCTGAGCTCCCATCCAGCCAGTCTTCCCAGTGCCCTCCGTCCTGCTTGTCTGGGGAGAATCATCCTCCTTCCTGCTCTTCCGGACCCCTGTCCTCCCCGCCGGAGGCTCCTCCCGCAATTCTCCCTCATCCCCCTCAGCAGCCCCCGCACCCCCGTGGCTGCTCCCTCCCCGGTTTTCGCCAGTCTTCGGGACTCGTACCTTATCTCCTGGACAGCCCCCAAGGCTCTCTCGAGCCTTCACCCTTTGTACTGCCACTATGCGTGATGCGTCTCCCCTATTTTTAGGCGATTGAATACCATGGCCTCCGCCTTCTGGAACCATCTCCTTAGCCGCAGGACCCCTTTTCAATCTCCATACGAGCTCCTCCCCCCATACTGTCCTGTACGTTTTTGTTACATTCCTGGGCATCATTCTTCACCCCATGGCCTGAAGCAAGTGTTTTCTCCTAAAGCCCCTATTGTGTCTCCCCCGTTCCACTTCTCCCATGACTAATTTCCACTTTTCTGCTGAGTTTTTCATCCCTTCATCTGGAACGATCCCCCGCTCTTAGGAACCACCTCCCTTCCCCGTCCACACCCTTCTGAGACCTGCTCCTCTTCCTGCTTAATCTTACTCCCAATCCCTGATTGGGACATACCCTTCGTGTATGTCCTCTGACTCCATGAAACCCTCACACACTCCCAGGTAGACTAATCCAACCCCTTTGAAAGATGCCTTTTATTTAATGCCCTTCCCCCCAACTTTTCCATCTTCTGCTCTCTCCCTTTTTCTCTTTCTGAGGGCTGGACACCAGACCTGACCAGGGTTCTCTCCCTCCCTGTTGTCAGGGTCTCCTCCTCACCCCCAGATAGATTCCCTGCCTCTCCTTCCCTAACCATTTGTCTCACTTCTTTCTGGTAAGAAATAGACTCCTTGTTTACGCAACCTCTTGCGACACCCAGAGAGGCCTCCTCTCCCTTTTTCTGTGGTCACCAACAGACTGGTAAAAGGAACCGGGGCCACCTTGAAACCTGGAGGGTGTGGAGGAACCAGGTGGATCGAGGAGAGGGGAGGGCAGCCGGGAGGGACTTCTGGAAACTTGGACAGGTTAGAGGACATTACAACTCTGTCCACCCTGCTGCACTAGGAGCAACTGCCTGGTCCAGTTTAACACCTTTTCCTTGGCTTTGCCTTACCCACTCGGTCATTCTCTGACTCCTTATCTTCTTATCTAGTGCCTTGGCTCGTTCCAGAATAACCAAGTAACTCCTTACCGAGTCATCCCTTCTAGGTGGGAGATGCCATCCCTTCCGTGGTGGTTTTTGAAGGGGAGCCTGGGAACAAGGTGAACCTGGCAGAGCTGTTCAAGGGCAAGAAGGGGGTGCTGTTTGGGGTCCCTGGAGCCTTTACCCCCGGCTGTTCCAAGGTGAGACCTGCCCTTCTGGGACTCAGCGGTTGGAATCTTGTGTGCATGTCTGTATTGTTCCTGAGTCCTAGGGAGGCTTGCAAGGAGAGTATGTAGTTGTGACAGTTACAAAGCCCATCAGAGCAGGACGCCTGGGTGGCTCAGTCCATTAAGCGGCTGCCTTTGGCTCAGGTCAGGATCCCAGGGTCCTGTGATCGAGTCCTGCATCAGGCTCCCTGCTCAGTTGGGGAACCCGCTTCACCCTCTCCCTCTGCTGGCTGCTTCCCTTGCTTGTGCTCCCCCTCTCTCTGTCAAATAAAGAAATAAAATCTTGGGGCGCCTGGGTGGCTCAGTGGGTTGAAGCCTCTGCCTTTCGCTCAGGTCATGATCCCAGGGTTCTGGGATCGAGCCCCGCATCGGGCTCTCTGCTTGGCAGGGAGCCTGCTTCCTCCTCTCTCTCTCTCTGCCTGCCTCTCTCCTTACTTGAGATCTCTGTCTGTCAAATAAATAAATAAAATGTTTAAAAAAAATAAAATCTTAAACAAACAAACAAACAAAGCTTACGAGAGCTTTCAGAAAAATGCGGTGGCTGTGAAAAGGTCCTGGGGCCAGGAATGTAGGAGAAAAGGGTATTGTAATTAAGTCCAACATCATTATTGCTGCTGCTGATTGGCGCTGTGGGAGATACTTGGGTAAATAAAGTACAGTCACGTCCAAGGGAAGTTCACAGTGACCACAGAGCACTCAAATTTGGATCCGAGCTTCCTTGCCGCCAAGGCCAAAAGGAACTATGGCTGACACATTTTTTACTTGATCAAAGATACTGGAGAGGGAAGTGAGGAGGGCCTGGAGATAAAGGGAAGGCGTTGCAGAGTGGAGGCATTTAATCTCTTTGTTAACCCTCTGTTTCCCCTCCTAGACCCACCTTCCAGGATTTGTGGAGCATGCCGAGGCTCTGAAGGCCAGAGGGGTCCAGGTGGTAGCCTGTCTGAGTGTTAATGATGTCTTCGTGACTGAAGAGTGGGGACGAGCTCACAACGCGAGAGGCACGGTGAGGTGTGGGTCCTGCAGGGGGTCCAGGCCAGACTGGGGACTTTTTTTTGACCTTTACTTTCTCCTTAGGTTAGGCTCTTGGCTGACCCCACTGGGGCCTTTGGGAAGGTGAGTGCACCCTTGCAACTCCCACCCTATAGGGTGGTCCCTTTGCCAGGCTTTGGGGCGGGGCTTGGTCTGTTCTGGAAGTTTCTAAGCCTTGTCTCTGGTTTTCCTTTTAGGAGACAGATTTGTTATTAGATGATTCACTGGTGTCTCTGTTTGGAAATCATCGGCTCAAGAGGTAAAAGCAGGAGGGTCCTCTGGGGTTCCCTGCCACCCCTTCAATCTCTAGGCCCAGGCCGTTGTAATTGGCTTGGTTTTGTGCTCTCTTTTTAAAGATTTTTCTGTTTATTTTGGAGAGAGAGTGAGTGTGCAGAGGGAGAGGGAGAGAGTCATTTGTTTTTTTTTTTTTAAATTCCATTTTTTATTTGATAGAGCACAGCAGGGGGAGAGACAGAAGCAGAGGGACAAGAAGGTTCCCCGCTGAGCAGGGACCCCCCCCACCCCCGCAGTGGGGTTCAGTCCCAGGATCCTGGGATCATGACCTGAGCCGAAGGCAGATGCTTACCCGACTGAGCCACCCAGGTGCCCCAAGGGAAAGAGAGTCTTAAGCAGATCCCACGCTGAGTGCAGAGCCCGGTCTCCTGATCATGATCTTGATCTTGATCTCATGACCCTGAGACCACGATCTGAGTGGAAACCAAGAGCTGGACACTTAACCCGAGGGCACTGCCAAGGGCACCGCCCAGGCGCCCTTGACCCAGTCTCTCTCTCTGGCAGGTTCTCCATGGTCATAGAGGATGGCACAGTGAAGTCCTTGAATGTGGAGCCGGATGGTACGGGCCTCACCTGCAGCCTGGCCCCCAACATCCTGTCACAGCTCTGAGGCCCTGGGCCCGCCCTCCTTCTACTCTTCTCCATTTCATCCGCCCAGTCCTGGACAGAGGGCCCAGTCCAGCCTCAGCGGGGGCTACCAAGTGGGAATCGTGACCAAATTTCTGCAATAAACACTTCTGGTTCACAGTTAGTCCTTGCTTTTTTTTTTTTTTTTTAATATTTTATTTATTTATTTGAGAGAGAGACAGTGAGAGAGCGCATGATTGAGAAAGTCAGAGGGAGAAGCAGACTCCCCGTGGAGCTGGGAGCCTGATGTGGGACTCGATCCGGGGACTCCGGGATCATGACCTGAGCTAAAGGCAGTCACTCAACCAACTGAGCCACCCAGGTGCCCCCTTTTTTAAGATTTTATTTATTTATTTGACAGAGACAGGGAAAGAGGGAACACAAGCAAGGGGAGTGGGAGAGGGGGAAGCAGGCTCCCTGCTGAGCAGGGAGCCCCATGTGGGGCTCAATCCCAGGACCCTGGGATCATGACCTGAGCCAAAGGCAGACGCTTAACAACGGAGCTGCCCAGGTTTTTTTTTTTTTTTTTTTTAAGATTTATTTGAGAGAGAGAGCATGTGCGTGTGTTGGGGGGGCGGGGGGTGATGGGTGGGGGGAGGGGCAGAGGGCGAGAAGCAGACCTCCCTGCGGAGGCTGGAGCCAGGACCTAGGGCTCCATCTCATGAACCTGAAGTCATGAGCTGAGTTGAAATCAAGAGTTGGGCTCTTAACTGACTGACCCAGCCTCCTTGGTTTAGAGCTGATCCGCTGAGGGCCAGGCCTGAGGACAGTCACAACTGTGATGGTAGTGGGCAGGGGCTGAAGGGGTACTAACGGGGGGATGCTGATTTCATTAAGGAGGTAGAGCCTTTGAGTGAAGTGTTACGAAACGTCGCTGTCACCATAGAGGCTGGGGAAGGACCAGTGATCTGAAGAGCAAGGGAAGGAGCTTGTCTGTGCAGAGGGAGTGGGCCCTAGGAAGACGCGAGCTTGGCTTGCAGCTGGGACTTCTGCATCGATCACTGGGTGCTGGCTGACCTCACATAGACCATAAACCTCAGGGTAGGAGCTTTGGCTCTGGGTAACCCCCTGCCTGGGCCAGGCTGAAGGGTGAGCTGATGGGGGTGGGGGGAGAAGATGCCGGTGAGGCCTGACCAGGGTTGGGTGCGCTGTGAGGGTCGGGGGTCAGGGCCACCAGCATGGTCTGGGCTGCAGGCCATTGCTATCTGCAGGCCCTGCCCTTGGCCTCTGCCTTTTGTGCCTGGGAAGCCTTGCACTTGGCATCAGGCAGTGATTACTGGCTCCTGCTGTGTTTAGGAGCTCACAGTCTTTTTTTAATGTTTCGTTTTATTTGACACACAGAGAGCACAAGCAGGGGGAGAGGAAGAGGGAGAAGAAGGCTCCCTGCTCAGTGGGGCTCCATCCCAAGACCCCGGGACCATGACCTGAGCCAAAGGCAGATGCTTAACCAACTAAGCCACCCGGGCGCCCCACGGAGCTCCTCGTCTTAGGGAGGGCAGGTGCTTGGAGCTGCCTCTTCCGGTGCAGTAAAAATCCTCATGATGATCCTGTGGGGTGTGAGCCTGAGGGCCTTGGGGGGAGAGAGTGCGGGAGTCAGCGGCCACCAGTGCCCCCACGGGCTGTGTGCCCTCCTCCTCTTCCCTGCAGAACCTCCCCCCGCACCTCCTTGCGATTAGCGCAAGCCGGGTCCCGGCCGCTGCCACCCAGCAGCCTCTCTTTCTTTTACTCCTGGCCTCTTCAACTGAGGCCCAGGAAGGCCTCTGAGATGAAGTGTCCCCTCCGGGGTCCTGTTGCCGTTGACTGGGCCTCTTGGCGTGAGGGGGCTCCCAGGGCCTGGGTGATCCCTGGGGTCAGCACGATGGGAGTCAGCTGTGAGCGGAGGTGGCCATATACCTCGGCTTGCAGGGTGGGTGGTTGGTGTCTGGGGCTGCTCTGGATACTTGATCGCCCCAGATCAATGGTCACATGGCAAGAGAATCTGGCAGAGCTTCATCTCCTGGACGGACACACTGTGTTTCAGGCTGGTAGAGAAAGGGCAGGGCAGGCCAGGGCAAAGGGGCCTGGAGCAGTGAGTTCTGGAAGCCTGGAGCTGTCCCTGGCAGGGCTGTGGGCATGAACTTCCTGGGCTGTTGGTGGGCTGATGTTAAAACAGACCCTGAGACAGTCACACAACACATCTCCAGCTAAAACTCACCCACCTGTCCTGACCCTCCCAAGGGTACAGCAGATCTGATCTGGAAGGCCAAGGGTTTTACTCAGCATCAGCAGTTCTGGCCTTTTCTGGGTCAAGAGTTCCTTTGAAGAGCAGCTGAGAGCCATGCCCTTTTCCTTAGAAAATGTACATCAGGGACACCTGGGTGGCTCAGTCGGTTAAGCTGCTGCCTTGGGCTCAGGTCATGATCTCAGTGTCCTGGGATTGAGTCCTGCATCGGCCTCCCCCCTTGGCGGAGAGCCTGCTTCCCCCTCTGCCACTCCCCCTGCTCGTTCTTGCCTGCTCTCTCTCTGTCAAATAAATAAATTGAAAAAATCTTTAAAAAAATCACATAAAAAAGGAAACGTACCTTTGCACATATGTGTGCACAGCGGCCCATGTGAACACCATGCTGTTTAAGGGTTTGCAGGGGGTCCCCTGAAGTCCTCCCAGAGATCCTAGGTGAACCCCCACCCCTGCCTGGGACACATCATATCAGAGTGGGGTCACCAGGCTTTGGGCTCTGACTACTAGACGTGAATCCTGACCCGCTACCAAGAAGCTGGTGACCTTGGGCAGTCTTTCATTTCCCTTGACCCCACTTCCCTCATCTTTATTTTATTTATTTTTAAAGACTTTATTTTTTTATTTGACAGACAGATCACAAGTAGGCAGAGAGGCAGGCAGAGAGAGGGGAAGGGGAGCAGGCACCCTGATGAGCAGAGAGCCTGATGTGCGGCTCGATCCCAGGACCCAGGGATCATGACCTGAGCCGAAGGCAGAGACTTTAACCCACTGAGCCACCCAGGCGCCCTTTCCCTCATCTTTAAAGTAGGAATAATCTAGCCCACCTCACAGGGCTGCTGGGAACCAATGAGAGTTTATGTACAGCACCGGGCACAGTGCCTAGCAGGAAAGAACCCAAACCATGGTTATAAAGAGAAAAAGAAACAAAGAATCCTTGCTCTCCACCATGCAGCCTGCGTGTGGGTAGGGAAAGAGCTAGATGACTGGATGACTCAGTCGGTTGAGCGTCTGACTCTTGGTTTTGGCTCAGGTTGTGATCTCGGGGTCCTTAGATCAAGTCCGGCATCCAGCTCCACTGAGCACAGAGCCTCCCTGGGGTTCTCTCCCTTTCTCTCCCTCTCCTGCTGTCCCTCTCCTGCTGCCCCTCTCCGTGAGCGCTCTCTCTCCCACATAAGTAAATAAATAAATAAAATCTTAAAAAAAGAGAAAGAAAGAAAAAAAAAAAGAGCTAGGAGTTAGGAGAGAAGTCAAACCTCAGTCCTGTTATCTGTGATTCTGATGTCTGTGCCTCCCTGGGCCTCAGTTTCCTTATCAGTGTTATGGGCTAGTGACTCTCTTTTAATCCGCTGTGTGTAGGTCCCCAGGATTCTCCATACATTGTCTGGCCCCTGAAGCCTCGCAGGTTAAGGAGCTGGGAAAGCGTCCCCGGGGGGAGTCTTGGCCAGGCCCTTGGGTGTCAGACCTGAGCTTCTGAGAAAAGGAGAGGTTTGGAGGGCTGGGGTCATTCCTGGCCCAGACCTTGGGCTGGAGTTATGCAGGTCCTACCCTCAGGAGATATTGACCCTGAGCGAACCCATGCTTGGGGTTTGGCCATGCGAATGTTGAGGAGTAACAGTGGGGAGAGAAGATCATGTGTGTGTTGTGGGTGTGTGTGCACACACGCATGTGTTTATACAACTTGGGGAGAAGTTTGGATAACATCTGGTGGATGGATGGATATTTGGTCTAATAAACATGCGTACCAGGTGGCCGTATTATTAATATTTGTGTTGATTCTCCCCGCTTGAGCTGGGAGGTTTTTTTTTTTAAATTTTATTTATTTATTTGACAGACAGAGATCACAAGTTGGCAGAGAGGCAACCAGAGAGAGAGGGGGGGAAGCAAGCTCCCCGCTGAGCAGAGAGCCGGATTCAGGGCTCAATCCCAGGACCCTGGGATCATGACCTGAGCCGAAGGCAGAGGCCTGAGCTACCCAGGTGCCCCGAGCTGGGAGGGTTTTGTTTGTTCGTTCATTTGTTTGTTTTTTATTGAACACAGGTAAGGTGCCCTGCTCAGGACACGTTTTGGGAAACAGTAAAGAAATGAAGGATGAGAGAGAGAGAGAGAAAGCTATCCTTTCTCTAGCTTCCTGAATATTGGTTCTCATTGTTTTAGTATAAATTTGACCATAGCAGATTATTTTTTTTTAAGATTTTATTTATTTATTTGACAGAGATCACAAGTAGGCAGAGAGGCAGGCAGAGAGAGAGGAGGAAGCAGGCTCCCCGCTGAGCAGAGAGCCCGATGCGGGGCTCGATCCCAGGACCCTGAGATCATGACCTGAGCCGAAGGCAAAGGCTTTAACCCACTGAGCCACCCAGGCGCCCCAAGGATGGAGAGGTTTTTGACATGTAATTCACATATCATAAAATTCACTCTTTAAAAGTGCAGTTGAGTGGGATTTCGTTTACTCACTGAGTTGTACGACCGTCACCGCCACGAAGATGGATCTTGAATCTCAGCGACTTCTCTCAAGAGGAGTGACACACATGTGCCTATCCTAATTATGAAAGGCGTGTTCGGATTTCTGGAGGGTTCTGCTTGCCCCCCCATCCCCCTGAGGTCATATCAAGTGTCTTGCAACCAGCGGTGTCCCCAAAGCCCAGCAGTGAGCATGCTAGGCACGGGCCCTGCGGACACCACCTCCAGAAGGGACTCCAGGCTCCGAGGGCCCGTCCTAGTGGAGCTGGCCGTGCTCCGGCAGCTCTGGTCCCTGCCTCGACGCGCCCACAGCCCCATAGGGGTGCCAGACCCCCGATGAGCGCTTGCAGTGTATAAGGGGGAGCTGGGACAGAGCAGCTCAGGTTGGGGTCTTTGGGGAATAGCAGAAGGACTCTGGCCACTAGCCCGCCCCGCCATGGGGTATACGGCAAGGGGAATGGCTTCTAGCTGCGGGCTGAAAGGTGACCAGAGGCCAGCTTGGTGAGCAGAGGTGGGAAGGGCGTTCTAAGTGGCGGGAACAGCCTTGCCAAAGCCTAAAGGTGAGCGAGGGAAGCGAGGTCTGGGCTGAGCGGCCCACGTGGCGGCAGAGATTGGGGGATTTTGTCCACAAGCACTGGCTTAGCTGGTTCTCTTGGTAGACATCCGGGTGGCTCCGGTATTTGGCCAGGGGCGGCTTCAGAGACTTTCTATTTTTGTTTCCTCCTGGGCGCCTTCTTCGGGGCGTGTTCCGCAATGCTGGAGTGTTGGCTCACTGGGCTCTGGAGGTTTTATTGGTCTCTGGAAGCTCTGAGGCCATTGTGACAGCCCTCAGTGGTGTGCGCGTGTGCTTCTCTCCTCGCCGCATGCCAATCCGGGCTTTACCCTCTGGATTTAGTTTTGCTAGCTTAATGGGCATTTAATGGTATCTTGGCGCTGTCTTTCATGCGTGTGTCTTTAATTATGAGGGAGGCTGGCAGCGGCCGGGCTTGGCGCCGCTCTCCCTGCGCTCGCTAACCGGGTGCTGGGCTCCAGCCTCGCTCTTCCACTGGCCCCCCACAGGGCAGTGGGGAACAGAGACGGTGGTGCAGCTTGTGGGGTTGCCGTTGTTTTACTGACCCCTGTACCCCTCTGAGCCTCCCTCTCCTTACCTCTGACATAGGGATTCATTTGCTCAAAAACAGGACTTTGGCTGACTTCTCTCTTTTGGTTGTGCCTCTTCCTGGCTGTGTGGCCTTAAGCAAGGGACGTAACCTCTCTGTGTGTCAGTTTCCTCATCATCGTGGTCTCCGTGGCTCGGCACCGTGGGGACGAGGGAAGATGCAGAGCAGAGCGGAGTAAGTCTAGGAGAGAAAACGACAGGGGTCTGCTTTATTTTTTTATTTATTTTTTATAAGATTTTATTTATTTATTTGAGAGAGAGAATGAGCAGGGAAGGGGCAGAAGGAGAGGGAGAAGGAGACTCCCGCTGGTCAGGGAGCCCGATGCAGGACTCGATCCCAGGACCTCCGGATCATGACCTGAGCTGAAGGCAGATGCTTAACTGACTGAGCCACCCAGGTGCCCCTGGGGTCTGCTTTAGAAAAGAGAAGATCTTTTCCGAGAAACAGGCCATGCAGGATGACCAGCAGGGTGAGAAGGAGCCAGAGAGTGGAAAGAGGGAGGGTGCGTGTGTGGGGGAGTTCCAGGTTGGAGGAACAGCAAATTCGAAGGGGTCCAGGGTGGGAGTCTGAGGAAGCAGGGAGTGCTCAGCGACAGAGGTCATGGGGAGGAGCCAGGGTTGAGCTTGGGTGGATAGTTGGGCCCACCCGGCAGGGCGGGGTTAGAACTTGACTGAAAGCACAGGGAGAAGGCCCCAGAGGGTTTTTAAGCAGGAGAGGCTCGTGGTGAGTCAGTATTTCGAAAAGACTCTTTGGGCGCTGGGTGGAGGCTGCCAGGAAGACTGGGCCTTGGTAAGAGTGGCAGGGTGAGGGAGGGCAGGTGCCCCCCCGGAGTGTGGGGGCGCCCTGGGGAGAGCAAGCCAGGTGTCAGGTGGGGGGCTGTGCGGTGTCATGCTCTCTTCAGCTGCCGGGACCCACGTCTTGCAGGTGGCGCCCTGAGTCCCTGGGGACCTGGCCCAGCCCTGGGCAGGTGGCCCTGGGTCCCGCCCTCCCTGGCTCTGGCTTCCTGCTGCCTCCTTCCATTGGGCAGCTGGTTCGGGCCACCCCACGGAGCATTTCTGCTCCTGCCCAACTCTGGCTTTACTGTTTCTACCCGCAAATGGTGGGTCAGCAAACCACCCCTTCTTAGCACTTGGGTGGGGAGGAAGGAGTCCCCCAAACAAGACACCAGAAGCCCAGGTGCCCAGAAGTTCCTGGAGGCTGTCTTTCTGTTTTTAATTCTTGAGCCTAGGGCCCTGAACCTTCTGGTTAGGGAACTGGGCCCTGGCCAGACTACAGGGATGCCCCGTGGGGCTCTGGGCCTGCTGTAGGCAAGGGGCAGAAGTTGCCCTCTGACCTGGTTGGTCCCAGGCTGTGGCTGGACTTGGCCACCCCTTGCCCTGGCCACCCTGGGCTCTGCTTTCCATAGACTCTAGGGCCCTCCTGCCTCTCTGGCCCTTGGGGTTGGACCGGGGCTATCCAGAGAATTCAAAACCAGAAGAGAACTGGGAGATGGTATCCCTCCCACTCTTAACCTGTGCAGATGGGGAAACTGAGCCCCGAGGGAGGAGACTGCCATTGATTATGTTGTCTATTTGTCTGTCTTTCTCTGCTTCTTGCCTGCCTCCTGGATCCCCATGCCGGCCATAGTGGAAACTGAACTCCCTTAAAACTACCGGAGCAGGAGCGCCTGGGTGGCTCAGTGGGTTGAGCCTCTGCCTTCGGCTCAGGTCATGATCTCAGGGTCCTGGGATCGAGCCCCGCATCGGGCTCTCTGCTCAGCAGAGAGCCTGCTTCCCCCCATCTCTCTCTGCCTGCCTCTCTGCCTACTTGTGATCTCTCTCTGTCAAATAAATAAATAAAATCTTTAAAAAAAAAAAAAAACAAACTACTGGAGCAGTGCCCGGGGGTGGGGCGTGGGCTCAGCTGGTGAACCGTCAGACTCTTGATTTCCACTCAGGTCATGGTATCAGGGTCGTGGGATCGAGCCCCATGTCCAGCTCCATGCCCAGCGCCCAGTGCCGATCTGCTTGTTCCTCTCCCAACACTTCTAACCCCCACCTCACACACATGTGTGCGCTCTCTTTCTCTCTCTCAAAATAGATAAATAGATAAAATCCTAAAAAAAAAAAACCCTGAAAAAAACCTGCCAGAAAAACATACCTGAGAAAGGCAGTCACCAGAGCACCACAAACGTTTAAAATATTCGTCAGCGAGACACAGTTTAAACGATGACGGGCTAGCAGCACGGTAGAGTACCACACAGCCGTTACAAAGGCCGAGGCCAGCGGTTCTGAGCGGAAAAGAAGGAGACTGTAGAATATTTCGAGAAGGATGGAGGAGCACAGCCCTGTGTGTGGAGACAGACATGGGCAGCTGCATCTCCGAAAGGACACAGAACATGCTAGCACGGGGAGCAAAAAGGAGGGGTCGGGAGTCATGAGGGAGAGATTCGATTTCTCCTCTATCCTTACGCACTCTTTTTTATTTTATTTATTATTTTTTAAAAGATTTGTTATTTATTTATTTGACAGAGACCACAAGTAGGCAGAGAGGCAGGCAGAGACAGAGAGAGGGGGAAGCAGGCTCCCCGCTGAGCAGAGAGCCCAATGCGGGGCTCGATCCCAGGACCTTCAGATCATGACCTGAGCCGAAAGCAGAGGCTTGAACCCATGGAGCCACCCAGGCGCCCCAACTCTTCCTTTTCTAAAAAAGATTTTATTTATTTATTTATTTATTTATTTATTGGGGGGGTGATGGGGGCAGAGGGGGAGGGGGAGAAAGAATCCTCAAGCAGACTTCCCACTGAGCAGGGAGCCTGAGGTGGGGCTCGATCCCAGGACCCCGAGACCACAACCTGAGCCAAAGTCAAGGGACGCCCCACTGACTGAGCCACCCAGGCGCCCCATCCTTCTGCGCTCTTAACACCTTTGACCACGTGTCTGAGAACAATTTTCAAGGGAAAAATCTAGTCACAGGCCAGGGACGATTGTTAGACCCTGACACACATCCCTCAATGATTAACCGAGCCTTGACCTCCGGGATCGCTTTGTCATCTGCTGGGGAGGCCCGGCCCTCCCTTCCAATCTCCCCAGAGCCTCCCTGGGCCTGACTTGGCTGAAGCAAGTCAGAGAAGAAGGTTGAGACGTAGCCGGGCGTGTGGGGAGGGACAGGTGTGAAAGCCATAGGGTGCCACAGTGCCGGCCCCTGAGGCTTGAGGAAGGGTGTGCCTGGGAGGTGTTGAGCAAGGCAGGGGCCCTGGGCGGTGGAGGGATTAGGCGCTGTCACAGCGCTTGGCTAACCCGGAGCGGGTGCTCTGGAAGGACTTCCGGGGCCAGAGTCCTTAGGAGGGCAGGGCTGCAAATAGAAGCTAAAATCCACTGGGGGTCAAATCTGGATGGACCGTTGATCTTATTAATACTAAAGATAACAACCACACGGGGGACCATTTAGTGAACGCTTCATCTGGGGCCCAGCTCATGGAATCCTCCTAACAACTCTCTGAGAGGATTCTCAGCGTTTCTAGATGTGTCTCAGGAGGGTGGACCAGTGGTTGAGCTCTTCTGCTAACATGCCTGCATGCCTTCCCGTTGCCGGGTAAGACCTGGGTCGCTGTGGCCATGAGCTCCTTGCTCTTGACATGCCGACCCCACTGCCTTCCTTTAGTTGGTTCTGACACTTAATAGCTGTGTGACTTTGGGCAAGTTCGTAACCTCTCTGGGTCTGTTTCCTCCTCTGTAAATTGAAGACTCTGAGTCCTTACGTCACATGTTAGTCCAATACAAATGAGTCAGTAAGCTTAATTTTTTAAAAAGACTTTATCCATTTGACAGAGAGACAGAGAGAGAAGGTGCACAAGCAGGGAGGGGGCCAGTAGGCACGGGAGAAGGAGCAGCAGACTCCCGGCAGAGCAGGGAGCTTGCTGTGGGGCTGGATCCCTGGACTCTGGGATCATGACCTGAGCTGAAGGCAGATGCTTAACCAAACGAGCCTCCCAGGCGCCCTTTACCTTTTTCCCCAAAGATTTAATTTATTTATTTATAAAAGATTTTATTTATTTATTTATTTGAGAGTGAATGAGTGAGAGAGAGCATGAGAGAGGAGAAGGTCAGAGGGAGAAGCAGACTCCCCAAGGAGCTGGGAGCCTGATGCGGGACTCGATCCTGGAAGTCCAGGATCATGACCTGAGCCGAAGGCAGTTGCTCAACCAACTGAGCCACCCAGGCACCCTTATTTATTTATTTTATTTTTTAAAGATCTATTTATTTATTTATTTGTTTGACAGAGAGAGAGAGAGAGATCACAAGTAGGCAGAGAGGCAGGCAGAGAGTGAAGGGGAAGCAGCCCCCCCGCTGAGCAGAGAGCCCGATGTGGGGCTCCATCCCAGGACCCTGAGACCGTGACCCAAGCCGAAGGCAGATGCTTAACCCACTGAGCCAGCCAGATGCCCCTTTATTTATTTATTAGAAAGAGAGGGAGAGAAAGAGAATCTCAAGCAGACTTTGTGCTGAGAGCGGAGCCTGACACAGGGCTTGATCTCGCTACCCCGAGATCATGACCTGAGCCGAAACCGAGAGTCTGTTTTTTTTTTTTTTTTTTTTTTGAGAGTCTGTTGTTTAACCCACTGAGGCACTCAGATGTCCCAAGCGTCAAGTTCTTGTAACCAGGACTGGCTGCCGGGAAGCCTGTGTGCTACGGTTGTTGTTACCCCATATTTCATCAAATGTAAGATGTCATCCATTGGAAAAAAAAAAGATGCCACTCAGGGCAAAAAAGAGTGCTGCCGGTTGACTATGTCCCAAGTCTCTTTCATCACTAGAACCTTTATTTTATACTTCCCGAAGGAGCTCTTTATGACTTAGACAGAAATTCTCATATGTAATTCGGAGGCCCACATAAAAGGGAAAATAGAAGCAAAATAAATTGGTTTACGGTATTCGGAAAACTCCTTCCCATTTAGAATCCGACAGAGACCGAGGCGCGATGTCTGTGTGTTTCGCCGCCACCTCCCCTGTGAGCCATGGTGAGTCCCGGAGCGCAGCCCACCCCCACAATCCATCCGACAACCCTGAAACCCGCAGCCCCAGAGCTGTCACAAGCCAGCTTTGCTCTGGACTTCAGCTTGGGGGACTGTTCTGACAAGTCTGGTTCTCGTCCCCCGGGCCTCGCACCCTTTGAGTCCTGGGGTTAAGGGAGTGCCGGCTGTCCCCGGGGCCTCGCACCCTTTGAGTCCTGGGGTTAAGGGAGTGCCGGCTCTGTTCTTGCCTCCAGGGCTTCCTTCGGAGCTGCTTTCTGCAGGGTTTGCTGCTTCTGAAGTGTGGGTGCATGCGGGCAATGACAACTCTGTCGGGACTGTGGCCAGCCAGTCCTGCAACTCTACTGTGTAACCCGATTGGGAAATTTCAGTGGGAGCAAGAAAGTGTCTTGGAATCCATGACACATGAATAATCTCTGGCCTTGCTGGGGTGGGGGCGGGGGGGGGGGAGGCCTTTGCATATGCTGTTCCTGCTCTCTCTCTCTTCCCCCGCTCTTTGTCTGCTTCACCCAATCATCCCCCGTCTCAGCTTTCTGGCATGGCCCCCCCTGCAAGCTGCCTTCCCCGACCATCCCAGGAGTCAATCCCTTCACTGTCCATGCACATGGTATAGCTGCAATGTTACATTTGAGCGCGGGTGTGATTTGGGGGGTCATCTCCCCGGTGAACTGAGGCTTGTGGGTGCAGGCACTCGGGGGCTTTCATTACGCCCTAGCATCTAGCTGTGTCTGGCAAGGCGCCGCCGGGGAACTGGGAGGTCCTCCTGGCCTGTTTGTCTACAAGACATGCTGGGAGTCTCAGCAGTGCGGGGGTGGGGTAGGGGGGTGAGGAGGAGACATGCTGAAGGCTTCTGCACTACACCCCTTCCTTCAGAGGCCAGAGTCCAGGCCACTTCTTGTTCAGACGGGAAATGGAGACCTGTGAGGTCAGATGTCCTGTCTCAGTCTGGTGTGGGGAGGGTGGGGAGGGTGGGGCGGGGGAGGGGGGCTCCCTCCTGGCTGGGGTTTAGAGGTTTGTCGGGGTGGCAGCATCCTGACCTCTCCAGGCTTCTGGGTCGGGAGTGGAGCTTGGGTGAGCTTGAGAAACACCGACGGGAAAGCGAAGCCGGGCATGTCAGAAGAGGCAGGTGTGAACGCCCAGACTCACCACATGAGGCCCAGCGTCCTTGCAGAGGCCCTGGAAGACAAGAGGCTGAGGTCCTCTTCTTTAGTTTCAAGTTTCCAGAGGGGTGGGGGACTCTCCCGCCATTGTCCCCTGCACCAGGAGAGCTGCGGAAGTCGCTCCGGGATGGCCCTGAGCCCACCTTCCCCTGCTAACCTCTGGGCCAGCTCTGCGGCTCTGCAGAGATGCTGAGAGGATATGGGGTGGTGAGGTGGGGGCCGAGGCAGGACTCTGGGGGTGCAGAGGCCCGCCTGCTCCCGGAAGGAGGAAGCTGCAAAGGCTGTCTGTGGCTGGGCCTCGGGATCCCCAACCAGAGGAACTTCCTCTTCCTCTCCGGGCAGGTGTAGCTGCCACAGCGGGACCCACACCCTGACCGTGTCATGGATGGGGGCAAGGGGCCCAGACTCAGAGACTTCCTGAGTGGGAGCCTGGCCACCTGGGTGAGGGGGCAGGTGGGAGGCGACCGGGAAAGGGAAGTGAGCAGCCAGGACCGGCTGGGGCTGGGTTTGGACGAAGGTCCGGCAGAGTGGGGAGGGGGTAGGGACTGAGGGCAGGGGTGGGCACAGATGTGGGGCTGGAGAAGTCGAGGTAGCCGTGGGGCAGGAAAATGAGTCCAGACCCCGGGGCCAGGGACATTCAGGGAAGAGGTGAGGAGGAGGCTGTGTGGGCTTAGGAGGCTGGTCAGAGGGGCTCCGGAGTCACTCTGCTGGTAAGGGAGTTCCTAACCCAGTCGGCTGATCTGTCTCTGTTCCCCACAGGCGCTGGGACTGGCCGGCCTGGTAGGAGAGGCGGAGGTGCCGGAGGGGGAAGAAGAGGAGGAAGGAGAGGGGCCGCTCTGCCCGGAGAAGAAGTTCTTGCATCTCAGCGATGGGGCCCTGCTCCTCCGGGTGCTGGGCATCGTGTAAGAAACCACAGGCCAGCCTAGGGGGTGGCGCCTCCCACAACAAGCAGCTGGGAGGAGCCTGAGGGCTGGTGGGAGGGGCCTGGTTGGGGGAGGTGGGGCCTTGATTGTCCCCCCCGTCCCACCTAGCTCCCTGTGCCCACAGAGCTCCGAGTTCTCGAGGGGGACCTCGAGTAGTCGGTGGCCGAGACGGTCCTGCATCCCAGCGGGTGCGGAACCTGAACCACCTATGGAGCCGGCTGCGGGACTTCTACCAGGTGAGGGGCTGGGAAGGGGCGGCCGAGCCTGGGAGGCCCCCCGTGGGAAGGCCCCACTCCTAGGTCCTGTCTCCTTTGTCCCCAGGAGGAGCTGCAGCTGCTGATCCTGTCACCACCCCCAGACCTCCAGACGCTGGGGTTTGACCCCTTCTCAGGTGCTCTCTCCTACCACCCCTGCCTGCTTCTATCCCCTCGCCCCACGGCTAACTTTCTGTGGCTTGTGCTCCGCAGAGGAGGCGGCGGAGGAGTTGGAAGGCATCCTTCGGTTGTTGCTGGGGGCATCCGTGCAGGTGAGCAGGGCAGGGCAGGGTAGGGTCCAGCTCCCACGGAAGCCGTGGAGGTTTCCTGTGCCAGCATTTCCGCCGCGTCTCCCCGCAGTGTGAGCACCGGGAACTCTTCATCCGACACATCCAGGGCCTCGGCCTTGAGGTCCAGAGTGAGCTGGCTGCTGCCATCCAGGAGGTACTTGGGCTGGTCGAGAGCCTGGGACCGGCACTGCCATCTGGGGGCACCCTGCCCCTCTCCTTCCTCCGCTGAACCGCTCTCCCTACCTGCCCAGGTGACCCAGCCGGGGGCAGGGGTGGTGCTGGCGCTGGCGGGGCCTGAGCCTGGGGAGCTGGAGCCTCCAGAATTGGAGATGCTGTCCCGGAGCCTGCTGGGGACTTTGTTAAGGCTGGCGCGGGAGCGTGACATGGGGGCCCAGGTAGGAGACACTGTGACCCAGGTGGAGGAATGGGAGGACTGTGGGGCTCCAGATATGGGGGGGCGGGGGATGGGGGTTGGGGTTGAGGGTCTTCAACGAGCAGAGCTGCAAGAGCTAGATGTGGCTTGTGACTGGAGGGTGGGCATGGGTTGGGTTCCCTCTGGCTTCTGACCCTCAACTTCCCACAGCGGGTGGCTGAACTGCTGCTGGAGAGAGAGCCGGCCCCCTTGTTGCCGGAGGCTCCTGCCAGGACTCCCCCAGAGGGCTCCTCCCACCACCTGGCCTTGCAGCTGGCCAACGCCAAGGCCCAGCTGCGGCGCCTGAGGCAGGAGCTGTGAGTACCCCAGAATCGGAAGCGCCCTGGAGGGAGAGGGGCGATTAGACGTGGACGGAGACGTGGTGGCATCGGGCCTGGGGGTTCTGGGTCCCCAGGCCCCTCCAGCGTCCCTTTTCTCCAGGGAGGAGAAGGCGGAGCTGCTGTTAGACTCCCAGGCCGAGGTGCAGGGCCTGGAGGCCGAAATCCGACGGCTCCGCCAGGAGGTGCGCTCAGATGCTCCCTGCCGCTGCTGCCGCATTCCCTAGCCCTCTCCTCACGCCTCCTCTGTCCCATCGCCTGCCCCCACCCGGGCTCCTTCCCCTCCCCTAATCCCTCTGGCCCCCGGCTGGCCGTCCCCAGCTCCGCACCGTCTGACTCAGGCCCAGGCGCTGTCAGGACAGGCCAAGCGGGCCGAGCTGTATCGCGAGGAGGTAGAGGCGCTTCGGGAGCGGGCCGGTCGCCTGCCCCGCCTGCAGGAGGAGCTGCGACGCTGTCGCGAGCGGCTGCAGGTGGCCGAGGCTTGCAAAAGCCAGCTGGAGGTGAGACGGGAGGCGGGGCCTGAAGGGGGCGGGGCTCAGGGCGGGGCCTGAAGGCGGGGCTTGCTGGGGACGGGGTGGACCAGGAGGGGAAGCGAATTTGGGCCGGGAGAAGAAAGGGCGGGGTCTAATGGACAGAGCAGTCGCGGCTAGGAGAAATGGGTGAGGTGGTGTCTGGGGAGAGGCTGTCTGGAGAATGGGGCAGATGGAGAGGAGAGGTGGGGGCGGTAGGTAAGGGTAGGTCCTGGAGAGGAGGGTGGGGCCGAGTACTGGCGAAGAACCGTCTGGAGAGCGCCCTTTGCAGTGGAGCCTAGAGGGATGCCACCTTGGGAGGGGGTTCTTCGGGGAGAAGGGGCCGAGCCTACATCGGAGGGGGCGGGGCCAGATGCTAAGGAAGTGGTACCTGGATGGATCCTGGAGAGGGAGGAGCAGGTGGGAGCGAGAGGCGGGGCCTGGAGAGCACGTGGGCGCAGGGTCCGATGAAGGAGGGAAGGCAGGGTCTGTGGCCCTGGAGTGCTTGGGGGGCAGCATCACATCTCCACTTGTCTCTGCTCCCCCCACCAGGAGGAACGGGCTCTCTCCGGGACTCTGGAAGCCTCCAAGGCGCTCCTGGAGGAGCAGCTGGAGGCTTCTCAAGAGCGCTGCGCTAGGCTGCACGAGGCTCAGCGTGAGAATCTGCTGCTGCGGACCCGTTTGGGCGAGGCTCATGCGGTGAGATGGCCCGAGTGACCCCCAGTCAGTGTCATCTGTGACCCCTGGTGACCCCAGTGTTTCCCCTAGAGTTCTCTAGTGCTCCCTAGGACCCCGGACTCCTTGTTTGCCCTAGTGATCCAGCCCACACGTTGGCCTGGCCGCGGTGGACAAGGCTTGTCTGACCCTGCCCCGCCCCCAGGAGCTGGACACTCTGCGGCATCAGGTGGAGCAGCTGGCAGAGGAGAACGTGGAGCTGGAGCTGGAGCTTCAGCGGAGCCTGGAGCCGCCCCTGGGGTCTCCGTGCGAGGGTGGGTAGGGCCCCCGTGGAGGGGCTGGGACTGTGGGGCTGGCTGCCCGTTTTCCTGCAACTCTAGTGGGGATGGCTTCTGACTTCATTCTCTTCCCAAGGGGGGGGAGGAACCAGGGATCTTGGCCAAGGGTACGGAGGGGTCCTAACCTCATCTTCCTTGTCCCAGCACCTGTGCCAGGAGCAGCCCCCTCACTTCATGATGAAGTGAGAGAGGCAGAGGCTGGGCGGTTGCAGACCCTGGAGAGGGAGAATCGGGAGCTCCGGGCCCTGCTGCAGGGCCTCCGGGGGCAGCCTGAGGGCCAGGTGAGTCCCCTCCCCCACCCATCCTAGTTGGTCCTTCCCTGCCTCCTCCTGGGGGCTTGACCCTTCCTCTCATGTGCCCTCAGCACCCCCTGCTGGAGGAGCGGAGCGAGGACTCCTTGGTCCCAGAGCTGCATGCGGCTCCCCAGACTTGCCTGGCCTCAGACGTGCGACCCCAGGGTTTGGCTGGCCAGGTGGGGGATGAAGGCACCGAGGCCTCGGGCCCAGCTTCCCCGGTACCAGACTCAGCCCTGGAGAGAGTAGCTGTGCTTCCCCAGGCTTCTGATTCAGACCCCCAGGTGATACAAAGGCCCCTCCCGATGACTGCCACGGCCCCCCAGACCTCAGACTTGACCCTCCAGGAGTCAGGCCACATTGGAGCAACACAGGATCGCCTGGAGAAGGCCAGCCATGGAGCCCTTCTTCAGACTCCCAGCACTGTGGTCTCCCCTCAAGGTCCAGGGGTGGAAACTCAGGCCGAGCTCTTGGGAGGAGAGACTGGAGAGTCAGGGCCCAAAGGTCAGGTGCTGAGACAGGAGGGTCCTGCGAGCAAGCCTGGACCCTCAGAGCCCAGCCTCCACGCGCAGCTGGAGGAACAGGAGACCCTAGGCCAAGGGCTGGACCTACCCCAAGGGCAGAGAGAGGCCAGAGAGCATGAACAGAAGCTGGAGGGGACGGTTGGGGACCCAGGCCAGCAAAATCCCCAGCAGAAGCCAGAAGGGGCCTTGGAGGCCCAGACCTGGGAAGGGCCCATCCCAGGGGAGAACCTGGCTGGTGGTGTCCCCAAGCAGGAGGCCATGAGGGAGGAGGAGACAAAACTCAGGCGAGAGGCCGAGGCCCTTCGAGCAGAGCTAGAGGCTCAGGCCCGGAGGCTTGAGGCCCGAGGCACGGAGGCTGCCCGCCTCTCTGAGGAGCTGGCTCAGGCCCGGAGGGCAGAGACGGAGGCCCATCGGGAGGTGGAGGCCCAGGCCTGGGAGCAGGCTCGACTGCGGGAGGCCGTGGAGGCAGCCGGCCGGGAGCTGGAGGCCGTGTCGCGGGAACGGGAGGCCCTGGTGGAGGCCCTGGCAGCCGCTGGCCGAGAGCGGAGGCAGTGGGAGCGCGAGGGGCCCAGATTGAGGGCCCGGGCGGAGGCAGCGGAGGAGCGGCTGCAAGTGCTGGAGAGCGATGGCCGCCGGCACCTGCAGGAGGCCGAGAGGGAGAAGCAGGCCCTCAAGGAGGTAGGTCGGGGCTCACAGCCTGGGGTGGGAAGTAGGGTTCTGGGCCAGTTGCTGGGGTTTGGGTTATCAATTCCATCAGTGGCCCCAGAGCGCTCGGCACCTACTGGGGCTGGAGAGAGAAAGGCGAAGTCCACCCCTGCCTTCCAAGAGGTGCTGGGCCCAGGACACGGGACCGATGTCCCCTCTGTCTGGTGGGGCGGGCTGTAGGAGGGGATAAGAGTGTGGGTATGGAGCCGGACCGCCTGGGGGTTCAGTCCTGGCTCTCAGACTGTGGGAGCCGACTCCCCTCCACCCTATTTCTCCTTCTGTAAAATGGGGGGCACCCTTCATTGCTGTCTCAGGCCTTTCGGGAGACCAAGGGAGGTAACTGTGTGATGAGCCTAGTTTATGCCGGGCAAAGGCTCCAGACATGTTAATTATATTTTTAAAAGATCTATTTATTTGTTTTTATTTTTGAGAGAAGGGGGAAAGGGGCAGGGGGTGAGGGGAGGAGTGGATCTCAAGCAGACTCCAACAAGGGGCTCGATCCCACGACCTTGAGATCATGACCTGAGCCGAAATCAAGAGTCGGATGGTTCACTGACTGAGTCATCCGGGCGCCCCAAGACATGTTGATTATTATTAATATGATTTTTAGGATTTTAAAATTTATTTTAGAGAGAGTGAGTGCAGGGGGAGGGGCAGAGGAAGAGGGAGACAAGTTGACTGCCCGCTGAGCAGGGATCCTGACCTGGGGCTCGATCCCAGGACCCTAAGAAATCAAGAGTCAGACACTCAAGGAGCTGAGCCACTCAGGTGCCCCAAGACCTGTTGCAAAGGGTGCAGGAGGCCACGGGAGAGGGAGCTGGTGCTGGGGTGGAGGCAAGGAGGCTTCGGAGAAGGGTGTGAGGAACAGTCGGGCTCCCACTAGGTGGGAAGGACACTTTAGAGGGAACGGCATGTGCGGAGACCCGAAGGCATTACGGATGCTCAGGCACCGGACGGGTGGGGGTTCACCAGCAGGTTCATACTGGGCAGGGCCTCATCTTCCTTTCAAGCGGAGGAAGGAGTTGTGGTGGTTCTTAGGAAGGAAATGATCTCAATGGCCTTTACACGAGGGCCATGACCTTTAAACCCAGCAGGATGTTGAAGGGGAGGCCGAGTCGCGAGGTCCTCGTGTTGCGAGGCCCCTTGGGGGAAGCGGAGGAGGCTAGGAGGCGATGGGAAGGGTGTTCAGGCCCGGGGCCCTGTGCTGCAGGGGTGGGGCGTGCACAACTAGGAATGGAATCTTCCAGCTGAGCAGTTTCCAGTCTCATCCCTGTTGTCCAGATGAGGACCCCGAGATTCAGAAAGAAGGGGTCGTTTGCTGAGAGCCCCCTTGGGCGGAGAGGAGCTGGAACACCCTGTTGGGTTGACCCGGGGTGAGGCATCAGGCAGGGCAGGGCAGGGCTGGGGAGTGGGGGGATGGGGGTGCGGGTGGGAAGGTAGGTGGAGAGGGGGGTCTCTGGGGTTCACTCTGTAGGATGTGACTGAGCCATGCTGTCGGGCACACCTGGCTTCTGGCCCAGATCTCCGACCAGCCGGCTGTGCCGTTAGGGGCGCGTTCCTTAACCTGTCTCCTGTCCTGGGAAGCTCGAATTCAGATGACCTGCCTTCCGGGCGAATGTGGGGGGGGCGGCGGCTGGGGAATGGGGATGCCAGCAGGCGGGCAGGGCGGGCAGGGCAGGTGAGGGTAAGGCGTGCTCCCAGGACTGAGCGCTGTGGAAGAGCCTGAGGACAAAGGGGAATTTTGTGACATTTCCTGGGCAGAGCAGTTCCTGGTGATGACTGGGTGTGGTGTAGGCGGAGGTGGCTAGACCCGGGAGGTTAGGCAACCTGAGGCCAGGCAGCCTGTCCCTGTGGGCTGGGTGGAGGGCAGGAGGTGCAGTGGGGGCAGGGTGCCGAGGGCCTGGAAGGGGCCAGTTCTGGGGTCTGGCCCGAGGTTCAAGTCTCTTCATGGGTACCACTGTTCTTTCTACCCTTAGCCCTTGGGCTCTCCTGAATGTGGGCCAAAAGGCAGCAGGGCCTCATGGGACTTATAGTTTTTCCCGTGAGAGGCAGTGGCCAAGGGTGTTCAGAAGGACAGTAGCCCCGGGGGAGACTCGGTGGGGTTGCAAACCTAGGAAGGTCAGAGCAGCAGCGGTAGACTTGGTGTCCAGAGACAGGCTTTGGTAGGCAGCTGGTCCGAGTAGGCCCTTGCTTGTGGTTTCATCCTGCCAGGGCCCCCCCACCTCAGAATGGTTTGGTCTGTCTCTGCATCCCGCTCTGCCCCCTTCCGCAATGGTGCGGCCCAACCGCCACAGGACTCCTGGCCTGGCCCGCAGCATCTCTCCCCACCCACCAGCCCCCACTGTGGTTGGGCCTGACGTTCACCCAGTTCCTGTCCTCCGTCCCCATCCCTCTGTGGCCCAGGGCACTCTTCCTGTCTGCCTCTTTTAAATCCCTCTTTCCCTCTCGTGGCCAGCATGGCCTCATCACGTAGGACACGGCTCGCGGCCACTGGGCGCACGAGGAACCGTGGGCTCAGAGAGGTAAAGACGCTCTGCCTGGCGAGTGTCTCCGACTCCTGGACCAGGGGCCTCCTTCCCCCGCCGCCAGGCTTACCTCCCAGCTCTTCTCTGGTCACTCTGCAAGGTGGCCAGGCTTTGTTCCCATTTTACAGATGGAGGCGTAGAAGGCCAAAGGGTTAGAGATCTTGGCCCAGGGTGGGGCGCCTGATGTGCTCCATCAGTAAAGGACGTGACTCTAGATCTCAGGGTCGTGAGAACCTACTTAAAAAGATATTTGCCTAGGGTGATGGAGGAAGGACAGAAAACTAGGTCTCCAGACGCCATCTGGCCCTCCCTGGGGAAGGATGGGGGGAGGCTGGGGAGGGCGGTGGTCTTCCCTTCCCGCTCTGAGCCTGCTGTGCCTGCCCTCAGGAGCTGGAGAAGGCCGTGGTACGGAGCCGGGAGCTGGGCGCGCGGCTGGAGCATCTGCAGAGTGAGCTGAAGCAGGCGGCCCGGGAGCGCCAGGAATTTCTGCGGGAACAAGAGTTCCAGCACCAGAGGTGGGGGTGTGGCCCCGGGGCAGAGAGGGGGCGCAGCCAGGGCCGGGGCAGTGGTCGGTGCCACGGCTTCTCCCGACAGGTACCAGGGCCTGGAACAGCGGCTGGAAGCTGAGCTGCAGGCGGCGGCCACCAGCAAGGAGGAGGCCCTGAGGGAGCTCAAGACCAGGGCTCTGCAGCTGGAGGAGGAGCTGGTCCAGGTGAGGCAGGCAGAGCCCGGCAGCCTCGTCCTACCCCGCCCTCCATCCTGCCTGCCCACGTCCAGGGCTGCGCGTGCTCCGGTCCCTCCAGCCCCGTGCTGGTCTTGCCCCTTGATTTTTGGCCCGTCCCTTGCATTGTGCCCCATTTGGGGGCATCTTGGAGAGTGCCCCGTGCTTGGGGGTCAGGCGGACTCTGCCCAGGTCCTGGAGTCTTCTGGGGCCCTGGAGCCTTGTTTCCCTCATTCCTCCGGTGGACATACCCCGGCAGCTCCGCTTGGAGGTGTTTCTGCTCGGCTGTGTTTCTCCAGGGCCTCCCCGCTCCCGAGTGATCTCGGTTACTGCCCTTGTCCTTGGCTGACCATCGTTTCTGAGGCTCCCAGCTCAGGGCTCAGCTCTGGGGTGTGGGGAGGCCCAAGAGCAGGCAAGGACACAGGACACCATAACACGGGGTGTCAGGGGACAGTGGGCCCCCAGCAGAGCCCCTGGTAGGCTCGGCTGGGGGGAAGTGGCATTGAAACCCGGGGCCCAGAGGAAAAGCAGAGTGGAGAGAGGCTGGAAAATGCTGTAGAACTGAGTGACACGGAGCAGGGCAGATAGAGAATGACAGATGGACCTTCGGGAGGCAGGAGTGCGGGGGTGGGAGAACCCATGATGGAGGGATGGGGCGGGGGCACGCCCGAAGGGGTGAGGGTCCCCTGGGTTAGGTCCTCGCACCATCCTCAGGCCTCCTCCACGCTCCTGCATGACCTCCCGGGGCCTCTCCTTGCAGCTGCGCCGGGGCCCCGAGGGGCTGGGGTCGGATGGGCACGCCGAGTCGAGGACCCCGGGGGCCCAGAGTGGGCGGCTCATCGAGGTGGAGCGCAGCGTGAGTGTTGCCCGTGGCGGGCACGGGGAGGGGGGGTTTGGCCCAGTGGCCTGCCCCCTGCTGACTCCCCACTCCCCTCTGGGCAGAATGCGACGCTGGTGGCTGAGAAGGTGGTTCTGCAGGGGCAGCTGCAGCACCTGGAGGGACAGCTGGGGAGCCTGCAGGGGCGCGCCCAGGAGCTCCTGCTGCAGAGCCAGCGCGCCCAGGAGTACAGCAGCCGCTTGCAGGTGGGTAGCGGTCTGGGTACCCTGTCCCCTGCCCTCGCTCACGCCCCCTTTCCTCTGCCACCCACCGTTTTCTCTGCCCTAGCTCCCAGCCTACCGCGCTTCCTGTTCCCTTGTGCCTGACCTCTGAACACCCCATTGGGCACCCCTCTTCCCTGCTCCCTTGTACTTGCCCCTTCTGCCCCCGTCTTCCCCCTTCCCCTCACCTCTGTGGGTTTGCTGAGCTCCATCCCTCTCAACAGCAAGCCCTTGGTCCCTAACGCTTTCCCTGCCCTTACCCCGCCCTGGCTTCCCCCCCCCAACGCCACCCTGTGCCTCTTGCCCTCCCCTCCAAGGCCTGGCGTCAGCACCCATCTCCGTGATACCGCTCACCTCTCCTTGCCCACTAACCCCGCCTCTGCTTTCTGTACCCCGTCGCCCCCGCTCCAGCGGTCTGCCTCTATAGTCCTCTCTTGGATCCTCTGCCCTGCCCCTTGCCTTTTGCGCCCAGTCCCTTACCTCTTTCGGAACGGGGATCACACCCGCTCCCCTGTCTAGGCTGAGAAGTCTGTGCTGGAGATGCAGGGGCAGGAGCTGCACCGGAAGCTGGGGGTGCTGGAGGAGGAGGTGCGGGCGGCGCGGCAGTCCCAGGAGGAGACCCGGGGGCAACAGCAGGCTCTGCTTCGCGATCACGAGGCCCTGGCCCAGCTGCAGCGGCGGCAGGAGGCCGAGCTAGAGGGACTGCTGGTGCGGCACCGTGACCTCAAGGCTAACATGCGGGCCCTGGAGCTGGCACACCGGGAGCTGCAGGGCCGGTGAGCCTCCCCCAGACTCCCGGCTTCGCTCCCCAGCACCCCCAGCCTGCGTGGAGCAGACTCCCTGGGTGGGTCTGACCACCCCCCTGCTCCCCTCGCCCAGAAGCACCCCCACGCAACACAGCCACCTCTGCTGCCGTGGCCTCACGTGTGGCTGGGCTCCGGGCTGAGCTCACCCGAGGCTTGTTCATTATGGGCAGTGGTGGGCACCCCGCCCAGCATTCTGCTCCTTGGCTTTGTTTGGGGGCCAGTGCTTAGGAGAGGGTGGACCCCAGAGAGTCCGGCCGCCCGCTTGCCCCGGCCCCAGGTCTCTGCAGCCCTCTCGGTCCCTGTGCATCCCAGGCACGAGCAGCTGCAGGCCCAGAGGGCCAGCGTGGAGGCACAGGAGAAGGCCTTGCTGGCAGAGCGAGAACGCCTGATGCAGGACGGGCATCGGCAGCGCAGCCTGGAGGAGGAGCTGCGGAGGCTGCAGATCGAGCATGATAGGTACCAGCCCCGGCACGGGCCCCGCTGCTCTTGGGCCAGGTCTCTGTGTTCCTGTCCTCGAAGTGGGTTGGTGGTGAGTTAGTCACCATCCCTGTGGGATCCTGCTTTGGCTCCTCTCCCCCAGCGGGGCTCTTCTCAGGGCCTGGGAGGGGGACCGCGTGCCCTCGGAGAGCAACTCTTCTGGGTTCTGCAGGGCTCAGAAGCTGCTGGCCGAGGTGTCACGGGAGCGGGGTGAGCTGCAGGGGGAGCGCGGGGAGCTGCGGGGCCGGCTGGCGCGGCTGGAGCTGGAGCGGGCCCAGCTGGAGGTGCAGAGCCAGCGTCTGCGTGAGTCCAACCAGCAGCTAGACCTCAGCGCCTGCCGGCTGACCACGCAATGCGAGGTGTGCTGAGGGCTGGGCGGCGGCCTGCTGGGGGCTGGGGAGTGGTCTGTGGGGGGCTGGGTGAGGAGGTAGCCACCCGGAGCCCCATTAAATCCCCCACCTGCCCTACTGTCTGCCCCCTCCCCACCCCCCGCAGCTGTTGACAGAGCTTCGGAGCGCCCAGGAAGAGGAGAACCGGCAGCTCCTCGCTGAGGTCCAGGCGCTGAGCCGGGAGAACCGGGAGCTCCTGGAGCGCAGCCTGGAGAGCCGGGACCACCTGCATCGCGAGCAGCGCGAGTACCTGTGAGCAGGCCGTGGAGGGGCCCAGCTCGGGGCTGACCACCTGGGACTCAGGACAGCAGCGGTTCGCCAACACCGGACTAGCCGAGTGTCCTGAGGCTCCCTCCTGCCTGGCCTCATGCCTGCGTCCTTCCTCCTCCTGCTCACAGGGACCAGCTCAATGCGTTGCGCCGTGAGAAGCAGAAGCTGGTGGAGAAGATCATGGACCAGTACCGAGTGCTGGAGCCTGGGCCCCTGCCCCGGATCAAGTGAGGGGCCCGTCCACGCCCTGGAGCCGGGGATCCTCCCAACCTCTGCCCCTGCCCTGCCCGCTCTAGGCCCCGATGAGGGTTTGCCTGGCCTTTGCCATCCCCAACGTGGCCCTCTTGTCCTTCCTTCCTCCCTGGCCTTACCCCCTCTTGTGCCCTCTTGCCCCCAGGAAGGGCAGCTGGTTGGCAGACAAGGTGAAGAGGCTGATGCGGCCCCGGCGGGAGGGGGGCCCCCATGGGGGGCCACGCCTGGGGGCCGATGGGGCTGGCAGCACCGAGAGCCTGGGGGGCCCCCCAGAGACGGAGCTCTCCGAGGGCAGGGAGGCAGATGGGACAGGTGGGTCTGGGGGGCCCAGTGACCAGGATGGTCCTCACCCCATGTCTCCTATCCCCATCCCGGTGCTTGCCGACGCCCGTGGTCTCTCCCTTCATCTTGTGTACCCCGTGGCCTTTCTGTTGCAAGCCCTTCAGCTCGTACCTGCCTCTTGCCCCGCTGCCACTCACCCCGTCCTGCCCATCTGCAGCAGTGTTTCGGACCTCAGAGCAGCCGGGGACTTTAGCAAGAGGTCATTTATCCCAGGCCCAGGGAGGGGACGTGCCTTGCCCAAGGTCACACAGTGGGTTAGTGTCAGAGCCAGCTCAGGCCAGCCTCCTGTCGCCACCCTCCTTCACCCAGACCTTACCCCTGCCTCTTGCAGCCTCCTGTCCTTGCCCTTTTGCAGCTTCACCCTGCTCGCCCCTCCGCTCTGCCCAGCCCCTCCCTGCACAGCTCCACACACCCTCCCTCCCTATACCTTTGCAGGATCCCCTTCCCCTGCACCCATGCGCCGGGCCCAGAGCTCCCTCTGCCTTCGGGATGAGACCCTGGCAGGGGGGCGGCGGCGGAAACTCAGCTCCAGATTCCCAGTGGGGCGAAGCTCTGAGTCGTTCAGCCCCGGGGACACCCCCAGGCAGCGATTCCGACAGCGCAGGCCGGGCCCCCTGGGCGCGCCCACCTCCCAGGGCAAAGGTGAGAGACCAGGGTCCCTGCTCCCATTTGCTCTCCAGCTCCCTTGAACCCAGCAGCCCCTTGGCTTTCCCTCTGGTCCCTTGGGTCTCCGCACAAGCCCTGCCCACCTCTGCTCTGGTCCCCATGGCCCATTAGCTGCCTTGTGCTCCCCCAGGACCCAGCGTGGGGTGGGATGGCTCTATCGAGACCCTGTCGGAACACAAAGCCGATGCTAACGGAGAGGGTGAGTTGGGGGTATCTGGCCTGCCTGGGGCCGGTGGTTCATCCACTCCTCGACTTGACAGTGAGCCTTTACCGAGTGCCAGGTGATATGCTAGGGGTACAGCAGGGGACACAGCTGGAGATACAGCAGGGAGCATTCTGGTGCAGGAGGGAGATAGTAAACAACATGCATAAAAATAATAATTATTTACAACGGCCCTGTCTAGTGGAAATATGACATGAGCTATACATGTAATTTAAAATTTTCTAGTAGCCTCATCAGAAAAGTAAAAGGAGACAGGTAAAATTAATTTTTTAAAAAGATTTTATTTATATGGGGAAAAAGACAGAGATAACAAGGAGAGTGGGAGCAGGGAGGAGAGAGAGAAGCAGGCTCTCCACTCAGCAGGTAGTCCAATGCGGAGCTTGATCCCAGGACCCTGGGATCATGACCTGAGCCGAAAGCAGACACTTAATGACTAAGCCACCCAGGCATCCCCCGGCTTTTTTTTTTTTTATGGCTTTATTCAGGCAAAATTAATTTTTTTTTAAAAGATTTTATTTATTTATTTGACAGAGATCACAAGTAGGCAGAGAGGCAAGCAGAGAGAGTGAGAGGGAAGCAGGCTCCCCGCCGAGCAGAGAGCCCAATGCGGGACTCGATCCGAGAACCCCGAGATCATGACCTGAGCCGAAGGCAGTGGCCCAAACCACTGATCCTATTATACCTGAACTGCTACCATTTCAACCTATTATCAGTATGGAAATTCATTAATGAGATATTTTAATTAATTAGTTAATTCTTTATTAACGAGATAGTTTGTGTTATTTTTTCTTGCTACAACCTTGGCCACTTTACACTCCAGCACGTGGAAGTTCAGATGGGCCACATCTCACATGCTTGGTCCCGCGCTGGCGGCTCAGCCCCAGAATGTTAGGAGATGGCCATGCTCTGGGGAGGACGGAGAGCAGGGGGAAGGAGGTCAGGAGCGCTGGGTGGGGCAGGTTGCGATTTTGACTATATAGTGCTCAGGGTGGTCCTGAGAGAGGAGGTGAAGTGGGAGCAAAGACTAGAAGGTGAGAGATTTTCCTGTCAACATGCCTGGGGACAAGCATTTCAGGCAGAGGAAACAGCTGAAGCAAAGGCCTGGCAAGTTCAAGGACAGGCAAGGTGGCCAGTGCAGCTAGAGGGAGGCAGGGGGAGCTGAGGCGAGCTGCGAGGGGCGGTGGGAGGGGCAGAAGGTGGAGGGCCCTGGGGGGCCGCCTCAAATGCTGGGAGCTCCTGGGGGAGCGGGTCTGAGCTGAGCCTTCCCCTTCAGGCCTCGAGGTGCAGGAGCCGGAGAAACGCCCTCTCACCCCTTCCCTCAGCCAGTGACGCCCTGTGGACTGGGGGCTTGGGAGTGCAGTCGTTTCACTACCGGAGTCCCAGTGCGGGCCTCCGGCCGCCCAAGAATTCAGGGATCCAGGCCACCTGGAGCCAGTCCTTGGACAAGGACGCCTGGGCCCCCAGGTCCTTTGAGGCTTACCCTGGGGCCCTGAGATGGAGCAGGGATAAACCTGTGGACAGAGGGGACAGCTGGTCCCCGGGAGCAGCTCCTCGCCAGGGTACTGGCTCTGCCTTGCGGCCGTCGCTGAGAAGGCCGGCTCTGGGTGACCCCCCAGCTGAAGGGGATGGGCAGAGGTGGGCGCGAGAGCCCGCTGCCTGGTCTGGGCGGAGAGCCAAGGACCGTTCACTGGGGAGGGTGACCTGGGCCCCTCTCTGAGCTGTATCTGGGATGTGAGGGTCATGAGAATAAAGCTGGGATAGGACCAACCGAATTTGTGTTCTGTGTCTGCTGGCCATATCCAGGAGTCCCAGGATGCACACAGCCGAAGTCTGCGTGGGCTGGGTTCCTCCGTGCCCGTGGGCTTCCTCACCCTGCCCAGGGCGGCAAAGGGCTTTCTTCGAGAGACGGGCTAGTCGGGCTCACTTGGATGTCCCAGTGGGCTGGGGAGGTAGGGTTCTGGGCAGCCCAAGTCTGGGCTCTGCCTTTGCTGAGAAGGCGGGGTCTGGGCTCCCGGGAAGCCCCAGATGCTCCCCCCCTTCTCTACTTTTACTTCTTCCTGCCTCCTCATCCTCTTTCCCCACCCCTCTGGGGTTGAGCTCCTCCCCAGTGGGTTCTCAGCCCAGTGGGATGTCACCTAGTGTCGCGGTAGAGGGACACAAGAGGTGGAAAGACATCGGTCTCTGACTTGGGCTTCCAGAATGACACCCAGGAAAGGGGCAATTAGGCTAGCTGGCAGGACGTGAGTCAAGCAAGGCACCTGGTGGCGCCCGGGGCAGGGTGAGGCTGCCAGGGCTGAGGTGAGGCAACCTGAATGAGGGGGTGGGTAGAGCTGGGAGGGGTGGCCCAAGCTTCAGAGTCTGGTGAGGTGGGAGTGGACCCCAGCCTCCAGCGGGGCTGAGGAGCCGAAAGCCCCTTCCCATAGCCCTCCCGCCTCCGGGCTCTGGTGGCCACCTGCTCTGTTCGTGGCTCCTGTCAGTGGTCAGGGAGGCTCCAGAGGACAGGCCAGCCAGGGGCCCTGGGCGGGACCATGAGAGGAGGCCGTCTGTGTAGCTCTGACACCTTTTTTGAGGTTACTTTGGGCCCTGTGCTGGGCTTGGGGACCACAGGGGACAGACGCACGAGAGGGGCGCGTGGCACTGGTTGGGCTGCGAAGGGTGGCAGGAGGCTGAAGTGCTTTCACAGGTCCACCCTGAATAGATTTGGTCAGGAAATCAGCCACTCCTCCCTGCCACGGCGTGGGGCTCGCCCCGCCCCACCGTGTCAGCGCCCCCTGCGGGCGCCCCCTGGGCAGGCGCCGCCTGGACACGGGGTGCTCAGGGAGCCCGAGCCTCCAGGCCCTCCCCTGCAAAGGCAAGTCCACCCGGAGAGGCGCTGGGCCGAGGCGCACCTGGGCAAGGATACACCTGAGGCTTCCAGGTGTCAAGGGAACCTACACATCCCCTCCCCGCTTTGCGCTGGTCGGGTGATCAAAATCGAGTGAGTGAACTGACATCTTGATGAAAACTCTCACTGGGCTGGTGGCTAAGAACTGGACAGAATCGCTTGACTGCCGGACGACCGGTCCCCTGGAGGGGGCGGCTCAAAAGGGCCTGGGTGCCCCCCACCCCCACCCCACCCCACCCCCTTGGGACACGGCCCGGGTGTCTCAGCTTCAGCGGGCACCCCCGGGGGCAGACATCTGGCTCGGGAGCGTCCACCCAGTAGAGGCTCCAGGGTCTCCCCCGACCCCAGACGCGGCTCGCAAAGGGTGTTCCCGAGTCCCCAGGAGGGTCGCCCGCGGTCCCGGAGCGCACTGCTCTGCCGCCCGCCCCGCGCGCCCGAAGGAGCCGGGCCGCCCCCGCCCGCCCCCCGGCCGCCCGGCGCTGTCACGTTCCAGCCGCCTGACTCAGGCCGCGCGGGGCGGGGAGCGGGAGGCGGTGCCGGCGCCCGCCTCGGCCCCCGGAGGCGGCACCAGGAAGCGCCCGCCCCGGCCGGAGCCGCCATGTAACCGGCGCCGCCCGGAGCAGAGCCGCGCGGGGCCCCCCCGGCGGCCCGCACGCCATGGGGGACGAGGACGAGGACGAGGGCTGCTCCGTGGAGCTGCGGATCACCGAAGGTGGGCCGGGGGGTGGCCAGGGGGCGCGGGGCCGGGTGAGGGCCGCCCGGCCGGCCGGGGAGGGGGCATGCACCGGCCGGGCTCATTCGCCTCCTGTGCCCACAGCCAACTTGACCGGGCACGAGGAGAAGGTGAGCGTGGAGAACTTCGAGCTGCTCAAGGTGCTGGGCACGGGAGGTGAGGACCCCCACATCCCCTTGGGGGCAGGTGTCCCCGGCCTGGTGCCCTGGGCCTCCCAGCGGGCACACCCGCCTGATCCTGAGCCAGGCCTCCAGCGATGCCCCCCACCCTTTCCCGCTCGGCCCGCCTTGCGTGCCCCGCCCTGCCCTGCCAGGGTTTGCATGCCCACTCCCAGGGACATGCCTACTCCTAGCGCTGCTCCACATTCTCGTGGCTCCTCCCTGCGAGGTCCTCCGGGATTTGCCAACACCCTCTAGGCTTTGCAGCCCTCCTGAGGGATTTGCACACCTCCTCCCCCGAGCGGTATGGGAGCCTGGTCTCCTGCTTTGCTCACTCCCAGCTTTGCACAGTCCCCGGCCTGGGCTTTTTGCACATCGCTCCCTGGTCCACTTTGCATCCCCCCCCCCCCCCCCCCCGCATCTGTCCGATCTGCCCAGTTCTGCCTGTGATCTGCCCCCACCCTGCACAGCAAGCCTCCTGGAGTTGCACGCCTTCCAGCCCGCTTTGCACAGTCTCCTCTCCGCTTCTGCAGACCCTCTGGGGCTGCATACGCCTACACCCCCCCCCCCCCCCCCCGCTCCCCCCAACCAAGGCTCCATCAGCCTTTTGCACCCTTGCTCTCGCTCCAGCTCCTTCCCCCGGTTTGCACACCCTCTGTTTTGGCATCACCCCCCCCCCCCCCCCCCCGCCCCCACCAGTCCGCACCACCCTTCCGCTCACCGTCTGCCCTGCGCTGGCTCACTGCTCCCACAGCCTACGGGAAGGTGTTCCTGGTGCGGAAAGCCGTTGGGCACGACGCAGGGAAGCTGTACGCGATGAAGGTGCTGCGCAAGGCCGCGCTGGTGCAGCGCGCCAAGACGCAGGAGCACACGCGCACCGAGCGCTCCGTGCTGGAACTCGTGCGCCAGGCGCCCTTCCTGGTCACGCTGCACTACGCCTTCCAGACGGACGCCAAGCTGCACCTCATCCTGGGTAAGGGTGGGCCCCTGCTGACCTTGGGGGCCACGGAGGCAGCTGGGGCCGCTCCGCTCCGTCAGGGCGGCTTCCCACCCTCTGCTCCAACCCCCAGACTACGTGAGTGGAGGCGAGATGTTCACCCACCTCTACCAGCGCCAACACTTCAAAGAGGCCGAGGTGCGCGTGTACGGGGGCGAGATCGTGCTGGCCCTGGAGCACCTGCACAAGGTGGGTGAGGACCTGGGCTCGCTGCGGGCTCTGGGTCTGGGCCTGGTGCCAGGTCGCCCCACGGGGCAGCCTGGGTGCGCTCTCTCTTGGGTGGTCTTGGTGGGGGCCGGAGTCGCTTCCCCAGGCCTTCTGGAAGGGAAGGCTTTAGCACTGCCTGGGGAGGGGTCTCTTCCCTCTCCCCCTCTCCCCCCCCCCCCCCCTCGCTGGTACCTCCTCAAAGGGGGTTTCCTCTGACAGGGAACTTGGGGCTGCCTCCCGGGGCCACACTCACAGAACTTCCTCAAATGGAGACCTCTTGCCTTGGCTCCCAAGGCCTTCTTGGGCTCTGCACCCAGGCTCTCCTCCTTCTGGGTCCTTTGGGCCTGTTTCCAGGGGGTCCTCCTTCTTTGCTTTTACGTCGGAAGTGGCTTTTCCCATCTGTTGGCCCGGTGCCTGGGCCCAGTCCTGCACCGGAGATCCCTTCTCTAGGGGGGGCTCCCCTTTATTCCCGAGCTGGGTCTCGGTGCCCGGGCACGAGCAGTGGGAGGCGGGGCTGTTGGGGAGGAAGAAACGTCAGTGCCTCTCTTGCTCCTCCCAGCTGGGTATCATCTACCGAGACCTGAAGCTGGAGAACGTGCTGCTGGACTCCGAGGGCCACATCGTCCTCACGGACTTCGGGCTTAGCAAGGAGTTCCTGACGGAGGAGGTGAGCGAAGGGCCGTCTTCCTGCCTCCCGCACCCCCATTCAAGGTTTCGCCTTCCTTTCTCCTCCTGCTCCGTGCCTGGCTCTGCGTTCGTCGTGGCGCAGAGGTGAACAGGTCGGGTGCCCGCCTGCAGGAGGTTCCCTGTGCTCTGACCCTCCCAAGTCCAGCAAGTCCTGCTCTGAGCCTTGAGCACTGCTGGGTGTCCACATGGGTCCTCTTGCCCTCCCAGAAAGAACGCACCTTCTCCTTCTGTGGCACTATCGAGTACATGGCTCCCGAAATCATCCGCAGCAAGTCAGGACACGGCAAGGTGGGTTTGTGTGGGAGTGGGTGGGAGCGGCGGTACGGGGGGAAGGCGGGGGTGGCCACAGGCCCTCACCCTGGCCCTGCCCCCGGCAGGCTGTGGACTGGTGGAGCCTGGGCATCCTGCTTTTCGAGCTGCTGACCGGGGCCTCGCCCTTCACCCTGGAGGGTGAGAGGAACACGCAGGCAGAGGTGTCCCGGTGAGCGGGGCTGGACGAGAAGGGGAGGCGGTGAGGAGCCTGGGCAGGGTTGGGGAGGGGGCTCGCTGCCCCTGACGCCCCCCCAATCCTCCCAGACGGATCCTGAAGTGCTCCCCTCCCTTCCCCCCCCGGATTGGGCCCGTGGCACAGGACCTACTGCGGCGGCTCCTTTGCAAGGACCCCAAGAAGCGGCTGGGTGCGGGGCCCCAGGGGGCCCAGGAAGTCAAGAACCACCCCTTCTTCCAGGTGAGGCTGCTGACTCTCCCCCACACCTCTCTGCACACTACCCAGGCCAGGCCACTGCTCTGGGTTGGGGGACACCGGAGGGATGGTCTGAGACCAGCTGGTTTCACCTGACTTAGAAAAACCACCCGATAACGTGGGTTTGTCTTCTCCATCTCTGGGGCAACTTGGAAGGCGTGTTCCTGGGGGAAAGGATTGTAGGTTCGTTGACCGTCAGGGCCGGCAGGGGCTTGAGAATGGGTTCATCAGGTCCTTTCACCGGACAGGTTCAGAGAAGGGAGGTGACCTGCTCCGGATGGCACAGGAGACGGTGTAGAGCTGGGGACAGCTTGCGGGTGTCGTCAGCAGTCCAAGTCACACTTAGGGTTCTCCGCACCCACCCGGGCATTTTGTTCTTTGTTCCAGTAGTCTCTGTGTCCTTGTCATTCAGATGGGCAATCGGTCAGCCACTTGGGTTTTGTCCGCTTGTTAAGAGCACCCACAGGTTAGAGGGCGGGGCGGGGTGAATTCTGTTTCCTGGTGAGATCTTGCTGGCTCAGGTGCTGTGTGTGGCCGGTGTCCTTGCCTAGCAGGGCCCTGTAACAGTGAACACCCGCCGTGTGTTGGCTCTTTGCTGATTATTTCATGTAACCTTCAGAAGCATTCTGATGATCCCCATCTTTCCAGATGGAGAAACTGAAGTTCAGAGAGGGTAAGTCATTTGCCCAAAGGTCACCCAGCCAGGAAGTGATGGAGCTCAGATCCAAACCCAGGTCTGGGTGATTTGAAGCCCAGAAGCTTCTTTGCTGTGTCCTGTTTACTTGTGACATCAGATTCGCCACTTGTCTGACATCCTAATGGAAGTGTCCCTTTCTGGGGACTTACTGTGGGGCAGGCACTCAGTTATCCCTGCTAGAGTGCTGCTTTCAGTCTTCCTACCACGGTCCCTTGGAGATGCTTTCTGAGACAGACCTCGTGGTGAAGTTGTCCCTTTGTGGGGGAAGGGGCTGAGCGGCGTCAGTTTCCTTAAGTGGACTCCTCAAGCCCTACCCTGAGCACATGCCAGCCCCTGGATTCTGGGAGTGGGTTGATTGGCAGTTAGACTGGAGAGGCCCTAAGGTCTTCGAGGCCTGATGCTCAGAAGATGTGTTCCCCGCTGTCCCCCTTCTGTCAAGGTAGCCTCTTTGGTGATAGCAATGCTGAGGTCCTGGTGCCGGACCTGGGGCCTTCGAGACCAAATCAGGCTTCTTGGCTGCAAGTGAAAAAAGTCCAACTCAAAATGGTGATATCCCTGGAACAGTTTGACTGCCAAGAAAAGAGACCAGAGTGAACAGTGGTCTAAATAAAATAGAGGTTTATTTATTTATTTCTGTTCTCATGTAAGAGGTTGGCAGGCCAGGGCTGCTGTGGTGTTTTCATAAATACAACCTCCTTTCTTCCTTTTTAAATGCTCCTCCATTCTTAGCATGCAGCCTCCAGACCCAGGGTTGCATCTTGGTCCAAAATGGCTGCTGGAGCGCTTGCCATTTAGGCTATAATCTAGGCAGAAATCGGGGGGAAAAAGGGGAAGGGCAAAATGGGCACGCGCCAACTTTCACCCTCCTCTTGAGGTTCTTTCTCTGGATTCTTACGGTTTTTGCTTACAGGTTATGGATCACCCCTGAGTACAAGGAAGTTTATTAAATCCTGGCTTTTAATTATGTATGTTACTTCCTATAATAACATCAGGGCTATGGTACTAAGGAAGACAGGGAGTATGGAAGTAGGGTGGGAGACGAACAATCTCTGCCATCCTAGCTTAAACATAAAAAGGCACGTTTTAGTTCCTGTATATGAAAAGTCCAAGGAAAAGTGATTGACTTCAGGCAAGGCTGCATCCAGGTGCTGCATTTATGGTATTAAGAATTTCTTTCTTTATCTCTTGAGTTTTCTGCACGGGGACTTCATCATTAGACCCTGAGGGGTCCCCAGCAGCTCCAGGCCCATGCCCTCCCAGATTTAAGTCCAGTTGGAGAAAGAGATTTGTTTTGCATGGCAGCGCTATGAAAAGTCCCAAAATTGACTGAGTGTGGTGGAGGGATGATTCGCTAAGGGAAGTAGGGGTGCTCTTATCAGAGGGAGAAAAACAGAAGCCGGGGAGGCAGAAGAACAGCTTTCCACCCAGATCCCAGAGAGACCCTTGCCTCACTGACGAGCAGTCCAGGGAGGGTAGCCTGAGGGGACAGGGGTTTTAACTTCCTACCCTTCATCCCCAATCTCTCATTTCATTTCCCCAGGGTTTGGATTGGGCTGCTCTAGCTGCCAGGAAAATTCCAGCCCCATTCCAACCCCAGATCCGCTCGGAGCTGGATGTGGGCAACTTTGCCGAAGAATTTACTCGGTTGGAGCCCGTCTACTCACCCCCCGGCAGCCCCCCACCTGGGGACCCTCGCATCTTCCAGGTGAGAGCTCACAGAACCACAGGTGCTGTGGAGATAGGACGACACTCTTTCCACCCTGGACCAGGGCTGACCCCTGGCCCTGCATAGGCCCTGTGTTCTGATCAGGACTGAGCATCCTCCCCAGACCCCGTCCACTGGTGGGGTAGCTGGAGTTGTCAGTCATATACACTGCCGTGGTAGGACACGTCTTTGAGTCACATGGTTTATCTTTAAATTTCATGATAATTTCTCTTCTACTCTATATATCTTTATTGTTATGTAAAGATAGTGTTTTAACTGTTCGGTTGCTTAAGTGGACAACTAGAAAGACATGCCGTGTTTATACTGTGGCTTTGCATGTTCCTTGGCAAACCACATCACATTTGTGGAAACTCAGGCCCCTTCCACTCAGTTTTAGAAGCTTAGGCCTTTTGGGCAAAGTTAAACTCCTTTGCTCGGCATTCAAGGCCCTGCATGATGCAGTCCTTGCTCAGTGCTCTAGCCTCACTGCTCACTGTGGTCCCACCTGGTATACTAGCGCCTACGAACAGAACACATGTCTGTGTCTTTGCACTTGCAATTCCCCATGGCTGCACCACCCCCGTCCCCGGGCACTCCCATTCACCTTTTAAGCCTCCTTGTGTGACGCTGCTCCTGTGTGAATTCCTCCCCACTGCTCTGGTCCTGTGTTGCCCTCTCCTTGTGCACCGGTCCTCTGGAGACAGCACCTCCTTCTGAGTACCGTGTCAGGTTGTATCCTAGCTGCCTTCCTGGGACTGCCTCCCCTGGTCTGGAAGCTCCCAGAAGGCAGCGACTGCATTTAATTTCTGTATCCCTTTGCCCAGTGTGGGGGCCTGGCCTGGAGGACATGGTCCTTAAATATGAAATAAGAACAGGCCAGTAGCAAGTGTAGGTGGGTCAGCGCCCCTGTGAGGCTCTCCGGAGTGATGACTGTGTTGGAACAAGCCTCCACCAATCGTCTCGCAGTTTTTGTTTTTTTTTTTTTTAAGATGTATTTACTTTAGAGAGCGAGGGAGTGGGTGGGGGGGGGGGGCGCAGAGAGAGAGAGACAGAGTCTCCAGCCGACTGAGCATGGAGCTGGATGTGGAACTCAATCCCACCACCCCGAGATCATGACCTGAGCTGAAGCCAAGAATTGGACTCCCAACCGACTGAGCTACCCAGGCGCCCCTCATTCATTCATTCATTCAATGATTTAAAAATATGTACTGAGTGCCTACAGTGCTCCAGGCACTGATCTGGGCCCTGGGGACGGATCAGTGAACCCAAGGGACAAGTGTGGAACCTGCGCTCTTGTGCACAGTGGGGCTGTGTTTTTAGGAGAAAACAATCCTTCGTTAAACTTACCCTTAAGAATCCCTTGAATTGCCTCTTTGTCTTTCCTCAGTAGCCCCCCCCACCCCCTCGCAGAGGAGGCCAATGTTTGGTTTGAGAGGAAGGCAATAAAGCTTTTTTGTATTCAGTGGGTGGATTTGAATTCTCATAAGCTAAGTGTGTGTGATGCCAGGCCGGGGCCCTTTCATGCCTCGGGTCCATCATTTTCTGGGTCACTGCATTGTGCTGAATAATGCCCTTGGCACTCGGGGGTGGGGGGTGGGTTTACTGTGATGGGAACCGTGGAGTCACACACTGGTGGGGAGATGTGAAGCCAAGTGATCATAGAACAAGGCAGAATGAAATGTTCACACACCTGTTCCCCCTGAGCCCTGCCCCTCTCCGGCTCTGGGCCTTCCAGGGACTGCATATGCACCTCAGCCCCTATGCCCATAAGCCCCCCCCCCCCCCCCCCCGCAGGGATACTCCTTCGTGGCGCCCTCCATCCTGTTTGACCATAACAACGCGGTGATGATGACTGATGTGCTGGAAGCATCTGGCGCTGGAGACCGGCCGGGCCGGGCAGCGGTGGCCAGGAGTGCCATGATGCAGGTGGGCGGGGCCACGGTGGGCAGTTGATTTCGGGGTGTCTGGGTTCGGGGATTCCAACGCTGGCTTCCCCAGGAGCCCACGGTGTGACCTCGGTGAGGTTTGGGGCCTCTCTGGGGTGGCGCGTGGCGTGGCGGCAGGGCTCCCAGGTAGGATCTCTGACGCGCCCCCTTCGCCGCCAGGACTCGCCCTTCTTCCAGCAGTACGAGCTGGACCTGCGGGAGCCGGCGCTGGGCCAGGGCAGCTTCTCCGTGTGTCGCCGCTGTCGCCAGCGCCAGAGCGGCCAGGAGTTCGCGGTCAAGATCCTCAGCCGCAGGTGGGCGTGGCCCGGGGAGGGCGGGGCGTGGCCCGGGGAGGGCGGGGCCTGGCAAAGCCGCGTCGAGGAGGCGGGGCGGGATGTGGGCCCAACTGACCCCGCCTGCCTCACCCCCAGGCTGGAGGCGAACACGCAGCGAGAAGTGGCCGCCCTACGGCTTTGCCAGTCGCATCCAAACGTGGTGAAGTTGCATGACGTGCATCACGACCAGGTGACCCTTTCTTGGGCTGGGGCACAAGGCAGGGGTGGGCGGGGAGGAGGCAGGAGGCCAGGGCTGAGGACTGGGTGCGTGGGTGGGGGCGCTGAGCGAGGTGGCAGGGCAGGGAGGTGGGATTTGAGCTGAGGATGGGAAGGGGGAGCCGAGAATGCTCAAGGGAACAGAATTTGAGGAAGACGTGGAGGGGGCTAGGATTTGGGGCCTAAGAGTGGTTTTGGGGTGGTCTTGAGTTCGGGGCTCAAATGGGGGCAGGGACTGACGCTGGGGCGGAGGCCTGGCCAATGGGTGGGGCCCGGCGGGGATGGGGTGGTGAGGTCTGTAGGTTCGTCGGTTGGGAGGTCGGACCTTGACCCAGGTGGTGACCTCGCCCCGCACTCGGCCCGCAGCTGCACACATACCTGGTTCTGGAGCTGCTGCAGGGCGGGGAGCTGCTGGAGCACATCCGCAAGAAGCGGCACTTCAGCGAGTCCGAGGCGAGCCAGATCCTGCGCAGCCTCGTGTCGGCTGTGAGCTTCATGCACGAGGAGGCGGGCGTGGTGCATCGCGACCTCAAGCCGGAGGTGGGCAAGGGGCCTGGGCCGCTGGGGAGGGCTGAGGCGCGGAGGGCTAGCCTCTGACGGCCGCCCCGCCGCCCTCCCAGAACATTCTGTACGCCGATGACACGCCCGGAGCCCCCGTGAAGATCATCGACTTTGGGTTTGCGCGGCTGCGCCCGCAGAGCCCCGCAGGGCCCATGCAGACGCCGTGCTTCACGCTGCAGTACGCCGCTCCCGAGCTGCTGGCGCAGCAGGGCTACGACGAGTCCTGCGACCTCTGGAGCCTCGGCGTCATTCTGGTATGGGACGGGGTCTCAGGAAGGGCTCGGGGTGCCTGGAGCCTGAGGTCAGAGGGCTTCCTGATGTGGGCCAGCAGGGACACCCCCGAGGCAGAGGACAGGGGTGGTCTTGGTGGGGGTGGCAGGGTTGCTCAGAGTCTGGGGTCAGGGCCCCCGAGTCTTAGGGGTCAGAAGTCAGGGTTCAGCATCACACATGGGCCTCAGGAGTCACCCTCCTGGAGAGGGTGGATGGTTTTGTGGGTGGGCTAAGTTAGCCCCCTGGCGTCTCTTGGCCATGCAGCCGGGGGCGGCTCTCAACTCCCCCTCTCCCCACCTCTCCAGTACATGATGCTGTCGGGGCAGGTCCCCTTCCAGGGGGCCTCAGGCCAGGGTGGGCAGAGCCAGGCGGCCGAGATCATGTGCAAGATTCGCGAGGGGCGCTTCTCTCTTGACGGGGAGGCCTGGCAGGGCGTGTCTGAGGAAGCCAAGGAGCTGGTCCGAGGTGAGGAGGGGAGGAGGGGCAGGCGGGGGTGGGAGGTGTCCCAGACACAGGTGTCCTTGGGGAGGGGGCGGCCATGGGGTCGTGGTGGGGCAGGGATCGACAGCGGGTGAGGTGTTTCATCTGGGGGACTGGTCAGGGAGGAGAGGGGGGCTGTTGGGATCTCTCTGGGGTGCAGATCCCACACACGGCCCCTCCTCAACCCTTCCTTGCCTTGCGCCAGGGCTCCTGACGGTGGACCCCGCCAAGCGGCTGAAGCTTGAGGGGCTGCGGGGAAGCTCATGGCTGCAGGATGGCAGCGCCCGCTCCTCGCCCCCACTCCGGACACCCGACGTGCTGGAGTCCTCGGGGCCAGCTGTGCGCTCCGGGCTCAACGCCACGTTCATGGTGAGGGGCGGGGTCCGTGGGAGGTGGGGCTGGGAGGCGGGGCCTCTAGGAGGCCACGCCCCCAAACCCAGAAAGGTGAGGTGAACGGAGGCTGGGCCTCTGGTCAGTTGGCACCCAGACCTTTGGGTAGGCTGGAAGCCAATGACCTGTTGGCCTTGACCTGGTGGAGTGGGAGGGAGGGTCCGGAATGCGGTCAAAGCTAGGATCTGGAAGTCGAGGCCCGGCCGGTGGTGGTGGTGGGGCACTCACCCCCTCCTTTCTGCCAGGCCTTCAACCGCGGCAAGCGCGAGGGCTTTTTCCTGAAGAGCGTGGAGAACGCGCCGCTGGCGAAGCGGCGGAAACAGAAGCTGCGGAGCGCCACCACCTCCCGCCGCGTCTCCCCCGCGCCCGCCGCCGCGGGCAGGGCCCCCGCCGCCAAGGGAGCCCCCAGACGAGCCAACGGCCCCCTGCCGCCCTCCTAGCCCCCGCCACAGCGACCCCTCCTTCCCCCATAGAGTCTGGCCTGGGAGCCTCAGGTATCGGCTCCGCCCCATCCCCAGGGATTGCCCTTCCCTCCCCTTCCCCCCACCCCACTCCCAGACAGAGCAGAAGTATTTTTATAAGCAGAGAATTTTTTATGTCTTACCAGATAGAGTTAGCGATGCAGGGAGGGAGGGGCCTCTGCCGAGACCGGGCCTAGCCCGGCATGAAGGCACTTCTCCCCCAGGGGGCTGCTCCACCCGGAAGGGCTCCTCCCCCATTTCTCCGCACTGAGTTGCCAGGGGGAGAAACTGGGACTGCTCCCCTGCCCTCCCCCCCAGGCCCTGCTCTTGGGAGGGGGCGCCCCTCCAGCTGTCACTTTATGGACTGTCTGTGCAATTACGTCCACCAAAGACCTGTGTTGGGGGGGTTCAAGGAGAGGCCCTGGGGGACCCCTGAAGCGTTTCTGCCTCACTTTATGTCACCTGCTTCTCCCCTGTTGGGGCTAAGGAAGGAGGTAGGCGACCCCTAAAAGGGGAGGCCCCTTCTCCCCACCCCCCCACTCCCCCTGGCACAGCTGCCTCTGGCTGGGGCAGGGCCTTGAGGGTCTGGGCTGGGCATCTGCGGTCACTGCCTCAGCCAATCCAGGCTGTGCCTTTGACTTTAAAATAAAAGTCCATCCAGTGCCGTGTGTGGCATCTGTGTGTCTGAGGAGGGTGTGCAGGGCAGAGGGCTTGGGGCAAATAAATTTTCAGCGGAGCCAGCCTGGGGCCTCAGAGAAGAGGAATAGGGCAAACCCTTCTGGGTAAGACCATGCCGTTGGTCCTTGACCTTTGGCCTGAGCAGCAGGAGGTCCAAACAGTCATCTCAACTTGTGTATTCAGGCAGCTGGGCCATGTATCCTTTGGAATTTTCTTGGTGGTTAAGTAATAGATCTTAAATTTCCATCAGCGGGGCGGGATTTTTAGGCTCATAACTATGCCCGGGGAGACCCAGGCAAGGCCTGATCTGGACACAAACACATGATCAGGACCCAGTTTCTCAGTCTGAACTTTTTATTCTGTTTTACTTTCCTTTTGGCCCCAGGATGGATGCTGGGCGCTCGAGGGGCTACAGACTGGAATAGGGTGAGAAAGATGGTCTTCGTGGCAGCATTCCCCGAGGAAATGCCAAGATGTACTCTGATTGGATGCACTTGGGTCATGTGTCCACGGTGGACCAATCACCTGCGTCCTGGGATGGGGGTGTGGCTTGCTGTCTATGTGGATCACAGCCTCCCCTTTGGAAGCTCATTGGGTGAAGGGCAGGAGGAGGGGCGGGTCCTTGAGCGAGGTCAGTTGCACAGAGCTCGGTGCTGGTCCCGGTCCGGGAGGGACTGAGTGAGAAGGGGGCCGCCCGCATTCGAGGCCTGCGGAACCATCAGTGTGGCCTGCTCCAGCAGAGTGTGAGATTGCTCCCGCTCTGGGATCCCTGCTAGGTAGTTGGGCCGTTGCCCCAGCATCTTTGTGGGCACCCCGGGTCAGAGCTATTTGTACAGTGCAGAGAACCCTACCCCAGGGTTGATGGTCTAGTACACGCTAGGTGTCTGTCTCCAGGCCTTCTCTTCCCATGTTACCCTGTGGGGGCATCTCACCGTGGACCTTCCCTTCCCATCCTGAGGTTTGCCTCATTCAGGAGGAGGTCCCCAGAGGACATGAACTTAGAGATGCTGAAGTCAGGGCAAAGGCAGGCAGGCCTCAGGGTTGGGGCAGGTGGGGAGGATCCTGGGTGTGGATGGAGGGTCGTTGGGTGGTGACATCCAGCTGTGTCCCATCTTGAAGGTCTGAGAGAGGAGGGAAGGGCTAGGAGAAGAGGAGAAGGGGAAAGCTTCCGGAATTCTGAGTCCTGTGTTACTGACTGTGGCAGGAGCAGCTCACCAAACAGCCACAGGCTTCCCCATTTTTTTAAAAAGGGGGTCACATGACTGTTTAAGACCAACTGGTGAATGAACAGATGTGACATTGTGGTCATTGAGTCATGAAGGATTTACTGAGATTTACTGAGGTCTTCCGATGCGCAGGGATGGACCCGAGCACCCCACGTGGATTAGCTCCCTGCCTCCTCGCAGCTAGTTTATGAGAAAAGCATCTTCTTCATTTAAGGGATGAGAAAGGTGAGCCGCAGGGAAGGTCAGCACCTTGCTCAAGATCACGGAGCTAGAAGTGCATTTGATCGCGGCGGGCTGATTCCAGAATTCCTTCAACCCCAGGAGTTCCGTTGTAAAGACGGGCTTTAGTTTTATCCCAATGCTGGATGTTCTGATTGTTGAGAACTTGGTTTCTCTCATGAATGATGCCGAGACAAACACGTTTGTACACAAATCTGTGCATTTAAAATAGCTTTGTTGAGATATAATTCATATAATGTGTTATTTAAGAGCCCATTTAAGACTACAGTTGAGTGATTTTTAGTATTTTCAGAGTTGTGCAGCCATGACCGTGGTCTAATTTTAGAACACTTTTCACCTCCATGGGAAACACTACCCATTGGCAGTCACGCCCCATTGCCCCTCAACTCTCCAGCCCGAGGCAACCACTTGTCTGAGTCCTGTCTGTATGGGTTTGCCAGCATATTTTGATATACATTTTGAAATATACTTTCAAATAACCTTTCATAAATATTGTACTGGCATATAGTCTCAGAAGCGGGATCTGAAAATGTCCCATTTCATTATATGCACTGAACATCGTCATTTAAAAAGTTTGCTAATTTGAGGGATGAAAGTCTCTCATCCTCCATCTCCTTACCCTTTTGTCCTATGTAACTCACCCCAAGAAAGAGGTCTTCTTGGCCTCATTTTGTGGGTGAAGAAACTGGGCCTCTTGGGGGGAAGCCTGTTGTGGGTGGAAAGGGCTGGGGCTCAGGGGAATGAGCCAGTCTTGATCTGACTCCCGCCTCTGCCCTGTGTGGCCTGACCGCATATCAGGGGAGACAGCTGTGACTTGGCTATAGGCTGGGCAGGGTGTGAACTAGCAGAATGGGCGGGGAGAGGCTGGCCACAGGCCGAGAGGTGGGGAGGACAGAGGTAAGTGATCAGAACCTGCCGTCTGGCAGCCTGCTTTTACACCTTGACGTTGGCCTCTGAGCAGGCCAGCCTTAGTGGATGTGGAATCAGGAGAGCAGAGGGGACTCATCCTTCTACACCAGGCCTCTGTCCCACTCAGAAAATGGTCTCAGAAGGGGGGCATCTGGGTGGCTCAGTTGGTTAAGCACCTGACTCTTGGTTTCGGCTCAGGTCATGATCCCAGCATCCTGGAATCCAGCCCTGTGTGGGGCTCTCCGCCCAGTGGGGAGCTCGGAACCCATATTCCACAGTAATGGAGTATGGATTGCAAACTGGCTACCTGCAGGCACAGGTAGAGATTTGGTTTTTTTGGTGGGGGCTGTAGCATGTGTTTTAATGAGAAAATGCATATGACAGTCTGGATGTTTGACTTTTATTGAAAACTGGAAGGGCTGGCAGCCCTGGGGCAGTCTGCCTGCTCGACAGGACCAGCCGGTGCAGAATGGTGTTGCCACCACAGAGAGGGCCCCTGCTTTCTAGTTTGCCACAGTCCCCACCACTCCCTATTGCTCACACCAGCTCTGGCCCTCATTTATCTCCTTGGCCTTTCTAGGTATTTGAGTTTGCAACTCTGCCATAACTAGACTCCTTCCACACTCACTGTTGCTCAAAAATGGGGCTTGTAAAGGGCAAAGGACCTCTTTGACCTTATTTAAATTTAGTTTATATTTGTTATGAGATATAAAGCCATAATTCAAAATTCAAAGGATACAATAGAGCACACCGTGAAAGAAATTCCCTTCCACATGCCCTGTGTTACTGGGGGCCCTGATGTTTCCAGTTCTCCTGTAGTTCTGTGTCAACACATTTCATGTCAAGTCGGACTAGCATAGTGTGTACAGGTGATCAAGAAAAGTTCACCTTTATTGAATGTTAATTTTTTAAAAAGATTTTATTTATTTATTTGACAGAGAGAGAGAGAGATCACAAGTAGGTGGGGGGTGGGGAGGGGGTGGGACGCAGGGCTCGATCCCAGGACCCTGAGACCATGACCTGAGCCAAAGGCAGAGACTTAACCCACTGAGCCACCCAGGCGCCCCTGAATGTTAATTTTTTAATTAATTAATTAATTAGTTTTAAAGATTTCGTTTATTCATTTGAGAGAGACAGACAGAGAGAGCACAAGCAGGGGGAGAGGCAGAGGGAGAGGGAGCAGCAGGCTCTCCGATGAGCTGGGAGCCTGACATGGGGCTGGATCCTGGGACCTGGAGATCATGACCTGAACTGAAGGCCGATGCCCAACCATCTGAGGCACCCAGGTGCCCCTACTTATTTATTTTAAAAAACAATTTATTTACTTATTTATTTGAGAGAGAGCACACAAGCAGGGGTAAGAGGCAGAGACAGGGGGAGAAACAGGATACCCCTGATCAGGGAGCCCCATCCGGGGCTCGATCCCAGGACCCTGGCATGATGACCTGAGCCAAAGGTAGATGCTTACCCAACTGAGCCACCCAGGTGCCCCTATTGAATGTTAATTTTAGAAAAAAAAAATCAGAGGTTTCTGGGTGTCTCAGTGGGTTAAGCGTCTGCCTTTGGCTCAGGTTGTGGTCTCAGGGTCTTGGGATTGAACCCTGCATCGGGCTCTTTGCTCGGTGGGGTACCTGCTTCCCCCTCTCTCTCTGCCTGCCTCTCTGCCTACTTGTAATCTCTCTCTCTCTGCCAAATAATAAATTAAAGCAAAAATCTTCAAAAAAAATCAGGAAATACAAAAGGGAAAAAAGGAAAAAACCATTGGTAGCGTTACTCATAGATAAAATTGTTACCATTTTGATCATTCACATCCAGATTTTTCTTTACCTTCTTTCTTTATACTTTATATTTTTATTTTTTAAAGATTTTATTTTGAAGTAATCTTCACACCGGACGTGGGGCTCGAGCCTATGACATCGAGATCACGAGTTACACGCTCCACAGACTGAGCTGGTCAGGTGCCCTTAGGTTTTTCTTTACTGATAGAGATTTTCAGTGGAGAGGACATCAAAATGTAAATAAGTTTCTATAACCAGTTTTATTTTATTTATTTATTTATTTTTTTAAAAGATTTTATTTATTCATTTGACAGAGAGAGAGATCACAAGTAGGCAGAGAGGCAGGCAGAGAGAGAGGAAGGGAATCAGGCTCCCTGCTGAGCAGAGAGCCCGATGCGGGGCTCGATCCCAGGACCCTGAGATCATGACCCGAGCCGAAGGCAGCGGCTTAATCCACTGAGCCACCCAGGCGCCCCTATAACCAGTTTTAAATAGATTTGGATATCTATTCCAATAATTATAATAAAACATTGTGTGGGGGGAGGTGCCTGACTGGCTCAGTAGGTGGAGTGAGGGACACGTCATCTCTGGGTTGTGAGTTCAAATTCCACCTTGGGTCTGGAGATCACTTAAAAACAAAATTAAGGGGCGCCTGGGTGGCTCAGTCGCTAAGGCTCTGCCTTCAGCTCAGGTCATGATCTCAGGGTCCTGGGATCGAGACCCGCATCGGGCTCTCTGCTCAGCAGGGAGCCTGCTTCCCTCTCTCTCTCCCTGCCTGGCTCTCTGCCTACTTGGGATCTCTGTCTGTCAAATAAGTAAATAAGATCTTTTAAAAAAAGAAAACTGAAAAGAATTTGAGGGGTATATTATGATTTTTAAAATTTTTATTTTATTTATTTATTTTTTAAAGATTAAAAGATTTAAAAGACTTAAAAGATTAAAGAGAGAGAGACGGAAGCAGGCTCCTCACTGAGCAGAGAGCCCGATGCGGGGCTCGATCCCAGGACTCTGAGATCATGACCTGAGCTGAAGGCAGAGGCTTAACCCACTGAGCCACCCAGGCGCCCCGGTATATTATGATTTATTTATTTATTTATTTATTTTTTATTAGGATTTATTTAGATTTTTCTCTACTTTTGACTACTTGGGCCGTTTTTGATTTCTTGCTATTTTATTTATTTATTTAAAAAGATTTTTATTTATTTATTTGATTTGATAACATTGATTATTTACTTATTTTTAAAGATATTTATTTATTTATTTGACAGAGAGAGAGATCACAAGTAGGCAGAGATGCAGGCAGAGAGAAAGGGGAGAGAGAGCGAGAGCCTGATGCAGGGCTCGATCGCAGCACCCTGAGATCACGACCTGAGCTGAAGGCAGACACTTAACCCACAGAGCCACCCAGGCGCCCTATTTATTTGTTTTTAAATATTTTATTTATTTATTTGACACAGAGATCACAAGTAGGCAGAGAGGCAGGCAGAAAGGGAGGGAGAAGCAGGCTCCCTGCTGAGCAGGGAACCCAATTTGGGGCTTGATCCCAGGACCCTGGGATCATGACCTGAGCCGAAGGCAGATGGTTAAGGACTGAGTCACCCGGGTCCCCATTTTTTTGCTATTTTAAACAGTGCTGCAATGAACATCCTTGTGCCTACATCTTTGCTCACCTGTCCAAGTACTTCCTTAGGATACATTTCCTAGAGGTGAATTAATGGGCTAAAGGATTGCTCACGCATGCACATTTTTAAAGGCTTTCGGTATATATGATCGTATTGCCCTTCAGAAAGATCTTATCCTTTCATATGACTTGCAGCAGCATCGGCAAGACCCAAGATACGCTGTCTCTTTGAAAACGAAACGACGCATCTCCCTAGCCCCGTGTGTCCTTGCCCGGCCATCCACGTTTGTGTTGGCAGAGGTCCTGGAGGTTGCCTGGGGGCCCGTTTTCCCCTGCCTGGAGTCTGGCTGGGCTGTGATGCTGGAAGGCGGGGCACGTGACCCATGAGCAGGGTGAAGGGAAGCCCCTTCCTCTCTCCCTTTTATGCCCGGATGGGTTGGGTTGTCTGTACGGAGAAGGTGGAGGGTGGGCCCCAGGGAGCCCCCACCAGGGAGCTGGCATGCAGTGAGGGCAGGTGGGGTGCCGGTGGGAACACGTGGCCATTAAGTGGCCTTGCGACTCCGACAATCTGCGGGGGCCTGGGTCAGCTTTGCCTCTTGAGTGAAGTGGGGATAGGGCAGGACCCACCTGGGAGAGCTGGGGTGTCCAGCAGGACTGTAGCAAGATGCCCAGCATACCATAAGCTCTCCACAAACGCAGATTAAATCGGAAAAGGAAAATGAAGAGAACCCAGGGAGAATTCAGAATGGGCTCAGGCATGCCATCGACAGGGACTCGTGTCCAGGCAAGACATTAGGAATGATCTGCCCATCCTCTAGCGATCCGTGACTCCTTGCCTGGGAGCCTGCAGGGGCCCCCTCCAGCTTGTGCTTCAGCTGATGATGTGGTCCCCTCTCTGTGGCAGGAGGCCCACGTGGGCACCCTCCCCTGCTTCTCCCCCCGTCGGGGTGGGAGTCGTCTGTCAGCTCTCCTGACCTGGTGTGTGTCGGAAGCTTGAGAACAAACCCACCAGCTGGGAGTGGGAGGTGGTGGGAACACACTCCTGTGCGTGTGAGCACACAAATGTGTGAGCAAGTGAGTGGACGAGTGTGAGTGTGCATGTGAGCACGGAAGCGTGTGAATGTGTGAGAGCACGTGAGCATGTGAGGGTACACGTGTGAGATGTGTGAGGATGTGTGTGAGTACATGATTGTGTAACTGCGTGAGTGTGAGAGTGTGTATGCACTGAGCTTGTGAATGTGTGTCAGTGTGTCAGCGCAGATGTCTGGGTGTGTGCGTGAGTGTGTTGTGTGTCATGGATGTGTGAGTGTGCGGCTGTGTGTGAGCGTGTGAGCAAAGTATGTGTGTAGCGTGAGTGTGTGTATGTGAATGAGAGCCCGCGTGCAGGAATGTGTGTGTGCACGTGTGCGTGTGTGCGCGCTCTCCCTGGGCACTCTGCGGGAGGCATGGAGCCTGGGGTAAAATCTTTGCAGCAAATTCTTTACTTTTTCACTTTATCCCTGCTGGCTGCGCCTTTACTAACCATGGGGACTTGTGGGACTCACATTGGGACTCTTGGCCCCGCATGGGGCCAGGCATGCCTCAGGCTGCAGAGGTGAGTAAGAAGGTGACGTGGGGCTCAGAGCTCAGCCTCTGGGGAACATTCCTGCCGGAGTCCAAAGCTCCGTCCACCAGTTCTTAGCTGGGTCACCTCGGGGAAGTTACTGAGCCTCTCTGTGCCTCAGTGACCTTGTCAGTAAAATGGGGAGAATTATACTTGCTAACCTTCTGGGGTTTTTGTGAGGGATAGATGGACTAAAACATGCCGAGCACGTGGAACACAGGCCAGGTGTCGCCAAATGTTGGTGATGGGGCAGAGTGGCAGTTGAGGAGGTGGCGGGGGCAGAAGCAGCCCTTGGGGTGAGGCAGGGGGTCGCTGCCGTCTAAACTGGCGGACCTGGGCCGGCTCCCCCATGACTGTGAGCACTGGCCTCTCGCTGCATCTTTATGGAAAGGAAACCCTACTTCCTTGCTGATAGAGGCATGGGGTCCAGACAGCAATTCCTTTCAGATTTCTGAAAACCTCAAAGGTAAAAAAAGGACTTTTCAGCAGGGAAAACAGATTTATGGAAGATTGACTTCCAGAAGGTGCCTGTCCTAGCAGCCTTGCATTTGGCAGCTGATGGGCGGGCGGTACCCAGCCGGGGCGGGTGGGTTTCTGGGGGTGGTGGTGGTGTGCAGCCGCCAGACCAGCGTCTTCAGGGCCCCTGCCTCTCTTCTGCTCCCTTCTTGGACCCCCGTCCCTCTGGCTTTCCCTGGGGTGCGGGAGATAGTCATGCTTTGAGTGAGACTGTGGGACGCCTGAAACCTTGGCCAAGTGGCAGCCCAGGGTGCCATGTCCTTGAGGACTGGGTGGCTCCCTGGGCTGTCTCTGTCCAGCTGAATCCGAATTTCTGGGGGGGTAGAGCTCGGAATCCACCTTGTTGCAAACTTCTGTGATGCATGCTCAGCGTTTAGAGCCAAGGATCTCATCAACTTCCTGACCTTCCTGATGGAGGAGGCTGAGACACATGGAGAGGAAGGGACAGTCTCAGGGCTGCGGAATGGCAGGGCCTGGCCTCCTGATGCTCCAGCTGGAGTTTTCCTTGTCCGGCCATGCTTTTTGTAGTGTGGAATTTTCCATAGGGACCCAGATCCAGTTTTACGGTAGATCTCAGAAACCAGTGTCTTCTGCCAGAAATTCAGGCCGTCGCCGCTTTACTGGAAGGAGGGTATTCTTTGGAGTAGGGAAGTTTGCTGTGTCCCCTGCCCCCATACCCAGCTCCTCTGCACATTCCTTTCCTGCCTAGCCGGGGCCAACAGGTGCCGCAGGGCCCACTTGCCAACAGATGTCTCTGCAGACGGGTCACAAGGTTGACTGCCGGGAAGCCTCCGGACACAGCCAGACAGGAGGGAGGAGAAGGTGTCTCCGAGAAGCCCGGGGAACCCAGCTGGGTGCTGATGGTTCAGCGTGGGCGGAGACATTTCTTCCCCAGTGGCGGTCAAGGGCGCCAAGCCGACCCTGCAGCTCAGAGCTCTTTACAGGGGCTCCCTAGTCTGCTTCTCCCCTGGCTGAGGCTTGGAGGCTCACAACGGAGGGTTCTCGAAAGAGGGAGCCAGATCCAGAACAAGGATCTCTAGTTGCCTATGAAAAGAGGAAAGACTTTCTGGACATTTCCCTCAACAGCAACTAGAATAGGAATGATGTCGATCCTATCCATCCAGTCGACATGCACGAGGCCCCGTGCTCAGCACTGTTGTCACTAGATCAGACTAGTAACTGTTAGTGCTTTTTGGGCGCTTGGCCCGTGCCAGGAGCCAGGGCCAAGCACTGTCTAGGGGTGATTTCATTTCACAAATAGGTTCTACATTATTGTTATTATCTATTGTCGTTCCATTTTATGGATGAGGGAAGTGAGGCTCTTAGACGTCAATCATCCAAGGTCACACAATGGCATTCGGGGATGCCAGCCCTGGACCCCACGTCTCTCCCCTGTAGACCTTGGGCTCTTAATCACCATCTTATCACCCACCTTTAAGGCATTTCCCCCCAGCAGCTGCGGGTTATCTGCTTCCCTCTGCTGTAAGTGTTAGCTTTCTTTGCACTGAGGGTCCCGGGCTGGCCTCAACTTGCAGAGCCCGAGGTACCAGCGAATACTGGCTCCGGGCTTTCTGTATGGGAGGCAGACATGCCAGCGGCCTTTTTGGAAATAAGTCCTGTCAGTCATCACGTGGCATTGCGGTGTCCCTCATCTCAGTTCGGCTCTCCATCTTGATCAACAGCTTAGCACCACAACGTGAAGACTCTGATCCAGAAAGACGGAAGAAAGGGTTACAGAGTAAACTGTTCCAAGGAGAAAAGCAAACAACACGAACAAAAGATGGATGAGGAGGAACAAACCCTGCAGCTTGGGAGACAAAGATCCTGAGGTCCCAGTGGACCACCAGCTGAGTGTTAGTCAACTGGCTGCTATTTTAAATACCACTTAGCCATGGCATATGATAGTAGACTTGTTAAGGCGAACACCACAAAACAGTATCACATCTCAGGAGTAGATGAGAACACTCTCATGGATGGTTGATGGGCTGAGAATACCTGACACTCTGCCTCTTTTTTTTTTTTTTTTCCTGCCGTAATCATTGTTAAGGCACTTGTGTCATTCTCATCTGTGTCCCCTGGCCCCACCCCCTAAGAAACCAGGTGGGAAATTAGTTTAAGGCTGTATTCCCTTACTTTCTTGAGCTTGCGAGAAAGTGCGTCAAAGGCTGTATTTGCTTACCCCATAGCCACCCGCCACACCCCCCACCCCATCTTCCTTTGACAACAACAACAGAAGGCCTGTGATGTTGGGGATGTCGATGGGGTTTTTACACGTTCATTCGCTTTCAGAAAGAGGTCAATAATATGAAAGCAATATGAAAGCAAAATATGAAAGCAATAATATGAAAGCAAAAGTTACTGGGCAGGGTTTCTGGGAAAGCTCTTCAAAGGAGGCTGACTTAGCAGGGAGGCAGGTCCTTTTCACCTTTGCCCCTTTTTCCTCTCTGCTGCCTGGGATGTGGATGTGATAGCTGGAGCTGAAGTAACTATTTGGGGATCATGAGGTGACTTAAGGATGGAAGCCTCCTGTTAATGATGGCAGACAGCGGGGATAGAGGAGCCTGGGTCACTGATGGCTACAGAGCTGCTGTCTTCACCCTGGGCGAGACCTCTCTTTACCAGAGAGGAAAATTTCACCTCCATCTTGTTCGAGCCTCTGTGATCTTGGTTCTCTGTTACTTGTAGTCAGGCGCAGTTCTTAACTGACACCAAAGGCTTCGAGCACAGCGGAAGCATCCTTCCCACCTCTGTTCGTGAGTAAAGCGGAGTTTGGTGTGGATGTCCCAGGCTGTTGCTGGGTATCTGGACCGGGAGGCGGAGCCTGCTGTTTGCAAGCCAGGGACCTTGAGCTGGCCTGGCCCTCTTTGCAGGAATGGACGGACACACGTGGCGATTTCACATCTTAGGACCGGAGGACGAGGATGGAAGTGTTTGGTGTGGCGGTGCCCAGGGAGAGGAAGGGAAGGCAAGAACGGTGGACAGGAGAGAGAGCTGAGGCTGAGAACTGTGAGCTGTTTCTCTGAGAGGTGGTGAGCCTCTGGCTGTGTCCCTTTGGGGCCTGGGTGACACAGGACAGCACACTATGGGGTGGGCACAGAGTCTTGCATTTCTGTCCCAATCCCAGCTTGATCCTGACTCTGTAGGACCAGCAGTCTGGGAACACCAGGGGCGGCCCTGGTGGGGACCTGGGGGGTGGGACGGGATAAGGGGTGGGAGGTAGAGGGCTGCTTTCCCAGGGTGGGCCAGCAGAAGCATGGGATGCTGATAAGGCTGGGGCGGAAGGCAGCTTTGGCTCCTACCTGAGCATTCGTGCAACACCCCGAGGGGGCTGAGGTGGGCTGGCCCTGTGGGCGGCCACTGGGCGCTGGGAAGCTTGGCAGTTTGTGGGTGTGGAGAGACCTCGTCTGTATCCCCAGGAAGCTGAGCTGGTTATCCAGGGAGTTGGAATCTGATGAACTCAATTAACATCATCAATCCTGCTGGGCTCCCAGGGCCGTAGCCTTCTCCTGACCTCCGGGAGACTCACCCCTTCACAAACCTGGTTTCAGCAACTGCTCCATAAATAATCTTGAAGTTCACCGTCCCCTTTGCTGTCCTGGAGCTCCCCCCAAATTTTCTGTCTGTTCGGTATTTGCTTATTGTAATCAGCAATTTAGCCAGATGGATTTAAAGGCATACACAATTTTTTTTTTAAACAAAAACCACTTCTGTCTAAACAGCTCTGTCTGCAACCATCTGCCCAAAGACATCGTCCTCAGAAACATCCCTTTGCCAAAAAAAAAAAAAAAAAGAAAGAAAGAAAAGAGAAATATCCCTTTGCCAATCGGTGCCCATAATAAAGATCAGAGACACGTAGCAAGGATCAGAAGCGTAACGGCCAACGAGTCTGCAGCTTGTAAAGCATAGCTTGTCCTCAGGATTAGGTGGAGAGAGATTTTTTTTTTTTAAAGAGAGATTTTAACCTTCATTTTGCAGATGGGGAATCAGAAGGAAGGTCTTATTTGCAGTGATGTGGACGGCTAATGGGCGGAGGATCCAGATTCTTTGAATGTCGTCATACCACCTTCCAGGCTATTAGAATCGAAGGAAGATGGACTCATGTATTAGCCAAAATACTTGTTTAAATAGAATAAAAATGCTAGCCGATTGGCAACCATCAACTCTGCGTCTGGCCCGGAGCCAAGTGCCTTCCCTATGTCATTACACTCGACATGTACAACATAGCATCCTTCTCTCCCATTTACACCTTCTTAAAATGCTGGATTTTCTTGCTTTCTCTCTTTTTTAAAAGATTTATTTATTGAGAGAGAGCAAGAGAGAGCGCAAGAGCAAGAGCAGGGGGAGGGGCAGAGGGAGAAGCCGACTCCCTGTGGAGCAGGGCCCCATCCCAGGACCTGGAAATCTCAACCTGAATGCGAGGCAGACGGTTAACCTTGGCCAAAGTCCCTGGAAGGTGTGGGATGCACACTCCCTTGTTTCCCCATAGCCCCCTGTTATCTACAACCCGCGCGGTTACATCAGTTAACAGCAAGCCCGGTGCGGGCAGGTGTGTGGAGCTAGCGGGCAGAGGGAGTGTGCTCAGTGATGCCCGAGTTTCCGAGAAAGCCTGGCCCAGCTGTGGGACCAGATTCGGGCACCAGCTGGTTAGAGGTCTGGACACAGAGCTCCGGCAGACAGCTGGCGGCTTGAGCCGGGCTGTGTTTCCATTGTGCCCCTGGTCTTTAGGTGGGAGGGGCAGGTCTGGGGGAGGGTGCTGGGATGTCGGAGGGGACTGGATCTTCATTTTCTGCCTTCAGTGGGTGCTGCCCGAGGGCCTTCCTGTGGCCTGCAGGGGCCAGGGGAAGGACAGGAGGGTGGACTTCCTTGGGAGGAGAAGGGATGTTGGTGGGTGGCCATGGATCCTGGGGTTCTGTGCCTTGCAGAAAGGAATGAAGGAGAGGAGGCAAGAGACGAAGCCACCTTACAGCACAGGTTTGAGTTTTGCTCAGAGGACTCAGAAATTCCATGCCGCTGCTGAGAGCCCAGGTTGATGGGAACAGGCTAGTTAGCTCCCTGCAGCTCCCAACAAGAGGTGGGAATTACGTGTCTATAGGAGGGAACTGCCCTAAATGAGCATTTTGTAAACTCTGTTCCTTGGAGCTCAAGGTGTTTGTAAGGTATGACAGGTGCGTTGTAAAAAGATTTTGTGATCGGTTGTCTTCTTTGCTGGCTCTTGGAGGGTCCTAAAGCCCATCCGTATTCTAAAGACTCTGAGAAGTCCTGCAGCACAAAGCCTGTCTGACTTCAGGGTTTCCTGCTGCATGCCCTTGAACACCTGTGAAGTACCAGGATTCCCTGAATGTGGTTTGGGAAACTGCACTGGATGCTGCCCGCTCTGGGGCTGTACATTCTCTTGGAGGCAGGCCAGGCTTGTTACAGGAGGTGATTGATGGGCTGGAGAGCCAATTCATTAATTTGCAGGAAAGCCATATCTGCCTGCCTAATCGATCGATGGCAGCAATTTGCCGGAGGCGGTCCCTCCGAGCGGGGAATTAAATGTGGAGGCCAGCAATGGCTTGGAAGTTGACTGGGGAAGCCCAAGGAGGCGAAAGGGGTGGATATTCTCTAGAAAATCTGTTTTTACCCCAGCCAGGCGGTAGCTAAATAGGCTTCTTGTGGCGAGATTATCCTACATCTCTTTCTTTATGTGGCATCTTCTAGAAACTCATGATGACCTGCGGGCAAAGAGCAATAGGGTACCTGCTCCCTGTAAGCACCTCACAGGTGTCTCCCCTACCCTCCCCGCCTCTGGAAGGAAGTTGCCAGTTTTTGAATGGGGGCCGGGGGGGCCAGATCTGGTCCAGCCAGCCCAGACTGCACAGTGAGCTGCTCTTCCTTTGGGCCTTAAGACTCAGCCAACCAGTGATTCCCCGGGGCGTGTACAGACCCAGTGCTGCGCGGACCATCTTGAGAAGCAGCCCCTGGCTGGCGGCGGGTCTGGTAGACAAGGAAGCCTGGTTGCCAATGACCTTGCAGGCTGCGCATCGCATGGGTCTCTGGTCGGGTGGCCCAGAAACAGACTCAGGGGTGGGGATTTGCGGGCAGGAGGTGTCTTGGACGGGCTGCCCCCGGAATCCCTCCTGCAGAGGAGTGAAGGCATGGGACTGGATGGAGGGAGATGTGGAAATGCAGCCGCAGAGGGCTCTGCCAATGCCAAGGCAGCTCGGGACAGCTCCCACTCGGCTGCAGGCTTCCTCCGGCAGAGGTTCAAACCCCGGGGCTCGGGTCAGTTGTTGAGGGCCAGTCCTGGGTGGGGGACTCCACCGCCATAAGCCGGGCACTGTCCCAACACCTGGGAAGACGGGTATCAGCTCCGCAGGTGACTACCTCACTAAACACCTCCGGGTCCTCGAGAGCATCCCATCGGAAACTGGGTGTTACCAGACCCTCGGAAGTGGACGTAGCATCTGTCATCGCGTGGAAATGGGCTTGGGCCGAGATAGCACATGAGCAGACGGCTTGGGTCGCTTTGACCCTGACCCCTGGGCAGCCTCCCCTGATGCACACCAGGCCCTGAGCACACCTGATGGGGGAGAAGACATCGTGCGCCCGGGTCACAGGTGCTTCAGCACAGTTTCCTGGCATTGAATGGAAGTGATGACTTCAGCCTGGTGGCCCTTTGCAGGGCTGCCTGCGAGGTCACTGGTGAAGGGAAACCCTCTGGTGGGCAAACGTTCAAACATACCACTGAGCTTTCTGCTTTGTTTGGACAGCCGAGAGACCCGGGATCGACGACAGTTCACAGGCAGCTGGTCACGGTTTTGCCGGGGGGGAGGGGGCGGTGGTTGGCAAAGGAGATCCCCCAGGTCCAATCTGGCCACAGCCTGATTTTATAAATCTAGTTTTCTCAGAACCTAGCCACACCCATCCATTTGCTTACTGTCTATGCTGCTTTTGTGTCCCAGTGGCACACGTGACCGAGAGGTGTGTCCCAGCAGACACACGGCTACAAAGGCCAACGTATTTATGAACTCGGTAGAAAAAGTCTGACGACGCCTGCTTTAGCTGAAGGCTCAGAGATTTGGAAAGAGCAGGATTGGGAGGTGGGAGGCAGAGGGGACAAAGAGGTGTGGGTTAAAACATCAGTGGTGGGTGCTCTCAGAACGGACACACACAGCCAAGACGCTCATTTCTGATGGGAATGCTCCCCAAAGGGTGTCCCCCCCGTGGAGGGGGCTCTTCAGAGTCAGGGGAACAGAGTGACAAGGGCGTGAAGGAAAATAATTTCTCTGTGGATGTCGGTTGGCTTTCCCCAGTCAGCCCAGCCAGCCTAGTGCTTGCTCAGTGAGTTCAAGTTTAACGCGGTCGTGGTGGCCCAGATGGAGGGTCTCTGGGGGTGAAGGGATCAGAGTGTTCCTCCCTGCATCAGGGCTGAGCTGGTTGGATAATGCTAATAATACAGCATCCCGCCAGGGACCAGGAACCATTATCTGAGGGCTCTCGGGGGCCTTATTCACTGGCATGGTTCCACAGTGCTTCCGATCAAGGAATTCATTTCACAGCATAAGAAGTTTGGTGATGGCCTTTGCTTGTTGCAATTTTCTGGTCTTAATAAATACCTCATTAGCCCCCAAGCAGCTGGCTGAACGGAATGGTGGAATGATCTACTGAAGGCTTACTTAGGATGCCCGTGGGCAGGCAGCACTTGGAAAGGACGGCATTCCCTGTAGGATACAGTGTATGTTTTGAATCCATGACTGGTCCATGGTGTGCTTCTCCATGACCAGAACATACGGGGGGTCCAGGAGCCAAGGGGCAGAACAAGAGTGGCTTCTCTCCTTCCACCAAATACCCCACTCGAAGATTTTCTGCTTCTCCTCCCAGCGGCTTTGGACGCCGCTGGTTTGGAGGTTTTGGTTCCCAAGGAGGGACCGTTTCTCCAGGGGACATGGGGGGTTTTTTGTTGTTGTTTTTTTTTTTTTTACTGAATTGAGTCTGCCACCATTGTTCAGCCATGGAGCCCACAGGCAAAGAAGGAAGTTACTCATTGTTGGAGTTACTGATCCTAGTTATCAAGAGAAATGGACTTCCTGCTCCGTAATGCACATTTTCTTCAGTCTTCTCTCTTCCTCTTTGCCTGATCTTTCCTTTTATTATTTGATGCAAGCTGGGGGTGAGACCTAGGTAGCACAAGTTTCAGATGGGATGGTAACTGAATTTGGGGATGACTCCCATGTCCCAGGGGTGGGTAGGCTGCTTGCCTCCCAGGATGGATGCCATGATCTTTGGGACTTTGCATCTTCTGCTTTTGGGGAGAAGGTGAGAGTCTTTGTATGGAGGATGGTTTCACTTTGTTATTATTTTTTAAAAGATTTTATCTTTTGACAGAGATCACAAGTAGGCAGAGAGGCAGGCAGGAGGTGGGGAGTGGGGCGGGGGAGCAGGCTCCCTGCTGAGCAGAGAGCCTGATATGGGGCTGGATCCCAGGACCCTAAGATCCTGACCTGAGCCGAAGGCAGAGGCTTAACCGACTGAGCCACCCAGGCGCCCCTCACCTTGTTACGTTAACCGAGCTCTTTTTGTTGTTGTGCAGAAGTTCAAACCTGCGGAGAGTGTGTGGACAGCCGCCGAGTAGGCGAAGGGGTAGACCTTTATCCAATCATTGTCTTTTACCTCCCCAATCCGTTCTTGCAAACTCTTACGTTGTGATGCTGGAGGTGGGATATTCTGCTTGGTTCCCTGTCTGCCTGCTGGGGTCTGACAACAGGGCGTATGAGAGGGAGCGACTTCGAGGCTGGAGGAGCATGAGGGGTCTTGTCCCTTCCCGCCCCTGGGAACATCACGTCCACAAAACCCCATCATCCTGGCGGCAGCTCCTGGGCCCCCTGGGTGTCACCCGCACCAGCTGCAGTGGCTGTTCCTCCGAAGTCTGCTTTCCAGGCCCCACTGGACCCTCTGCCCAGCTTCTGGGTTGAATGGTTCCAGTCCCGTATTGTCCCTTAGCCTAGGGCTGGGTCTGTTCCCCAAACCACGGACTCCCTGACACCTTAGAATTCTCCTTTCTGCCTTTCTAGTCCTTCGATGCCTAGCTCAGACTTCTATATATGACATGTCCCCTGCTCAAGTAACATGTGGTTCTGTCTCCTGCTGCGACCCCGTTGGTTACAGACCCAGGATCCCATAGACTGTGCCTCGTGGGGTCCCCACAGACAGCCATCTGCATTCACCAGGGTCTGCTGTCCCAACAAGCCCTCACCAGCCTCAGCCCACCGTGGGAGCCAGGGGTGAATCCACCCACTGAGGTCCTGCCAGCCTCCGGACCCCACCTCCAAGGACATTGCCCTGGGGCTCAGGCCATACCTGTCCCCTCAACTGCGGTGACAGGGTCACCCTGAAACCCACAAACAACCCTCAAGAGCCCAGCCCCGTCCTTCCGTGTCCATTTTCCTGGCTTCCTCTGAGACCTGTCAGCCCTCCGTGGGTCCTCCCGCTCCTTGTCGGGGAGAATTCCTCACAGTGGCTTGCGGAAGAGAGAAACTCTGCCTCCCGCCCACCCAGGCTGCAGGGCAGGCCACTCCCATTGCCTTTGGAGTTTGCCCTGGTCGGTTTCCAATCTCTAAATCCCTTCCCGTATCCGGGACACTACAAACCTCGCCTCTTCTCGTCCCACCTATCAGATCCTTCCAGATGGGGGAAAGTACTGACTCCTTTTGTAGGGGTCTTTACTTTTCTCCTGAGGACCCCTTCCTCCCACCCCTTCCTCTAATCAGCTGGGGTGGCATTTCTGTATCTTCCTGCCTGTCACCATCCTGGTCCGGCTGTAAGATCTGTTTCTGCCCGTTCCCTCTCTCCTTTAGTGAGTACGCGCTGCGGGTAGGTAGCCACCGAACCCTGCGGGAGCGGCTCTGACACGACCTTCTTGGCTTTGGGGTTTAGAAGGCTCCCATCAGTTTGCCTTGTGAGAGGCGGTGGGGGGCAGTGGTAGGAGGCAGACCTCGGAGTGGGACAGCTCAGGTTAAAGCCACTGCCCCTTCCACAGCCAGCCGCGTGACCTTGGGTACGATGGAGGTGCTCTGTGACTCAGTTTCCCCTTCTGTAAAGGCAGGTAGTACCTTATCCAGTGCTCCAAGGCGTAGTGCGAGAAGCCAACAGGCTAATAAGTGTAAGGCAAAGAGTGCCTGGTACGGAGTAGGCGCCTGTCAAATCACATGTTAACTGTTACTGCTGTTCTGTACTTCACCCCTCGGAGGCAGATCCCCTCCATGGGCACGAGCCCTGGGTGGGAAGGAGAGGTGCCCCCCGCACTCCCCCACTCCCCGGGGACACAGCTGCCCAGGGCCAGGGACACAGCAGCCGAGAGCCAGTCTAGGGCTGCAGACCCGCATTTCCGCACAGTGTGGCCTCAGTGTAAACCCACTACAGCCCTGGACAGAGGCCGGCTGTGCTGGACTTCCTGGGAAGAGAGCTCCAAGATAGCATCTTCCAGAAGGATTTCCAAGGGTTACCAATGACACGTGATTTAGCCTCACATTGGGGGGGGCCTGTGCGGTCCGGGGTGGACTCAGTAGGAGAGGGTTAGCGGGGCTGCTCCAGTCCTGCGCAGGCCTTGGCCGGCTCCTGGGAGCTAACCTCTGGGCCCTGGAAATATCCTGCCCGATAGGGAGTCTTGGTGCCCCTGGGAGTCTGGTGTGCCCTCGCAGCGGGACTTCCGGCGAACGCCTGTTTCTGTTCACCTGGGCCTCTGGCCTCTGCTTCAGCCTGTCTGAGCCTCTGGGGAGGCTGGAGACCCAGCAGTTAAGATCAGTCATGTGAGCTCCTCAGGCCTTCAAGCCTGACTCCCGGCACAACCCTGGACCCGCAGGCTCGGGGGCCGTGCGCATTATCCCCGAGAGAGCAAACATCGTCCATGGGACTCCAGGGCGCGAGGACAGCTGGAGACTCGCGGGGTCTCTCTTCGAACCCTACCTGCTGCACCTTTCCCTTTGCTGATTTTAATCTGTATCTTTTCTTTTCTTTTTTTTTTTTTTCTGGAATCTACCATGATTGTGAGTACGGCAGCTTTTCTGAATCCTCTGAGTCCTTTCGTCAAATCATCGAACCCAAGGGGAGCCCTGCAGACCCCCGACACAGGGGGTCCGTTCCTTTTCATCTGCTCATTGGTAAGACCCAATAGATCATTGGTCACATCCTCTGGGAAGCTTCCCCCCCCCTTCCGGGCTGCTTTGACGTCCCTCTCTCTGCTCTTAGACGTCCCCCTCCCTTTTCTCAATCATGCCACGCAGTTCCCATTTATCTCTCCCTTTCCCACCCCTGTGCAACTAATGTCCTCTTGTTGTGTTTTTTTCTATCCTTATTAAGCCACTCAAATCCCATCCGGAGTGAGGCGGGCCGGGGCCAGATATGCCGTCCTCCGACCACGGGGTTTGATCGAAGAGATCTGTTGCACACGTCCTCAGATTGGTTCGGGTCACGGTTAGCTGTCTGGGCTCCACTCACGCCCTGGCCTCTGCAGACTCCAGCGAGAGAAGGGGACCAGCTGAGCCTTCTCAAGCTGCTGCCCTCGTGTATGTCTCCCCAAAGACGTCTTTTACAGGGACTCATGCTGTGGTTCTGAGGCAAGAATGCCATCTGAGCTTGGCTCACAGGCTTGGTGCGCTGGGGACTGGCCAAAAGGGAGCTTTGGTCCCATAGGGGTGGGGCTGGGGTGAGGCAAGCGAGGTGTCCCTCCCCTCCGTGGGGCTTCCCTCCTCATGGAGGCCCTCACCTCCTTGCTCAGGCTCTGCCTCTGACGGCTGTGAGAATGTCTCCTTCCTTCTAGGCGGACGCTGGAAGCACACGGGACTGGCATGGAATGTTCCGTGCGTCTGAGTTCTTTGCTTCTGAGCCCCACCCCGTATGCGCCACTCCAAGCCAATCCAGACGTTCATTTGACAAATATTTATTGTGTTCTCTGTGCCAGGCATGGTCCCTCGTGTTGAGAGTCAGCAGGGAATGGAAAAGGGGGAAATCCTGCCCTCGTGGAGATTTAATTTTAGTGGAGGGGACAGACTGCCTGGAAAGTGAAGAGATCGACTGTCTAGTAGGTGAACCGCAGTGAGTGATAGAGGTAAAACGACATTGGGGAAGGTGGTCTGGGGTGCTTGTCGAGGGCTGAGGTTTTAGGAAGGGACTACCAAGGAGAACCTGAAGACCTGAGGGAAGGGAGGGGTGAGCGGGGCAGACAGCACGAGGGCAGGAGGAGTTTTCCAGGCCAGGAGAGCGGAGAGCTGGGGAGGGAGGCAACTCACCCGCTGGGGCCTCGGGTGGGGGCAGAGGCAAGCTGTGGCTGAGGAGTAGCGGGGATGAGGCAGGAAGGGAACAGGAAGCTACACTGGCCAGGTGGGTCCTGCCAGGGACTTTGGTTTTGACCCTGAACGCCACACAGGTCGTGGGAGGCGTTAGAGCAGAGGCAGGCGTGATCTGCCTTGGCTTAGCCAGGCAAGGATAGAAGCCTGGAGACCGTTTAGGAGGCTCTGGGTAGAGGTGACTGTGGCTAGGACCAGGGCAGCCGCAGCGAGGGGGAGTCAGTGACAGATTTTGATGGCAGAGCTGATGGGATCAGCTGAGCAGCAGGATATGGGATGCAGGAGGAGGGAAGGAGCGGAGGTTGGTGGGTTTATTTATTAAAGTAGAATTCACATACTGTAAAATTAACCACTTTAAAGCATACAAACCAGTGGACTTTAGTACATCCACGTTGTTGGGCAACCATGACCCAGATCTCTCGAGGTCTGAAACGTTTCCATCACCCCAAAGGAAAGCCCCGTATGCAGTACGCTCTCACTGACCAAGCCCCCCCTCTCTCAGACCCCAGCAACGGCTGACCTACTTTCTGCGTCTGTGCATTGGCCTGTTCTGGATGTTTCACGTAAATGGAACCAAATGTTGGTTTTTTGGGGATCGGCTCCATGGTCTGGACAGACCACATGTTGCGTATCCGTTCATCCGGTGACGCACGGGGGCTGTTTCCACTCTTGTAAATAGGGGTGCTGTGAACATACACGTACAGGTCTTTGACATATAGGTACATGGCTTCGGTTCTTTGGGGTGTATGCCCAGGAGTGGAACTGCTGGGTCCCAGGCTAGCTCTCCGTTCAACTTTTTGAGGAATTGCCAACATGTGGGAAGAAGGATCCAACTTCTCCACAACCTTCCCCACCCTGGTTATTGTCTGTTTTTTTGTTTTTTAAATGACAGCCACCCACGTGGGTGTAGAGTGGTATCTCGTCGTGGTCTCGAGCTGCATTTCCCTGATGAGTAATGGTGTTTTGAGCATCTTTTCACATGCTGGGTTGCCCTGGGCTCACCCAGGGCAACCAGAGGCTGGAGTTGTCTATGGATGAGAGGGGGAAGGTGGCGGGAGAGACACCGTTTTGGTCCCCTGCCCCAGGTACAGCCATGCGCCTGGCAGTTGGCTCTGAGGCATTTACAGTGGACTTGATACGCGCATCTGGGATCCAGGCGACCTTGGACGAGAGCAGTTTCTCTTGCAAGCCTGCCTGGAGCGGGTTTTTGAGCCAATGAGAGTGAAAGCGGGGAGGGTGGAGACCACCCTACCTAGGGGGCTGTGATGGGTTTTGCTCCAAAGGGAAAGAGAGAAATAAGACGGCATTTGAAGGGGGGAGAGAGATCAAGAGTGAGTTTCTGAAGTCCCAGGTAGGAGAATGTAGAGCTGATGGGAATGCCTGAGCTCAGATGCAGGAGGAGGGGAAACTTACTGGAAGGACATGTGTCCTTGACCCTGAGAGGCTCTGCTCTGTGTGGCCTGGAGGGGTGGCTCTGGAAGCAACCAGGACAGATCCTCTGGGATCAGGAAAGAAGGAGCAGGGCAGGTGTGCTGGGGGCGGTGTTGAGGAAGTTCTCAGAGCAAAAGGCAGGGAGGACAACAGTCGAGAGGGAGGAGGAAGGAGGGGTGTAATGCCGTAGCCGCTGGGGAGAGGGGTTTGGCGGAGGGGAGGGTATTCCCTGGGGGGTGGTGAGGATGGGGTGGGGTGGGGGCGTGTGAGTCCTGCTTGAGGCTAGCCTAGGGATCCAGAGCTGGAAAAGACACACGTGTCTTAAGCAAACATTGTCTACACACATGCGGCCTTGCCCCCGTGAAGTCCTTTGTTCACATTTACAAACCGAGAGCCCCGTTAACCCATCTAGTCTAGTCTAGGCTTTTGTGCTACGGCTACCAAACTCAGACTTCCTTTCTTTCTCCTTAAAGTTTTTATTTTACTTCCAGTAGCGCTAACACCCAGTGTTATATTAGTTTTGGGTGTGCCGTAGAGTAATTCACCTGGTCTGTACATCACCAGGGGCTCATCACCACAAGGGCCCTCCTCAGGCCCCATCTCCTGTTGCACCTGCCCCCGCCGCCCCCCACCGCCATGGTAACCGTCAGTTTGTTCTCTGTAGTCAAGTCTGTTTCTTTCTTTTTATTTTATTTATTTGACAGAGAGAGAGAGAGAGACAGAGAGAGAGAGCGCAAACACAAGCAAGTGGAGCTCAGGCTCCCCGCTGAGCAGAGAGCCCGATGCAGGGCTCGATCCCAGGACTCTGAGATCATGACCTGAGTCGAAGGCAGAGGCTTTAACGCACTGAGCCACTCAGGCGCCCCTAAGAGTCTGTTTCTTGTCTTGTCTTTCTCCCTCTCTCTTCCCACTCCCTTTGCTTGTTTGTTTCATTTCTTAAATTCCGCACATGAGTGACGTCATACTGTGTTTGTCTTTCTCTGACCGACTTACTTCACACGGCATAATGCCCTCTAGCTCCGTCCACGGCGTTGCAAAGCTCAGGGTTTCTGACTTGGTGTCCGTGACTCCTTGGAGTCCTCAGACATATTGTCAACATTCATGAGTTCTTTACAAGAATTCTTAAATTTAGGGCCTTCATGTCAATAACATGTCAATAACAACCGAAACACTCTGTTCTGCCTCACCTTGATGACCACGTGTGCACACTGCCGGGTGGTTTCACGCTCACCGTGTGTGTGTGCGTGTGTGTGAGAGAGAGAGAGAGAGAGACAGCGCGATGGAGTATTCAATGTCTCGGCTGATGGGAACAGAACAGAGGCAGATTAATAAGGGGCTCATGCATCCAGGCAGTGGTTCCAGGGGAAAACTGTGGCAAGACAACCCGCAGAACCCGCTTTGCTACCACTGAGCAGCGGGTGATTTAATTTTAACCAAATAACATCATTTTTATGTTCATGTGGTGCTGCTTGACTTCCACTGCTCATTTGTTTTGTTTGTGTTTAATTTGTATATTCATTTTGGCTTCCAGTTCTGTAAGAACTAGGAACATAGCTTTCGTGTTTGTCCATGCAAAAAAAATTTGTCCGACAAGTGGTGCTGGGAAAAGGGGATCTCCACATGCAAAAGCGTGAGATTTGACCCTTATCATATAATGCACACGAAATTAACTCAAAAATGGATCCAAGACCTAAATGTAGGAGCTGGAACTATGAAATCCTTAGGATGAAACATGGCGGAGAAGTTTCACATTGTTGGGCTTGGCAATGATTTCTTGGACATGACCCCAAAAGCATAGACAACAAAAGGAAAAATAGATAAATTGGGTCTTCATTGAAATAAAAAACTCTTGCTGCCAAAGGACATTATCCATAGAGCAAAAAGGGAACTCATTGGATGGGAGATAATGTTTGCCAACCATGGATCTAATAAGGGATTAATATCCATAATATATCAAGAATTCCTAAAATGCAGCAGCAACAACAACAACAAAAAAACCCAAATGACCCAATTAAAAACACGCAAAGAACTTGACCAGACATTTCTCTGAAGAAGATTTACAAATAGCTAATAGGCGCATGAGAAGATGCTCAATGTCACTGATCATTAGGAAAATGTAAAGCAAAACCACAATTAGATATGACTTCATACCCATTCGGATGTCTATTATTTAAAAAATCATAATGCCTGTTGGCAAGGACATGGAGAAACTGGCCCCCTTGGGCACTGCTGGTGGGAATGTGAAATGGTGCCGCTGCTGTGGAAAATGGTTTTACAGCTCCTCAAAAAACTAAACATAGAATCACCATATAGGCTTGGAATTCCACTTCTGTTTATAGACCCAAAAGAATTGAAAGCAGGTGTCTGGAAGAGATATGTGTACACCCACGTTTGGCTGAAATGTAAGAACAACGCAAGTGTCCATCAGCAGATAAACAAAATGTGGCATATGTATCCAAAGGAATATTGATTTCAATTTTCAAAAGAAGGAGATTCTGATGCCTGCTATAATGCAGATGGAGCTTGAAGGTGTTTTACTAAGTGAAATAGCCCGTCAGGATAAGACAGATCTATATAATTCCACATACAGGGGGTCCCCAGAGAAGTCAAGGAAGACAGAATGTGGAATGGTGGTCACCAGGGGGTGGGGGGAGGGAGAGTGGGGGATACCGTTTCGTGGGTATGAAGTTTCCGTTTGGGAAGATGAAAAAGTTCTGGAGCTGAGTGGTGGGGATGGGGACATACTTCATGAAATGGTGAATTTTATGTTAGGTATATTTTACCACAATAAAATTTATTTATTTATTTATTTTTTAAAAAAAGATTTTATTTATTTATTAGAGAGAGAGAGAGAGAGATCACAAGCAGGCAGAGAGAGGGGGAAGCAGACTCCCCGCTGAGCAGAGAGCTCGATGCGGGGCTTGACCCCAGGACCCTGAGATCATGACCCGGGCCGAAGGCAGAGGCCCAACCCACTGAGCCACCCAGGTGCCCCTACCACAATAAAATTAAAAAAAATTTTTTAAATCAACCCTAGGAAGGAGCTCACCAAGTATTCCAAAACTCTGGGGTGGTTATGGTCTTAACCAGAGTCTCCTAAGTGAGTATGCTGCCTGACCCCAGGCTCCTCCTCTGGGCTCTGTTTGTACCCACCTGCAGTGTTCAGCCTTGCATCACCTCTTCTGAGGGGGCGTGTGAATCCCACTGCACCTCCCTGAAGGGAATGGGATGAGGGAACACTTGGGGGTATTTCTCTGCCCCTCCCAGCTCAAAATCAGCACCAGGAGCTGCTGTTACGGAGTACCCACTTATGCCTGCTGGAATCCGGACTGACAAGCTTGTGACTCAGCAATTTACTAACCTATCTGAGCCTCAGTTTGCTCTCCTGTAAAATGGGCACCTTAATACCGATCCTGCAGAGTAGTTGTGAGTTGGGTCAGGGGCATCCATCCTCCCGTTTCTTTCCTGGATCCCACCACATTGCCTAACATGTCAATTTACCTCAAGTTTGCACCTTTGAATCTGCTGTGGGCTTGGTAACCATATCACCAAACTTGTTAGGCTTAGGTTAAGAAGTTTAATTAGGCTCTGAGGAGATTAGAAGCCTGTCCTAGGGGTCAGGTCCTCAAGACTCAGAATGTGGACTCATGACGTCTTTTTGGTCCCCAGAGACATTCTTCTGTAGCTATGTGGGAGGTTTCTGTGCTCCAGACTGTGAGGTTGACAGACAGCAAGGTCTCCCATGTTTCAGGCAGCTGTGGAGTGATTGTGTGACACCGATTCTGAGAGGGACAAGGCTCACTGTGCTCTGGGCTGCTCAAACTCCACCATGCTGAGCACTGGGAGGAGCAGTGATGAGCCAGGAAGCATTCTGAAGAGGAGAGCCAAGATGAAGAGATCCCAGAATACAGCATCCCATGAGGCATTGGCACGGGAGGACTGTATCAGTCAGCTTTTGCTGGGTTCTGCTGCATAACAACCACCAAAACTTAGTGGCTATAATAACAAAGGTTTATTCTTGATAATGGTACATGTTGCTGTGGTTCTCTGCTCCACATCCTCTTCACTCCAGGATAAGGCTGAAGGATCAGCTAGGAAAGTGTTGTATTGAGTAGGGGATGGGGGTTGGGGGGAGAGGTGGTGGTAGAACCATGAAAAGGCTCTGAAACCTCTACTTAGAGTGGCGTGTAATCACTTCTGCTCAAACTTCATTGGTCAAAGCAAGTCACATGACCACGTTTGTCACTTGTGGGGGTGGGGAGATGGGGTGCTCCCACATGGAGGGCTGGGGGCGCAGAGGAGATGCCCAATAACCATTGAATGAATGAATAAATGATTCTCTGATCCCAGAAGGATTTAAGCAAAGCCTGGATGCCCATTCGTATTTGTTATCTACTGCTGCATAACAAATTGCTCGCAAAGTTAGGGGCTTCATGCAACAATAAATATTTATTATCTCACATAGTTTCTGTGGCTCAAGAATTCAGGAGTGACTTTGCTGAATGGTTTAGATATGAAGTTTCTCATTATGTTGTAGCCAAGATGTTGGCGAGGGCTGAGGTCCTCTGTAGACTTGACTGGGCTAGAGGCTCCGCTCCCAGGACGGGTCACTAATGTCGATGGGGAACTAGGGCTGGCTTTGGTAGGTGGCCTTAGTTTGCCACCATGTAAACTCACCCAGGGGGCTGCTTGCGTGTCCTTACATGGTGGCTTGATTTCTCCAGAGTGAGCGATCCAAGAGGGAGCAAGGCAGAAGCCACAAGGCCTCTAACAACCTAGTTGCAGAAGTCATATACCGTCATTTATACAATAGCCTATTGGTTACACAGGACTTCCTATGCACCATGGGAGGAAATGTGAACACCAAGACAGGGGATCCCATGGGGCCATTTACCATAATCTGCCTTCTGGTCCCTGGTCAGTCATGTTCCTCCTACATGGGAATATTCTTACCTCCTCGCAGGGTCCCCTAAAGTCTCCTATCACAGCTCATAATTTAGAATGTCATTATCTAAATCAGGAACAGATGATGTTTCCTGGGTGAGATTCCCCAAGTATTTCTCTCTGGGTACAGTTTCCCGTGGGCTGAAGATGCATGAACTGAAGAGACAGTTATCTGTTCCTCTCACCCACCCGCCCACACAGCATACAATAGTGTGAGAGGCTTAACCATCAGAGCCACTCCCCATTCAAAAAAAAGGAGGCATAGGGAAGACCCTAGCCAATAGCAATAGTGAAATATATCAGAATCTTCAATGCTGGGAGTTCTTTCCTTGGAACTTAATGGCTAGGGATAATTCTCCATGGCTCTTGGCTCCGCCCTATGGGATCTTGGTTTTGCCTTCAGAGCCATATTTCCTTTTCCATGAAAGGCAGCTTATGTTAGCAGTTGATCGATTTTCTCAGCCTTCTTCCTGCCTGTAGAGGTTTGGAAGTCCAAAGACATCCTTTAATTTTGAACTGTCTTTGTCTCTATCAGCTCAAGGGAGCAATGATTTTACCAATACAGTTCTCCTAAAACCTTTATAGATGTCCTATGAATCTTACTGGGATTGGTTCCATCAGACAAATCTCTTTGAGATAAACCCTTCTTCACTTTGGGATGCTGCTATGACTGTGGAGGAATGACCCCTCTAAGCTTGCTTAGAAGCCTTATTAAGTGAACAGTTCTCCAAAGCGCCCCCTTACATTTTCTGATACTCAATGACAGATTTTATAGTCCCTTCCTCAGCTTCATCTTTAGCTCACATTTTCTGGCTATTTCTCTGGATTGGCTCTTTTCCCAGAAACGGTCTCTTATGAGACCGTAAATGATTTTACGGTCATTACGGTAAAAATGATTTTACCATCATTTACCATCTAGAGAGAAGCCAGGGATTTTCAAAACCAGAAAGTCCTCGCTCCTTTACATTTCACAGCTACTCCTTCTGGCTCATTTCTCTCCTGTCTCATCTTACCAGAATAGGCAAGAAGAAACTAGGTGGAAACTCCAAAACTCGGCTTGGAAATCTCGTGGGCTCAATCGCCTAGCACATTAAGTACATTTTCTACTTTCCACATTCCCACAGGTGACAGTGCTGCTAAGCTTTTGGACATGATGTAACAAGAATCTCCTTTCATTCAGTTTCCAATCACATCCTTCCACTTTTCCTTTAAGTCCCGACCTGCAGCGTCCTCCAAGGCCATCAGGCTCCAGCAAACTGCTGAAGCTCCTGACTGAGTATCGGAGTTGCTATGGGTCATGACTCCTTTGTGCCCCCAATTTTCCTACCTTCCTCAGTGCAAACCCATTTCCTACTCAGAGCATTTGAATTTGTTTTTTCTGTCTATACTGTGCTTCTTCCAGATAGTCTCATGGCTTGCTGTCTTGCTTAATTCAGATTGCCACTGAAATGTTGCCTCTTTAGAGAGGTTATGTGTGCTATCTAAAATATCGTCCCCAGGACGCCTGCATGGCTCAGTCGGTTAAGGGTCTGCCTTCAGCTCAGGTCATCATCTCTAGGCCCTGGGATCGAGCCTCACATGGGGCTCCCAGCTGAGTGGGGAGTCTGCTTCTCCCTCTCCCTCTGCCTCTTCCTCTGCTTTGTGCCCTCTCTCTCAAATGAATAAAATCTTAAAAAAAATAAAATAGCATCCTCATTCTTTCTTTCTTTTTTTTTTTTTAAAAGCTTTTATTTATTTATTTGACAGAGAGAGAGATCACAAGCAGGCAGAGAGGCAGGCAGAGAGAAAGACGGGGAAACAGGCTCCCCGCTGAGCAGAGATCCAGATGTGGGGCTTGATCCCAGGACCCTAAGATCATGACCCTAGCCGAAGGCAGAGGCTTAACCCACTGAGCCACCCAGGCGCCCCTCATTCTCTCTTTATATCCTTATCCTGCTTTCTTTTTCTTCGCAGTGCCTTTTTCCCACCTGATGTTATATTACATGTCATTATCATCAGACACCCCATTAGAGCGCAAGCTCAAGTGGAAAGGGACCTTGTCTGTTTTATTCACTGTTAAAACCCTATAGCATCTGGAATGGCCCCTGACAAAAATGGTTGAGTGAACGAATGAAGTGGCCTCTGCAGAGAGACCTAGCATCTCGGTAGATGAGGCTCATACTAGGACCAGAAGCCAGTGTCCTTAAGGCCAGTCTGAGGAAGAGGGTCATTGGAAGTAATAGGCTACTGGGAGGCGTAGCGTGCTCTAGAGCAGGGATGTGATGGCAGGGCTCAGACTGAAAACAGAGCCTGCTCTGCCAGATCTGGCTTTTCATTTTCCCAGAGGAAGTGAAACCCTGTATGGGGGAGGGGATCTGAGCCTTTTCCGTGGGGTTGGGGGCAATAGTGTATTTCCTTTTCCAATATAACCCACTGGTGCCCATGTGTCCACGGGTCAGCCTAAAAAGGGTTTATATACACAAAGAACTCTGAGGCACAGGGTTTGGCAGGTTAGGATGGACTCCAAGCACCAAACTGGGGGTGGACACAGAAGCCGGGGGCCACAGAATATGGTGAGAACAGTCTTTTGTACGGAAAAGAAGGAGAGCGTGGTAGCGGAAGGGTGAGGGCAGGAGGCGTCAAAGCAGAGAGAGCTAGTTAGAGCTCAACTCTGTACAACGTGCCCTGAGCTGATGAGAAGCTATTTATAGCTTACATTTATTTCACTCAGGGTGAATATTCATATACCTCACCGTGAAAATATTAATGTGTTTGATTAAAGGGTGCTGCCCCGGGCCTATTGGGGGTGTTACATAATACCGCTGTATGCATCACATTACCTTTCTACGGTTTGAAAAAGTCTGATTTCTGCAGCACATCTGGCCTCAGGGCTTTAGGAGAAAGATCGGTGGGTCCACAAAAGCACCGATCTCCCAGGGTTCCTGTAGGAGCACAGCAGGAAACAGACACCAAGTGCCAAGTGCAGACACTGCGCTTGGGAAACACTGCACCGGGAGCTGTCCAGGCTGAGCAGTGACAGAGGAGACATGGTCCATCTGGGGGAGAGTGTCTGCAAGGTGACTGGCTCCGGAAGGGAGGAGCTGTACCTCCATGAACCGAGGTTCTCCTCTGGAAACCAAGGAGAAAGGACCTGCTGTGTTCTTGGAATTGGCAATCACTCCCTTGCAGCCTTAAATCAGTCCTGCTGGATCTCTGCCTTTGAGGGGTTTGGGTAGCGTGAGGTGGTATCTCAGAATCTGGGTACCCCGCCGGCTGGAAGAGAAGCCAATTAGTGTAGATAAATGTTTCCATTTCTGTTTGTACCTAGTAGTGAAATTGCTGGCTTTTATGGTAACTCTATGTTTAACCTTTTGAGGAACTGCCAGACTCTTTCTTGAAGTAGCTGTATATTTTACATAATGGCCAAAGGTGTTGAGTATCTTTTTATACATTTGTTGGCCATTTGTATATCTTCTTTGGAGAAATATATGTTGAGACCCTTTGGCCATTTTTCAGTTGGGTTATTTGTCTTTTTATGATTAAGTTTAAGAGTTTATAGATTCTGGGTCCCTGGGTGGCTCAGTCATTAAGCGTCTGCCTTTGGCTCAGATCATGATCCCAGGGTCCTGCGATCAAACCCTGCGTCGGGCTCCCTGTTCAGTGGGGCGCCTGCTTCTCCCTCTGCCTCTGCCTGTCGCTCCCCCTGCTTATGCACTCTATCTCTGTCAAATAAATGAACAAAATAGGGGCGCCTGGGTGGCTCAGTGGATTAAGCTGCTGCCTTCGGCTCAGGTCATGATCTCAGGGTCCTGGGATCGAGCCCCGCATCGGGTTCTCTGCTCCGCGGCGAGCCTGCTTCCTCCTCTCTCTCTGCCTGCCTCTCTGCCTACTTGTGGTCTCTGTCTGTCAAATAAATAAATAAATAAAATCTAAAAAAAAAATGAACAAAATATTTTAAAAAAACATTTAAGAGTCTATAGATTCTGGATACCAAGCCTTTATGAGATAGATGATCTACAAACATTTTCTCCCAGTATGTGGGTTGTGTTTTTACTTGCCTTTTTTTTTTTTTTTTAAGATTTTATTTATTTATTTGACAGAGAGAGAGCGCGCAGGAGTAGGCAGAGCAGCAGGCAGACAGGGAGAAGCAGACTTCCTGCCAAGGAGGGAGCCCCTGTGGGGCTTGAGCTCAGGACACTGGGATCATGACCTGAGCCAAAGGCAGCTGCTTAACTGACTGAGCCACCCAGGCGTCCCATCTTTTTACTTGCTGATGGCGTCCTTTGAAGCACAGAAGTTTTTACTTTAATGATGTCTAATGAATCCATTTTTCTCTTTTATTGCTTGTACTTTTGTGTTGTATCTATGAAATCATTGCCTAATCCAAGGTCATGAAGGTTTATGCCTGTATTTTCTTCTAAGAGTTTAATAACTAGCTTTTATGTTTAGGTCTTTGATCCATTTTGAGTAAACTTTTGTATTTGGTGTGAGGTAGGGGCCCAACTTAATTATTTTGCATGTGGATATCCAGTTGTCCCAGCACCCTTTGTTAAAAAGGCTATTTCCCCCCATCAAATGATATTGGCACCCTGATTGAAAATCAATTGACCGTAAGTGTGGGAATTTCTTTCTTTCTTTTTTTTTAAAGATTTTATTTATTTATTTGACAGATAGAGATCACAAGTAGGGAGAGAGGCAGGCAGAGAGAGAGAGAGAGAGGAGGAAGCAGGCTCCCTGCCAAGCAGAGAGCCCGATGCGGGGCTCGATCCCAGGACCCTGAGATCATGACCTGAGCCGAAGGCAGCGGCTTAATCCACTGAGCCACCCAGGCGCCCCGGGAATTTATTTCTTGATTGTCAATCCTATTCTATAGTTCTATCTGTCTAACCTTATGCCAGCACCACACTGTCTTGATTACTGCTGCTTTGTAATAAGTTTTGAAATTGGGAAGTGCAAGTCCTCCAGCTTTTTTCTTCTCTTTAAAGATTATTTTGGTTATTCTGGTCCTTTTGATTTTCCATAGGAATTTTTTTTTAAAGATTTTTATTTATTTATTTAATAGAGAGAGAGAGATCACAAGTAGGCAGAGAGGCAGGCAGAGAGAGAGGAGGAAGCAGGCTCCCTGCTGAGCAGAGAGCCCGATGTAGGGCTCGATCCCAGGACCCTGGGATCATGAGCTAAGCCAAAGACAGAGGCTTAACCCACTGAGCCACCCAGGCACCTCTTCCATAGGAATTTTAGAATAATCTTATCAATTTTTGCAAACATGCCGGCTGGGATTTTGATAGAGACTGTATTGAATCTACAGATCAGTTTGGGGAGTACAGCTGTCTTAACAACGTTAAGTTTTAGATGGATGTCTTTTCATTTTAGGTCTTCTTTAATTTCTCTCAACAACATTTTGTAGTTTTCCAAGGATAAGTTTTGCACTTCCATTGTTCAATTTTTGGTGAAGTATTTTGTTTTGTTTGATGCTATTGTAAATGGAATTGTTCTTAAATTCCTTTTTTTGTATCATTCCTTGCAAACATACAGAAATACTATTGATTTTTACGTATGACCCTGTAGCCTACAACTTTGCTGAACTCATTTATTAGTTCTAATAGTCTTTTTTAGAAAAAATTTTATTTATTTGGGAGGGAGAGAGAGAGTTTGTGAACACTAGGGAGAGAAAACAAGCATGAGTGGGGGGTAGAGGGAAAGGGAGAAGCAGACTCCTCATTGAATAGGGAGCCTGACATGGGACTAGATCCCTGAGATCATGACCTGAACCAAAGGCAGATGCTTAACTGATTGAGCCACGCAGGCACTCCCCTTATAGTTTTTATTAGTGGATTTCATAAGTTTCTTCATATATAAGATCATGTCATCCTCAAATTCCTTCCTTCCTTCCTTCCTTCATTTCTTTCTTCTTTTCTCTCTCTCTCGCTCCCTCTCTCCCTCCCTTCCTCTCTTTCTTTCTTTCTCTTTTTAGTATAGAAGTCTTTTATTTTGTTTTCTTGCCTAATCACCCAAGCTAGAACTCCAGTGCAGCATTCAACAGGAGTGGTAAGAGCAGACATCGTCGTCTTGTTCCTGATCTTAGAGAGGGAAGCAACTATTCTTTTTCCACTGACATTGGTGTTAGCTGTGGGATTTTCATCGATAGCCTTTGTTAAGTGGAGAAAACCCCCTTTTATTCCTTGTGTGTTGGATGTTTTTGTTATGAGGGGATATTGAATTTTGCCAATGACTCGTTTTGCATCTATGTAAATGATCACGTGTTTTTTACCCTCCATTCTACTGATAAGGTGCATTACATTAATCGATTTTCAGATGTTAGAACAACTTTGCATTCCTGGGCTGTGAGATTCATGTGAGATACACGTGGTGATGGTACAAAAATCCTTTTTATGTGTTGCTGGATTTGGTTTGTTAGTATTTTGTCAAGGATTTTTGTATTTGTATTTATAGGAGACATTGGTCTGTTGTTTTCTTGTGGTGTTTTTGTATGGCTTTGGTATCAGGGTAATACAGGCCAGAAAGAATTTGTAAGTGTTTCCCCCTCTCCTATGTTTTGGAAGAATTGGCCTTTTTTTTAAAAAGATTTATTTATTTATTTGACAGAGAGAGATCACAAGTAGGGAGAGAGGCAGGCAGAGAGAGAGAGAAGGGAGCAGGCTCCCTGCTGAGCAGAGAGTCCTGATGTGGGACTTGATCACAGGACCCTGAGATCATGACCTGAGCTGAAGGCAGAGGCCCAACCCACTGGGCCACCCAGGCTCCCCAAGAATTGGCTTTAATTCTTTAAATGTTTGGTGAAATTCACCAATGGAGCCAACTGGACTTGGACTTTTCTTTGGGGATAGTTTTTTGATCCTAACTCAATCTCTTTTCTTGTTATAGGTGTATTTAGATTTTCTACTTCTAGAGTTGGTTTTATAGTTTGTGTCTCTCTAGGAATTTTTCCATGCCACCTGAGTTATATAGTTGGTTGGTGTACCATTTATATTCATTAAAAAAAATAATTTCCCTATTTTAGTTATTTAATTTTTTTATTACATAGGATCTACACCCAACTCGGGGCTTGAACTCATGATCCTGAGATCAAGAGTTGCAAGCTCCACTGACTGAGCCAGCCAGGTGCCCTCCCTTGTACTCATTTTTAAGAGTGTTCTATGGTCTCTGACTGCTGATGGCTTCTTCTTGAAACTCTTTCCTTTTGGTTTTCATGACCCACTCTCTTAATAGCCATGTGAGTTGAGACAAGCCATTCAGCCTCACTAGAATGGGGATGATCATAGAGCCTCCCCACTGAGTTCCCGTGAGGATTAGATAAGATGGCACGTGGGAAGCATAAATACCTGGTGATTTTTCTCCTTCCTCTTTCCTTGTCTTCTTTCCATTCTCTGACCACCCATTCTCAGTCTTAGCAGGCATACTTTTCAGCAGTGGTTCTCCACGGGGGTGGTTTTGCCCACCAGGGGACAGTTGGCCATATCTAGAGACGTTTTTGATTGTTACACCTGGAGGGATATTACTGGCAGCTGGTGGGTAGAGAGCAGGGATGCTGTTAAGTGTCCTTTACTGCACAGGACAGCACCCAGCAGCAAAGAATTATCTGGCCCCAAATAATGCCAATAGTGCTGAGGTTTCTATGGAAACAGCTCTCCACGATTATTGCAAAAAGAGTTGAAAATACAGATAAACCAAAAAAAAAAAAAAAAAAATACCCCACCAAAACCCAAAAAGAATAATTCCCCTGTAATTCTGCCACATTGAAAGAACTTCCATTAGGAAAGAAAATACTCTCTGCCTACTTGTGATCTCTCTCTGTCAAATAAATAAATAAAATCTTTAAAAAAAAATAAGAAGGTTGGTAGGAGAAAAATATTCTTACTGTTTCAAATTTTTCCCAGTTACACTGTCTACCTGATTGTGTGACATAATGTGTTTAGTGCCACCTGGCCAGCCTAGGGATGTGCCCTACCATCCTTCCTGATAAGAGGGGCAGGGAAATGGCCAGTATCCATGGGTGGTCCTTGGAGGGTGAGGGTAGGGAAGAATGTTTCTCTGCAGGTGGTACTTACAAAAAACTCATTCTCTGGGTGGCCTGATGTCTTTCAATTGACTCCGTGTGTGTCTGAGTGCGTGTGTGTGCCGGTGGGCTCCCACAAGTATGTTCTCATGTCATCATTCAGCCAGAAGGTAGGCTCTATGACCTCGCTCATTACGGGAAAGAACAAAACGTGAGTGAACTTCGGTATATTCCTTTGGGTTGAATTCTTGGGTTATGTAATGGTTCCAAAGGGTTTTCCTGGGGCAGAGGGCTTCCCTGCCTGGACATGTGACTTTCCTTGGGGCCAACACACATCACTCATCCCCTCGGTGCTGTCATACCTTGAACCACGTGTCTTCTTGACAAAGCTCCATGTCTCATGTGCTCAGGTGAGACCAGGGGTTCAGAGGACAGCTCCCCAGGGAGATTCTGGGCTGGACTCGGTTGTCCCTGGAGAGGTGGGATGTTGAAATTCAGGCCTGCCTGTGAAACATCAGCCTCATGGGCCACTGCTGTGTATTGCTGTATGTCAAACAGCCCATCAGCCTCGACCTGGTGAGCAGGTGAGCTCAGTATTTTACTCCCTGCCCTTTGGCACTTTGCAGAATCTCAGAGGTTGGTGTCCAGCATCAACCCCCACTCTGGCTCACCAGTGAGGCCCAGAGAAGCAGGAACTATCCCAGCGGTGCCTGTCTGGGGCTGAGCCCTTGTCTTCTGACCCCCAGGCCATCAATCTTCCCTCCTTTCCCTCCCAGGAGAGCTGGGTCAGCCCACCCAAACCCCATGGGACCATCTATTCAGGCCTTGGAGCTCCCTGATGTTGATTTGAGGATCATGACCTTGAAATTAGCAGGGAATTTCAAAAACAGGCAGGTTCCAAACCTAGGGAAGAGACATCTCTTTGGGGGGAGAATGGATCAGGAGGGGGCAGTGCTGATGTAGCCTCTCTTTTTCCAGGGAAGTAGCGTCACATCATCCGGCCTGAAGAAGGTCTGGCTCTGGCCAATGAGTCCTCACTGAGTCTCTTTGTCTCTCTCTCTCGCTTGCATGTTGCAGGCGATGTGCACACGTGGGCTTGTACGTGCCGTGTATCTGACCTTCTTTTCTCTGTCTGCTTCAAACCTTCCCTGATGCAGTGAGTGGTCTGTGGGATCTGTTTGGTGCCGATGTCACCCCCCTGCCCCCAATCAAAGGGGCCGGGATGCTGGGGATGGGCGATCCTGAGGTGCGGGGCCCGCTGTTCTTCAGGAGCTAAAACCTGCTGTCTCACTGAGCAGAGCCCCCACTTAACAACAGGAGGGGTGGGAGGCGGCCGTGTAGAAACTCGGCCTCTGGCTCTGTGAAAGGTGACTTTGAAAGGCTGCATTTGTTCTTGATGAGCTCTGGGCAGTGGAGCTCTGCTGTGATGGATGGTTCCAGCAAGAGGCTGCCCAGCCAGGAGCCGTGGGGGATAAAGGCTCCTTCTCAATGGCTCCCCTCAATAAATTTTTCTTTTTATTATGAACTATTTCCAACATAAACACAAGTGGAAAGAATAGTATCAGAAAGGCCCAGATGCCCATCACCCACCTAGTTTTGATAATTAGTGAAGCTTTGACACGTTTGCTTCATCTATTCCACTCTCTTTTCTTTCTATTGAAGTATTTAAAATAAAATAAAATCTCGATCATAATGTGCTTTGCTTCTAAGTATCTCTCTGAACACACACAGACATGCACACTCCACACTCTCCATTTTCTTATATAAGCACAAACCCGTGATCACACCTAACAAAATAATAACCCATTGGGTTATTATTATATTATTGGGTTATATATATAAAACATTGGGTATATAACATTGGGTTATTATTATTATATTAGGTCCCCACTGGGACCTAATATCCAGTCCATAATCAAATGTCCCCGTTTGCCTCAAAAGCGTCTTTTTATTCTGTGGTTGGTTTGCTGGAACCTGGATCCAGAAAAGGTGTACACGTGGGTTTTTTTCTTTAGGTTGGTCTCCTAAAGAGCTCCCAAACTAGAGCTGATCCCCTTCCTTCTCTTTTTTGATTTAATGCTCTTGACCTATTGTAGACCCTGAGTCCTTTCTCCCCAGGATTGCTGCACATTCTGGACTCCTCTGTTTGCCCCCTCATAGTATTGCCTACCTCTTTCCCCCATGCTTCCCAGAAATGGAATTTACCATCAGAAGCTCAATTAGAGTGATGTTAATTTTTTTTTTAAAGATTTTATTTATTTATTTGACAGAGAGAGAGATCACAAGTAGGCAGAGAGGCAGGCAGAGAAAGAGGAGGAAGCAGGCTCCCTGCGGAGCAGAGAGCCCGATGCGGGGCTCGATCCCAGGACCCTGAGATCATGACCCGAGCCGAAGGCAGCGGCTTAATCCACTGAGCTACCCAGGCGCCCGAGTGATATTAATTTTTTAAAAAAGACTTTATTTGTTTATTTGACAGACAGAGACCACAAGTAGGCAGAGAGGCAGGCAGAGAGAGAGGAGGAAGCAGGCTCCCCGCTGAGCAGAGAGCCCGATGCGGGACTCGATCCCAGGACCCTGAGATCATGACCCAAGCCGAAGGCAGGGGCTTAACCCACTGAGCCACCCAGGCACCCCTAATTTTTTTTTTAAACAAGAACACTCCATGGATGACGATGGCCCTGGGCTTCCCCCTGCACTGTACCAGGAGGCACACACAGTCAGTTTGCTGAACTCTTGGTGGCACTAAAAATGATCTGTGGGTTCCAATGGTGACGGACTGCCCCCTCCCTGGTACAGTTCCTCATTTGGTAACTAGTCTCCACAGATGTTCTTCCAATGAACATGCTTCCCCATATTTGCACTCTCATGCCGCCCGTGGCCCCTTGAATCTGGCCGGCTCTGGGACTCGGTTTCTGCCCTAGAATGTGGCATAAGAACTCTGTGATTTCAGAGGCCAAGCCCCAAGAACCCTGTAGCTCCCCTCTTTGTCTTTCAGAAAAGTCGCTCTGGGGGAAGCCAGCTGCCATGCTGTGAGGAAGCCCGTACCAGCGTTGTGGAGAGGCCACATGGCCAGAGAGAGGCCCTGGCTGTCCCCACTCTTCTCAACATCCTGAGGCATGGGACACAGGAATGATGGAGGAGATAAGGCTCGGATGGCTCCAGCCCCAGCCTCTGCTCGACCTCAGCTGTCTGACAGGCCCCGTGAGACGAGTTCACTGACAAGGGGACATCCTGTGACACTGTTGGCCGTGATGCTTTGGCGTGGCTTGCTATTGATCAAACATCCATCGGCTTTCCCTCTAAATGTTTCGACTGATGGGGATCGTTGCTGGAACCAATTATTTGATTAGAAGCTACAGAATGGTGCTGACCTAATTCTACCCTCTTCCCACATTTGTTTGTGGGAATTCTTTCCCTCAGCCGCTAGGCATCCTTGGTGATCCTGACGTATGGACCCTACATAAAAGACAGGGAAGTCGTGGGGTTCTTTCCTGTCCATTGGTGGCCCCCTCCTGTAGCAGTGACCTGGCCCTTCTTGGATGTGAGGCCCAGATCAAGGCAGGAGAGACAAGAAGCCTGAGGAAGGTGAGCTGGGGACTTGGTTTCCAAGGAAACCACAAGGTAATCATCAGTTCCTCTGAGGATCATTTTTCTTTGTCCTGCTAAAAGCCAGATGCTGTCACCTTCTAAACCAGCTCAGATGCTTGAGCAGGTACCAAAATGGTTCCCCGGGGGAGGAGACAAGTGGCTTAGAGAGCTTACAGGGGTGGCTGCTCCCTCCCCTGGGTCCTGGCTTCCTTTCAGGAGGACTTCAGGTGTTGTCTTCACCCACTGCAGAGCTGGGTCACTGGCCCCAGGTCGCCCAAAGCGCCCCCTGCTGTCTACCTGTAGAAATGGCCCCAGATGGTCTGTCCCAGCCCAAGGTCCCCTCCTGCTGGGAGATGTTCTGGTGACAGGTTCATTCTTGACCTCTAACTGTGTGCGTCTCTGACTGGCTCATGTGACCCATCATGCGTAGAAGGATCCACTCATATGGTGGGGTGAGGGCACAGACTTCCGACTGCTGGTCACGTGTCCTGACCGCGTGTTCACATAAATAACGTCCAGCGGTGGAGCCGGGCCTGAATCTTTGACATTTTCCTTGGTGCAAGAGAGACTTCATTTGTTCTAGAATAGCATCCAAGAGCATTAGGTGCAATGGATCCATGGAGGAAACACCCCTAAACACAAGGTCCCCCCACAAGAAAAAAATGGCAGAACACTCAAGCATTTACGTGGTGTTGCTTGAGCAGGCTGGGCTCCGGCGGATGAGGGAGGGAACGTCATCGTCCATACTGATTATGCCATCTCAGCTCTTTGATGAGGGGGGCAGCGGTCCTGTGTGGCCCAGGGAGGTTCCTAGGGGCTGGGGCATCTCCACTCACTGTGGACATGGGGATCCTGGGCCTGCTGAGGGCCGCCTTCCCTTGGATTGACTATGCTGGCTTCTTGGAGAGTCTTTTTTAAAAAATTTTATTTATTTATTTGACAGACAGAGGTCACAAGTAGGCAGAGAAGCAGGCAGAGAGAGAGGAGGAAGCAGGCTCCCTGCTGAGCAGAAAGCCCGATGTGGGGCTCCATCCCAGGGCCTTGAGATCATGACCTGAGCCGAAGGCAGAGGCTTAACCCACTGAGCCACTCAGGCGCCCCACTTGGAGAGTCTTTCTGCTTCCACAATCTTCCTGACCCCATCCCTCTTTACAAACAGAAGACAAACGTCTTCTGGTGTCCAGAAATCTGCCCCTTCATGGATATTCCTCTTCTGGGAAGCGTGGCCCGGAGAGTGGCCTGGCGGTGTGGTCACAGAGTGCTTAGGAAACATTTTCACTTGTCTTTACACCTCTGCAAATGGGCCCCTCTCGGGAGGGGCTCAGGGCCTGGGAGCTCCACGGGTATTGCTGGTAGGGGTGGCCCTGGGTGGGCGAGGGGCTTCTGAAGGTGGGGTGGGGAGACCGAGGTGGGATGCAGCACCCCAGGTGTGGCCTTCTTGAGGCCGGAGACTGCACAGCCTGGAATTATGGGCTCAGGCGAGGGCCTGCTCTGTGTCCGACCTTGGGCGAGCTGCCTCTGTGAGTCTCACTTTGTCACCTGTAAAATGGGCACAGTGATCCCTCCCGCAGAGGATGGGGTGTGTGCGGTAAGGGGGAAGGATCGTATTTCACAAACTTATATGGGTGTCAATCCTGACAGGGTTTTATTCACGTTTAGTGAAGTCTGACTCCGGGAGTAGCTTGAAGCCAGGACCGGCCATCCGTGACTCCTCTTCAAACCTCCCACAAAAATTCTGCACAGTTCACAGCTTTGGGGACAGTCTCTGGTCTACACAGTTACCATGGAGATGCTCTTCGCCATGCCCCATGGTCTCCTGGAGTCCTGGGGTTTCTGTGGCCCCGTAGGACCAGGGTCCATTCTCTCGAGGACACACACCGTCCCCTTCCTTGGGCTCTCCGAGTCAGGGGCTCTGGGAGCTCACTCCCCAGATCACTGGGGGGGCATGGCCCCTCCCTGCCTCAGGGATGTTTTTTTCCTCTCCCGGCCCCTCCGAGACGTGCAGCATCATCTCCCCCCATGTCTGGGTTTTGACAGAAAGAGACCATCTGGGGGGACTTCAGCTTCGACTCCATCACTGTGGCCTCCCAGAGGTAAGAAGAGCTAATGCCTGGCTTCCCTCCAGGACTGGAGCAGAAATACAGGAGAACAAACCCCAGCAGGCCTTCAACTGGCAGCCCTGCCCTCGAGGGGTGGTGTGGGAGCTGCCCTCTTCTTCCTGGGCTCTCCCTGTCCCCAGCCCCTAGCTGCTCACACCAACCCCCGGGCACAAACCAGAACAGCTCTGGGGGCTCTGGGCTGAGACATTTCATCTCATGTCCCCCAATAAACATGAGACTGAGGGACCATTCTCATACCCACTTCCCAGGTGAGAAAGCTGAGGCTCAGGGAACCTTTCCATTCAAGGTCACACATCTGGTTTGTTCAGTTGAGCCACGGTCTACATTCTGGTCTCAGAACCTCCTCTTCTCTCCCCTTCCTCTGACCGACAAGGAAACCACAGCCTTGCTGATTTAGACCTTAAATTACAGGGGCCCCTGGGTGGCTCAGTCAGTTGGGCGTCTGCCTTCAGCTCAGGTCATGATCCCGGAGCCCCAGGATCAAGCCCTGCGTTGGGCTCCTTGCTCAGCGGGGGAGTCTGCTTCTCCCTCTGCTGTTGCTGCTGCTGCTCTCTCTCAAATAAATAAATAAAAATCTTAAAAAAAAAAAAAAAGGAAAATCATAAGGAAGAGAAAATACATCTCACTACTGCGCTGTATTTATCGAAAAAATGTCAGTGTTGGTGGACCCGCCTTGTTCAGACCTGTGTGGCCAAGGGCCCCCTGTACGCCCTTAGGCTGGTGGTTCGCAAACTGGACGGCGCATTTAAAAGCCGAGATCTCCTGGGCCCTGCCCCGGAGTGTTTGACTCAGTAGATGGAGGGAGGCAGGCATTTCTATTTCTAATGAGTTCCCAGGAGATGCTGGTGCTGCTCGGCCGGGGACCCCACTCTGGGACGCTGCTCTGGAGAACGGTCTTTTGACCTCCGAGCTGTTGACATGGGGAGGTCGTTCTCTGTTGCGGGGCCCGCCCTGGGCCCTGTAGGACGGCTAGCAGCACCTCCGCGCTCTTCCCACTTGATGCCCATGGAACCTTCCAGGTCTAGGTCTCCAGACATTGCCAAATGACCCCTGGGGGGCAGAACTGCCCCTGGTGAGGACCCCTGCTCTATCCTTATTTCCTGGGTCCGTTTACATTCGCCCAGAGAGACGCCCTGTCACACATGCACACAGACACACACACCTTCCCTTTTCCTCAAGAATAAGGTCACACAATAAATACAGTTTTATAACTCGCTCTTTTCCATCTCACAACGCATTGCCAATTAACTCACCAATTAGCTCGCCGGCAGCCGGAGAGGCAGGTTTCTGCGCAGGTGATGCGGGAAGCTTTGCTCTGAGCTCCCGACGTGGCTCTGGGCCAGGAAGCCCCCGTGGCAAAGGGAAGCCTTTCAGATCCTCCGTCTCGGCCGGGAGCAGGTGCTGAAACCTCCAGCTTCGGGGACCGTGTCAGCGTCTTACATAGTTGTCTGTCTGGCTTCCCAAAGCCCTGGCTGTAGCTTGTCAGAAAAATGGGCCACCTGACCACACGGTCGTGCACCGCGACAGAGCGGGGAGGGCCAGGGATACAGGCTTTGCCCTGCTTCCCACTCTCAGGGGGCTTCAGAGAGGGACCACGAGACACAGAGCTTGCTGGCTGGGAGTGAGGGATCCCGGCTGCTCCCCTTTTGCCTGGAAGGGTCCCGGCTGTATTCACAATGGGACGTGGTGGCTGCTGAGGACCCCCGGGCAGCCGGGCTGCCGGGCACAAAGGCCTGATGACCGGCTCCTTGTAAGGGATGTTGACTTTGGCTGCCTCCATTTCCCCCGAAGGTCCTTCTGTCATGACTTCATTGTCCCTCAGACCAGGAATCAGCCACTGCCCATCAACCACCCCAGCCGCTGCTGGAAACTTCGAGATGCCAGCTGGGCTGGAATGTCGGGAAGAGGGCGCTGGCAAGATGGGAGGTATCCCTCAGGGCTGCCTCTCCCAGCACGGGCACCTCCCTGCTCCCTGCACCTGCCACGCGGCTGACAAACGGTTTGGATGAAGTTGACCTTGCTCCCGGCTCCCGGGGGGAGGGGGATGAGCTCTGATAGGTCTAAACCCATCCATGTAATCCCATCCTCCATGGGGATTTCACCTGCTCTGGAGAAGGAAGCTACCCTACCCCCAGCAGGGTGCTGGAGCTGGTTAGAACTGGCCCACGAGAACCTACCATGCGCATTGCTTTCCAACCCTGTTGTCAAGCTGGTAGCTTGAAGTCAGCATGTGGGGTCTTTGCACCACAGAAATTGGCAACGCCTACAAATAAGGGTCCCTCCAACCCCAGGCTAGCTTACCAGCACACCAGTGACCCTCCTCCACTAATTGTGATCAAGGGGGAATGCTTGGGTGGCTGAGTCGGTTGAGCTCAGGTCATGATCCTGGGGTCCTGGGATCGAGTCCCGCATCGGGCTCCCTTTGCTTGTGCTTTCTCCCTCTGACAAATAAAATCTTAAAAAAAAAAAAAAAAAAAGAAGACTAATTGTGCTCAAGGAACCAAGCAGCCCAGCTGCCGTCCTATGACCGGGGGAGGGGCTGATGGCAGGAGGAAGCTAATGCTGCAGAAGACAGGGCAGAGACAGAGAAAGAGCATAGTTTCTGGTGACATTGTCTGATCATGCCTCATCTCCAGACTTTTGGGTGATATTTTCCCCGTTCTCTTGAGAGCACCCCAAATGATACAGCTTGGGAGCTGGGGTCTGATATTTCCAGGTCGGGACCTTCAGCCCCCTGGACTCTGTGGAGCAAGTAGGGCTCATTTCTTCAGTCAAGGACAAAATTCCTCTGTTGGTGGTTGCTGGCTGGTTGTTCCCCCTTGTCCTGCCTCCCGAGGGGACTTCTGCCCTGGCTGGACCAACTTCCCTGCTCCTGGCCTTTGAGACGAACTTTGTTTTTGCCAGGTCAGTTCCTGGGCTCCTTGATGCAGAGCTGGGAGGATGGGAACCAGGGAGCCAAGGAGAGAGTGGGAGCTGCCTCAGTGCACTTGAGGGATTTGGAGTAGGCTGAGTGGAGAGTCAAGGGAGGGGAGAGTCTCGTCTTTCCTCCCCTGATGTCCCTGCCTCCAGAGGCGCTCAGAGATCTGGGGCAGAGGTGGGATTGGATGAGTCTGAGCAGCATTTTGGCTCATCCTCCTGGGATGTGCCCAGAAAAGAAATGATGGACCAGGTATTTAGGGAACAATGATTCCACAGCTATGGAAACCAAAGTAGGTTTTTTTTTTTTTTTCTTTCTTTCTGGGAAATCTCCCAACCCTATTCATGGACTTCGGTATCTTTTGTACCAAAAAAATGTGGAGCAAAGCAGAATGTAGTGGTCTGGAGAAAAACGGAGGCAACAACCCAGTTTAGGAAGAGTTCTGGGAGGGGTGCAGAGCCTGTTTTGTCCTGTATCTCTGGGCATTACACAAATAACGCCGTGGGCGTTGGAACCTCGTCCACACAGGCCCCTGGCTCCGAGCCCTCAGGAACTCTTTCTTGTCTTTTAAAAATAAAAATCCCTTTGCATCTTGGCTTCTGCCTTATTGTGCTGCAGGGGGCCATGCCATGCCTGTGCAGGGGTGCGGGGTGACCGGTCTTTCCTGGCTTTTTTCCTGAGTTGTCCCACAGCACCTGCAGGCATCCCTCCCTCAGGAGGCAAGGCTTCTCTCAGCCTTGAGGACATTCTCTCTCTCTCCTGGGTGTCTCCAGCTCCAGTGCCTGAAAGGGCCAGGCAGGTAATGCAGACGAGTGGTCTGGGCCAGGCGTGAGGCAACCAGGAGCCCGAGGAGGGTGTGGGGGACTGTGTGGAGTGTGCCCCATGGAGAGGTCGAGGGACAGCTCAGCTCCGCTGACTCTTGTCATCGGGGAATGAAGAGGCTCGGCATCCCTGGATGGGAGCATCTCTCTTGCAGGGATATTGCTGAGGACCAGATTCACACTACCTGACAGCCAACAGGCTACCAATCTACGGAGCCACCCTCTCTGGGAAGCTTCCTTTGTTTATTTGCAGACAGAGATCACAAGTAGGCAGAGAAACAGGCAGAGAGAGGAGGAAGCAGGCTCCCCGCTGAGCAGAGAACCCGACGCAGGGCTCGATCCCAGGACCCCGGGATCACGACCCGAGCCGAAGGCAGAGACTTTTAACCCACGGAGCCACCCAGGCGCCCCTGGGAAGCTTCTTGATCCTTCTTCCACAATGATCTCGCCCTCTTCATTATGCCTCCACATGGTCCTGGTCACACAGTTCTTGAGTGACAGGATGTTAGTGACTGCCACCATAATGTCACGTAACAAATCATCCCCAAAGCCAGTGGCTTGGAAGGACAATGATTTCTTTGCAGGACTTTGTGGATTGGTTGGGGCTTGCTGATCTAGCCAGGCTGCCGTTGCTCAGGCAGCTCAGTCCCACGTGTCTGTCGTCCTCCTTAGGCCAGTGGACTAGCTGAGGCACGTGCCTCACTACAGAAACACGAGAGGGCAAGCAGAACACATTAAGCCTCTTGAGACCTGGCCAGCTGGCACTGGTCAAAGCAAATCACAAGGACAATCTCAAAGTCAAGGAGCAGGAAAGGGTCCCCCGTCATGGGCAGACCACACCATGGGTACGGACACATAGGAGGTAGAATGGGGCTGATGCTTTAGTCTGCCATGTGGAAGGGGCACAGTCTGTTTTGGACCAATGCTCTTTGTATGGCAGACACCTTGGGGTGGGGCCTTTCCTTGGTGGCCCTGGGACCCCACTGGGAGCCATTGCTGAGGGAGGGGCTCAAGCAGCCCAAGCAAAATGTATTAGCAAAAAGTTAGATCTAGCCTTTCTGTGCCAAGCCATGGGCAGGGGAGGGAAGAACACAGACATACCTGGGTGGCATGGTGCATGCAGTAGGGGGCTACTCAGTGTTTAGTGTCCAGGGGTGTGGGGAGCTGATTTTCCTTGGGTGGAGGCAGGAAGGAGACCAGAATGGAAGGGTAACTTGGGGGGCTGTGACACCCCTTTTTATGGACTTCCAGATCACTCCTCCCCCCAGAGTGCAGAGGCGCTGTCCAAAACATCAGGCAATGATGGGGGTCTGTGCTTGGTCTTGAAATGTATTTCTTTAGAATTTTCCTTTTTTCTCAAGCAAGTTAGTTTCTTTTCACTTTGTTTTAGATTTATCTTCCTTTCAGTAGCATGATGGGATTAAAACATTTATTCATGTATAATAAACATCTAATATAGTGAGCAAAATGCACTAATCTTAAGTAGCCGACTGGCTCACATTTTAGGTGGATCTAGACCCATGCAGCCAGCACCCATATGGAGACAGGACATTTCTTGTTCCCTGCCACCCCCCTCCCCAGGCTCTCTCTTTCCCCTCCCAGAGATTATTAACTGCTATTCTGACTTCCATTACTGGTGTGTGTTCTATGGTCTGTACTCTTCTCTACCTGGCTTTCTTCCTCTGAATATTATGGTTGCAAGATTCATCCATGTTATTGGGTGTGTCAGTGGCGTGTTGTTTCTTCCTTGTTCTGGCGTTGTCCACTGCATGAATATGCCATCATTTATCCATTCTGCTGTTGACAGACATCTGCGTGGTTGCTAGTTTAGGGACCATATTGAGTGACCCTATGATGAACATGTTTGTACATGCCTTTCAGTGGAAATATGCACCTGTTTCTCTTGGGTATTGACCTAAGAGAGGAATTGCTGGCCCACAGGGTAGGCAGCTTTATGTTTAGCTTTAGTAGGTAGGGAGGGCCAAATGGTTTTCCAAAGTGGTTGTCTAATGGGATTTTCTCTCTCCCTTTCTTCTTTCCTCTCTCCCCCTCTTCCTCCTCTCTCCCTGCCCTTCCTCCTCCTCTCTCTCTTCTCCTCTTTCTCTCTCCTCCTCCTTTCTCCTCCTCCTTCTTTTCCCTCTTTCCTTCTTTCTTCCCCAATTTGAACTTCAAAGTTAATTAGGGGATTTAGCCCATTCACATTTATTGTGATAATTGATACCATTTCTTTTTGGTCCTTCCATCTTATTTCATGTTTGCTGTTTGTATTTGTCACAGTTCAGTTGCAAGTAACAGAAATCATCTAGTTTAAGCAGAAGAGGTTTTATACAAGGAATCAGGTGCATACAAAATTGTTGGGATAGCTGGCAGAACTTTCAGGAGTGACTGCCTGAGAGGCTGACAGGCAACCGCTATTCCTAGCATAACCAGGAAGCTGGGGACTCAGCTTGCCACTGCCTTGATGCTGGCCCAGGACACACTGTCTCCACTAGACACAGGGCTTAGGACATGGCTGCCATGACTGTGGGATGGCATGACTTGACCATGATTCACCCCAGCAGAGCCTCTGCGCCAGGGAACTCAGTCCCACCCCTCACCACCACTTTTTCCTGAAAGCAGAAGCAGGACTGGCCTCCCTTTTGCCCTTGAATGTCCCTCAGGTGTGGCTTCAAGGTCACGGGCTATGTCTGGGAAATGTATTTTGTTTTCCACCTTCCCGCAAACAGTAAGGTGCTCAGAAGGGGGTAGGATGCTATGACTTTTCCAATTATTTCCCTTTGTTGTTTTTGCCTTTCTTCACTTTCACTGGCTTGAACAACTTCATTTTTATTTCTGGCCTCGGCCAGCCGGTCTGCTCCCAATTTAGAAGTTCCACCAGACTCCTGGATTCTCCCAGTGGCTAATTTCTAGCCCTAAATAACCTTATTTAAACCTCTAATTCCCTCTTACCATATCCAAGTTAAGTGTTATAAATACCCAGCCCCCGACATTTTTCTTGCCCAGCCTGCCCCCGCCCCGGCAAAAAGAGAACTCTAGAACACTTCCCCTCTCTTGCTCCCTTGCTGCTGCCCCCAACTCAAGTCCTGAGTTTTGCTGATGTCATTTAGATATTTAAGTTACATTTTTAGGCTATTTGTGATTAACTTTTCTCTTAGAGGATGTTTCCTGGTTTTCAGTGATCCCTTTGAAAGAATTATACCCTATTTCTCAGGCACCTTAGCAGCCCCAGAAATAGAACTAACCAGGCTTTACGGCTCTCCACTCTGTCTCGCACTCTGTCTTCTGCTCTTGTAAGACTTTTGTCCAATTTGATTTTCAACCTGTCAGAGCTCTGGTCTGTTTTCCTTGTTACTCTGAAGGAGACTTTCCTGTCCTGAGCTGCCGTCCCTTATCGGATTATAAATGGGTTCCCTCTCCTCTCACTTCCAGGGATGCAAATGAGAAGTCTGCCTCTCTGCCCATTAGGGGCCTTTCTTTCTGGAAGCTCCGAAGAGCTCCTCTCTCATCTGTGGAGCTCAGACTCCTCGCTGGGCTGCTAGGAGGTGGGTGTTCTTTATTTATCACTTCTGCCTGCGGCCCTTTCAAATCTCAAGGTTCTTTCTCTCTTCCACTCACTTCTTAAATCACCACATCTCTTTTGTTCATTTTCTACCTTCTAGAAATGCTATTACCCACCATTTGGGGTCCTCAGTCTGATTTCACAGCCTCTTATCTTTTTATTCATGCTTTCATTTCTTTGCATTTTGGCTTTATGGGGAGAGTGAACCCCTCCGTCGATCTTCTGGAATGAGGCTTTTGTTCTCAGAGGACCTTTCCTTTTTCTCGCTTCCTCTATTAAATTTTAATTCTGAAAGTCCTGCATATGTTTGCTCTTCGAGTTCTTCCTTGCATACACTGTGTGCACCGCCACCCCTGCCCCCAACGGTGCTCATCAAATCACTGAGGACTCGTCACTTCAGCACCTGAGAGTGGTCGAAGCCTCGGTCGCCCTGGGGTTGGCACTTTTCCCTGCTTGCCCAAAGCATCAGCTCCTTTGAGCTGCACAGGCCCAGCAGAGAGTCTGTGGGTAGAGTGAGGGCTGGTGGCCCCCATCCTGGCCAAACTGGGAGCTGTCACTCTGATATGCCACGGGAGGGCACCGTGTACTCGGTAGGTCTCCAGATGTGGGCAAGGAGGTTAATGCAAAAGGGCCTTCAGGTCATGGAGAGCAATGAGAAGGGGGTTTTGCTATGAGAGGAGATTCAGAGCCCAAATGAGGGGAGTCTTCTTTGTTGGGGGAAGAGCCGAATGGATGTGTGGTACCCCAGGGGGACTTGAGGCAAGGACACTGTTTGGTAATCACTAAATTTGGCTCATTTTCTTCTGGGCACATTGCTAGACTAGAGTTCCCAGCTTCCCAGGCAGCTAGATCTGTCTATATGACCACGTGATCTGTTCTGCCCAGTGGAGTGTGAGCAGAAGACATCAAGCTCAGTGATCCGTGGGAGGTGGGTTGAGGGGTCATATCTTGAGGTGGAGAACACAGTGGAAGGGTCTTTGGTTTCTGAGTCATTGCCTGGAGGAGAATGGCTAGGGAGGAGCTCCCAACCAAGAATACCTATGTGAAGCTTTGCATGAGCAAGAGAGAAACTTTTATTGTGTTAGGAATAGGGATCTGGAGGATGTTTGTTACACAGCTAGCAGCTGACACCTAATACAGAAATTTTTTCTGGAAGACCCTTTGGCAGACTTGTTGGCACAGCTCATTGACCAGAGCTAGACTGCATGCCATCCCCTGACTTGCTTGCTGGTGGACTTGAGATCCAAACAACATCAGGGTTTCACCAGCAAGGAGGAAGTTGGGAATTGGTTGCAGTAGGCTACCACCAGTGGCCGCCATATTGGTGTGGCTGAACAGCTTTTTATATCCTTGCTGGCTCATTTCATTTGTTTTGTCAATTGCCCCTTTAGGTCCTTTGCCTATTTTTCTAACAAGGTTTTCATCTTTTTTTTTTTTTAAAGATTTTATTTATTTATTTGACAGAGAGAGAGATCACAAGTACGTAGAGAGGCAGGCAGAGAGAGAGGGGGAAGCAGGCTCCCCGCAGAGCAGAGAGCCCGATGCGGGGCTCGATCCCAGGACCCTGAGATCATGACCTGAGCCGAAGGCAGCGGCTTAATCCACTGAGCCACCCAGGCGCCCCAGGTTTTCATCTTTTATTAATGGATGGTAAGGTCTTTCGTCGTGTTAGGCCTTGTAATGTGCATCTGTGGTTATTTTTGCCCACCCAGCATCTGAATTCCCTTCCTCCCTTGGAGGTATCCCCTGATTTCTGCTATGGAAGCCAGGTTTGCATTCCAGCCCCCCTTGCAGCTAGAGTGCAGGCTTGTGACGGAGGCTCTGCCATGCAGATGCTCTTGCCTCGGAAACACAACTGGAAGCTAATGATCAAAGGTAGCGAATGCTGCACGGACTTTATTCTGGAGAGAGAGGAACCAATGGCAGCATTGATGCTCAGCCTGAGGACAGCACCAGGGTCTCTATCCAAACAGCTAGAACACTGTCTGGGAGGCCTTCAAGACAACTTCTCCAGCCCTCCCTGAGCCTGCTCGGAGCTCAGAGTCCATCCCTTTGCTGCTTAAATCAGCTAAGGTCAGTTTCAGTTGCTTGGAGCAAGAACAGAACTGTGATAGTAACCTTTGTCTGCATTGTTCGTTACACATCCTTTGTCTGGTTCTTATTTGTCTTGCAACCTTGTATGTACAATAGCTTTTCCTGTAAAGAAGCTTTGGATTGGAGCACCTGGGTGGCTTGGTCCTTTAAGCGACTGCCTTCAGCTCAGGTCATGATCTCAGGGTCCTGGGATCGAGCCCCATATTGGACTCCCCGCTCAGTGGGGAGTCTGCTTCTCCCTCTCCTTCTTTTTTTTTTTTTTTTTTTTTTTTAAAGATTTTATTTATTTATTTGACAGAGAGATCACAAGTAGGCAGAGAGGCAGGCAGAGAGAGAGGAGGAAGCAGGCTCCCTGCGGAGCAGAGAGCCTGATGCGGGGCTCGATCCCAGGACCCTGAGATCATGACCTGAGCCGAAGGCAGCGGCTTAATCCACTGAGCCACCCAGGCGCCCCTCTCCCTCTCCTTCTGATCCTCCTTCCTGCTCTGCTTGTTTTCTCTCTCTTTCTCTCTCTCTCTCAAATAAATAAAATCTTAAAAACAAAAAGAAGTTTTAGATTTTTCTTTAAGATTTTATTTGTTTATTTGACAGAGAGAGACACAGTGAGAGAGGGAACACAAGCAGGGGGAGTGGGAGAGGGAGAAGCGGACTTCCTACTGAGCAGAAAGCCCGATGTGGGGCTCAATGCGGGGCTCAATGTGGGGCTCGATCCCAGGACCCTGGGATCATGACCTGAACTGGAGACAGACACTTAACCACTGAGCCACCCTGGTGCTCCTGGATTTTTTTTTTTTTTTAAAGCAGTCTCCCACCCAATACAGGGCTTGAACATATGACCCTGATACTGAGAGCCGTGTGCCCTACTGACTGAGCCAGCCAGGCTCCCCAGAAGTTTTGGATTCTTAGGCCACCAGATAGGTCGACCCTTTCCTTAGTTGTTTCTGATTTTCAGGTCATGTTATAAAGATTATAAAAGCATTCACCCATACATTAAATTTTTAAAATTTTAAGTTATTTCACTCAAATATTTACGTTTAAATATTTTATGCTTAAACATATACAGAGCTTAAAAAGCCAGATACTACCACTAGGTTTAAAGAAATTAGTACTCTACCCCATTTCCCTGATTCTTGAAACCCCCTCTGCAGAGGCAACCGCATTTAGCTTTTAATAGATGTTTCCTCTTTTTTTTTTTTTAATTTCCATGTCCAAATGAAACTGTTTTTACCTTAATTCTCGGTTTTTGGTTTTAGCTATATCTCTCCACCTGCTACTGTGGAAAATGAGTTTTTTTTTTTCATTTTTTTTCCAAGTTTTTATTTTGAGCTTTTCTTTTCTTACCATCCACACTTGTACGACCTGCCCAGCCCTTTTATTTATTTTTTTTAAAGATTTTTATTTATTTATTTGACAGACAGAGATCACAAATAGGCAGAGAGGCAGGCAGAGAGAGAGGAGGAAGCAGGCTCTCTGCATAGCAGAGAGCCTGATGTGGGGCTCGATCCCAGGACTCTGGGATCATGACCTGAGCTGAAGGCAGTGGCTTTAACCCACTGAGCCACCCAGGCACCCCTGCCCAGCCCTTCTAAAATCTTTTAGAATCTTAGGTGTGCTCCATTTTTATTGTTGTAAATTACATACTGAAGACAGGGGTGCTTTCTCGTATAGTATCCTGGTTTTATAGCTTCACTGGTTGCATGACCTTGGTGTTGCTGGACAAGTTCCTCTGTTTCCCGTACTTCTTGTAATTTCGTGGTTGGATCTAGGGCGGGCGTTGGCCAAGTTTTTCTGTCAAAAGCCGGATAGTAAATATTTTCAGCTTTGTGGGCCATATGGTTTCTGTCATAATTCCTCTGCTCTTGTAAAAAGTAGGATGGAAACAGTCGTAGACAGTATGGAAAAAGAACAGGGGTGTGTTTTGGTCGAATTTGATTCAGGGTCGTAGTTCACAGACCCCCGATTTAAAGCTGGGTCAGGTCCAGCTTTGATTGGGTGTCTCCTTGGTGGTGTTGCCTGTGTGTGGAGACATCTCGTGCCCCATCATGGTCAATTCCTTTTCTTTTCTTCTCTTTTTTTGGTGGTGGTAAAATGCAACAAAATTTACCTTTTTAACCCCTGTGAGGTGTCCAAGTGTATTAAATTCATGCAAGGTGCTATACAGTCCACCATGACTGTCCAGCTGGTAAAACAGAAACTCTGTCCCCATGAAACACTAACCTCCCATCCTCCCCTCCCCCCAGCCCCCGACAACCACCACACCTTCCGTCTTTAGGATACACATGCTATTTAGCTTGAAAAATACAAAAAGAGGTCAAAACTAGAAGTAGAATCCACCCATGATCCCACCACATTTTTGGGGAAGCATGTAAATGAAGAAGTGAAAGCTCTGTCTTCTGCCCCCTCAACAGCTCTCCCCCGTCCCCCCTCCCCCAGGAGAGCGTCTACTGACTTGGGTACAGCTTTCTCCAGACTTCTAACGCACTGACGAGGGCATATATCTACACATAGCAGAGGCGTGTTACCCGTGGGGAGGCTCCCTCCTCTCTGCCCTGTGAGGGGTGGCTGGAGAGGAGAAGGTTGGAATATTGACCTTCCTTGTACACCTGTGGGGGCCAGGCAGCTCGCTTATCCTTTTCGCTGCCTGAGAGACCATGTCAAGGGAGTGGGTCCATGACCCCCAGGCTACTATCTGAATTTTCTCTTACCCATTTTCTTTTCTTTTCTTTCTCTCTCTTTTTAAAAAGATTTTATTTATTTATTTGACAGACAGAGATCACAAGTAGGCAGAGAAGCAGGCAGAGAGAGAGGAGGAAGCAGGCTCCCTGCTGAGTGGAGAGCCCGATACCGATACCGGGCTCAATCCCAGGACCCTGGGATTATGACCTGAGCCGAAGGCAGAGGCTTTAACCCACTGAACCACCCAGACGCCCCTCTTACCCATTTTCTTGGGATAAAGCAAATATCAGACCTGTATGGATTTTAAGTGACTTTTTGGTATGTTCAGGAATTTCTCCCAAGAGTCAGGGAAGGGGCAGAGAGGACACTGTCTCGGTTGAGCCAACATGCTCCCTTACGGTAGGGCAGGGTCAAGCTGGGGTAGGGTTCGTGAAGGTCCCGTGGAAGTGCTTTGGTCCCTCCACTTTCCCAAGAGTCTCCTTCCTTTGTGTCCTTGGCCACCCAGCCCCTTGGCTTCACCCCACCCTGGGTCGCTGTCCCCCGATCAACCCCTGGCAGATTCCACTACCCTTGGCGTCCACTAGGTGGCGCACTCTCCCCCTGTGTTCCTCCTGGCTTGGCTTGGGTGTGCTGGGCGGGGGGTGGGGGAGGGATGGAATTCTGGCCTCGGTTTCCACTGATTTGGGGCGGGAGCGATGAGGGTGGGTACGCCCTGGGCTGGAGGATCCGGGGTGGGGAGTGGAAAGCTGGAATCAGATGCAGCGCACACGTTAAGATAACCGGAGGGTTAACTTCAGACTTTCTGGCTTTCTTTGATGGAGGCTTTAAGCAAACAAGGACATGCAAATCCCTCATCCTTGCAAGGTTGGTCTTGGAGACTCTGGAACTCCTAGATGACCCCCTCCAGCCTGTCAAAGAGGTCAGAGAGGGCGTGAGTGGTGTGGGAATTTGGAGCTTGGTCTGTGTTCCCTGCAGCTCGGGGGACACATTGGACAGGGGACTGACCCTCTCACCGGACACAATGAAAGGGTGATTGGCCAGGGGTTTGGCCTGAGGTGGCAGAAGAGAGGGCTGCAGTTCCAGCAGCCACGGGTGGTATCCCACCAGGTCCCTCTGCCAGCTGATGTACCTTCTCTGAAGAAGTGCTCTGGGCTGACCGAGCCACAATGCCTGGAAGGTTCACAGGACAGCCGGTAGCCCTTGGCTCAGGATGTAAGAGGCTGTTCCCTCACTTCAGACCAGGATAAGTTCATGGTACAATCTGCGCATCAGATCAAGGCTGGGTTTCGTCTGAAATGGTGTCGTTACTCACCCTCCTCTCTTCTTTATCCTGTTTCCTTCATTCCTCAAGGGGTTTGTACTGAGGAGCTCCCCTTGGCAAATCCTTGCTCCCAAAAAAACCCAAAAAACCATGTCTCGGGCTCTGCTTGTAGACAACCGAAGGCAGGTAGTGTAGAAAGTGGTCCTAGGAAGCAAACACCAAAAATGGGGTTTTGCAGCTGGATGCCTTCCTTTTCAGTTGTAATGAGGGCTCTTCCCCTCCCCCTGGCGGGGAGCAGAGCCCTGGTGACCAGATGCCCCCCTTCTACCTTGGTCACCTGGGACAAGACTCAGGTGGCAGGGGATATTGTGGCTTGTGCAATATCCCTGGGGCTTGAGAGACTTTGGGGAAATAATAATCCTAAGGACTTTGGAACAGGGAGGCTGTGGCTGGGTAGCCCTGATGATCTGAAGAAAGAAAATGACAAGCTCAGGGCATTGATCACAAATTTAAAGCAAAGTCAGGTGGATTCCTTGGCAGTTTTTAAGGCAGCTTTCCTATAGCCAGAGGGTAGGCAGCTGGAGACAGGCTCAGGACTTAACTGTAATAGAATTTCAGAGAAGGCTGAGTTCCCAGCATGGGGACATCTCTTCTCCAAAGCCAGGGCCCCAGAGAGGTAGGGTGGGGACCTGAGTCCTGAGATGGAGCTCTCAGGGAGATGTACTTGACAACCTTGAACCCTCCCGTACTCTCAGGCCTGCTGAAGTAGCCCACTCATTGGAAGATAGAGGCTCCCCCCGCCTTGCTTAAAGACCATACAGAAATCTTACCTAAGTGTTCCTTCAAGACAAGGCTTACCCTCTTTGGGATCTGCTCTCACCTCCTCTCTAGGCCACCAGACCCCAAAGTGCAATCACGTCTCAACATGACCTGACCAGGGGAGTGTTTTGCCTATGAAGGGACAAGAGGAATGAATCGCCAAGGGAGATGCAGGAGTAAGCCTACAGGGACAGGCAGAGACTGGGAGAAATTCCCAGGAGTGGACTCTGAAGGCGTCTTCTCAAGGGAAGTTGAACATAGCAGAATAGCAAAGAATTTAGCGGCATGGAAAGACTCTCAGACTTGACCCTTGGAAAGGCTCTGGAGAGATGGTTCTCAGAACACTGGGAGTTGTGATAGTCCCCATTGAAGGAAGCAGGTGCTGAACAGCGGTGGCAGACCACAGAAGAAGGTACGCAAAGGTTCAGAGAAGTGGGCAAGGTAGATTGGGTCTTCTATGGTAGACTGGAAAACCCACCAACTAAGTTCTTTGGGCAAACTCACTTCTTTATGAAGGTGATAAGGAATGAACCGGGGACGAGACACAGTATCACCGAGAAGCCCGGGGGGCTGTCCTCTATAGCTTGGGGCTGACAGTGGAGATGCTGCTAAGGAACCGAGCTCCCTAGTGGCGATGGGGATGAGAGGATCCCGTCACGCCAGCACCTAACTGTCACAAGTAAGGTGGATATAATTACCAGAAAGGACGACAAGGTTGGGACGGCAGCCAGGGGCCCTGACCTGCAAGGAGCATGGAGATGACTAATAGCACATGATGTTTCCAGGGGCAAACTATACGCACAGTCAGCGAGGCCATCGTTTAATGAATATACTCAAAAGTGGTCAAGAGTGGGGTGTCGGGCTGACTCAGTGGGTAGAGCATGGGACTCTTGATTTCGGGTTTGTAAGTTTGAGCCCCATGTTGGGTGTAGAGAAAACATAAAAAAATAGGATCTTAAAAAATAGTTGGGGTGCCTGGATGGCTTGGTGGGTTAAGTGTCCGACTCTTGATTTCAGCTCAGGTCATGATCTCAGGGTCTTGAGATCAAGCCCCACGTAGGGCTCTACACTGGGCATGGAGCCTGTTTGGGATCCTCTCTCTCCCTCTCCCTCTGTCCCTCCCCCAAACCCTCATGTACACTCCTTTTCTCTCTCTCTAAAAAAATAAAAGAAAAAGAGACCAAGAATGAATTAGCAGGGGGTGGAAGTTGGTTGCCTAATGGAAGGTAATGATCCTTCCTCCAAACTTGAACAAGTTCTCAAGCTCAGAATCCATCAATTAAAGGAAGGGTAGGTCCCCTAAGGAAGGACCCTGAAATATCACAGCAAGCACATAGAGAGTGATTTTTCCAGTCTTTTCCCAAAGGCTCTGTATGAGTTTGCAAGGGCTGCTGTAACGACATACCACACACAGGGAGGCTTCAACAACAGAAACTCGTTGTCTCATAGTTCTGAGGCCAGAAGTCAGAAATCAAGGGGTTGGCAGGTCTGGTTTCTCTTGAAGGACGTGAGGAAGACTCTGGTCCACCCCTCTCCCCCCGCTGCTAGGGGATGGCTGGCAATCTATGGCCATCCTCACTTGTGAAAGCAGCACACTGATCTCTGCCAGCAGTCACGTGGTCTTCTCTCCTGGTGTGTGTGCATGTCTGTGCCCCAGTTTCTCCTTGTCATAAGGACACAGTCATACGGGACTAGGGCCCACCCTAATGACCTCAACTTAGCTTGATCATCTATCAAGAACCTCTTTGCAAATGAGGTCGTATTCACAGGTACTGGGATGGGGGGCTAGAGCTTCAACGTAGTTTGAGGGGGCATGCAGTTCAACCCATAACAGAAAGCTCTAGCCATTCATTCTAGTAACCATGCTTGAGGCAAGGGTGTGTGTCGGTTCCGATCCTCTGGGAGTGAACAGATGGCGTTAGAGGTGCAAGAGATCGGTAAGGCCATCGCCTGTGAATGGCCCAGGGAAGGAGGAGGAGTGCCTTGGAAAAGCCAACCGGTACCTGGGAAAGGAGATGAGGAAGAAAGGAAGGAAGGAGGATTGCAGGGGAGAAGTCCGCCTGCAGGCTCCGAGGGAGTCAGACCCCAAAGATTGCTTTTTAGAAGAGTCCCACACCGTGAAGGGAATCCCATGATGGGCCTGTAGTATCCAGAGGCCCCCCCCCCCCCCGGTGGTCGTTTCCCCAGTCCCTGAGTGTGTAAATGAAGTGAAATACTTAGCAGTTGACGGAACTTTCTTGTCTGTTCCTTGGCTACAGAACTTGAGCTGTTGTATTAGGAAAGGCCAGTGGAACCCCTCAGACAGCCCTCCTAGGTCCCCTTTCCCCAGTCCCATGCCAGATAAGAGAGCACATCAAAATCAATATTGTGGGACGCCTGGGTTGCTCAGTTGGTTAAGTGTCTGCCTTCAGCTCAGGTCATGATGATCCCGGGGTCCTGGGATCGAGTCCCACATTGGGCTCCCTGCTCAGCGGGAAGCCTGCTTCTCCCTCTGCCTGCTGCTCTCTCTCTCTCTCTGACAAATTAAAAAAATAAAATAAAATCTTAAGAAAAGAAAAAAATCAACCTTGTGCTTCTGGAGGAATGATAGAGGTTGGAGCCATCTTTAGAGACTCAGAGGATGCAGGAGGAAGGGTCTTTACCACATCCCCGTTGAGTGCACCCGTCTGGCCCCTGCAAAAGCCTGATGGGTCACGGCAGACGACAGTGGCTAACCAGAGACTCAGCCCCTTAGTGGCCCCCAGTACGGCTTCTGTGGAAGATGCGGCCTTTCTGTCTGAGCTGGTTGACATCTTGCCTATATGGGATGTGGCTATGGCTGCAGGGCTCTGTGAATTTTCCTGCTGTCCATCATGGTATAATTCAAAGGGACCCAGCCCTCCGGACAGCCCACCGTCCTCCACGTCGGTTGCTCTGTCGGCAACGCGTGTTAATCAGACCCGATGAGCAAGACTACAGTAGACATGTTGGAAGTTTTGCAGAATTCACGTGCTCTAGAGTTCGGACGGAGGTCTGGGCACGTCAGGTCATCTACTCCAAAGCTAAGAATGGCTCATCACACTGCATACCGTTCACTATTTGGAGAGAAAGGCAGCTCCTGGTGGGCCTCTGGGGTTGGGGGCAGCTTGTCAGCGCTGGGGAATACCGCTTTGGCCTGTTGACGGGGTGACATGGAAGCTGCAGATTTGGAGCTGCGGTGAGGTCTGCGGCACGTGACCCGTCTGACCCGATGGCTCTCGAGGTGTCCGTAGCAGAGTAAGTGACTAGGGGGAGAGCTCCCACAGGAAAGCCACCGTGCCGATCGGGAGGGGCTGGACAAGGCTATGTCATCTGCAGTGGAGAAGGGCTCCCGGCGTGCCCCGAGCCTGGATGGAAAATGAGCATCTGGCCAGGGGACATCCGGTGACCAAGGGGCCACACGCTTCATCGGGAGCTGATGAATCACTCACCGGACTCAGGGCCAGGCCACTGTCATAAGTGGCGCATCAGGGACTGGGCTCACGCAGGTCCTGAAGGACAGGTGGCCCAGATTCCCGTGTCACCAACCGTTACATGGACGCCTCATGCAGCTCGGATCTTGGAGGTGGGGGCTCGCTGTGGCCCGCCACGCGCAGAAAAAGGCCGAGGTCGGCTCGTGCAGGCGTCAGCTGGATAGATTGGTGTGAGCCGTTGGGGCGGGCTCACGGGACAGCGGGTGGGCTGTGGGCCGGCCGGAGCCATCGACGCTGTGTGGGCTCAGGAGCGCATGCCCTCGTGGACGGTGGCTAGACTGGTCGAGTCAGCAAAACGCAGGATGGGAAGGCTGGGAACAAGGGGACCTGGAGGAGGGCACAAAGTGGGACGCTCTTCGTCCCACGTTAGAGCCAGACGGCATCTGGTGCCGCAGAGACAACGAACAAGCGAGTGGACGAGATGGCCCAGCCAGCCATTGTCCTTGGCGGGCACGGTGCACTGGCCACGGGCTCGTGAGGAGCAGCCGGGATGGTGGCAGAGCTGAGGCCGGGCCCGGGCCCAGGACAGCGTGTCGCCACTCACGGAAGCTTCCGGTTACTGCCGCCTCCCAGGGTCTGGCCTGTCAGCAAGTGGGGCGGGCTCTGAGCTCCCAGGACGGAGCCATCCCCTCAAGGTGGTGAGCAGGCCACTTGGTGGCTGGTTGATGTCATGCCGCGAAGGGCAGGGATTGACCCAGATCCACGCGCTGGGTTCTGGGGCGGGGTTTGCCTTCCCTCCTTTCAGGGCCGGGGCCAGCACCGCGGTCACAGGCTCAGGGAGTGGCTGCCTCACCGTCCTGGGAGCCTGCGTAACACCACCCACGACCAACAGGTTCACCGTATGGGAAAGGAAGGGCTGCTCCTGCTCCGGCCGGCCGCTGGGTAGAGCAGGGGAACGGCCCTGTTAGGATCTTTCAAGGTTCGATGGCTCCGTGGTCTGCGCCACCCCACGAAGCTGTGTCCACTCTAGATGGCTCAGGGTGGCCAAGGGAGTGGCTCCACGGACGCTGAGCCCTGCGACGCACCTAGGGAATTTGTGCCTTGGGTCCCCATGTGAATGTCTAAAGGGCCTGGTTCCAGATGTGAGAGTGCGTGAGCACGTGTACGTACGCGTGTGTGCCTGAGTGTGTGTGCACGCATGTTTCCACGGGGGACGCGGTAACGGTCCCACTAAACTTCGCGCTGCCGTAACCTGTCTTTCTGGGCCCCACGCCAGTAGCGCCCCAGGTGCAGAAAGGAGCCCCTACGTGAGCAGCGGGGAGGGCCCCGTCACTATGAGGGGCAGGGACGCTGCTGTATCACGCGGACGGGAGGTGGGGACAGGACATTGGGACGAGGAAGAGGATATGTGGGGCACTCAGGTGGCCCACGGAGTGTCCAGTTTTAGCTAGAAATGGCACAGATCGCAACCACGGCCGGGGTGATGGAAGTCTGGGGAGTCCTCAGATGAGGGAGTGGGGAGGCGGCGGTGAGAGTCAGCGAAGGCCTCCCGGTCAAGTGCGGGGGCGAGGCCTTGGTTTTCCCCACTCACCCACCCCTTGGAGTTTCCCCAGGAGTCGTGACAACCGTGCGGGAGAGACAGAGTCCCGGGGAGGCGACCCGATGCAGGAAACGGGAGCCTGAGTGTCTCGAGGGGTGGCCTGTGGGGGAGCCCAGTGAAGCCTGTCCAGGTCATTTTCTGGCCAGCGAGGTATGGACCTCGGCAGTGGCCAGAGTGGCTCAGAGCGTCCCTTCTTCTCCGCACAACAACATACGTATGTTACATTTGGAACATATATGCACCGTCTGAACATTTTAAGTGTACCCTTGAGTGTACCCCGTACATCACGTTCTTATGCAACCGTTATCACAAACCACCTCCAGAACATTCTCATTGTCCCGGACTGAGACTCTGTCCCCGTGAAACATGAACTCCCATTCCCCCTTCCCCTCAGACCCTGGCAGCCAGCATCCTACTTCTTGTCTCTATGCACCTGGAGACTCTAGGGACCCCCTGCACAAGGACTCAGACTGTACTCGTCCCACCATGATGGGACTATTTCATTGGGCATAACATCGTTCAGGTTCACCAATGTGTCAGACTGTCCTTTCTGCTCTTTAAGGCTGAATAATATTGCGTTATATGGATACAGCACGCTTCACCCCTTAACGTGTAATGACTGAGTTGAAGAGTTTTGTTTATTTTAAAATTCCTTATGCAGACATTTGGGTTTCCTCTGTGATTTTTCTATTTACTAGCAATGCAGAAAAATGTACCCTTTAACATATTATTGATACATTCGTGCTCTTACTTCTGTAGGACACATTTCTAAAGGTGGGATGACTGGGTCATAGGGTATAAGCGTTTCGTATGTTTTTGGATGTCACCAAATTGTTCTCCCAAAAGATTCTGACACCTGCTTGCTGCGGGCGTGTGAGCACGCCCTTCAGCCACGCCGTTCCCGTCTTCTGCAATGGTACTGATCTGGTAGATTAAATGTGATCATCTCATTGCTTTCCCTGTATTTCCTTAAGCATTATTGCAGTGAGACACATTTTTATGTTTCTTGGCCATTTGCATTTTTTATTTTGTAGATTTCCAATTTCTGTCCTTAGTTCATTTTCTCATTTTGTCTTATTTTATTCCAGGACGTTCATACGTATGCTGGCCATGATCCTTTAGTGCTGTTCAAATATCTTTTCCTAATCTATAGTTGGTTTTCTACTTTGTGGAGTCTTTTGTTGAACGGAAACACCGCATTCTACTGTCATCCCATTTATTAATCTTTTCTGTTAGGATGTGCTTTTCGCATCTTGTTTAAGAAATGCTTCCCCTATGCAGAGATCATAAACAGGTTCTCCTACATTTTCTTCTTATAAATGTTTTAAAACTTTGCTTTTCATCTTTTCATAGTTGAGACTCCTGCGGACCTCGTCTGTTTTTTTGGTATGTTGTTATCTCAGGTTTGATTCCTCGAGGAGCTGACTTGAGACTAAGACTTGGGTGCCAGTGGGGAGAGGGGGAAGGGAAAAAAAGGGAGGGGAAGGGCAAGGAAGTGAGTGTTATTGACCATGTACCATGGAGGACAACTGAGACTCAGTCCCACTGGGGACCTCAGGGAGACAGTGTAGAACACACTTCACAATTATCTTGCTTCAGGAGCAAGGAGGTGGTGGTGTTCATCCTTCCGCTCTGCCGAGCACCCCCTGAGCGCCCTTCCTGGAATATTAACTCAGCTTGCCCTTCTAGCCTGCTGTCCTTGCAGGATGAGTAGGAGCCTGTGGGTCTCAGAGGTGCTTCCAGGTGGACCCCTTTCTAGGTCTGCATTAGGAATGTGCAGGGGTGACGCCTGGGGGTCTCAGTTGGCCGAGCATCTGCCTTTGGCTCAGGTCATGATCCCAGAGTCCTGGGATCGAGTTCCACGTGGGGCTCCTTGCTCAGCGGGGAGCCTGCTTCTCCCTCTGCCTGCTGCTCCCCCTGCTTGTGCTTTCTCTCCCACTCTCTCTGACAAATAAATAAATAAAATCTTTAAAAAAAGAAAAGGACTGTGCAGGGACTGGGGCAGGGCACCCGTGTTCACTACAGTGTGAGGCTGGGACCCACGTTTGTTTCATGGCCAACCAGTTGGTCTAGTACAATTTATTAAATAGTCCCTCCATTTTCTTATCGACTTTATTAAATCAAATTTCTGGGTTCACGTTCTGGGTGTATTTGTCTATCTCTGTAGTACGATCATGTTGGTTTTTTAAAAAAGATTTATTTATTATTTAGAAGCAAGAGAGAGTGCAAGTGCATGGGAGTGGGGGAGGGGCAGGGGGAAACGGAAAGAGAGAATCTCAAGCAGACTTCCCACCAAGTGCAGAGCCCGACATGGGGCTTGATCTCACGACCTGAATAGAAATCAAGAGTTGGACGCCTGACCGAGCCACCCAAGGCCCCCTTTAATTATCATAATTTTTTAAGTCTTGCTGCCTGGTAGGGACAAATTCCTCCCCTTACCTCCGTTTATTGTTCTCCTTCAAAATAGTTTTGGTTATCCTCGACCCTTTACTATCCCAAATACATCTGAGGATTATATTGTAGTTTTCCTGAAAAGGCCCATTCAGAATTTGATTGCAATTGTATCAACTTTTTAGATTAATCCGGGGGAGAATTGTTATGTTTATGATTCTGAGCCTTTCTATTCACGAACATGCTATACATTTTTATCTGTTCATGTCTCCTGTGCTCTGCAGTAATATTTTGCAATTTCCTCTGTAAAGAATTTACACATCACTTTCTCTCTTCTAATCTCAATTCCTAGTGATTTTTACTGCTTTTGTAAGCAATGCCTTCTGACATTATATTTTCTGACTGGTTATTGCCAGGCATAGAATAATATCGATCTTTTATGTTGCTCTGGTATCTAGCAACCCTTTGATTACTTTTCAATGTTTGTAGAAGCCCTTGGGTTTTCTATGTAGACAATCATATTATCAGTAAAGAATTACAATGTTTTGGCTCTTTTTTTTCCTATTACTGTGCTGCTTATTTCTTTTTCTTATCCTACTGAATTGGCTAGGATCTCTAGCACAATGTGCTAGCTTGCCGGTATCCTTATTTTATTCCCGAATTTTAATGGCCATGACTTTAATGTTTTCACATTGAAGTATAATAATCTGCTATCTGCTATGAGTTTTTAGAGTTCTTTGATCATACTGAAGGCATTTCTTTCTGTTTTTAGTTTATATCAAGAATAACTGTTGAAGTTTATTACGTGTTTTTCCGCGTCTCCTGAGATGGTGATGTCATCTCTTCTTTACTCTGTTAATGTGGGAAATTCTACCTAAATATTTTTCAAACATTGACCATTACAGGCCTAGGTTAATTATTAATTAATTAAACCCAACTTCAAAAAAACACATTATGAGTTTGTTTTGCTTCTATTTTACTTAGGATTTTTCCGTATATGTCAAACAGTGAAATTAGTTTATGAATTTCCTTTCTTTTTTTTTTTATCCCATTTAATTTTATTTATTTTTTCAGCGTAACAGTATTCATTCTTTTTGCACAACACCCAGTGCTCCATGCAAAACGTGCCCTCCCCATTACCCACCACCTGTTCCCCCAACCTCCCACCCCTGACCCTTCAAAACCCTCAGGTTGCCCCAACCTCCCACCCCTGACCCTTCAAAACCCTCAGGTTGTTTTTCAGAGTCCATAGTCTCTTATGGTTCACCTCCCCTCCCCAATGTCCATAGCCCGCTCCCCCTCTCCCAATCCCACCTCCCCCCAGCAACCCCCAGTTTGTTCTGTGAGATTAAGAGTCATTTATGGTTTGTCTGAATTTCCTTTCTTGTGCAATCTTTGTCCACCTATAATATCATCCTAAATAAGTGGGGAACTGTCTTTATACTAATTTAAAACACCCCATTATAATAATTGTTATGATCTCTGTTTTCTTCTTCATGCTTATGACTTGACCCTTTGAGTTGATTGGATTTGCACAGAGTTTATTTTATTGGTCTTTTAAAGGAATCAGTTTTTGGTGCCATTGATTGTGGGAGGCTTTAGGAAATCCATATCTATTATCTGTCTTATGGAATTTATAGATCATTTGGGAATAAGACAGAAAGGGAAGCACCAAATTATCATCCTTATTATTGATAACATCAATACAGGGGAATGAAACTTATAGATGAGGGCAAAGGTCCTTCCAGGACCGAACCCTGGAGTGGGACGGACTCATGGGCCCACCTGTTCACAGGGTTGAGAAAAGGCCACCCACACTTTGTCCCACGGAGACAAGCTTTTATGCTCCACTTAGTCTGTGGCCAAGAACTATAGTGAACACATTCTTGGCTTGAGTGGGGACAGAGGAGAAAGAGAGATTGAAAGAGGAGAAGAGGTGGGTTCATACAGGCTTAGCTTCTGCGTCCAACCGGGGAGCCGCTCCTGTCCCCTAGGAGGTGTAAGGTGGGAGAGCGAGAGCACAGAGGCCTGACCGGTTCCTCCTTCCCCTTGGAAGGAAGCCTCAGAGGCAGAGAATGCACAGTCTCACCTGACGCTAATTATATCCAGTATTTAAAAGTTCCTATTTCATTAGGTTTTATTTTACCATTTTTATTTCATTCCTTCTACTTCCTTTGGTTTTCTCTTTAATATTTCTCTAGCTTCCCTAGTTGACAGTTTCAGTCATTGTTTTCAATCTTGATTGTTTTTAAAAAATATATCACCGTGGGATGCCTGGGTGGCTCAGTGGGTTAAAGCATCTGCCTTCGGCTCAGGTCATGATCCCAGGGTCCTGGGATGGAGTCCCGCATTGGGCTCTCTGCTCAGCAGGGAACCTGCTTCCCTTCCTCTCTCTCTGCCTGCCTCTCTGCCTACGTGTGATCTCTGTCTGTCAAATAAATGAATAAAATCTTAAAAAAAAGTATCGCCGTTAAGGGTGTACATTTAGAACTAAGTAGCTGTGCACTTTACCTGTGACCCACAACTTTTGGAAAAGCAGTACCTCTCTCAACACCCAACTCTCATTACTTTGTCATGTAGTTGTAGGTTCCTTTTTAAAAAAAGATTTTATTTATTTGACAGACAGACATCACAAATAGGCAGAGAGGCAAGCGGCGGGGGGCAGGGGGGAAGCAGGCTCCCCACTGAGCAGAGAGCTTGATCCCAGGACCCTGAGGTCATGACCTGAGCCAAAGGCAGAGGCTTAACCCACTGAGCCACCCAGGCGCCCCTGTAGGTTCCTTTATAATCTTGATTTATCCAAGGCTTATTTCTTATTTTTAAATGAATGGGGTTAAAAAAAATTTTTTTAAGTGTTATTTTTCAGTTTAACTGCATTGTGCTCACAGATTGTGGCATATAAGATACAGATTTTTCAGTATTTCTTAAGACTTCCTCTGTGACCTCACAAATGGTCAATTTTTACATATGTTCAGTGTGTGCTTGAAAATAATGAATATTGTCTGGGGCACCTGGGTGGCTCAGTGGGTTAAGCCTCTGCCTTCGGCTCAGGTCATGATCCCAGGGTCCTGGGATCGAGTCCCGCATCGGGCTCTCCGCTTAGCAGGGAGCCTGCTTCCTCCTCTCTGTCTCTGCCTGCTTCTCTTCTCTGCCCACTTGTGATCTCTCTCTGTCAAATAAATAAATAAAATCTTTTTAAAAAAAAGAAAGTAATGAATATTGTCTATGTGTCGTGTCCAAATATGTAAAGTAGATTAGGCTTGTGAATTATGTTGTTCAGACATTATAAATTATTATATTTTTTATCTGCCTGATCTATTAGTTTCTGATAGATGGGAATCAAAGTCCTTCCTCCATGCCTGTGGCTCTTCCATTTCTCATTGTAAATGAGTCCGTTTTAGCTTTGTGCATATTGGAGTTACATTGTTAGGTGCATGCAAATTCATGATTTGGATGATAGTATACTTTATCATTATGTTGTATATTTATTTATGTATGCCTAATAATGCTTTCTGCCATAAATTCTTATTTTAATATTGTCAGGCCAGCTTTTGTTGTTCGTATTTGTCTACTGTGGTGGAAGTTACTAGTTGTCATCCAGTACTAACTTTCCCATTCCTTCCAAGTAAAAGAGCCAAACGGTATTCGTGGTGAAAATGCACCTGGTTAAAAACTACATTAAACAGCCTCTCTTGCAGCATGGGTGACACGTGAGGTGTTGGCAGGACAGAAGGGCTGCTTGCAGGGTGTCAATCCAGTAGGGAGAATGCACTTTTGTTCTGTCCCTCTCCCCGCCTTTCTGCTGCCTGGAATGCTGATTGGATGCTTGGAACTCTGGCAGCCATTTTGGAACGTGAGGTTGACTTGAAAATGACACCAAGTACTGGAATAGTGGAACAGAAAGAAGGATAAATGTGGGGTCCCTATTGACAATGGAACTGTTGTACCATTTCTGGCTGACCTTCATCTGCATCTTTTTGTGTGTGAGACAAATGTACTGTTATTTTATTTAAGCCACTGGTTTTTTTGAGTTTTTATATGCAGTCAAAACTGATTCTAACATACATTAAATAAATCTTCTGTGTGTTTGTGTGTGGCTTTACTTTCAATTATTGTTGTTTTAATTTTAATTTTTCATTGTTTTAAGAGAGTGAGAGTGTACGAGTAGGATGGGGAGGGGCAGAGGGAGAGAGAGAGAATCCTAAGCAGGCTCCATGCCCAGGACATGGGCTCCATCCCATGACCATGAGACCTTGACCTGAGCTGAAATCAAGAGTTCAGACTGGATTGGAGAGCACTCTGATGGTCTCATTTTAACTTTGCCATCTCCTCAAATTGTCCGAATGTAGTCAGTCACATCCTGAGGGATGGGGATTAGGGCTTCAACATGTGACTTTGGGGGACACAATTCGGCCTGTGACAGTGAGTGAACAGTAGAACTGGGGTGTCCAGATTTCTCCAGTCTCTACCTCTCCAGGGAGTCAGGACTCTGTCGGTGGGGTGGTGTTGGGGAGGGGACTGGACGTAGACGCAGCCTTCCTCTGTAGTCCACACCAGGAATCTTCCAGAAGTGGGCAAGCCATGAACACAGGCTGTATTTCTGCTAATCCAGTTCTGGAGAAGGGACCAACATCACCAAGGGAGTCTCTCCCAGCATCCCACTCTTTTGGGAGGCAGAGAAATTCTCCTTAGATTTTTTACTAGCCTTCTGTGCAAGGAATCTTCTGGTTCATAGATTCTGACCGGTTTCCCAAGTGATTCCATTAAATGGGCTCTTGAGTTTCCTTCACTCCAAATTTCCATTCATTAGCTTCAGGAGGACGCAATAAAGGGGGGAGAGCTTTGACTTGGAAATGAGAGCCCAGGGGTTTGGGGAAATTTCCCAGCCATTAGCAGCACAGATCCCACCTACAAAACAAGGATGGCCCTGCAGTCTTGGAAAAGTCTTTGTAAGCTGCACGAAAGGCATTATTGGTTTTTTTTTTTTTTTAGGTTTTTTGGGTGGTTTTTTAAAAATTTTTTTATTTAAAGATTTTTATTGGGCGCCTGGGTGGCTCAGTGGGTTAAGCCGCTGCCTTCGGCTCAGGTCATGATCTCAGTCAGGGTCCTGGGATCGAGTCCCGCATCGGGCTCTCTGCTCGGCAGGGAGCCTGCTTCCCTCTCACTCTCTCTGCCTGCCTCTCTGCCTACTTGTGATCTCTCTCTGTCAAATAAATAAATAAAAATCTTTAAAAAAAATAAAGATCACAAGTAGGCAGCGAGGCAGGCAAAGAGAGAGGAAGAAGCAGGCTCCCCACTTAGCAGAGAGCCTGATGCGTGGCTCGATCTCAGGACCCCACGATCATGACCTGAGCCGAAGGCAGAGGCTTTAACCCACTGAGCCACCCAGGCACCCCACACGAAAGGCATTATTAACATTAAGAATAAAAATAAAATAAACAAGAAAGAAAAAGATGCAGAATCTGAGTCATTGATATCCGTAAGGGAAATAGAGTCTGTACATTCTGAAATAGAAAAAGTATGACCTTCTCCCTTAGCTGTGAAATTCAAATTCATTTTCATCTGCTCTGGGCACTAATTTGATTGGAAGACACACTTCTGACTTGGAGGCAATTGGTACCCAGAGCTGACAAGAGGCCCCTAATGAGCCAGGCTGCCCGTGATGCTTTCCTGCTCTGGGCGTTATCTGGGGATCATTGGCATCCGTGAGCCGATGAAGTGTCACCTGGGAAAATCCGGGTCCACCTGGGTATTTGGAAGAGTCTCCCCGTGGGCTGATTCCCTCAAGCAAACTAGATCTGGAGTTTAAAACACCTGGGAGCCCAGCACAAATGAACGAGCAAAGAGAAGCCAGAGACAAGCTTACCGCTGAGATGAGAAGGGGAATGTGCTCTTCGGAACGCCGTGGAGGACACTACTTCCTGGGAGCAGCTTCGGGGTTGGTGGGATTTTTTTTTTTTTAAGATTTTATTTATCTGACAGAGAGAGAGAGATCACAAGTAGGCAGAGAGGCAGGCAGAGAGAGAGGGGGAAGCAGGCTCCCCACCGAGGAGAGAGCCCAATGTGGGGCTCGATCCCAGGACCCTGAGACCGTGAGCTGAGCTGAAGGCAGAGGCTTTAACCCACTGAGCCACTCAGGCGCCCCGGTTGGTGGGATTTTAATTAGATTCAAGGGCTCTTGTTTAAGCCCCCACATGGTAGATTTATACCCATCCACAAACTGGATCTGAATGGGGCATCTGGGGCCAGCTCCTCGGAGAAGAACGGGGCTTGGCCCCATGGTCTCTGAATCCTCACCATGGGCACCTGGGAGGGATGGGGTTGGCACGTCTGATTCGGTGACAGTATGGCCAGCAGCCCCCTAACTGCAGGAAGGGCAGCTGCACTCGGGCTCTCCTCTATCGAGGGGGCCCAGCGAGTCCTCGGAAGGTGCCATAGGGCACCTGCCATTGGCTGGGCTGTAGAAGGAGCCAGCAAGACACTAACTTTAGATGATGAGTGTGTTGGTTCCCAAGGGCTGCTGTAACAGTGCCCCAAACTGGGGGCTCATAATGACAGTCATTTCTACCCTCGCAGGTCTGGAGGCTGAAGTCTGAAAGCCGGGGGGCCGGCAGGACCGCACTCCCTCCCAAGGCTCTAGGGAGGCATCTCCCCAGCCCCCTCCGGCTTCCAGACTGCAGGAGATCTTGGCATCACTTGGCTTGTAGACCCATCTCTCCAATGTCTGCCTCCGTCAGCACGTAGCCTTCTTCCCCGTGTCTCTGCGTCCTCACCTGCCTTCCCTCTGTGTGTGTCTGTGACCCAGTTCCTCCCCCCACCTCCTTATAAGGGCAGCACTCGGTGGATTTAGGTCCCAACCTTTTTAACTCATCTTAACGTGCTTTCAGCTGTAAAGACCCTATTTCCAAATAAAGTCACATTCTGAGGTTCTGGGTGGACGTGGATTCTAGGGGGATCCTGCTCGGCCCAGTGCAGTGGGAGATGAAAATTTGGGTCATCCCATGACTTTGCAATCACTCACAGAGAAGGAATGGTCTATAGTTGCTGTAAGTCTAAAGCAAGGTCTCAGTTTAGAAATTCAAGTTTTCCAGTCCCCCTACTGGTCCTTTTTTGCTCCCAGCCAAAGCATGTCATGACGGCAGGCTGATGGCGGGCAGCAGCGAGGAGGTCTGAGCTGTGTCCTTGTTCTCTCCCCCTCTGCAGCTGGGGGTGGGCCAGGGAGCGGCCTGGAAGCAGGAAGGGCCTGGCATGACTGTCTGGTCCCAAGAGCTCTGTGTGTGCTCTGGGATCTGCTGGGATTGAAAAGTCACTTTGTGTCCTGGGCTGATGTGGGTGACAGAGACTATCCGGGACAGAGGTCTGTCTGCTCTGGGGGAGGTGGGTATCCTCTAGTGCCCTGTACGCTGACTCCCTTCTCAGGTCCTTGGACTGAAACCCACCTCTGTGAGGGCTTTGTGCTGTTCCCACTGACCTGTGGGACTCCAGCATGCCCACGTACGTACCCTTCGTCCTCCTCTGCCTGGACCAACTCCGGGAGGCAGGCTGGACCCCGTTTGTCAGTGGGCCAGGGGAGCACCATGGTCTCGTCCTTCCTCTGTGTCCCCAACAGCGGGGTCCACCCCTATCAAGCTCTGTGGAAGCCCCAGACTCTCCAGTCTTGAGGTGGGAGGCAGACACCCCTTCTCTTTCCCTTCCCTCATTACACTTGGTGGGAGGTGGGACTTCCAGTTTTCTCCAAAGAAATCCTTTTCATAAACACCTCCCCACTCTGAGCTTTTTGGATTCTGGGATTGATGAGTTGTGAAACCCCTTCTTGGCCACCCCGCCCTCAAACGGCTCATGGCCTGGCTGGGGGTGTGACTGTGACGGAAGGGGGGGAGGCAATGTGAGACCCCATGGGGTCATCAGGTAGGGCCCAGGGAACACTCAGAGACCTGACGATCCTCCAGGGTCCCATGGGTTTGAGCAGGGGAGGTGACTGAGACATTCAGGCACGTGAAGATCAGGCAGCCTGTGTCGGGAAGAAGTGAGTAGGAGCCCTGAAGGCCGAGCCAAGGATGATAGGCTTTATCCTGCAGGAACAAGGGTATGGATGGTCTGAGAGCTGAGGACGGACACGGTGCATTCAGGGCTTCTCCAGAGGAGCCGCCCCAGCCCCTGAGACCAAGAGTGGCCCCATCCCTTGCTTTCTCATAGACTTCTGCTTTCTCTTGGGTCTTTCCCTGCCCTTCCACGTGTTATTTCCTGGTGTCTTAGGTCAGATTCCCCAGAAGTGGAATCCCTCAGAGGGGCTTCCTGAGCAGGTGGCTCATTGAGGGAGGGCTCTCGGGAGTGGGGGGCACGGGGAGCAGGGAGGAGACCATGTGTTTGCCCTGGTCTCCCAGCCTCAGCCTCATCCCGGGAGCCTGGAGTGTGGGGGGCACCACGGAGCTGCCCTACAGTTGGGCGAAGAAGCAGAGCTGGTGGGGCCTGTGACCTTGGCGGTGGGGGGGGCTTTGTTACCTCCCAAGCTCTTCCAGGGAGGTGGCTGCCCTTGGCGGAGCACGTCTTTCCAGGTCAAGGGTCTGGGGGAGGCATCAGCTGCTTCCATGCCCTCCTGCCTTCCTGAGGGGCACACGCTCTCCTTCCCCCTCATGCTGCCTTCCCCCAGCCCAGCCGCCGGCCCATCCCCCCTCTCCAGACTTGTTGACTCTCCAATCCCACCTTCTCCAGAAGGCTCGTTCAGTTCACGACACCGGCTCCTCCTTTTAACACGTGCCGGGTGATTCACCCACCGAATCTTCCAGGTAACGCTATTCCCGACGACGGTCTACACTCCTTCTCATGGTTTCTCTTTTATAAAAAGGAACTGTAATTAACATTTGCATTTTGGGTTACCGTTTTCAGGGCCCTTCCACACATGTTATCTTTTTCTCATTTTACAACCCAGTCAAGTGAGGTTTTCCAAATTCTCACTTCAGAGTTGCGGAATGTGAGCGTCAGATAGGCACGGTGTCTGGGCTTCTTAGCAAGGAACATGAAGAATATAGGATTTTATAAAATAAGCTGTAAGAGGCATAATTTGTTATGATGATGTGCATCTTTTTTTTTTTAAGATTTTATTTATCTATTTGAGAGAGACAGAGAGAAAGAGTGAGAGCGGAGGCGGAGGGGCAGAGGGGGAGGGAGAAGATTCTCCACTGAGCAGGGAGCCCATGAGGGGCTCTTGATCCCAGGACCCTGAGATCATGACCTGACCCGACACTTAACAGACTGAGCCACCACCCAGGCATCCTTTTTTAAAATTTATTTGTTGAGGGGCACCTGGGTGGCTCAGTGGGTTGAAGCCTCTGCCTTCGGCTCAGGTCATGGTCCCAGGGTCCTGGGATCCAGCCCCACATCCGGTTCTCTGCTCCACAGGGAGCCTGCTTCCTCCTCTCTCTGCCTGCCTCTCTGCCTACTTGTGATCTCCCTACTTGTGATCTCTCTCTGTCTGTCAAATAAATAAAATCTTTAAAAAAATTTATTTGTTGATTTATTTGAGATAATTTATTTATTTATTTGAGAGAGTGAGAGAGAGCACGAGTGGGGTGCCGGGTAGAGGGAGAGGCAAACTCCTCACTGAGCAGGAAGCCCGATGGGGAAGTCCGGTGGTCCGGTGTGGGGCTCGATCAGGGGACTCCAGGATCATGACCTGAGCAGAAGACAGACGCTTAACTGACTGGGCGCCCCAGGGACGTGTATCTACCTTCAGTGTGTGGGTTTTGACAAGCACGTGTGTCCGTGTAACCACCCCTACCGTCACTTTTAGCACTCCCCAAGCTTTATAGGCAATGCCCTTCCCTCCCCCTCAGCAGCCAGACCCAGGGGACCATACATACTTTCTGTCACTATGGTTTGGTTTTTACTCTTTCTGGAATTTCATGTAAATGTGATCGTACTTTATGCAGTCATTCATGTCTGGTTCATTTTGCTCAGCATCGTATCTGTGAGACTGATCCATGTTTTGGCTATGAAGAAGAAGACGGCTACTTAATGTACACATTTTTGGGTCGACATATGTTTCCGTTTCTCTTGGGTAAAAAATGCCTAGGGGTGGGATTACCGGTGAGTGTGTGTTTGACCTTGTCAGAAACGGCCGGGCCGTCTTCCACAGCGGCTGTTCCTTCTGCATCTCCTCCATGCCGACACTTGAGATTGTTGGTCTTTTCCATTTTAACCATTCTGAAGGTGTGGCCTGGTGTCTCACTGGGCTTTTAATCTGAATCTGCCCCAAAACTAATAACATTGAGCCTCTCTTCTTGCACTTATTGACCATTTGTGTCTCTTTTTTGAGAAAAGTCCGTCGGACTCTTTTGCCTCATTCTGAAAAATCGTGTCGTCTTCATATTGAATTTTAAGGGTCCCTTGTATATTGCGGATACGAGTCTCTTGACATATACACGTATCGCAAATATTTTTTCCTAGACTGTGGTTTGCCTTTTTATTTTCTTAACAAAGTTCTCTGAAAAGCAGAAATTGAAAATTTCCTTGAAGTTCGATTCATCAATTTTTTATTGGCTCATGCTTTGGGCTCCCTAAGAAATCTTTGCTACCCAAAGGTTGTGAAGATTTTTTTCCCTCTTTCCCTCTAGAAGCTTTATCATGTTAGCTTTTATGTTTAGATCTATGAGTCATTTCAAGTTCAGTTTTGTGTGCAGTGTAAGGACGAGTGATCTCCATATAGATATCCAATTGTTCTGGCACTTTACTCAGTGGATTGTCCTTTCCCCATTGAATTGTTTCCTGGATTTCTTATTCTGTCCCACTGAGATTGGTCTACCCTTGTGCCAAGAATCACCCTGCCTTGATTACCGTAGCTTTATGGTAAGTCCTATTATCGGGGAGTATACATTTTCCCAATTTCTTCTTCTTTTTCAAAATTGTTTTTGCTATTCTAGGACATTTATATTTCCATGTAAATTTCAGAATCACCTTATAAATTTTTACAGAAAGCCTGTTGGGCTTTTGATTGGGATTGCATTAAGCTCAATCTGAGTTGAATTGGCATTTTAACAATATTGAGTCTTGCAATCCAGCGGCACAGGTGATCTTTCCGTGTATTTTCGTCTTCTGCAATGCTGTGCAGTTTTTAGGGTGCAGGTCGACATATATTTTGTTCACTTTATCCCTAAGCACATCACATGTTTGAAGATTCTATTTATTTACTTGAGAGAGCATGAGAGAGCCCAAGCCGGGAGAGCAGCAGAGGGAGAGGGAGAAGCAGGCTCCCCACTACGCAGGGAGCCCAATGTGGGGCTCGATCCCAGGATCCTGGGATCATGGCCTGAGTCAAAGGTAGACACTTAACAGACTGAGCCATCCAGACACCCCAAGTACTTCAAATTTTTGATGAATAAATTGTCCTAAGACATGTCGAAGGGAGGTGCTGGTGTTGGTGAACAAGTCATGTGTTGTAAATTGCGTTTTCAAACATTTCATTTTCTACCTGATTATTGCTAGAATCAAGATAGGCAATGGATTTTGCGTATTGATCTCGTATCTTGCAACTTTGTTAAACTAACTTCTTAGCGAAAGAGGACGAGCCTGGGGCACACTGAGTGCACGGAACCCCCTTGGTGGGTTGCGGGTATAAGGATAATCCCAGATTCACCCAGAGAGCCATTCCATCCCATTTCTCTCAACAAAGACAAACTTCCAAGAAAGAAGAGTGAGGCATGTGAGACTCCTAAGGCCTCTAAAACTCAAGGGAGCCCCCCACCTTGGGGTAGTGCAAATGCAGGGTGGGCTTTGCAAAGGAATGAGCGTCTCCTTAAAGACTGTGCCGCAGGCTCCCCGCTCCCAGGTCATCGTTATGGAATCCAAATGGAATTCAACTTTCTAAAGACTCCTTCTTCCATATACTTAGAAGATTGAAATAAATTTGCAGAAAGCAAGCAAACAGAACTCTTCAAGGACAAGTAGTTCTTTTATTTCTCAGTGTCTGGTGTGCCCGCAGGTGGAAGTGGAACACGCCAACATGGCACTCATGGCCATTCCAGATCCTGGCAGAGTCAGAGGGATACTTGCTGCCCAGACTCCCAGCGACCTGGGCGGCAGCTCCACCACGGGGCTCAGCTGAGGGACCTGGGCATTTCTTTTCTTTTTTTTTTTTTTTAAAGATTTTATTTATTTATTTGACAGAGATCACAAATAGGCAGGCAGAGAGAGAGGAGGAAGCAGGCTCCCTGCTGAGCAGAGAGCCCGATGCGGGGCTCGATCCCAGGACCCTGAGATCATGACCTGAGCCGAAGGCAGAGGTTTAAACCACTGAGCCACCCAGACGCCCGGGACCTGGGCATTTCTGACCTGCTCCTCACCCCCACCCTATCCCCCACTTTCTCCTGGAGGCCCTCGTGTCCGGTACACTAAACTCCCCATTTTGGATCCACACCCACCATTTTGGGGCCAAGGAAATAGTCCCCCAGCTCCTTCTGATCCACTAAGGGCTTTATACTGTCAGGAACTCCAGAGGAGAGGAATGGTTCTGGTATCTCATCGTTGCCCTGTGTCCAGCATCAGACTGGACCCATTCATCCAACCCTCAAAACAACTCTGTGAAGCAGATCTTCATTTATTCATTTGGAATTTGTTTATGGATCTAAGCACCGGGGATTCAGCAGTGAAACGGAGCACACAGAACTCCCTGCTGACTTGGAGCTTATGTTCTGGGGGTGGTGGGGTGCCCCATGCAGGACAGAGGACAAACAAGGCACAGCAATGGCATGAATAGCTCTTCAGCTGGGAGTACAGGCTGGTGAATGAGCAGGGAGGGCTGAGGAGCAGACGGTGCTGGGCTGGCCCGGGTCGGGGAAGGCTGTGCAAGTATCTGAGCAAAGATCCAAGAAAGTGAGAGTGGGAAGTATTGGGATATCTGGGCAGGAAATATCCAGAAAGAAGGAAGAGCGGTGCAAAGGCCCTGAGGCAGGAGTGTGCCTGGCCCATTGGAGGAGAAGCAACCAGCCCATGGGACGGGGCAGAAGAAGCAGGAAGGACTAAGAAGCAGCATGGGGAGGTAACAGGAAGTCCTCTGAGCTGAGGAGGTGTCATCTGACTCTTCCCATCACAGAGGCCCTCGACAGTCTTAGACCCAGAGGCTCCCTTCCCAATAGATGTTCTGTGACACCCTCTATGCTATCTGGAAATGAAATTTAGAGATAATATACTCTACCTGCATGAATAGTTTTTTTTAAAGCACATAATATTAAGAAGAAAGAAATGTGAATTACAATAAAACCATAATTATCCTTGTTCAAAATGTAACTGCTCCCCCACAATGACCCGAGAAGTCGAGTGCTCAGTCCCTCTTTGAGCCATTTCATGTGGCTTGCTCCTACTTACAATAAATAAATCTGAATTGCAGACAAGAGGTTGCAAGCCACCCACATGCACATAGTGGGGAGAAGAGGGAGAGAGAGCTGGGGTGCAGTGGACGTTGGAGCAAAAGTAGTTTGGGAAGGAATGGACGAGAGGGGGAAGGAAAACAACTCATGGCCGTGGGCCTAAGATGCGACAATGACAGATTCTCAGAAAATGAGGAAACCTGTCGTCTTGCAAATGAGCTGGGTCTTCTACCCACTGTGGAGATGGGGTCCCAGAGGAATAGCCCAGAAGCATGACCTGTACCCCGCCACGCCCCAGAACATCACTGCTGGTGAGGCAGACTTCCACATCTGTACTTAAAACCGTGGGGCACCTGGGTGGCTCAGCTGGTTGGGTGACTGCCTTCGGCTCAGGTCATGATCTTGGAGTCCCCGGATTGAGTCCCACATCAGGTTCCTTGCTCAACGGGGAATCTGCTTTTCCCTCTGACCTCTCCCCTCTCATGCTCTCTCTCTCTCTCAAGTAAATAAATAAAATCTTTTAAAAAAAAAGAGGTTTATTTAAACAACAACAACCACCACCACCACCCATGGACAGGGGGCTCCTGGGTGGTTCAGTCCATTAAGTATCTGCCTTCTGCTGAGGTCATGATCCCAGGGTCCTGGGACTGAGCCCCATGTCAGTTTCCCTGCTCAGCGGGGCATCTCCTTCTCCCTTTCCTTCTGTCCCCGCTCATGTTCTCTCTCTTGCTCACTATCTCTCAAATAAATAAATAAAATCTTAAACAACAACAACAACAACCATGGAGGGCCAGGACAATCCCTTGGCTGGTGACCCCAGGGAGCGGATGGTTGGAAAGAGAAGCGGGTCCCCTCAGAGCTTCTGGGGGCTGGCAGGGCTGGGGGAGACAGTCATCGGGTGGTGGGGAACCACCAGCAAACTAAAACAGATAAATAATCTCATTTTGTCACTTCCCACGGCATAGATTTGTTTTCACGGCGCTATGAGAGAGTAAAAAATTGAATGAACTTGTGTAATGAAATTCAGTGAAGTCTTTGCGTTTCCCTCGCCTGGGAATCCAATAACGCTTGTTCCCAAAATCTGTCGCCAGGCCTGTGGCCCGAGTCTGAGGGGACACCACAGAGGATGCCGTCACCCACAATGTGGCCCCCGGTGTCTGGGTCTCTGCCATGCCGAGCGGTTCTCCGAGAAGCCTCCTGCCAGCAGAGCTCGGCCTCCACTCGCGCTGCCTGGTCCAGAGTGGTAGCTACAGAGGGAGAGCGGGACATGAGGCCGGAGTCCGGATTTAGCTGAAGGTGGAGGTGACAGGATCTGCTCGTGGCTGGACGTGGAATGTGCGAGAAAGGGAAGAACCAAGGACGAGTCCAAGGTATTCTGGTCTGAGTCAGCTACAGTTACCGTTCATGTGGGAGAGGACCTAGGGGAGAAGATAGGATTCATTTTGGGGTCTGTTGAGTTGAGCTGGCCGCTAGACGTTCAAGGGGAGATGTTCCAAGCTGGACATAAGGGAGTGAAAGGCTGGATTGCGAGTCTGGCAACACCTGCGGGACTGGTCAAGACCCCTCTCCCCCAAATACACACACCCGGTGGCTGTGGAAAGAGCAGAGCCTTGGTGCTGGGCCCCCAGCCAAGGGAGGGCCAGCAGGGAGACCGTGGGAGACCCCATCAGTGCAGTCAGGCGAGCCCAGGGGAGATAATAGGAAGGAATGTCTGCCACCTTGCCAAGTGCTGCAGAAAAGTCAGGTGAGGGGCGCCTGGGTGGCTCAGTGGGTTAAAGCCTCTGCCTTCGGCTCAGGTCATGATCCCAGAGTCCTGGGATCGAGCCCCGCATTGGGCTCTCTGCTCAGTGGGATGCCGGCTTCCTCCTCTCTCTCTGCCTGCCTCTCTGCCTACTTGTGATCTCTCTCCCTCTCTGTCAAATAAATAATAAATAAAATCTTAAAAAAAAAAAAAAAGAAAAGTTAGGTGATTGGGATCCCAGGGCTGACCTCTGGGTGTGGAGTCACAAGAATATCACTACTGGTCTTGACGGGAGATGGAACCAATAGTAATTAAAGAGAGGAAGAGAAGGGTGGCTGGAGAGTCATCCTTGAGCAAGAGAGAAAGCGTGCGTGGGCCTGGGATGGGAGAGATCCGGGGTCCAGTGTCCCCTGTCTCTCTCTTTTTAAAGATTTTATTTATTTATTTGTCAGAGAGACAGACAGACAGAGGCAGAGAGAGAGCACAAGCAGGGGGATCAGGAGAGGGAGAAGCAGACTCCCTGCTGAGCAGGGAGCCCAATGTGTGCTGAATCCCAGGCCCCGGGGCCATGACCTGAGCCAAAGGGAGACACTAATCAACTGAGCCCCCCAGGCCCCGCCCCCCTGCCCCGCCACCAGTCTCTCTCTTGAAGGTGGATAGCACAGACCCTAGAGGTGAACTTCGGTCCCTTTTATTGCTTTTCTTGTTAGAGAGAAAATCAAACAGTGAAGACCTGGGATCGAAGATCATCCAAGTGTAGAAACATCCTTTCAGAGAAAAGGAAAATCAAGTTCTCAGTGTTCCAGTGTGGCTTTAGTAAGGCTGGGTCGAGCCTGGGGCAGGCCTGCTTCTGAGCGAGCCCTGTGAGCAGCTCCCAGCCCGGGCAGCCCCCACCCGATAGCCAACAGCTGCAGAGAAGCTTCTAATCTCTTTCCACTCTTGTACTGTAAATGCATTTTTTTTAAAGATTTTATTTATTTATTTGACACAGAGAGAGAGATCACAAGCAGGCAGAGAGAGAGGGAGAGAGGAAAGCAGGCTCCCTGCTGAGCAGAGAGCCCGATGCGGGGCTGGATCCCAGGACCCTGGGATCATGACCTGAGCCGAAGGCAGAGGCTTTAACCCACTGAGCCACCCAGGCACCCCTCCACTCTTGTACTGTAAACAAGGGTCCTCTTCAAGTCTATTTGGTGTCACTGTCATTTTTGTTTATTTGTTTTTGCATTTTTGTGCTTTTTCGTAGTGATTTAATTGTTAAATGGTCTCCATTGGTAAGGCTGATGTACTCTAGCGTTCCTAGGCATGAGAAGGCTGTCCCTTATGGAGAAAATATTTGCATTCAATAAGCCTCAGGCATGAGCTGTTGGCTGTGAGAGCAATATTAACAAAGCAACAATATATGTGAAATCAGGTGTTTTTTAACAGAAACACACATAAAACAAGGTTATGCACTGATGTGTCAACAAAATGCTGGGACTAGAGGCTGGCCGGACCCCAACCCTATACTTCCCCTAAGAGCGATGGTCCAGTGTTCGAGGTGACTTTGCAGAACATATTGGCTCAAAAGCTGAGAATCGACTGTAATCTGAAATTCCTAAGAGGTTTAGGGATGTGCCCTAAAGATTCCTTTATCTTGTGGGAAACAGTCTCCATTTTATAGATACGGAAATCGGCTCAGAGAGATGAAGCAACTCGTCATGACTGTTCCATCTCTGATGACAGACTGAGCTGAGACTTGAACCCAGATTCTTCTGATTCCATAATTCTTGCCACACTGACCAGATGTTTCCACTGAAGCTTCTTCCACGTAGAAGAGTAACAGATGTCCTAAAGAATAGAGAGGAGGGGCCGGAAATGACCCACCCAAGTGGAAAATTTCTTGAAAGTCTCCTGTTTTACCTTCAGAATTCTTGGACATTGTTCATGCTACTCCATAAACTCTGTTTTGGTGTTGCTGTAAAAATATTATCGTAAGTCACGCGCTCAATGGTTTCACCCCAGTGAAGTAGACACACTCGCTTGTGTGTCACATGCGTTTGTCAAGGGAAGGGGCGTGGCGAGCCTTGCTCATCCCTGGGTCTGGTGGGCCCAGTGAGTAGATGAGCTCAGGGGAAGCAAGGATGAAGGAACACGTGGTTCGCACGGCTCATGCCGGGATGCCGAGGCGGGTGGGGGAGCGGCCCACAGCCTGGCAAACTCGCTTCCCCAGGTCACATGCTCAGAAAAAGTCCCGCTTTGGCCACTCTGCTGGAGTCCCCCAGTCTTGGTCTCTGGGACACCCTCTGGGATGCCCAGGCCCCTCTGCCATGATTGACCACTTGGGGGCGCCCCACACAAGCTGGACCCACATCCCCTTGGTTTTACTCTGATGTGATCTTGGTTCCAGGGAGGTCCGCATCCTCTTCTGTGGTCAGCCATGGTTGCCATGGACACTCGTGGCTATCAGCCAGAGCAGGGGATCAGGGCTGGGGTTGTGCTGGTTTGGGGCCATCAACTCGCCTTCAGCCATTTAGGAGACTTCTCTGAAACACAATCTTGGCAAGAGCCCCAGGATGTCAAAGGGGAAAGAATGGCCGGACACAGTCTCAGCCAAGGCACTGGACAATTCAGCGGGGGTTCCCTCAGGTTAGCCCCCGGGGGGCTTGTGGGTGCACCCACAGACCTTGTTTGAGAGAATCATCTGGGGGATCTTGCTGACAGTTACAAACTCCGGATCCCACCTGGGCCCCACTTGAATCTGATCCTCTGGGAGACTCCCTTCAGAATGACGACACCGTCCATCAGCTGCCCACTGGCACCGCCTCTCTGCCTCCATCCACGTGATCAGGGCCACTGAGCAACCTCTTGTACCCCTGTCCATGCCTTACCCCCTACAGTCCTGCCTTCACCCAGCAGCCAGAGCCATTTTTATTCATTTAATTTATTTATTATTATTTTTTTAGGCGGGGAGGAGGGGAAGAGGGAAAAGAAGAGAATCTTAAGCAGGTTTCATGCTCAGCACAGTGTGGGGCTTGATCTCATAACCTTGAGATCATGACCTGAGCTGAGATCAAGAGTCTAACACTGGGGCGCCTGGGTGGCTCAGTGGGTTAAAGCCTCTGCCTTCGGCTCAGGTCATGATCTCAGGGTCTTGGGATCGAGTCCCGCATGAGGTTCTCTGCTCAGCGGGGAGCCTGCTTCCTCCTCTCTCTCTGCCTGCCTCTCTGCCTACTTGTGATCTCTGTCTGTCAAATAAATAAATAAAATCTTAAAAAAAAAAAGAGTCTAACACTTAACCAAATGAGTCACCCAGAGGTCCCCAACAACAGTGCCTTTAACCTTGAAGTTCACCTTCTTTCTTATTCACGTGACCATGCATGTCTGCATTCGTTTCTGTCTGGGTTGATTGTGTATGTCTCATTTTGGGTTTTCTATGATTTTACTCTTCCCATCCTTCCTTCTGCTTGCTTTCTCTTGGATTAATTTTTGCTTTTTTCTTTTTCTAATTGCTTATTTGTTCTTTTTGTGGTAACCCTAGATTTTTTTCACATGTATCCTGAAATTAACAAAGTCTAAATTTTATTTTATTTATTTTATTTTTTTATTTAAATATTTTATTTATTTGACAGAGAGAAATCACAAGCAGGCAGAGAGGCAGGCAGAGAGAGAGGAAGAAGCAGGCTCCCTGCGGAGCAGAGAGCCCGATGTGGGGCTCGATCCCGGGACCCTGAGATCATGACCTGAGCCGAAGGCAGAGGCTTTAACCCACTGAGCCACCCAGGCGCCCCCAAAGTCTAAATTTTAAAAATATCCCCACTCTTCTTAGTAATCAGGGACCTTGGAAAGCTTTCATTCCTATCATAACTCATCCAACTTATATGCTGTTGTTGTCTGGGCTTTTATTTTTTTAATTGCTAAAATTAGACATTATTATTATTGTTTCATAGCATTTGAATTTGCCCACATACTTCCCAATTTCCTTGCTCATCATTCCTTCTTTTTAAAAAGATTTTATTTTTTAAAGATTGTATTTATTTATTTGAGAGAGAGAGAGAAAGAGTGTATGTACATGGGGGGGTTGGAGAGGTAGAGGGAGAAGCAGACATGCCACTGAGCAGGGACCCCCCTGCCCCCCAACACGGGGCTCACCCTGGGACCCAAGATCATGACCAGAGCTTAAGGCAGACGCTTAACTGACTGAGCCAGCCAGGTGCCCCTATTTTATTTTATTTTATTTTATTTTATTTTATTTTATTTTAAGCAGATTCCTTGGCCAGAGAGGAGCCCAACTCGGGGCTTGAACTCATGACTCTGAGATCAAGACCTGAGCTGTGATCAAAAGTCAGATGCCCAGGGGCGCCTGGGTGGCTCAGTGGGTTAAAGCCGCTGCCTTCGGCTCAGGTCATGATCCCAGATTCCTGGGATTGAGCCCCGCATCGGGCTCTCTGCTTGATGGGGAGCCTGCTTCTCTTCCTCTCTCTCTCTGCCTGCCTCTGCCTACTTGTGATCTCTCTGTCAAGTAAATAAATAAAATCTTTAAAAAAAAAAAAAAAGTCAGATGCCCAACCAACCGAGTCACCCAGGCACTCCTTTTTCCTATTTTTCAAAAATAAAAAAGATTTTATTTTTGAGTACTCTCTACAACCAACGTGGGGCTTGAATTTACAACCCCGAGATTAAGAGTCACATGCTCTACTGACTGAGCCAGCCAGACATCCCTATAATTTTAATTTTGAATGATTTCATAGTTATCCAAAACTGTAAGAACGCTGAAAATAGTTTGTGGGGTTTCCCCCCTCCCTGAACCATTTGAGAACACATTGCCAATCTGATGCCCCATTATCTCAAGTACTTGAGTGTGTATTTCCTACACAGAAAGACATTCTTTTGCATAACCACAACACACAACATCAAAATCGGGGCATTAACCCTCATGCGTTATTACCTCCTAATCAACAGCCATAGGAACCCATCCAGGGTCACAAGCTGTATTTGACTGTCATGCCTCTAGTCTCCTGCAAGCTCTGACCGCTTCTCAGTCTCTCCCTGACATTCATGACCTTGACACTTTGGAAGAGTACAGGTCAGCTGTTTTGTAGAACGTCCTTTACTAGTGTTTGTTGGACGTCTCCTTTTCATTCACTTCAGATGATGCCTTTTTGGCAGGAATCCCACAGAACATGTCGTGTCTGTCTCATTATACCCTATCAGAGAGAACAGGATTTGGATTTGTCCCATGCCGTCCACACGGGGTTGTGACGTCATGACTTCGACTACTTGATTGAGGTGGTGTCTGCCAGGCTCCCCATTGCAAAGCTATTGTTTTTCCCTCTGTAATTGATGAGGTGTTCTATGGGGAAGTACTTTGACATGATGTAAATATCCCACCTCTTCCACTTCCACTGACGTATTTTAGTATCTAGTACGTTTCTCGGCTAAGTGGTCATCAAATGGTAAGTTTTCCTAATTCCCTCTCCTTCTACATTTATTAGTTGGCATTTGGTGTAAGAAACATTCTTCTCTGGGGAGCCGGGGAGACTCACTGGGTTAAGCATCCAATTCTTCATTTCGGCTCAGATCATGATCTCCAGGTGGAGGGATCAAGCCCCGTGTTGTGCTCCATTCTCAGTAGGAAGACTGCTTGAGATTCTCTTCCTTGGCCTCTGTCCCTCCCCTCCCCTCAACATAAATCAATAAATCTTTTTTTTAAGACTTTATTTATTTATTTGACAGAGATCACAAGCAGGCAGAGAGTCAGGCAGAGAGAGGGAGAAGTAGGCTTCCCGCTGAGCAAGGAGCCCGATGTGATTTTTAATCCCAGGACCCTGGGATCATGACCTGAACCCAAGGCAGATGCTTCACCGACTGAGCCAACCAGGTGCCCCACACGTTTAGTTCTACTCACTTCTGTATGTGTCCATGAATATTGAAAACCATCCATCCATCTCTCTATCATCGAACCCACAGGGTGGTGCATGCCCGTTTTCTCCCTTTCCCGGATTTGTAACTCCCTTCTCCAGCAGTAGGAAATGGGGTTTCCATTATCCTCGCTACTTTCCTTGCTTTGTCCATCTCTTCTAGGTAACCAGTCTGCCATCGAGCTGCCACATGTCGCCAGAGGCCTGTGAGGCTGCTCACGCTCACTCTCACAGGGGGCACATTGTCCAACTCACATGTCGAAAGTGCTGCTCTCGCCCCTCTGCGTGGCCTTCCGAAAGGTGACTCCTTCTCACTGAACATCGGAGCACAGCCAAGTGCAATTTTCTCTCATTTCACGTGACAGTCACAGTACTGAAAAAGCTAGAGTTAGAAAAAAGAAATCCAGGGTCGCTTGAGGGGGCCTCAGTCGGTTAAGGGTCTGCCTTGGGCTTGGGTCATGATCCCAGGGTCGTGGATCGAGCCCTGCATCGGGCTGCCTGCATCTCTCTCTCCCTCTGCCTGCCGCTCCCCCTGCTTGTGCTCTATGTCAAATAAATAAATAAAATCTTTTTAAAAATTAAATTAAATTTAAAAGAAAGAAAGGGAGGGAGGGAGAGAAAAAAGGGCTGGGAAGGAGCTGGTGAAGGGAGGGAAGCGTTGCTTCCTCACTGTTCCCCTGTGAGAGAAGACGCCCTTTGATCATTTGTTCATAAAAATATCCCTGGCAGGGGCCTGCCACGATCCACACTGTGCCATGCAGTGGGGTGACGGCAGAGCCCTGTCCTCCCAGAGCGGACCTGCTGACTGGGCCCGGGGTGGGGCAGACAGACCACCGACAGTGAAACATGCATGTGCACACCGACAGGGAAGGGAAGAGCAGGTACCAGGCAGTGAGGGAAAGCTGCAGAAGAATCCAGTGGCCATTGAAAGCTGAGAAGGGAAGGTTGGGGGCTGCCACACGGGGAGGTTTCGGTCCCTCCTCATGGTCACTTCTTAGGGGCGGGGAGGGACCAGGGGCTTGGAGCCCCGAGGCGGGTGGGGTCCTGCCAAAGCTAACAGTGATGGAATATTTACTTGGAGCCAAAGGTCCTAAAAGCCTTTTCACAAAGAGGAAAGGGTTGGGACCAGAATGAGAAGAGGGAGATCCAGGCCGCAGGGGTGCAGAACGCAGAGCAAGGGAAATGTGGGTTGGTTAACTACCAAAGGTATTTTGAAATCCCAGTGAAACACAGTATTTTTGGGGAAGGAATCCCCCAGATGGCTTCCCGTTTGGTGACAGATGATATCGTCATGAAGACAAACCAAAGAAGAAGAATGTAAAGAACTTCCCAACTTTTAAGTTAGACCCAAGATGCAACGACCTCATTCAAATGAACACTTGACCCCACCAAACTGTGACCGCCAAGCCCAACCTTGCCTCAGTTAAGGGATGAATCAGCTGCTCAGAATAGACCCTGAGGTCCAGCGCTCTGATTGGTGGACTTGGGTCCACTGCCCCCAACCAGGTCCTTAATGACAGATCCTGTGGATTGTGAGACCCCCAAATGGCCCCCAGGGGGTGCCTGGACCTGCTCGTGGATGGGGGAGGGAGAAGAGGAGCCCGTCCAGTTAGGGAGGCCCCACCACGCTGCCATAATGGCCCAAGCTCTCAATGATACGTTCTTTTTTTTTTTTTTTTCCCAATAGTAGATTCTTGAGAGCCTGCAGGAAGTCTGCAGATGCCGTGAGGTTTGTTCCTTCCTTCCTCACAACCCCAGAGCTTTCTTTACTGTAAAAGGATTTCCTTTTCCAAGCTTTAGCAAGTTTTGAAATGTGTGATTTTAAAAACCGGTTAGAGAAGCCCATTAAGGAAATTTTGAAAATCTAAAAAAAGGGGGAAAGTTGATTATATATTTGTTTCCACTGTATCATGTTTCTTTTTTTATAGTTAGGGCTTCTTCTTCTTCTTCTTCTTCTTTTTCAGATTTATTTATTTATTTTAGAGAGAGAGAGAAAACACAGCAGGGAGGGGCAGACAGAGAGAGAGAGTCTTCAAGCAGACTCCACACCGAACTTTGAGCCTGACACGGGGCTCAGACTCATGACCTTGAGATCACGACTTGAACTGAAACCAAGAGTCAGACAGGTACCCTAGGCCCCCCTCTATTTTTTCATGCTTCTTGAACTGGAGTGTATCTCCTACCACTCCCCACGAATTCACCACCTCTTACCTGTCTTTTTACTAGTCAGTCACCACCTTCCCTACCTCAGGACCTTTGTACTGGCTCTCCCCTCTGCCTGGAATGCCTTTTTCCAGACATCTGCATGCCTTATTCTCTCGTTTCTAAGTCTTTGCTCATATGCCAGCTTTTTGATGGTGTTGACCTTGAACACCTTAATTAAATTGAGTTGCTGCCCATCCCTAGTTCCCTTGCTCTGCTCTGCTCTGTCTTTCTTCTGTGCTGCTCATTGCCTTCTTGCATTCTAAGTAACTTCTTTATTTGTTAAACTCATTTCTTATTACCCGCCTCCCCTGCTAGACTGTCAGCCCCACGGGAGAGGTTTTCACTGTTTCTTTATGGGAGAGTCTCTAGCATTTAAAAAGGAGCCTGTCAATGGCAGACACTCAATGCAGTTTTGTCTGATGAGTTAAATGAATGAAGTCGCCAATTCTCATTGAATGGGCCTGTTCTAAGGACTTCTTGTGCTTCCAACACCTCTTGAAGGAAGTTTTTAATAAACCCATTTTACAAATGAGCAACCGTAGGCACAGAGAGGTTAAGAAACTTGTCAAAGATCACACAGCTAGTACACGTCAGTGCCGGGTGAAAGCATCCTTGCCAGGTGCTGGGCAGTGACCTTGACAGGCCAGGCCCTGCCCTGTGGGTACCGGAGGAACCCAAGCAGATGCTCCTCGCTGACCCAGGAGGAGAGGATGGTTGTTTAGGTGGAGAATATGAAAAGGGAAGGGCAGACAAGAGAGAAGCGAGCTAGGAGGCCGTTACACTTGTTCACTTGAGAGCTGATGGTTCTCTGCATGAGGGGGTGGCCATGGAGATGGGGAGAAGGGTTAGATGGCGTTCTCACAGGTGCTGACAGTAAGATGGGGACTTAAATGCAAAACGTTCATTAAGGAAGTGACCCCACGAGAGGCAGGAATTGGGAAGCAGGAAAGAGAGTAAGGAAGCAGGATGAGGATGATGAAGCTAAACAAAGGCATAGCCTCAGGGTATCGGTTCAAGCAGCTCTGGCTCTGGGAGCTGGAAACAGTAGCAGGTGCCAGCCTGGGAAGGGAGAGCACAGAGCCTAGAGAGAGACACACAACCAAGAAAGAGGATCTGGGGACATCTGGGTGAGTGCCAACAGCACTACTGAAAGGAGAGGAAAAGCAGGAACCAAGGAAAGCACCTAAGCCACCTGCAGTCAGGTGGGTGATGCCGCCATCGTCGAGATGGAGGAAGACTGGCAGAGGATCAAGGAGGGGACTTGCTAGGTAAGAGAGGCCCATCACAGTGGCAATGTCAGGCAGACTGTTGGTGTGGGTCTGGGGTCTGCCCTAGAGACACACCTGGGAGTCATCCCATCGGCTGGGAGCATGACAGGTGTCTGAAGCCATGGGACCATGTGGAGGTGACTGGTCAGATAAATGATGGTGCCTCTTTTATTTAAGGACCCCATTTCCCTCTCCACCCTGTCCCTCATTCTACTCCCTGTCTTTGACTCCCAGGATGCCCTGTGTTCTGTGCTGCCACAGGGCCTTAACATATGCTGCTGCTTCTGCTGGGAATCTCTTGCTTCTCCTCCCCACTTGGTTGATTTCTATTTATATCAAAGCCCTTGACTCTCCCATGGCTTCCTCAGGGAGGTGTCTCGAAGCCCCCTGTACCCCCTGCCTGTGAACGTGTACTTCTGCTTGGGAACAATGACCGCCGTTGTCAGGTTACATCTATTTGTGTGATTTTGTGGGTTTTGTCCACCAGTGGGCCCTCAGCCCCTTTCCTCCTGGCCTGGCAGTGGAAGGAGTTCCGAAGACACTGCTGTGATTCTTTCTTTCCTGAAACTGGAGCTCGTTCGTCGGGTCCCCGTGGCTCCCCTAGCAAAGCCCAGGTGCCGTAGCTAAGGATTGGATCCGCTGCCCGGAACCTGACTATTTGTCCAGCTGTATCCCTGGTGGAGATATTCTCTGCCTTATGCAGATCTAATGGTTCACCCTCCCTTTCTGCCAGATGCCGTGTGACCCAGTTAGCGGGCCTCCCTGTCCCCATTGCTAACCGCTGGCAGCATTCATATCTCAGGAGTCCTTCCCCATGCCTGTCCCTGTGGGTCTCCCCAGCCCTCCTGCCTGCAAGGACTATATTTCTTTTCTTCTTGCTCTGTATACCTGCCCATAGAGCCCGTAACACATTCAGCCCTTCTGGAACACTTGGCAAATCTACCTTCGCCTCCTTTGTTCTCTGAGGGCAGCAGCCAGGCAGGCTTGGGTCCTGGAACAGAGCCCAGCCCTGACGTCCACTGGTCAGTGTGGGTGGAACGGACTCAAGCTGATGCTGGGCACTTCTGTGTGTGTGTGTGTGTGTGTGTGTGTGTGTGTGTGTGTGTGTGTGTCTGCACATGTGTGCACGTGTTCCTGGACCTTGAAAAGACAGCCCATCATCACCTGGCGTCCGGAAGTCTCTCCAGTAAGAAAAACATAAAAAAACCCCAGCCTCTCCTCCCAGAATCCTGGATCAAATGGATCACCCCCCCCCCCCCAGGAATAAATCCTACAGATCACTAGGGTGTTTTGTTCTGTTTTGTTTTATCAGTGTGTTTTATCTAGCAGGTGTTGAAAATTTCAGTGATCTCAGAAAATATCCCAGTTATGTTTAAGAGAGTCAGCTGAGCGTAACCCAAAAGAATCACGTACACTTATGTGTATGAAAGGAGTCTTTTAACATGTAGTGGTTCTATTCAGTGCGGTGAAATATACATACCACGAAATTTACCACTCTAACCATTCAGGGGCATTAAATCCATTCGTGTATTTGTGCAACCATAACCACCATCCCTCTCTAGAATATCCCCATCATTTCCAGCTGAAACCGCCTCATGAAACACTAATTCTCCACTCTCTCCTCCCCCCGCCCCAGGCAACCACCATTCTATTTTCTGTCTCTGAACTTGACGATTGTAAGGGTCGCATGTAAGTAGAATCATACGGTCTTTGTCCTTCTGTGACAGGCTTATTTCACTGGTATGATGCCTTCAAGCTTTATCCATATTGTAACACATCAGAATTTCCTTCCTTTTTAGGGGTGAGTCATGTTCCATTGTATATATCATCCCCTTATGGATTATATTTTCTTATTTTCTGTATTTTTGAAACTCTGGCATTTGGAGCCTTGATCCTGGAGAGACTGCCTCCCCCAGGGGTAGCTAATGCATAGAGAGAGCGAAGGACTCTCCCATAATTGCACCTTTGATACACAAATCAGCAACCCAGAGCTCACGCTCAACCATCCTCTTTATCAAACTCACACGCCATGCCAATATTCCCCCTCACTTAAATCATCCCAGGGCCAGGTTCTGGCCCACTAGGGGCCACTGCTATGGCCGAGCCCACCAAAATTACTCAAACCATTAAATCCTAACCTTACCTGGGGACTTACCCTCTTGTTCCATTCCCTGCCACAAAAATCCCAGTAAAGGCACTGGGCCATGCTCCTGCCTCTCTGCTTCCTGACCAACACTACTTCCCCGCATGGCCTTGCCTCCTGTTCCCAGGGATCTGTGAGTGTGAACTTCCTCCTTCATGACAATGGGTTTCGAAATCGTGTGTCTTTGGTACATTTTAACACAACCATATTGTATGTATCTATTCATCTGTCAGTGGACCATTTGGGGACATTTGGATGGTTTTCATCTTTTGGCAGTTGTTGGTTTTTCTTTAAGTTTTTTGTTTTTTTTTTTTTAATTATTTGAGAGAGTGAAAGCGAGAGAGATCACAAAGGGAGAGGGAGAAGCAGACTTGCCGCTGAGCAGGAATCCCGATGCAGGGCTCGATCCCAGGACCCCAGGATCATGACCTGAGCTCAAAGCAGACGCTTAACCGACGGAGCCACCCAGGTGCCCCAGCTATGGTGGTTGTTTTTGTTTTTGGTTTTGGTTTTTTTGTTTTTTTATCATCATGAGATATGTCAAGCATGCAAAAAGAAGTAACAAGAGTAATGGATGTCCACATATGACCTCCTGCTCTGACTTTCCCTGGAGCCTCCCTGTGCCCCTACCTATGTCCCCCTTTTCCTAGAAGGATTCTCTCTTCTCCATCAGTGTTCTCCATCGCAGGCAGGAATGCACCTTTTAATTCCATATCAATGTCCTCGTAACTAGTAGATAGTATTATCCTGCACATTTTTTTAAATTTAGAGAAACAGCATCATAGGCTTTTCTCATTCAACATTATGCTTGAAGCTTGTAGATTTAGTTCATTCATTTTACCGGACTGGTTACTATTCCATTGTTCGAATATACCACGATTTATGCATCCATTCCCCTAGAAGTGGGCGTTCTGGATGCTTTTCACTCAAACATGAATGTGTGTGTGGTGTGTGTGCGCTATGTGTGGCCATCTCCAGGGGACGGACCCAGGCAGGGACCTAAGCGTATGTATGTCTTCGGGTATCAGGGGCACCCAGACTCTTCTCCAAGCGGAGATGCAAATTTGCGCCCCAAGCAGCTGGTGAAAGGATTCCTATAGGGACTGGCTCGAAACCCTCAAATTCACTTCTACACCAGACACAGCTTGGTCACGGCCCTTCTTTCAGGAGTGAATGCTGTCCTCCGAGTATGGTTTTGGCTTGAGCGGGACAGTGGTTTCCTGGGACTTCTTTCCACCATGAAGTCGGTGTTTTTTAGCCAGGATGTTTCTGGAGGGGAGCCCCTTGTTTTTCCTGGCGGGGGGGGCTCATTTGTGCATAAAAGCAGCAGTGGGAGACTGGCTGACCAGCAAATTGTACCCACTCGGTCCCTGAAGTCCGCTTGGCCGCCCGCGGATGTGCACTTGAATCGGACCTGGGGAAGGAGACCAAGCTGAGCCTTGCCCCAGCCCCGCTCCGCCCCGGAATTGCGGTGCCCTGGCCAATCCCCGGCCAGAATTGCCCCAGCAATTCGCCGGCAGTTGGCTTGGCAGATTTACAGGCATCGAACCAAAGAAAATATTTGCTTAATAACGTACTTGTTGTGAAGGGTCCTTGTGCTCTTGTGCTCTGACAATGCAAAGTGTTTTGGCAAAGAGGAGGCAAATTTCTTTGAAATTAGGATATTCAAAGTAACTACTCAACTCAGGCCTTTTGATACTGCTTTAAGAAATCTGTTTTGCCCATAAAATCATGGTTCTGCTGTTGATGCCATTCAGCTGACATTTATTCCAATTTTCAAATAGCAGTTCCTTCCACTTTACCTTCTGTAACTCAAAATCGGGATCTTGAATTCCTCGGGAAATTGTTTTTGTAATATCCTAAAGCGAAGATACTTGCAAATGTGTGCTTTTTAGAACTACTGTAAATTTTAAATTCAGGATTAAAGTAACCGTTTATGTGCGATCTTGTCTGTCCCGTAAATCACCAAGTGTTTTATTCTCTGTTCTTCGAGTGTGTCTCAATTGCCCTGTGTTTTCCCGAGACTGGAATTGCTGTTTACCCGGGTTGAGATCGGCTCAAAAACTGTTCCCTGTGCTTTGTAAGCTCTGAGCGTTTGCTGCTGGCCCTACCCAAGACCTCCACAGCTGTGGGTGCCTAGGTAGGGGTGGCAGGGGTCACAAGTCTGGTAAAACCTGTGGCGGGAGGGGCACCTGGGGGGCCGCAGTGAGCTGTGCTTCTGACTCTTGGTTTCGGCTCAAGTCATGATCTAATGGGTGGTGGGATAGAGCCCTGAGTCAGGCTTCCAACTCCCCTGGGAGTCTGCTCGAAGATTCTCTCCCTCTGTCCCTCCCCCACTACTCACATGCATGCTCTCTCTCTCTCAAATAAATAAATAAATAAATCTTTAAAAAAAAAACAACTATGATGAGTTCTTGCCCCATTTTTCTTAGGGGTCTCAACTCCCTTGTGAGCTCCTGGGCATCCCACTTGTGCTCAAGCTCAGGCAGCTAGCTACCAGCTGGCATCTTCCAGGCACCAGCACCACTGAGTCTTTGCCCACAGGTGCCTGCTTCTGCTGGGACAGCTTGTCCCTTCCCTCCGCCCAGCCTCCTGGTTTCTGCCCTTCCAGTGCTCCAGGTGGCAGGTGGGGAAGAAGGCCCCCTGCCCAGTCTGCAGAGGGATTAGGGATTGAACCCTCTGTGCCCAGATTTCAAGAAGAGATCTTTGTCTCTAGGAGCCAGATGTGCCCCGGACTGGACAGGGGACGGGCTGAAGGGTAGACCCTTGGCTGTGATCTGGGGCTCCTGTAGTGGATCATTCTTGGTCACCTGCTCCTACTCCCTGTTCCTCAAGGAAACGGACTTCTGGGGCAGCCTCACCATTTGCCAGAAACCTCTCCATTCTAGCTTGCTTGAGTTCACCATACTTGGAATACAAAGTTTCCTTGAGGTTGGCAAAGCTTGTCACCTGGTTAACTATATTCCTAAATGTTGATTATCCCAGTCCCTTCCCTGGGACATCATTCTGATGTTACTTCTTGACTGGCGCAGCTGAGCACAAGCTACTGGGGTGGGGTGGAATATTGGGACGATCAGGGAAGGGGAAGGGAGCATTCGGAGGTCCAACACATAGTCAGGAGAAGGCAGGGCCATGAGAACTCTCCAAACGTCTCTGGGCTTTAATTATCCAACCAGGAAATGAGTGGTTTGTACTAGTTGTATTCCTCAAGCTCTTCCAACTACTTGGGGATAGAATCAAAAGTTGATTTATTTGTATATTTTTCAAAACAGTGGTTCGTATGCAGATTTAGCAAACATCCAATACATCTTTCTCTTTGGTGACCTCATTTGAAATATTCATCCGTTTTCTGCCTTGATTTTTTGCTAATATATCTGTGTATGGCTATGAATTTCCCTGTAAGCACTGCTTTATCTGTATCCTACATATATTGATAGTATTTTCACAACCATTCAGTTGTATTTTTTTTAAAGATTTTATTTATTTATTTGACAGAGAGAGATCACAAGTAGGCAGAGAGGCAGGCAGAGAGAGAGGAGGAAGCAGGCTCCCTGCGGAGCAGAGAGCCCGATGCGGGGCTCGATCCCAGGACCCTGAGATCATGACCCGAGCCGAAGGCAGCGGCTTAATCCACTGAGCCACCCAGGTGCCCCAGTTGTATTTATTTTTAAATTTCCAAGATCATTTCTCAATTGACTTAAGAATGCTTTAGAGGCATAGGGTTAAAACAATTTGGGGGTGGCAGTGAGGGATACATTTAAAAGCTTCAAAATCCAAAATGACTAAAGAAAGTCATTTCCTTCTACATTCTAATCCTTCTACCCCATCCACCAGGAACCCATTCGTAGGCAGTGAATACTGGTCATTAACTGAGTGTCCTCCCACCTGTGGTTTATGTGCATAAGGCAAAATGTATATAGATGAGAATATAAACAATTATTATATGCATATGTAAATATGCATATATCCCTTTCCCCCTTCTTAGACAAATCCTATTCCTTTACATCTGTATGGAAAAGGCTGCTTCATTTATTTTTTATAACTGCGTAGTGTTCCATCAAATGCATGTACCAAATCTAAATACCAAGTTCTCTATTGAAGAACATTTCTGTTGACTATGGTTTTTCAAGTTTATAAACAATGTTGTCATAAAAACCGTTTTTAGGGCACCTGGGTGGCTCAAGCGACTGCCTGCAGCTCAGGTCCTGGGATCGAGTCCCGCATTGGGTCCCCTGCTCAGGGGGAGCCTGCTTCTCCCTCTCCCTCTGCCTCCTGCTCCCCCTGCTTGTGCTCTCTCTCTCAAAAAAATAGATAAATAAAATGTTAAAAAAAACCCTTATTTCGAAATATGTCATTTCACAGATGTGGAATTTCTAGGTCAAGTGTATGTGCATTTGGATTTTGATAGCTGTTGCTGAAAGCCTTGTACAGATCCCTTCCACGCCTTCCAATGCTGCCATTTTACATTTCCAGGCATAGTATAAGGTTCTATTTACCCATCAGCTTTGCCAACAGAGTGTCTTCTCAAATTTTGGTCCTCTGTTGCTCTACTAATGATAAAGGTATCATTTTAGCTTTAATTTGCATTTCCCTTATTATGAAGTAGAGCATCTGTCATATATTTTATTTATTTATTTTTAAATATTTTATTTATTTGACGGAGAGAAATCACAACTAGGCAGAGAGGCAGGCAGAAAGAGAGGAGAAAGCAGGGTACCCTCGGAGCAGAGAGCCGGATGCGGGGCTCGATCCCAGGACCCTGGGATCATGACCAGAGCCGAAGGCAGAGGCTTTAACCCACTGAGCCAACCAGGTGCCCTGCATCTATCATATATTTTAAAGCCATTCATGTAGATCTTGGTTTCTAAACGCCATTCTCCTGATAAAAGGAACCAAGACTTCTTGGAGAAATGGCTGAGTCCCTGGGGCAGGGAAAATGCAAGATAGACCCGGAGCATCTTGTTGGGTCAGAAGTAAGGAAGTGCTAACAAAGGAAAACAGCCCAGCCACCACCATGGCAGGGGTACATTAAAGCGTGGTAGGAGCCAACTGGAAAAGCTCCCAATGCCCCAAACTGGAACAATTTGACCAGCAAAATAAATAATGTAGTACCACACTATAGGCAAGAATATAAATTAAATATACATGTGCCCACATTGACAAATAAATGATTGTATAAATAAATAAATAGGGGAAAACAGACAAATCTTTCTCATGAAGGAATTCTGAGTCATTATGTAGGTTCTCTCCTCTTCAAAAGGTTAAGTTTAATTCCCTTTCCCTTGAGTTACTGGGCTTAGGGAATGGCTTCCTATGAATAGAGAATGGAAAGAGAAAATAGAAGTCTGACTGGAGGAACCTGGCCAACACGATCTGGGCTTCTATTGTGCATGATGTCGCTTGGCTATGGTGCACTCTCTGATCTGACAGGAGGTGAAGGGCATTCACTTCGGCAGTACTCTTCCCCCAAACTCGTAACTCCAGTGGAATCCTTAAACAAACAAACAAACAAACAAACAAACAAACAAACAGAATGTGAGACGATCTCAGACTCAGAACATTCTACAAAATACCTGACCACGACTCTTCCAAACTGTCGAGGTTGTGATAAACAAGGAAAGATGGCCTAGGAGGTATGTAAATGTAATGTGGGGCCCTGGATTTGGACCCTGGAACAGAAAAAGGACATTAGTGGAAAAATTGGTAAAATCTGAACAGAGCTTGTAGTTTAGTTAATAGTAATGTACTATTGTTATTAGCCTGGTTTTGATCAATATACCACAAGTTATGTGAGTGTTAACATTAGGGAAACTGGGGAAGGCATGTAGGACAACTTTGTATGATCTTTGCAACTTTCTGTAAATCTAAAATTATTCCTCAATAAAAGTTTCATTTTTAAAAAGTTACTTGTATTTCTTCTTTTTAAAATGTATAGTTCGGTCATTTCTTTTGCCAAGGTTTTTCAGTTGTTAGTCTCTTGTTTATCTGTAGAAGCTCTTTATATATCAGGCATTGAATATAATATGAATTATGCATATTTCCCCCAGTTTGAATTTGTCTTTTGATTTTACTTACATTTTTTTCCCATTCAGAAATGTTTTCATTTAGATAGCCAAATTTTCATTTTTTTTTCTTTTATGGCTTTTAATTTTGTATTACAGTTAGAAACTCTCCTTCCCTCCAAAATTATAAAATAATTCTCCCATGGTTGACTCAAGTGCTTTTACTTCAGATGTGTGTTTTTTACATTTCCAGCATTGTATGACACCAACTTTTAGAAATTCTTAGAAATGTATTAATTTCTAAAGCTGCATTGGAGCAGTCAGGAGACAGACAACATGGGTAATTGAACGGAGAGGATCTACTATAAAGGACTCAGTTGTTAACTAAGGAACAGAAAAGGTAGAAAGAGAACTCTGTAAAGTATTCAGGCAGCTGGCAACCCCAGGAAGAAGCTGCCATGCTCAGGGCTGAGGAATCAAAGAGAAGAGGCTGGAATGACCAAGTAGAAAGTTAGAGGAAGGGTCCCCTCTTCTGTGCTTCTGTGCCTGGGACACACGGAGGCTCTGAGGAGCCACAGCTGGCCGTGCCAGTGTCTCAGAGGGGTAGTGTGAAGGCTCGATGAAGTTGCTTTGCGAATTTTGGAAAAACCTACTGGATTCCAGTGTTGCTTGGGCGGGAATTGCTGCCCCGTGGTGACCAGGCTTTGCTGGCATACTGTTCACCCGACAGGAAGCAAACAGGGAGGCGCAAGTCCCTTCTTCCTCCACTAGCTTTGCAGTCGGTCTCTTTAGTGCCCCCTGTTGGCAGAACCTAACAGGGACCTTGCCGGCCACACAGAAATGCCAAATAGAGAAGAGTGGTTTGGAGCCGAGTGGATAATTTAATAACTGATCCATTTGCTTCAGTGACTTGTGCACACTTCTGGCCATCTTCTCCCCTCTTCCACTGGACTGACCAGCTACAGTAGCCACTTAAAAGCATCTTAGCTTTCATTTGTTTTTTTAATCCCTCAAAATAAATGGTGTCATTACAATTGTGTCCCGTCGATGCTGCAAACATTGCATGTTTCTCCATTTATTTGCCTGCCATGCCTTCTCCCGTCTCAGACCTTTTCTTAGGGGATTCTTTTCCCTCTTCTTGGAGCACATTCTCTTGGACCTCCTTTGGTTGGGATCTATTGCTGGTGAACCCTAAATTTTTACATGTCCATAATGAGTTCATTTCACAATCATGGAACTCTGAAGATACTTTTACTTGGCCTCCTGGCTCCCATCGTTGTTGGTGGTAAGTCTGTTTTCAAGCCTGTCATTCTTTTATCGATGCTCTATCTTTTCTCTATGCAGACTTTTAAGATCTTTCTACCGTACAGTCAGACAACTTGGTGGATTGTGGAAAGACAATAACGTGTGTTTAAAAAGGTGTGTTCCAAAAGATCGAACATGGGGCGCCTAGGTGGCTCAGTGGGTTAAAGCCTCTGCCTTCGGCTCAGGTCACGGTCCTGGGGTCCTGGGATTGAGTCCCGCATCGGGCTCTCCACTCAGCGGGGAGCCTGCCTCCCCCTCTCTGCTTATGATCTCTGTCTGTCAGATAAATAAAATCTTTAAAAAAAAAAAAAAAAGATCGAACATTGCTCTTGGCCCAGCACTGGCTGGCTCAGTCAGTGGAGCATCCAACTCTTGACCTCGGGATTGTGAGTTTGAGCCCCACGTTGGGTGTAGAGATTACTCTGAAAAATATATAAAATATTTAAAGAAAATTAAAGATAAAATAAAAGGACATTGATCTGGAGAGAGACAAATGGTAATGGTGGTCAAACTCTTGCCCTATCTCTGAGACCTTATGCAAGTTTCTTAACAGCTGAGTCCTGTGACTCTGTGATAAGAACAAATGTACTCTGCGGAAAAGCCACAGTCACGGGGTCTGGACAAATGGGGACACCCCCCCCCAACATGGTCACGATTACTCCCACTGACCCCATTTTGTTGATCGTCACTGCAGTCTAAGGTTAAATTCAGCTCTGCCAACAATGATGCGTGTGTTTGTTTTGAAATTTCAAAACTCAGTTCCAGCTATGGTTCATTTTATTGTTATTGCCTGTTACATAGAATTTTCTCTTGCATCAACTTAATGAAGGGATTCACAAAGCTCTGCTAATTAACTTCTCAGCACAAGCTACAGCAGCTCGGACTCAGAATAGTACCGCATCAAAACCAGACGAAAGAAGAAAGGGAGGTTGGGTCCTCCTTTGGGGAAGAGAACAGTAATTGTTTTCTGTTTCTATCCACATGGGATGGCATGGTGTGTTCATGAACACTGCCGCAGTCAGAACAAGGAAAGCTACTATTCTCGGAACTGACAGCTTTGGGACTTTTTTTTTTTTTCCCCATCACAAATTTTGATTTAGAAGTTTTCTTAATGTTGTCATCATATTTATATGTGTCCCGGAAAACTTGACATTGAAAAACAAGCAGTTTCCCCTTGAATTAAAAGCAGATCATGCATCTGGGAGATTATCTACTTTCCCGGTTCTCTCGTTAACATGTTTACTCAACAGAGCCTTTGCGGTGTTTCTTTTAGGTCTTGAAACCACCCAGCCATCCATGCACCTATCCTGTGTTCCTCCTTAAAGAACCAAAGTTGTACTCCTTTTAAAATCTCACTTTTCTCACCTTTTTGAATGCATTGAGGTTGTACAAGGGAAAAAAGACATCTATTGAGAAGCAAGTTTGTATGAGAGGATTCATAAGTCCTCAGCTATCAACCTATGAAGTGTAGGAATGGAAATGTCTCCCTGTTCCATAAAAGCATGAATACTAATACAATTATTCTTTTTTTTTTAAGATTTTATTTATTTATTTGACACACAGAGAGAGATCACAAGTAGGCAGAGAGGCAGGCAGAGAGAGAGAGGAGGAAGCAGGCTTCCTGCTGAGCAGAGAGCCCGATGTGGGGCTCGATCCCAGGACCCTGAGATCATGACTTGAGCCGAAGGCAGTGGCTTAACCCACTGAGCCACCCAGGCGCCCCACAATTATTCTTGATATTGCAAAAGAAACCATCACTTCTGATACATGTGCTCTACAGGAAGATAATCTACTTTTTTGCCTGAACATTGTTTATACCATGGGACACTCTGTGTGGGTGTTAATATTTTCTTTTTTTTTTTTTCCTAAGACTTACGTATTTGAGAGAGAGGAAAGGGGCAGAGGGGAGAGGAAGAAGCAGAGAGCCCAATGCGGGGCTCGATCCCAGGACCCTGTCATGACCTGAGCCGAAGGCAGATGCTTAACCGACTGAGCCACGCAGATGCTCCCTAAAGGATTGTTAATATGAAGCTAGTGGACATTCAAGTCCTGTATGTTATGGGACCTCCAGGTACATTTTCTGAGTTTGTGATTAAGATTATAAATCACTCAGGCTGTTTTGAAAGAGCTAGCTGGAGAAAGAAAGGGAAAGTCAAGGGGCCCTCTGAAGCACACTTCTGTGTGTGTCTTCCGTGCACACAGACTGGAAGGGAGCACGCAGTGGTCAGCCCTCCGAAGTGGGTGGCCTTGGTTGGAGCCATTTCTCCAAACCTTCTGTCCCTCCTTCTGGGACTTTGCTCTGTATTTCCTGACCCGAAATCCTGAGAACATCCATCCCCTGGGGCCGTCCATTTCCCTGTTTCATCCCTTAATGTTTCCGCTGTAAGGAATGTCCCTGCTTCAGGGGTCCCCCAGTCAAGTCTTATCCTCGTGGGTCTCTGCGTTTGGACAGGCCGCTGAGAGGAATTTAAGTAGGAAATGGCCAAAAGAATGAACCCTTAAAGATTCTTTACATTTTCTGAGAGAAATCTATAAACTTGAAGGAATGGCTATTAGGGGAAACATGCCGGAGGGTCTAAATGGGCCTGGTTCAACCAACAGGGCATCTTCAGCTACTCTCTCCCTCACCCCAAACTGGTATTCTATTTTTTTAAAATTCCTTCTCTCTCTTTTTTTTTAAGATTTTATTTATTTATTTGACAGACCAAGATCACAAGTAGGCAGAGAGGGAGGCAGAGAGAGAGGAAGAGAAGCAGGCTCCCCACGGAGCAGAGAGCCCGATGCGGGGCTTGATCCCATGACCCTGAGATCATGACCTGAGCCGAAGGCAGAGACTTAAACCCACTGAGCCACCCAGGTGACCCTAATACATTCTCTTGATGAACCATTTCCTCAGGAAACCTCCTTAGAGCTTGCTGCCTAACCCCTGACTGTTATCTGATCTGGAACAACGCTGCTCCTCACACTTGCTGGGGCCTCTCTGAACATTTTTATTTTTAAATAAATAAATAAAAGACTCTGTTGCTCTGGGTCTCACACCCCAAGCCAGTCAGTCACATGTCCTCACATGACCACATTTCCTGCTCCTTTGGGCTCCGCTGAGAGAAGAGGCTGAAGCCAGGAGATCATGCCCCAGTTGTGTGGCTGCATCTGCAGTGGTGGGGACAGAGCCTACAGGGTCCAGTGTTCCCTCTGCGCAGAAGGCTTCACAACTGAGGGGCGCCTGGATGGCTCAGTCGGTTAAGCGTCCCATTCTTTTTTTTTTTTTTTAAGATTTTATTTATTTATTTGACACACAGAGATCACAAGTAGGCAGAGAAGCAGGCAGAGAGAGAGGAAGGGAAGCAGGCTCCTTGCTAAGCAGAGAGCCCGATGCGGGGCTCGATCCCAGGACCCTGGGATCATGACCTGAGCTGAAGGCAGAGGCTTTAACCCACTGAGCCACCCAGGTGCCCCTTAAGCGTCCCATTCTTGATTCCAGCTCAGGTCACAATTTCAGGGTCGTGCAATTGAGTCCTGTGTGGGGCTCAGGGCTCAGCGGGGAGTCTGCTTAGGATTCTCTCTCTCCCTCTGCCCCTCTCTAAAATCAAACCCTCCCCCCAAAAAAGAAAAAGAATTGAGATGCACAGTGGGACACATAGTGGGTGCAGGGGAATGGCTCAGATACGTAGGTAAAAAATCACTGTGATTACAGGTACATGCCTGCTGTGCCCTCCCAACCACCAAATACAGTCTGCCTGATTCGTGATTTATCTTTACTTATTGGTTCCCATTTGGAAGATTTAGTTTTGTTTCCTTCTAGATTGTTGTGGTTTATTGTTTCTTCATCTTTAATATGTGTGCAATTTATTTTCATGTGTGGTGTGAGGTATGATCCAACTTTCCTCCCCTCTATTGCTAGCCAGTTGTCCTGGTGCTATTTCTAAAGACTCCCACTCTTGCCTATTGAGTATGATGGACTGATTGTTTCTGATAAGCTGTGCCATTCCTCCATGTGCACAATGTGTGAGTGTGTTGGGCTACAAGCAGAAAACCTACCCAGCTATGCCTTAGATGGTGGAGGGTGGGGAGGTTGCCTATGTAAGCCCAGAACAGACAGTTCCTGGCTTTGGTTTGGTTACCTAACAATGCCATGAGGCACCGGGATTTTCTCTCTTTGCATCCATTATCTGAATCATGTCTGTCACCTTCCGCACCTCCATAACGGCAAGGCGGCTGTCATCGTGCCAGGCTTCATTTCTGCTTTCAGAACAGGAAGAACGCAGTGGGGAAGGGGGTGCCAGCAGCAAGCAGAAACAAGGTTCCCCAGAAACTCCCCATCGACTTCTGCCTATGTCTCATGGACCAGCACCCAGTCACATTCTGCTTCCTTGAACTGCAAGGGGAGCTGGGAAAATAGGTCACTGGACTGTCCTAAGTGGCTTAAAAGAATCATGTTCACCTTGGGCTGGGTATAAAAGTGTAGGCTCAAGTCCCCACATACCTTCGCCTCTGGATTTACTACTGTGGGGTTATAGTCCCCCTGAGCGAATACAGCCAGGGGCACTGGCACAAGGAGAAAGCAAACAGACATCAGCTCGATCTCCCAGATGCGTCTGTGTTCTCTCATTGAGCTTATTATTCAGCCTGTGCAAGGTAGCCTGGGAGGCATTTCCAAACTTTCCCAGCAGGACTGGCTGGCCACACCACCACCTGACCCCACAGAGAGAAGGTAGAGGGCACTGTGCTGCCTTTGTAGAGCCCAGATCGGGGGCAGAGAATAGGGGATGCTTCTGTTACTCTGGTATATTCATTTCTTACTGCTGTTGTAACAAATTACTCCAACTTTATTTTTTTTAATATTTTATTTATTTGAGAGACAGAAAGAGCTACAGAGGGAGAAGGAGGCTCCCTGAGCCTGATGCAGGGCTCAATCCCAGGACTCTGGGATCATGACCAGAACCCTAACCAGCTGAGCCACCCAGGTACTGTTATCACAGCTTTAGTAGCTGAAAAGGAATGCAAATTTAGCTTAAAGTTCTGGAGGTCAGGAGTCTGAAATGGGTCTCATTGGGCTAAAACCAAGGTGTCAGTAGGGCTGACTCCTTCTGGAGGCTTCAGGGGAGAACTTGTTCAGTGCCAACTACCCAGAAGTGTGGCAACTTCAGATCTCTCTCTGGTTTTGTCTTCATGTTGGCTTCTCTCTTACAAGGATTTTTGTGGTGACATTGGGCCCACTGGATAATCCAGGATGATCACCCCACCTCAAGGTCTTTACCTTAGTCACATCTGCAAAGTCTCTGGGGGTTAGGACCAAATATTTCTCCTTGATGTCCCAGGTAAAGGGCAGCTGATTCAACCTGTGGGTGTGGGACAGGAAACGAGGGAAAGAAGGGAAATGGGGGCAGGGTAGAGCTAGGAACCTTTGAGAAAGGCCATGGCTCATTGGTTTCAGGGAATCAGTGTCAGCTCAACATTGTGGAGAACTGGGTCTGGAGGCTCCTCAGTCTGGTTCCAGGGGCCCCAGTCTGAGACCCACAGCTTTCCTCCCTTCCTCCCTCCTCATGTGCGACTGGCCCCAATGCAGAAGCCCTCAATGCCCTGGTGCCAATCCTCTTCTGTCCCCTCTGGTCTGCCTGACCTCAGTCCATGCCAGCTTCCTCTTGTCTGGTTTCCTACCTCCATCTAGCCCACTACAGTGTGGCCTGAATGAGCCTTCCAAGTCAGAAAGCTGAACAAATCACTCCTCTTTTGCTTAACATTCTGGGACAGCTCTGGGTTACCTTTTAGGAGATAGCCCTACATCCCCAGCTTCACAGAGCAGCCCCCCACAGCCTGTGGCTCATTCTCACTTCTAGGAGATAGCCCTACATCCCCAGCTTCACAGAGCAGCCCCCCACAGCCTGTGGCTCATTCTCACTTCATTTCCCAGAGTGTGTAGACAATTGCGTTCCACCCCCACTCTCCCTCCTTGCTCCAGATGGGTTCTGGCCTCTTTGCCTTTGCAGATGTGATTCCCTCTACCTGACACCCTTCCTTCCACTTCTCATCTGCCAACTCCTATTCTTCTTTCAGGGTCTTGGGGAATCTTCAGGATCAGCCGGGATCCTGTGGATGCAACAGAAACTGATTCTGACTGGTCCACACGAGTGGGGGCTGGGTGGTCCCCTGAGAGTTGTCAGCACAAGAGGAAAGGATGTTGGATGCTTGGGGACAATGTCCAAGTCTACACTTGCCCCCTCCAACATACCAGCATGGGCTTGGTGCCCTGTGGATGTCCAGAGCCCTCGGCATGTAGCTCAGCCTTGACACTGACCGCATTGAGTCCTTAGTGGCTGACTTGCTTGACTGCCTCACTGCCCCAGCTCCGGATGAAGACCTTGCCTTGCTCAGGTGTGCATCTCTTGGTCAGTACAGGGCGTGGTGCACAGCAGCTGGGAGATTGTAGAATGTGGCAGGGATCTGAGGGGCAGTTCCAAATTCCAAACTCCAAGGAACTGAGAGATCTGTGAGCTGTGGGAGGGCACTGGCATAAGGCAGACAGAGGGGAAACTGAGGCTGGGGCCCTGAGTCCTTTCTGCTCAGAGATTTCTTTCTCAAGAATGGGGAGATTCGTGGTGCATACTGTGCAAAAGTGTTTGGCCAAGTCTAGGAAAGGTAGAGGCTCACTCTGGCTCAGCAAGCCCTCCTGCGTGTGTGCCCAACAGCAATGCATGCACATGCCCACTGAGACATCACGTGAGCTCCTAGAGCAGTTATACTCAGGACAGCATGACAGCTCCAAGCTGGAAACGACCCAACGCCTTCCTCTGGACAATAGATAAATAGTTTGGACTATTCACAAAACGGAAAGAAAACTTGTGGAATTGACTCACTGTACAGCAGTTGGGGGTTGAAACAGAACACAGAGGTTCCTTTGTGTTCAAATGAACACATATTTCAAGCATATCCCTGGAAAGGAATATGCTTGAAAAGGAAACCCCAAATCTGTTTAGGGAACAGGTTTAACCCAGGGAAATTTAGAATCGAGTATAATGATAATGGAGTAGATCAGAACTACTGTCTTCATCATTTTGTGTTAAGCTCAGAAATCTACTTTATATCTCTGGCATTTTAAGGACTTATAAAGTTTAAGAGAATTGAATATATTTGAACGTTCACATCAGACATGTGATTCTAATTTTAAATGTGGTCAAGTCATTGACTTTGAGCTGTGACTGTAAGTTGAAATCTTACCAAGTTGGTAAACAGTTTTTGAATATTTCAAAATCCCCATAATTTAAGTTTAGTGTATCTGATTGATAAGAATCACTTAAGGACTTGGGAAGATTTGTTAGTCAGATAATTGAAAAACTTAGAAACGGAATATAATAAACTCTGATTGCAGCTTTAAATGTTTAAAGGAGTTTAATTAACTAAGTAGGTAAATGGTACAAACATTAATCAAAGTTCTCCTTAAAGATGATTGTTAAAATTGTCTGGATCTATTCATAGAATGGGATTTGTAAGTTGCATTTAAAAGCTCAACAAAGAATTAGGACTTAAGAACCAACTTAAAGGAGAAGACAGGCAGCAACCTCTTTGACCCCCACCATAGCAATTTCTTACTAGACACGTCACCAGGGTCAAGGGAAACAAAAGCAAAAATGAGCTTTTGGGACCTTATCAAGATAAAAGTCTTCTGCACAGTGAAGGAGACAATCAACAAAACTAAAAGTCAGTCTACGGAATGGGAGGAGATATTTGCAAATGACATATCTGATAAAGGATTAGTATCCAAAAATCTATAAAGAACTTATTAAACTCACCTGCCCCCCAAAACCCTAAACACAAAGAGTCCACTTAAAAAACGGGCAGAATACACGAATAGACATTTTTCTAAAGAAGACATCCAGATGGTTAACAGGCACACAAGAAGGTACTCCACATCACTCATCATCAGGGAAATACAAGTCAAAACTACAGTGAGAGACCACCTCACACTGGTCAGAACGGCTCAGATAAACAACACAGGAGACCACAGGTGCGGGCGGGGGTGCAGGGAACAGGGAACCCTCTTGCCTTCTTGGTGGGAATGCAAACCGGTGCAGCCACTCTGGAGAACAATATGGAGGCTCCTCAAAAAAACTAAAAATAGAACCACCTTCTGATCAGTCCAGCAATTGCACTACTGGGTATTTGCCCAAAGGATATTAAAATGCACGTTTGAAGGAGCACGTGCACCCCAATGTTTATGGCAACATTATCAACAATAGCCAAACTATGGAAAGAGACCAAATGTCCATTGCCGGATGAATGGATAAAGAAGATGTGGTGTGAACACAGCCACCATCCCCACCCCCGCGCACACAGTGGAATATTACTCAGCCATCAAAAAGAATGAAATCTTGCTATTTGCAGTGTGGATGCAGCTAGAGTGTACTACGCAGAATAAGTCAGAGAAAGACAAATACCCTGATTTCATTCATATGTGGAATTTAGGAAACAAAACAGATGAACATTCGGGAGGGGTATAAAAAGAGAGTGAGAGGGAAACAAATCATACAAGGCTCTTAATGACAGAGAACAAACTGAGGGTTGGTGGAGAGAGGTGGGTGGGGGATGGGCGGGGTGGGGGATGGGCATTAAGGAGGGCACCTGTTGGGATGAGCACTGGGCATTATATGTAAAGGATGAACACTTGAACTCTACTCCTGAACCAATATTGAACTATATGTTAACTAACTAGAATTTAAATTAAAAAAAAAAAAACCTTTATGGGGTGCCTGGGTGGCTCTGTGGGTTAAGGGTCTGCCTTCGGCTCATGATCTCAGGGTCTTGGGATCGAGTCCCGCATTGGGCAGTCTGCTCGGCAGGGAGCCTGCTTCCCCCTCCCCCTCTGCCTGCCTCTCGGCCTACTTGTGATCTCTCTCTCCGTGTCAAATAAATAAATACAATCTTTTAAAAACAAACAAACAAACAAACGAAAAACCTTTAAAACATAAAATAAATAAATAAATAATTTTTGAAAAACCCAATTATAAAAATCAAAGTATTTCTGAAGTCTTTTCTCTGTCCAAAGCTGCCCTCAAGGACACCAGAAAGATCCTTGGAGTTGGACTTTGGTGGCTTAAGGGAGGATGACCGAGCCACCACTCACCCACCAATGCCAGGACATAGGGGGCAACAGGCATGGCAGGTGCTGACTGCCCGGGGTCAGTGAACCTCCAACCGAGCCTTCTGCCTTCCCCTCCCCCCGCAGCTTGGAGGTACCCCTCAAAGCAGCCATCGGCCCACTGGTAAGACCTGGGAAGCACAGAAGTTCCCTGCCTGCACACCTCACAGCCTCTGCGGGGGATGAGCATAGATATTCCCTGACCTTCACCACCCACCCCAGTCTTCAAAGCCTCTTGTCCGCTTGGTGCTTCAGTCAGCAGAATAATGGCCCCTGGAGATATCCATGCCCTAATCCCTGGAACCTTCGAAGATTACCTTACACGGCAAGAGAGACTTTGGGGGGGGTGTGATTAAATTAAGGTTCTTAAGATTTAGGGAGATGATCCTGGATTATCTGGATGGAACCTAAATGTGATTCCTTACAAGAAGGAGACAGTAGGAGATTTGACGAAAGAAGCAGCCATATGAGCACTGAACCAGGAGGTTGCGCTGCTGAACCCAAGGAATGCAGTTCTAGAAACTAGAAAAGGCAAGGAAACAGATTCCCTACCTAGAGCCCCCGGAAGGTAAGCAGTCCCTGCCATCATCTTGACTTCAGCCCAGGAAGACTACCTGCGGGCTTCTGGGCTGCTGAGCGTCGCAGAAGAAACGAGCGCTGTTGTCAATGAGTGTTGGTCATTGTCACAGCAGCAACGGGAAACCATACACCTGCGGAGAGACTTCCTTGCTCTTGGCTTTTGATGCCAGAGCTCCAGCCGGGAGGGCCCCAGGGCCTTTGCTGACCTCTTGGACCAAGTAGGAGGCCTGAAAAGATTCCAGGCATCATTTTCCTTAGCAGCTGCTGACATCTCGTCTCTTTGAAGGGATGCATATCTGCCTTCGGTCATTGGTACAACGTTCCCGAACTTGGTAATGGCGCCTTCGCCAATGGCCATGGCCGGCATGATAGTGAGCTCAGGGCCTCTCTGCGTGTCTGCAGGCAGCACCCCTTGGGGCCTGGCGTGCTGGCTGTCAGTCCTTTTCTCTGCCCACCTATCCCGAAGGCAGCCCTCCCCTGCAGGCTTCCTTCCACTGGGGGGGGGAGGTAGTTCGCAAACTGCCGGGACCACCATAGTGGCCATCGTCATCCACTGGTGGGGCTCATACTGTTGGGGACCGCAGGGCTACTGCGCCCCAGACCTGTACCCCTGCACCTCACCTTCTCCACCCTGGCACCTCCTTCCTGCACTCTTGGCAAATATGGTCTGGGGAGTCTGACAGCCCAGAGATGCCCGGCATTAGACTGGAGAGACAAGCCAAACATTTCACAAAAAACCCTAGAGGCCGCACCAGTTCAGGTCCAGGTTAAGCTGAGGTTCTCAGTAGATGGGGTGTGTCCATGTCCCTGAGTCCAATCCAGAAGTCTCCAAAGGAGGGTGCTACGCACAGGGGCAGGTATAAGACAATTTACTGGGGTGTGGAAGGAAAGGTCAAAACTCCACCTGTATTGTATTTCTTGGCTCATTCTTTTAAACTTCCATTTCTTGAAGAGCTTTTTGTATTACACGTAAGATATTAGAACAGTAATAATAGTATATAGTTACAATTAAATAAAAGCAAATGGTAGGGGCAATGTTTTTAAACCATCTTTATGAAGACGATGAGTAAAGAAAGCTTTGGCACTCTTGATCTAATCAACAAGCATTTATCGATCATGGACTGTTGGTAGAGAATTGGGTGAGATGCTGTGGAAATTTTTAAACAGAGAGAGCAGAGGGTATGGTCTTTAGCAGAGAGGTGAGAAGTGCTGCTCTGAATGACAAACTGCAAGAATATGTGTAACCCATATCATAGGCAAGGGCTAATTTTCCTAACATGTAAAGAGCATTTACAAATCAACAAGAAATGGCAACAAGAAAACGGCCTAGTGGGGAGGGAAGTGGGCAGAAGAGATCTGCGGAAATGAGCCATAAGTGGCTGTTGAACAGATGAAAAAGGTTCACTCATTGTAGGAGAGCTGTGGAGCTGTGTGTTAACGAACACTGAGATAAGATATTAGTTCTCTTCAGTTGGGTTGGCCAAGATCCACAAGTGTGACCACGTGTGTGTTGATGGTCAGATGGATGGGTCATCTGTTGTAGTGGCAATGCTCCGGAATTTCAAACACACATGCCCTCCGGGTTGGCCACTCAGCTCTGGGGAATTCACCTACCAATACACTCGTCTGCAAGAAATAAATGACATATATCTCTACCGTGGGGTACTATTCGGGCTTCAGGATATCTTGATAAGGAATGAGTTCCAAGAAATACTGGTAGTGCAAATGGCCGGAGGCTACTGTTTGTAAAAAGGAGGAAGAAAAGAATATATGACCCACACCTACAAATCTGTGGAAAGCACGGTGCTGGCAAGAGAGTGAAAACCACAGCCTCCTTTGGGGGATGCTACTCAGGACAGACCCTGGACAGGTCGAGGTGCCCTGGAGAAGGTTCTAGGTAGGGATCCACAGATCCTGGCTCTGAGGCTCCACAGAGTCTCGTTAAGTTCTCTCCAGCCTCAGTTTCTACCACACCTCCCTTAGCCCCTGGTCTTGTCAGGTGTCCGGCTGACAGCAATCTCCTAGCGCTCTCCATCAGTCGTTGGGGGCTTTCCAGGAGCTGGGCTCTGTGCTGCACGCATCATGAGCATTATTTCATGGAAACCTTGCAGCCCACCCCCCGCTCCCCCCCAAGAGACGGCAGCTTTTTGCATCTCAGTTTCCAGGTGTTGGGAGCGAGGCTTAAAGGGGTTAAAAAATTGGCCCCATGTCACCCAGAGCAAGATTCCACCCACTCTTTCCAAAGCTGAGCCTTATTCCTCTACTTACAGACAGAAAGTCAGAAAACACACATCCAGTCTGGTATCTCACTGGGTCCCGTGAATCCGATGCTCATACAGCCCTGAACCAACCTTGGGCGTCCCCCACAGCACCCGGTTTCCTGGGGCGCTGCTGCCTCACGTGCTCTCCTTGTCCCCATGAACTGACGCCAGCTGTCTCTCTGTCCTTCCTGTGCCTGGGGAGCCAAGTATGCGGCTGGTGGGGCTCTGAGGTGGTGTGGGTGCAGGCGCGATGCTGGATGGGGGCAGGGAGACCGCTGCTAGATCCAGGGGAGGAGAGGGGTTACTGTGCTACAGAGAGGCTTTCCCTCCACACCACCTCTCCATCCCCTTCTGTGGTACCATCCCCTGCCCTCCACTCTGTATCTTAGTGTTTATGGTTCATTGTCCCTCCTCCTCTGGTGGAAAGGAGGCTCCCTGTTAGAGGAAGTGTTCACTGAATGAATGAGGACCTTGGGAGTGGGAGGGGTCCCCCACCTGGAAGCCCTCAGCGTGGGGAAGCTGGAGGCGGACTAATTAGAAGCAGGGATTGGCAGCTTGTGGGACTGCTGGGAAGAGCAGTTTTGGCTTTCCTTGGTTGTTTCCAAGTTGGAAGTGAGGAGCAAATTAGGGAAGCTGGTAGTTAGAGACCGCGGCCTGGCAGTTTGGGGTCGGTGGTGGTGTGGCTGTCCCGGCCGGCTTGCAGCTGTCTGTGCATATTTACACGTGGTCTGGCCTCCGTCCGTGTACACTCAGCTCTCACGAGCCACAGAGCCCTGGGCTTGCCCTGTGCCCTGCTCTTCTCTTTCTGGGCAGTCTGTGATGCTGGGGCGCCCAAGGCTGTCCCCACGCCTGCCAGATTCCGCCTCTGCACCTGCTCCCTGATTTGTCCTTTAGAGTCCTCCTGCCAGCCCACCGGGCCTCGCAACGTGTTCTGCTCCCGGCACTGTTTGACGCAGTACACTTGCCGGTAAACCGGCCTCGGGGCGTGCCTCGGCGGGAACTGCGCCTGCGTGGAACCAGTGTGCCCAGGGGAGTGTGCTGGGTAGGCGAGGGCACCATCACTGCTTTCGGGGCTCAGTTTCTCCTTCCTCTTCGAGCTGGTTAATGGGTAGTGAGTGGTTCAGGTCTGTTGGTCCTGCTTGACGGGGAAAGACTGCTGGAGGCGCCGGGGGCGGAGCCAGCCTGATAGGTGCTGGAAGTGGGAGGAGTCTCTAGAAGCAGGCGGGCCTGGGCCCTGGGGGACACAGCAGAGCGGGACTGCTCCGTGACTTCATATCCTGGTGTGCCAGCGCGGTTGCGGGGCGGGGAGGGCTGTTTCACCAGGTCCTCCACAGAGACCCCGAGCACAGGTGCTCCCCCTGCCCAAAGGCAGCAGGAGGCTAGACCTGCAGCCGCCAGGGTCCTCAGGTTCGACACACCCAGCCCTGCCCTGCAGCTGCCCTCCCCTCTGTCCCCACCTCCGGGTCTATACCCTGTGTCCCCCACCCCTCATCCCCGCAGCGCCTCATCCCCAGGGCCGCGGGGAGCAGGAATAACCCTCACTCCTTCACTGTCAGGCCGAGCCCCCCAAGATGGGAGCAATGGCCCAGGTAGGGCACGGACCATTCCAGGTGGCAGGTAGCATCCCGATGGGGAATAAGAGTTTATTCCCAGGTCTCTGCTCTTTCAGCGCCGCCCCTCCCCCCGCCCCCCATTGGCCGAAGCGGGAGAATCTTCCTGTCCTTGCTAGTACCTTCTTCTTAAAGCAAAGAGAGAGCCCGCGGGGCTCAGAGCCCTGGGCAGGCGGAGATCCAGGCAGAACATCACAACGTTCGGTTTCCGCAGGATGCGCTTTTACGGTGTCCTCTATGGGTGACAAGCGGTGCTGATTTTCCAGTTATGCTAGTTGACAGTCTGCGGAAGCTACATTATTTAGAAGTCGGTCGACTGGGAAAAAAGCATGAATTAAATAACAATTCGAGTAAACAGAAGACGTGACAGGAGCCGGAGCGACGTGTCGGTGACAGAAGTTTGGGACTCGCTGCTCGGAGGCAAAACGATTGTCGCCTTCTGGGTCAGGAGCTCCTCCTGTTTCGTCTACTTGGGCTTCTCTTGCCTTGGACCTGGGCCCAGGGGTTTTCAGAAGCCGTATTAAACAGGTGCCTGGAACTTTCTGGGGGCAGCAGGGAGGGGTGCTGACTGCTTTGCTCATATTACCTCATTTCAGCCTCATGAACCAGGAGATCCGTGCTGTTGTCCCCATTGACAGGGGAGGCGACTGAGGCGCGGGGAGGCTAGCCTGGGTTGGGACTCCGGCTGGCTGGTTCCAGAGTCTGTGCTGTGGGCTCACACCGCGGGGCCGGCTTCCCGGCCCAGGTGCCCAGCAGCTCCATGGCAACGCTGCCATTTTGTCCGCATGTAGCCTTTTCAAATGTGTCTCTGGGCAGCGGGTGCTCTGCAGAAAAGCCTCAAGTCTCTTGGGGTACACCAGGGCTGCGGCACGGAGTGGGGCCCCCGCGTTCTGGGGACTGGGGGAAGGGAATAGTTCTCAGGTGCTTCCGGCCTCGTCCCCTGGTCAGGCAAGCCCACAGCCCTGACTGGAGGTCACTCTCCTTCCAGGGCAGAGTTCGGGGAGAAATGCCACTGAAGCAGGACCTGGGCACTCCTGGGGTCCCCTCTAGGAGCTTGGGAGCGGCCCCGCCCGGCTCCTGAAGGGTCGCAGGAGGGTACATGGCCTCTAGCCCTTACTGTATCTATCATGTCCTTCCCAGCCTTGCCAGCTGGGAAGAGGGGGGGAGCTCTTCTTCTTGGGACGTTTTCTGCTCCCAGATACCACCCAGGACGTGGGGACAGTAAGTGGGACTCTTGGGGGGAAAGAGGAGGGAGGTTCTGGTGACAAAACGACAGAGAGAGGGAGCTCAGAGAAAGCCCAGAAGTCCCCGGGGGGGGGGGGGGGTTGGGATAGCCGGTCCCTGGTCTCGGGCAGGCTCAGATCTTCCCGCAGCTCCTGATGGTGGTCTGCCGGCCTTTGCAAGTAGCAGGAGGACCCTTGCCCACAGAGAGCCCTGGAGGGCTGTGGTCAGCAATGCAAGGCCAGCACAGCACAGCTGACCGCCTGGCATCAGACCATCCCATGCGCCATGGGACCTCCTGTACTAGTCCAGAGCCTCAAAGCCTGGGCTGCAGGTGCCCTGAAAACAGAGTCCCCAGCCACCGGGGAGGCCCTTCTGTCTTTTGCATTCGTGGGCCCTTGGCCTAAACCCCCTTCTGCTGGCTACCTGAACCCCGGAAGTCCTGCCTCTCTTCCTGTTTCCACCCAGAGTCCGAGCGTCAGCCCCCATCACGGGCCACCTTGTTCACTTCCAGATGGACACACAGCCACTCCCCCGCACTCCCTTCGTCCCTCGGGGCCCTCCCTGCCCACAAACTGGCCTTGGCCCTTGGCCTTGGGGCTGAGGAAGTGTGATGTGCCGAAAGGAAATCGGGTTGTGGATGAGCAATGATCCCTAATGAAATGTGAAACATCCAGGCTGCCAGGCCGCTTCCTCAGGCGCTAGTGACACCGCGGTCCTTGTCAGCTTCACTCAGACAGCATGTGACAGCCCAGGGCCCTGAGCAACCAGCCCGATGTGCTTTCATGCACTGGGTAGGCCACACGGCCGGGTCCGGAGGAGGCAGCCTAGTGCTTGCTTCAGGGACCCTGGGTCTGAAACTTTCCAGCGGGACTGCACCCAGGCCGGGGGGTGGGGGGTCTTCCCTGCACCTGCAGGACCTCCCAGGTCCCCAAGCAGGGTCAGGCACCTCCTTGATGCTCCCGTATCCCTGATCTTTAGCATTTATCGCTGCCTTGACGTCCGCATCAAACACCTACGGGTGTTTACTTTTACCATGTGCAAGTCACGGTCCAAACGCTCTACGGAGCCTCAAAATGACCCACGAGACAGACACTACTATTGTAATTTCTATTTCACAGAGACAGGAACTGAGGCACGGAGAGGTGAGGTCACTGAGCTGGTGAGAGTTAGAGCGGGAAGCAAGCCCGGGCAGTCAGGCTCCAGAGCCCCCTGCCCTTGATTGTGGTGCCAGGCTTTCCGTCATGGCCAACTGTCTCCTTCTTGTCTGAGCATCTGCTCTACTCACCTTTACATCCGTAGTCACCGGCATCGGACCAGGTCCTCCGTGAAGACTGGTGCTCGAAATGATGGAGGGATGGATGAACGAAGGCCAGCGTCTCCTGTATGCCGCAAGAGTCACGGTGGGATCCTGTGTAGAAACTCATTCCCATTCTCGAGGTTGAGACCTCCCGCCGGGTCTCAGTCTGGGGCTTTCCCTGCCCATCTGTCCCATGACCTTTATAGCTCGTACATATCCCTTCCTTGCTTTGCCTTTTCTTAGCTTCTCAATCCACTTGGATTTGGGAGGGGGAGAGAGAGACAAGTGCCCTGTCAGCCATCTGGAACCTCACGCGCCCCCGCCTCCCGCCCCGTGCCCCGAGTGATGCCACTGGGCATGTTCCTTAAGTCAGGCTCCTCAGCTGGGGAGGAAGGGGCTGAGTGGGTCCCAGCTGCAGCTGGGTTGAGGTCGATGAAGAGCCGATCTGGGATTTACCCGCTGCCAGGCGGAGGAGGTGCGTGTTGGGGAGGATGGGGGTGCAGTGAGGAACATGTCCCCAGGCGTCTGTCTCTCTGGCTCTCCACGCCAAGAGCACATTCTAGCCCGGCCTGGCGGGGACACACGTGCCATCCCCCTCCTGCGTCATCCAGCTCCTTGCGCCGTTGCCTGATGTGGCAGAGGACAGAAGTCAACGTGACACGGCACTCCGTGATCGTGCCTTCAGACGCCCTGTCCCTCTTTTACTCAGCAAACACTGACCAGGGGCCTCTGTGCGCAAGCAGGGCTTGGGTGCTGGGGAGGTGAAGGACGAGGCACGTTTCCCATCCGTAAGGAGCTTATATTTTGGTGAGGATACAGTGACGTCAATAGCAACCCAGCCCTTCTTGGAGATCCTCTCTGAGGAAATGGGAGGGGTGGGGGAGTAGTGGTTATGGAGGAGAATGATCTAGACCAGTGCCTCTTGACCTTGAACGGGCATACAAATGATGGGGGTGGGGGGTGGATCTCAGCAAATGCAGATTCTGACTCATGAGGTCTGGAGTGGGGCTGAGCTGTCGCATTTCTTTCTTTCTTTTGTTTTTTTGTTTTTTTTTAAGAGTTTATTTATTTATTTGACAGAGAGAGACAGCAGGAGAGGGAACACAAGCAGGGGGAGTAAAGAGAGGGTGAAGCAGGCTTCCTGCTGAGGAGGGAGCCCCATGCAGAGCTCAAACCCAGGACCCTGGGATCCTGACCTGAGCTGAAGGCAGATGCTTAATGTCTGAGCCACCCAGGCGCCCCTGAGAGTCTGCATTTCCGCAAGTGCCTGGATGTCGCGGATGCTCTTTAGTCCGTGGACCACACTCTGAGTAGCGAACGAGGAGGGAAGCCACGGTTTCCTGCTACACACTTGCTTCTGGGCTGAGGGTGATGTGGGCACCCGTGGGAACCCCACCGGGGTTCGGACGGAGGTGCTGTCTGCCCTACACCCAGTGCCAGACCTGAGCCTTGTTGGTGGGCCAGCCAGGCTGTGGGTCTCTACTGCCCAGCATCACACTGGCCCTTTGTGCCACCGCAGAGGGAAAGCACTGGGGTGTGGGTTTGCCTGGGTGGGACAGCACCCATCAGCGTCAAAGCTGGGGAAGGGGAGACACCTCTTCAGATCTGCAGGGGAGGGCCTCAGTCAGAGGGGGCTCCTCGGATTTCAGAGTTTATAGTAACATGCCGGTGAGTGCGGAGACCTGAGTGTGGAGTGAGTACACATGGGGGCGGGGGGTGCCGGGAACGTTTGTTTATCTCCTGGCAAATGAATCAGCAGCATCACGGCCACTGCCCTGATGCTTGGCTCCCGCAGCTTCATTCCGGGTCAGGGTAAAGGCCCCTGGGCAGCGGCAGAGGCTCAGGACCAGGTCAGGTGCGGCCATCCTTGGAAACAAGCTGGGAGACCCTTCCCCATCCACGGAGCTTTGAGCGCTTTCCAGACAGAAGACTGACCCCCGTTAATAGGCTTAAAGGTTAATCCAGCCTGTGACTGAGATAGGCTTGCTCTGCCAGGGGCCAGAGGCCAGGACCCCAGAAGAGTTGCACATGAACATAGCTATTCTGGACTCTGGAGAGACTGCCCAGCACGTCCGCGTGGGGGCGTGTCACGTCAGTTCACCTGCTCACGTTTATGGATCCACACAGTCTTCTCCACCCGCAGCTCAGGCTCGGTCCTGCATCCGGCAAGAGCCGCACTGCTGGGTATTTACCCCAAAGATACAGATGTAGTGAAAAGAAGGGCCATTTGTACCCCAATGTTTATTGCAGCAATGGCTACGGTCGCCAAACTGTGGAAAGAACCAAGATGCCCTTCAGCGGATGAATGGATAAGGAAGATGTGGTCCATATACACAATGGAGTATTATGCCTCCATCAGAAAGGACGAATACCCAACTTTTGTAGCAACATGGACAGGACTGGAAGAAATTATGCTGAGCGAAATAAGTCAAGCAGAGAGAGTCAAGTATCATATGGTCTCACTTATTTGTGGAGCATAACAAATAACATGGAGGACATGGGGAGATGGAGAGGAGAGGGAGTTGAGGGAAACTGGAAGGGGAGATGAACCATGAGAGACTATGGACTCTGAAAAACAACCAGAGGGTTATGAAGGGGCGGTGGGAGGGGGTGGGGTGGGGTGGGAGGTTGAGGAACCAGGTGGTGGGTAATAGGGAGGGCACGTACTGCATGGAGCACTGGGTGTGATGCCAAAACAATGAACACTGTTATGCTGTAAATAAGCAAATAAAAATAAATTAATTAATTAAATTAAAAAAAAATAAAAATAAAAAAATAAAAAAATAAAAAAAAAGAGTCAAAAAAAAAAAAAAGCGCCTCTTACTGGTTTTCTTCCTCATCCAAGTCCGTCTCCACACTGTGGCCGAGAAGATCTTTCAAAACCGGAAAGCTTGCTGTGTGCCCCCCTTCCTGGAGATGCTTGCTCACGGCCCGAGGGGGACCCCTGGGCCCCAGTCCTCCTGTGGTCTCACGCCCTCCACATTCCTCCCTTCTCCACCCCTCCTTCCCAGGCTCAGAAACTTTGCCCATTTCCAGAACACTCATCTCATCTCCCCTGCCCAGACCTCAGACCTGCACCCTCTGTCCTTCGGCGAGGCCCCCATACCGTTATATCTTCTGCTTTGTCCCACCGTGTGTCGGGTCCAGCTGACATGGAGTGATCAGACCATGTTGTGGCAATGCTTTTACGTCCCTCCCTGGCTGTGCCCCCTTGCTGTCTCACCTTGGGTCCCCAGAACCCAGCCTGGGGCCTGATCCCCAGTAGGCATTTGATATGTGCTTGGGGAGCCGAAGTGACGACAAATTCTCCCACCACCTTGAGGACCTGAGACTGGGTAGGCAGAAGGAAATTGCTAGAAAACAATGTCAGGAACTAACCGGGATGCCAAAACGTATGTGTGGGTTTCCTAAGGCTGGGGGGACAAAGTACCACAAAACTACAACAGACGTTTATTCCATTCATGGCTCTGAAGGCCGAAGTTCGAAATCAAGGTGCCTGTCTGCAGAGCCATGCTCCCTCCAAGGATTCCAGCCGATAATCTTTGGTTTCTGGTGGCTCCCGGCATTCCTTGGCTGTGACTACAGAACGCCGATTTCTGCCTTCATCGTTATATGCCCTCCTTTTCTCCTTGTACGTCTCCTCCATGTGTCTCTTACAAGGACACTTGTCATTCACTGGGTATAGGACCCACCCAGATAACCTCGGGTGTTCTCATCAATAGGTCTGGAGAACACGGTGTAGACATCAGGCTGTCCACATTGGAAAGGGCCAGCGCAAGGGTTGCAAGGGGATTGCAACAGACTTTCCAGGTCCTACATTTCTTGCATTGGTCAGGGCTCGGACGCGTGCCCCGGGAGAATGAGACAGACCCCCTGACTTGAGCACTCAGCAGCCAGGACTCACTTGAGGAAATAAACCCAAGGTATGAGACTGTCTGATCAAAATCCTTCCTCCCAGAAAGGGCAAGCTTAGCCTACACCTTCTTCCACCGTCTCCCCTCCCCCTCCCACAGCCTCCCAAGACCTTGTTAAACCACAGCGGTTTTTAGGGGTGTCTGGGTGGTTCAGTCTATCCTTCAGCTCAGGTCATGATCAGGGTCCTGGGATGGAACCCCACGGTGGGAGTTGGGGGGGGTCCCTGCTCAGCAGGGAGTCTGCTTCTCCCTCTCTTTCTGTCCCTCCCTCCCACTCATTCTTTCTCTCTCTCAAATAAATAAATAAAATCTTTTAAAAAAATCAAACAAAAAAAACCCATAGCGGTTTATGGAACAATGATTCAAGTGGGCAGAGGAAGGAAGAAAAGCCCTCCCTTGTGTAAACTGAGGCAGGGTGCCAGAGAACACAGCCATATTATTTTCAATCGAGTGAGTATAACATCAGTATCAAAACCTGTAAGGAAGGAAGGGAAGAGGAAGAGAGGGGGTGGGGCAGAAAAATCACAGTCCAGCGTTGCATGTGAGGATTCGTGAAAAACCCTAAGGAAGGGGCGCCTGGGTGGCTCAGTGGGTTAAGCCTCTGCCTTCAGCTCAGCTCATGGTCTCAGGGTCCTGGGATCGAGCCCTACATTGGGCTCTCTGCTCAGCAGGGAGCCTGCTTCCCCCTCTCTCTCTGCCTGCCTCTCTGTCTTACTTGTGATCTCTGTCTCTCTGTCAAATAAATAAATAAAGTCTTTAAAAAAAAAACTCTAAAGAAAACATTAACAAGCAGAATCCTGCGGTGCATTAAAGGAATAGCACAACTTGTCTCAGCATGTTCCCTCCTGGAATGAAAGTGTGGTTCGGCGTATTTTGGAAAATTCATTAATATAATTCAGGAAAGTCCATGAAAGTAATTCATCATATTCTTGAGTTTAATAAGAATAGTCATACCGTGAACTTCATAGGCGCTGCAAAGACATGTGGTAGACTCAATAACCATTTTTGAAAAGGTTTTATTTATTATTTTAAGTTTTATTAATTTAAGTAATCTCTCCACCTAATGAGGGACTCGAACTCGTAACTGCTGGGATCAAGAGTCACATGCTCTACCGATAGAGCCAGCCAGGTGCCTCCTGGTCTGTCTTTTCCAATCAAGAATGGTTGTTGAGGGGCACCTGGTTGGCTCCATCGGTGGAGCCTGTGACTCTTGATCTCAGGGTTGTGAGTTCAAGCCCTGCATTGGGCGGAGAGATTACTTAAAATAAAATCTTTTAAAAATTTATTTATTTATTTATTTGGGGGAGGGGGGTAGAAGGAGAGAAAGAGAGAGAGAGTCTTAAGCAGACTCCACATTGAGCGTGAGCCTGACATGGGGCTTGATCTCACAGCCCTAAGATCATGACCCCAGCCCAAACCCAGAGTCAGCTGCTTAACTGACTGTACCACCCAGGAGCCCCATAAATAAAATCTTTTTTTTTTAAGATTTTATTTATTTATTTCACAGACAGAGATCACAAGTAGGCAGAGAGGCAGGCAGAGAGAGGAGGAAGCAGGCTCCCTGCTAAGCAGAGAGCCCAATGCGGGGCTCGATCCCAGGAACCTGGGATCATGACCTGAGCCAAAAGCAGAGGCTTTAACCCACTGAGACACTCAGGCGCCCCAATATTTTTAAAAGAAAACCATAGAAGAATTCCTTTATCACCATGAAATGGAGAGGCCGAGTTAATAAAGTCAAATAAGAAAAGACTGAAAATTTGATGGCAAAAAAGAAATTTTACCAGAAAAAAAGAATCAATAACGGTAGTACAGTAACAAAGTAAAAACACAGACTGGAAAAAATACTGGCAAATTTCACCACAGGCCAAGAGCCAACCTTCCTGCTATCTAAGGGCTTATAGAAATTGGTATGGAAACCACAAACTGCAATCAAAAATTGTAACGGATGTGAAGAAGAACGGATGTGAAGAAGCAGTTCATAGAAAAAAGAAATGCAAATACATCTTAAAATATATTAAAAGTTGCTCAACCTCACTCATAAGAAAAAAGGGCAAAAGTCAGACTAATTAACGAGACACCCTGGAACTTGGCGGCTATGATCTGAGGCTGCCTGCGTCTCTTCTCTGCGCCCCTGGGCCCCCAGGATGCCCAGGCCAGGATGCCCCAGAGGTTGGGAATCCTGCAGTCCCGGGTACGACCAGCAGGTGGCGGCACAGCTGCACCAAGCCCTGCCCCCAAGCAGCCCCAGAAAAACCGAAAACCCAAATTGAAAAAATTCCTTGGCCTGAGAACCTGCAGTCAGTTGGAGATTCCGGGAGCCTTCTGGCAAATCTGAGAGGTCTGACCTTCTGCCGTAAGCAAAGCCTAGGGGCGTCCATGACAAGCAAAGGGCAGGGGAGAAGAGAACATTTTTTACGCATAGGGAAGAAGGAGATAGAGACAAGAATTCCAATTTTCCAAGTGAGGCCAGGGTGGGTCCCGGCCACCAGAATCACCTGGGGGCTTATTTTTAAATGCAAATTCTGGGGCCTCCCTTTGTGGAGAAATGGCATTTAGAATGCCAGCATGCCTGCGGTTTCTGACCCCTGCCGGGTTTGAGCCCGGCTGCCACCAACATGGCAACACCGAATGGCATGGGCCAGAAATCAGGGGCCGGAGATGGGAGGCCTCAAAGTCACTGCCCCCCGGGGGCCAGGCCTTCCCCTGTGAAGATGCTATTTGCACAAACATGGCATAACGCCTAGTTCTTTCCGTGTGAGATTCCGCCTTCGGGCTTCTGGACTAGGGCTGTGCCCAGTCGGCCCCTCGCTCATGGCCTCCTGCTCTAATTGGGGTTGGTTCTCTCTCCACCTCTCTCTACTCGCTATTTAAAAATTCATAAGGAGAGGTGCCTGGGTGGCTGCGTTGGTTAAGCATCTGCCTTCGGCTCGAGTCATGATCTCAGGGTCCTGGGATCGAGTCCTGTGTTGGGCTCCCCACCCAGCAGGGAGTCTGCTTCTTTCTCTCTCTCATAAACAAATAAAATAGAAATCAATAAAATAATATAACCTTAAAAATAAAGAAAATCTTAAATAAAATAAAACCATAAACAAGTAAATAAATAGAATCTAAAACATAAAATGAAATTCGTAATGAATTCTTCCTCACAGAGTCAGCTTTGAAATCCAGGACCAGATCCCCCGCTCCTCGGCCCCCTGGCTGGGTGTCGCAGTGGCCAGATTCTCCAAGCTTCTGGGAAGTTCAGGGTCCAGATGCCTACCCGCACCTCACCCACGCTTCTAGCACTCGTCAGACTTCTCTCCAGAACTGACTCAGCCCATTCTTCTCCTAGCCTGGGAGATGACTTCCAGCTCCCTGGCTGGCCCTAAGTCTGATAGCAATCCTGAACTCCAGCCTTTAGCTGGGATCTGGTCCATGACGGGCCAGAGGCCACATGGCAGCCGGCCAGGGGCCTCAGAGAGAGAGCTCTGACTTTGGTGTCTTGTTCTAATCCCCACGCTGCCGTGTTACCTGGGGCAAGCTGCCTGCCTTCTCTGAGCCTCAGTTTCCTTGTCTGGAGGAATTAGCACCAAGGGCTTAAAGGCTGCTATGAGGAGCGAAGGACAGGGTCCGGACTGCAGGGTCAGCACAGAGCCGGACACACAGCAAGCCCCCAGGGCCAGGAGCAGCTGCTACTAAGAGGCTCAGTCTAGGTGGGGTACTGGGGACGGGGCTGCCTTCACCCCTCCTCAAGCCAGGCTGGGCTAGAGTGAGACCCTGGGTCAGGAAGTATGGCTTCGGTCACTTTCCTAGTCTGCACACCTGCTCAGCTCCAGGCCCAAGAGGGGCTTCGAATGGATGTCAGGGGATCACAGCCCTGCTTTCCACCTGGGGAAGCTTCCAGTCTAATAAACGCAACCTGGAACCTGGAAATAGAAGCTTCCCAAAATAGCGAGTCTGCAAGCTGGTCTCCCGGGCTGCCTGGCTGGAGGCGCGCAGTAAGGAGGGAACGAGCCCAGGCCTGGGTCCTCCTGGTGCTGGGAGCCCACCTGCTTCCCTGCAGCCTGGGGGTGGGGGGACAGCTACAGAGGACCCTGCCCGGTCCCCCACCTCTGTGCTGTAGCCAAACGGCCTGAATCTTCGTCCAGCGCGGCTGAAACTCAGGCCAACTGTTTCCTGATTTAAAGAGCCACACGAGAGGGACCTGAAAGTTTCGTTTAGGAATGTGAGCAGGCCCCCAGCAGAGAGCGGCCAAAGCCTCCCTCAGTAGCTGGACCTGACTTTCCTGCCCAGGATCTCGCGCTGAGATTGAACTTTAACCAAGGTCACTGCCGGGTGCCACTTCCCTCCACGACTGGAGCTCAGTAACATCACAGCTTAGTGCGTCCTTTTTTTTCTTTTTCTACACCTGCTTGATCTTTTACTCTTGGTGCTGGTGAACCAGAGCACCTCGGAGGCCCCAGACAGCCTGGGGACGGTGACCTTTGTCCCGATGTCCCCTCTCCAGAGGGGTGGGGCCCCCAAGCGTCATTCCCTGCAACAGGGTAAGGGGGGAGTTTCTTCAAAGCACCTGGGGTATCTCAGGACTGACTCGGCTGACCGATTACGAGCCCGCTCTCCCAGCCAGCTGCAGACTAGCGAGGGCAGAAGGCCCGATGGCCCAGGGTTCCGGCAGCTGCTAGTGGTTCGGATACTCTCGGGCTCCCTGACCTCTGGGACAGCTGTCCTGGCCACCTGCGGCTCTGCCCATGGCCTTCGCCGAGCTCCTGGAGCGAGCAGGGGGAGTGGGCCTCTTCCAGGCCCTGCAAGTTCTCACTCTCCTCCTTCCCTCCATCTTGGTGCCCTCACAAATGCTCATAGAGAACTTTCTGGCCGCCGTCCCAGGACACCGCTGCTGGGTCCACATGCTGGACAATAGCTCCGAGGCCCCCGCAAACCTCAGCTCTAAGGACCTCCTGACCGTCTCCATCCCGTCCGGCCCCAACCGTGAGCCCCACCACTGTCTCCGCTTCCGCCAACCACAGTGGCAGCTCCTGGACCCCAACGCCACGGCCGCCAACTGGAGCGAGGCTGCCACGGAGCCGTGCGTGGACGGCTGGGTCTACGACCGCAGCACCTTCGCCTCCACCATCGTGTCGGAAGTAAGGGCCTCCCCCCTGCCGACCCCACGGCTCTCCGCCCCGGCCTCCCAGGGATGGCCGCCCACCCATGCCTGGAAGGATCGTACTGGTCCCGCCAGCGGTACTGGATTAGATGCGACTTGCTCAACACTTATTTATTCCCTGCTTATGCAGGCCCGGACCCTGATCCGAGGCCCGAGTTCCAGGATAAGCAGGAAGACTTTGAGGAGCTTTAGAATCGGTCACCATTTAACCCTGCAGGAAAGGGAGAGTGACAGGCACTGTTCTAGAGGCTTTCCCCCTAGTCTCACTCCGAGCTCACGAGCGGGGGAGGTGGGGGGCGGCTTGTCTCCCCCTAGTCTCACTCGGAGCTCACGAGCGGCGGTGGGGGGGGGGGGTTGTCTGCATCTGGGAAGGAACAAAGAGAAGCAGAGTGAGGGAGATAAGTTGGCCAGGACACACAACTCACACACTCCAGCCGCCGCCTCAACCCAGACAGACCATCAGGGCCCGGAAGCTGGGTCTCCATCACGGCCTGTCCTGCGGCTACACAGGAGGAAAGCAGGTCCTGGGAGCAGGGCGGAGAGGCAGGTGGGGAAGGCCCCTCTGGAGGGGAGACCTGGATGAGGAGACAAGGACGGTGCAGAGAGAGCCCAGCGGGGACAGAAATCCAGGTCTGGGGTGCAGAAGGAGGTCCATTGTGTCTGGGCACAAGGAGTTAGGGGCCAGGCCACAATGCAAGGATCTGCTTGGCATTTTCCAGTGATGACTTTGCCCCATGGGGACAGGGGGCTCCTGCTTCAGTGGCCCCCGCGAGAGAGGCCGAAACAGAGCAAAGCCGTCAGGTCTTGGTGGAGGACTCTGTAGTGGGGGGTGTTCGGGCCATGGATGCCCAGACCCCAGGCAGGAGCACTCAGAAATTAGAGTCGCACGTACTCAGCCTCTCTGCTCATCCCGGCAGCCCCGCGAGGGAAGCAGCTGCACGGCCCCCCTTCTGCATGAGAAACCGGGCTCAGCAGGTGCAGAAACCCCCGGGCTCACCCAGCCAGCCGCAGGGTTAGAACTGCAGCCTGTGGTTCAGCCGCCGCCCTGCACTGCCCACCCCCACGCACCCAGAGTGACCAAGTCACGTGTGCGCCATGCAGCTGGCTGGGAGGACAGAGTGGAGGGCCCCCCCCCAACCCCAGCACACCCAGTTCCATCTCTATCGCCTGGCCCGAGGGACACCACCCCCAGGACGCAGGCTGACCGGGTGCTCCTGGCTGGGAACGCCCAACCTGGGTCTCCCTCTCCCACCCAGGCCCCACTATTCTGTGTCCCCTGAGCCCAGCTGCTGTGCCCTCCTTCTCTTCCAGTGGGACCTAGTGTGTGACAACCAGGGCCTGAAGCCCATGGGCCAGTCCATCTACATGGCTGGGGTCCTGCTGGGGTCCGTCTTCTGGGGCTTCCTCTCTGACCGGTGAGTACCTTCACTCCCCGTCGGCTTCTCCTTGACAGAATGAGCACCATGGGGACAAAGGTTCAGAAATGGACCATGAACATCCACGTTCCTTAAGAGACGGGGCTCTCTGGGTTGAGACGAGAGTCCCAGGTCCCCAGGGAGCAGTGACGGCCAAGAATCCCATGCCAGATTAAGCTACATTGTGCGTGATCCCCTCAAACACCACGCTCTCTCCTTTGGAGACACCAACCTTCCTGGGCACCTATTGTGTGCCGGGCGCTGGACAGCCCTGTCCTCAGGGAGCCCATAGTCCCCTCTTCCTCCTCCTCCTCCTTCTTCTAAAAGATTTTTAAATTTCTTTCAGAGAGAGAGAGCGCGTGCACATGTGAGTGAGCTTGGGGTGGGGGGGTGAAGGGCAGGGAGAGAGGGAGAAGCAGGCACCAGGGAGCCTATGCTGAGCTGGGAGCCGGATGCGGGACTCAATCTCAGGACACGGGATCATGACCCCAGCTGAAGGCAGACACCTGACCTACAGAGCCACCCAGGTGTCCCCACCCTTCTTTCTTCTAACTCCAAGTACTTGGCCCGCTGTGAACTAGAAATCCTCCTCCTCCTCCTCTGGCTCCTCCCCCTTGTGAGGTGGTGCCCCCAGGACCTAGCCCCGCCCCTTCTCTTGGCCAATGCCCCCAGGACCTAGCCCCGCCCCTTCTCTTGGCCAATGCCCCCAGGACCTAGCCCCGCCCCTTCTCTTGGCCAATGCCCCCCCCACCCCGCCCCACCCCGACTTGAGGTTCCACGTGGAGGAGCATTTGCCTCACATTTGCTGGGATCAATACTGGCCTCATGACCCCCACCACCAGTCCAACCCCTGGGCACCAGACTCCATCCGGGAAACTGGCCCCATCTCCCCCACCCACGGCACGCCTCCAACCATGTGAGCCAGCCCTGGTCTCCTGCCCTCCCCCGCAGATCCAGCCCCAGGCCCCTCTCCTCCATACCCTCCCCCGCCCTGGCCTCCAGCACGGTGAGTCCCCTGGTCGTGCCTTCTGTCCTTGCCGCACCTACTCTAACAGTGCTCACTCGCTCACTCACCCTCTGGTCAACCGGGGGCGTCCCCCAGGGACATACCTCCCAGAAGGCAGGAGCACGGCATCCCCAGATTCCCAGTGTCCGGCACGTGGCAGGCACCCGATCCTTATTCAGTGAACGCTCGAACAGCTTCCCGACTTTGGCCACACCCTGCGGGCTCGGGGTCTGCCCCCTGGGTTCCCACCCCACCTTTCTTTCCCTGGTTCCCTAGAAGGTGGGTGTGCTGCTTCCCGTGTCTCCACTTCTTCCTGTTCTGGAGGCCTGGCTCTGTCCGCAGGGCTGTTGTGGGTTAATCACATGAAGGGCGTCAATCACAGACAGACCTCGGGCCGGGCGGGGCGGGGTGTGGGTTCCTCCTGTTGTGGCTCTGCTACCATCATCATCGTGGCCCTCATTTAATCCTGAGCACGTTGGGGGGCCCGAGCAGCAGGGAAGGACGGGGTCCAGGAGGCACTTTCAGAGGACAGCTGCCATGCGGCTCTGGCTCATTCCCCCGGGGCTGTCCATGCTGGGAGCCAAATCACCATCGGTCTGCAGCCTACCCAGGGAGCCTGGAGTCAGGGCCCGGTGTCGGCATCCAGCCCTCGCCCTAGGTCTGGGCCACATGTCCTTGTTCCTGGGCACTGCTCAGACAGGCGGGCCAGCCATCACCCGAATCTCTCCCATTGGACCGACGCACGCTTTGGCCAAATGCAGGCCGTGGTTTGGGCTAAGCCAGACTCGGGGCTGGAGCAGCATGGTGGGTGTGCAGGGAGATGTCCGAGGGCCCGACTCCGGTGGTCTCACGGGAGCTCTGGTCCCCTTGCTGCCCGACTTGCCCAAGGCCACGTGCGCTCAACCCCCAGGCACGCTGCCTCCTTGCTCGACATCACGGTTTTCACGGCTCTGTAAGGCCGTCATCACGCACGCTCCCCATTGCACAGACGGGGGAACTGTGGCTCGGAGACATCGAGTCCTATGCCCAAGGTCACCCAGGCAGGACACAGCCGGGCTCAAACCCAGGCTTCTGATGCCAAAGCCCATCTTTGCTCAGTTTTAATTTAAATTTCATTTGGTTAACATGCATTGTATTGAGTCTCAGGTATACAAAATAGTGATTCAACCAAAGCCCATTCTTTTTTTTTTTTAAGATTTTATTTATTTATTTGATAGAGTGAGTGAGTAAGAGAGAGAGCACAAGCCAGGGAAAGGAGAGGGAGAGGGCGAAGGAGACTCCCGCAGAGCAGGAAGCCCAATGTGGGGCTCAATCCCGGGACCCTGAGATCATGACCTGAGCTGAAGGCAGACCCTTAACTGACTGAGCCACCCAGGCTCCCAGAGCCCATACTTCACCCTTAGGTGACGTTGGCCCTGAGATCCAAGTGCCTGCCATTTTTATAACAAGCGCACTCGGAGCCCGCTCCTGGGAGATCCGCGGTGGGGAGCAGGCGCTGTCTGCACCGAGGGGCCCCAACAGGTGCCCCACCCTCTCGAACCCTCCTTTCCCTTGAAGCACCTGCCCCCAGGCCCAAGTCTCCAGCGCCCCTCTCCAGGCCCCCGCGGTGCTTGTGTCCCGATCCAGGTTCGGGCGGAAGCCGGTGCTGAGCTGGTGCTGCCTGCAGGTGGCTTTGGCCAACACTGGCACCATCTTCACTTCCAATTTCCTCATCTACTGTGGCCTCCGGTTCCTGAGCGCTTTTGGAGTGGCCGGCATCATCATGATCCCGTCGACGCTCAGTGAGTCCCTCCCTAGGCAATACCTACCATGATGGGGGTAGGGGGGTAGGGGACAGGGCCCGAGGCCACCGAGTGGGCCTTACCTGCCTGTCTGCCTCACGTTTCAGTGGTGGAGTGGACCACAACCCGCAGGAGGGCCGTCACCGTAACAGTGCTGGGATGCTCCTACAGCCTGGGCCAGATGGCCCTGGGGGCCTTGGCCTTGACCCTGCGGGACTGGCGGGCTCTCCAGATGGCCGTATCGATGCCCTTCTTTGCCATCTTCCTGATCTCCTGGTTGGTACAGTGTGAGACCTTTGCCCTTGGGGAGGACGTCACTCACTGGGAGGGAGACTTGGAAGGCCAGGGTGCCCCTCAACCCCACCGCCCTGGCCAGCTGTGGATCCCAAGGGGCTGAGAGCCACGGAGGGCAACGATGTGTGTGGAGCCCCTGCTCAGGAGAAACATCTCGGGGTTCAGAGTTCCAGGGTGGGCATTTTAGCCCAAGGTATGAGGCTCCCATTTGGCCAGCTGGCCCCCAGGTCCTCCCCTTCTCGGCCCCAGCTGCCCCCACCAGCCGGACCCCTTCCTTCACATCACGGGCCCGACCGCCTGCAGATTCCTGGGTCAGTGCGGAGTAGCACTGGATATGAAAAGATACAACTACCCCGGTTATTTGCCGTAACATGCCCTGAGATCTGGAAACACGTGCTTGGGTGAGGGACAGGGAAACAGACACAAACTCATGACCCCAAACGTTCTGTCGTGTCTGTGAACCGGGGCTGGGTACACGTGCACCGCGCAAGTCTGCTGTGCGGTATGGAGAGTAGCAAAGACTCATTCATTCCGTCTCCAGCATTTACTGCGCCGTGCCAGACGCAGTTTTAGGTCATGGGGACACATCAGCAAAGAAAACAGATCAAAAGCCACCGACTTTGCAGAGTTTTGGCACAGCAACAGAATCAGTAAGCAAGGAGGAAGACATCCCATAATCACACTTAATCGACCCTCTGGCCACCTGTGTGGGGTGCGTCCCAGGTGCTGTTGGTCATACCAGATGTGCATTCACTTCTTCTAACGAGGAAGGTGATACAATGGCCGCCATTGTCAGGTGAGGGACTGACGCCCAGAGAGGTTCAGTGACTTGCCCCAGGCCACACCGCTGGTAAGCACCAGAGGCAGGATTTGAACCCAGGCAGGCTGGCTCTTTGAACCACTGCGCTTCCCTGCAAACAGGGCTGAGCCCCTCCAGGCTGGGTAAACGCCAGACCTTTCCACCCAGGAGATGACTCTCCCTGCCATTTCCCTGAGGCTGGGAAGAAGCAGGCTACACTCAGTTCTGGCTGGGGATGTTCGTGTGTGTGTGTGCGTGAACTTCAGTACACTGTGCACTGTCACAGAAACGGGCTCCGCATCACCGTAGTCCCGGGCAGCCCGTGCACCGGCCACGCGCGAGTGCCTGGCTGCTGGGAAGCCAGACGGGGGGGGGGTGGCACAGGGGAAAGAGGGCGGCCGGGCATGGGGACCCAGATTTTCTCTGGAGCCGTGGGGGCCTGCCAGTCTCCCGCCCTGGCACCAGCAGCGCCGAGGGGAAAGCAGCTGGCTGCCGTCTCTCTCTTGCTGCTGCTGGGGGAGTGGCTGTCCGCATCCCCCTGCCAACCTGGTGAGGAGGGCCCAGGATCCTGGAAGAGCGCAGGGGCCCAAGTAAGCGTCTGGGTCTTTACCAGGTGGCTGCCGGAGTCTGCCCGCTGGCTGATTATCACGGGCAAACCAGAACAAGCACTCCAGGAGCTCAGAAAAGTGGCCAGGATAAACGGCCACAAGGAAGCCACCACGTCACTGACCGTCGAGGTGAGAGCCGCTGTTTGTGATCCAGAACTGGGACACGGCATGGAGACGACAGCCAAAGATGTCTTATCGCCAACTTCACCACTGCCCACTCTGGCGGCAGAAGTGACACCCCACCCCCAGCTGGCTTGTCAGGGGCTTTCAAACACCTGCATTGCATGGTGACCTTACAGGGCTTCCCGGTGTTTTGGAGGGTAACTGGATATACTGCTTGGGTGGTGATTCTTTCGAGAAAGCAGGTGTGGGAGGATGTGCCGTAGAAACAAGAAAACTCAGCCTGGGGGTGGGAGGATCAGGGAAGGCTTCCAGGAGGAGGTGAGATGACCAAGAGTGAGCTGAACACAGGGCCGGTGGGGCCCAGAGGTGCAGGAAGAATCTGAATGGGCACTTGTGTACAGTGAGGAGCCCGTGTGGCTGGGGTACGAGGCAGACCCTGGCGCCAGCCATGAGGGGCAAGGCGGGTGGTCGGGTTTGCCTAGGAGCTGCCGAGAGTAGCAAGTAGCCCACAGCTAAGAGAGTCAGAGCCGGGACACAAGACCGACTCCCTGGCTCAGAGTAGGGGGTCCCTGTCTGCAGAAGGGAGCTCTGCGGTGGTGGGGGCTGACTGTGGTGGGGGGCCAGAGAGAGATCTTTCTTTTTCTTTTTTTAAAAAATTTACTTGACAGGCAGAGATCACAAGTAGGCAGAGAGGCAGGCAGAGAGAGAGGAAGAAGCAGGCCTCCGGCTGAGCAGGACCCTGGGATCATGACTTGAGCCAAAGACAGATGTTTTAACCCACTGAGCCACCCAGGCGCCCTGAGAGACATCTTTCTGTTTCCGTGTCCCCGCTCCCACCTCTAGGCTTTCCAGTTTCCAGAAGCCAAGGCTGGGCTCCTCCCATCACTCTGCCCACCTGGATGCCATTCCCTGGCATGGGGGTGGGGCGGGGCCAATGCTCCCCCCCCCCCCCCGCCCCACTATGTCCTGTTCTCACCGCAGGTGCTCACGGCCGGCATGGAGGAGGAGGTGTCCTCTGTGAAGGCCCGCAGGTCGGTGCTGGACCTGTTTCTCGTGCCCACGCTCCGCTGGAGAAGCTGCAGTATGTTCCTGGTGAGGTACGCGTCCTGGTCATCCCTCCCAGGGCCGGGGCTGAGCGGGGAGGCTGGCGGTGTCCGTGGGCCCGCCCGATGGTCCATGGAGGCTGGCGGCCAGGGCCGTGCAAGTAGTCACCCAAGGCAGAACGAAAGACATGGAAGTTTATTGAATTCGCTGCAAGGGAGCAGCAGGCGGGACAGCAGAGGAGACATCGTCTGCCAGGAGGCAGTGGGGGGGGCGCTGTAGTCGTTGGGGGGGGCGCTGTAGTCATGGGGGAGGGGAAGATGTAAGGACATAGTGGAATGTTCCTTTCTTGCTAACAGTGCCCAGCTGCAACAGGTCAGCGCGTGGCTGTTTTGAGGTGGGTCCTGATGGGTCCGTTTGCTTTCAACCAGGTGGTCTTGCTGTTGGCCCTTCTACTTTCCTGGGGCTTCCATTGCTCAAGTTCATCGCTTAAAAAACAGCCTCAGTCATTTCCGGGGTGGGGATGGGGGACAGCTCCTGCAAACCTCTGGAAACACCTTTCTGTTCCAGAGAGGCTGCTTCCCCAGGAGGCAGGAGTCCCAGCCAGCACTGGGGAAGGGCTATGGGGGTTCCTCTGGGAAGCCAGCAGAAGGTCAGGGACAGGGACACGCTGAAGCCCAGGCTGGAAGTGAGCCTATGTCCCTAGAGCTTGGGGAACCCAAGTTCATCCACACCTCCCGCCCCTGGGACAGCAGGGCCCAGCCGGGCAAGTAACTTGCCCAAGATGACAGAACAGGTATTTGAAGCTTGGCTGAGCCCCCTCCTTGCCCGCTGCAGCCCCCCAGACCCCACATTGAGCACGGACTCCCCAGCAGTCCCCTTCTTGGCACCCCCACAGGCCTCTGGGAGCAGGAGAATGCCCCTAATAAAACAAATTCCGTTCAAGTGACTTGCAGGGAGCATACTGACGAGTGAGGGTCAGGTTTGATGGAGACGGGATCTTGAAACTGAAAATTAGGAAAACGTTTATTTTCTGCTATATTTAACCACATATGGATTCCAATGGCAAACATTTGCTACACCTTAGAGAATGGATCAGATGCTTTTTTTTTTTTTTTTTTTCCTGGCTTACGTTTATTTCTGACAAATGAAAAGGAGTGCCTGGTGTGGGGAATGTGGAGGGGGCTGCTCTTTCAAAACCTTCAAGGCCTCCTTGGTGCTCCCAGGAGCCCCTCTGCATCCTTTGTTATTCAGATCACAGGCTGGGAAGCCGCTAACCTGGTGGGTTTCTCGGCTTCTACCACTAACCCCTTTGGTGGGTCTGCTTTGAGCCAGAGCCTGCTTTGAGCCAGAGCTGAGCCCCTTCCCCACGGAGCTTCCACAAACTTCGAGAAAGGCCGGGGACTGCAGCTTTAGTCTACGGCTGGTATCTTGCTGCCTTGCTGAGTGCTACACTCCGGGGTGTGGCCCAAGGGGAGTGTCCATGAAGCCGGGCTGGGGACCTATTTGAAAAGTGGTGGCAAAGAATGTCGCATCGTGGCCATCGTCGGACCCAGATTTAATCTCCAAACTGCGGAAATCCCGCCACTCTAGGTTCAGCTTTGGGTACGGGGAGCCTGGGGGGTCTGTGGCAGGGCAGTCTGTCCCGTGTCCACTCCCTACCCCTCCACCCCACTCACCCTCCTGCCAGCAGACTTGGGGTGCAGGTCAGTTCATTGCAGAGGGCTCTTGGGGAGGGAAGCAAGCGGATGGGGCAGGGGAGCTGTCCCGGGGGTACAGGTACTGTAGCAGCCCCCCACAAGCCCGTGGAGGGCTCAAGGAGCTGGGGTGATCCTTTTGAGCCGTCCCTCTGGCCTATGTCATGGGATGATCTCCCCAGCTAAGAGGCAGCATTCCCAGAGGCTGGGAAAGTATCTTTCTTTTGGGACAACCCAGCCCACCTCATTCTACAATGAACCCATCTTTCAGGATAAAGAAACTCGTATCCAAGGAGGGGCAGAGACTCACCCAGGTTCATGGCCACTAGAGCTGGGGCCAGGTCATGGTTTTGGCCTTGACTGGAGGCAAAGCCAGAGAATGCTAGGGCCAGACCTCAAGCTTGGCTTGACCCACACAGCCTCATCAGCCTGGAGAGTTAAGTGTCCCTGCTGGCTGGTGGCCGACTGGTGGACCGGAGCCTGAGAGGTGACTGCCTAAGGCAGAATGAATGAAGCCTGCCCTTTCTCTCCTGGGTCAGTCCCACTCTCGAGAAACTGTCCGACATCCAACAGGCTTTTTGGGGTCCGGTAGTACCTGCTCAGGACAGCCTGTGCCCCTGGGGATAGCCCAGGTGTGTGCCCTCTCCTCTGTGCGGCAGGGATCTGATTTCTGGCTTTGCCCTGCAGTTTCTCCCAAATGATCTCCTACTACGGGCTGGTCCTCGACCTGCAAAACCTGGGGAGTGACATCTTCCTCCTCCAGGTCCTCTTTGGAGCTGTGGACTTACTGGGCCGGGCCACCACCACTTTCCTGCTCAGCTTCCTGGGTCACCGCATGACGCTGGCCAGCTTCCAGGCCATGGCTGGCCTCTCCATCCTGGCCAACATCTTCGTCCCACAAGGTGAGTGGCTGAGAGCCTGGTGCACTCGCCTCCTGGGGTCCTTCCCCTCTCCTGCCGCCTAGCCCAGCACCCCTGCAGCCCTGTGTGTAAGCTGCGCCCAAGCTTACACCTGCCGCATCACCTCAGGCTTCGAATCCCCCCATAGATCCCCCACCTCTCCCCTAAGGTGACCGAGGTTCAGAGAGGTGAAGCTGGGTGCCTCAGGTCCCTCAGCTGCCAGTGACCAGTCCAGGGCTGGGAGCAGACTTCAAGCCGGAGGCTGGTCCCGAGGTGGGAGGAGGGGCCGGGGAAGCTGCTGGACGTTCTGGGTTGCTTGAGGTGAGGCAGGAACACCAAGCCTGGGACGCTGGGATGTGCAGATTGCTGGCAAGGACCCCTGGGCCCCTGTCTTACTCTTTTCTTTCTGAATGAAGCCCTGATGCCCCGGAAACCCTCTCAGTCTCCATTTATGGCTCAAAGCAGGGCGGTGGGTGGAAGGGCGGGGACCCCAAATTCTGGGCTGAGAGCGAAGCCGGGAGGGAGGCAGAGGGACGACCTCCCACACAAGGCAGTGCTCAGGGAAAATTTGCCACGACAGGTGTGTGACAGTCATTACAATGTGTGGGAGGGAAAGCTAAGGCGGGGCTTGGCTCCCTAGCTGGGGCTCCCCGCGAAAGCCAGCAAGCCCGCGGGACCAGCCTTCCCACGGGCAGACCAAGGGCAGTGCGGAGGACCTGTCAGGACCCTCTCCTTCATGGAAGAACCACACCCATATCCCAAAGAGACTTGTCCCGGGGACACTGGAGGGAAAGTATCCCAAGACCCAACCTTGCCTGCCCCAGGCTCGCCCACCCCAGACTGGGCTGGGTTCTGGCCCTGCCCCCTACCTCCAGCCCCCCAACTGTGATGTCATTCTGCACCCGCATCCCTGTCCACCCTGGGCAGCCCAGCACCAAGTCAGCACCGTGGGGGCACCTGGGTGCAGTCAAGGGCAGGGGCGCTCTGGGCTGACTGGGGATCCCGCGGGCAGACCTCACCATTGCCATCTTCCTCTGCCCAGATTTGCAGACCGTGCGTGTGGTCTTCGCCGTGCTGGGAAAGGGATGCTTTGGTATAAGCTTTACCTCCATCAGCGTCTACAAGCCCGGGCTCTACCCAACTACACTGCGGTAGGCTGAGCGGCACGCTGCACCCGGGAGGGGCGGCCAGACCCCGGGGTGCACGAGAAAAGGGCGTCCCTGGAAAGGCCAGCAGGGGAAGGGCAGAGAGGGGCTGGGCATCCAGGAGCAGCACGGCAGACCAGGGAGAATGGGGTGGGTCCTTGAGAGTCCGTGAAGGACTCTGGACTGGATGTTCTCAGAAGCAGAGGGTGGGAAGATCTAGGAGGGCTCCGTGGAGGAGGAAGTGTCAGGAGACTCTGAGGAGTGTAGCTCCTTCAACCCAGCTTTCCCTCCCCTGGCACATCCTGGCCTGGCCAAATGCCTCCCCCTCCTCTCCACCCACCCAGTAAAGCCTCCTTCTTGAAAGTGGTAGCGGTGACGAAGGTCTGGGCCCTCCCCTCCACCCACAGGATGACAGCAGACGGCTTCCTGCAGTCGGTAGGTCGTCTAGGGGCTGTGATGGGCCCCCTAGTGAGGATGACTCACCAGGCCGTGCCCCTGCTGGCCCCCGTCTCCTACGGTGTCATCCCCATCGTGTCCAGCCTCATCCTCCTCTTCTTCCTCCCGGAGACCCGGGGACTCCCACTTCCTGACACCATCCAGGACCTGGAGAACCAGTGAGTGATCCTTGGCCACCCTGGGAGTAGCGCTGGGCTTCCAGGAGGTGGCTGGGCAGGGCTGCAGATGTGGGGGACGGGATGGGAGAGCCCGAGGATCCGGGAGACGTGCTAGACGAAGAGGCTGGAGCTGGGCTGGGCTTGTCACCGAGATGACACCAGCAGCCTGAGTTTGCCAAGAGCCTCGGGGCAGCCACCCAGTGGGCATCAAGGTTTGCGTGTGAAACCACGTAACCACTGCAACAACACAGCCAGGAAGAGACTATTTCCAACTCTGTTTACCAGAGGCTCAGGGAGATGAAGGGACGATTCAAGGTCTCAAAGGTAGAAAGCGCTCATCCCTTAGGCAGGGAAATGCAAAGACTACGAACCAGGCTCTGCAGCCAGGCTGTCTGGGACTGAAACCCTCCTCCCCGGCCACGCACTGACCTCCCTTACCGCACTCACCCATGAAGCTGGAGCCAGCCCTGACCACCCTAGTTCTGTCTTCCCCAAGGAATCCCAGGCCCAGACGGACCAAAAGCTCAGTTTCTGGAACACACCCTGCTACCCTCACGTCATCCTTTGAGAGAACAGAAACGAGGGAACATTCCTCAAGTTTATTTTGTGGCCTGAATCACCACGATGCTTCCACTTCCTCATTTGTAAAATGGGTTTAAAACAAAACGGAACAAAATGTTCACCCAAACTCAAAGACCACTTTTTGAGTTAAAGTTATTATATTAAAGCACCGAGAACAGTGCCGGGCCCACAGCGCAGGCCTAGGCTGCTGTGTCCTGGGTGAAGGTGGTCATGAGGCGGCAACGGGCCGCTGAGCAGGAACAAAGGTCATGCTAATGGCTGGGGTGCCGGGGTGATTGAGCATCCCACTCCTGACTTGGGCTCCAGTCATGGTCTCAGGATCCTGGTGAGTCCCGCATCAAGCTCTCCACGCCCAGCGGGGAGTCTGATCGTCCCTCTCCCCTCTGCTCCTCCTTGATCTCTCTACCTCTCTCAAATAAATAAATAAAATCTTTTTAAAAATAGTAATACCAACAGCTGGTACTCAGGGGGCCCTTCCTGCGTCAGGAGAGCATCTCATTTAATCCCAACAACCCCACAAAGTGCTGTTGGGGTCAGTTTCATGGCCAAGGAAATGAAGACACAGAGAGGTCATATAACTTGCCCGAGGATGCTCAGCTCAGAAGCAGGGAAGGTGGGATTTAGCCTACTCTTTCACTTTTTCGAGCACCTACTGTTTCCAGGCACTATCTTATGCTTTGGGGACACAGCGGAAAATCCACCCCTAATCTCACGGCGTTTACATGCTCATAGACTCCATCCCCCAACTCCTCCTTCCGAGCCCTCCAGCCACCTCACCACACAACACCGCTCTCTGTCTTTTGATTATTCTAGGAAATCGGCAGCAGCCAAGGGCAAGCAGCAAGAGGTGATCATTACAGAGAGTACTTGGTTCTAGAAATTCTGCCTCCATGGAGCCCCTTTTGCTGAAGATCCCCATGAAGGGAATTACCTCTTCTCCAGTGGAGGAAGGAGGCAATTTGGAGAACCCCAAGAGCCTGGCGTGGCCGGGGCCAGGCGGCGGGGCTGAGAGGCAGCATGGAGGCTGAGGGCTGCTTTCCCACTCACTTCTGTCCCCCACCTCCCCGCCCAACCTCAGCTCTGCAGAGCCCGGCCCGTTGATAAGATGGGTTCTGTCCCCTCCCCGCCAGGCTCCCATCTTCACACCTTCACTCAAAACTCCAGACTCGCTTCACTGAACTGGAAGGAAGCCGCAGATTTCTCACCTCCGGGCTCCCAGAGGGGATCCTAGGACACAAACGGAAAGATCTGGACAGACCTGAGTCCCAGCCCCTCCCCCACCATTTGCCGAGTCCTCATCTGTAAAATGGAAATAATCACGGAACCTACGGGTCCGGGGCAGGGGACAGTGACAGGATTAACAGATCTTAGCACAGACCACAGTCCAACATGTAGAACCTGCTGCCTTTGCAGCCCATGGGAACAGTGGGAACTACCAGGGGCCATGAGAGGCATTACAAAGCCTGCCCAGTGACCTCTGGTTCCTGAGGGAGGATGTGACTGGTGTATCTGAGGAATCCCACCCATTGACAGGGAACTGAGGCCCCCTCCTCAGGAATAACAGGAATGGCCCCTGATTGTCTGATGAGAAGTGCTGTTTGCTATGGGACCGTATCTACAGGAGCAGGTAGGGCAGGGCTGGGGTTCAGCCATTCAAGACCCTCCTGGTTTCGCTTACATGTCAAGGGAACACATCACACCGGGCCTTCATTTGAGGTCTTACATCACAGGGGTACCCTTGGTGTCTAACTCAAGGGGTCACCTCTGCCTAATTCTAGCAGCCCTTGCTGCTAGAATTGGGGATCATGGAGGCTGACCACCTACTTTAGAGGTAAGAAAATTAAAGCTCAAAGAGGTGGAGAGATACGCTTGGAGTCACATGGCTGAGCCCTGGCCAGGTGGCCGGGCTCCCAGTCCAGAGCTCCTTCCCACACACCAGGCTCCTCATCTTCATCTCCAGCCCCGCCCCCCCAGGCCTGACACCCACATCTGTGTCACAGAATTACTCCCACAACCTTCCCTGAAGAGCCAGACCCTCTAGACACCTGCCCACTCTCCTTGGATGACTCAGAAGCCTCAAGCCACAGGCTTCCCGTCCCACACACCCCCATTTCCCTCCATCAAATCCAGTGCACAGCAGGCCAATCAAACCCAATTCAAATAAAATCCCCTATCTGCTTAACACCCTCTGGGGGCTCATGATAAAGACCACACCTTCCCCCACCAACAGGCTTCCGTGGGTCTCTAGCCTTGCTTCACATGTAATAAAGGTTTTTAAAAATTCAAATCGTATAAAGTATGTTCTTGGATCGTTGAGAGAAATTGGAAATCAGTAGCAGAGAGGTGTCGGGGAAACTCCTTCATACTGAACGACACACTTCTAAATAATCCCGGGGCCAAAAGAAGCCATCACAAAGGTGATGAGAAAATATTTTGAATTGGATGAAAAATTTTTTTAAAAATGACATATCAGAGTTTGTGGGATGAAACTAGAGAAGTGATTCAAGGGAAATTTATTTTGTTAAATGATTACATTAGAAAGGAAGAAAGTCTCAAATCCAATATCTCAGCTTTCACCTTTAGAAATTAGAAAAAGAAGAGGTAATTTAAACCGAAGTAAGTAGAAGAAAGGAAATAATAAACAGAAGTCAAAAAATAGAAAATGATCAAGAACATCAATGAAACCTGAGACTGGTTTTTTGAGAAGTCAATAAAATTTATAAATCTCTAGATGTATTGCTCAGGGGAAAAAAACCCACAAAGGCCCACAATACTAATATCAGGAGTAAAGAAGAAGCATCACTACCAATCCTACAGACATTAAAGTGATAAGGAAATATTCTGAGCAACATTTTACCAGCAAATTTGACAACTTAGATGAAATTACCAAGTTTCCTGAAGGACATGAACGAGCAAAGCTTCTTTGAGGAGAAATAGATAATATTATTAGCCCCATATCTGTGAAAGAAATTGAGGTTGTGATGTAAAATCTTCCCACAGAGGAAATTCCAGGCCCACATGACTTCACTGGTGAATCCTGCCAAACAACTAAGCAAAAAGATAGTAACGATTACCCTCAAAATCTTCCAGAAGATTGAAAAAGAGAAAACACCTTCTGGCTCATTTTTTTTTGAGGCCAGCATCCCCCTAATTCCAAAGTCAGAAAAAGATATAACAATAAAATGATAAACCAGTATCTTTTACAAACACAGACAAAAATTCTTAACAAACATTTAGAAAATTAAATGGAACATTATGCTAAGAAGGGCAATGCATCATGACCAAGTGGAGTTTAACCCCGGAGTGCAAAGTTGCTTTAACATTCAAAAATCAAGATTAACAAACTAAATTTTTAAAAAACTATAGAGGAAAAACCATGGGATCATCTCAATAGATACAGAAAGTGCATTTAACAAAATTCAACATCCATTTCTGTGATAAACAACATTCAGCAAATTAGGAAAATTAGTGAATTTCCTCAACCTGACAAAGGATGTCTATGAAAAAACCTACAGGTAACATCATACTTAATGGTGAAAGATTAAATGCTTTCCTGTCAAAATCAGGAATGAAGCTAGGATGTCCGCTCTCACCACTTCCATTCAATATTGGTTCTAATCAGTGCAATAAGGAAAGAAAAAATAAAAGGCATCTAGACAAGAAAGAAAGACATAAAAACTATCTTTGATCTGCAGTTGACAAAATTGTAGAAAATCTTAAGAAATCTACAAAAATGTTGGGGTGCCTGGGTGCCTCAGTTGTTAAGGGTCTGCCTTTGGCTCAGGGTATGATCCCAGGGTCCTGGGATGGAATGCCGCACTGGGCTCCTTGCTCAATGGAAAGCCTGTCTCTCCTTCTCCCTCTGCCTGCTGCTTCCCCTGCTTGTATTCTCTTCCTGTCTCTCTCTCTGTCAAATAAGCAAATAATTTTTTTTAATGCCACCACATACGCACTAGAAGAGCAAAAGTTTAAGAGACCAAACATTGGCGAGATTGTGGGGCAACTGTGGGAATGTAAAATGGTACAACCACTTTGGAAAATGATGTGGCAGTTTCTTGGATAGTTACCCACATGCCAACCCTATCACCCAGCTGCTCCACTTCTAAATATTTACCAGAAGAAATGGAAACCGTGTCCATGAGGACTTCACGTGGATGGCCCCAGCAGCTCTATTTGCAGCTTCCAAAACCTGGAAGCTACCCTCATGTCAATCACCAGATGAGCAGATAAACAGATTTTAGTGTATCTTGCGATGGATTATAATTCATATAAAATATGTGCATAGAAAATGCTAGAAATGCAAACCAGTCTGTGGCACAGAAAGCAGATCTTTGGTTGCTCAAGACAAGAGGAGGGGAGGGAAGGAGGATTTAAAAGTGGTGACGGGGGCTCTTTGGGGTGATGAATACGTTCATTTTCTCGATTATGAATATGGTTTCATTGGCGTGTACATATGTCAAAAACCATTAAGTTATATACTTAAATAGGGAAACTGTAATCAGGGACCCCTGGATGGCTCAGTGGGTTAAGCCTCTGCCTTCAGCTTGGGTTGTGATCTCAGGGTCCTGGGATGGAGCCCAGCATTGGGCGCTCTGCTCAGCAGGGAGCCTGCTTCCCCCTCTCTTTCTGCCTGCTTGTGATATCTCTCTCTCTCTCTGTGTCAAATAAATGAATAAAATCTTTAAAAAATGATTATCAAACGCCTGTGTACGAGAAATGGGGACTTACTAGTCCTCAGAAGCCCCCGCGTGGCCCCCGCTGACGTCACTGTTCCCCGGCCGCGTGCCTGCCCCTGACCCAGCCCTCAGAACTTTGCTGTAGCAACACCAGCGTGGAATTCTATGGCCTTCCACTGGTCACGACTTTCAACCAATATTATGTGATACATCTCTCCCGCTGATGGCTGTGGCACCTGGCTCCCTGACATGTTTATCAAGCTTGAAAGCCAGCCTGGAGCGGAGCATCTACAGGAACACAGCTTCCCAGCCCAGACCCTGAGGCCCCGCGTGCTGGGCTGTGAGTGTAGGGGGCCAGGCTGGCCGGTGGTCACACAAGGCGCAGGGCCGGTGGCCGTGGTGGGAAGTGTCGACTGGATTCTGGGTGAGAAGAGGGCCTGTGAGGTCTGGAGTGAGGGCTGACTTGCTATGACCAAGATTCTGAAAGGTGGTCCTGGACAGGGGAGGGAGGGACAGGGAGGTTAGTGGGGTGTGGGTATCTGGAGAATCTGGGACTGGGCTGCGGGGTAGGGGGCAGAGAGCCCCGTCAGACGGCTCCTGTGTCCCGGCAAGAAATGACCTGCTTCACCCAGTAGGAGTGGTCGGAGGGAGGGCGTGATTTGGATAGGGTCCCTTGGATTTGCTGAAATTCAGGAGCGGAACTTGAAAGATAGGAAGCCTGAGGTTTTCTGAATGGCCACCTGGTAGGGATTTACCAGATGGGTGACTTTTCCCCAAACAGGAGAGTGAGGCTCACAAACTCAAACATCTGGGGAGAGCCCAGGGGGCGGGGGGGGGGGGCAGTACAATGCTCAGCAACAGGGGCCCAGGGCCACTCTGGCCCAGACAGCATTGCCCTGAGGCTTGAGCCCAGGGTTGCCAAGCCTCCCGAGGGTTTTTAAGTCAGAGGCCACAATTAATTTTTAAGATTTTATTTATTTATTTGACAGAGAGAGAGAGAGCGATCACAAGAGATCACAGAGAGATCTGCTCTGTAGGCAGAGCAGCAGGCAGAGGAGGGGGGCGGGAAGCAGGCTCCCCGCTCAGCAGAGAGCCCATTGCAGGGCTCGATCCCAGGACCCTGAGATCACGACTGGAGCCGAAGGCAGAGGCTTAACCCACTGAGCCACCCAGGTGCCCCAAGAGGTCACAATTTTTATGTGAAATCTCCAGAATATTCCATTGGCTCACTTGTTTAAAACACAGCATTTGGGCTACACCCCATGTATCTGGAGCAGCCAAGACTCCCTTGCGTCCCAGCCACGCCAGGAGCCCCACGAGGCCTCTCTGGCTGGAGCGGGCACCCGGGCTCCCCCCCCGCGCACTTTCCCAGGCCTCCCCAGCCCGACTTCCCAAGACTGGGGTCATCTGTGTCATAGCAACCCTTCTCACAGCAGCTGTGACCCAGCAGACCCCCTGCCCTGCTTTGCTGACATCAGGACCTCGACACGGCCCACAGTGAAGCCTTAACCTCCCCCCACAACCAAGATGGCCCTAACTCCAGTCAATGTGGAAGCCAGACACCTAGGAGGTGTCCTTGAACCCTCCCTCTCTCACCCCATGTCACCAAGTCTCACCGTCTTCCTCTCTGAAACATACATCTCACCACGGCCACCTCCCCAACCACTGTCCCCTCTCCCCTGGACACCGCAGGAGCTCCCGCTGCTGCCCCGGCCTTCCACACACAGCAACCGTCCACCACGCATTCTCCTGCTTGTGTCCTCTTTCTGTCTCGCTCTCTGTCACTGCCCCACAGGAAACCCTCCAGTGGCTCCCCACCCTCTGTGGCTTCTCACAAGACCCTCAGGACCCTGCGTGACCTGGTCTCAGCCCCTGCCAGCTTCCCCCTCGCTCACTTGGCTCATGCACACCATGAACTTCACAGGTCCTTGCCCACCGCAGGGACCTCACACACACCGCTCCCTGCTGTTCTGCTCTGCCCTTGACGCTCGGCCACTTCCCAGTCTAGGTGTGAGCGTTTGTCTCTCCTGGGCGAGGCTATCCCCGCTGCTGGCTGAGGGGCCCTTCCCGCCCCTCCCTGTTACTCCGGAGCCCTCCTGGTGTCTTTCATCACCCTTCTGGGATCTGTCTTCACAGAGTTAGTGGTTGGTGCACCTGCTGGCGGGAATGCATTTGTCCTGTTCTCACCGTGTCCCCAGAACTCTGCTCCAGAGCCTGATTCACGGTATTTTCTCAATAATTGTTGGTGGGATGAACAAAAGAATGATTGAATGAGTGAATGGCAGAGAAGAGAGCATGAAGGGGCCAAAGAGAACATTCTATCGTTCAGTTGCGTCTCCATTCTCTGCCTCCACCTGCTGGAAGCCTAAAGTCCCACCTCCCCGACTTCGAGTGTGGTGAGAGGCTCCAGAGAGCACCCCCATCCACAAATATCCTCTTTCCCACCCCACCTCCAGGCACCAACGTCAGCTCAGGCTCCCTGACCATGCCTCTCCCCCTCCCCGTGGCATCACCGGAAGGTTCCATGTCCTCTGAGTCCGGGAGGCAGCACGTGTCCTCACTGGCCCACCAGAGCCCCCTGCCCCCACCAATCTGTTTCTAAGCACAGGAAGAAAGAAAATCAACCCTTTTCTGGGCGTAGAGCAGCAAGGACGGACCTGTTGGGGAACTGGCTGCCACGCTCTCTCCTCTGTGTGGACGAAACGGATTTGTAGCAGGACTGAAGCTAAAACAGGGGCACCTGGGGGGGGGGGCTCAGTCCGTTAAGCACCTGATTCTTGATTTTGGCTCAGGTCATGATCTCAGAGTCATGGGATCGGAGCCCGCCTCGGGCTCTGCGCTCAGCACCGTGTCTCCTTGTCCCTCTGCCCCTCCGCTCCTCCCCGCTCTTCACGTGCGTTCTCGCTCTCAGATCAATCGATCAATCAATCAATCAATCAATAAAATCTTTCTTTAAAAGGGGGAGAAAAAAGACTGAAGCCAAGAGAGAAGCAGAAGCAAGGGACAGAGGCAGTGCCCAGCGCCAGGGCCCCATGCCGCCAGTGCACCCCCTCCTCCTGTCACCAAAACCCAAGTCTGGCTGCCAGACTTTTGTCATCGGTCGTGGCTCGCAAGGCCAATGTTGAAGAGACAGGTTTCGACTGGCAAAGACGAGGAGCTTCATTCAGGCAGCTGGTCACCCGAAAAGGTGGATTCTTGTCTCAAAGCCAACACGAGGCTTCTGCCTGGCCCAGAGGTTTTTAAAGGGGTTTAATCAGCTAAGAGAGCACGGGGGCGTGGATCTGTGGCTTTTCTTGCTTATGTCGGGACTCGGTGATGCCACCTCGAGAATCATCTTGGTGCTCAGAGGTGGCCAAGAAGGTCCGGTCCCTCAGTGCCCCCAGAGCTGGTTGTGCAAGACGACTCTGTTCTCTCTGCAAAGGGGGCACGTCTACACATGCACAGAGGGCGGTCAGTGAAGTCCTACGTGTGACCTTAAAAAGAAAAACCACGTTGCTAAAAGACTGCTGGACTAACCAGAGCACCAAGGCGGCTTCAAGCGGACAGGCTGGCCTCTGTGGCCTGGGAACGTTTAGTTTTGGTCCCTGATTCCCCAAGCCCAGCGGTGTGTGACTCTCAAGGAGAGCAGACTGGTTCCATTACAGATCAAGGGCCTTAGGTCAGCAGGCAGGGAAGGTTGTTAACTCACTTTGCCTTAAGACCCAGTGGGGTGCGGTTACACCCCTAGCTCATGGGATTTGAGGCAATGTCAGCCTCTCCCCAAAGTGCCTGGTGATGCTCGGCTGGGGCCCCAGAGCCTGGTACCCCGTGGAGGCGGGGTATCCGCAGGAGCTGAGAACCAGCCCCTCAGGGATACACTGTCTCCATGAGGAACCCCCCACCCCCGCTCCGGGCCGCATGGGGGAAGGCAAGACCCTGAGGACACCTGGTCTTGCAGGAGAAACTACAGCAAAGAAGAGAAGAGGACAGAAGTTTCCTGGGATAGAAGGAGCAGACCTCTGGGCCGGGAGGAAGCCGAGGAGAGAGAGAGGGGAGGGAGAGAGGAGGCAAGATTGTCGAGTTCCAACCAGACCTGGATGTTTTCATGGCTATGGGGCAAAGCGCCCTCTGTCTCCTCAAACCTGCCCGACTGAGGCCAGCCGTGCACACGCGTCTGAGTGTGTCCGTGCAGGCATGCGTGTGCGAGTATGAGCATATAAATGGAGCATATAAAGCCTTGGGTTTCTAGGATACAGAGCGATGGAGTACAGACACGCAGGGAGAGCCAGAAGCCACGTGGCAGACAGAGACTCCAGCAGGGACAAGAAGTAACCAGAAGCTGGAAAGCCCCGACTTCACTGCCCGCTGCCCCCCAAAATGCTGTCCCTCCTGCATTTTGTTCAAACAGCACGGACAGGGAGTGAGCCCCAAGGTCCAGTCCCCTCCCATTCACACAGGTATTATTCCTCCAGAAGTAAGAGCTCCCCATTAAAACGGCCAAGCAGATACCAGCCGCGTGCGGAAAGACGAATCACAGTTTGACCCAGATTTACAGCAGCCTGAGTCTGTGGACGGCCTTCAAGGCCTGTCCTTCAAACAACATCTACCCGGGCTTGATCTGACTTCGGGCCAACCCCAGCCACCCATGAACCCTTCTCGAGGTAGCTTCCTGGGGCGACCAGGTGTCTCCCCCATCCTCATTGTCAGAAAAATATAAGATGTTGGTGACAGTCTTAATAACGGCGGCTCGCTGCTCTTTGGGGGCTGTTAGAGGTGATCTGTGCTCACTCGCACTGTCCTCACGGGAGCCTTATGAGATCAGAACTCTCATCGCCTTCATTTTACAGAGGAGGAAACTGAGGCACAGAGAGGTTAAACTCCTTTCCCAAGGTCACGCAGCTTGGGCAGTACAGGGATTTAAACCCGGGTGGTCGACTCCAGAGTCTTTGTGCCTAACCCTCGGACCACGCGGCCCCTCGTTTCAGGAGAATTCGTGGGTTTGTTAAAAACCCAGCGGGCGCCAGCTGCTCTGATCGACAGCTGTGGGCTTCTCGTCCCCAGAAGCAGAAAAGAAAACTCCCGATCTCACAGTGTGTTTGCACACTGCTGGCCAAATCCCACCACTGTGTTTTCCAGGCCAAATGAGAGGGATTTTGCCAAAATCCCTGTCTTGCCTTCCCCCCACCCCCTAAACCTTCAGCTTGTCCTCACACCCGCTTAAAATCACTTCTCTGGACAACAAGCTCTGCGGTCTGGTGGCAGCGGGGGGAGGTGTTTGCACCCGACCTCGTTAAAATGTGCCAGCCCGCGGCTGCGGTGGGCCCGGCCCTGCACAGAGCGTGGCAAAGTTCGGCCTGTTGGAGCAGCCCGCGCTCTGGCGAGTCTTACTCCGACGGCTGGTTAACATCTCTCCGTTGAATTTTAACATGAAATATCTTTTTGATGCAGCAAGGAGAGCAAAGTCCCTTTGGTGCAGGAAGGCCAGACGTGCCTGCGCCGCCAGGCACATGAAAGGGGAGCTGCCCAGCGCTCTCCTTGACCTATTTAAAGCGATTTTGTTCAACGGGCTGGAGGCACCTGGGCCGGGGGCTGCAGTCAGGGGGGGCTGTGGTCAAGGCCGCCGCAGCTCGCACAAGGGGGCCAATTAAAGCCACAGCGCGGCCACCGCTAAGCTCTGGCCACCTCCCCGCGATGGCTCCGAGCCTGCGCTCGTGGCTGCCCCCCACCCAGAGGTGCCAGCGTGGACGATGGCTACGGCAGGTGGTCACACCTGCCCTGGGGGGTCAGCAGCCTCAAGGCCAGAGGAGAGTGTGCCCTGCTGTGGCCCATACCAGTGATGGCTCTGGAGCCGTGCCAGGGACGGGAGGCCAGGCTTCTGGGCCCCAGGGCCCCCTGGGGCTGGGTAGGAGGCAGGCCCTGTGCTGTGCAGCAAGGGGGGAAATGGGCTGTTCTTTGGGAGGCTCTGGAAGTCGGCTTGGGGAAGGCCACGTTTCTGTAGGAGGAAACCTCTTACTGAGTCTCTTGACCACACTAAAGTAGAGCTAAAATTTGGTCCAGCGCGAGAGGAGGCCAAGCTGGTGGAGTGGAGAAGCAAAGGGATCTCTGGCCCCAGCACTGAGGGGCTATGATGGGGACTGATTGGGGCTCCCTCTCGGGAGGTTCAAGCTAGGAAATGGGGGCACTGGGCTCAAGGGAAAGAGGGTCTGCGGGAAGGGGCTGCCAATCGGAAGGGAGCAGGACCCCAGGGAGAGGGACAGGGGCACTGAGGCAGTGAGCTTGCCATGAGCCCTTTCAGTGGCTTCCTGGCCTCCTCTTCTGCTACCCACCAGCCTTCAGCCAAGCTCAGAAGTTAAAACCGTAGCTACCAGAGCTCAGCAGACCCGGCTGGAGGCCCGATTCTGCCACAGAGTAGCCGTGTGCCCTGGATTACCCTCTCTGAGCCTCAGTTTCCACATGAGTAAAAATGGGTGTAAGAATGGGATATCTAGGGGTGCCTGGGTGGCTCAGTTGGTGAAACATCCGCCTTCAGCTCAGATCATGATCCCAGGGTCCTGGGATGGAGCCCCACATCGGGCTCCCTGCTCAGCAGGAAACCTGCTTCTCCCTCACCCACTCCCTCTGCTTGTGTTCCCTCTCTTGCTGTCTCTCTCTCTCTGTCAAATAAATAAAATCTTTAAAAAAAAAAAAAAGAATGGGATATCTCATTGGAAGGGCTGTTGGAAGGATTAAATGAGTTGATAGAGGGAGGGAACTTAGAATCGTCTCCAACACAGAATAAAGACTCAACGACCGTTAGGAACAAGCCGCTCACCACCGTCATCACGAGACACTGGGTTATCTCTCAGCTGTCCGGAAGGGAATTCTGAGTTGAGCCTGTGGCCTCGTGTGGGGCACAGTTTTTAGTGATGAGGAGCAGTGGGGCCACCGTGTTCTTCTGGAAAGGAACGTTCCAGACTTTCAGACCTGCCCAAAATAGCCGTTCGGAACCAGGAACCACCAGGAGACCAGATCTTCAGAGGTTCTAGAGATGCCGGAACTCCGGGCACCAGCACGTGGGGGTTGGGGTGTCTGGAGAAGGGTGTTGCGGTGTCCGGAGAAGGTGAGAACCAGGATTTCTCATCCCAGAAACAACCCTGTGAAGTGAGGTCTGTGATGCTCTTTCCACAGAGGAGGAACTAGGGGCTGGTCAAGCCGCGCTGTGCCCAGACCCCTGGTCTGCACGCTGGGTCCTGCTCTGGGCACTGTCCGGGGCACCAGGACTCGGACTAGGCCCTGAGGACACATGGAGCCATTATCTGGCGGAGGGAAGAGGTCAAAGCCACAGCAGAGGCAGCAGGGGAGAAGCTGGGAGGGCAGGAGGGGGGGGTGCTGGCGACAGTGGCCCCCGAACAGAAGAGCAAACAAGAGGAGACAGCGTGCAGGGCATTTTGGGAATGAGCCGTGTGCTGTGGGGACAGGGCGCAGGCCCTGGGAAAGAGGCAGCGCAGCGAAGGCTCTGAGGGTGCCCTGGGGGCCAGAAGGAGGCTCCAGGCCGCTTGGTCTTGCCTCTGAAGCACCGGGGTGTCATCGAAGGTTTTGCACAGGGATGACAAGCTGGAGGCCGGCGGACACCTTCAACGGGATGGATCCAGAGTGCTCTCCCAGGATAGTCGCCCCGTCTTAAAGAATCCAGCCCCTGGAGATGAGGGAAGGCGGGTGACGGGGGGGGGGGTGTGGAGGCTCTAATGCTCGTACTGTGGCCCGAGTTCTGGGGACCCTGGAGGCAGAAGCAAGCCCAGCTGGCTCTGGCCACCACCTCCTCCAGCCACCTGCCTGGATTCCGCCGGCCCTGCTAGCTGCCTGGGGAATTTGCTGAGTCACTGACAGTAAGTGCTCCTGCCTGCCCTTTCTCCTGCCTGGCCTGGGACCAGAGGCAGCTGCTGTCACCACAGGACATCGGGGGTTGGGAGGAATCACAAAAAAAATCCCTGCTGCACGATCCGGGCAAAAAGATGTCCACAGTGTATCCCCAGGTCCAAGAAAAACCCATGTTGATGAACACGGCGTCTGTGCCCATTTTCGGGGCTGGACACAAGCTCCTGGGAACACCTGATGCTCTCCGAGGCTGGTTCTGGGCAGCGGACGCTATGCCTTTCTACGACGTGATCTCCCCTCCGTCTTCGGCCCACCTGCCTCACCCTGTGCTCCTCGTCCCTCTCTTCCCCCTCCTTCATAACCGAAACCACTCGCTTTTGCAGGCTCCTCCTCTTCCACGCCTCTAAAACTAGAGACCAGGGGCTCCATCTCTGACCTCATCTCTGCTGGGAGGGGTTGCTCCCTAGGTGAGCTCACCAGTCCAGGACTCAAAATGCCTTTCAGTCCTAACCACATCCAGGGGATCACCCACCCGTCCAGCTACATTATATTCAATTTGCTGCTTCTCATCAGGGAGAAGAACCTGAGCTGGGATGGAAATCAAAAATTCCTGTGTTCTAAATTTAGAGCTGTTTGTCTTTGGAAGGGCTTCTTTCTCTCTGGCTACATGGTTTCATTTTCACTTAGGGGAGAAGTTCTTTCAAAAATTTCCTATCCCCATGGGGTGCCTGGGTGGTTCAGTGGCTCAGTGGGTTAAGCATCTGCCTTCAGTTTAGGTCATGACCTTCAGGGTCCTGGGGTCAAGCCCCACATGGGGACTCTCTGTTCAGCAGGGAGCCTGGTCCCCCTCCCCCATCCCTGCCTGCCTCTCTGCTTACTTTTGATCTCTGTCTGTCAAATAAGTAAAATATTTTTTAATATTTTTTTACAGACTTTATTTATTTATTTGACAGAGAGAGAGATCACAAGGAGGCAGAGAGGCAGGCAGAGAGAGAAGGGAAAGCAGGCTCCCCGCCGAGCAGAGAGCCCGATGCGGAGCTGGATCCCAGGACCCTGAGACCACGACCTGAGCCAAAGGCAGAGGCTTAACCCACTGAGCCCCCCAGGTGCCCCAGTAAAATCTTTTTTTAAAAAGAATTTCCTATCCCATTCTGAGTATCAGCTTCCACTGTGACCAACTTTTGACTGGCTACGGCTTAATCCCTTCAAGTATCTTGTGAAATTGCAGCAGGAGCAGAGAGAAAAGACTCTCCAGGCGGTACCGAAGGACCCCAGGGATGCAAGAGCGGTCCCCAGAGAGAGTGCAAAAGTTAGGACCCTCCCAAGCTCCGGAGGCACCCCCAAAGACGGCAGAAAGAAAGAGGACGGAGATTAATCCCGGGAGGGCTGGGAGGGCTGGCAACAGGCAGGACAGCCCCAGCAGCAAATGGCCTGCAACCCACGCTTCTGTCTGGCCATATTTGGGGGGCCCCAACCCCGTGGCTGCATACGCAAGAACTGATAACTTGCACCTCCTTCTAGACAGGAAGTCAAGCAAGTTCTCAGGTCGCGAAACCGGAGACAAGGAGGCTATAGCTGTCCCCGGGAGAGAAAAGATCGGCAGCCAACGGGAACCTGAATTCACAAGAGTGTGGGTTTGGAAAGGAAGGGACAGTGTGAAATTGTACCTTCCTTTTCAACAGGGCTCCACAGAGATCCGGGAGAGCTGACTCTAGTAAGAATTCCCAGCCTTTGCACCAGCACCCCGATGTTGATAACAGTAATGCCCACAGTAGCCAAACTATGGAAAGAGCCCGGGTGTCCAATGACAGATGAATGGATAAAGATGTGGTCTGTCTGTGTAGACAATGGAATATTTCTCAGCCATCAGAAAATGAAATCGTGCCATTTACAACGATGTGGATAGAACTAGAGGGTGTCATGTTAAGTGAAACAAGTCAGTCAAAGAAAGGCTATTACATGATCTCACTCATGTGTGGAACTTAAGAAGAAAAACAGGATCACAGGGGAAAAGAGGAAGAAATAAAACAGGACAAAACCAGAGAAGGAGACAAACCGTAAGAGACTCTTAATCACAGGAGACAAACGGAGGGTTGCTGGAGGGGAGGGGGGTGGGGGGACGGGGGACTGGGTGACGGGTATTAAGGAGGGCACATGATGTCATGAGCACTGGGTGTTACCTAAAACTGATGAATCACTGACCGCTACCTCTGAAACCAATAATACATGATATGTTAATTCATTGAATTGAAATTTTTAAAAAGACCAAAAAGAAGAATTCTCACTCTTCTGCCCGTTTTCCCAGGGCCCCCACCTGCTGACGCAGGGCCCCCACGCAGGAGCTGCTCCTAGAAATTTCTTCCAGGTGACCCCCAAGCTTAGGCGGTTGGATTAAAGCCGAACCTTGCAAGGAGAGGTCCTCGAAGATGTGAATTGTTCCAACAATAGAGAAGAAGACCAAGGACTGGGAGTGTGCAGGGAAGACAAGGAGCCAGCGAAGGAGAAAGAAGCAGGTGCAGAGGGTGTTGGCCTGGGAAGCACCGTCCAGAGGGAGACGGGCCAGAGGCTGTGCTGACTCAAGGAAGGGGAGCCCTGAAAAAGTCACCAAATACAGCGGCAGTGAGGTCACTGGGAACTGGGGCGTGACACGGACAAAAGCCCGATGGAAATCTATCCCAAAAAGAATGGGAAGAGAAATTGGAGGCAAAAGCCAGTAACTCTTTTGTGGAATTGTCTAGAAATGGTAAGAGGAGAAGAGGTGGGTGCCGAAGAGAGGCACAAAAAGGGAAGGGACTTTCCTGAGGATTGGTGGGGGAAATGACATAGTTGGGCTTTTTTTAAAAATTAAATTAAATTAATTTATTTTTTAAAGTAAACTTTACCCCCAACGTGGGGCTCGAACTCATGACCCCAAAATCAAGAGTCAGAGGCTCTTCCAGCTGAGCCAGCCAGGCACCCCAGAAACTGGCATGTGTGTACATTGGTGGGAACGATCCAGTAGGGAGGGAAAGACAGAAGCCAAGGAGGCTGGAGCAGGTGGAGAGGTGGGCCGCAGGGCACACGGTGAAGGCACCATGAGAAGGGAGGGCACATGGGCCATCGAGGTGGCAGGAACAAAGGCAGAATTGGGGGGCCCAGAGACAAATCAGAGAATGAGACTCTTGGCTTCTGATGACTTCTATTTCCTTAGTGAAATAAGGAGAAAGGACACCTTTTGAGAGACGACGGAAGAGGAGGGGGCATAAAATAGCTCCAGGAGGGTATGCTCCCACAGAAGGCTAACAGAAATGCCATGCGCCATCACCAAACCAAGACAGAAGAAAAATAGAGCAAGAAAATGCAGTGGGTTCAGTAGACAATAGGAACAAGGAAACCAAGATGTAAAGGGAAAATACGGCAAAGACGAAAACATACCAGAAGTCCACACATGACAGTAATTCCAATAAATGTGAACAGGTTAGAATCACTAGTTAAAGTCAAAGGTTTTTTATCTAGGTTTTACAAGACGAGAGGTTAAGCTTGGTTTGCAGCCCAGAATGAGGAACCTGAACATACCAATGACTAGAGCAGGCTCCTGAAGTATTTATTCCCAAGTGTCAACAATGGCGATCACTGGTTGCTGAGTTTAGGACTAATCTTTGTTTTCTTTTTACCTTTCCATATTTTCTGAAATTTCCAGAAGGTGTGTACGTTGATTTTTATCCTCGGGAAAAAAAGAGAAGTTGCTGTTAAAACCAGCAGGCCTGCACCTGCTGTCCAAATCCATGCTGATCCCAAAGACACCCTACGGAAATGTCCCTGCCCTCCAGGACCTGGCTGGAAACGGGACCAGTCAGACAGTGATAGAAGGGTGCAGGCCAGTGCAAAGATGGGGCTCCACTCCTGACTTACTGAGCCCAGGGTTGGCATCCCAGGCTGGGAGCACCGGCAAGGACAGGAGCAAGGATGGGAGCCCATTAAGCCGGCCCAGGGCACACTGGGGAAGTGATGGGGGGAGTGGGGCTCAAAGGCCAGGAAGGCAAAGAGGTTGTACCTGGTGTGCTGTATGGACGGGCAGAGGGAAGGTGGGCAAGACAGAAAGCCGTGGGATGGGAGTTACTCCTGAAATAGTCAGTCTCATACCCCAAAGCACAGGAGAAGAAATGGCTGGGTCGCCATCTTACTCCTCCTCCAGCTGCCACACATCACGCACACACATCTCCTGACTATGAAGGGCTCAGAGAGAGGGACAGCCAAGGCAGCATGGGCTTCAGTGGTAGCAGACAACAGAGGGGAGGGGAGAGGGCGGGGGGGGGCAGGGCCACATCGGGGGAGGTGTGGGTGCAGATGGCTGACTTGGGCCCAGCCCACCCACCCCCCCCCACACACACACACAAGCTGAAGTCCTCACAGCACACAGATGTCACTCCTGGCTTACACCAGTCCCAGGATCAGTAAGGTCCCCGGCCAGCAGCTCTCTGCATGAGCCCTGGATAGTCCCCATTGTGAGGCGGGCAGGGATGCTTGGGACGGCAGCAGCCTTGCCAAAGCCTCCCCCACACCTGTCAGAGACCAGATGCCCCCGGCCAGGCCTCCCGGCCAGGCAGTAACCACTGTGCTCTGCCCCGGGCCTCCCTCAGAGCTGAGTTAAACTTTGACTGATTTCTGACCCCTGTTCCGTAAATGTCACCTGGTCACAGTTTAATTCCAGTCTGGGTGCTTTCAGTCTCCATGTTCCCTACTTCTTATAACCAGCTTCTCCTGGAGGTTTGGGGCCAGCTGCGTGTCTGGAAGGATGCTGGCGTCTTCAGGATCACACCTCACGGCTCCTGGTCCCAGTCAGAGCCACCCCGAGTGACCGTTGCTGGACAGACTTCCGAAGGGTCCTGACCCAGAGTCAGCGAGGGGCGGTGGCCTCTGCCATGCTCCAGACATCTTGGCTGACGAAGCAGGAGCTGCTGTGGGGGAAACAACCCCCCCGCATCGGCCCCTTGGCCCCGGGCCAGCTTCTGTGAAGTGGGCCCAGCACTGGGCTCCATGGCATTTTCTGAGCTCCTGGACCAAGTGGGTGGCCTGGGCAGGTTCCAGGTTCTCCAGATGGTGGCTCTGGTGGTCCCCATCGTGTGGCTGACCACTCAGAGCATGCTGGAGAACTTCTCGGCCGCCGTGCCCAACCACCGCTGCTGGGTGCCCCTCCTGGACAACAGCACAGCCCAGGCCAGTGTCCCTGGGGACCTGGGCCCCAAGGACCTCCTGACCATCTCCATCCCGTCTGGCCCCAACCGTGAGCCCCACCACTGTCTCCGCTTCCGCCAACCACAGTGGCAGCTCCTGGACCCCAACGCCACGGCCGCCAACTGGAGCGAGGCTGCCACGGAGCCGTGCGTGGACGGCTGGGTCTACGACCGCAGCACCTTCGCCTCCACCATCGTGGCCAAGGTAAGAGCCTCTCCGGACACCTTCCCCGAGTCCGGGCACTTGAGAAGCCAAGGTCAGAGCTCATATTTGACCGGACTCAGAATGGCCCCGTCCTGGGAGGGACCCACTTCCTCACTCACCACAGGTGGGCTTCCAGCCCCTCTTCCGGCACATCCCCTGCCCTAGGGGAGAGGGCGAATCTGGGGAGTCGGCAGGGGACTTGGGCTTGTGGAAGAGTGGACGGTGCCGAGAGCCGGGCCGGACCTGATTAGCTGTGACTCAGGGAGCTCTCCCCACCACCTGTGTCGGGGGGCAGGTGACCCCCAGAGTCCCACCAAATCTGGACAAGAGGGAGGGGCAGCCCATCCCAGCAAGGGGAAGGGGCCTCTTTGTAGAACCAGGGAGGCCTGGGAGAGTGGGGACAAGGCCCCAGCTCAGGGTCGCCCTGCAGAGTGGGTGGGGCAGGGGAGAGCAAAGGAGTCTAGAGAGGGCTTGACCCTGGACCAGAGGACAACAGGATGACAGCCCGGCCCTACCACCCTAGAGGTCCGCAGGCCACCCGCCCCCCACCGAGCTCACACGGGGCTTCCCACCCAGCGCCTCCGCCCCCTCCCTTCTGGGCTCAGCTCCCACTCCTCTCTCACCAGTGGGACCTGGTGTGTGACTCCCATGCCCTGAAGCCCATGGCCCAGTCCATCTACCTGTCTGGAATCCTGGTGGGAGCTGCCGTGTGTGGCCACACCTCTGACAGGTGAGTGCCCCGGGCTCCGGCAGCCCCCCTTCCCTCGCGCCCTGCCCCCCATGCTCCCACAGCACCCCACCACCAGCCACGACACCTGCATGGGTCTCGCTCCTGACACCTCCTGGCTCTGGCGCTGGGCAAGCCTCAGACCCACTCTGGGCCGTGGCTTCCCCAAGGCTCTGGGCTTGGAGAGGGTCATCTGTCCGATCCCGCGTTCACTGTTGAAATCCGCTGAGCCCTGGGCCTGCCTTCCGGTGCTGCTTCTGCTGGCAGGGGGCTCCTCTGTGCCCAGCGCGCCTTCGAGCTGCCTGGACTTTGGGGACTCTGCCGGTGCAGCCAAGCCTTTTGTGTGTGGATAACTCGGGTCCCTTCCGCCTCTGCCCGAAGGGCAAGCCCAGGTGCATCCAGAGCCCTGTGGCTGGTGCTGCGGGGCGCCGCGGATCCAGCCACCGCCTGTGTGTCTGTGTGCCCGCAGGTTCGGGCGCAGGCTGGTGCTGACCTGGAACTACCTTCAGATGGCCGTGTCGGGCACGGCCGCCGCCTTCGCACCCACCTTCCCGGTGTACTGCCTGCTCCGCTTCCTGGTGGCCTTCGGCGTGGCAGGCGTCATGATGAACACCAGCACGCTCCGTAGGTCCCCTGACCCGGGCCCTACAGGGAAGGCTGGCTCAGGCTCCCCGCTGACCCTGGCGGTCTCCTTGCAGTGATGGAGTGGACGTCGGCGCGCGCCCGAGCCTTGGTGATGACCCTGAACGCCCTGGGCTTCAGCTTCGGCCAGGTCCTGATGGGCGCCGTGGCCTACGGCGTGCGGGACTGGGCGCTGCTGCAGCTGGTGGTCTCCGCCCCCTTCTTCCTCTGCTTCGTGTACTCCTGGTGGGTGCCGTCCTGCCTCCACAGAAGCCTGCTCACCCTCCACCCTGCGAGCAGAGGGCTGGGGGTGCAGGAGCCTGGGAGCACAGCCAGACGGGAGGCCCAGGGGCCTGGCTCCGCTGATGGCCACCCGCTCACGATGCTCACCCAAGTGCCCGCGGCGCCACTCCCCTCCCTCGTCCTCCCAGTGCCTCCTCCTCTACTCATCCTTCTGCCAGCCCTTCCTTCCCGTCACCTCTGGGCCCTTTTCCATCTTGAGTCCCTGCTTGCCTTGGCATGTGTGGGGTGAGATGCAAAGATACAGCGCGCGCACTCGCACACACAGCCCCGGGCAGCCCTACGTACCAACCTTGTTACTAAAGAACAGGGATGGAGACCCAGTGGTCAGAGGGGACTCCCAGCACCCACACAGGGCTCTCGTGTGTGAGAGGTCAGGGAGCCCTTGCGCTGCCCTGAAATAAACCAGGCATGGCTCTTGGTGACCTCCTGAGATAGAGTAGGTACAGAGTAAATATTTGTTGGATGACCTCCTGGATGGATGGATGGCTGGATGGCTGGATGGATAGACTGAGAGAAGACAGACAGATAGATGGATGGATGATAAACTAGTGAGTGGATGGGTGGGTGGATGGATGGATGGATGGATGTCCTTTAGGGCAGAGCTGAGCCTGGCTCCTTCATCTACAGATCCAGCAACTTAGGTGCGTGGCCATTGTGGTCACTGCAGAGGGAAGGCCAGCAGAAGCCCAGGGGAGGACGGGGCTCCTGCTCTGGGAGGAGGGTTGACTCACGCACCTCTCCAAGCCCAACGGGATAGAGCCGAAAGCTCTTACAGCAGAGCCTCAAGCACCTAACTCGCAGTCACTCTCCAGCGGTGAGGGGGGGCGGGTCTCCTGTGCCATTGCTCTCTCCCAGGCCCCCCAGCCAGGGACCCCCAGCTCTGACTCCCTCCAAGGGCTGCAGACCTCGAATTCCCTCCTAGGTCCTGCGTCTTCCCGGGCCTCTAGCCCCCCGTTTCCCACCGACTGTGTGACATCTCCGCGACAGGGTCTTGGCATCAAGCCCCCACACCGGCTCTGTTCCAAGGCTTCTGTAGCAGGGAGAGCAGCCCCCACCCACCAGGTCCCAGAGTCAGGGCCACCATGACACCTCCTCCCCCTCCCTCCCCGTCCCCCCACCTCAAGTTCAGCAGGTCACCAGGTCTTGTCAACTCTACCTCTAACATGTGCCTCGAGTCCCCCTTCTCTCCCTGGTTCTGCCAACCCTGGAGGACCTCAGGGCCCCGTACACTTGGAGCAGGTGGCCCCATCCCTGGCTGCTGCTCCTGGGAGAAAGCAGGGCCTGGCTGAGGGGGGCCTGCCTGAGCAGAGGCCCGGAGGCAGGAGCCCGTGGAGCGCTGTGGGCACAACAGGGGACTTGGGGGGCTGGGCCGGTGCAAGCAGTCTGCGCTGCTGTTGAGGGCTGCAGGGGTGAGGTTAGTGTTAGGGGCTGGGTCCTGGCGTGAGGAGGGGGAGCTGGGATGTGTCTGGTTCGCTAACGTCCTGGCATGGGCAACAGGGTCAAAAGTGAGGCAAGGGCAGTGGGGAGGGGTCAGGTGCAAGGCGTAATGGAAGGTGACAGGAATTGGTGGCTGCCTGGGGGCAGGTGGAGGGACCTGGTGACATCAGGACCAAAGACCCTGCCCCAGGCCTGAGCCCCTGGCTGGGCATGAAGTTGTTTGCAAGGAGGGGCGGCCCCTGGGGGAGGACCCAGCTAGGGCAAGAAGGCTATGTGACAGCAGGGAGGCCCCGGACAGGAGGGGACCCTGGCGGGGCGGGGGCGGGGGGGACCTCACAGGTCTGCTGTCCTATAACCACTGGGGGGTCCTTACGGCACAGGGGTTCCTCCAGGCCTGGTTACCAGGAGAGGCAAGGGAAAGGCCACCGGGTTGTGGGGAGAGGACAGGGCCTCCCCACTACAACCCAAGAGGGAGAAGGAAAAAGGCAGCAAGGGTGGCCTGTAGGGAGAGGCGGGTGCCAAATGGCGTGGCCTCCCTGAGCCTGGGGCCTGTGGGCACCAGTGATACCGCCGCCGGGGACAGAAGGAGACAGAGGGGCAGTGAGGCTGTGCGGGCCAGGCCCTGGGAGCCACAGGCAGTGCCCCCTCCCATGTCCCTCCTGACCCCCTGCAGGTGGCTGGCAGAGTCTGCCCGATGGCTTCTCATCACAGGCAGGCTGGAGCGGGGCCTGCGGGAGCTGCGGAGAGTGGCCGCCATCAACGGGAAGAGGGAGGCGGAGGACACGCTGACCGCGGAGGTGAACTCAACCCTCAGATCCCGTCCCTGCCCCCGCACAGCCCCCGAGGAGGAGGCTCAGGGGGAGGAGGGCTGGCGCAGGGCTCCCAGCGCTGACGGGGCACCCCCACCCCACCCCTGCAGGTCTTGCTGTCAGCTATGCAGGAGGAGCTGAGTGCGGGCCAGGCCCCCCCGAGCCTGGGAGCCCTGTTCTGCACGCCTGGACTGCGCCTGCGGACCTGCGTCTCCACTCTGTGCTGGTAGACGGACGCCCCTTCAACCCCGCCCTGCCTGGCGCCCCAGCCTCTGCCTCTGGGCTGTCCCTGGCACCCCTCACCCCCCGCCCCACTGGGGATCCTGGAATCAGGGCTCTGGCTGGCATCCAGTCCAGGGGCCTCTAATGACTCCCCTGTCGGCACACGGTCCTGCCAGCACGGCCACCTCCCCTCTAGTGGTCAGGCTCCAGGAGGAAGTTGGGGGGCGGGTACTGAACCACCCAGCCGGCTGGGAAGGACATCGCCCACCCGCCCGGTCTGGAGGGGCCGGGGAGGAGGGAGGGGGATTATCAGAGCCCAAGAGACAGTGCCACCTGGCAAGGACTGGCACCGCTGAGACACACTCAGCAGAAGCCGCAGGCATGGACGGGACGGGATGTGGCACCCGGAGGGAGGGAGGAGGGAATATCCCGCCCAGGCTTCCCGGGGCCGGTGCACCTGGGCCTCCCATCAGGGCTCCCCATTGGCCGATCCTCACAGAGAGGCCCAGGGAAAGGTGGTCTACAGAGGCCACCCCACCACTACACGGAGCCTGCAGGAGGACGGTGGAAACGGGTCTGGGAACATATGAGCCGTAGGGTAGAGCTCCCCCGACCTGACGCCACCGGCCGCCCCGCAGGTTCGCCTTTGGCTTCACCTTCTTCGGCCTGGCCCTGGATCTGCAGGCTCTGGGTAGCAACATCTTCCTGCTCCAGGGCCTCATTGGGGTCGTGGACATCCCAGCCAAGATAGTCTCCCTGCTGCTGCTGAACCGTCTGGGCCGCCGGCCCATCCAGGCCGGGTCCCTGGTGCTGTCAGGACTCTGCATCTTGGCCAACACGCTCGTGCCCCTCAGTGAGCATGGCAGGGGCGCGAGGCTTCCCGATCTGGGGGCGCTGAGCCAGGAACAGAGGACGCTGGACCAGACCGGGGGCTCAGTTAAGAGGGAGGCTGCCAGGGCCTCTGGGAGAGATGGCTGAGAGCCCGAGCGCAGGGGGAAGGTGGGGAGCAGGGGGTCCAGGAGTGTTCCCGGGGTCTGCTCCGGGTGTCAGGGTGGGTGGCAGTTGGGGGACAGTGAATGTAGCCATGAGGTCACTTGGGACGTGCTCTGGGGACACCCAGGTAGAGCTGAGTCACAGACATTGGGAGGTCGGGGAGGGGCCTGGGCTGGAGAGAGCCCCCACATGACCTCGGGGCCCCTGCCACTGGCTTTGCTTAAGCCCATCTCTGTCCGCAGAGATGGGGGCCCTGCGTTCAGCCCTGGCCGTGCTGGGGCTTGGGGCCGTGGGGGCTGCTTTCACGTGCGTCAGCATCTACACCGGGGAGCTCTTCCCCACTGTCCTCCGGTAAGGGGGCACCCGGGGCTGGGAGGGCATGGTGGGGACAGCCTTCCCCAGCCTCGGCTGTTCCCACTGCCATCTCCCTTCCACGTGGTCTCAGGGCCGCCCAGGTGCGTCCCAGCTCAGCCTGGACCTCTGGGCCACCCTGGACGGGGGTGGGGGGGGCCCTCACCGGTGTGTCCGCGATGACAGGATGACCGCAGTGGGTCTGGGCCAGATGGCAGCCCGCGGGGGAGCGATCCTGGGGCCTTTGGTCCGGCTGCTGGCCATCCACGGGCGCTCGCTGCCCCTGCTGGTGTACGGCGGGGTGCCCGTGCTCAGCGGCCTGGCTGCCCTCCTGCTCCCGGAGACCCAGAGCCTGCCGCTGCCCGACACCATTCAAGATGTGCAGAACCAGTAAGTGAACTCCACCAGGGGCCACCTTCTCTGTCCCCCCAGGGAAACCCAGAATGGGGCAGCCCTGCCCCCCCATCCCCTCCCCTGGGCAGAGGGAGACGCCAGGGTGCAGAAGTCTGGCTCAGTCACACCGTGCATCTCTGGGAGGGGGGAGGCCAAAGCCTGGGCCTCCTGCCCTTCATGCCACCATCTGAGGCCCTGATAGCTGGCCCGCCCTCCGCTCCACCTTACAAGAGGTCAAGGGGAAGGCTGTGTGTAGTCCTTCGGAAAGCGGGGGGCCAAGGGTGCGATGGGCATGGTTGGGTGGCCTCAGAGGCCCCGGACTCTCCCGCTGACCCCTGGATGGCTGGCAGGACTGTCACGGTCACCCCCTCCCCAGGACGCTCTCAGGGAGCTCCTTCCTGGGCTCGGGAGAGCAGGGCAGGAGTCCGCCCCAGTCCTCAGGAAGGCCACAGGGCTCAGCGGTCTCGCGGCACCCAGGAGACACAAGCCTCTTGTCTTCCGTGTCTGAACAGGGCGGTGAAGAAGGCAATGCACAGCGCTCCAGGACCCACTGTCCTGAAATCCACACACTTTTAAGCCTCCCGGGAATTCGGCAAAGCGACACGGGGAGGGGCACCTTCTCTCCTTTGGAGAAGGCAGGACGGCAAAGGCCCCCATCTCTAGAAGAGGACCCAGGGGCGGCCCCTCTCTGCCTGAGGAGCCACCTTCAACAGAGAAAACCCAAGAGGATGGCTTCTGGCTGCCGGCGGCCCTGTGCACCCTCAGAGGACTCTCCCTCGTGACTGTGAGAAGGAGCAGGGACCCTGGGAAGCTGTCACCCTCCCACTCCCCTCCCCACTGCTCACGGCCCCCAGCTGCCCACGGCCCCCTTCCAAGCTCGGAGGGCACCATCACCCAAGATCAAAACTTCCCCAGCTCCTCGCACTGGCCCCAGAGCGCCGCACAAGTCTCAGATCCTCAGCGGTTCCCAAAAGACAGCTCTGGCCTCCGGTCCCCCCTCTCCACACTGCAGCCACAGAGCCAATCCTCCCCACCCCTTCTCTACCTGACCGAGTCCCTCCCAGACCCATGGCAATGGCCTCCATCCGGGGGCCCAGGGTCCAGCCCGAGGCCATAGTGAAACCCTTACCCACAGTCGCGGCCCTGCTCCAGAGTCCCACCCGGCCAGCCTCAACGTTCCCAGAGAGTTGGGGTGGCCCGCTTACCCCTTGACCCCAGCTCCCACACAGAGCCTGGAGGAGGCCCACTGGTGCGAGGGGACAAAAGAGGGAATAAAGGAACAAATGACAGCCCCTAGCTGACTCCAGGGATGAGCCGTGGGTTCCGGGCGGGGGTGGGGATGGTGGGGACGGCGGAGAGTTCTGGGGAGCTCCTCAAGGGGCTGGCCCTTTCCCAGGCCAGAGCGTCGGCCCTTTCCAGCCTGTTGTGCACTGGGCATCCTCCTGGTACCTCAAGGCATCGTCTTATCTTTTCCCAAACCCTTCAAGGAAGACAGCCCATTTTACAGATGGGAAAGTAAGGCACAGAGAAAGTGACTGCCTGCGACCTGCAGCTGGGAGCAGAGAATCGAGAGCCCAGCCCTGGTCTCCAGAGCCCTGGCTACGACATCCCCTTCCCCCCCTGGCCTCAGACTGTACAATTGGGCAGCCGGTGAAGCCTCTTGAGGCTGACACCTCGCTCTCAGAACCAGCCAGGACTCCGTGGAGTGCCCTGGCACCCCTTACAGGAAAACCCCAGACAAGGGCTCCAGTGGAAGGGGTTGGACGCCCGAGCTCCCCGAGCACAAATGTGGGTGCAGGCGGAAGCCATCTGTGACCCTTTGGGGTCCCCTCCACCCCAGAGCTGTGCTCGGTGACTTCTGCTTCTGCCTGGGTCACTGCTTCTGGGCAGCTGCACGAAGAGTTGTGCCCACACACACACACACACACACACCAGCGATGGGAATACTTGTGCTCGTACACGCAGATGAGGAGAAAAACAGAAAGCTGCTCCTTGCCCCTGGGAGACAGGATCACTAACTGGCCTGGTCTTTCCGCCGCAGCCCAGGGGCCTCTCGGGAAGAGAAGGTGGGATCGTGTCTTTCAACCATTACAGGCTGCCCCTCAGTGCAGAACTCCAAGACAAGGGCAGTGGGGATCACATTTATAAAGCTGCCCAAAGGCAAGTTTGTCTCGGCCTGCCCGAAACTTTTGGTCCTGTCTGCCTGCTGCCCAGCTGAGCCCCAGCTACTTCATTAGACTTGCTCAGCATTCTTGGGGCCCCCTGGTGTCCAGAAGCTTCCAGAAGAGAGAACACAGGATTGCTAAGAGAGGGCTCCCCCTCTCCCCTAGAGTGTTCTCTGGTTCACCAAGTGGTCAGAGCTACCCCTCTGCCCACATTCAGAGCAGCCTTGCTCCTGGCCCTTCCAGGATGTCCCAGCCTTCTAGAACTCAGGGCCTACCTGCTTCCAACATGTCCTCCCCTCACTGAACTCAACAGGACCCGGAAGCTGGGAGGTTCCAGGGCCCCGCCCCTCTCGGGCAGCTAAGGGGTGTCATCACCATGGTGGAGTGGGTGCCTTGCCAAGGGAGAGGGGACTCTCTTGGCAGTGGTCACAGGCCCGCTTTCCAGCTGGACACTATCACACAAACAGCACGCCTTGGGCCACACCCTCTCTTTTGATGCTCCCCACAGGTAGCTCCAGAGCCCAGAGGCAGCAGCGGCACCCTGCAATGGGAGAGCCATGGGAACTGGGTGTGGGAAGGAAGAGCCCGTCAACTACACCCACAGGCTCATTCCCCTCATGGCAGTGGGGACAGGACAGTGGCTCGGGACCCTCTCCGGCCATTCTCCTATCTCCAGCCAGGCCTGCAGCTCTCCCAGAAGGGGGTGTGGGGAGGGCCATGCAGGCTCCTTCGGCTCCAGATACAAAAGGGATCCAGGAAAGGGATGTCCTCCCAGAAGGGTTCCAGCCCTGGCTGAGCTCGTGTTCCTTCCCCTAGGGGCTTGTGTGGTCTTCAAGGTCAAGGTATCAGCAAGACCCCACTTGGAGCTTCCTCCCCAACTCTATCCTTGATCCTCCCCAAGTGGACTCTCCTGACATATCCTTGCAAGTACCACGTGTCCAAGAGCGAGGTTCGGAGTTCCAGTCACCCCCAGATGCTGTTTGCACACTCCTGGGGGTCACTGCCAGGCCAGCCAGACCCCAAGAAGCTCAGCTCAGGCCCAGTGTTAAGTTCAACATCAGATGCCCAGACGAAGGAGCTGAGACCGAGGAGACCATATCTCACAGACGGATAAACTGAGTCAATGGTAGAGTCCAGAACTCTCTTCTCTTACAACCAAGCCCTCGAGTGACAGGAGCTCTTAGCCTCCCGACACAGAGAGGAGAACACCCAGTCCTACAGCCACATGGCAATGAGCAGGACCGGGACCTGTTCTTCCAACGCCTGCACTGTCCCTCTTTCCGGTCCCTTACTCTGATAGACTGTTTAGGACAATTCTAGAAATTCCTGGAAAAAAATGTTCCCTTCTTGGCACCACGGAACTCCTGCCAGTTTCTATTTGTTTTCTTTGGCTGGTGCTGATGGGGCAGAGGAAACTGAGATGTTTCCATCCCTTGGACAGAGAGAGCAGCCGTCAAAGACCCGGGCGCAAGGTCGTCCCTGGCACAGGGACAGGATGTCCTGGCATGACCGCCCTGAGTCAGGGCCTCCCCCTGGCTTCCACAGGGGGTTAGAGCTGACCTCAGGTTCTAAGACTTTGAGCATCAGGGGGCAAGCAGAGCCCATGCCTCCCCCAGGTGGTTGGTTCAGAAGGGCAAGGAGAGGCCAAGTCTATGGAAATCCACACCTGGGGGGAGGCTGCAGGAGAACTCTCTCTCCGGCCAGTGACAAGAGTCTGGGGAAGAGCTCTCAAAGGTCCCTGGGGAAACACCCCAGGTTAAGGAGGATCCTCAAACAAAAGCTTCATTCTACGATGGAAGGCAGGCGGGGGAGCTGGGGCGGGGGAGCCCCAGCTCCTGTGGACATCAAGCCCAAGGACCCTGAGAGGGATCCACGCCTAAACATGGGCCAGACTTGTGAGCTGAAAGCTGCAAGAAGAAACTGGCCAGCGACAGAGCTACCTGTGGTTGGAAGCTCGAGAAGCAGATCCGAGGGGTGAAGGGTGATGGCGAGCCAAAGGCACAAGAAAGCAGAGCCAGGAGAGGGAGGCGAGATCCCCCAGCACAAAGTGGAGGAGACCCGAGCGGCAGAAGCGGGGCTGAGTCACGGCTCATGTGTCCAGTGGCGTGCTCACCCACCACTGCCACATGGGAGATGAGGACTTCCCACACTCTGCTCCCCAGAGAATGCCTACAAGCCCGGGGCCTCAGGTACGCACAGCCTTTGCCGTAAATTTCTACTCCTTGCCACTGAGCTTAGCAAATACAGACCGGCCTCGCAGCGTGTTTGGGACTGTGGCCCTGTTCAGTGTCTCCAGGAAGGAGCAAACACCTGGGGGGAGGTTCCGGAGCCCCAGGACCTACCCACAGTCAGCCAGCACAGACTGGAGGTGGGGGGAAGGGGGGAGGGCCACAGATGATAGGGTCCAGATCCTTAGAGATGCAGAAAAACAGAGACTCTGGAGTTAGGCAGAACGGGGGGGGGGGGGGGTCAATGCAGACTCAGCCACTGAAGCTCTTGTCACCCAGGAATAACACCAGCTTCCCCAAGGGCTTTAGAAGCCCCAGGGCCTTTGCAAGACCCAAGCACAAACAGCATAGACACACTTTAACCACTAGGGGGCAACATGACGCTCTTGCCTCTGGGGATTTGTCCTGAGGCTCTCGGGTGGGTGGGCTGTCCCAGGCCACCCTCCAGCTGGTCCCCAGCCCCATCCTCAGGCCAGGAGGGACATGGGGGTGAGACAAAGACAGGCCGCCCCAGGAACCCAAAAGCGTGCTCAGCCCAAAACTCTGGAGGCTACTTACCAGCTCTCACTGGCCAGTTTGTGCCCAAACCCCAGACCAGAGCCAGGACCGATGTCCCAACAGTACCCATCCCCCAAAAAACTGCACAGGACCGTTGGATTTGGAAAGTTTTTGTTTTCTTTTCCCACACATTTCCGGGGTTGGGGTGTTTTCCAAGACTCAGACACATTTGTTAACAAAGAGAGAAAAAAAACTGGGGGAGCAGGGAGCCCGTGGGCAGAGAAGTGACCCCAGCAGTCAGCGGGCAACGCCCGACTCTCTCTCTTCCCTGATGCCCGCGCCCAACGGGTGCCACAGGCTGCTGCTCGCGGTATCTAGATAATTTGTCTTTAATATATATCTGCATTTGCCTTTCCCCTCCCACCCGCCCCTCCCACCCCTGCTCCTCCAGCAGCTTCCCCATCAATGCACGTCGCCCAGCGGCACACAACAGAACAGGCCTTTCCAGGCCCGGAGCCCCTTCCCTGGGCGGCACCAGGCCAGCGCCTCCTCCGGGTGGGCAGAGTCGGGGGCGCTTCGGGGGGGCCACCCCACTGCCCCGCCCCCCCCTGCTCCCCTCCCGCAGGGCCACTGGGCCCACCCGCCCGCCCTTCTCCCACCGACTCTGGAAACCCAAAGGTAGGAAAGGGAGAAACCAGACACACAAAAAAAGAAGTGGAGAGGGAGGGTGGGGACAGAGAGACACAGCAAGCCTGGGATGGGGGCCGGAGGGCTTGGGAAGAGAAGGAAGGCAGGAGGGACAGAGGGAGGAAGAAAAATGGAGGAAATGAACAAGACGAGTAGTGGACACTTTACAAAACCCCCAGCCTTCCTTCCCGCCCAACCCCACCAAAATAAAACTACCCTCCCCCCTTAAAAAAATAAATCAACCCAGGGCTGTGAGCACGCCCCCCTGCCCGGGGCGGGCGCCGAGCGGAGAGGGACAGACAGCCCCAGGACGGACAGCGCCGCCGCACTGGACAGCCGGAGGAAAGGGGACGAGCACGGGGTTTCCTTTTCTATTTTTTTCTTTTTTCTTTCTTTCTTTTCATTTTTTTTCTTTCTTTTCATTTTTTCTTTCCTTTCTTTTTTCTTTCTTTCTTTTTTTTTTTTGTTTTTGTTTTTGTTTGTTTTGTTTTTTTTGTTGGTTTTTTTTGTTTTTGTTTTTTGCGTTTCCTCTTCATGAGAGAAGTCTGAGGCAGCCGGGGAGCGGGTCCCCAGAGCTCCAGCAGGGAGAGGGCTGCACCCTTCCCCCGGGCCCTCCCGGGAGGGGCACAGCTGGCAGTGGGCGCGGTGCCGGGGCTCAGACGTAGTACTCCTTGTCTTTGTTCTTCTTGGCCTTGCTGGGCGTCTTGGGGGCGGCCGGGGCCTTCTCTTTCACCACGGCCCCGTTGCTCTGGGCCGAGTTACTGATGTAGTTCCGGCTCTGGTCCACCTGGTAGGAGCCCTCGTCGCGGTTGCGGTATTTGTACATGGCGTAGAGGAGAATCAGGATGCAGAGCGCCGCCGCCGCCACGATGCCCACCACCATGCCCGTGGTGCTGCTGGACTCCCGGATCACCTCCACCGCGCCCGGCGGGCCGCGCTCCCCGGGCCCCGTGGGGTTGGCTGTGGGCAAACGGGGGAAGCCGGGGGCGGCGGTCACGCCGGGGCGCAGGGGAGGGGGCCTCCGCGGCTCGAAAGACGTGGGGGCCCCGGGCCCCAGGGGGGGGTTCTCCAGCAAGGGCTGCAACGGGTCTCGGTGGTTCATTTTGCCCGCAGGCAGGTTGGGGGCGGGGGCGGAGGGGGCCAGCAGCACCCCGGGGGCGCCCGTGGCCCCATCTGTCCTGAGGTTGGGCCGGGGAGCGGGTTTGCGGGGCGAGAGGAGGGTGGTGCGGTCCGTGACCAGGGGGAAGGTGGTGTAAAAGTCCTCGTCGTCCGTGGGGGGGAGGCTGGAGTCAAAGACCTCCCCGGACGCAAAGCCGGAGGCCTCGATGGGCTCCTCGCAGTCGCTGTCGTCCTGCTCGGCCTGGCACGGGCCCCCGGCGGGCGGGCGGCGGGCCGCAGGCGGGGGCAGGGTGTCTTGGGTGGCGCCCACGCCCGTGAGGAAAGGATAGAAGGTGGGGGGTGGGGGCACGAAGGGGGACCGGGTGGCCACGGGAGGGGGGTCTAAGGAGTCCTCCGTGATAATGGGCAATATTAACTCTCCTCCTAGAACAAGAGAGAGAAGAGAAAAAACAGGGTGTCAGCGAGGGCCCGGGGTGCAGGCGGCCGGCACGAGAGAGAAACAACAGCCTCACACACCCAAATCGGTTCCAATTGGCTTTGGCGGAGACTAGAGCGGGCCGTGCCCGCCCGCCAGCCGGCCGGAGCACTGCGCTTTAAGCGGGCAGCGGCTCAAATGCCCTGGGCGCCCCACGCACGGGCTCTGTGGCTCACTGGGTTTTGGTCTTTTGTTTGTCTTAAGAAACCAAAAGGAACAGAAAGGAAAAGGAAATCGAAAAGAAACGGAAAAAAAAAAAACAACTCTACCGGTTTAAGGCTTAAAAACAGATACAAGAGCAGCATTTAAATAAACCTAACAACAGTATCTTTTAGGGTTTTTTTTTTTTTCTAGATTTTTCTCTTTTTTTGCTTTTGTATTTTTTTTTTCTTTTGTTTTTAAAAAAGAAGATAGCATACCACGGAATTCAGGCAACTTACATCAACAAATAGGCCGTGTGATTTTAGCATGAAGAAAAAAATTACAAACAGAGCTGTGTAAGCGGGTTCTCCCGGAAAAAATAAGAAAAAAAAACAACTTTTCCGTACCACGTTTTCTGTCTATCTGTTTGGTCTCTCCCTCCCTCACTCTTCTCTCCCTGGACATCTTGCTTCCTCCTGAATACTCTCTCTCCTCCCTCGTTTGTGCCCTCTCCCCCTCATTGAACACAAAGCTAAAATCTGCCCAGTGCAGGTTGGCATCGAGAAACTGTTACCACCACTTGGTGTCAGCGTGTGTGTGTGGGTGGGTGGGGGGAGCAGTGGGAAGGAGGGCTGGGGAAAGAGGTACATGGCTGGCAGCTACATGGGTGGGAGAACTTGAGAGGGGATGATCATGGGACGCTTTGAAGGCTAGTTGCTGGCCGGCCGTGGGAAGATGAGGACTTGAAGGTGGAAGGCGACAAGGTCCATGAGAAAGAGCGGGCAAGGAGGAGACAGACACACTGGAGAAGGGGCCTGTCCCACAAGACTTTGGGCAAGGTGGTAAGAAGTCATGTCGAGGCAGGGAGGTGGGGAGGGGTGGGAATGAGGGAGGGAAGTGGGCTGGGACACATGAGTCCTGAACTAACCCTAATTCCCCGACTTTCTCTTTCTTCACCCTCCACCTCGGACCCCCACTGGCTTCCCCCCTCCCCCTCCCCAGAACCCCCATGGGCCGCCAGGACCTGACCAGGGCTTGACTGCCTCTGGCCCTCTTATTATTGTTAAAACAATAATAAAACAACGGAAAGAAGAAGAAAGCAAAAAAAGAAAAGAAAATACATACACAGCCATCTGGGAAGGAAGCACTTGCTAATACAGGGCCCCGGGCAGGGGTGGGGGTGGGGGGACACTAGTGGGGAAGGTTTGTGGGGGGTGATTAGGTCTCCTCCCCCTAGGTCCTATAACTGAGGTATCCTGGGCATAAACTGCAATTCCCATCAGCCCTAAAGGGTGGGAACTACAACTCCCATTAGCTCTTGGAGGGATATGGACTACAATTCCCATCAGCCCCTGGGTCAACAACTACAACTCCCATCGACCCACTACCCCTTCCCAAATACTGCAACCCACTGGTGTGGGGTAGAGCCAGCAGGAGTCTGGCTCTAGGGCGCTGAGGGGAAGTCTTCCTCCTCTTAGAGGGGCACCTCTGGGTGTGGTTGGGGCTGAAGATTTCCTCTCTAGCTCTCCCTCCACCGAAGCCCTGCCCTAACCCTGGTCTCTGCAGAGTGAACCCCCTACCCCCTCCTTTGGAAGTATCCCAGGGCCCCACTGCAGCCAAGCCAGCCACGTGCCACTGCCACACCTTTCCATCCCTCCTCCTGCTCCCTGCACCCTAAGCCCGCCAGTGTCTGTGGTTGCTGTTCAAACACTGCTGAGCTTCACGTCCCAAGCTCCAGCAACCGGGCAGCGCTGTCCTTGGCCACACCAGCCAGCCACAGCTAAGATCTTGCCATTGAACTTGTAGACTTGCCGAGCTCCGCAGGCTGCTCCTCCCACCAGACTCCACTCTCCCCCTGGGCGAGGGCTCACCTGCACCCCAGGCTGTGAAGCCCCAGGGCACCTGGCCTTCCTGGGGCTCCACCACACCGAGAAACTGAGCCAAAAACAGACAAGCAGATCCCTGTGGAGCCGGGACCGTCCAACATCGGTGTTTAATGGAGGAGGATGCGGAGGCCTGGGGTGGGCAGGACTTCCCAACGTCACTAGGGCCGAGTCCCTCAAGGAGCCTGGAAGGGTCTGATTCACTCTCCCCATGCCTGCAGTAATCTGCTTGACTCTTAGCTCAGTTGCTAACCTGGGAGACCACGCTGTGTGGCTGTGGACAAGCTTCTCTCACTCTTCTCAGCTTCCTCATCCATAAAATTAAAGTATTGGGCTCCAGGCCCAGGGTGAGGCCAAGGCCGGGCTCCCACAGACCTCCAGCCTAAGGATGAGTAATTTGTCCCTCTGGCCCCTCCTGAGCTCTGGACCCACTACGGACGGCCCAGCACCCTGGTCCCCGGGTAAGGACAACACTCAGCTTCAGCTCCTGGGGGGAGGCTGACAGCCTGTGTCCAATGATGGCAGGGTTCCCCTGCTGGACCATACCCCCTCCCCTCTTCCCGAACTTTGCCTTCTGTTCAGAGAACACCTTGCCCCTGTGGTTACCTCACTCATCCTTCAAGCCCAACCAAATACCTCCTCTTCCAGGAAGGCTTGAGGCCCATCTCCTTAGCACCCAGCACGGTGCCTGGTATCCGGGGATGGCGTGGGAGCCCCTCTCATGCGCCAGAGCAACTGGATTCTGAATGGCCTTCTTCTCCTGGCCTAAGGCAGCAGGCGCTGTGGAGTTCAGCCTGATAGGCGCCTTGCTCCATGGCCCCAGCCCTCCCCCACAGCCATTTCTACCTTCCATCTTCCATGAGGCCACCAGCAGCTCCTGGAAGCTTCAGGATCAGGCTTGTCCTGAGCAGGCTTGTGCCCCTCAACCGGCTGCCTATACCTAGGGCCCAGGATGCTAGGGCCCAGGGAGGAGTCCCATGCTAGGGGGCTTGTCATGCCCTAAAGGGGCTGATCAGGCGAATCAGGGCACAGATCTTATCTTTCTATTCTCTTTCTCACCCCCAGATATACTTGGGGGGGGGCAGTGGGAAGGGCTCTAGGCCTTGGGCCACAGACAATTCCTGCCCCGCCTGAGCCCTCTGCAACCATTTGCTCCAACACACTGGTTTTTAGGTCCTGGGGGCACACAGTTCCCCTGTGGAGTCTTTCCCAAGCTCCAGAGCCCTCCCAGGCCTAGTCACATTGACTCTCGCCCTTGCCCTTCTACCCCAGCTGTGTCCTGGCCTTCATATCCAGGTCTTAGCCCTGTCCCTACATGCCTAGCTCCTCTAGGAGCTTTCCCTAGGCCCTGCTCTGTCCACGGCTTTGACAACATCTCTTGAGGGTGTCCTGCGCCCACCCACATCCTCCACACCAGCTGCCATCTCTGCCCCTTACTGCTCCCACTCTGTCCCCAAGATAGCGTGCTGCCAAGACCCCACACTCTGTCCTTTCCCCAGATTCATTCCAGCCACACTGGGCTCTGGCCAGCAAGTCACATGCAACATAGGGTCCCGGGTTTTCCTGGGGGTCATACATGGTCCAGGAGGGGTCAAGCAAGCTTGCCCTGGTGAGGGTCTGGAGCAAGGGAGGGCCCCTCAGAGACTCCTCACTGTGAAAGCCCAACCAGGGGCTCCCTGGGCCACCCTTGCCACTGGGCATTGGAGGGAGTGGACTCGCAAAGACTTGTAGGGGTGCCTGGGACCGGGTTCAGCTCTCCAAGGGTGCACCCAGGGATGGGTGCCCCTGGGAGTCTGATGAAGAGCCTAGGCCACTTCCCTCCCCTCCCCCACGTCAGGGGGCTGTGGCGCTTGGAAGAACTCACAGGCACATTTATCACAAACCCCACCCCTCCTCCACTCTTAAGTTGAATATCAGGGCACGTCAGTCCCACTTGCTAGAGAATTCCATTTGGCCAAGGAGACCAGCGGCCATTCCTGAGCACCGCTTCCTCCCCCTGCTCCCCTACCTCTAGGGGCTGCTGCACCAGCCCGCTGAGCTCTTCCTGCCTTCAGGACACAGAGGCTCCTGACTAGAAACCCAAGAACCCCATTCCCACCCAACCAGGATGGCCCCACCCACAAGCACCTGGTACCTGCCCCGGGGTTGGAAGAGCCAGAAAGCCATAGCCCCTGGGGCATTTCATGTGCGTTAAAAAGAGAGCCCCTTAGTGGCCACAGCTCTTCAAGAGCTTGACTTGGCACAGGGTCTCTCTGTGCACAATCAGAATAAGGCACTCTCTCTTCCTGGTGGACACGGCTCTGCTCCCGGGACCAGGACAAGCAGCTGGGTGAGCAGAGAGCACCGGCTAGCTCTCAGCCCTTACTCACCTGTTCCAGCTCAGAACCAACCACCTGTGCCACTGGGTTCAGTAGCCCAGAGGATGGAGCCCCACCCCACTCGGACACCCCAGCATAGCCATGGCAAACATCAAGGTCGACCTAAGGTCAGGCAGGGCTTGTCGTGTGTGTGTGTGTGTGTGTGTGTGTGTGTGTGTTTGCATGCAAGAATACACCCTCAAAGTCCATTTCTGTGCACCTGGGCACACATCTCTAAGCCTGTGTGCGTGTGTACACAAGCCTCAATGGATCCAAGTGCACGGACTTGGGCATCAGGGAATCAGAACCGACATGTGCATGTAAGTGAGACTTTCATGGGGCTTGTGTCCACCCGCCTCTGAGCCTGAGTCAGAACTCGTGTGTGTGTGTGTGTGTGTGTGAATGCACGCCTGTGCTGCTGAGGACATGTGAGCACACCACCATGGGTCTGAGCATATGAGGTAGGCTTCATGAGCGCCCCTTTTCCCAAACTCATTTTCACCTTCTCCACTGAGACTACATTTCCCAGCATCCCTTGCAACTAGGTATGGTCACATGACTGAGTCAGGGGCACTGCCCATATTGGCCCACCAGAAGTCCCCTGTGTGCAATCCGCCAGGCTTTCTCCTCCTTCCAGTGACCTTGCAAACCACATGGTGAATATCAAGGAGGAGCCATAAGATGGAAGGAGTCTGGATTCCCAAAGCACCCCTTGGGACCAAGCCACTGGCTGACCAGGAGCACCCCGGCGGGGCTTCCCCTGAGTAAGAAACCTTCCTTGAGGTACCCACTGAGATTTGGGGGTCATCTGTTCCAGAAACAAATGTTACCTGAGCGAATACAGACACTGAACCAGAAACGTGCATCACAAGAACCGGTGGCCTTCGGACAACAATCCAAAGAAACGGCTGGAAAGATGCAGAACCACAGAAAAGCAGAGGCAGGACAGCCGGTTCCAACCCTGCTTGTGATGACCTACAGGGAAGGCTAGGTGTCTGCTGAGGCTGAGGCACCAAAGGAACGTGCCAGAAAGTCGGGGTGCCGGTGCCGGCTTTTACTGTCTGCTTTCAGCCGCATATCACAAGAAGACAAAGTTAGGCAAGAGTGGGTAGGTTTGCAAGCAGAGAAGGGAACAGAGAGAGCCGAGGAAGGGGAGGGGCGTGCCAAGTGTCAAGAGAGCCCCTGCTTCCAACCCGCAGATCACAAGAGAGGTCAGCAAGGGCTTTGAGGGAACATGACCCAGCGAAACCTCCCTCTGAATTAGGAGGGCTCAGCCGTGCCCCACAGATCAGACTAAGGACGTGGCCTCCCCACCTACTGTTTCCGAGGCCCTCAAAATAGTCATGTCTAAATTAAGAGAAAAGCAAGGATTTGGAGAAACAAGGAAACAAAGCACTTGACAAGTATGTGTAAGAAAGAACGCTGAGTGCAGTTATCTCAACAGCTTGAGCCTTTGGACCCCCAAATACGCAGGAGCAGGAAGTGGGCTGTCAACACCACGGGGCCCCCAAGAAGGACATTTTCCCCAACACCCACTTCAGAGATGGCCGTGGAGGGTAAGAACTGGGAAGAACCTCACACAGGCCGGCACTGGGGCCACAAAGAAAGGAGAGGGCGTTTCTTGGAGACGGGAGATGCTGAGTTTAAGGAAGAAACGTTCCCACTGCAGGGGTGGAGGGCTGGATTTCCTCAACTAGTTTCCTTAAAACCAAGAGCCTCTGTGTGTCTTCTTCCATCCTTCCCTTTCTTGAATTAGTTTTGACCATGGTGGCCGCCTTTGGCCCACCCACTGGATGCGGGGTGTGCGGAGCGGTGTGGACAGTGAGGTCGGCTATCCTGTTCGGTCACAGGGACCCGGACCACATATGGGTCCTCGGGAGCAAGTCTGGACCTGACAATGGGCCACCGCCTGCCAGACACCATCACCTCTGCCTTCACGGCCCTGAGTGGGAGGGGCTGCAGGGTGTCAGGAAGATTGACATGGATTATGCGTGGTCCAAAGGCCACACCAGGCAGATAAGTTGCCAGCTGGTCCCCAAATCTGTTTGTGCTTCCTTCCTGGGGGACTTCCTGGACGCAGAGCTGCAACCACGTGACTGAGCAGAAGCAGCAGGTGTAACATGGGTCTCCCTCCCGGGCCTGACCCACAGGACCCCTTCAGGACCCCGCCTGTCAGTCACCTTCCACCACAACTGAGGAGGTCACTCGGGGAGGGCGACGAGGCCCTGAGTTAGCGCGTGCCGAGGAGCGGCCCACCCACCGGGAACACTGGTTTGTGACTTTAGGGGAAGGACACACGCTTCTGTGTAACACACCACAGGCTGCCGGAGGCTGTACCCATTGCCGCGACCGGTGTCACCTCAAGAAATGCTGGAAGGGGAGCGCCTTGTGCCCCTGGGTTTCTGAGCAGTGTGTGGGCCTGAGCAAGTGTGTCTGTGGACCTGAGCCCGTGAACGCCTCGGGGGGTCTCGTCTATGCGCACCCGGGGGCCACGCCTCAGGAGCAATGTGCACCCATGGGGTGAGCGCACACGCTGCTCCCGCGGTCTGAGCGCACGTGGGCGTCTGGGAACCTGACTACACGGGCCCGCGTGCACCCTTGTGGGTCTGAACAGCTGTGTGTGCGCACACGGGGGCGGGCACGTTGCTGGGTCTGAGCGCGTCTGCACGGCCCGAGGGCCTGAGGATAGGAAACCCTTCCCCGTGCAGCTCAGGTGTACGTCTGAGCACAGGAGTAAGTGGGTCAGTACCTGTGTGGGCCCACATGGGCCGGTGTAGACATGAGTGCGTGTGTGTGGGCGTGTGTGTGTGAGCATGTGTGCGTCTCTGAAACAAGGTATGAACCTAAGAATGAGCCTCTGCAGGTCCGAGCTTGGAGGCCTTGGAGGGTCCCCTCTCATGGGGCAATGGGAGGGGACGGGCGTTCCTCTGCGGGGTACAAGTGCCGGGACATGACATCCCTCTGAGGGTGTGTTTGTGTGTCTGAGGGCCTGTGAAATTACTCGCGCGATGCTGCAGGTCCAAGCATGAGGGCACACTTGGGTACGCCTGTGCCACACGCACCTGAGAGCCTGGGCACAGGGGTGTGCCTCCCGGGACTCATGTGAACATGTGTGCACGTGTGCGGCTACACCGCAGGGGGTCCGGGTGCCCTGTACATGCCTGCTCTGAACACAAGCACCCGGCCCCTTGGAACCCTCTGTGAGCATCTGTAAGTCTGGGCATGCGCGGAAGACACGGTGGGAGCACGTGTGTTATGCAGCGGGATCTGTGCCCACGTGTGTGCCTCTGTGCGCCAACCGCAGGCGTGGATCTCTGGGCGTCCGAGGATGTGCGTGGGCAAGCTCACCCTGAACACACATGTCCGTCGCGAGGGTCTGGAGTACGCGGGAGCTTCTGAGCGTGTGCATGGGATCCCAAACGTTTGGTCTGCGCCTCAACACGTGGGGGCGTGCCTCCACGGGCTGAAGACACCCCGGGTGCACACCCTGGTGTGACGAGCGTGCATGAGTGTGAAACACTGTGGGTCTGAGCAGGTGGGCACCGGTGAGCGGGTGGGCAGATGTGAGTTTGCTGGGAGATCCCTACATGTATGTACATGGCTGTGTGTGTGTGTGCCTCTGTGTGTGCATAGAAGTGTGTGCCTCTGGGGATCTGAGTCTGGGCGTGCACTTCCCATGCGCCCCGAGGCAGGGCACACTCCGATCCCTACTGGGGCCCGGCCCACAACATGATGTGTGGGTCCAGCGGGCTAAGACGGTAAGACATGACCCTCTATGCAGAGCACGACCCACTAAAGGCACTCCCATTCCAAGCAATCTAAACACTGTGTCAGCCAAACGATATCCTTGGATATCCAACCTCGAGTGAAATACCCATGTTCCAGGATGATCTCACCAAGCCGCGAGGAGGAGGAGTGGGGCCCGGGGTCTGTGAAGGGGCCCAGGTCAAGGGAAAGGATGGAAAGCAAGTTGGGATGATCCCAGGCTTGACAACTGGACACAGGGAGGAGGGCCTGGCAGGTGGGAAGCCTGCCAACGTCCTGGGGTCCGCTGGGTGAGCCCCTACTTAGCCACTGTTTCCAGTCGGGCTGCCCTTAACTCTAACCCTGACCTTGGAGCCCAAGGAGGCCTGGCCCTTGGCTAGAGGAAAAAGCCTCCTTTTTCCCTCTGAGGGCACAAGAGGGCCTCTGGCTGGAGTCCCCTTTTCCTCTAAGTAGGGGGATGACATGGTCTAAATCAGCCTGAGGGGCTCTGGAGTCGTCTTGGTCCTCGCCTGGCCTCCCATCAAGATAAAAATCCAAGCCAAAGCATTTCAGAGTGGCATGAGTATGGAAATGCAGGCGTGTCCTGTGCCCATCTCAGGGAGAACCGGGTGGCTTTGCGGGGCTTCAGGGAGCTTCGGGCAGCTTCCTCGGGAAGCTTCGGCATGCACTCTGCCCTCATTTTGAGGCCAGGGGCCTGGCTGCCCAGCAACCTTATCCCCCAGCTTCCACTCCTCCTCTACCCTCCATCTTCCCCTCATTGGTTTCGCCCTTTGATTGGGGGAGGGCAGCTGACCGGCCTACTTCAGCTCCTGCTCGCTCCCTTGTCCCCACACCCCCTAAGGGAGCTCGGCCCCGGTGCACACACTCGGCACCGCAGCTGGGAAGCTAGAACTTTGGTAGATAGCGTGTGGCCTTGGTACGGCCCGGGATGGGCTGCACGTCCCTGCACTGTGGCAGTCTGGCCCAACACTCTTCTCCGTGGGGTCCAGGGAGAGCAGTCCCTTCCCGTCGCCCACCCCCAGAGTGAGCACATGCATGCAAACACATGGGACGGGGCCAAGTGCCCTTCTCTCATGATCCGCCAGCCCTCTGTCCCCAGAGTCCTATCCCAGGGCTCTCATGGGGCCATTCATCACAGCCACTTTCCAAAGGCCTGGGCTCAAGGCACTGCTTCCACGTCCAGGAAAGCCCAGTCCTGACGAGTCAAAGGAGTAAAGCAGGGTCAAGGGGGGAGGGCCATATGGAAACTGCCAGATGCCCAGAGCCTCCCAGAGCAATGGCAGAGCACGGGGGGAGGGGGTGCACCCCTGAGCTGAGACGGCCTAGTGAGATGGAGCCAGATGGCCCCCCAGCAGAGGGGCCTCCCCACGGTGGAGGGCGTCTGTTCCAGAAAGCGCCAGCTCTTGGTTGTGGATGGGGAGGCCTTTCCAACCCAGCAGCCTACAGCTCCTCCAAGTGCCTCAGGGCCCAGGACCACCAAACAACCCTCTTCAGCCCTGGCTGACGGTGTCGGGGGTCCTGTGGCCCAGAACTGTCTCTCCCCTTTGTCTCTGGAGGCTGAGCCTCTACCCCAAGTCTCCACGGTTTTTCTTGCTCTCCCCACACTCCTCTCACGGTTGCAGCCTCTCCTCAGCTCGAGCGTCTCCTCTGGGACTGGCAGACCCCCACCCCCACCCCACCCCAGGCCAGATTCACACTGCCCTGGTCACACTGCCCTCCTCACCTGCCCACTCACCTCCCCCAACCCCGCAGGAGTCTGCCCAGCCTCCAGCCTTCCAGTAGCAACAGCCCAGGTGCCACGCATTGCAAGGGAACCAGAAGTCTCTGGAAACCCCAGCCAGGGAGGACGCTTATCCAGGCCACCACCAAGTCCCATAACCCTTCGCTGGGAAATCTGGCCACATTCAGTCCTTCCTCCCTTCCCGCTGCCAGCTGTAAGCACCAGGACCTCAGCTTCCCAGGCCCTCCCTCCCCCCTGGATCCTCTCAGCCACCCCCAACCTTGCACCACTCCACACGCCACCTTTCCTTTGCCAATGGGGTTCTCTCTGGGGCCGCACCCTTCCCTCCCGCTGGAAGGATCCAGCAGAGGCCTGGAACGCCACCCCCAGGAAGTCTTCCCTCCCAGCCCTGCTCTCCTGCGACAGCAGCGGCTCCACTAGACATCTAGACCAGAACTCAGGTCCCGATCTCCCCAGGGGACCACACATCTGGCCCGGGGCACCTCCCAGCCACACACTGCCGGGCACAGAGCTGCTGCGTGATAGACGGCCCCAGCTTGGTCTGGCCACCTCCCTGAGACCAGGAAAGAGGAGGGTTCTGGATCCAGTGGAGATCTCCTCTACTGCTGACCCAGGGGAAAAAAAATCAAGCCTCGGGGACTGATGGGAGTTGCAGTTCTGGACGCAAGAGCTGATGGGATTTGTAGTTCCTAGGCCTGCGTTCTCCCACCTACCCTCCCCCTCCACCCTCCACCCCATAAAGGCTCATGGGAGCTGCAGTCACTCATCTTGCTAGGGAAAAGTCTTCCTCTTTGTTTCCCAGCATTCCCTGGCCCTAACCCCCAGGATTCCAAGCTAAGGACCTCACTACCTCAGAGGGCTGGGGCACTGAAGAGCCAGAAACTGCCTTGCCAGAGCGACAATTTGAGGGACCTGGAGGGGAATGGCAGGAAGGCAGAGGAAGCTATCAGGAAAAGGTAAGGCCTGGCAGCAGGCCCCTTGGGCTCGGGCAAGATGGCAGGGACAGTCGCCCCCCCTCCCATCAGCGTCACCTGGGCCCGGGGCAGGGGAGGGGGGAAAGGCACTCACCAGTACTGGGCTCGCACTCTTCCAGGTCCTCGTCATCACTTGGACACTCGGCAGAGGCCACCAAGAGGTCATCCGTGTTCTGTGGGCGACAGGAGGGAGGGGTGGGGAAGAGGGTTCGGGGGTGGGTCAGTAGGCCCCAAAGCCACCTCTGGAGGTGTGGCACCACACAGGAAATGGGTCCTGGGCTAAGACACACACACCCTGATCTGTTGCCCAGTTCTCCCATTGCTGGCTGGGTGACCGAGAGCCCCCCGTTCCCCACATGCAAATACAGACTGGCCAGCGCCCACCCTGCAGCAGCGCCCACAACTCCTGGAGATCAGTGGGATGGCACGTGCTGTGTCTTTCCTTTCTAGGAAACTGGGAGGCTGGACGCTGGACCTGGGGGTGCAGGGCTGGAGCAAGGGGACCCAGGGCATCAGGGAGATGAGGCATGGGGACCTCTGGAGGACAGCACAGGCAGAGAAGGGGAGCAGGACCTGGGGTAGCGGGTAGGGGGTGGCTCATGGCTCCCACATCACTACCCCACCACCCATCATCTCTCTCCCAACCCCCTTCCCAGAGCCCGGAACCAGGCTGCACACAATAATTAGGGCTGTGGTTGCCATGGCAATGGGAGTCGACTTTGTCAGCATTTTCTCTCCTCCTGATTGCAAAGAAAGAGAATCCCCAAGATGAGTGAATGTAAGGGGGCGGGGAGGGCAGTGTGCTCAGGGTGTGTTAGGGAAGAGAACCCAGGAGGGAAACCCGGAATCCAGGCAGGAATGGAGCCCAAGAGAGGACAGGAAGCGGGGAGAGGGCTTGAAGGCCAAGGGTGGGAGGAGCCTGGGGTGGGGAGGGGTGAAAGGGTCACATGGTGCCTTTTCTCCACTCCCCCACCCCAGCTCCATCCCATCTTCAGAAAACGGGTTTTCCTTCTGCATCCTTGACCCCCACCAGCCCCAGCCTCTCCTGTGGGGGCTTCTTCAGCACAGCTGTGACCCCAAAGGCCCCCACCCCCTCTTCCACCTGGATGGTCAGTCCGTGACCTCCCACTGAGACAGGGGGGCCCTTCTTGCCTCTGGGCACAGTCGGTGCCCAACCTTGGGTAGGACCATGGCTTTCCCCCAGGGCTCCTTGCTCCCTGGGACAAGGCCTGGCCTCGGAGACCCTAGCTTTTCTTGGCAGTGAAAGCAGAGGGGAAGGGGGTCCAGACTCCTCTCTTCCCCTGCATGAGCCTGTCAGCCAATGCTAGGCCCCTACAGCACAGACTGGCAGGGAGGAGGGGACTTCGACTTCATGGAGTCCGGCCCTCATTTACAGACACTGAAGACAGGCTGGTGGTGGAGTGGGGACCCCCCCCCCCCACCGCCCAGGCTGCCCTCAGACCTCTCCCTCACCCTGGGAGCTCAGAGCACTCTCCAGGCACAGTCAGCAGCCATGGGTGATGAGGGACTGAAGTAGCTTGGGCAAGGGAGACCGAGTGATGGAGTAAACCCTCCCGGGGCCACAGTCACTGATGGTGACAATCAGAAATCTTAGCTGGGCCCCCGAGTTGCCGCCTTAAGTCACACATGCTCAGCTGGCTTTTGGCCCCCAGAAAGCCAGGCCTGTCCTGCCCCGTGAGAGCTTCATTCCCCAGGTTCGACCCCAGTCCGTGTACAAGAGAAGATAAACTCCAATCACTTGGGCTTGTCCTGATCCGGAGAGAGAACCTGAGCATGTGGGGTGGGCAGCGCGGAGGGTGAAGCACTAGGAAACCGTCTGCACCAATAGCCCCTCCGACACACAGGCACAGGGCACCCTGCCAGGCGGGGACACCTGCTCCAGGTCCCGAGGAGAGCACACGAGAAGGCAGTGGGCTTGGAGTCCCACTGCGAGGACACCAGCAATCCAGGGGACACTGTTGCGGGCCTCCAACAGCCCCCAGAGAGCGGCGGCCACCCCCAGCTGAGCCTCTGGGCCCTCCAGGCCTGTCTCCTAGAGCAACGCCATCCCAGTTGTACCCGCTCCCTGCCCACACCCCACTGGGCCCGGCCTCCGGTATGGGCAGGCAGACGGGCCGTCCCTCCCTCACCCCAAGCCCAGACTTCTCCCCTCTTAGGCGGCCTTCCCTGGTCTAGCTGGAGTACCAAACTCCCCCTTGACCCTGGGCCCCTAGAAACAGTGACCACCTTCCCACAGACAACATCCCTGGTCGCCAGGCCACTTCGGGAAGGGAGGCCTTTCAGACCTCACCTGTACCATTGCCATGATGACGAGGAGACCGCAGCCTCCAGGATCCCACCAGAGCCTTCAGACCCTCCCCTGGGCGCCAGAGTTGCTACCGGACATCAGCCCCGCCCCCCACCCAAAGCCTCACTCCCTGTCTGGCGGCCCCGAGGGCCCTCACCTGGGTGGTGCTGTCCCTCAGCGTGGGGGAGCGGCCCCGGCGTGTGGTCGTGGTAGCCATGGTGGTGGTGGTCTCCATGATGGTGGTCGCCATGTCGGCCAGCAGGGTGGTGGCCGTGGTCTCCGCGCTGAGCAGCACGGACGGCCCCTCCCCCACCAGGCGCAGGTGGCCTTCGGTCCGCACGTTGGGGTCGCTCTCGGCGGCCAGCGCCAGCACCTTGAGCCCATTGTAGTAGAGGCCGGACACCTGGCCCTGGAACGGGCGGCCCTGATCCCGGCCCCCGATCTTGATGGCAGCCTGGCTGTTGAAGATGGTCAGCTGGCGGCCTGGGGTTGGGGGGGGGGTTTGGGGGGGCGATGGACAGGGGAGGGGCAGGCAGCGGGGAGAGATCGGAGAGGGATGGGGAGCACAGAGGGAAGCCAAGGGAAGGAAAGAGGATGGAGAGGGAAACCAGCAAGGGGCAGGAGTGGGGGGTTGGAAAAACGAGGAAGGGGGCAGACACCAAAGGGAAAGTCCTTGTCAGCCACAGCCCCCAGCCCAGCCAGGTGGGGACCCTGGAGGGGGAGGGTCCCCAAGGCACACATGGGCTGGGAAAGGGAGCCCAGCTCCCCCCTCTCCCCGCCATGCTCATGCCTCTGACCTTCCCATCCCCCTCTCCTCTCCTGCTCCAGGGGCATCGCACCCGTTCTTCCCCATCCCTCAATGTGATCCCCGTCTTCTCCCACTGCTTCCCCAAACGTCCCACGCCCAGTGTCCACCCTGAGCCATGGAGCCCTCAGAAGCAGCAGACAGAGGAGACAAAAAGGCAGAGACAGAGAAGGAGACTGCCGGGCTGAGTGGTCAGTGCGTGTCAAAGCAGAGAGGGAGCGACAGCCACCCACCGACGTGCCGGAGGTGAGGACGGTGCGCGGGAGGAGGGCTGGCGTGTGTGAGGGTAGGAGCAGCCACGCAGACCCCGCTCTGCCCTGCCAGCCACGCCAAGCCCTCTGACCTCTGGCCAGGCTCCCCTCTCTCCTCCCCCTTCCGAGGCCCAGCCGCTGCCCTGCCCAGGAGGGGGACCAGGCCCTGGAGAGCAGAGGCCTTCCTCCCTGCCCGGATGTGCAAGCACAGAGATGGAAAACGTTAAAGGGACCTTGCTTCGCTCACTGACAGCCCAAAAAACCCCCGCTCCAGCTCCAATCTCGCTCGCCACTCAGCAGCTGACACCTCAGCATCCCCCCTGGGTGGGGTTCGGCTGTTCTTTTTGGTTTTAGTGAATCTGGGGGTCGGTTTAACCCTCTGAGTTTGTTGCTTTGGTTTGGTTTTTAGAAAAGAGATTTATTGTGTTTTAAGTTTAGATTTAACTTTTGTTTTGGTGTTGCTTATTTCGGGAGGAGGGGGACAGAGGAATGACTCCACGGCCCCCCCCTGCTCCTCTGGACCTTCAGCTGCGGGCGCTGGGGGGTTTAAGACCTGGCTTAGCCCTCGTTAGCCTCTGGTTAGTGCCTCTTTAAAGATCTGGTTTAGAGTTAGGTGTCTGCACATCCTGCCCCCAAAACCTGGGCTGAGGATCGTCCAACTTGTGAAACCCACACTCTCTTCGGAAACACGGGTTCCCCGGGGCCACCCAACCATCTGTCTGACCCTCCCTGGTGAGGACTCTGCTGGGCTGTCTGGCCCCCTCCCACTGCCCAGCTCCTTACTGCAACGGCACCATCTTACAAATGGGGGTGCCGGGACCCATAAATGCTGAGCCCTAGTCAGTAGCAGCTGGAACACCAGACCTGGAGAGGTGCTCGAGGACTACCATCCACAGAAAATTCCCAGGTATAAGAGTTAGGAGACAATGAAGAGGAGAAGCCTCATGGTGGTCCAATGAGTTTGGGAAGCGAACGCTTCACAAACGACAGCTTTCGTTCTCGCAGGACTTCTCAGAGCCTTTATTAAACCAACGTCCATGTGTATCTTCGAGAGGAAGAAACAGGATTTGGCATTTCCCAAGCTTATTTTACCACAAATCTCTTTCTTGGGACGCCTCTCGTGGGACCTAGGCTGCTCCGGACATGTTTTGGAACTGGAAATTGGCTCATTCGATAAATATTTATTGAGCACCTACATATAGTAGCACATATAGCACCTATAAATAAATAAATATTTATTGAGCTGACAGTAAAATCATCCCTCCAAGAGGGCCCAGATCTTGTTCTTAAATACCTTCCTGTTCCTCACTTCATCTCATTCTCCCAGCAGCCCCCAGGAGGTAGGCTGAGGGGCTGAGGGAGCTCACCCATCCTGAGAAAGAGGAAGCAAGTTCCTCCTTCCACACTCTGGGAAATACCAGAGCATTTTGCCCCATCTTTCACTTTCTAGAAGCGGAAATAGAGGTCTAAAGAGAGGGCATGGCTCATTGTCACCTGAATGGAAAGCCCCCCTCCCCCAAGGGCCTGTCCAGCTCTGTCTCCCTGGGGTCACAAGTTGTCCCAGCCTCAGCCCAAGCTGCTCCCTTGGCCTCTCTGATTCTGGGAGTGGGAGGTGGGTAGTGGAGAGGATGCTACATAGGTCTGCGAACTTGGCCGCTGCAGCCCCGCCCACCATGAACTCCTCAAAGGGTTAAAGTTCGCCCCGCTGGAGAGAGCAACCCAGTGCGGTTGGGGGCTGTAGGTTTTAGCGATGTCTGTTACAGTCCCTTTAACTTTTTGTCCTGTTATGGATTTATCACATCTGGTTATCCGCGTGTTTAGTCCCCGCTGGCTGTGCGGGGGGCTGCAGGGGACATTTGGGGGTTTAGCTGGACGACATTTAAAAGCACAGTTATCAGCTGGTTAGGTGGGGGTTTAACAGTTCTACTCCCCCCTAGAGTTTAGCCTTAGAGGTACAGAGCTCGCCCCCTCTCCGGAGGGAAGGGATGGCTTGGCCCTTGGCCCCAACTTCCCTTGGTGACAAGTGGCCTTCTCCCTCACACCCAGCAGTCCCTTGGCACTCCCTGTAGCCGCTCAGCGGGCCTGTTCTGTCTTCCTCATCAGCTCTAGCAGGCACAGAAAGCCCTGGGGAATGGCCACCCCTGTCCCTACCTTCTAGAATCCCCCTATCCCCGCCTCTGTTTACTTCTGAGAGGCCTTCTGGACCCAGGTGGGCCCATTCCAGAGACAGAGTCCCACAGCCACTCCCTTGGTGGCGGGTTGGGGGGGGGTCTTTCCAGTAAGATGTGAGGCCTCCACACTTGCCTTTCCTCCTCAGGTGACTCTGGGGAAGCCTTCCCACCCTCCCTTGGGATCCTAGGATGAGCGCTTTCTGCTTCTCAGTGCACTGCAGCCCTCTGGCCCGCCCTTCACCAAACCCCGCTCCTGATCTACTCTCTAGCCCGCTTTACCAGGCGGTTCCAGGATGCGGTGGGGGGGGGGGGAGGCGGGGAGGGGTTCAGTTCCACAATCTCAGGGATTATCCTAACCCATCCCGGCTTTGGAAAGAGCTCAAGGACTCTCCCTCTTCTGAGCAAAACCCCAGCCCTGTCCAAAACCACCCCTCTACTTCTAAAGACACAGATGATCTGCACCCAGAGGGGAAGGGGGGGGCATCCCGGGGGTGGGGGATAATCAGGCCTCCGCTAAGGGGCGGGCGATGGGGAAGGCAAGGTGGGGAAAGAGAGAGCTCTGCACCTTTAAGATAGTGTTTTTAAAGTTAATTAATTAATTAATTAATTAATTCTGGTTAATTACCTTTGTCGAGCAGCCATTCATCTACTACTCGACCAAGCCGGTAGGGGATTCTCTGTCTAGCAATCGCCAGGCGCTCGTTATCAAAGTTTCCTTGGAAAAGTTTAGAAAGACAGTAGGTTTCTCAGGCGGCGAAGTCCAAAGGAGTTAGCAAAGTAATGACGCGTTTCTCAGGAGACTCAAGAGTAAAGCAGCAACATCCACCGGAAAGGGGGGAAGGTCCACCCAAGGCGGGAGAAGAAGCACTAGGTCCCTCGTCCTCCCGTGCCCTCCCCAGGCGCCTGTCCAGAGCCAGCCTCACCCGAGGGGCACGAGTGACCCAAAGAAAAAGACAGGGACGGAGAAGAAAAGGCCGCTGGAAGGTCAAAGGTCAGAGGTTAAACAGGTTTATCTGTGTTCAGGCTGTGGTGCCCACCTTCCGTCCCCATCCCAGAGTGGGGCCGTGGGGGCAGGGAGGGGCATTTAGCGGGTTTAAGTTGGGGGGTGGGGGGCCTCAGTGGCCCAGCTGGTTACTGAGTTTAGAGGGTGGTTTAGAAGTGGGAGGGATGGGTTAAGTGGGGTTTATGCGGCATTTAGGGGGTGGCCCGGCCCTCGCACTTAACAGTGACATTTCAACCACTTCTCCAGGCACTCAGTTCCCTTTCCCTTCCCAGCTCAGCTCCCCGCGGCGCCCTCTTTGCCAGCTCACCCCGCACCCCTACCCCACCAGCTTCTACCCCGATTCTTCCCACCCCAGAGGGCCCGCCACCACAGCCCACCATCCCTACAGGTCACCCCCCCCCCCCGCTGCCATCCCACCACCCCCACCCTTCTCCACCTCTCCTGCAGCCGTCTCTTCCACCCCTCTAAGCCTGCCCTGGTTCCCTCCCACAGGGCCTCCCTCCCCCGGCCCCTCTGTCTGGAGGCTCTCTTCCCCCATCTCAGCCCCATTTCAAGACCCTCAGACTCAGCGCTGCTCTGGTCCCCTTTTGCCTCTGCACTAGAGTACCCAGCCCAGCTCCCAATGCGCTATCCCTTACTAGTCTTTCTCCTTCAGGCTCCTGCCCACAATTCCTAACCTCACTCCTTCTCCACCCTGCCTGTCCCTCTCTCCACTCACCATTGTCCAGGCCCTGGAGATGGGGAGCAAAGATACTGTGTGTGTATGTGTGTGTGTGTAACAAACAGACCACGGAAAGGGTTTAATCAGTGTGCCTAGGAGTTCGGTGTGCTCCTCCCCGCACCCACGGGCTGTGGATCATGCCGGGCTGTTGCAGTGGAAATGGAAATCATTTCCTTTGGGAATCTGGCCACTCTTCCCATTGAAACCACGTACAGTGTCCAATAACGTGCTGGGGGGCGGCTTTCCTGCTCCTCTCGCAACGCACGGCTGCGCATGCCCCCGGTGAGGCCGGGGCCCGGGCCTGCCCAGGACATACCGCCCCCCCCCCCGCCCGAGCAAGCACACGACGTGTCCGTGTGTGTGCACGGCTGCTGCTTCCCTAGGTGTTTCTGACGCAACAAGACCTTGCCTTCCTGACAGATTCAGGTCACTGCTGTTTCAGTAAAAAATGGATTGTTCACTCGTTTGGTCACTCAACAAACATTTCTTGAGTGCCTGCTCTGTTCCTCATGCTGGGTACTGGAGATGCAGAGACAGAGGCCTGGCCCTGACCCGCCGAGCGCCCCAGCCAAGCAGGGGAGACTGGCGAGTGACCGGCAATGTTCTTTGTTCTGCTGGAGGTTGCACAGGGCATCCTGGCCCGGGGCTGGGAGTCAGAGACCCCAGAGAAGACCCTGCAGGAGAGGTGAACAGGCCAGAAGGGAGTCTGGCAGGGCTAGGGGTCGGGGCACATATGCAGAGCCAAAGACTCAGGAAGGCAGGTGTCTGTGTAGCTGTCCCTGTGTGTGTCCCTGCCTCATTGGAGCACATAACAATTCTAACCAAAGTTCTCATTGAGCACTTCCCCTCGGCCATGCCACTCTAGGGCTTTCCTTGGGTTATCTTGTGGGATTCTCAGGTATTACTAGGAAGGGCCTATTATCCCTCTCTTTCAGAGGTGGAGACAGATTCAGAGGCTGGACGACCTGCCCAAGGCCACAGACTTATCAGTAGGAGGTCCAGAGGCTAAGAGCTGAGTCTCTGTGCTCCGGAAAAGTCTGGAGGCCCAGGCTCTGCATGGAAGCGTCCTGCCAGCCCAGCCCGCCAGTGCAGCTCAGGAGGACACTTGGCTGTGGTCGGCCACCTGCCCTCACACCGTACCCAGGCCGGCACTGGGTTACCCTGCTGGCCGGCTGAGGGGGCACCCAACAGTCTCCCCACCCCCACCCAGGGGTCCCTGAGCAGAGGAGAGCAGGCATGAACCCTCCGAGCCCTGGCTTCTAGCCTGCTGGGCCCCAAGGGAAGGTGCTCTGGACCCGCATCATGGCTTGAGGTGGTGAAGCCTTCGTGTCCTCCCAGTACAACCTTGTTTGGCCCAGGTGGGGGTCCTCACGGCCACCAAAGTTGCCCTCATGTGTGTGTGTGGCTGAGAGAGAGAGAGAGAGAGACTGATGATCGCACGGCAATCACATGTCAGAGCCTGGCCCGGGCGCCTGCCAGACTTCACATGGGAGGGCTGGTGTGCCTCAATGATCCCACGCAGGCCCCGAACCTGGGTGTAGGCTGGCCTCCCTCGGGCAGCCTCCCGTTTCTCCTATGTCAGTCTGACCTTACAAGTCTTTGCACTTGTCCTTGTGTCTGTGGTTGGCCCATATGTCCATCAGCCTCTGTACTTCTTGGGTGGGTGTGGGGGGGGGCATGGTTCTCTTTAACCCCAGAGAGGGCTGGGCACAAACCTGTAGGACGGGGCCCTGGGAATCGACACTGGGCCTCCTTCTGCCGGCGTGAGTGCGCCCGTGAGGGTCTGCACACCTGCACCTTTCCGTGTCCTTCTGCCCACACCCCTCTCAGCCAGCGTGGGGCAGCCTCTCAGCCCCCGCCTCGGCTGTCGCTCTGGCCTTGGAGAGGGACTGAGCCTGCAGATGCTCCTTTCTCCTCAGTCGCCCCCGTGTGTGACTGTGCGGTCGCTCAGCCAGATTGTACCTCTACAAGTCTGCAATTCTGCAGTTCTCCCCTGCCGTGGCTCCCTTCCCCTCCCTCTCGGTCTCCCACACCGGGCTCTCTTCCTCTTCCTCCTGAGGCTCTGGCCACCTCTTCTCCCACTGGCTGGGTCTGTGCCACGACGTCTCCATATATCTCTCTGCATCACTCCGGGGCTGCCTCCGTCTCTGCTCCCAGTGACTGTTCCCATATCTCTCCATCGCCTCTCCCCTGGCTCCCCCGCACTCTGAGGCTCTTTCTCTGCCTCCTCATTTCTCCCATGTCCTCATCCCCTCCTTCCTCTTGTGCTTCAGACCTTGGTTTGCCCTGGGCCGCCACAGCCATCACGCTGTGTGACACTATAGAATGGGGGCCGTTTGCATGCTTGTGCTCCCCCCCACCTAGACTGTGAGCCCCTGCAAACAGAGGCCATGTCCTGCTCCTGTGACCCCCGAGCCTGACACCAGGAGGCTCCCGGTGAAGGTCTGTGGAATGAACTTGCACTCCCGTCTCTGGACATTCTCTCCCTTTCACTGTGTCCCTTATGCCCTGAGACACTGGGGTTCCTTTTCTCTGAGCCCCTGTGGTCACTTCTCTTCCTTTATCTGGATCTCCTGATACAGATCTTTGATTTGCTCTTTGTAAAGACCTTGGTTCATTCCTTGATTCTGTCCTTGGGATCAGCCCTGCCTCCTTGGCAAGATACATTTTGGGTTACTTATGGATCTTCTCTCTCTGGTTTCTGCATCTGCCTCCTCATTTCTGCCTGTCCCTCAATTCTAAACCCATCCTTTCCTCAATCGTGTCAGATTCTCCCTACTTCTACCCCCTTCCTCTTTTCTTCTCCCCTACCCCCACCTGGACCCCCGCCTTGCAGCCTTCCCAGCTCAGCTCCGCCCTCTCCCTCCCACCCCACAGACTCCCACCACCGAGGTCTAGCTCTGCCTTGCGAATGCCGAGGTTTCTCCTTAGCCACGCCCCCACCCGGGGGCCCCACTAGCCTTGCCTTTGGCCAGGCCTTGCCCCTGGCCAGGCCTTGCCCCAGCACCACCAGAAACCTCTCGCTTAGCTCCGCACGAGACCGCTCCCGAGCGTGCAGGCAGCAATCCTATCAGAGGCCGCCTTGCCGGCCCCGCCCCCGCCCTGCCCCCGCCCGGCGCAGCCCTCAGCACCTCCTCCGCGCGACGGCGCCGCCTACCTGCCGGGTACCGCTCATTGACCGGCCAGCTGTCCACCTGCAGGGTGGCATTGCCGCCACTTCGAGTGAAGCGCACCACGTGGTATTTGCCGTCGCTCACGATCGCATTGGGCTCATCGATGGTAATGTCGTCCGTGCCCACGTTAAAGATCACCCCCACGGTGCCCTGGTCCTGGGGACAAGGAGGTAGAGGTCAGCAATGGGGAGGGAATAACCATTCACTCTTTCTAGAACTCCATCTATGACCGCACCGGCCCAGATCTATGGCACTTTATAGCTTTACAACGCACATCTCCCAGTCATGCTTTGACCCTCTCACCCGCCCAGAGAGGTTGGCGGGCTTGCCCTTCCCTGACTCGGGGGCAAAGGAGTGACCCGAGATTCAGAGAGGCTGGGACCATGGCGGGGTGCAGAGCCTGGAGCGGGAGCGCTCCCACTAACCATACCTGCCTCTTGCCTTTCGGTTCATTCAGAATATTCACAGATGTTCTCAGGGCACCCATTCTGTGCTAAGGCCCACTGAGCCCAGGCCCCAGACAAGGTAGCCAGGACCCAGCTGAGGGCCAACAAGAGCTCGGGCGGGGGGGGGGGCCTCCCTAGGGCACGACCAATAGAGAAGTCCATGGAAGCCATCCCTGTGCCTGAGGAAAGTCTGGCCTCCCTGGTCCCCACAACCCCCAGCCTTGACACTCCCCTTTCTTGCCCGCTCGGCACTGAGCGGGTCCCCGGGGGCCCTGTACTAGCGCGTCAACATGCTTCCAGCAGCTCATCAGGCCCAGTGTTGGTCAGGTCTGAGTGCGAAATCACAGGAGCAGAGGCGGGGGTCTGAACTGTGGATTTTGGGGAGTGATGAGTATGGAAAGAGATCAGGAAGGTCAACCCCCCGTAGACTTACTAAGGAAAGGTGGGCTTGTGGGTGTAGGGGCTGGGAGTTGGGGAAGAAGAGAAAGTCAGAGACCCAGGCCTGGAGGAGGGGAGCAAAGAGCCGGTCTCAGCAACCTCTGGGACCTAGGTCCCATGCTCTGGACAGGGCAGGGCCTGGGGAACCCTGCGGAGGCCACCCAGGATCCAGCCCCAGAAGAGTTCCGTTGGTGGCACCGGTATGAGAGGGAGTGCTTCACTGAACCCCTAAAAGGTGCCGGGCCCTCTGAGGGGTCCATACACACGCATTCTCTTCATCCCCACAGTGCCCCTCTCAGGAAGCTGTGGCATTCCCAATTCAGCAAGGAGAAAACTGAGGTCGGGGAGGTCCGGGGAGGTTGCGTAGCAACCCCAAATCCACATCACAAGGAAAGGAATGTCAGGTTTGCACCCCAATCGGCCTGACTCCAAAACCAGTGCTCGCTTTCTCCTGCCCACTAGTCTAGGGAGACACTGACTCAAACGGCAGGGGCATGATCTGAGCAGTTACTGAGCCCAACCCACCGGAGACACCAGAGACCACTAAAGAAGTCAGGGGAAGGCCCAGGAGGCCCTAAAGTTGAGCCCCTATTCCACTCCCCTGCACTTCCCGGCAGCACTTGACTCAGCGTCCTGGGTCCCCCCAGACCCCTCCTCCTGCTCAGGACAGACACCCATACAGGCTCACTTAGGCCCTCTGAAGCTTGCACAGTCACAGGACCCAGGTCATCAGAGAACACACACACACACACACACACACACACACCCCTCGGCTCTCCCTGAAAGACTACTCCAGTCCAGCCTGGGCAGGAGGGCCCATTCAGCTGCGGACTCCTGACTCCGACAGACCCTAGCAGCTTGGTGGCACTGAGGACGGGATGGGGGGACTCACAGATGGCACAGGGACTGGGGTTTTGCGGAGAGCTGTGGCTCGCCTGGAGATCCAGGCCCGATCCCTTCCCCCATCGTGGGTCTAGTCCTCCCCCTCCTAGAACCTGGGAAAGCCACACACACACACACACACAGTCATATACGCACACAGCATCTCTCCTCAGGTGCAGTAAAGCAGGGAAACTGAGGCTGGGCTCGCCTAACAGAGTACTCACAAGCCCCACGCACCTACCACCCACAGACTGACAACATCCCAGGGAAACGGGGTGATCACATGCTCCCCACACACAGGAGGGAAACAGCCGATGCTCCTCCAGACTATTTTTAGCAGTAACATCGCCCAGAATAGCAGCAGCCCCTTGGTCACCTCCGAGGGTTTCTCCCCCGTAAGGCTCAGGCCAGGCGGGGATGGTGGTCAAGGAGCAGAGGCCACCTGGGAGCTGGGGTGCTGGGGGTGCTGGCCGGGGCAACTGGAAGGCAGGACACCCGGGTTTCCTAGGAGGCAGCCGAGCTCAGAGCCATACGCTCCGGGGGAGAGGCAGCTCCCAGAGCTGCTCCCGACGTGAAGTCAGTTGTCACTTCTGTTAAAGTCATTAATTCCTAATTCCCCAATTACCTCATTAGGCGGCGGTGGGGAGAACGCAGCCGCTCCTACAGCAAATAATTATGGGAGTCAAAATTAATTTGGCAAAGTGGAGCGACGCTTTATTAGAAACGTCAAATTGCTTTTCTCTTATTTTGCGGCCGCCTCCCCGCTCTCTGAGAGCTGTGAATGACGCTGCGGCGGGAGCTGGTCTGTCACCAGGAGAGGAGGGGCTCGGGGGCGGACCCCAGAGGCTTCAGTCCTGTCTGGGCCCCGCACCGCTCTCAGAGGTGGGTTCTCCCGGGGCTCCCACACTTCCTCCAGGGCCCCTGCTCTCGCCGGGCGCCCCACCCCTGCCCTCTGCAGCACCAGGCATCAGCCCTCATTCCTCCATAACACTGAGTCAGGTGAGGCTTGGGGGAACCGCTGGGGGAGAAAAGGGGGTCCTTTCTCCCTGCACCTCAAGCCCCTATGCTGTCTCCTCGGTGCTGGGGAGCCCCAACTCCTAACCTCGCAGGCACAAAGACACGCAGGAGTGGCCAGTGAGGCAGACCCAGAGCACGGGCAGATCTGGAGTCCCTGATGATGGGGCACGGGCTGACCGTGCTTCCTGTCGCTGGGCCGTGTCCCCAGGGGCTTGACACACACAATCTCCCCAGAACCTCCCAAACTCCCTCTTGTCCTTTCACCATCCAGGTTACCGGAACACTCCGCAGATGAGGATGCTGAGGCTCAGGGCGGGGGTGGGGGGTAGTGACTGCACCAGGACAGAGCAAGGGAGCGGCAGAGTTGAGACTCAAACCCAGGCCATCAGCTCCAAAGTCACGCCCAGCCGGCGAGAGAATACAGTCCTCGCTCACTGACAAGGCCATGGACACAGCCACACCTGCCACAGGGTCAGGAGACCCCAGTAACAGCAAATACCACTCTCCCGGGGAAGGCACGCGAGCAGCGACACACGTGATCTGAGGTGAGCCTGTCCTCCACCATCCCCCGAGGTCCCACTGTCACTCCTGATACCATCGGTATGCACCCAGCCCCACACACCACACACAGTCCACAGCCACGGTCTCACATTCAGCCGGAGACACTGTCCTGCTCACACAGGTACGAACCTTCCAGGTGACTCGCCCCTCTGCACCCCTTCCCTACACATGGCTCTGCCTAGCTTCCCCAGTCCAGTGCCCAGCGGCTGTCACTCCCACTCCAGCTCCACTCAGCCCACGGGACATTTCACGCCTCCTTCCTTTGCTCCCTGCTGTTGGGAGAGGGCTGCGCAGGGGGACCCTGGACAAGCTGATGTGCTCGAAGGGGCCAGTTGCCGTGGTCCAGTCAGATGGGGAGGGCAAGAGCCCAAACATGCTTCCTCGTAAAGCCCAGGGCCCCCCACCCAGATCTTTCTAGCACATAGAGCCTGGCCACCCTGCTCGACCCCCCACTCAGGAGGGTCCTGGCCAGGGTCAGCGTGGGGGATGCAGGCAGCAGGGGGCTTACAGGTGGGATTGAAGATGGAGGTCAGAGGCCCAGGGGGTAAGACCATGGAAAGGAGACAGGGGAGAGGCTAAGCATAGAAATGAAACAGAGCAAGGCCAGAGGCCACTGGGAAGGGTGTGGGGTAGGACCAGAGATGTGGAAAGGGTCAAAGAGGAAAAGGAGTTGCCTGAAGGCCAGAGTTAGGATGAAAACTGAGAGGAGCCATGAATATGGTAAGGGGGGTCGGGGTTTGGTATGCCGAGTAGGGAAGTATGGTGGGTAGGGGCAGTCTGGCGGAGGGGGTTATGTTGGGTAAGGGGGTATGGCAGGTAGGGGGTTTGGCGGGTAGGGGGTATGGAGGGTTGGGGGACATGACAGGTGGGGGTGTATGGCGGGTAGCGGTTATGGCAGGTAGGGGTATGGTAGGCAGGGGGGTATGACAGGTAGGGATATGGAGGGCGCGGGGTATGGCAAGAACGGTGGGTATGGCAGGTAGAGCGAGAGGGGGTATGACGTGTAGGGGGGCCAGGCGAGTAGGGCAGATAGGCGCAGGCTTGGTGGGAGGCCCAGAAGGAGGCACGGGCAAGCAGCAGAGCTGAGGTGGGGAGCGGGCCGAGCCAAGCGGGACGGGGGCTCCGGGTGGGGATGTGGCCCTGGGCCGAGAGGTCAGAGAGGAGTGAGCATGGCCAGATGGGTTACAGGGGAGGCGAGGTAAAGGGGCCGCCGGGAGGGCAAAGGTCATGGGAGCAGAGGTTAAGGGCAGAGCACAGGCAGCGGCCAGATTTCCGAGCAAGGTGCGGGGGCAGGCATGGACCATGCTGGGGCCCGGAGGTATGAAGAAGCCGAGTGAAAATCCAGGCAGGGCACAGGAGGCCGCCCCGGGTGGTCTAGAAGTGAGCAGGCAGTGGCCCAGAGCAGTCACCATGTGGGGAGGCTTCATGGGCTGCAGGAGAATGGCCCGGAAGGCTCAAGGAGGCCCTGTGTCCAGGAAGGTCAGAAGACACATCCGGAGTCAGGGGTTGGGGAGCTGCGGAGCTTCCAACCAGCCAGGGGTCCCTGGGGAAGCACAACAGGAAGGGAGCCATGCAGAGGGACCTCCAGGAACTGGGGGAACACATGAGGGAAGATTCGAGGTGCTGATCCCATGACCATGAGGGGACCAAGAAGATCTGGGGTGCGAAGACCGGGAGTGGGGGCAGGGGCGCGGGGGGCAGGCGGGGGCCAGGGCCCTGGATCCTTACGATGTGAAGTTGCAAGTAGTCTCCAAGGCCGGAGGCACTGTCCACCCGCACCAGCACCGCACTGCGCTGGTGTGTGCTGAAGCCCACGGCCAGGCGGTCCATCCTCGTGCTGGGCCGGTCATTGGGGGGCCACGTGTAGGTGATGAGCGCTCCCCCCTTCCCAAAGATGTATGTGGTCCCAGCTGCAGAGAGAAGGGAGAAAGAGAGATGTGACTTCAGGCGAGCGAATTTGGCAGGTCTTCGGGGCTGCCCCCCGGAGCACAGGGCCCCCGGGCGAGGGCTGTGATGCCCACACCAGCCGCCAGGCCCTGCAGTCCTCAGGAACAGTTGGCGGGCGGGTGCCCGGTGAGAGCCCGTGCACGCGCGCAGACAGATGTAGCTGCCTCATCAAGAATTCTAGCTTTAATTACAGCAACACAGGGAGGCAAGCGAGAGAGTGACACAGAGAGAGAGCCCAGAGAGAGGCTGCAAGGGGACCAAGAAGTGTATGGAGAGCAGGTAGGCCCTGGGGGACAGGGGGGCTGGGCTCTACCAGCTCGAAGTCTCCCCGCACTAGCAGAGGTGACTGATCGGAGGTGTGTCCTTCTGTGGGGCCAAGCTGGGCCAGCACAAGGCGAAAGGAGCCCCAGGCGATGGCGGGAGGCGCAGGGGCTGTGTTCAGCTCTGACTCACACCCCACAGCTTGGCACCCTTCCACCACCTGCCCCCGTTCCCTCCCAAGCCCCTCTGGAAATCTTGGTCCCAGTTTGCCCCAGGACTCCTTGCTTCTGCTCCCAATTAGGGGGCTGTCAGGGTCCCAAAAGACGGGGTGCCTGAAGCCTTACCCGGCAAAGAGACAGGTATTGGGGCTAGGGGAGGGCGGTGGTATGGAATAGAGACTGACAGCCAGAGGAGGAAGGAGGCAGAGAGACAGATGGACAGAGAGGGACGGAGAAGGGTGTAGGTGAGAGAAAGTGGGAGAATGGAAGCCAGAGATGAAGGCTCCTTCTCCCTGCCCTCCCCCACCCCACCCTCCCTCCCCCTCTCAGTCTCCTCCATCCGGCTGCCGGGGGCGGGTGTGAGGTCCCTAACGATCTCAGCCCCAAAATAAACCCCATTAGTCGCCATGTTCCCTCCTGCGGCTGACTGGGCTCCCTGGGGGTGGGGTGGGGGGGTAGGAGCAGACCGATGGCTGGGGTGGGGGTTGGGTGCTGGTCACCCAGTTTCCGGGAAAGGAGCCTTGTCTGGGAAGCCAAGAGGACTAGTACTCTGGTGCCTTCAGAGAAGGAGGAGAACAATCTTGCATTCTTTAGAACATAAATGGAGCAGATGAGATTCATAAAATGCTTAATTAAATAATTAGCCACTAACGACTCCTCTCAAAGCACTTCTTGGGGGAGAGGGGTTAAGCCGAGACAAAGGCAGGTGGGGCCTGAGGGCGAAAGCCTGAAGCAGGCTGAGAAGCAAGTGGGGCCTTCAGGTGGGATGGAAAGGCCCCTGGGGTTAGGGAGCTGGGAGCTGGGGAAGCCAAGCCCAAGACGGGCCTGAGGCCTGAGGCCTGAGACACTTCGGAGGCCGGCAAACCTGCTCCCCCAAGATGGCATCCCAGCTGCTAACACTAAGGCCAGACCCCTCCAGCACCATGAGGGCCTCTCACCACAGGGACTAGGAGCCCCAGGGCAGCTTGGACCATCGGGGATGAGGGGGCTCTACCCGAGGAAGCTCCTGAGCCCCGGAAGGAGACTAGACTCCGAGGGCCTTGGAGGAAGGGGGCGTCTGCACCACCTGCAGGCCCAGGACGGAGCTGAGGCCGAAAGAAAAGCCTGCTGCCTGGGTCCCTGAGAGGCAGCGAGGCCCGCAGGGGTTCGGGGCTGGGGGTGGGGGGAGCCGGAGCAGTTCTCCAGAGCACTTGTCATCAGTGCCCTCCATCTTCCCAGAGCCGGCCGGAGAGGAGAGGTGACCCCGGCCAGAGAGGAGAGCTGACCCCGGGCCCCAGGGCAGAGCACAGCAGGCAGGAAAGAACCACTCCGAGTACCCCCCAGACAGGGGGAGCTTGGCTCCACCCCCTGCCCCCAGACCCGGTATCCTTTATGGTGTGGGGGGGGCTGGAGGCTCTTGGGGGGGCAGGATTAGGAAGGAGAGCTGGTGGGAGGTGGGGTACACAGTGAGGCACACCCACCCCCCAGGCCGGGTGGCTTGCGGGGAAGAGGGGCTGGGCCTGCCGGCCAGGAGCACAGTAGGCCTCTCCACTCCCGACACTGCAGCACTCTGGAAAACCGGCTGTTTCCATGGCAACCGTAATACCCAGGGTCCTCCCTTCCCCCTCCACTCACAAGCTGCAAGTCCAAATTTGGGGGGTGGGGAGGGCCAGGGGAAGGGAGATGGCTGGACCCCCCCCCCCAGAGCCCCCCTCCCTGCCTCCCTGACCAGAGGCCACAGCCTCTTCGCCTCACCGGCCCCAGAGCCCCCGAGGTCAGGCGCAGGAGGGGATCACTGGGCTGCTTGGTCCCTCAGACCTGCCAAACCCCATGTCCCTGGGGCCTGCTCCCAAGCCTCCCAGGCCTCCCAGCCTCCCCACCCCAGGAACCCAGACTGCGCCTCCCCGTGGAGACAACCCTGCCTGAGCCCAGAGGGGCCGCAGCCGGGCCTCCCGGAACAGAGGCCACCACCCGCGCCGAGCAGCCCCGTCCCAGGCCCCACACCCACACACCGGCGATGACACACCCAGCCGCACACAAAGCCCCGGCGTGGGGAGGCAGGCGGCGGAGACGCGAGGCAGCCGGCAAACATGGGAGCGCACAAAGACTGGCCTCGAACCGGCGCCCGTCCCCGCCCCCGAGGCCAAAGGGCACCCCGCCCCCCGCCCCAGTCCCCAGCCGGGCCGGCCCAGCCCGGCTCCCCGCGGGGTTTATTACCCACTAACACCGCGGCCGCTTCATTACGCCGGGCGGGGCGGGCCTGGTAAAGCCTAAGGGCGGTGATTACACTGTGGGGGAATCGGGTGGAGGGACGCGACTGGCACCGACCAGGTTGAATGGCTTATTGGACTGGGACAGCAGTAATTACCCCGGGGAGACATTTCTCCCCCCAGCAGGGCGCTTCCGCCTGGTGTGGGGGGAGGGGGCAGCCGGCAGGCAGCGGGTGGGGCCCCTGGCCCAGGTACCTCCCTGTGAGTGGGGAGGGGCCTCTCCCCCCACCCCACCCCTACAAGCTGGCCTCCACGGCCCTGGCCACCAGACTCCCTGGGGCGTGAGGACCAGGAGCCCGGAACACCACACTGGCATCCAGAACCTCTGAAAGGTTCCAAAAAGGGCTCCGGGGGAGGGGCCTAAGCCAAGGCCCAGAATGTTACTCCAGGATGGCCCAGACCCACTGTATTTGACCTCCCCATGTAGCTAGTGAGCCTCATAGTGCCTGGCAGTGGGGGAGGAGAAGGGGGGGATCATCCAACCCTGAAGCCCAAAGCAAGAGAGCCTCTGGCCACACGCAAGGTGCCCCGGGCCCTGGTGCCCACCACCAACGGCCCAGCGCTGGCACCTTCTGTCCACACCCGACATCATCTGGGCCTCCTGGACCCCAAAATTCATGGATCCCAGTAAAACACTAAATGATCAAGAATGTTCCATGGAGTTCGCACACACCTGCATTAGAGAACGCCACCATCCATTAATAATGGTTAGCTAACACAGACCCACACAGTAAACTCATTCCATGTAAAAACAAACAACAACAACAAAAACCCGCCATGAGGTGATGTCCCTGTGGTTGAAATTACACGTGCAGACCCTCCCCGCAGCAACAGAAGCCATGACAAAAACCTCTGGTAGACCCAGAAGCATGAGAGGCAAAAACTCCTGTACAATCCAGAAAAGCCATGGTCCTGGGTGCCCATAGCCCATGCCGACTCTGTACATGGCTCTCCACAACCCAGGGGTCCCCCACGGATCCATAGCCCTGGGCTCAGCTCTCTTGATCTAGAATCCCAGAGCAATCTCCCCTCAATTCCTGTGCCCATCCTTGGCCATGACCATCCAGTTAGAAACCCAAGTTAACACACCCATTTTCAGAACCAAGATCAATGCCAGCCCCCTTGAGAAGCAAGCTGGAGTGATGAACCCAGAACCCTGGAAGCCACTGACTCAGAAATGAGGCAGAAATAAAGGTCGCAGGGGCTGAAAGGCTCCAAAGCCAAAATCGGGGTCAAGGACCAGAAGAATGTCACCCCCTTGGGACATTTTTAGGAGCCAGGTGTACTAGTCCCCCCCACTCTCGTGGCCAGACCGACATCAGGTGCAGGGGTGTCGATGGGTGTCTGGCAGGTCAGTGGGGATATTATGTAACAGGAGGCTTGGGGGGATGGAAGGTAAGAGGAGGAAAGAGTGAAGAGAAGGAGGGAAGGGAGGGAAAAGGGAGAAGCCAGGAGAAGGGACATGGAGAAGCCAGTGCAGAAGGAGAGGCTCCCTCATTGGAGGGGGGGGGGGGGGTAGCTAGGGAGATGTTGGGGCAGAGAGGAAGGATCTCCCCTCCCCTTGCCAGAAAACTCTCCCAAGCTGGTCTCTTCCTCTAGCCAACCCTGGGGCCCCAAGAGAAGCCTGTCACTTCACCTCTCCTCATGACTAAGGTCAGCGGAGGCGGAGGCCAGCCAGAACAGATGGCATTCTCTGACCTCTTCTAGCTGCCCTTTGACCCTCTCCCCTCCCTCACCTGCCTGACCCTTCCGGGCCCCTCCCTTCCGGCTCCCACCACCTTCCATCCCTGTCCCACGGCGCCCTCCAGCCGCCTTCCTCTGTTGCCATGTGGCACGGGGCAGCCATTAGCCCTCATGGGGCTGTTCTTCTCAACACAGCGAGGGGGTGGCCATCTCTGAGGCAACCCCAACACTGACATTCCATACACACACACACACACACACACACACACACACACACACCCCTCCCATGTTCTCTCCTCCATTTTCTCTCCTGTTCTCCCAGCTCTTTTCATCCCGACTCGAGCTCCCTCGCTGAGCCTCCCTGTGCCACTCAGCGCCAAGGAAGGTCCCTCCTTCCAATCTGCTCACCTCCCCTAGGCCAGCTCCTCTCTTGGTCCCTTCCTCTTTCACCTCTGGCCCTGCCCCCCCCAGACACTCTCCTCCAATATTCCTGCCTCCGCCTCTGTATCTCACCCCTCCATGCCTCACCTCAGTGCCCAGAACAACCATGTCCTCTAGGGCCCCTTTGGGAGCAACACTGGGCCTCTGGGGAGCCAGAAGGGACAATGAAGAGGAGAGAGGAGGCAGAGGGCCAGAGAGCTCATGGGGGAGAAAAAGGGAGTCAAGAGCCAGAGAAGGTGTGGGCTGGGAACGTGGAGGAAGGGAGAAGAGAGAGTGCTCTACAGAGAGGACCCCCACTGGGACAGGGACAGAGATGAGCGGAGGGACACTGTGCTGGGGAAGAGAGGAGAAAGCAATGGAGAGGGGGTGGGAAGGGGTCACACTTGGGAAGTGGAAAAAGACAGCACAGAAGCATGAAAAATGAGTTAAGACAAAGTAGGGGAGAGTAGAAATGGGGTGAGATGATTGGAAAGGACATGGGGGCAAAGGTCGGGAGGCAAGGATGGACAGGTGTGCAGCAGGACTGGGAAGGCAGACGTGAGCGCAGACCCTGTAGGCCCAGAGAGGCACGGCTGGGAAGTGAGGAAGATCTAAGCATGGAAGAAGAGGGAGGAAGGAAAGTGGAGTCAAAAAAAGAAAGAAAGAAAGAAAGACACGAGAGGTGATGGATGGGCAGAAATGGGAAGTGAAGGAAGCACAGAAATGGGAGGCAACAAGGGTACAGAGTGAGAGCACAGTGATGAGCGCCCAGGAGAGTCCAGATAAAAGGTGATGGGAGCTTGGAGGTGTCAGGACACCATGGGAGTCGAGATGAGAGGTGACGGGGGGGGGGGGGGGGGGCAGGTCTAGGAGGCGAAGGAGGTACAGAGAGGGGAAGTGACGGGGGTTCCCTGTGGAAAGTGATGGCCGCGTACAGGGAAGGGAAATGATGAGTAGACTAAAATGGGAGGCGATGGGGCCTCTGGGATGGGAGGTGACGGGGGTCTGAGGTGGAATGTGCAGGGACTGAGATGGGAGGTGATGGGGTCTGGCATGGAAACAAGGTGACGTGGAAAGACGGCCCAATGCAGAAGGGATAGCAAGTGCACAGACAGAAGGTGTGGGCTGTGGGGATGCAAAGTGATAGGCCACAGAGACCAGGGAGCACAGGGATGGAAGGCGACAGGTACAAAGTCAGAAATGGCATAGAGAGAACCTTGGGGCTGAAGCTATGAAGGGATGAGGGGCCTGAGACGGGAGGTGATCCAGGCTGGAAGCAAGAGGGGATAGAGGTTGGAAATGGAGGGTGATGAGGTCTGAGAGGGAAGATCTGAAGTAGGTTTTGAGATGGAAGGTTACGAGGGGTTGAGACAGTGGAAAGTGAGAGAGGACCACTACGAGGGGCGATGGCGAGACTGGGCGGGGGTGATGGGGAGCCCAGAGTGGGGGTGATGGGGTGATAGGGAGACTGGAATGGAGGTGAGGGAGAGACTAGGATGAGGGGCGATGGGGAGATGGGCTGGGAGATTACAGGGAGCCTGGGTTGGAAGGTGATGGGGAGCCCAGGATGGGGGACTCTTAGCTCCAAGCAATGAGCTGCGGAGGGGAGAGATGCTGGGGGTCAGAGGTGGAGGTACGGCAGCGACAAAGGGACATGCGAAGGAGACAGGAGACCGGGCGAGGGCTGGGACGGTGGAGGAGAGCCATCTGTTTGGCAGGTGATGGAAGGATAGTGGTGGGGTAGGGGGAGAAGGGAAGGTTGCTGGAGAGACACAGGCGAAAACAGAGAGGGACATGGAGAGGTGAAAGAGGAAGAGATGGCACATGTCAGAGGCAGAGATGACAGATGGGACAGATGAGGGGACACAGATAAGAACCCCGGTACGAGATGTTGGAGCAGCCATGGGAAGGTAGGGAGAGGCAGCGGGGAAGGTAAGACGTCTGGAGAGATGGGAAGGGGCAGAGATGGAGGAGATGGTGAGGAAGAGAGACGGGGTAGGGACAGAGGATGAAAGGACAGCGATGGGGAGGTGACGGGAGCGGAAACAGGAAGGTGATCACAAACCCGAGATGGGAAGAAGGAGGTGAAGGTGAGGCAAGAAATGAGTGATGGAGGCAGAGCAGAGGGCGATGAAGGAAGGGGCCGGTGGAGGGCGAGGGTGGGGCTGAGAAGATGGGAGCCGGAGATGGTAGGTGAGGGAGCGCGGGCCCGCAAAGCGGAGGGGCCGGGCTTGGCGCGCACAAGCCGGGGTGCGGCCCTCGAGGCCAGGGCCGCGCGCAAGGGAGGCCCGGGAAGGGGGGGTGGGGGGGTCCGGCCGGCCACGGCAGCGCCACTTACCGTGCCCGCCGCGGGTGAGGAAGGGCATGCGGTTGATGGCGATGGGCACGGTGCCGTGCTTGCTGTGGAAGTGGTGGACGTGGTGGGTGGTGCTGAGGCTGGAGGAGACCCGGGCCCCCTCGGCCGCCCCCAGAAACAGCAGCAGCAGCAGCAGCGGCAGCAGAGGTGGCGGCGGCGGCGTCAGGGGCCCGGCCAGGGCGGGGGGGCGGCGCGGGCACCCCCCCGGCCCGCTCCCCCCGGGGGGCATTTCGGCCCGGGGGCGGCCGCCTCACAGCCCCATGGCCGGGGGCGGGGACGCGGGGCTGCGCAGCCCCGCGAAGCCCCCCTCCGGCTCCGAGCCCCGGGAGGGGGGGTAGGGGGTGAAGAGAAGGAAAACCAGAGCCCAAGCCTCGGTCCGGAGCCAACGAAATCAACTGGATCCCGCCGGGGAATCCGAGGTCCGCGGAGCGGCAACGCCAAGGTCCAGGACGCCTGGGTCCATCTCGAGGAGCTAAGGGTCTGCCCGCATCCCGGCGGGGTCGGAGCGGCGCAGAGGGCCGTCAGAAACCCGGGGGAGCGCCCGGGGGAGGGGGCATGGTGCCGGGTGGAGAGGCAGGGGAGGCGCGGGGGCCAAGCAGAGATGGGAGAGCGGGGGAAATCCTGCGGAAAAACCGAGCCGGGGGAGGGGGACTGGAGGGGAGAAGCGGGAGACCGACGGAGGCTGGGGCCGGCCGCGCCGCTGCTGCCGCTGCCGCCCGACGGAGGCCGGGGGAAAGGAGGGAGCGGCCGAGGTGGGGGGGGGGGGGACGGGAGAAGGGAGGAGGGAAGCAAATCCGGGTGAGGGGGGAATGAAGGCAGGAGAGGAGGGGAGCGGAGAGGAGGGGAGCGGGGCTGAGCGGAGGAAAGGCGCGAGCCTGCGAGATTCCGGCGGAGAGATGGAGGCAGCGGAGTGTTGCTGCAGAGGCTGAGGGCTGGAAGGGAGAGGGAGGGAGGGAGACAGGGAGGGAGGAAAGGAGAGGAGTGGAGAGGGGAGGGGAGAGGGAGCGCGGGAGGAGGAGGGGGCAGGGCAGAGGGACCGGAGCGGCTCCCGATCTGCGGGCGGCGCTGGGCAGCTCCGCCGCACGGCACCTGGCTAGCCAGCTAGGCGCTCGCCTCTCCTCTGCGCGCGCCCCGCCCCTCCCCCGCGCCCGGGCGCGCGCTCCCCTCCCGCCCGCTCCAGAGAAGGGGCCCTGCTGAATAATTGAACAGGACCGAGACTAGCAGGAGAGGCAGCTCTCTTCCTCCTCCTTCCCTTCCCCCGCACCTGGACGAACCCCAGTAGTGCTCTCTGGTCCAGCGCGCAGCGATGTGGCCACGGCCACCTCTGCACGCACCCCTCGGAACACACGTGCTCGCTAGGATGTGGACGGGTATGGAGACACCCACGTGCCCATACAGGCACCGGGGAGCGCGCAGGCACACAGAGACTCAGACACATACATGCATACATGTGCTCATAGACACTGGCCCACGGACTCACACTCAGCACAGGGGAGGGGCACGGAGTGTACACATGCACAGAGGCCCACATGCGCCCACACATGCATGTCTGGCCACAAGTGATGAACAGCCGACATACACACAGACACCTCCTCTCACCCTACCCTCCAAAAATAATGACCCAGCGCCTCAGAGGTACTCGAGAGAAAGACATGTCACATGTGCATGGGGTCTTCTCCCCACCTCCCCCAAAGGATGTTCCCCCACCCCCTGCACACCACCGCTGGACTCCCCCCAATCCTTCCTCTGGACTCCCCCTGCGGGCCCTCCCCCAGCCTCAACCTCTCCCTCCACGGAGTTGCCAGGACACCCGTCCCACTTAGGACAAAACCCTTCGTGGGTCACTTATGTTCAGCTGAGGAAGCCGCTTCATCTAGGTGCCGCTCCACTAGGGTCTACCCCCTCCCCAGAGTTTTGGGGACCTCTAGAAAGGGTAGCCCAAGAGGTAAGTGCAGAGAGGCTCCCTTCCCTTCGTCTGGAAGTGACCTCTGTACCCACATCAATCTGGGCTGGGCTAGGCTCAGGGAAAGGTGGGGGGGGGGGGCAGGGTGGGAGGTGGTTGGAGAGACAGAAGGTAGAGAAAGGGAAAGGGAGGGAGGCGGAGATGGACCTGGAAGGAGTCAAAGAAATAATGTAGTAGAGCGGGGAGGAGAGGTGGTAAAGAATGGGTAAAAGGAAAGGGGAGGTGACGTGAGAAAGGGGAGAGAGAATGGGGGCACCCAGGGAGGAGGGGGCTGGCTCCTGATTATTGATTCTGAATTCCATCTTGGAGCAAAAACTGTCACCAAGAGCGGCACAGTGCTTCGTGCCCCGCCGAATGCAGTCAGCACCTGGGACAGCTCCTGTGTTGCCGCTCCGCTCCCCCTCCCCCACGGGGTGAGCCAACTGGGCCCCCCTCCCCTCCAGTTAGGCCCCAGGCTCTTCAGAAGGGAAGAAAGGGGTCCTCAGAAAAGAAGGCTTCAAGGCGCTACAGGGCTCCAGGAGGGAGGAGAGATGGCGGCCTGCAAAGCAGGGCTGGGGTCCCCCAAAGCCTTGTCCTCCTGCCCTCTCTGTCCCATTCTTACGTCCCTGGCTCTGGAATAGAGACTGACAGAGCTCTGAGCAGGCAGAAGATGTACTGTCCTAGAGGGAGGGAGGGAGGAGCCCGTGCGGTGAAAGGAGAGGAAGGGAAACCGCCTAGAGGCCAATCAATATCAGTGAGTGGGAAGTGGAGAGAGTTGGAGGGGGTGACGTTGGGAGCGAGGGGGTGACGTTGGGGAGCGAGGGGGAGCAGAGGGCACAAAAGAGAAAGGTGTGCAAGAGATCAACAGAGGCTGCAGAGAAGGACAGAGCCAGAGGATGAGCCCAGAAACAGACAGGGGCAGGCTCGGTTCACCGCCTGCCTGCAAGGGGCAGGCTCTAGAAGACAGAACCCCAGTGGACATGATGGGACCACCTGGGTCCTGAACCCCAGCTTCATGGCAGCGAGTGTCCCTCCTTCTCTCTTCCCTTCCTCTCTCACTTCATATTCTCTTTTTCGTTCTCTCCCCACTTTCCTCTCTCTCCCAGCAGAGATGGGCTTTCCTGGAGCAGACTAGTGAGCTTTGAAGGGACACAGAGGTCCCTTACATCCCATGTCACAGATGGAGAAACTGAGGCCACAAATTGGGAAGGACTGTCCTGAATAAGGGTCAAACCTCTCCTCTTCCCAGTCCCTCCCCCATGAGACAACCCCAACCCTCTGAGGACACCTTGGCCATGCCCACTCTCCTTCCCATCTCCAGGTACAGGTTCCCTCGGTGCCCAGGGGCAGAGTGGACTGAGCAGGCCTCTCGGCCAGGTTGCTGCTTGGCCTTGTGCCTCAGTGGGTCCCAGACAAGATCAGCCAGAAAGAGGCAGTATGAATGAGGAACAGCTGAGCGTTAAGAATTAGGAGGCACACCCCCAAAGAAGAGCAAAGTATGGTTCGGGAGGCAACGGCAGAGACCCCCCCACCCCCCAGGTTCCTGCCCTGCCCTTCTTGGAAGGTCCCCCAGGACTGGCATCTGGAGAAACAGCAGTCAGAATCCCGCCGGCTGCCAGGCTGCACCCACCTTTTCTTTACCTGCATGGCTCTGCTCAGGCCAGACACACAGACCAGTGCTCGGGGATGGTGACTCTTCTCAAGACGTCCCCTGATCCCCAGCCGGACTATCCCTGCCTCCCACCTGCCTGGGATCTGGAGAAGCTGTTCCGGCCCCTCTTCCCACCCTTGCTAAAAGATGGCGTGACTCCCTAAACCCCCATCAATCACTATGCCCGCTTCCAGAAGGCTCCAGTGTGTGGAAGTGTCGTAGTGACAAGGGGCAGCGGCACTGCTTGACCTTGATCCCTTGTACCTTAGGCAAGAGATGCCCACTCTTAGCATCACCACCCCAGGCCTAAATGAGCAACAGGAGCTCACAGAGGGACGAGCTCCTGGCTGCACCCTGCCCCCAGCGCCCTAGGACTCGGGGTATGCGGCCTCGGTGTCCTCATCAGTTAAACAGGACGGTTGGTCTCCATGCTCCGGCCGTCACAAATTCAAAGGGCCTTGTAAGCTGCCAAACACGAAACAGTCAGCGAGCATTGCTACTAGTAAGCCGCAAAATTACCACCATTTGCAGAATGCCTGTGTACAGCAAGCGAACGGGGCAGAAAGAGGCCCGGGCCTGTCTTTATTCCCCTACAGCCCAGGCTCGAGAGTCCCTGAGCTGGCCATTATCTGGGGGTTTTGGAAGGAACAGAGAGCAGCCGGTCAGATGAGAGAATCCTGGAGACAGGAGAGGGATGTGGAGGTTGTCCAGGCTGGGCCATGCCTGAGAGCACAGGACAACACGGAGGGAGACGGGCAGGACATATTTCAGGAAAAGGAAAAAGCCAAGGCCTGCCCAAGAACCCAAGCCCTGAACAGGCAGATATATCCCGTAAGAAACTCAGGACTCAGGCCCAGAGGACAAAGGCTCCAAGGCCTGGCACGAAGGCAAATTCTCTGACCCCAGTCTTAAGCCCAGATATACTATTAACTACCCCCCAAAAAACCACTGACCCCTCCAGCTTTCAGTTTCCATCTTTGGAAAATGAAGAAGCCCCGTGCTGCATGGTGTGTGTATGTGTGTGTGTGTGTGTGTGTGTGTGTGTGTGTGTCTTTCCACGGGCCTCTGACTTTCGCATCCCTGGTCTCTCAACAGGGCTACCCCAAGGAAGACCATTCAGATGATGCCCGAGAAGGCTGCCCGCTCCCCAGCCGCTGCCCCCAGCCCAATCATCCGAGAGAAACTCCACAGCCCCCCTCGGGTAGGAGGTCACCTCTCCCCACTGCCTGCCCCAGCTCTCACCAGCTGCTGACCACCAACCACGAGGGAGTGGAGACTGCTGTCCACCCTGCCCTCTCCAGGGAGGGGCCTCAAATAGCGTGCAAGTTGGCAGACGGATGCCCAGACGGGTAGGAGAAGAACCAGACAAGGACACGAAGGAGTGCCCTTGTGGCTCCAAGGATCAACCAGCAGCTGAGATTCTCCGGGGGGTGGGGGGCAGAAGGGGGGGATGAGGGACCCACACAGTCGGGTCTAGGCAAGCCAGCTGAGCCTCGCCTCCCGGGAACCTCCTGAGCTTGCCCCCTTGGGAGTGGGCCCACTCTGGGCAGGAAATAAGAGACTTGCACTGTGCACTTCCGAGGGCACCAGCAGAAAGAGGGTGCAGGTCAACGCCTGTCCCTCATCCTGCACCATAGCCTGGATAGGGGAGCCACAAATAAGACACGGGAGACCATCACCCACATCTCACAGGGAGAGACACAGAGGCTGATGCCTTTGGTTATAGGTGAAGGGAGCAGGGTCCAACCAGCTCGGACCGAGAAGAGAGGCCATCTGTCAACAGATTGCCCCAGAGACCCAGCAGTCACAATCCTGCATGGCCCGAAAGAGAAGACTCCAAGAGTGGACAACAGCCAGCAGCTCCCCTTGGGTTCTCGGGGCAGGAAGGGATAAGAAGGAAGCAGGCAGCATGGTTCTCGGAGACCCGCCCCCTCCTCCCACTCAGTCCCCACGGCTGGGCCTAGGCCAGGATGCCCCCACCACCATCCCTCTGCCGCCCCACCCCAGGCACTCACGGTCATTGCAGACAGGGCCTCCATAGGAAGTCATGGTGCAGTCACAGGTGAAGCCGTCCCACTGTTGCAGGCAGACGCCCTGGTTGGCACAGGACTCTTCGGTGCAGGTGGTGCTGGGGCCTGGAAGAGGCGGGAGGAAGGAACACCCCCCACTCAGCCAAGCCCCCTCCCTCCCCAGGAGGCATGGAAGGTGCAGAGCTAGGCGGGATGTCCCCCTCTCAGCCCTGCCAGACTGGAAGGGCCAAATCCTGCCAGGGGCATGCGAGGCAGACAGGTGCTCAGGGACTACGAGGCTGGGCCTTGAACTGTGATCAGGGGACAGGGTGAGAGGCAACGGGAAGGCCAAGTGACCCTCTACCCCCTGTACCCTTTCCCCAGAGCTCTGGGGGCACTTGGCAGCCCTGATGCACCCCTGCAGCTTGGCCCTCCTGGAGCCTGCAGTCACCCCTCACTCCGCCTCCCTACACTCACCGTCACAGCCCCTCTCCACCTGCCCGATGCGGTGCAGGGCGTCGGCGATGAGGTCTGGGAGGCGTCCATTGAGGTCCACTGAGGCCAGGCAGCCCTGAAAGCCGTCCCGGGAGGCCACCAGCTTGGGCAGGTTGCTGAACATGTTCTTGCTCAGACCACCGATGTACAACTCCCCTGCAGAGGGAGGGGGGGTCAAAACCTCGGCATCCGGGTCCCCGGTCCCCTCGCAGGATCCCAGCATCTGGCTGGCCAGTCCTCCCAGCCTGCAGCAATCCCCTCCCAGGCTCGGTTCCATGCAGAGATCCCACAGCCCACCCCCACCTCTTCCTCCTTCCTTCTCCACTCCGCCATCTGTCTGCTCCCCTCCCAGAGAAGCCCAGATGCCCAGGGCGGGCTTGCGGTGGGGGGCCGGGGGGGGAGCAGCAGCTGTAAGAACAGCTCCGTGCTCTCTCCCACACATCTGATTCCAGTTCCGGCCTGTAATCAGGGCCTTTCAGAGCCAGGAGGCCCTATCCGCCCCACTCCCACTCCCTCCCTTCTCCCCGTTCCCAGAGCTTTTTGGGGCCTCTCCAACCCAGCTCCCCTTTCCCTAACAGCTAGGTCTGGGCCTGGGGACTCTGAGCGACTCCAGGAAGCAGTTCTCCTCAGGGACACCTGACCGACCCCGCACACCACTGCCCAGCCACATCACACCTCGCTCCCTGGAAGTCGTGCAGCCCCTGGCCACTGAGCTCCGCCACTGGCTCCCAACAACACCAGCCCAGCCCAGAGCCCCCCTCGGGGATGCCGGCCGGCCGAGGATTATCTGTGACATGTTGCCCCCTTCTGGGAGCTGGGGGGATTGGCGGGACTGCCGGCGCCCGCCAAGCTTCTAGCTCTAACTCTGCCTCCTGCTCCTGGCTTCTGGAAGCTCCCATTTCCTCCTCTCTCAGGGGCGGGTGAATTCAAGAGGGTCTCTGAGGACCCTCCCCAAGCCCAGATGGTCTGAGTCACACTGACACGCAGGGGTCCCCAGGGCGCCGAGGGCTGCTTGGTGGAGGAGGTCGCCTCCGTTGCCCCAGTGGGCTCTGGAGAAGCTGCAGGCCTTGGCTTCATTCCTGTTCCTTCACCCAGGCTGGGCTCTAGGCTCCTCCTCCTTCCCTGTGCCCTGGAGCACCCATTCCAAAAGACACGCAAGGCCCCTTGGGAAGCGTGACCCTGGTGTGACACAGAGACTCCAGGGCAGCCCAGGCCCCGAAGAGCCCCCACGAGCTCGCCTAGCCAATGCCCTGTGTATATGACCAAGGCAGCAGGCAGGGAGCCCCCCCACCACCCCGCCATGACTACTCCTTCTTCCCCTTATCACCTGTCCCCTCCCATCCCATCCAGGGGAGGCACCTGCCAGGACGCTAAGCTCCCCATTCTCTTTCCAGCCTATTTCCAGCCCTCAGCCAAGGCCAGCTTCTCCAGCTTGGAGGCCCAAGAGGCCTTCAGCAGTCCAGCTCTAGAGCAGGGCCCCCAAGGTCCCCATGAGGCCCATCCTGCGGCCAGGCTTTCTGTGTTGAGATCAGTTTCAGGGAGAGCAGAACAGGAAATGCCCGGCTAGACCCAGCAGAGAATGGGAATAGGATGGAAACCGCAGTGGCAGCAAGGGGAGAGAGAGGATCCCAGGGCCCGGAGCCCAGGGGGAGAGCTCACTGCGACCGAGGGGAGTTGGGGGGGGGCGGGTGTTCTGGGTTAGGGCCAGGCCTTCTCCACAGGCCCCAGGCCCCACCTTTGAGATCGAGGTTGCGGGCGCCGTTGGAGTGCTGCGTGACTGTGCGGGAGTCAATCTTGAGCGTGTGTACATTGCCCGGGTCCCTGGACACCACCACGTTGTGCCACTGGTTGTCATTGACTGGTTTGTCTGAGTTCCCCTTCATCAAGGACGGGCCATTCCCCAGGTCAAACACGTAGTGGACGTACCTGTCCCACGGTGGGGAGGAGACACTGGGTCAAGGAGGGGGGCGGCACTGCAAGGGCAGGGTAAGGAGGAGCCGTGGCTCGCAGGGGTCCCCGGGGACCGCGGGACAGAGCGATGGAGAGGGAAACCCCAGAGTGGAGGGACCCAGCCCAATGGCAGGAAGACTCCCGTCACGGGGAGAACGTGGGGATGGAGGGCCACGGAGCAGCCAACTCCCTTGACAGGTGCGGAAGTGGAGCTGGTTGGGGGACAGGTTTGTGGGGACGGCAAGGCCCTCACGGGGCAGGACAGAGCTACTCTAGGGTGGGGTCCTCTCGGCAAGAGAGGCCTCAGAGGCCAGGCCCTGCCTTCTGCCTGTAGAAAGGCCCCGCCTGAGCCCAGACAGTGAGAAGGAAACAGATAAAACTGGGAGAATCCCGGCAAGGCCGTAACTGGGATCACCCTGATGGAAGAAGGGGTGCAGCTTCTCCATCTTGGCCGGTGGCTGGGGACCTGAACCTCGAGCTGCGGTTCAAGGGGACTGGATATCCCAGCCAGCGGCTGGGGGCCGGGTCGTGGTCAGCAGGGGAAGGGGAGCCCTTCTTCGCCAGCCGTGTGGGCCCAGCACCTCACCCCTTGACCAGCTCGATGACAATGAAGTCATTGCCGTTGCCCGAGTTGAACAGGAGAAGCCCGTCGGGGGCCGTGGTCTTGAACTGGAAGAAGAGGTGCATGGAGGCATAGGCTTGGAGCGTGGCGAGCGCCAGGTAGCTGCTGCGGCTCTTGAAGGTGACGGGATCGGCCACGATGGCCCGCAGGCCAAAGCGAGCGTTGAGCTCACAGTAGGTGATGTCGCCGTCCTTGCACTGGTCCATGTAGGGCTGGCCATTGAACACCAGCCCGCTCAGGTGCCCGATGAAGTTGGAGGGCACCACGGAGATGAAGCGGCGCTCCGTCATGATGCCCGTCTCGATGTTATGGAATTCCAGCCGCGTATGGGCTCCTGCCATCTGTCCTGCTCGGGACCAGAGACAGAGATGAGGCAGGCAGACTGGGGGAGCATTTCCAGGGCTGGGCCTCAGGTCCCCCAGGAGTCTCCACTCTACACAAGAACCTCGGTGGGCTGTGGTGGAGATGGGGGCGCGGCGCGGGGTGCGGACAGCCGGGCCCTGGAGGAGCTGGGCGGCTCACTGGTCCAGCACTCACAAGCCCGTGCCACCTGCTAGGAGCCCCCTGCCCTAATATACCACCCCTCAAGGAGAAAGGCCAGCAGTACCTTGCCAGAATGCTGCCCCAGGAAGGGAGGCCCAAGCCACTGTCACAGAGAAGAGAGCCATCCACAGGTGGCTAGGGATGGCTCGACTCCCTGGTCTCCGAGCACTCACCCTCGACGGTGACGTTGTCCACAGACAGCTGCAAGCTCTTGCCACGCCGCACCACTCTCACTGTGTGCCACTCGTTGTCATTGAGTTTGTGGCCCGCGAAGAGTGTCTCGGGGCCTTTACCTGTGGCACCAAGGGGGGAGTGAGCCCCGAGCTCCCGCGCGCCCGCGTCGGGCTTCCTGTGCTGCGCGGAGCACACAGAGTCTCGGCCCTGCACGCGCAGGTGCGCGCAGGTGCACACAGACCGCCTGCGGCTTCTATTCAGCTGTGCCACGCACCCACACACACAAGGGCACACACTACACGATGGTTACGCACCCAGTCCTAAATCCAGATAACGGTACTGCCGCTCTGGACGACTCCCAAGGGCGTCACTGGAATCGAGGGTGACGGGAAAGGTGCCTCTAGACTGGTGCCCCAAGGCCCTGCACACAGACACTCAAACCTATAACCAACATTTTCTTTCCAAGTCTTCTAAGGAACTTCAATGTCAAGGTGTGTAGCCAGCAGTGACATTCCCAGCCTATAGGCATAGACCTATAATTTCCAAAAAATACAGAGCATTACCCTGCCCCCATGTGAGTCTGCACCCACAGCTCTGTTGCTGGCAGGGAAGCCTTCGCGCAGACACACAGCTCCCCCATCCACGGAGGGACGCCGTGGGACCCTCCTGGACACAGCTGGTTAACGCCACACACCTGGACATGCGACCACACGCACGGCCGACGTGGCCAGAGAGGGGAATATTTCTTAGGAATGATGACCGTTTATTCAAGACTGGGATTATCCGATCCCCAGGCAAAATGTGTTTTTCTGTAGAATGATGCTACGTCGTTCGGCACGCCCAGATCAGCACTGGCCCCCCCAGTGCAGAGGCCAGCGGGGACAGGGTTAACCACACATGCGTGCACAGGGACCAAACATACGCACAGACACGCTGAGCACACACCGCCCCTCTGCCAGCATCTGCCGCACTCCTGTGCCCTCTTGCATGACATCAGGGCACACCACACAGAAACACTCTCTCGGAGACGGTGGGATGCTCAGAAATGTCCACACCTGCTCTCCATCTCACCCCAGCTGAGAGCCTCCCCGCCCGCTCTGAGTGCACCCCAAACTCGGCAGAAACTCGGCCCCCACCCGCCGCAGGAGCTGTGGAGGGCTGAACTTGAAGCCAGGACCCTGCTCCCCAGCCCCATCTTCTTTCTTGCATGCCTCGCCCTCCCCCTTGTGGCCACCTCTGGAGATGCAGTGGGATGTCCCAGCTCCTCTCTGGCTTCTTCCGGCCAGAGGGTGGTGGACGGTCCTCCCACAGGTGCCACCAAATCTTTGCCCCCACCCTCCTGAGGACTTGAGATGATAAGGTTTCCTGGCTTTCCTTTTCTCAGACCTAGGGAACATGCTGACCCAGAGCCCTCCCCCAACTCTTCAGCGTCATGGGGCCCGTTCTGCCCTCCACAGCCATGCCCCCCACCCTCATGCCTGCGCCCCTCCCCATACCCACAGTCCAACCCCCACACAAGCTAGTGAGGAAGGCTCTCCTCCCCCCTCCGTCCCTGCGTCCCTCCCCAGATCCCCAGCGTTCAGCATCTCAGGCCCCTGGGGGCTCTGCAGAAGAAGAGGGAAGCCACTTACTGGGTGCGCAGCCGACACGCAGGCAGTCTGGGGGGGCCATGGGGCGGGCAGAGGGGGAGGGGAGACAAAAAGGCAGAACAAGTTTTTTTGTTTTTTTGTTTTTTTTTTTTTTTACATCCTTCACAGGCAGGGGTGTCTGCGGGCGGGGGTTCCCCCCCGGGACCACTTTCCGGGGACCACGCGTGCCCAGGTGCCCTCTCCCCTTCCTCAGTTGGACCCCTGTCCCTCCTGCCCCCAAGAGGGCTCCAACCCTCCCTAGAGCTGGGAGGCAGGGCAGTCGGGTGATGGGAAGAGGGGCCCAGGCCTCTCATGTTTGAGGGAGATGGGCACCTTGGGAATCCCAGTCGTACTGGGGATCATAGTGGGGCTGCAGGCTTGACCAACCCCACATCTCCGCATCTCTGGGAGGGAGACGACTGGGGTAGGTCAGAATCCCTGCATCCCCTGCTCTGGGACGACTCCTTGCTCAGAGCCCAAGTGGTAACACGTCTCTCCCCATGCCCCCTGGGCTCCGAGCTAAATTGGAGGGGTCTGCCCCAGGGCTCCCTTCCCGTGGCCATCCACCTCCCAAAGTCCCAGGGGGCCAGCACCACCCCTCCAGGAACCTTCCTTCTACCCTTCCTAACACGGAGGATGCCAGGCTGCCCCTGGGGACTGGAGGGACCTTTCACCCCTCACGGATGGGGATACCGAGGACACAAAGCAAGTCAGGGACAGGCAGGCACAGTAGGCTAAATCTTCTGTCCCTGCCCCAGCCCCACCGTTGCTATCCTGTGACTGCAGGGTCAGCGGGTCCCACACGGCCAGAAAGCACACTACGCGGAACTGCAGTCTAGGGCCCCACGCCTTGGGCCGACCTCTCCCCCCGCTACCCGCCTCTGATGGGACGCATTACCCACGACGTGTTCGTCGGCCAGCCTTTTGGAGGGAATGAAACACTAGGGTCCTAGAAAGTTGGGGCTTAGGCCCCTCTGGACTCCTGAACCATGCCATCTGACCCGGAGAGCCTCAGGGCTGCAGAAAGTCCTACACGCTGAGGCAGGGAGCTGCGCCCTAATCTCGATTCTCTGAGCCTCAGCCTTCCTCCCTGTGAACAAGAAAGAGGGCTTCTTGAGCAGGCCTTTGTCTTTCAGCAAAGGGGCAGTTTCAGGCAATAGCCTGGTATCCTATGGCTCCTCCCGGGGCAGACTCTGCCCGCACCCCAACACCGTGGAAACAAAGGCAGGTGGGGGCATCTGGCATCCCTTGGGCCCCTGAAGGTTCCTGCAGTGGAGGTGAACAGATTCCCCTGTGGCTCTGGGGGCCTGGGCCTCTCGGGCAGTACGGCTGAGTTCCACACGCGTTGTCAACCGCCGCAGAAGAGTGGGGGAGCGGCCGGGACCCTGAGCCACAGCCTGGCACCAAGGGAGGGAAGAGGAAGTAGAGAAAGACCAAGGAGCAGATTCAGGGGGAAGTCGGAGGCCCGGTGAGAGGAAGAAGGTCGAGAGGGTGTAGAGAGAAAAGAGGAAGGAAGGGGGAGCCAAGGGAAGGAGAAGCTAGACGGAGGGAGGGGAAGAATGTCAGGGTGAGGGCGGGCGGGTGCCAGGCCTGGAGTTGGGTCACGGAGGCTCTCTTTGGGCCAGCAGAGTCTTCACCAATGAAGGGTCCAAAAAAGAAAAAAAGGGGTTGGAAGGGCAGGCCGATCCCCTGTTGGGAAAAGTTCAGCTCTTCCCCTCCCCAGCAGGGGAGCGCCAGGAATGGGGGTCCATCTGTCCAGAGAAGAGGTGTCAGGCCCACCCCCTGCAAGGACCGCACCCTCGGAAGCCCTGCTCCGGTGGTGTTTGAGAACAGTGAACACCCTGTGAAAATGGGCATTGCAGGAAAGAGCCGGAGCCATCCCGGAGGCAGGCAGAACATTGGGGGTGGGGGCGCGCACCAGCCCTCCGTGCACACACCCGCCCGGAGCCCAGCTCAGGCAGCATTAGCTAGTGAGCTGCACTCAGCTAGTGAAGTGACAGGTCTGTGCAGACCCACCAAAGTCCTGGCTGGACACAGCGACCAGCACGAGGGGATGCGTGCGTGAAGAAACAGGTGGGAAAGGTCACCTGCATGGCAAGGAAACCAGGGTAAAGAACCCAGGCTTCCCATCCCATGCCCCACCTGATCCCCTGCCTCACCCAGACCCCACAGATCGCACAGATTAGAGATGGTGCTCCGAGACTCCCACGCAAGGAGCCTCAGGAGCCCACTGGCCAGAAGCTCATCTCGGAAGTGACATCGAAGAGCAGAAGCATGCAGTCCTCGTTCAGAGCGATCTTCCCAGCAGCCCAGGCTATGGCAGGAGCCTGAGAACCACTAACAGCAGCCGCCCTGCCCCGTGGGAATGAGGCACCCTGTGTATCGCGTCTGGCTTAGGACAAGAACGAGTTAGACTCACGGTGTACGGCCTGAGAGGGCAGAACTAGGTCCATAAGTGGGAATTTCAGAAGGGGCGGTTGACAAGAAGGAAGAAGGCCCCAGGGATTAGAGAGGCATCGGAGGTGGGGAGCTCCTGACATGGGCCTGTGGGCAGAGATGGAGGAACTAACGGGTAATTCACACGTCGGGGCAGGGAGGGGCGGGGGGGCGGGGCATGCTGGCCGGAGGAGATAACCTCTAATGGTATCTCCAGCCTGGAGGGTGTTTGATGACAATATGCCTTCGTGTCAGCATCATGAACCCCTAGGTCTGCAGGGGCATGCCTGGTGGAGGGCAACAAGGGACAGGACAGGCTGGGCAATGGCCCCAGAGGCCATATCAAGGGCAAAAGGACCCAGGAACACAGGTCACAGTGGAACAGAGCAAAGAATCCAGGGGATGCCAGCGTTCTCTAGAAACAGAAATCGACCACCCTGCTCACTGTCTGCAGGCCAAGGGATGGGACAGGAGGCACAGTCTAGTGTTTCTAGACTCCTCTGCCCGGAAGGAGGCAGCAGCTCCTGGTTGGCCCTTTCTGGCCCAGCAAATGCCCCACCTCCCGAGGCTGGCATGGAGCCAGGCCTCCTCCCAGCTGTCCCACCAAGTGACCACCAGCAGCCTCCCTTTCCTCTCTAGGACCCAGCACCCAGTCTGCGACATTCCACTGAGCATCCGACAGGTTGCAGAGCTGCCCCCCTCTGCCTGCCTTCCTTCCCTATAGGATGAAACCTCGAGGCCAGAGACCAAGACTTCTCAGGCTTCTCTCTGGCCCCCATCAGTACGTTCAGCCCAGGACCAGAGCCTTGGTGGTGCTCCCTGCCTGTGTGGCCCCACAGGCCCTGGGTAGCAAACAGGATGGGGAAGCGGTAACCAGACGGGGCCATGCAATGTGGAAGCAAGCCCCCGGGCCTGGCTCGGAGCTTAGGACCCTATCCTGGTCATATTTTCCTTCAAGAAGGCTGGGTGAGTCTGCACACGGGTCGTCCCTCGGTATAATGCCTTCACTCCCGTTTTCCACCGGAGCCTCAAAACCACCACAGGTTAACAGGGCAAGGATCCTTAACTTCATTTTAGAGATGACCCAGAGGCCCAGCAGAGGGGAATGACTTGGTCAGCAGTCAAAGCGACCAGGTGTGAAACTCAGATCTCCTGGCCCCAGGCCCAGGGCTCGTCCCATCAGAGCCTGAGGCTGATGGTTGGGGGAGGACCACGGAGCAACCACCCATCTCCCTGCACGTGTGTCCCTTGGTACTGGGGACAGATGTGTCTGCACCAAGCATTTGGCCACGGCTCGTTATGAGCCATATTAGAGACAGCATCTCCGCATGGGGCCCGGGGCAGCCAGGGGTGGGAGGAAGGGACAGGTGAGAGGCGGAAGGCTTGCCTTGCTGGCTGGCATCCTGACGGCCACCCTGTTCTCTGCCTTCTAGGTGTTTATGAGGCACAGACGGAAAAGCATGCTGACGGGAAGGAGAAGGAAGATCCTAAGAATGAACAGCCCCGAGGACCCCCAGAGAGTATCTTCCTGGCTGAGGACACCGTCTCCTGTCTAATCTAAAGGAACCCAAGCTTCCTCCCCAAACACCTAAGATAGCCCAGGTCAGGAAGAAGCATCTGCTTTCCCTGCTAGAGGCTAGAGATGTTCCCCACCGCATCACTACCCAGTGCACAGAGCCGTGTGCTACTGTGCAGAGAACACACGCCCCCCAGGATGATGGAGTGTGTCCCGCCAGGTCTGGATACACAGACCAGGAAGCACGGGGCCATTCATGGGGTCCTGGGCTGGTGCCTCCCTCCTGTGACCATTTCAGAGAGCCCAGGGGTATTGTACAGACTGTGGGACATTGGCCAAAGGGTGTCTCCCTTCCTACTTTCCCCCTGCAGCCCTGACATCTGGCACCCACTTTGTGGGCTGTGATGATAGCCCAAAGCAGAGCTTCACGGAGCCTTTATGGCCCCCCAACTCTGAGGCCCTGGCCACCTACACACTTCCCTGCCTCCAGCCCCCACCCTGCTTGGCAAATCCTCGTCCTGGGAGGGCAAAGATCAAGTGGCCAAAGGGGAAAGGGAAAGACATAGTATACATTTATTAATGAGGCAACGGGTCCCCAAAAAAGCCACAGCCTGTCCCACAAATGATCTGGCGACCAAAGTTAGGGTGAAACTCCAGATCGAGATTTAAAAGCTCAAAGCTCTGTGCTCTCTCCGGTTGAGGACCCTAATTTGCTCAGAAGAATCCTGCTTCTCTTCCTGCCCAGGACGCAACGAGTAACCCTCGTGGCCTGAATCTTCCTTCGTGGCAGGCTCTTGGGTCCTATACTTGCATGTGCTTCGCGAGGCTGGTATGAAACGGACAGTCGTGAGCCCAGCCTGCACGGCTCAGGACCTCCACCTTCCAGTGTTCCCCTGACTGACAGCCCCACCGAGGCGAGACCCTCGTCTTTACCACTGCTGGAGTCCAGGGCAGAAGACACTGGCGCTTACGACGTGTCCCGTAAATACGAGCTGACTGAGTGCACCTGCCATCTTCTCTCCGTACTGACAGACCTGACGGTCCCACCCGCACAGATGCCCCGGGGACGGCCCGGTGACATGGGGCCTCAGCCTACTCTGGGCAGAAGCAGAGATGGCGAGGGTCCCTGTTGCCCTCCGCACCCCAGTCTGTTAGAGGCAGTGGGAAAACACTGTACATTAGGGCAAATGGCCTGGGTTTGAACCTGGGCTCCTTCCCCAACAAATGCTGGTTTGCCGTGTTGGATGAGTCACCCTGTGAATTTCACAATCTGTGAAACAGGCAAAGCGCAGCCCAGCAGGTGAGCCTGTGGCTTCACAGGGCAGCTATGGGACTCAAACGTGAAAGCAGACAAGGGAAGATAAGTCCTGAGGTGTCCCGCATCACGTGGGCACCTGTGCGCACAGACAGACACGGCTCTTTAAACGCAGAGCAGGTGAGAGCAGCTGTGTACAGGGCCAGGTCCTCCTCATCTCCAGGAGAGCTGCGCTCAGCTCAAGCTTAGCCCCGGGAGGCATCGGCAAGTCCTTCCCAAATGAATGAGCCAGTGAAAGACTCAACCAAGAATGAGCTACGTTATCGCATATGGATATAGGACAGACACCACCAAACCCAAAGGAGCGCTCCTGGAGCACGGCTGTCACGCCGAGACACACTTGGGTGGATGACTCAGCCATAGTGGGGGTACCCCATACCCAGGGCTGCCAAACACCAGCACCCCCTACTCTGAGCATCCTCGCTGGGGATGAAGCTCTCGGGGGCGCCGAGCCAGGGTTGGCCCCTCCCCATTTCCCACCCTTGGTGGTGCCACCACCAGCTTCTCCAGACAGAGGGGGTGTGGTCAGAGGCTGGGACAGGGAAGGGACCAGAGCAGAGGGCGGGGTGGTTACCGAGGTTGACCGTGAGCTTCATCTGGCCTCCATCCAGCTCAAGGCGCAGGGTGTCGGCGGACTCCCTGGAGGTGGTGGCCATCATGAGCCCGTAGGCCCGCTGGGACATGAAGCGCAGGGACACGTCCTCCGCCTCCGTGTGCATGGCGTTCGGCAGCATGATCTTCATGTACATGGAGCCGTCGTAGCTCAGGACCGTGGCCTCTGCCCCAGAAGCGGGAAAAGAGGGAATCGGGGAACAGGGGAAAGCCAGTGGAGGGAGAGAGAAGACCGAGAGGATCGTTACAAGGATGACAAACCCAGGGCTGGTCTACGAGGGGCACCCTGCGGAGGAAGGGGCCCAAGGACGGGCAGTGGGGACGCCTGGAATAGAAAACGGCCTCACCTCTCTCACAGACCCGCCCCAGAAAGCCGGTCCCGATGCAGTCACAGACGAAGCGGTTCCAGCCCTCTCGACAGGTGCCCCCATTGCGACAGGGGGCAGATGCACACTGCTTCAGCGTCTCCCGGGAACAGAAGGGGGCGATGCCCACCGCCCCCTGAGCCTCGGCCAGGCCCCGGAGGTCTCGGCTGCGCCCATCTATGAAGAGGTCCCGCACACAGCCCACGTAGCCAGCCCGGAGCGCCGCCGTCCACACCTCCGGGGGCAGAGGGAGGTCTACCCGCCCCCCCTCAGGGAGACCGCCTAGGTACAGTTCGCTCTCCAGGTCCAGAATCTCACTCTCCCCGGTGGCCAAGAACGGTGTGCTGCGGCTGTTCACGGAGATGGAGCCTAGGGATCAAGGGAGAGCGGGCCTCAGTGACGAAGGCAGGATCGAGAGTCAACACGGACCAGAAAGGGAGCCCTGACCTTCCACTCCACGCTCTACAGCAGCCCTGGGCCAGAAGCTCAGCCTTATTTGCTGCCGTGGATACTACTAGACAAAGATGTCAAGTTCAGGAACTCAGGTGAACCAGCCCCAGCCGAGCTGCGGTGTGCGGGGAGGCCTCTGTCCACACACCTCCCTCTGCACCTGAGTGAGTCCTCGGGGCCTGCCCAGGAGGTGGACATGCCCCCAAAGGCCTGGACCGTCGCCCCGGCCAGTGCCTTAGACCAGAAACCAGAGGCAGAGAACCCTATGGAGGCGGAAGCTTTGACTCCAAAGCGTTTTCTTCCTACTAACATTTATTGAACTCGTATGACCACATGTCAGATGCTCAGCTCTCCTCATATGTCAGAGTCTCAAGGAAAGGAGTCCTTTACAATCCCGTTCTGAAGTGGCATGTGAGGCCTAAGGAGATTGGGGAAGCTGCCCGAAGCACCAGGGAGGGTCAGGAGCAGAGGCAGACCGCCATCCAGAGCCCGCATGGTCCAACCCTCTGCCTGGCTGGACGAGATAGGCAGGCAGATCCGCTTCCCGGGCCTGACACAGGATGACAGCCAGGAGAGGGGTGGCTGGGCATAGAGCTCCCGAGTTGTCTGGCTTCTTTGGAAGGAAAGGCTGGTTATCTTAGAAAAAATATTTGGGATCAAGTAGGAGCTCCAAAACCTTCACTGAGATCTTTAAGAAGTAGAAGGCTATACATTAGAAACTGTTCTGTTTATATATTTTTTCTGTACTTTTTCCTTCCTCTGTCTTTCCTCAAGAGGAATGCTTTTTTAAAAAAAAAGTCTTTGGGTGCCTGGGTGGCTCAATTGGATAAGTGTCTGCCTTCGGCTCAGGTCATGATCCCAGGGTCCTGGGATCGAGGGTGCATTGGGCTCCCTGCTCAGCAGGGAGTCTGCTTCTCCCTCTCTCTTATCCCTCCCTCCTACCTCCCCAACTCATCCACTTGTATGCTTTCTTTCTCTCTCTCATAAATAAAATAAAACAAAACAAAATAAAATAAAATAAAGTCTGCATATGTCCATGAAGTTAAAGAGAGGTAAGGAGGGTTTGGTCTACATCAGGCCTGACCAGGCAGAGATCTGGACAGGGTGAGGCGTGCAGCAGGAGATCAAAGCATGAATATGGGGTGTCAAATTCAGGAAGCAGACTTAGGACCTCCTCTATGGCTGGGATTCTCAATCTGGAGCACATTCTCCTTTGCTCAAAACCTTTACTGAACCAGAGAAGTCACTCTCCTGTGTTCCATTTGAATAACATGGCCCTATCTTGTCTCCCCTGACTAGGTGTCAGATGCTCCAGGGTCTGCCTGCTAAAACCCACTCCCTCAGCGGGTCCCCAGTTATGGCCCTCTGATCGCCCACATCACTACTGGTAGCAGATCCCCAGATGCCCGCTCCACCCACCTGCTGTGGGGCCTCCTGGCCATGGGCGCTACCCAGCTAGACTCTCAGTAAATGAATCAAATGTGGGAGAAGGAAGAGGGAGAGAAAGGAAGAATTGGGGAAAGAACGTATGATGGAGAGTCAGCAAAAGGAACCTAAAGTGAGTACAGGCCTTGGTCCAAGATCCTTGCTCCAAAACAGAAAGGGAACAACCCAAGCATCTATCGACAGGTGAAAGGACGAACAAAAAGTGGTGGTATTTACATACAACGGAATACTATTCAGCCAGGAAAAGGAAGGAAATGCTGAGACGTGTGCAGCATCATGGATAAAGCTGAAATCACACTGAGTGAAGGGAGCCAGACAAAAATGGACATCATATGATTCCATTTACAGGAGGTCCCTAGGGTAGTCAATTCATTGAAAGAGAAAGGATTTGGGCTGCCAGAGCCTGGGGGAGGGGGAACAGGGAGTTAGTGTCTCGTGGGGACAGAGTTTCAGTTTGGGAAGATGAAAATGTTCTGGAGGTGGATGGTGGTAATGGGTGTACCACAGTGTGAAGTTCCTTGATGCCACCAAGCTGTGCACTTTAAAAAAATGGCTAAAATGGTAATGTTATGTGTAATTTAACACAATTAAAAAAAAAGACACGGAAAAGGTCAAGGAGAGTTCTGTTGGGATGGCTGCCCCAAGTCTGGGCTTAGGTGCACACATGAACATGGGACCTCAGAAATGGCCAGAGTTGGTCAAACAGTGACCCAAGGACCCGTCAGTCCTGGTGTGTGGGCTCTAGAGCTCTGTGGAAAGCTAAGGAGACCACCTCATGAAGGGAGAGAGGAGCAGAAGGCCCTGGGGTTCTCCGCAAAGCCTGGGCAGACTTCTAACCTAGAGAGTCACAAGTCACCTATGGGGAACCCTGAGAGGCAGCAAGCTCTGAGAAGAAGCCAGGTGCCCTCAAGAGACAAAACCAGGGGGTGAACCCACATACTGTAAAGCCTGGGGAAGGTGACATCTCTGAGGAAGGAAGGGAAGGAACAGCCAGCCATGAGAAGCTGGTGGTTCCAGGAGCCAGAGGGCCTCCTTCCTCCCTGTGTGTGGGGGGAAACCCAGTCTCGAAGGCCCGGTGCAGTGACAACAATTTAACTGATGTGGGCAAGTGCTTACGTTGGGTAATGTGTCGGTTCTCCTTTACATCAATTCCTTCTCTCGTGGATGACAAGATGGAGAAGAGTGAAAAGAGAACTGGGCAGAAAGCAAGAGGATGGGAAAGAAGACCAAACGGGAAGAGTAGAGGAAAGGGTGGTCGGAAGCAACAGAAGTTTCAAGAAAGTACCCGCCTGGCCCGAGCAACTCTGCCCTCTGCTTTACTGTGCTAGAAACCTCAGCAGGTGGGGGTGTTGGGTGTTACTTTGTACCCCAACCCCCCAGAGCATGAGCTCCATGGCAGCGAAGACGGTTTCATTCCCCACGGTTCCCACCCCAGCACCTTGGACAGCTCCTGGCACACAGTAGGTGCTCCCTAAGTACCTAAGTAGGTACCACTCTAAGGCGTGGTTGGGAAGATTTTTGTTTGTTTAAAGGAGAATAGGATTTCTACTCTGTGTTAGGCACTGTGCTTTTATAGATATTCTTTTATTTTTTCCTCTTAAGGTCCCCAGTGTAATGGTTCCTTTTACAGATAATGAAACTGGGGCTTCAAGGGGCTGAGTGAGGGCCTGAAGTCACACACACGGTAAGTGGAGAGCTGAGGTCTGAACCCAGCTCTGCTGACTCCAAACAGGACCCTCTTCCCAATGATGCACCATGACAGGACAGGCCCGGATGGGAGGAGAGGAAAGACAGCAGTGGGAGGGGCCTGGAAAGGATGGGGAGTGGCCAGGAGGAAAGTGGGAGGGGCCTGGAAAGGATGGGGAGTGGCTGGGAGAGTGGTAGGGGTCTAGAAAGGATGGGGGAGAGGCCAGGAGGTGAGTGGGAGGGGTCTGGAAAAGAAGTCAGGCAGGGGAAGGGTGGAAAGGGCCCCCCCACCCCCCAGGCCATCTGACCTTTGCGCCCATCCCTTTGGAAGTCCACGTGGCACCACTCGCCATCATTGACCTTGCGGCTAGACGCCCGCAGCTTGATGCCCCCAGAGCCCATGTCCAGCAGGAGGTAGAGGTAGCCATCCAACAGCTCCATGGCGAAGTAGTCAGCCCGTTGGGCAGAGCTGTGGCCGCCAGCCCCGGCCCCGGCCCGCCGGCCCTGGCTGAAAAGCAGCAGCCCATTGGGCTCAGTGGTGCGGAAGTCGAGGGAGATGGAGCCGGTGCGTTTGGCGCTCCAGCGGGGCAGGGCCACGAAAGCCTCAGGACTCTCAAAGGTCACAGGGTCGAGGGCAGCCACATCCTCACAGCGGAATGACAGGTCCCCCTGAAGCTTCATCTTGGGGTCCCCTTCCTTCGCCAGGCGGGATAGTTCCAGCTTGAAGTCATTATTCTTATAGACCACCTGCGGGGAGGGGTAGGGTCAGGGATGAGGAAGCAAAAGCCACTCAGGGCTGGCCACTCCGCCTGGCAGCAGCAGCCACACAGGACCCTGCCATTGTGGGGGGGGGGGGTGCTGCTCATTGCCACCGGATCACTGGCTTGGACCTCTACTTTAGAACATCACATACAGAGGCTCTGACCGAGGACCTCCCTTGCCCCACTTATGGTCTGTGCTCCGTCCTCCAGCCCAGCTGAGCAGGGCAGCCCTCAGTACCCGCTGAACTGGGATTCCTAATAGTGACAAGACAATCACGGCTCGCATCTCGCAGACATCTTCCAATTGACAGGGTATTTTCATTTACACTCTCGTCCGCCCCTCACATCCACCTTGAGAAGTAGGTACGGACTCCTCACTTTTTAGATGAGGAAACTAAGAACTAGACAGGCTGCCAGACTCGGCCAAGGTCACAGAGCTAGTGGGTGAGAGAGCCAAGACCAAACACAGTCTTCAGACTTCACATCCAACGTTCTGTCCTCTGCATCACTGCTGCTCTCGAGAGTCCTCTGAGAGGACGGGGGCTCGAGGAAATGAGAGAGAAGCTTCTTGATAAAATCAATGGGGCTTAGGTTTTGATGAGGGGAGGTCTCCCCCCACCTTGGACAGAACAGAGGAAGCAGGCAACTGGCCAGCTCAGACTAAATCACACTGAAGACAGGGACCAGAGGGTTTCCTGGCTGAGCCCAGACCCTTCCGAGCCCTACTCACGTCCTTGAGGCAGCCCATAAAGTTGTTGCTGACAGGCGAGCCCGGCAGATCAGCCGTGTTGGGACTGCCCCCGATGTAGAAGAAGTCATCCGAGCCCAGCATGGTGTAATCTTCCTGCGTGTAGCCTGTGGTGGTCAGGATCCCGTCCACCGAGATGGTCACCTGCCCAGCCCAAGGAGGGAGGGAGAGAGACAAGGAGACAACCGGCATCAACTCCCTGGGAAAAGCCATGGGCTGGGCAAGAGAGGGGCTGGGGGGCTGCGGGGGAGGGGGACACCCCCATTTTTATGTCTGCTTGTCTTGGAAGAGGAACAGTGTGGGGAGAGAGGGAAGGCAGGAAAGGAGGGAGCACAAGATTTGATGGTTTCAGGGTGGGCTAAGGCCTGCCCCACAGCCCCCAACTCAGGAGGCAGAGGCCTGAAGGGTACTTGGAGAGGTCACCATGAAGAACGTCAAGAAGCAGAGCCTGAAAATGGCTCCAAACGAGCATAGGGACCTCAGGACAAGGCCTCATTATGGGGGGATGCAAATGGCATCCTCACTTCTCCCCTCTTTAGTGCTTGCTGGAGCCTCGGGTGATTTCAGAGCATTTTTCATAAAGGACATAGAGAGCACCAGTTCTCCTTGGATCTTGGTGGCTTTGCCTCACCTGCAGCTGTCACTTTGGGACACCGAGGAGTCCTTGAAGCCTTAGCCCAGCAGGGAAGAGGGAGACAGCAAGGGCATCCAGAATGTGGGGGATAGTGCTGGAGAGCGTTGGAACTTCCTGGGGGATGCATAACGCCTTCGGGGCTGATTCCCACCACCACCACCCTAACTTCAAGGGCTCCCACTGGTGCATTCCTTCTTCCTGAGTCTGTCTCTTTATTCCCCAGTCCCTCCATATGCTGGTGGCTCTCTGGTCTCCTAAGGAGAGCATAGCTCTTTACCTATTCATTAGCCTGCCCTCTTTTCTTCATTGTCTTCCCTACCAACTCCACCATCATTACTCAGGGCCAGGTTAGGGAACAGGGGGACAGAACTAACCTCATGATATCTTAACCCTGGGCTGAAAAGTCAGCTAAGAAAGCAACATGGGAAAGGAGGGGGGAGTACCCAATGTTCCAAGGAGAGGACGGGGCTCAGCAGTGGCCTGGGGAAGGCAGAAATGACCTTGGGGAGAAGTGACAGATGCAAGGAACTCTCTGTCTACCCCCCTCCCCAGACAAATCCTCACTTGGCCTTGAAAAGTTTAGCCATAGGAGCAGCCTACAAGGGCTCCAGAAACCCAGCAAGACATGAGGGAAGAATCCAGGACTTCGGGACCATGAGCGCCCCACTGGAGGGGAGCTGTGGCTCAGGATGGTCACCTGGGAAGAGCAGGCAGGCTCCCACAGGAGTCTTCAGGAAGGTGGATCACAGTGAAGCCAACACTGTGCTTCCACAGACCACAGCTCACTCCCACTTCCCAGTCCCCAAACATGCTTCAGGACCCTCTTTTTAGGCACAGTCTGGAGATTTGGGTCTTCTAGTCACATCCTGTGTCCCTGCCCACTCCAGCCCATACACACATGCCACCAACCATTTTCCCAAGACTGGTCTCCAGGGTTCCATTGTCTTGGGGGTGGGACGAGGACGTTAGGGACTCCTGAAGAATATGGGCAGAATGAGGCAAGGGGGACTTCCCCCACAGGGCCCTCGAGTCCCCCTCATTCACAGTGAGTTGGGGGCACAGCTGAGCAGAGTGAGGGCTGAAGGGCTCCCTCCTGGGAACCATCAAACCTTGTGCTGGGGGACCAGGTTCAAGGACAGAGGTCTTTGTGGGAGGAGGCAGTTCAAAAGCTTTTGAGTCTTATTTTGAGGGGAGGGCTGGTCATTATTGTTTATTTCTTCTTCCCTCCACCCACCTAAGGCTGGGAAATAGGGATTGGTGTAGAAAAGGGAAGGGTCAAAGTATTAGTCACAAAAACATGCAGACAAGATTAGGAGGGGCAGAAGGGGGCTAGGGAAAGGGAAGAAGGGGATTGGGGTGAAGGGGTGGGATAGGACAGGGAGGGGTGGTAGGTGAAGGGGTCTCCCTAGGGCAAATTCAGCTCTGTCCCACCCTGTACCTCCATTCTTGATGCCACACCAAGACCAGGAAATGGGCCACTAATTAGTTCCTGAGCTGTGTCTGTTCACCCCAGCTAGACAGTCAGCTCCTGAAGGGCAGGTCCCTGGCCTCACATGTCCCTATAACCACGTTAATCCCATCACAATCCAGGGGACACATCATGGTCATTAAAGGTGAATGTCAAGTCACCTCATGACCCAGAGAAACAATGGTTCTCCCTGCCTGTATCCCATCTATAAGCCCAACACCTCAGGAGACTTGAGTGGACAGAGCCTCCCTCCTCCAAGCCTCTTCTAATCAGGTGCCCTTGCTTCTGTGCGGGAGAGGCCCCTGCTGGCCCCCAAGATTCTCAGCAAGAGGCTTCCTGGCCTCCTCAGCCTTCCAACCCTCCTGAGCTACTCAGCTGTGTCCTCCCTCCCCCCAGCCCCAGCAGCCAGGGCACCAGCTACGGCCATTATCCTCATCCTGTGGGCTCTCTTTGGCCCAGTCCATGCAGGGAGCTCACCTGCCTTTGCCATTCTAGAGTCAGAAGAACCTGACCAGTGGGGAACACCCTCCTGGATTCCCCTTTAGGCTGGCATGAATCTGACCTTGCCCTCTATGGCTTCATGCAAATCACGGCCATCTGGTGCCCCTTTTGTAAAAGGGCTGCCTTCATCACCCTCCTATCTGTCCCCCCAAATTCACAACTATGTTTTAGAACAGGGGCTGAGGGAGAGGGTAGTGGGAGAAGGGTGACATACAGAGGTGCACGGAGGAAGGGGGGGTCAGCCTGGGGGTGGAGGAAGTAGAGGGAGAAAGGGGGAGACGGGCACTGGGTGGAAAGGAAGCCAAGAGTAGGGGGAATGGAGAACAGTCTCTGGGGAAGGCAAGGAGGAAGATGACGGAGATTAGTAAAACCCAACTGTTCCCTCAGACAAATCAAAGTCCAGACACAAAAATGGCGGGTTCGTTAGTAAAAGCAGGAATCAGGGGAGTAGTTCCCCCGTCCCCCTCCACCCCAGGGGTTCACGATGCCCCTGCCCCCCAACCCCCCCTCCCCGCGCAGCTTCTGGAAGGGGTGGGGCCGGCGGGGGAGGAGGGCAGGGGGGCCGTGCCACAGAACAGCCTCAGCAGCTGGGATACATGCGGGTTAGAGGGCCAGGGTTGGGAGCCAGGCCCAGCAGGAGAGGAGAGAGAGAGGCAGCCGCACGTGAGAGGGCATGCGGGGCCAGGGGAGATGGGGGAGAGCAGAGATGGAGGCGAGGGAGCTGTGGGTGCAGGAAGGAGAAGCTTCCTTCCAACGGAGGAGGAGAGAGGAGCCGCCGCTAGGACAGAGACATTTATGGGTTGAGAAAGAAAGGGAAGGGACACGAGGCTCAGATCTTCCTCACCAGGGGGTGACTCAGACACTCACTGCCATCACCCATTCACTACTGATCACTGACCCAGACACACCAGCTCACACACCACATCCTGCTGGAAACAGTGGGCGCCAGTCCTGACCGGGCATCTCCAAGCATCCACCTTTCGATCGTCAGCACCACGGCTAGCGCCCGAGACACAGCAGACGCGCCGCCCAACCCACACCAACCCATCCACCCGGACAGGCAGGGCCCCGAGTGAGAACTGAGGAGGCCAGTGGGAATGATCCATGGCTCTGCCCTGGAACAGCCATGCGCAGCCAGGGAAGAAGACCCGGGAGCCCAGACTCCCTCCTTGCTCCAGGAGCTCGGAGGGTGGCTAGGCAGCTGCTGACCTAGGCGAGGTCTCAACCCTCCCTGCTGGGCCCAGCTCTCATCTGCTCTGAGCTCTGCTCTGAGCCTCCTTAGGGAGGCTGCTGGGATATGAAACCAGGTCCTGGCCACAACTGTCCCCACAGGCGCCCTCCATGCCTGTCCTGACCCGGGAGGAAAGGCTGAGGAAGAGGGAGAGCCCCTCTGGCATCATCCAGAGCCTTCCCCAGGTGCCTGCTTGGATCACAGGGTCACCGACCTCCTTGGGAGGGGAACTTATTCAGGGGAGAATAGGATGGAGGGCAGACGTTTTTGACTTATGGAGGGGCTAGATGTGTTTCCAGGACATTGTACGCAAAAGTGTCTCATTTGTCCATGGCTGTCAGCAAATTCTCAAAGGAATCTAGAAGCCAAAGGTGGTTAAGAACTAGTTTAGTGGGGTGCCTGGGTGGCTCAGTGGGTTAAGCCTCTGCCTTCGGCTCAGGTCATGATCTCAGTGTTATGGGATCAAGCCCCGCATCAGGCTCTCTGCTCAGCAGGGAGCCTGCTTCCCCCTCTTTTCTCTGCCTGCCTCTCTGCCTATTTGTGATCTCTGTCAAATAAATGGCCGAGGGAGGTTGTGCAGGCTTGCTTCCGGCTCAGGTTCAGCCATCTGTCTGAGGTTAGGGTAAAGCTAAAGAGAATCAGGTTGAAAAGACTCGCAGGAAAACGACTCGGTTAGCAGTTACAGCCCTACAGCAACTCCTGACATCTGGATTTGATAACATTTGGGACGAGAGGGGCAAGACTTCAGGTCAGAGAACTTGAGCTCCTCTTCCGTCTTTCCCATTTTCCACAACAATCTGTGCCTCTCGTCTGCCAAGGGGGGGTAATGACCTCCACCACTCATGCTTCTCTCAGGGTGACGACACAGACCGAATGAGATAACAGGAGGGAAGGCGCCCGGCCCTCCAGAACTGCTACATGCCCCCCACCGCTGTCTCTGGGCCTCAGTTTCCCCACTGGTTAACTGACAACAGTCTCTGCCTGATGCCTCAACCTAGGCATTTGCCAAGTTTAAATTATATGCAGGATGTGAGAACTATTTAGAAGAATCACAGACCTCAGTGTGTGCGCAAAAAAAAAAAACCACAACTATTATTATTTTTACAAGGAAACGTCCATCATCCTTACCACACCTGACCCAAACCTCTCAATGGATTAGCCTTTTCGGTCTGTATCCACCCTCTGCCCCGAGGAGAAGCACACCGATAACAATGAAAGAGACCATATAAAAACGAGTTAGTAAAAATAAACTCAAAGCCAACTAGAACTGGGGCAGAGGGATGCCTGGGAGTAAGAACAGGGTAAACCCCATTTCTTTCGGGGCCCCATGCTCCGACTCCAGTCCCCCTGAAAAGGCTGATCTCCGGGGACAGGTGTTCAAGGGTCTACGAGGCTCCTCAAGCCCCCAGGAGGCAATCAGCCCTGATCATCAAACAGTAATGCTCACACCGTGCACTTTAAAAACTTGAAATTTAGCAGGAATGTTCCTTGCCAAGGCTGAACCCAGACAAGGCTGTTTGCCTCTTAACCAACTTAACCACGTTCTTCCACCGTTCCTCCTCCTGCCCGGGTCAATTCCGGAGGCATTCTGGGGCCTCCTGAAGTTATTTTGAGACTGATTCCTAAGAAGGGACAATAATGGTCTCTCCCGTGGGGCCAAAGATGCTGTATTCTCCAGGGTTTGCGATGGGAAGGGAATCACTTCTTTACAAAACATCCCCACCCTGGAAACACTGAGACAGATAATCGGTTAACATGCCATAAAGATGAATAAAACCATAATTTCCTTTACAGAGTACGGATGCTTTCACTTCCATTACCCTGCTTTATCTTCACGCTGACCCCAGGAAGGAGGCAACGGACTCTATCAGCTGTTCAGTCGATGAGGAAACTGAGCTTTGGCCCAAGTCCACGTGATCAATTTTTAATGGAACTGAGACCAGAAGGAAGGTCTACGGAGTCCCGAGTCTCGGATGGTTTTGCCCTGGTGTTTGGGGTGTGACACACGGGTTTATCTTGCCTCCTTTCTCTCCCCAAAGTCACAGGTTGGCTGTCCATTGAGGCTGCGTAAAGAAAGAGTTCCAAATGCCCAGCTCCTGGCCTGGCCGGAGGGGTGGGCAGTGTCTAACTTCTAGAAGTAGCAGCTGGAGACCGGAGCCTGTGGGTGGGATGGCGCGGGGACCGCCACCTGGTTCTGCCGCAACACTGGGATGCCTGGGAGTGACCAGATGAGATCCTGGCTCGGGAAGGCTAGGATGGCTGTGGCTGTGGGCACTGCCTTGGGGACAGGGCAGAGGACAGGGCCAGCGCGGGGCTGTGGGTGCAGGGAAACACAGCCCGTGTAAGCATCAGGACAGGCTCGACATAGCCTCACAGTTCGAGCCCCTGGGGAGGTCAGGGAGTCGACTGGGAGCCCCAGCTAGCAAGCTTCCCTCGTGGCCAGCCACGCAGCCTCGCAGGTCAGGGAGGCTGGGAAGGCCAGGCAGCTGCCCCCAGCAGCGCAGGCCCCACGGGAGCACGCACGTCCATCTGCAGGGTCCCCAGCCTGGTGCTCCATCACTCTGCATTATTAATAGGCGATGACTAACAGCCTGCCGCCACAGAGCCGGGACGGGCGGGCACGAGGGAATCCCAGGGGATGGCACACGGCACAGCCGGCAGGCACACACTCCGAGGCAAGGCGAGGAGCAAAGGGCCAGTCCCAGCTCCTGGCCCTCTGCTCCTGCCCTGTTCCTGCCCATCGTGGCCCCAGACCTGAGGGCCAGCTCCTGCCCGCCTCCACCCAGATCCCTTCCCAGGCTCAAACGTCCACCCCGTCCCGCAGCCCCCAGCTCACACCAGCGTTTAGATGTGTGGAGTCACCAGCAGAAGCCCACAGACACTCGGCACGGTCTCCCACTAACACCCCCTAAATGTCACACCAACATTTACCCACAGTCGCACCCACACACCCACACACACCAGCTGCGCTGACACACGCACCCACACCGACACTCACGGGGACTGAGCCCAACCCAAACAGAGGGGCGCCTCCTCCTCTCATCCCCTCACCAGGGAAGGCAACCACCCCCATCCAAGGCCATGCGGGACAGGCAGGGGACGGAGGTCAGGGGAGATGGGGAGGAGAGGAAGACAGTGTGAAACAGAGTGTTAGTCAGAACAGCAGAGCGGTGGGGGAACTGGCCACTATCCCTCCTGGGGGGAAAAGACCATTCATGCCATGCAGATGTGGGGGGGACGGAACCAGGAACCCTCAAGGCTGAGGCGTGAGGGAGGGGATATCACCTCTTTGCTGGCAGCCAGCATGGGACTGTACCCCAACTGGTATGAGCTGGTCCCAGGCTCTCCACCTCTCCCCGGGCCATTCCCACCCCTACCCCCCACTTAGGAACCTGCCCAGCTGGCTGCTGCTGGAGGCTCAGCCCCAGCCCCCCCCCCCCCGACCCGGCTCCCAACTGGAGGGGTCTGTCCAGGAGCTGACAGTGAGCAGAGCGTAGCATGTCATGGGATGGTGTTTTCCATGGATTTTCAGGAGACCAAGAAAGAAACAAAATCAAAGAGAAAAAACGAGGGAGCGAGGGGGTGTGGGGGAAAAGGAACAAAATAAAGCAAGAGAAATCAGCAGCCTGGCATCGGGGCTGGTCTAACCAGAGCCAATGAACATGGGGCCTGCCCCCCAGGTGTCTCTGGCCAGGAATCTGAATTCAGGAGTCAAGGTTAAGGCAGGGACAGGCCAAATTCCTTGGTTTCCACTTGTCTTTTGGATTTGAGTTTGGGCCAAAAAAAAAAAAAAAAGAAAGAAAAGGGAAAGAGGAAAAACGAAAAGAGAGAGAAGCAAAATCTGAAGATTGTCCAGGACGCCAAAAAAAAAACAAAAAACAAACAAACCGATGGGAAGAGCAAAACAACCAAAACCAAACGGGGAAAGGAAACAAAAGAGGGAGAATCGAACAGCTAAAAAAACCCACGGCAAACCAAACGGTAAGACAATTAGAGTGATATCTACCAGATAATGCAGTTTGTTTACCATAGCGTGTCCAATCCCTGCGTGCTTCACCGGAGATATGGGGGAGGGGAGGGGGGGGTCCAAAAAAAAATAACAACGACAACAACAAAGACAACAACGAAAGAACAAAACGAAAAGAAAAGAAAAATAAAATGACCAACTGTGAAACTCAAGGAAGGAGGAAAAAAATATATATCCATATGTATTTGGTTGGTTGTTCAGACCCTCCCACCGTAGGCTCAGCTGAAGCATTTTGTTTAAAGAAAATTAAATTATAATGGGAGGGAGAAATTAAACACACAAAAAATTAAATCCCTTCTTCTCCCAGTCCCCCCTCCCGCCCCCTCCCCTGGATTCCTCTGCCCCCCACACCCCTCCCGGAAGAGCCGGCTGCAGAGAAGGGGAACAGTTAAAGACCTTGGTTAGTAGAGAGGGAAACAACAAAAGAACTGGACCAGGAAAGCAAAGACTTAAAGATGGCCGACATTCCGCAATGAGACAGAAAGGTTAGTTCGGTTTTTCACTCATACCTCATCCCACCTGTCCCTGCCCATCCCTTGGTCCCCTGGGTTATAAGCGTGTTAGTAACACACACAGAGTCGGCAACGGGGTTTTCCAACAGAGGGTGAGAGAGGGAAGGCAGGGGGTTAAGAAGCAGACCCGTTTATGCAGTATTAGTAAATCCTTTCAGCTGAAATGTTAGGGAGTTGAGGGGAAGGAAGGGGGGAGACAAGGGATGCGAGAAAGGGATGGGCTGTTGACTCGGGGAATGGACAATGAGTTGTTGGCTAACTGGTCAACCAGATGGCCTTCTAGAGAACCGGCCTCCTGGCTGGCCAGTGACCATATTAAGTTAATGGGTTAACTGGCTGGTGGTGGCCCAGCTGGCTGTCAGGCTGGGAGAAGGGTGGCCAAGGCCCTCAGAGAGTCACGGGACTGGCTAGAATGGGAGGCAATTTCATTTAGAGGCGAAGGGAAGAGGTTCCCCAAGGAGCATGGGAAGGGATATTGGGGTCTGCTTTTCCTGGGCATGGAGGAGAGGCAAATTGATCCAGGGAGTCATGGAAGGGAGGGGCAACTCCTCTTTTATTGTTTCTCTTCCTTGAGAAAAGAAGAGAGAGAGAGTCGCCACCTGAACAGGGAAAAGGAAACCTTGCCCTCCACGGGCTGGCTGAGGGCCACGTTCACTCATATCTCATCCCAAACCCCCTCCCTCTCCTTCCACTCTCCCACTCATGGCTGATCCCTCCTTCCTCCCTAACTTTGACTTTCCAGAGCCCATTTTCCCTCCCGAAACTTCCCCAGTTTCTTCAAACACCTGACCCTCATTCTCCTATGCTCCTCTGGGCAGCTTATCCGTCCTGGAATGAAGACCCCAACCCCACCCACCCCCACCACCACCCTTGCAAGCCCTGGAATTGGGAAGCCTTTCCCAGCAGCCCAGCCTCCTTCCATGCACGCCACAGACCCCGAGCCTCCACTCCCCACAGCAAGCCCCAGAAATCCATATCCCCCACACACCGCACCATAAAAAGGAACACGGAGGCCCATTCACCTCTAAAACCCCTTACTCCTCCCTAAGCCATAAACCAGCATCTTCTAACCCAGTCTCCAGAGGCCCCGCTCCCACGTGGCTCTTGTTTATTTTCTCTTCTCAAGGCCAAAGGTAGAGGCAACCATCACCTTCCAAATCACCCTTGTGTTTGCGGAGGAGAAATCAAAGGGACAGAGGCGGCTTCGCTGAGGGGATCAGAGATGGCGGGACACTCTGGCTGGATGTCCATTAAACACTAGAGGCACACCCGAGAGGGTGATTTCAAGAAGAAGTATTCTAGGGACAGATCATTACAGCATTATTATCACCAGCAAGCCCGGGACTAATTCAGAAAGACAATTAATAAGGGCCTCGTATAATGAAAAATAACTGAATTCAACCCTGAGCAAGCAGGAGACGTCCCAGACAACCGGTGCCAATTCCTAGTGATACAGAAGCACTTGACGAAACAGGAAGGCAGGGGTCAGACCGCAGGTGCAGGGACTGGTGCGAGGGGCTAACCCAGGGTCCGAGGATTCGTCCTGTCAGCTGGCGGGACCGTGGTGAAGTGAAGAAAGAGGCCCTCTAGTCAGGACAAGGGACAATTAGTTTCAGGGCAGCGAAATCAAGGTCACCCAAAACGTGAGAGTTGTTGATATCCCTAACCAGTCGAGCAACACAGGAGAAAAAACGGCATGGGGGTGGGGTGGGGATCAGAGGTAAAAATCCAACTACTACTACTCTTTTTGAACTAGAACTGGTTGTGGAGACTAAAATAAGAAAAAAAAAACAGTTTTCAACTTTCTGAGACAACTTTAATTTTTAACAAGTAGAACAGCAAATTCAGAAACAGGGTTGAGAAGAAAGGGAGGTAAGTTCAAAGCCAGGGCCTGCCGCTAATGTCAGGACATCCCGGTTTCCTCCGAAAAATAGCAAGTTTGGAGTAGGTGAGCAGAGGCGGGTCCGGAACCCAAAACCCACGGCAACTGTGGCCAAAGTAAGTCGAGTGGAGTGGGCGCTGGAAGCCATTCCTGGCGGCCCGGGACACAGCACACGGAGGGGTCCGCAGCAGCCCGTGCCTTCCAGAATGCCAGGATGCAGAATACTAAGGCTTCCCACTAGCACATGAGTGGTAAAATTCTTCCCCACTCTAGGAACAGAGAGGGCTCCTGGAGTCCAAGAGCACAAGAATGACAGCATGTGAAGAAGGAGGAAGGCATCAAGTCATGGGGCAGGGGGCTCAGCCATTATATACAGGGACAACTTAGCCCCCTCTCCACCTTGAACTCTGGCTGTAGCTCTAACGCTAGAGCAGCTTGGGGCAGAGACAAGACTCGGGAACATCCAAGAATGGAAAATCCATAAGACAAATTTAGGAATTCGGCTGCGTTTACATTTTGCTCCAAGGGACACCACCCAAGGGCTCTCCCAGGAGTCTCGATTTGCTCATTGATAACACGGGAATATGTCCCACGGCACAGGATGGTTCCTGAGAATGAGGCGAGATACAAAACAGAAAAGAGATTGCCAGTGCCTTCTGAGAAACACTGTAAGAAGAAGGAATGCGGTCCTGAGACAATTCTGAAGGTGTGTAGGGAGAAGCGCTCTTTCCTCTGACTTGTTCCCAGCGCACGGGAAATAAATCGCTGGGGCCTCGTGTCCAAAATCGGCCGCGGTGGAGCTCCTAACGAACCAGGAAAACCACTTGGAAAACAACTACAAATGCGCTTTAACTGCTGGTTTTAAGCCCTCAAGGAGCAGACCACCCCACCCCCATAGAGAAAAGAAATGAACACGGATATTGACCATGCGTAAGGAACGTGATGACGGGCTGGAACACAGTGTCTCATCCGCAGTGTCTCCCCAGGGGGGGATGAGGGGACACACTGTCCTTGGTCGAGAGCCTCACAGGACTCAGGATCTTGGCTGAGAAGCCCTGAGAAAACAGGCAGGGACTCGGAGGGCCTGGTAAGGATGGACTCAGCCACAGGCTGGGTCTTGAGTGGGGACAGAGGGGACAGTGAGTCCAGAGTGCAGGCCCAAGGCTGACCTACTCGGGGACCGTCACAATGACCAAAACAGGACTGCAACTCGAATGTAAGCATGTGGATCCCTCCAGAATCCCTTCCTAAAGACCACCTCAATCCAAGTCTTTACCAAGTCTTTGGCCCTGAAGGCCTGTGCTCCGGTCATCACGACCGGACTCTGCTCGGACTCGTCATGAAAGAGACCAGGGGAAGGGGCACCTGGGGGCCTCAGTCAGTTAAGCGTCTGAGTCTTGATTTCAGCTCAGGTCATGATCTTGGGATCCTGAGATCAAGCCCCATGTTGGGCTCTGTGCTCAGCCGGGAATCTGCTTGAGATTCTCTCTCTCCCTCTCCCTCTGCCCCTCCTCCCACCCAGGCTTGCTCTCTTACTCTCAAAAAAATAAGTAAATCTTAAAAAGAAAAAAAAAGAAGAAAAAGAGAGAAGGCCAGGGGAAGTGATTTACAGCAGTTAGCAGCTTGAATCCCCAACTCTGGGAGCCCCAGGAAGAGGCCACCATGGGTCACTGTCTCCACTCGGTGCTGCTGGGGTCAGGCCTCCCCCACTTCCCCCAGCGTCCTCTCAGTGACTCCAAGTTGTCAGAACTTTTAAGGTCCCTGCTGCTCCCTGGCACAGGCGTAGCTTTGCTCTGCTCACTTTCAACAGATTCATCTTGTGTCCCCGGGAGCCAGAGGGCTGACAGGGCACGGACTGCCTTTTACCCCTCTGCACCCACCGTGGATGCACGATGTTTGTTGACCAGCGACGCGTGGATAGGGACCCTGGGCTTGCAGCTAGTAGCCAGAGGTCAGTACCAGATGACAGTCCTGGTCCCGCGAAGGGAGAGTCATCGAGAAGCACCGAAGCAACGCCCCTTCCCCCCAGCAGGTGCCACACATGTGGCACCTACGAGTGGACAAATGCACAGGACACGCTCAGATGTGCTCAGACAATAGTGACAACACGAGACCGCCCTCCGACGGGGTCAGAGAATGATGTGACGCGAAGAAAGGCACTGCCCTGAGGAGGGCCCCCCCCAAGCTTGGTACCCCTCGGAGCACGGGGAGCACGGAGAGGAGGCACGTGGGTAGGAACCCCACAGCCACGGGGAGCAGCAGGCTCGAGAAAGAGCCCCAGGGTCACAGAGACCTCCCAGCAAGGGGGAAGGTGCCAAAGGAGGAGCCCCCATGCGGTCATCCCCCACGGGTGGCAAAGAATGGGTAGGGCGAGTGCGAGGTCAGCTGGGATCCCCACGCCCACGGAGGAGCCTGTCTGGGAGGCAGTGGGGAGAAGGAGCATGGGGAGGACCATCAGGAGAGGCGGCGGAAGGCAAGTGGCCGCGTGGCTGGAACTAGGAAGGACAGAGACGATACTTAGGGAGAGGAGGCCTAACCCAGCAGCGGTGAAGCGCCTCCTGGGACAGAGACGTCCGCGTCCCTGGTGGCCCTCGGCCTGCTGGAAACAGCTGGAAGAGCTTCCCCGCCACTCGCTGCGAGAGAAAGCGGTGGGTCGGAGAGAAGAGGACCAGCAGAAGCCCGGGCCCCCGGGCCCCTGCCCGAGTGCACGGAGAGAGGAGTCAGGAGGTGTAGACGGGTGTCGCTGGAGTCCGGGCGGCTGCGCTGGCGGAGGAAGAGGGTCTGGCTGGGAGGCTGCCTACGGCGAGAAGTTGCCAGGGCCAGAAGCAAATGGGGGGTGAGGGGAGTGGGGGTCAAGCAGAAGGCCGGCCAGAGAGACGGCCTGACCCACCATGACCACCCTGGGCCTTAGAAGTCAGTGGCGCAGAGGCCACCTGGAGGACTCTAGAGCGGCTGTCCCTGCCGGCGGACCATCTGGGAGCCGCTGCAGAGAAGAATCTCGTCCTTCCTGCGGGGCCTCCTCTGGGCTCTGCAAGGGGCCTGGGGGCTGCGGAAAGATGGCCACATGCTGGGCCTGCCAGGAGGGGCGAGGAGAAGGACGTGTGTAGCCCTGGAGGAGAGATGAGGCCACGCACGCCCAGCAGTCCTGCTCTCCCTCCACCTGCCACACCTTTACCCCGCCCGGACCCCCTCCCTGCCTTGCCCTGGAAAGGCCCCGCCTTTGGGCAGGCCACACTCTGTCCCCACGCTTACGTCGGTGCCCTTCCGCCCTAGAGTCAGGGAACCCACAGCTACCAGGCCAGAGCCTTTCCACGGGCTCCCAGGGCCGGCCCACCCACCCAGGCTCTACCGCCCTCCCCAAAATTGCTCTCCTGCTAGGTCACCTGACTTTTTAACCCCGGGGGGCCCTTGAAAGCCTAGCAGGGGACACCAGTGAGAACCAGGCCCTTCCCCTTCCCTCCGGCCCTACCCCAGGCATCTCTGCAGCCTCCTCTCCGCTTGCCTTCCTGGAGCTTGCTACCTGCCCGCCACCCCGCGCTCCCCTCTGTGGCCCTCGCACCCCAAGCCTGGAACTTCTCCAGAACCACACCTCTTGGGCGGGGCCTTGATGCCTCACCACCCCCCCAACCCCCTCCACGCCCTTCCATGCAGGCCGCCCCCCTGCGCCGCACTCCGGTCCACCCCAGCACAGCTGCTGCCCCCCACCCCCGCCTCCTTCTCGCTCCCCCTACCTGGCGCAGGTTTCGGGTGACCCGGACGTCGTGCCAGGCGTTGTCGTTGAACTTGCCGTTGACGGGTTCCACGAGGGCCTCGAAGGCTCCTGAGCCCAGGTTGATGACCAGCCAGACAGCCCCAGACTTGAGGGACAGGTTGACGTAGTCGGCGGACTTGCCGGTGTGCAGCATCAGCCCGTTGCGCTGCAGGGTGCGGAAAGCCAGCGTGATCTCGTCCGTGCTGCTCTGGATCGGGTTGTGCGACAAGTCGTAGCAGAAGAACTCGTTGCCTTTGAAGGTCGCCACGAACTCCTCCTTGCCTGGATGCCGCGGCGTGGGGAAACGGGAGAGGCTGAGCGGGACAGGGCACGCCGGACCTGCTGCCGCCCCTCCAGCGGCCCGGGGGCACAGGTCCTGGGCACCGGAGGGAGCCCCGCAGCTCCCTCTGCAAGCGTCAGGCCCTCTTCCGTCCCCACGCCCCGCCCGTCCACCCTCCCTCTGGACATGGACGTTTTGACTGTCAGAAGTCCCCTTCGCCTGTGTCCATGGCCAAAGCGGGAGGCTGCTAAGCGGCGTTCACCCAGACAGCTGACAATTTAGCTGCCACAAGCCTGGGCAAAGCACTCTCCCCGCACCCATCCCCATCCCCAGCCAGCCCGCCTTCGGCCACTTCCCTGAACCGAGGGATGCTGGAGCGCCTCCCCTAAGGCTGGGGCGCCGAGGGTCTCCTGATGGCAGCCCGCCTCCTCCCGCCCCTGCCTCTTCTCTGCTGATGGTCATTCTCAGGGCCCGGGGCAGTTTCGGGTGGTGGGGATGGGCCCAGCAGGCCTGGTGGGTGGCAGGGAGCAGAAGAGGAGGCTGGGGAACGGGGCGGAGGGGGGGGCGGGTAAGACGTGGGGAAGACACACGGGAGGACAATGCAGGTGACAGCGATAAGCACGAGGGAGCTGAGGGCCACCAGGTGGGGCTTACACAGAAGACCACAGACCAGCCACCAGGCCAGCCCCTGGCCACTCCAACCTGAGAGGACAGTGCAGATGGGCCCTAGGCCGAGAGCCTCTGAGGGGCCCCAGAGGGCAGGGGTAGGACTCCTGAGAGCCAGCAGATAGTTCTGGGCCTTGGGCACACGTGCGTGCGTTTGCATGTTTGCGTGTGTGAGCACTGGCACAGGGCTCCCTCGAGGGCACTTTTCAAGCAGAAACAAAATAACACATGGGAGACCTTAGGGATTTGTAGCGTCTGTAAGTGGGTGACAAGTGACGGGACGACAGCCGTGTGGAGAGATGTTGAGGGTCCCACCGCCACAGGCTAGAGCACACACGGGAGGAAGAGGAGGGGAAGTGGAGTCAGGGCAAAGCAGAGGACCCGGACGAAGACAGGGACTCGCTTCTGCCAACACCGGGCACTGCAGAGCCCGTCTGGCCCACCTCCCAGTGTGGGCTGGGGTGGGGATGGCCGGCCTCAGGCCCTCATGGAGCACAGGGTCCTCAACCCAGGCCACCAGGCCCAGGAAGGAGCAGCGCACAATGCCAGGCGCACGCACAGACCTCGGAGGACACCTGCGCCCCTGTGAGCCCAGCCACAGTAGCAGCACCACGTGTGGGAGCGGCCGTGACCCGGGTGCGCTTTCCGCCGACGCCCCTCCCCGGCACACAACAGTCCCGCTTCTCTCCCTCCGGGCGCAGTGCCCGGAGACTCCGTCCTCACTGCCTCCGGATGCCAAGGCACCAGCTGCTGCCCCAGAGCCTGGCACTGCGCTCGCTGCAGCTGGCAAGGCCCGGTTTCCTGAGGCCACGGGGCCGTGGAGCTGGTGGGGGCAGGAGCAACACGGGGACAGTCGGAGCCCCGCTCTGCCTACCTCCGGGCTCCAGCGAGAAGGGCCAGGAAATAAAGGGGAGCCAGGCAGAGATGGGAAGGGGACATGGGGAAGAAGGGCGACGCAGAGGGGAACCACAGAGAGGGGGAGAGATGGCCACGGGGACAGAAGGGACATGGAGCCGGCTCAGAGCAAGGACGCAGCAAGAGGTAACGGAGTGAAGCAGCCTGGTTAAAGACGAGCCGCAAGCCGAGGGGGAACAGGTGAGGGGGACGGAATGGGACCAGCAAGGAAAGGGGGACAGAGCCTCTAGGGAAGGGAAGCCAAGGCTTTCTCAGGGCCTGGGTGTTTCCATAGCAACCAGGCCTGCTGCCCAAGTCTGGGCAGAGCCAGGGGGCTCAAGGACTGGAGAAGGGGATGCGTTTGACCTTGGGTTTGCCACACGTACTAGTCCTTCCCAGAAGCCAGGCCTCCCCTCCCGTTCCCTCACCTTCACTGCAGTCAAAGGAACTGTCATTAAAGGGACAGCAAACAGAAAGGAAGAAGAAAGCCACCACGTGAAGAAGTGATGGGGGGCAGAACAAAAGAGAGCGGAGAGGAGGGCCCGGGGCTGGACCACGGCTGCCAAGGCGAAACGAAGAAACAAGGCCATTCCTCGATTCCTCTGGGCTCTGCCTCGGATCTCCTAGGAGAGGAGGCAAAGCCAGCCATGGAGTCGGAGGGGTCGCCGTGTTCTCCGATTAAGCCCAGAGATGGACAGAGGCTTGGAGCCGCCAGAGAGAACGGGAAAGAATTGGAAGAGAGGGACAGAAAGGAGGGGAGCACATGTGAACCAGACAGCCAAGCCCAAGGTTGGCGGGAAGGACCGAGCAGACCCGGAATGGGGAGGAGGCCAGCAGGACCGAAGGGATGGACGGGGGTCTCTGTGGCCCTAAGGATGCCCAGGGTGCTCAGGGGCCCCAAAGCGCCAGGGGGCACTCTCCCCCACCAGCACACTCAGACCCCGAGGTGGGGGGGGGGGCGGGCTCCCAGGGGCCTTGGAGAAACAATGGCAGCTCCTGATGCCCCACCCCCACCCGGGCTCCAGAAGAGGGACCAGGGCTGATCTGTGTTCACCTCCCACGGTCAGGGAGTGGGGTGCCCCGCAAGTGTCTCCAGTCAGGACCAAGGCAGCTAGAGACCCACTGTTAGGCTCCTGGAGTTCTAAGAGCCCTGAGAGACAGAGCACCTGCCTCCCTTCCAGACCCAGCTCGAGGCCCTCCTCTGGGAAGCTCTCCTGCCCTCCTTCGCCCCTCCCTCCTCTCCAGCGCTACAGCTGTCTGCTCTGCTCATTTGGCACTTACTGCCTAGTAACCTCTTGTACTGCTCTCTCGAGAGGAAGTGTGATGTGAGAAAGAAGACCTGGGCAGAAATGCTGGCTCTCCCACCAGCTTGGTGACCTTGACCAAGAGGCCAATCTCTAAGCCCCAGCTTCCTCCTCTGGGCAAGAGGGCTGACCGTCGGCCTGCCTCACAGGCTGCTGCGGCATCTAGAAGGAGAACAGCTGGGATGAAGCTTCGTAAACCGTGACCTCTTCCACGAATAAAGGATGCTTGCCCTGATGTGTAACTTTGCGTGTGTGTGTGTGCGCGCGTGCGCACACGTACTGCCTCTCTCTCTAGATGAACAAACACGTTAACTCCTCTTGGACAACGTCTGCACTTTTCAGACACTTTGCATGGACCACACTTTTTTGTAGTTACTTGTTAGAATGTCAATGAGCCCCTGGAGAACAGAGACCCGTTTACCCATTTCAAATAAAGTCACGGAGCTCTTGCTGGGAGCTGTGGGAAGCCCTGGGGGTGTACAGGTGATAACACCCCACCCCTGCCCTGGGGGGGGCGGGCGGGGGAAAGGGGCTCAGTCTGGGGGGAGGGGGAGGCAAACAGGGGAAGTGACGGTAAGATAAAATGGAGGCACCGAGCGGCATGTGGGTTTGCTTGCAGAGTTCAGGGGAGACTGCTGGGGTGGAGGGCCCCGCCGCTTTTTCAAAAAGATTCAGTGTCAGAGAGATACTGAATAGTCGGGAAGAAGGCAGGGGTGGTGGAAAGTCAAGCCAACAGCGCGCACGGCACGTACGAGGGAGCACAGACGGATCCAGGATCGGGCCCCGGGCTTGGCACCCAGCGAGCTCCTTGTGGCTGCTAGACTGCCCCCACCCCGAACTCCTTAGGAAAGAGGATCTCTTACGGGAGGCAGCCTCAGAGCAGAAAAAGTCGCTGAGAACCTAGACAGCCCCAAGACGGACTGAGAGGCCAGGAGCCGGCTGCGGGGGCTCGGGCAAGCGTCACCTTTGGCATCTGTAAGCCCAGGGTGACGAGGCCATCCACAAAGGGAGGTGAAGGCTCATTTAGGGGATACACACATATTACAGAGGTCTCGTCTCCTACCCAGAATCCCCCTGGGCTGCTGGCATCTAGCCAGCTTCCAGAATTTGGTGGTTAAATGGGGGAGGTGTCCTGCTTCTTTACCCTACTTCCCAGACACTTTCTAGGGATGGGCTTGAGCATCCGTCACCAAAAGACATGCGTGTTCTAGATAAAGGTCATTAGGACCACAGGGATTTGTGGCCCTTCACACGAGGACAGGTCCCAGGGACGCAGGCCCAGCCATCGCCGGGGACCTCAGAGGGGGGACAAAGGGATACACCTTTGCTGACTCATCTGTCCCCCCCAGGAAGTGCAGTGAGCCTGCAAGGGGGCTGGGCTCTCTGGGGACTGTGGGGTCACTGACCTTTCGTTGGCTGGTGCACATCGCTGGCTCCTCCTCTCCCGGCCCCCCCCTCGGAGAACAGTAAGGACCCTACTGGAGAAGCAGAATTGGGGAGTCAGGCACAGGGGGCTACCCAGCCAGTCCCACCCCAGCCTTGAGATGATAGAAGGCCCTCTCCAGGGTCAAGGTCCTGCTTGGAGGTACAGGCGGGGCAGGGGGTGCTGTTCTGGGGACTCACTACCTTCGGGGCCAGAGGACAAACCCAACAAGCCCGCAGAGCCCGTGAGCGTCACGGCCACCAACTTCTGCCCTTGGCCCAGGGCTGGGGAGACTGTAGGAGAAGCAGTGGCCCTGATGGTTCAGAAGCTCCTTCTTCCCAAGAACATGCAGACAGGCCAGGCCTCGGGACCCTAAGCCTCCACTTCCAGGTGCCCGCTCACTCGCCTCCCCACTCTGCTTCTTCTGGAACCTTCTCTGCTGGGCGGGAGTTCATGCTTCTCACTCCTCCAAAAGCCTGACACAGGCGCCCCGCCTCCCAGACCGTCCTAATTCACGCAACAAAGACCTCTCATGTTCTTGGCCTGTCCTCAAGGCAAACCTGGTTCTCCGTCTACACCTGGTTCGCTTAGTGGTGAGTGTTCCTGATGCCCCCTCTGTCCCCTTCTTTGCCAATTAGATCACGGGGCTTCCCAGGGCCAGGGCCATGGTTGTTGTCTGTTCTTTGTGCCTTCCGCAGGGCTAGGCACACCAAGAGAGGCTCTGCCTGACCGGAGTTTATCATGTATGTGGGGAAGGCATTTCTCAGGGCTGACTTCCCACTTCCCCCCACGCGGCCCATCAAACCACCAGACCTCCTCTCCAAAGCCCCCGCAGACACATGTTATCACATCTGGGTTCCAGGCTGGCTTGAGCTCCCCACCCACCCCTGCCAGGGACTTGGGCACTCAACGCCTGGCTCTTGGACCCCCACAGCTACTGCCAGAGCCCACGGAGGGCTGGAGAATGGAGTTTAAAAGTCTGTGTCTGGGCCCTTATTCCATCTCAACCCCAAATCTCCACAAGCAGAGCTGGAATCCCACCTGGGCTGTGGCCCTGTCAGGGGAGGGGGGCCGGGGAGCGGGGGGCAGGGGAGCGAGGGGCAGGGGAGCAGGATTCTGGTTCCTTTGGGCTTCATCTATGTCAAGGTGTACCCTCTCTGGACACCAACAGTCCCAGAACAGGCACTGAGAGGCAAGAAGGATGTGAGTGAACCACCCGGTCCCGACTACTCCCGCAGGATGTCCCCTTGTCCCACCGTTTTTGCCAAAATTTCACATCTCTGCAAGAATCCCAGACCCCTACATTCCCAGACCTAAATCCATCCCAAATTCCAGAGTGGAGTCTCTCCCCACAGTCCAGTCTTCGTCCCCTAGGCCTCTCCTGCCTACCGGCTAAAGAGTCCCCCTCTCTACGGGAGAGGAGCCCTAGCAGAGGACCCCCCGGGCATGGGGAGCAATGATTAAGGGTCTGGAACACCTGAGCTCAAGAATCAGGGACTGGGAGACCCAAGAGAGCTCAGCACTGGGGGGGCAGAGGGTGGGGATCAAAGTCAGGTTTGCTCAACGCCAGGGCTTTAAAGATGGTAGGGACTTGGTAGGGAAGGGAGACTAAAAATAGAGAAGCAGCCCCAATGTTACCACCGACTAAAGGTCATCTAATCACTAACGAGTCACCTCATCCCTCTGCGCCTGACTGTCCTCCTCTGTCAAACAGGGTCAAGAGATGCTGGTGAGGGCAGACGGTGGGACAGCTGTGCCAAAAGGGTGTCCCGCACCTCCAGCCCCCCGCCTCTCCCCGCTTCGTGGCCACTGTGGACAGAGGGGACACCACGCAGCAGCAGGGGGAGGGCGGCGAGGCTGCCTAGAAGCCTCTGCCTCAGGCCCCTGCTTTTCTCCTTGTACTTGGGTGCACAGAAAAGAAAGAATGATCAGAATGAGTGGAAGGAAATAAAACACCATCATGAGGAGGGAAAAAGAAGATACAGTACCAGGAAAACTCAAAAGGGTGACTGGAGACAGCGGCAGGAGTTTTAACATCTCTTGATGTCAGAAACCAAGGTGAGATGAGGGCGGATGGAGTGCGGCAGGGAGGGCGGGGGAAGGGGAGAGCACAGCCGGGGTCAGCCCTGCCCCCACCCCAGCGCCCCAGTCCCGGAACACAGAGAGGACCGAGGCAGCGGGCAGGAAGGGCGGGAAGGGCAGGAAGGCGGTGGGACAGGTGGAGCCTGGGAGGGAGGGGGGGCAGGGAGAGGAACAGAAAATCCAGTCGCAGGTTGGGGGCAATCCAATCCAATCCAATCCAAACCAGAACTTCAAACCATACCTTCGCTGTTTAACGTCAGGTGAGCCGGACCTTGGAAAGGGGAAGGGGAGAAAGAAAGAAAGGAAAAAAAAAAAAAAAGGAGAAAAAAGAAAGAAAAGGGGAAAGAAACAAAGAAAACACGAGTCATCAAAATCAGCCAGAGAGAGGGGAGAAAAAAGCTTTTGCTGCCACAATTTAAAAAACCCTTTTTAACTTGTGACAGGCATCGAGGGGAAAGCCCCCAGCCCCGGAAGCTGAGGAGAGGGGCCCCGATGCCGGAAACAGAGTGGGGGGGCACGGGGGGGGGACAGAGAGAGACAGAAAGAGAGTGAGAGAGCGGGTACCAGAGGGGGTGAGGGGGTACAGGCAGAACCAGAGGAAGGGTCGGGGCAGGGAGTCACCGCAAGGGGGGAGAGAATTTGGTTTCTTTTTTTTTCTTCTTGCCGGAAAAAAAAAAGGAAAAGGAGGAGAAGCATGAGGCTGGGAAGGCTGCTTTTTCCTTTTTCTTTTTTTCTTTTTTTTTTTCTTCCGGGAGGCGGAGAGAAAAAAAAACAGTCAACGAGAAAAAACGATTCGGATGGAAGAGAAAATAAAACACGACACAAAAATCAAAGCCACCTGGAGAGAGAGAGAGTGTCCTGTTAGCGCGGGATTAAGTGGACGGGGGGACCTCCAACCCCCCCCCCACCTCCACCCCGCGACCTCACCCCTGTGAGCCTGGGACAGAAGGTGGAGGGGAGGCGTGTGGGGCCTGGGCATAAAAGGACTCTCCCACCAAAGTGGGCTTTGCAAAGGCGTCTGTCCAGCCCCGGCCCTCCCGGATGCCCACCTCCCCAACAACCTCCACACTGATCACTGCGCCCCTGGACTCTACAAGGAAAGCAAGGCTCAGGAGGACAGCGTTAGAGCAGAAGCAGATAGGAGGATGGGAAAAGCTGGAGCAGAGGTCTTGAGCTTGGATCCTTCCATAAAACAGAACTAGGAGACTGGGGCCCGCACTCTGGGACAGCAAGAACCAGAGAGGACAGCCAAGGCCTGTGGGCAGGAGGTCTGGCTCTCTGAGAGGTCAGAATTACTCTACGGAACCCCTTTCTCCGGCCCAACCCTCCCTGAGATGAGCCAGAAGCGGAATTTTGAAAATGGAAAACAGAAGTCCTAGCTCCAAGACTCAAGGCAAGAGGGGCTGGAACTTTTTTCCGCCGTTACCTCTGCCCCTTGGAAAAGCCTCATCAGCCCTGACCTGGGCCTTCCTAAACCTTAGGTGGGAAAGACTCTGGCCAAGTGGACCAGCACCCTAGTCCTGGGAGGACACCGGCCACGAAAAGCCCTCCCGGACCTGAGGTTTGCAGCCCCAGGTCCCACAGCCGAAGCCCCAGGCCTCCTTGATGCGACCAGCCAGGCCCTCCCCCTCCCCGGACCCTGCATCCCAGGTCTCTAGCCAAAAGGGCGGGGAAGGAAGAGTCCTTGGAAACCTGGAAACCATCCTGGTGCTGTGGCAATGAGAGGATGGCCCTTGGGACAAAAAGTCAGGTCAGAGTGGGATTATCAAGGTAAAGATCTCCAGGGGCCAGGAAGAGAGTGGCCAGGGGCCAAAGGCCTGGACCCTGTGGAAAATGTGGGCAGAGGTTCACATCACCCCCTTCTCCTTTCTTGGGGGAAAGGCATAGGTCTCCCCACACCACTGCCTACTGGGGGAGGGGACCATCCCTCCTGCATCGAAAGGGCTGCATCAGGAGTGAACAGCTCTTGGGAAGACAAAGGTTTTAGCCACAAAAGTGGGGAGGACCAAGCATGTGGACTGAGTCTTATTCTTGGCTCTGAATGACCCCCCACAAAATCTCCCCAAGGTCTCCCAGCATTTTCTTCCAAACCCCCTAAACCCAGGAGCCAGACCCAGAGCCCTAACCCTTCCCCCAACTCTTCCAGGCAGAAGTAGCCTTGCCTGTGGCCTCCCATCCTTGGAAATCCAGGCCCAGGGGCTAGAGGCCCTAGGGTGGGCCCTCTGTCCACCCCTCACCCACCCCCCGCAGGCCCGTGTCGCTACGTGGGGTGGGGACGGAGCCAAGTCTCTCCCCTCGCAGACCCTTCCACTGCCCAGCTCCCAGGCAGCCTCATTGGCATGCGGCACTTTGCCTCCGTCACCACGGCAACCAGCTGCTCAGCTCCCTCAGGCGTGACAGCACCAGCCATCTTGGGGAAGGGGAGGCCGGTTCCCTGCCCGGTCTACCCCCTGGCTCCAGCCAGCCTGGCCTGCGGGTGCGCCCCCTTAAAGCCTGCGTCTCCTCAGCCCCCCGCCCCCGTCCCCCAGGCCTGAAATCTCCGCTCCTTCCTCGTACCCAGCGGGCCGGGGTGAGCCCTCCCCACGTCCACCTGTGGCATTGGTCCCTCCTCCCACCCCCTGGAGAAGAGGCCGGCAGTGATGGATGGCATTACCAAGGGCCCTTTCCTAGGACACTTTATCTGGCTGCTTCTGGGTCTTCTCTCCCTGTTACCAGAGGCTGGGGAGGACGGAGGAGGGGCTGTCAGGGGCTGGGGAGCTGGTGGGCTGGGTTCCTGGGAGAAGGCCAGGATGAGGGCACAGCACTGAGGGACGGGAAAAGAGGGCGAAGGCGGCATGGAGGACGCTAAGATCTCAGCGGCCGAGTCCAGAGCACTGCGTCCCGGAGGAGGTCCCAGCCCACCCCAGCCCCCCAAAACCACTCCCAGTCTCACTCCCTGCCCTTCTACCAGAAGCCCAAGATGACCCAAAAAGAAAGATGGTGACAGGGGACAAGATTGAGAGACACACAAGCAGACACATCACAGAGAGACACACAGATGTGTCCCACCCTGGGTGTGTTACATACACACACACACACACACACACACTGACACGCAGGCACACACACTGCCCCTTCCAAACCAGCAGGCCAGCATGTCGCCCCCAAGAAATGGGTCAGTGGCATCCAAAGGGGCTCATTCCCCACTTGTCCCCAAACCCAACTTCCCTTCTTGACCCTGTCTATCCTGCTTGCTTGGGAAAGAACTGACAGTCCCTCTCCTGACCCCTCCTGGCTCAGTGACCTCTGTCCAGCAGCCCTCCTGCTTTCTTCTTTGGCCTGGCTGTTTGCCCTCCCTGAGTTCTTTCTGTCTCTCCCTCCACTTTGTCTTCCTGCCTCTACTTACCCCCTCTTTCCTCCCACTTCTCTGCCCCTGACTTCCTCCCCACAAGCTCCCCCTTTCTGGCTCATTCCCCTCCCCTCTCTCTCCTTCCATCTCTCCCTTTGTTCCGGAGGAGACATGACATCGAGAGCAAGTAAGTCACATCAGCACTAAATCTTATCTCCAGCCCTCAGACGGCTGCGTCCACACGACACACAGACTCCCTCTCTCACGCACACGGAGGTAAACACTGACACATAGAGAGGCAGACACAGACGCAGACACGCCTACAGAGACACACAGAGATGCGGACCACACCACAGAAGACACGAGGACAGGCGTGCACACACCTGCACACACACTCAGGCACAAACACACAAGCAGAGAGGGACAGACGTGCACAAAGGCACACGGGCACAACCAAGCAGCCGAGCCCAAGGAACACACGTGCACACAGCTACACGCGGTCTCTCTCTCTCTCTCGCACGCGCACACACACACACACACACACACCAATGGGTGCCTGCCCGCCGGGACCAGGGGAAACGAAGCCACTCAGGGAAAAGAAACATCAGTAAGAGACAAGCCAAATCATGGACACCACAAGGAGAAATGGATTCCAGCCCACACTCCGGCCGAAAGCCCTCCCCTTCTTTCCCAGCTGGGACTCCCCCATCCTGAGTGCTGTCTCCCTCCCCCTCCCCTGCCAGGGCCTAGGCCCAGGGAGCTTCCAGCCTAGTAGAGTCACGGCATCCCTCCCACTCCCCCGCCCTCTTCCTGCTTCTCCAGGAAAAGAACATGGGACAGGTTTGGGGACCAGATCCCACCTCCCGCCCACCTTGCTGCCTGCCTTCTCCCTGGTGGCCGCGTGAGCTTCCCTGCCACCCAGCCTCCACACCGGACCAGCCCACCGAGTCTTCCTATCTCCCGTGCACCCAGAGGAGGACAAGGAGCAGGGCACATCGATGCGAGAGGGGATGGTTCAGAGACTGACAAGAGCCCAGAGAGAGCCTGGGGAAGGACAGAGACAGAGGAAGAGGTCCAGAGATGGAGCCCTGGAGAAAAAGAAAGGTTAAGACAGAAACCAGAGAGAGAGAGAGAGAGCAAGAAAGAGAGAAAGGAAAGGCAGACGAAACAGAGCAGGGAAGGAATGGACAGAGGGACTCCAAAGAGGGGCAGCCTCCGGACCTAGCGCTGGCCGTTGGCCGGGACCCAGAGAAGAAGGAGACCGCCCCTGCCGTCCAGCCCAGGTGTCCGTCAGAGCGGAGAAGATGCCACCCACCTACACCCACGGACCCGGGGACACGGCCCCCCACCCTCTGCCTGCCTCCTCCAGGCTCAGAGCGGACCCCACCCAAGCAGCCCCAAGGCCCCTGCTACGTGGCCCTCGTAAGCTCCCCCCAGCTGGGCTGGCCAAGAGTGTCTCCTCACTCCCTTCCGGGCACTTCAGACCCTCCCGCCCTATCCCTTCATCCTCGCTCCCGTCTCCTCCCTAAAGAAGAGGACAGGCCAGGTGGCACACCGGCCCATGGGAAGGCCTGCTCTCTGCCCGGCAGTTCTCCCCAGCAAACCAATAAAGAAGGAACAGGCGAGAAGTGGGGCCGAGGCAGCCAAGAGGACCCCCAGACGTCCTTCCCCTAGGGGGGCCCCAAACATGGGCAGGAGAGGGAGCCCTCCGGGGGCCAACGACACCCCCTCACAGAGGACCCCGCGGTGATTGACCACCACCCCAAAGACAAGAAAGCATCACTCACCTTCCATGGGGTGCTCCTCTGTAGGCCGGTGGGGTTCAGGAAAGGGCAAGGCAGAGAGAGAGAAGAAAGGAGGGCTGGTTAGCGGGGGGTACCAAGGACAGAGTTCCCGGGGGGGTAAGGTCCCTGAGCCCCACCCAGGCTGAAAGGGGACAGAGACGGAGCGGCCATCTGAGTCAAGGCCTCACACACAGGGTCACTCAGTCCAAGAGGCCCTACATCTCATGTTACATTTCAGGAAACTGAGGCCCAGGGCAGGGAAGTGACCCTCAAGGTCACACAGAGACTCAGGAGGCAGAGCCTGGAGCGGCAGGCAGGCAGGAGGCTTGCCTCTCCCGAGCACGCTCCTCCCCTTCATTCCACGGTGCCTCGGAGACAGATGGGGACACGCTCACACAGGGCTTACCCGAGACACACTCACACTCGGTGACACACTGACACACATAGGCGCTCAGCGATCCGGAGACACGTGTCATCTCTCACACAACCCACACTCGAAGCCTTTGCACCCACGGATGGCACCACCACCCGCAACACCCTGCCCCCAGGGGAGAAAAGTCATCCGCACGCAGTCGGAAGGTCAGAAAGCCCAGTTGTGCCTCAGAGTGCCACGTGACTCCCATCCCATCCCAGTCACCGGACCTCTGAGCCACCTGTCCCTCTTCTGTAAAAATGAGGCGGGCGGGCTCAAATGTTTCCAAGGCCGCTCTGGCTCCGGTTCTGTGATTCTAGGGACAAGCAGCTGGGGGACGTGATCAGAACCCAGTGGGCCACACTGGGCCCATCCCTAAGTCCCACCGGAGCCTCTGGGTCGCCAGCCCTCACCTAGGGGCTCTGCCTGGGCCTGGGTCTTGACCCCAGTGGGTCAAGAGAGGATGGAGACAGTTCCTTCGAAGAAGCGACAACAGCCGCGGCAGGCCAGGCTTTGATCTTCCCTGGGGTGAGGCGGGGTCACCGCCTTCGCCAAACATTTCTTACACGCCCACCTCCTGGGAGACTCCGGAGGAAGCAACAGGTGGCAGAGAAAAAGTGCAGCCTACAAACGCACAGACCCGATGGGGAAACACGCACACACGCACACGCATGCACACGCACATGGGCCTGCAGGCCACAGGACACACACACACACACAGCTGTTGGGTGCACACTCACTCCCGCAGGCATGAACTGTCAACTGCCTCCGGCGTCATTTTGTGTCATTTGTTCAGCGGTTCTTAGGGGGGTAGGTCTCTCCAGAAACACACACGCTGTCATTTATCAGACCTTATCCCACCTCCTTAATACACAGGCAGGGGCTGAATGCAGAATCAATACCCACACGGTGATCTAAGAGCTATTATTAGATGCTACACCGCCACCACGCCCCGCTCTCCCTCCGCCGGCTGAGGACTCCACGATGAACACAGCCCCCTTTCTGTCTGCCCGCCGACCGTCTATCTGCATTTCGCACGAGCATTTACCTATCTGCGTGTGTTACACACACAGAACTGCTTCCACCGGCCAGCTGCACCCCCCTCCAAAACTGTGTCTACACAGTGTTCTTAAATAAACTGGACCGCATTGCTATGCGGGCTAGAAAGGGGCCCCCAGGAAAACCCCTGGGCTCTTGCGAGGAGCCTCACGTCTGGAACTCTTTGGCCCCATTTTGTGCAAACGCCCCAGGCAGTCAGCGCAATCATCTCTCCAGTGCCTGTACAAACAAAGAGGCAGGGTGATGTTCTAGAAAATCCAACATGGCTGGTCTTTCAAAACGTATTCCCACCTGCCACAAACGTGGGCCGTGCTATACCCACGAAGACGCAACGAGCCAGCTAGGTTTGCAGGCTGCGTGAGCCTTGCGTCTCCTGGCTCCCGGGACACAGCTCCTGGAGACTCACTGACCTCTCCTTCTGTGCGGCTCTTGGCTTTCTGCTGATTCACCTGCCATCACAGACCCTTCCAGGCTGGGTCCTATGCCTTCCACACTCCTTCCCTCTCCCTGCCCTCCTTGGCGAAAGCTCACTTCCGTGGCTTAAGGACTCCCCAGCCTGTGTTTGTAGACCAGGCTTCTCCCCTGGGTACCACTTGTGGGTCCCCGTCTGTCTGCACAGCGATTATTCAGACAGCTCCCTGACACCCAAAGTCCACCACGAAAGCCACGCTTCTCTCCACACCCCCGCAACCAAGGGCCCATTGCCCTGCATTTGGCCAAGGCGTTGCATTCAACCAATGCTTCTCAAGCCCCCACAAGTGCCCCCCACTCAGCCAAGCTCGAGATGCCGCTAATTAGCCGAGTGGCCGACACCCTACCGGCCCTCAGCAGGGGGCTCAGGCGGTACCCTCCCAGCAACCTCAGGAGACTGGTGGTGTTACCTACTTCCTGGGGGCAGGGAAGGGGACTTGCCCAGCAGCACAGAATCACCTCTGACTTTGACCACTGTGCTCCTAGGTCATCCTAGCCCTACCCTTCCCCTCCGGTTTCCTCCAAGAGCCTCCTGCTGGTTGGTCTCCCTGCCCATCCCCAACTAGGCTCTCTTGGCCCAGGGGCTAGACACACCTGATGAAATACTGCTGTGATCGACACACACACGCACACACGCAAATGCGCATGTGCACACACACAGAACTTGTCAGTGGCTCAGACCTCTCTTCTGTGTTCTCAATCTATGTCCCCGCCTGTCTTCAGAGAAGTTCTTCCTGGGCTTCTTGCCCCCAACATGCCTAAGATGGACCTCCTAACCCTTCCCTCTCCTCCCACCTGCTCTCCCTGGTCCATGTAGGCAACCAGAAATCAGCCTTGTTCTTTTTTTTTTTTTTTTCATACCAATCACCAGGTCCTGTCAGTTCCACCTTCTAAAACCCTAAAAGCTAAACAAAACTCCTAGAAATGTTTTTCCTCCTTCCATCCCTCCCCCACCATGGCCCCAAAGCCAGACCCTCCTCAGATCCTCTCCCCTGTGCATTAATAAGCCTCTTCAATGATCTCCCCCTACGCCAGTCTTTTCCCCTGCAATTCTTAGTCCACGCACCACTAAAGTGGTCCAACTAAGTCACAACCCTGCTTAAAACCCTTCAAGACTTCCCAGGACACTCCTCCAGGATACAGTCCGATCTTCTCAAGCAAGTCCATTGGAAATTCAGCCATGCCTCCCTCCAACCTCCTTTCCTGGGACGATCCAGGTTCTAGCCACACCCAATGGCTGTCCTTTTCCCTAATGTCCCACATTTCTGCACATACTATTGCCTTGGCTTGAAAGATCCTTCCCTAGTCCCATTCCTCCCACACTCAGCTCCCTGAGAAAGCCAGCTCTTGTTTTAAGACCAGGTCAGTATACCTCTGTGTTCCCAACTGGCCTCACAAGCAGGGCTAACCGCCCCTCCTCTGTGCCCGCTCTCAATATGTACATTGTATCATTATTTCACTTTATTGTATCTCCAAGGCGAGTTGCGTTTCCATCTCTGCTTCCTGGCTGGACTGTGTGATATCCAAAAGCAAGGACAATGTCTCATTCATCTCTACCTCCAGCTGCTTGCACAGTTCCTGGCTCAGAAAAAGGCGTGCTTATGTTTGTTGAATGAATAATCAAAAACACTTCTTACATACTGAGTACTTCAAGGGTGCCGGGCTCTTTCCACGCACTGTTCCCATCTCTTGCCACTACTGCTTTGTCAAGGGATGTTACCATTACTCTCTCACAGAGATGGGGAAACTGAGCCTCCTAAAACAGGAGAAACTTCTCCCGTGCCACACTGCCAGTGAGGGGACAGAGTCAAAATCTGAACCCGAATCTGTCTGGCTTTAAAACTTCCCATGACCCACATTGTTGGCTGGAAGTCAAGACTTTTAGCAGCTGACCTGACTCTACAGTTCTGATCTTATCTCCCCCAAAGCACAACCATCTTGGTCTCCTCACACGCACCCCAACACACCCAACTCCCATCTCCTAGACCTCGCGTTTAGGCTGTTTTCCTGGAGGGAAAGCCCTGCCCGTTCCTTTCCACCTCCACAAACCTCACTCAGTCCTCGTTCAAGATCTAGCCAAGTCCCACCTCCTTCTTGCAGCCTTCTCTGACCACTAGGGTTGATGATCAGAGTCGCCTTTATGGATCATTTAGAACAGTGCCTGGCCCATTGTAAAGGATTTCCATATAGCTCATTGTGTCCTTGCAACGACATCACAACCTCCATGTTACAGAGCAGGACATTGAAGAACAAAGTGGTTAAGTAAATTACCCAAGCTGACACACACAGCAAGTGGAAAACTTGGATTAGACCCCGGGCCCCCTTGCTCTTAACCACTCCGCCATTTGAGGCTTTCCTTGTGAGTATCTGTCTCATCTCTGGGTTCTCACGCCAGCCACTCCCTGAACCACTCTCTCTTGAGCCTGGAGTCGTCTCTCTCGCACCAGAAACTGTCAGGCCCACAGGCATCGGATATTAACAGCTGACATAGTGGTTCCACATACGTGACCTCATTTACTCAACGTTCACACACAGAAGTCTTATCCGCCCCACCAGTGGGCGGAGATGGTATTGTCTTGCCTAACATGAACTCGGGATTCCAGCAGACTAGACTCGTTATCAAGGACAGTGAGGAAGACCAGAACAAAAGAAAAGGAAAAGTTCTGAGCGGCCACAACGAACATGATTGATGGCGATGCATTAAAAACTATTATATAGGGGCGCCTGGGTGGCTCAGTGGGTTAAAGCTTCTGCCTTCGGCTCAGGTCATGGTCCCAGGGTCCTGGGATGGAGCCCCGCATCGGGCTCTCTGCTCAGCAGGGAGCCTGATTCCCTTCCTCTCTCTCTCTCTGCCTGCCTCTCTGCCTACTTGTGATCTCTATCTGTCAAATAAATAAATAAACTCTTAAAAAAAAAAACCCTATTATATCCTCGTAGGAGAACCTCTCAGACCTTACCCAGAACCCACTTACCAGTGGTGTCCCACAACCCCAACACACTTGGGAATGCTGATCTCCAAGTTCACAAATGGGAGGAGATGTGGGCTGCCGCCTGACAACCCCTCCTAAGTACGGAGGTGGAAAAACTTGGGAAAAGCTAATCTAAGAACTATCCAAATACAGCAGTCAGGCATCATTTCAGGCAGGGACAAACCTCAGTGAAGGAACCACAGTATGACAGTCCAACACCTAAGGGGAATCACGACATCCTGAGTCATCCGGAAAAGGTTAAATCACTTTCCAAATATTGTACTCGGGGAGGCAGAGAAGTGTGCGATATATCTCGGGAAGATTTTCGTCTGAAATGCTTTCCATGTTGGTGAGTTGTGGATTTTAATGGGATAATGCTCCACTTTCCAGGGTGAGTTTCTCCCCCAGGGCCCCGGAAGACTGAGAGTTTACTGATCGATTTCCACTGCCCTCTCTCGGCGCTGGGACAGCTGCTGGCAGACACGGGAACACCCTCATCACGTCCCGACTTGAGGGAAAAGCTGTGACCTGAAGAACTGGGAACGGTTACTGTCTTCTGATGAAACACTCTCCCTGATGACCCCCAATAAACCACACGAGAAAAAAAAAAAAAAAACCCGCACGCGAGTAATGCGCGGACACAGCTGACCTATTGCCTGAGCTTTGGGAGGCAGCGTGGACAATGGTGGGGGACAACTGGCCCCTGAGTCACGTTGGGGTTCAGCTCCAGGCAGTGGCATGAGGATAAAGTGAGAGAAAACATTCAAGGCACAGCAAACGCTCACTAGCTGTGAGGCCCCAGGCTCTCCCCTGCCTGACTGTGTGATCTGGTCTCTTTTTGTTCTAACTGCTCCTTCGTATTGTCTGCAGCCCCTCCCCTCCACCTGTGGGCTCCTCTGAAGTCTCCTCACCTTCTCCTTGGCCCCCTCGTCTGATTCCAGAACTACAAATATTCCCTCTCTCCACGCACGCCCCTATGGCACCCAGGTCTCCATCCACAGCCCCGCCTTCAACGCAAAGCTCTGGTCTCACCTTTCCAACAGCCTGGGTGTCTCTGTCTAAGCACACACCAAGGGACTCTGCAGTTCAACACATGCACGATCTGTGTTGAGCAGGGCCCAAGCCTGCTCCCCTCCCACTGCCTCCCTTTTCCTTTCACTCCTCTGCTGCCATGGTCCAGCCCGCGCCCCCCCATCATCCTTCCAAGCAAACCTGAAACCTCATCCCCTCTGCCTCCTCTCTGACTCCCAGAGCTTCCATCCCGGCAACGGCTCCCAAGCACCTGCTCCTGTGACCGGCTGTCCTAGAGGCCACCACCCTTCCTCGCCACTCCCCAAGCCCAGCAAGATGCGGGGGCCCCAAATCTCTCTCCTGAACTGTCTCCCAACTGACTTTTCCACTTTATACCTCTGCCACCCGTAATTCTACAGCAGACTCCCAGCTTCTGATACATAGCTCTTATTCATATATCTGCTCAAAACTGTGGACCCTTGGGGCGCCTGGGTTAAGCCTCTGCCTTCGGCTCAGGTCATGGTCTCGGGGTCCTGGGATCGAGCCCCTCCTGGGGCTCTCTGCTTAGCGGGAAGCCTGCTTCCTTCTCCTCTCTCTCTGCCTGCCTCCCTGCCTATTGTGATCTCTGTCTGTCAAATAAAAAAATAAAATATTAAAAAAAAAACTGCGGAGGCTTAGTGGTTGCATTTGCCAATACTTGGGACACAGCATCCAATAAAAGTTGGCTGAATGCTTTAAGTCAAAACTCCAAGACCTGGCTTCAGCCTGCTTCTCCCTGTGTTAGATCGCTCTTGTTTCCTTATATTCTTGGAGTCCCCTCTACGGACAGGCCGTACATGTCCCTCCCCGCCCATGCCTTTGCTCCTGCCAGTGCCGTGCATGGAGTGGCGCCCTCAAACCAAGCTTACTCATCCACAGTCAAGGTCAATCCTCAAAAGCATGCCTTTTATTAGCGAACCCTGCCAATTGTAAAGCTATCCCCTTCCTCGAAACACCGGTAGCACCCTGCTGGTAATAGTAACTACCATCTACTCACCACTTTTTATGTATCAGACATTCATTTAATTCCCACGACAGACCTGCGAGACAAGCCTGCTTATCTCCACTTACAGGTAAGGAAAAATTCGTCTGAAGGTCAGGCACTCACCTGATGGCTTGTGCCTGGTGAGGGCAGAAGGTCAGGTTGAAATGCAGACCTGTCACTCAGGAGTCTGTGCTTTGATCACTGAGCTGCACCATCTTGCTCCATCCCTTAGGGCGTTAACCACACTATTTTTTTTTTTTGAAGATTTTATTTATTTATTTGTCAGGGGCAGGGGAAGCATCGGGCAGAGGGAGCAGCAGGCTCCCCGCTGAGCGAGGAGCCCAACGTGGGGCCCCATCCCAGGACCCTGGGACGATGACCTAGGCCGAAGGCAGACACTTAACCGACGGAGCCGCCCAGGCATCCCGACACCCCACGATTTTGTCTTGTTCTCTTGCTGGTGTTTGAGCATTGAGCATTTTCTATGTGCTAGACACTGTTCTAAGCACTTGACATGAATTAGCTGATTTAGCTCCCATAACTCTATAAGGTAGACCCTATTATCGCCCCCATTTTCCAGAAAAGGAAACCAGGGTGGAGAGAGCTGAAGTCCAAGGTCACTGGCCCAGGCAGGGCTGCATAATCCGTGCTCTTTCCCACGCACTGGACTGCTTTTTTATCGGCTTCCCAATTAAACAGTCACCGTCCCTTAGCCCTCAACTCGAGGCCTCACACAAAGGAGGCCTTGATAACTACTTACTGAATTCAATCAGCAACCACCATAAGAAAGACACACATAAATAAATGGGCATCTACCTCCCTGTCTCCTGGCTTCATACTTCTCTCCCAAGCTACGTGTACCCCTGCCACTCCGTCCCACACGCCTGTGCCCCCATTCCACTCGAGGGTGTGAGGGACAGGAGGAATTCCCATGCAAATCACAGCCCGGTGCCCCGTGGACTTCAGCCTGGCTTTGACAGATGATCGGCCCTGGGTCCACACACTCAGTCGCTCGAACTTGGCTCTCTCTTCAATTACCTGTGGCCAGACAACTCTCCCTCCCCCGCCCCAGAGACAAAAGATGCACATTTCCTAACAGGGAGGTTCTCAGTCAATGGGTAGGCCCAGACCCAGGAAGGCCTGGGTTGGGGAGGGGGTGATTCCAGAGCACCCACAAATCCATATACACACCAGATACTGAAGGCAGATTGATATGTCTTGCCTGTAAGGCTAAAAAACTTTTTTCTAATGTATATTTGATTAACCACAATGGCAAATATAACATCGAAGTCATCTAAAAGCTTTCCTGAATTCATAGTAGCTTTGAGTCGTCCCTTCTCACAACGGACAGATATAAAAATAACTCCTATTTGGAAAGGGTATTATGAATTACTGACATTTTTAAATGCCCACAATCTCAAACAAGCTGAGCCTCCCTCAAAGAAGATAATCACCGAATGACGGTAACTTCAGGGGGAGATGTGGGGACTCTGGGTCTCTCAGCTCTGTCTCAGAGATGAGGAGCCAGGCCTATTCCCCTTAAAGTCTTTCTCCTCAACCCCCAAGCCCAAGGGTGGGAGTTTGCATTCCTCTCCTCTTCGGCTGGATGAGAATGTACCAGAAGCGTAATGAGCACAAGATATTACAAAAGCTGCCCAGGAAATAGGAACAAATATAAGGAGAGGGAATGAGGTCATGGGGTGGAGAGAGGGATGCCAATCAGCGGGGCCGTCGCTGTGCCTGTCATCTCCAGACACCATCCGTGTTTACCACCCCGCGCCCACCCACACACATATCTGAAAATACACCCAAGCCCTTCTTTTCCCCAATACTTATTAATATCTCTTTTTTTTTTAATTTATTTATTTGACAGACAGAGATCACAAGTAGGCAAGAGGCAGGCAGAGAGAGAGGGGAGGAAGCAGGCTCCCTGCCGAGCAGAGAGCCCGATGCGGGGCTCGATCCCAGGACTCTGGGATCATGACCTGAGCTGAAGGCAGAGGCTTTAACCCGCTGAGCCACCCAGGCGCCCCTTATTAATATCTCTTAATTCATCCTGCAAATTTTTATCAAACACCCACTAAGTGCCTGGTACTATGTTAGGTACAAGGAATACGGAGAGGCATATCCCCGCCCCTTTGTCACAGACAAAGCGCCGCCCCTCCCCCAAGAGCTCCCAACACACACACACACACACACCCAGAGACAACCCTGCTCTGACCAGCTGTCTGACAGCCACTTAATCCCCCCTTTCCCTCTTCTTCATGACTCTCATACACACACACACACACACACACACACACAGGGTCAAATAGGCACCTGTCTCCCAGCTCCGACACAGCTAACACAAACATTCATCTCCTTCACACCCAACACACACATATGATACACACACTGTCCCTCCCACACACCGGTACTCCAACACACCTCAGACACACAACCGCACAACCCGTATTCAGAAGCACACACCTTATTTGGCTCACTGGGAGCCTCTGGCCAGTAAATCCTTTCGGGGACTGGACACAAGGGTCTGACTGACCAATGTGCCTCTGGCTGTATTTTTCCTACACTCAGGCCCGATTCTGCCAGGGAAGCCCAAGGACCCGCTACTACAACCTCTCCATAGCTTGAATTCCCTTTCCATCAAGTTAGATGGGTGGTTCATCCTGTTTTCTTAGAAAGACTTGGAGGAGAAAGGTCATGGAGATCAGAGAATCAAGTTCAAAGTCATGGAAAGAAAGATTCCTTATGGAGTTCCAGGCTCTTCCTGAGGTCTCCCCTTAAGATGCATGCAGGCAGGGGGTGCCTGGGTGGCTCAGTGGGTTAGGCCTCTGCCTTCGGCCCAGGTCATGATCTCAGGGTCCCAGGATCCAGTCCCGCATCGGGCTCTCTGCTCAGCAGGGAGCTTGCTTCCCCCTCTCTCTCTGCTTGCCTCTCTGCCTACCTATGATCTCTCTTTCTGTCAAATAAATAAAAATTAAAAAAAAAAAAGATACATGCAGGCGGGTACTCATTTGTGTACTGGTTACTCTCCTGGGCCCTGCAGCTCCTGTCTGTAAACCCCACTCTAGTCAAGCAGACCATTCACACGCAATACACGCTGCCAGACTCCCAGCCTCTGTGTGCAGCCGAACACACACAGACACACACTTTCACAGTTTAGAGAGCACCTGCATTCCTTGGAGAAAAGGTGAGAAGGTGTCAGGTTAACTTAATACACACAGTTCCTGAAGATACAGTCCACAACCTTATGTAAATAACCCCACAAAAGCGATCCAAACACTTTCCTTAAGGATTCCTCTACCACAACCACGGATACACAGTCAAAATACAGTGCACCCCACACCCAGAGCCACACGGGCAGCCTTGGCTCCTCCCATGACTGGGCACATGCTGACAGCCAGGAGGACACCCATCCCCAAAACAGTCCCACTGCCGCACTAGTTTGAGGGCACACACATACACACACACACACACACACACACACTCCCCAAAAGGCTCTACCTCTCCAGGGAGGGGGCAGACACACACACACACACACACACACACACACACACACACACAGGGGCTAGGTGGCCAACAGCTTCTAGGGGTCTGCGGCAGAGGAAAGCATGCCTGCCGCCACAGACCGGGGTCAAAGGAGATGCCCATCCTAGTCCCCAAACTGATGGGGAATGTCTCCCCCACTGCCCCGCCAGACCGAGGTACAACAGGTGCCTTCAAGTCCCTCCTTCCCTGTCCCCTTGAACCACAGCCCTCAGGGACAGGGCTTGGCACCGCCCCCATGACCTGTCCGGTCATCTCACTCAGCTCCTCCCCTCGAAGCCGGTGAGCTGGTGGACGCTCTCCCTCTCTGTAAACTCCCTTTCCAGGCACAACCTGGCCATCCCCACTGTCCCTCACCTGCCCTCGCTGCGTGCCCTCCTCCCCACACCCAGGTCCTCTTCCTCCCGTCCCGGGCCTCACCAGCCATACTTCCCAGGCTTCACTCTCAGAAATTCTCCGATGGCCGGCCGGGGGCAGGCCACACCTGCTCGGCTGGCCTGGGCCTGCCACGCCCCCGCCTCCGTAGGCCCCGCCCATGCCGGCCCCACCCACAGCCCTTTACAACCCCCAACCCCCACCCCCCCACCCCCCCCAGACCCCTCACCCTCCCAACCTGCACACCGCTTAGCCTTCCAGGCTGCACCCACCGTAGATCTCACAGCCCCATAGTCCCCGCCCACAAAAGCCCGCCGGCACCCACCCTGTCTGCACACTCCCTCACACACCCCCTCACACACCCGACCCACAGACCCTCAAGCGCTCGGACCCTTGGGCTCTGGCCAGCCCCTTACAGGACCAGACGGCACAGTACTACCCACAGGCCACCCTGCACGGGCCACGTCCCCACAGGTCACTGGCTAGCCTCGCGCCCCCTCTCCTAAGGACAGGCGTCCTCACCCACTCCTTGCAAGGACACGCCTCATGACCCCGCGGGCTGGCGCGAGCTCTCACATGTCCTTGGCCGCTGGCAACCCCCCAGGCCATGCGTGACCCTGGGACCCAGCGCAGGCAAGCCCTGGCTCCCGAACCCAGGCGCCCAGCAGCGGCTCCCCCCAGCTCACCTTCGCTGCAGAACTTGCCGCCGAAGCCTGTGTGACTGCAGTCACAGCCCACCTCGCCAGGGGCCAGCACCGTGCAGAGGCCGCCGTTGGCACAGGGGTTGCGCGCGGGCGCGCACAGTGGGTCGGCAGCGGCGCCGCGCAGGCCCTGGCTGCCCAGGAGCGCGGGGGGCCGCTCGCCCAGCTTCAGGTTGGCCAGGAGGCCGCGGAAGGGCGGCTCGTACTTGACTGTGCTGAGCGTGAGCGCCGAGAGGCGCACGTCGGGCGGGATGCCGCCCACGAACAGGTCGCTGGCCACCTGCATCTCACGCCTCTTGGAGCGCACCTCGGCCGCGCGGGCCTCGCCGTCCACCGCCAGCGCCGTGCGGCGCGCATCGCGGGTCAGCAGCACCATGTGCCAGCGGTCGTCGGCCACCGGCGTGTCCAGCTGCAGCGTGGCCGGCTCGGCGCACGAGAGCGTGAAGCGCAGCCGCAGGCGCCCGTCCACCAGCAGCAGCTCTAGGAAGTCGCAGTCGCCACCGTCGTCCAGGTAGAGCAGCAGCGCGCGCGTGGCGTTGGTGCGCAGGCTGAAGCTGAGCTCGCCGCTGCTCGCCGCGCCCGCCCAGCGCGCATAGCGAGCCCACTGCCCGGGGCCGCCGCCGAACTCCAGGCCACCGGCGCCCGCCGCCAGCACCAACAGCAGCAGCAGCAGCAACAGCGGCGAGGGCGGCCGCCACCGGCTCCCGGCCGCCATCCCTCCGGCGGACCCGGCCCCGCCCGGCCCCCGGCCCCGCTCAGGCTTCAGAGCCGTGGGCGCATGGGGCGGGGAGGGGGCCGGGCGCCCCCCGCGCCGAGCGGGGCTCCCTCGTTGGCTCACAGTGCCATGGGCCCGGCCGCGGGGCAAGGCGCAGAGGCCCAGGTACAGGCTTCCCGGGGCGGCGGTGGCTGCGGCGGAGCCCCTCCCCCGCTGCAGGCTCCAACGAAGGATGGGGGAGGGATGCCTGCAGGGGAAACAGAGAGGAAAGGGTTAATGAGGGGTTCGGAGGAGGGGAGAGGGTTAAAGAGGGGATCATCGCTGCTGACTCCCCCATCACCAGCAAGCACTCAATTGTTTCCCTTTGGGACTTGAGGAGCCGCCCCTACCCGGAGAGAGGGTCCCAGAGCAAGAGACACCACCACCAACGACGGTAGGACTGGGGCCAGCCCTTGCAGAGTTACGGCGCTCATTAAGGTAATTATTAATTTGAGATGTGGGCGGGTGGGTAGTGGCATCTTAAAGTCCGGTAGGAGCCCAAGTCGGACGCCTTCACGCGCGCCTCCCGTCAGGACCAGGGCCAGCTCCTGTGGGTGAGGCCTGGAGACCCTCCACCAGGTGGCGACCACTCCCCCGCCCCGCCCCGCCCCGCCCCCTTCTCTCTGAACCACCCAACTTCTGGGTGATGCTCCCACCACCAGCCAGCCAGTGGGGGCTCTCTCAGCACCTCCTGATGCTGGATAATGAAGTTGCTAAATAATTCATCGGGATTAATTAAATGCCAATTCGTCAATGGGATCATTGGGTAACCTGGCTGAGAAGGGGGCAAGGGCGAGAAGCCAGCTAGCACCCAGGCATCCAGGCCCCAAACCCTCTCCATCCATGCAAAGACACATGTCTCCATATGCCCCCAAACAACACTCACCTCTTCCTGGGCCCCAACCCTACTGCTCACCACCCCAGACCCTTCCAAAACCTAAACGTCTGTCGCACTCAAGCTCCAGTTCCCAGTCCTCAGCCTCGGGCCTGGCCCGGTACCTGGGTTCTCTTCACCCCTCAATTCCCCCTCCTCCCCATTCAGGGCTGGGGGAGCCACCAGGAGCAGGCAGCCTTATTTACATAAAATTGCCTTTCTGAAATGATTACCCTTGTAACGGGCTGTCAGAGAGCAATTTATACCCCACACCGGGGAGGGGAATTTGCATCTCGTTAAACTCCGAGTCGTAATTATTTATATCCAACAACCCTCCTGAATATTGCATTGATTTTATTTTGGGGAGGGAGGAAGGGAAGGAGGTGGAGAGAAGCAGGAAAGAACCAAAGTTTAGGAAGAGACAGGGAAAGACTGAAGTTTGAGAGGTGGAAATCACAGGAAGAGCTGCAGAGACAGAAAAGTAGTGGAGGAGAAAGGTGGCCTGATAGGGAGAAGAGGAAAGAGACCATAGAGAAAATTAATCCAAACAGCATTTGTCGAGGCCCTGGATGCTGGGCCTTTTTACAAATGGCATTTTACTGATCACTCTCAGAAGCCCCGCTATTCCCACGAACCACTGGGAAAGCCCTCATAGAGACTAGAGACTAGCCCAAGGTCACACAGTCCATCAGCAGAGAACTGGGACTCGGGTGCTCATGTGCCAGACTCCAGTCTCCCCACAAAGGACACAAAGGGTGGGGCAGCCTCGGGTGTAGCTCAGGGTAACGGGAACTGAACAACAGAAGGGGGTGAGGCAGTTCGGGTGGGCGCAGTTCCTTTCTCCATGGGAGAAGCTGGGGTATGAAGGGAGACAGAGAAAGCTAGGGGGCCCCTAAAAAAAAAAAAAAAACCATAGCAGAGGAGGGAGGAGAGAGTCGCGGGAGGGCAGGGATGGTTGGAGTGACATGTTTGCCAAAGGTAGAAGGGGCACAGAAAGCCTCAGGAGAACAGCGGGAGAGTGTGGGGAGCCATTCCCAAGAGGCCCTCAAATCCCCGTTCTCAGGTCCTTCCTTCTGGCTTCTTCTGACTGTTGCCCCCCCATCACTACCACTTGCCAGCCAGACCCACGGGCATCAATGGGGACGCAAGTGTCCTGCCTCACTGCCCCCCCAAAGGCCTGCTCCTTCCCAAGCAGGGTACAGAGCAGGCAGACAGCCCCTCTCCCTGCGAACACTGTCCGGGTTATATATAGCTTTGTCAGAACCTCTCCTCATTGGGTAATGGAGATAATTAACATGTGCGGGCTAATTAGCCAATCAAATTAAATACAGCACCTGCTCCCAGGCTGATTGACGCCCTTACCCCCCCCACACACACACACATGCACCCCCACCCTGGCCCAGGGCAGGGGAAGGGGACCCTCAGGCTTGGGGGAGGGAAAGGCCAAACCCCCTCTTCTCCAGAGGGGACAGGGAGACCCCCAGCGGAGGGACAGGTCAGGTGAACAGAAAAGGGACGTCCTTCCTCTCTCCCTCCCCGCGCTGGGGTCTCAGTCTCTGACTGGCCCAGCCTCTCTCTGCTTCTCTCCCAACCCCCACCCCCACCTCAGGACACATTTTGGGGAGGGAATTAATTAGCTATCGATTTCCACTAGCAGAGGGAATAGGATTTCGTGCTGCTGTCCACTCGCCCCTCAGCTCAGGAGAGGGAGGGGATTAGCTCCCCTGCCCCACCCCGGAGCCCAGACCCTCGCCATACTCACATCCCCCACCCTCCAGGGAGCTGGCAGAGGGCTCCCTACTGAAAATGCCTCCGGGGCCGGGTCTCCCTTGTTCGGGAGGCTGGCAGAGCATTGATCGAGTGGAGGTCGGTGAGGAGGTCCCCCGAGGCTGGGCGGCAGACGCCTGGGTCCTTGGAGCCAGAAGGAATGTACCTGGAGGCCAGCGGGGGTGAGGGGAGGCAAAGTGCGTGAGAGTCCGGCAGGGGATGACTCCACGGGGCGCGCGTGCCAGGCTGTGGAGGGAGAGCGTGAGAAGAGAGCGGGTACTGCGCTGAGAGGCAGCTGTGGGGGCAGAGACTGGGCCTGGGCGGTGTTTCCAGGGAGGGGCGAGGGCAGGGTCTGAGAACCAGGGCCCCTCCAGACTCATTACTCATTCTCCCCACAGCCCACAGCTCCACAGCCCAGGCCAGGCTGGCTCAGTGCCGGGCACAGGGGCTGCCGGCCTGGCCAGGAGGAAGCCCCAGTCCTCCCCGGGTCCTCTCTGCAGGGACCCAGAAATGCTTGGGGCAGCTGCAGGCTCAGAAGACAGAGATGGCCCCAAGAGGAGGATGTGCTAAGTGGACACTTGGGTCCCCTCCACCCCACCCCACCCCATGGATCCCTGGGAAACCTGCCGCTCCCTCCCTCACTTCCCCTGGATGAAGCTTCCGCTGACCCAGCCTCCAACCCTGCCTTCCTCCCAGGATGCAGGGGTTTCCTGCAAACCTAGGACCCACTAACCTTCCTCTACTCTTGGCCCACGGCTCTCTGGCCTCAGATCTCCTTGCACAACTACATCAAGTAAATGGTCCCCCTGGAGTTGTACAGGGCAACGGCCCCTCCCCCACTGGGAGCCCCCCTGCCCCCACCATCCAGGCACTGCTCCCCAAGACCCACTCTTCTTCTCCAATGCCCACTGCCAGTGCAGGGACACAGGCCAGAGCAGCCTCGGGATATCCTGTCGGCTGACTGACGTCAGCGCAGCGCATGCTGCCAGCCACGGCTGGCCCCCGGCCACTGTTCCTCTGGGGACCTGACCTCTCCCATGTTCCCTGGACTCTGCACCCAGCCAGCCTCCTAGCGCCTCCTACCCACAGACGGCCCCTGCAGCCTGGAGCCAGCGGGGAGGGGAGCCGCGGGGGCAGGGGGTGTGGGGTGACTAGGCTCCTCTGAGAGGCCTCCTCTCTCACCCACTGAGCCCTCTCCCACAGACTCTTTCTAGGCCTTTCGAGACCGACAGCCGCCTTCTCATCTCCCATGGCCAGGCCGGTGTCACGTGGGCTGTAACTTCTGGGCTCTCCAGTTGCGCCCAGCGCCTGGCTGGACAACCACACACACTGTCTCATCTCGCCCTCAGTTTCGGCAGTTTGAGGGGCTCCCTCATCACCCCAGGCTTCCAGAGCTTAGCAAGATAAATCCATTCGCGCCAAGTGCGGGTGCACGTAAGGGGTGGGCTGTCTCCAACGCCTATGGCCTTCCTGCCCCCTGGTCTGCTCCACAGGCCACAGGGAAGGAAGTGTTGTGCTCGGAGGCCCCCTTTCTCTGATGGGGACTTCACAGGGGCCACTACCTTCTCCAGACGACTGAGACGGATCCTGCCCCCGGGACTGAAAACTGCAGAACTCAGAGCTCCTGGAGTTCGACCCTCTTGCTTTCTCTGAGGTGGAAACTGAGTCCCAGAGAGGGGGGGCCACCCAGCTGAGCAGGACTAAAACGAAGGTCCCCGGCCTTCTGTTCTAGATGCTTCACACTGTACCCACTGTTCCAGACCTGGGCCTTCCGCCTGACCAAAAGCTCCCTCCCCGCCCCCCACCTCCCCATGACCACTAGGGCAACCTGAGCGAATAGAGGCAAATTCCAGGAGGACAGAGAGTCCGTGCCCACTCTGGCAGAGCCCCTGGCCAGGGGCCTTCTCCCCACGCCCGCCCACCCCATCTCGGGCCACCTCGATACCACACGCGCGCGTGCACACGCACACACACCTCCAGCCATGGGAATGCCAGCCTCCCTCTGGCTCTCTTCGCCTCACGCCAGCTCCCTCTCATGCCAGCTGGGAGTGTGACAGCAGGGGCCTCCCCCAGGCGCCAGGGAGGAAAAGCTGGGTTTGCACACATTCTGGTGGCCCCAGAAGGCAGCCCGTGGACAGGTGGGAGAAGTGCGTGTTAGGGGGAGGGAGATTTTGGCTCGAGCTACAGAGAGGCTTGCTGGCAATTTAGAACCTCCAACAGTGGAGTAGGCTGCCTCCGGGGGGGGGGGGGATGAGTTCCCTTTCTGTGGAGGTGTGTGAGCGGAGCAGAATGACTACTGCTCAGAGCGGCTCAGGAGGAGGCCCTGGGATCCTATGGGAGGGGCCATCACACTACTTGAGCCCTAAGGTCCCTTCCAGTCCCAACGTGTTTTTTGGAGGGTCCCTTCTCCTCTCTAAAACCGCAGGCAGGCTTGGTGGGCTGAAAACAGTTCTGATCTCCCGCCTCCGCTCCCTCCTTCCAGCCCCGATGACTTTTTTGGGGAGACCTAGAGCGTGTTGGCATCTGGCCTCACCTTAGCAGCCGGCAGGAACAAAGCAGTGATCAGAGGCACTCACCCCGGAGCCTGGGTTCAAATAGCAGCCCTACCCGTTTCTGGCTGTGTGACTTTGGGCAAATTACTTAGCCCCTCTGGGCCTCAGTTTCCTTACGTGTAAAATAACGGTAAGACTGGCATTGTCCAAATTAAGAGTTAATATATGTAAAGCACTTCATGACAGCGCCTGGCATAGCCTGAACGTGTTGTGTTAATGATTACATTTAAATCTCCTCATCTCAGCATCTTGCAATTTGCAAAACTCCACGTGTCTCGTGTTTCCTTTGATTCCACCAGGCCCAGTGAGGGAAGCAATCAAGGCAGGGCTTCTCGCTGCCCCCTTTTGCAGATGGGGAAACACACTCAAAGAGAGAAAGGGACCCCCCCCAAGGTCACAGAGTTTGGAGGTGGCAACGTTGGGACTCAAATTTTGCCCCTTGGGCCCTCCCCAATTCTGTTGGGCACCTCTTCCTGCCTAGGAAGGTGGGAGAAGGTCTAAAAACCAGAGGGAGTCCCATAGTAGCATCGCTAGAAGTGAATTTCATACATGGTGGCCCCCTGAGTGGGTCTCTGTGCACGTGGAGGGAAGCATGCAGGGGGCTGGGCACGCACAAGGCTGTTGTCAGGTGTGGGGCTGAGAAGTTGGGTGGGCTGGGGGCCGAGGTCCGATGGAATGACTCGGCACATTGGGGGCTGGGGCACGGGTGCGTAGGAGCCTGGGGGCAGACAGTGGGAGCCCTGAGCTCACCCCTACGCCCATCTGTGAGCTGTGCACAGCTGGGAGACACCGACCTGGGTGGGCACACCCCAGTGATGCGGAGGGGACAGATGGTTTCCAGGGGCAGCCTTGTGAGTCAGCAGGAGGTACCTGGGTCCGTTCCTAAAGGTACCCAGGACAGGTGCACGCACACGCGTGTGTGGAAGGTTACATGATCATGATGGAATCAACCACCGCTTGCCAGAGGCTCGCTCCGGTCCTGACAAATACAGGAGGTGAATTCCAGAACGCTTAGCCCAGAACCGGGTTCACGGTAGGAACGCGATGCATAAAGTTGTTACCATTATTGGTCCCTTATTTGGTCCTTGCAAGAACCCCACAAGATAGGTACAAGGACCCCCCATTTTACAGATGAGGAGCGGAGGCTCACTGAGGGGCAGAGCAGAGCCCACGTGGAGCCCCCAGGTTGGTGGCAAGAAGGCTTGGTAATGGCTTGGGTGCCACGATGCTGGCTTATCTGTTGAGTGAGTCTCTGAGCCCCATGGGCCTGCCTGCCGGTGTGGATGGGGCCGGGCGGGGAGCCGCCCCGACAGATGGAGCAGCAGGAGTGGGTGGTGTGTGAGACACATGGTCTGCGTCCCCCTGGGGGCTGATCTCAGAGCTGGGAATGAATGGACGGTGTGGCCCCTGTGTCAGGCGGAGGTAGGGCCCCCAAGGATTACTGGGAGGGGTGGGACGGGAGTTCCTGGGGAAGGCCAGGTGTAGCTGAGTGAAAGGGAGGGACTGCGGTCGTGGTCGGGAGGGGTAGGAGGGCCTGGGGGGGGAACTGTTCTCTTTCAAGGAGCAAAGATATGTGAGTGAATGAAAGTGGGGGAGAACCTTAGGGGGTGAGCCAGGGCATGAAGGGTGTTAGTGAGCATAAGTGTGTGCCGGGGTGCACAAACATACACACACGCACGCACACACACACACACACAAAGGCCTGAGGCAAAGTGGCACCATGACCCATGTGATGCTGACTGGGGCAGGGGGGTGTCCAGGAGGGTGTGTCGGGGGCGAGGGTGTGTAGGGAGGAGCGCAGGTGTGCTGACTTGGCTGCGTCATCCTGGGGAGGTGAATGGGTGGGTGGGGGCTGTGTGTGTGTGTGTGTGTGAGGGTGAGGGCTGACAGTGCAGAACTGGGGCTCTGGGGGCAGGTAGGGGCCAGGCGTGTGTCAGGTACAGGAGCGCAGGGCACCTGGGGAAGGTCTCGGAGGCAGGCAGCGAGGTGGCAGTCTCCCCGGGTGGGGAGTGTAGGCGGGGTGCTGCCGGGAGGCGTATTGTGTACGCAGGTGTGTGTGCCTGTGTAGGTGTGTGTCTGGGTGGGTGCCACCGAGTGGATGTATCAGCGTCAGCTTGTCTGTGTCACTGACAAGGGCGGGCAGGAGGGAGCAGCTGGACCCGGGCAGAGACGGAGAGCTTCCCAGAGAGGTCCCTAACAGCACCCCCAGAGCCCAGCCAGCCTCTCAGGAGCCCGTAGTGTGGATTCAGCCCAAGCTGAGAAGCCAGGACAGGACCTCGACTCCTGGAGAGGGCTCCCCAGCCACCCAGTGACCACTGGCCTCTGCCTGTCTGTCAGTCCCATCCACCCCTGTGGATCTGAGGACAGGAGGGGTCTGAGAACACTTTCATTCTCTGAGAACACATTCCAGCGGGAAGGAAGGAACCCCCGGCTAGACACTTCTGCCCTGCCCTCAGGAAGATCCAACCCAGCCTCAGATGCCAGCATCCCCAGGGGCGTCCCTGGAGGCAGGAGGACTTAGGGACTGGAGTGGCTGAAGCACCCCACAAATCCGAAGGCCTCACATTTAACAGACCAGCCGACCTCCCTCCACTCTTTCTTCCTTCTGTCTCCTTTCTCTCTTTCTACTTCTCTGGCAGAAGATAGAGAATGCAAAACCCCCCAAAACGAATACCCAGACACAAGGCAGGTGGCCAGAGGCAGGGGCAGGAGTGAGTGGGAGGCCCTCGCCCACCCCACCCCACCCCACCCCCAACACATACAAAACCAGGGGTGTATGGAAACCCGCAAAGCAGTGGAGAGGACTGGACACCCAAGACCCACCCCCTAAGGCTTATTCCATCCCTCCAGGTCTGGACGGACTACCCCTTTCCCCTCCAGGCACCCAGAAACAACCCCCTCCCAGCCCTTGCTCGTTCAATGAGGCACCAAATGCCTTCACCCAGGACTCAGGTGGGGGTTAAGAGTAAAGAAGACAACCGCCCTCTGAGAAGCCCATTTCGCCTCCAAGGGCCCATCAAGGGTTCGAGGGCTCACACCCAGCCCAAAGAACCCAGGGCAGATGGCTCCGTCAGCTGGGGGAGAGGCTGGGACATGAGAAATGGTCCCCTCCTCTTTGGGGGTGGGGGAGCCAGCCCAGGGCCCTGCAGCTGTCTCTCCCTGCAGGGCTCTCTGACCCTAACCCCGTCGCCGCCCCCAGCGCATTCCACCCCAGCACAGCCCCCTCCTACTGATTTCCCAGGCTCCCTCTCCATCGCCCCCAAGCTTCCCCGCAAGCTTCCGCTGCTTTCCCTCCGGCCCCCCCATCTTTCCCGGCTCTCCACCAGCACAGACCCATCTCCGCCTCAAGCATCTTGGCACCTTCCCCTCTGCTCCCTCCCGATAACCTCCTCTCCCCTTGGCTCCCATCCCCCAGGAAAGCCTGGTCTTCAGTGGTGCCCCCCAGTATGAAGCCCTTGGCCTGGCCCCTGCTCCTTCCTTTCCTCTCCACTTCTCTCTTTCCCCTTTCCAGCGCCCTCTCTTTCGCCCACCAAGCCCAGTTCCTCGCTGGTTTCTCCCCTGCAGACCCTACAGAGCACAACAGCTTCCCAGCCCCTCCGGAGGAACACTGCTTCCAGCCCTTGGGGCTAGCACAGACTGGGGACCCCCCTTCAGAGCCTCCCTCCCAGCCCTCCTGATGCCCCTCCTTTTTGCCCCATCTCTTCCCCCAACGACCCTCCCTCCCACCCCTCCCCATTCACCCCTGCTCAGGGCCAGTGCCCCTTCCACAGGGAGTCTCCGATCCCCAACCCCCTCCCCAGCCACTTAGCCACCTCGCTGTCACCCAGCCAGCCCTCTCAGCGCGGCAGCGCCCCCGCCCCCCAGTCCATCCTTCCTGCCTCCCCCGCCCCTCCGATCGCTCCCCTCCCCCGATCCGCTCCCGCCCCCCGCCCGTCTCCGCCGCAGCCCCCCCCCACCCCGTACCTGGTTCTGGGGGCAGCAGGAGCTGGAGGGTGGGGATCAGAGCCCCAGGGTCGCCCCGTCTCCAGCGGGTGGCGGAGCCGGGGCCAGCGGTGTCGGCCGCCTCGCGCCTCTCTCGCTCCCCGCCGCTTCCCCGCCCGCCGGCTCGTCCGCCCGCCCGCCCCGCCGCGGTGCCGCTCGGAGGAAGATGCTCTGCGAGTCAGGGCGGCTGCTCCCGCCGCCGCATCCCTGCAACACCGACTGACGGCAGCATCAGCACCAGCGCCCGCCCCCCAGACACGCGCATTGGGCCACGCTGCGCTAACGGACGAGCGGCGCAGCCAATGCGAAGGCGCAGAAGCCGCCAGTCCCGCGGCTCCACGGGCCCACCTCCCTCCCCTGCCAGGGACCCAGGCGTTCCGGCCCCAGGGCATCCGAGCTCTTCCCCGCCTCTCGCGGTCCTTGGCCCTGGCGCCGGGGCTCCCAACCAGGCAGACCCCCAACCCAGCCCGTGTCTTTTCTGGCAACCCAGACGCCCTAGCCTCTCCCTTATTGGGTCGGGCTCTCCGGTCCCGCATCCCTCGGCCGACGGCCCCGTGTAGCAGCGCTCAGGACTGGGACGTGCCCAAGGAGAGGCTGTGGGCCCCGACTTGGGGCACGGAGGGAGCAGGACCAGTGAGGGACCCGGGTGGCAGCGCCCTCTACTGGTTACGCCCAGGGAGGGCCCAGGCTGTCGGGAGCCTAGGGAAGGAGGACCAGCCCGAGGCCGTGGGGCGGGGGGCGGGGGGGGGGCTTTTTCCAAGCCCTTAGCCTGGCCTCCGCCTCCCACTGGCCCAGGACGCCCTGGCTTCCCCTAGAACTGAGGCGTGAGGGTCTCTAAGGAAGGAGGCAGTCGGGGAGGGAAAGGCAGCGGTGATGGCGGGGTAGACCTAAGGGCTTGGGGTTTCCCAGCGCTACCGGATGGGAATCCGAGTTTGGAGCCTGGTTCCCAGTCCTGCCCGGAACTCCGGACGTGGGTAGGAGCAGGTCTGGGGGCAGAGGCGAGGCTGCACTTTGCCTGGATCCCTGAAGGAATGCTGGCCCCAGCCGGGTCCTCTGTGCTCCTCCCCCCAACCTGGAGTTTCAGAGTGAGCGTGGCGCTGGGTGGAGGCCTTCCCTGTGAGGACACCCTGAATGTGCGCGTGGATGAGTGTGGGAGGAAGGGGACACCCCTTCACTCACTCAGCCAATCAAAGGTGGACCTGGCACCTAGGGTGTGTACCACAGAGTTGGACACTGGGCTTCTGAATGAGGCTGTGAGTGTGTGTGTGTGTGTGTGTGTGTGTGTGTATCACACCATTCTGCCACCTCGCCCAGAATCCTGATCTCTGTCGCAGGGGCTAGGATTTGCAGGGGCCATGATTTGCATAGCCCATAGTAGGTGGTGTTTCTTTAGCCGGAGGTAACGCATGCACGGGCACACCGCGGCACACTCACGGCCATGCACACCTATCCATGTGCACACAGGCACTCCCAAAGAGACACGCAGGGACAGTGGCAGAAATGCCCCACTGCGAGATGGGCAGTGATCCCCTTGCCCATCTCTTGTGGGCAAGATCCCCACAGGAATCACACGCTTGCCCAAGAACGTACCTGTGTGTATACAGACTTGAGCACACAAACACCAGCACACTCCGAGATAAATGCATGGGGCCAGGGGGACAGGGGCTCACAGAGGACTGGCTCATAGGGTCATTCCGCCCCCGTGAAGCACTTTGCACACAAGTGGCCAGTTACAGAGAGTAGATGGGTGAGGACACCCACCCACAAGTGATCTTCCTCTCCGGACTGTGTGGGGGAGCAGGGGACCCAGACTGCAAGGGGCGATTTCTAGGGGTCTGGAAGAGCTCTCCGTAAGCCAGCTCCCAGACTTGAGGCCCACGCTGACCATGGAAAGACCCTCAGGCTGGCCCCACCAAGGCCACTAGAGGAGCCAGAGAATGGGAACTGCTGAGTCAGGATCTGTGGATGTGAAATGGCCTCTTTGACCCCAAAGCCCACTGCCCCACCCATCCCCCACTGCTCCTCTCCCTGCAGCCTACACACACCACACCACTCCCCCCCCCCCACACACACACACAGACGTGTCCAGCCAGGCACCAGGACACAGAGAGACAGGCGGACAGGGGCAGTGACTCAGAGATTCTCACAGACCCTTTTAGATGGGTGTAAAAAGGGACAGGAGGATAGGGGCAGGGAGAGACGGAAGAGTGAGCATCTGTCTCCTGTCCCTACCCCCAGCTCCCTGGGCCACCTTTGCCCATCAAGGGCAGGAAAGGTCACCTGGTAGCTGCTGTGCCTCCGGCCCCTCCTCCCAGCTATAGGACCGTCTCCCCCCAAGGTCCTAGCTGGGACCCACCACCGGAAGGCACCCCTCCCCAAAGTCACCCACCCAGTGTGGCCCTTCTCCCAGGCACAGTCCAGTGGGGACCCAGTGGAGGGAAAATGCAGCAAACAGAGCGTGTGCATCTGTGCACACACACACACGCACGCACACGCAGTGTGGAAGCTTCTACGTGACATTCACACACGCAACCGTGAAACAGTCACACGTGACCTCAGACCTTGGGCACACATCCGCATACACACACACACACACACACACATGCTGGGAATAGGCCAGGCTGGGGCGGAGGGCTGCAGGGAAGGGAGCGGACCAGGCTGCAGGGGTGGAGACGGCACAGGGAGCGAGCCGCTCTTCACAACACAATCCCCGTCTGTTGTTATAGCAACTCAGCCCCCAAATCGTGAAACGGATATTACAGCCTTCAGAGGGGGAAGGGCCAGGAGGGGGCTGAGGCCGCTAGAGGGAGGGACCCGATGGGGGACACGGGGACACCAATGGGAGGCCTGATGGAGGGCGGTGCTGTGGCTGAGAAGTAACTGGGGGGGGGTGTGACCTCAATGAGGAGTTGGTCAGATAGCGGGGTCTCAAGGGGAGAGGTGGGCATGGGGTCAGGGAACCCGGAGGGAGGGGCTGAGGCCATTGCTTTGCAGGTGGAAATTGGGGCGCCCAAGCCTCCACCCCCAGGACAACCCACAGCTGCTGTAGGATACACTCCAGGTCCAGGGGTGAGGAGGTAGGTCCCCAACTCTCTGGGGGGCTGCTGGAGCCCGGGCCAGCTTCAGAACTTTTGGAAGATCCCCCCAGCCCACCCTCTTCACCCAGACCAGCCTTAGAAGCAGCCTTAGCCTTCCTCAGGTAGCGGTGACCCCCAAAACCTCCGTGCTGTAAACTCAGGAGGGAAGGGCTGGGCTGCGAGAGGCCACAGGAGGCTGGCAGCAGGATCAATATGCATTTCCTCTGGAAGTAACTGTCCTTCCGGCAGGCAGCAGCACAAGGCCAGGAGGCTATAAGCTCAGAGTGTACGCCCACCCTGAGACATGCAAGCCCAGGGAGAGCTACTGGGGCCTGGGCTGCCCAGGGTCCCACCCTCTCCCCTTCCCCATGGCCGGCACTCCCACCCTCTCTCCCCCAAGATTCTCGGCAGTGAGGTCCCCATCACCGGAAGGATTCAAGCTAGAGCTGAGAGGTCACCTGTTAAGCAAGGGAATTTTGGCTACGGGCTGAAGGCTGTGGTTATCCATGACCACTGGACCCAGTAATTGTAGAGCAAGGAAGCACAGGCTTCAAGTTTCAGACTCCCAAGTTTCTGGATTCCTGGAGATTCTAGACCCTCCCCCAAATGGTTATGTTCCAAGGTTTTGGGGCGCTACAGTTCTAGCCCCCAATTCTTGTCCCCCTCCGATTCCCAGCACATGAGATTCCAGATCTCCCAAGAGTCTCTGACTACAAAGTTCTAGACTCCAAGACTCTAGTCCCTATGATTACAGTCCCCCCCGCCCCACCACACCTCCCCAGCCATGTGAAGATTCTAGGCTCTGAGGGTCCAGGTTAATTACATGGGCCTTTTTATTCCATCTGGAAAGTACAAATATTCACAAGAGTCTGTACAACCTTAGGGACGCCAGCCCTGGCCCAACCCTCAGTTGCATGCCACCCTCACACCCCGCCCGCCCAGCCCCAGCCTGCTGCCCCAGCACCCCAGGCTTTCTGCTCTGGTCCAAGTCTTTTCTCCAAGGCAGATATGAGTGTTTGATCCAGTCACAGCTGGGAAAGAAAAAAAAAAGGCAAAAAAACAGAGGTTGTAAGGAAGACCTTCCCCCCAAAAGTAGGAGTCCGCCTGAACTGGGCCATTTGCACAGAGCATCTGTGTCCCTGATCCCTCCCACCACTCCCTCCATGCCCCCAGCCCTCAGTGGCACTCACCATCCATTACAAGTGGATATCAAATACGCCATCCTCCACTGTCTGCACGTCCTCTTCTCGGATCTCTGCAGGGAAATTGGGAGGGGGGGTGGGCAAGGAACAATTCCTCAGTCCCAGTGCCTTGGGCAGCCCTTCCCCCACTCACAGGAGACAGCCCACCCCATCCTGGAAGTAGACCCATCCACCAAAAATCAATTCCCTGAATGACCAATCGGCCCCATTTTTGAGGCTCTTTCTCTAAGTTTTCATTCTGCCGCAGCTTTTCCACAGCCACAGATTTGTCAGTGAAGTTTGCTTAAAATGTCAATTCTCTGTGTGTTTCACATTTTAGACCCCAGCACTTCCGGAAGGCTCGATGCAAATGGTTTCATCTTTTCAATTTTTGAGGACTCATGCCTGGTGCCTGCCTCTATTTTTTCAGAACTTATGCCAATCCAAACGGTTGTGGTCACTGCCTTAGACCCCCGTTTAACGGGGCTGTTCAGACTGTTTTCAGCAAAATAATCATTTGGGGGAATTGTCATTCAGCAAACTGGCCTAATGCCACCAGAGACCCCAAGAGAGATGCCAGAGATGTTCAGGGCAAGGGACTTTTCTCAGAATGGCCTCCTGAATAGCCAAAAAGGGAAAATACAGGCAAATGGCTCACGCAATTCCCTCTCTCATCTATTGTCAATCCCCCTACCAAAATTAGAGTGTGACTGGATTTTTTTTTTTAGGTAAGCTTTATGCCCAACATGGGGTTTGAACTCACTACCCTGAAATCAAGAGTCACATGCTCTACTGGCTGAGCCAGTCAGGTGCCCCCGCAACTGGAATCTTGAAGCCTCTTTCCCTTTTCCTCTTCTTTATGTATTAGCCTCTCTGAGCTCCCCAAGATCAAGGGTTCCTTTTTTTTTTTTTAATTTATTTGACACACACAGAGAGAGAGAGAGATCACAAGTAGGCAGAGAGGCAGACAGAGAGAGAGAGGGGAAGAAGGCTCCCCGCTGAGCAGAGAGCCCGATACAGGGCTCAATCCCAGAACCCTGAGATCATGACCTGAGCCGAAGGCAGAGGCTTTAACCCACTGAGCCACCCAGGTGCCCCAGATCAAGGGTTCCTGAGCCACCTTCTGGCCCCCTTACCTGTCCAACCCCCCCTTACCTGTCCAACCCTGCTGGATCGCCCCACCAAAATAAGAGAACTACAACTCCAGAATGGTTCCCATCCTGGATAAGTGAACACTTTGCCAGCACGGTGGCTGCCTCCCTCCCTTCAGAGACCAGCACAGAATGAGATCCCCTCTTACCTGGAGGCCGGGAGCCTCGACGGCCAGGGCGGGGCAGGGAGAAACTGAAGGCCCGATGATGATGATGGGTGTGGGTGGGGGAGGGGGAGGGTGCAGACCCCTCCAGACTCACACTCTGGGCCCGGCGTCGGCATTCAACTGACAGACGGTCTTTACACTGTCTGTGGCAGTTCACACCACAGGCTGGGGGAGGCAGATGGCAGGGAGAGGGGGTAGGCAGTTGGGGGGGCCCCCTGGCCAGGGCCATTGGTTGGAACACCCTCATCCCCATCCCCATCTCCAGGCCTGTACTTCTCCCCAGTTTCTTTTGCTCCCGAGCAGCTGTCTCACCAAAACAAGAATCCCCTTCCAAAGTGTTCTCTCCATCCTGCTTGCCAGTCCCTGCCCTCTCCAAAGTGCTCTGTTCCCTAGGCAGCTGTCTCACCAAAATAAAAGCCCACTGGATGGGTACCCCCTTCAATATAATCACTGCGCCTCTTGGGCTGCGAGGTTCTTCATTGCTCCGCAATTGTCCCACCCAAATAAGAATCAACATCCAGGGAGTAACTCTTCCCCCCAAAATTTAGCCCACCTGCCCCGCTCACCTCGGCATTTGAGGCCCTGTTTGTAGATGCCCAGGATCTGAAATAGAGAAGGGGGCCGTGCTGGCGAAGAGGTCTTTAGAGCTAAAGGCTCTACGTCTTCCTTCTCAAGGGCAGGGTCTGAGGCTGGCCCTCTCTGGGGCCCCCTCGGGGCTGGGTAGGCGCAGAACAGCAAGAGGAGAGGCAGGCGGGATTAATACGGTAGAGAAGGCTCCAGCAGGGGCGGGGCCAGGTGGGGGGAGGTGTCGGGACTGGGGGCGTGGCTTGGGCGGGGGCTCACCAGGGCCTTGCAGTGGCGGCAGGCAACCGGGCGCAAGGAGTTGCTCTCCTGGAAGTTGTGCACGAAGCCCATGCGGCCGCCCAGCACGGAGCTGGAGCGCAGGAAGTAGGAGACCATCTCCTCCCTGCTGATGCAGCCATCCCTGTCGGGGGAGGGGGAGCGCCTCATGGTGGGTGGGCCCTCCCCTACCACGACCCCCCAAGCAGCCTAACCCATCCCACTGGGAAGTTCCCTACCAGGAAAAAGATCCTCACGCAACTCCTGATTTGGGACTCCTGGTGCAGCAGAGAGAACGCTAGCCTTGGAGCGAGGCAGGTGCGCAGGCCACTACCAACTACTTGTGTGATCTTGGGCAAATCACCACCCCCAGGCCGCCTTCCCAGAAAAATGGGGATCGAATTCCTGCCACGGCCACTTCACATAGTAGGGGCGGACGCGAACCGAAAGAGCTGTGCACCCGCCCACAAGATCATCAGCCTGGGAACACCAGTGAGGAGCCCTGAGAATCAGATTTCTGAGGAGCTCCGGGACCCGGCAAGAAGGGGGAAAGCCACTTGCATGTCACTCTCATGTGACTGACAGCCGGAAGGACTCCTGTTGTCAGGGTTCCCCACGTAATCCAGGGCTGCCCACAGAACCCTTTTCTTACCCGTCAATGTATTGTACCGCAAGAGTGAACGTGTGATCTGGAGACAGACCTCAATTCAAATTCTGGTCTGCTACTCCTGGCTGTGTGAACTTTGGGCTAGTTAATCTCCCTGGGCCTCAGTTTCTGCTTCTGCAAATGGGGACTGTGATAATCCCTGCCCCTCCGAGGGTTTTGGTGAGGATTTGGTGAGTCAGGTACACAGTGAGCATTTACAACTGTGTCTTTGTGGTTACTGGGTCCTGGGCCACCAGGAGCTACTTCCAGCAGGGTTGGTCCTTGTTGGAAACTCCTGCCCATTATATCTCTGGCTCTGTGACATGATCCAGGTGACCGACCCTTCCGTTCCATGGGGCATGGGGTCCACTGTCCATCTAGAAAAGAATATCATCCTAGGGGCGCCTGGGTGGCTCCGTGGGTTAAGGCCTCTGCCGTTGGCTCAGGTCGTGATCCTGGGTTCCTGGGATCGAGCCCCACATCAGGCTCTCTGCTCAGTGGGGAGCCTGCTTCCTCCTCTCCCTCTGCCTGCCTCTCTGACTACTTGGGATCTGTCTGTCAAATAAATAAATAAAATCTTAAAAAAAAAAAAAGAATATCATCCTAGATCCCTATCTCAAACCATGCATGAGCACTAAAATCCTCACTGAACTGAGAACATTAATGTAAAAAAAAAAAAATTATCAAAGTCTCGGAAAAGGTGTAAGAGAATTACTTTGTAATTTCCAGGAGAGTAGGGCCCTTCTACACATAACACAAATCCGAGAAGCCATAAAGGAAAAGACTGACATATTGAGCACACGACATTTTTAAAAAACTTTATATGGCAAAAGACAACATAAACGACAGACTGGGAGAAACATTTGCGAACACATTCAACAGTAAAGGGTTAATATCCATTAACAGAGATTCTGAAAATTGATGACAAAAAGACCGATGAATCCAGTGGAATAATGGAGAAAGACTATGAACAGGCAATCCACAGAAGGAATACAAGAGGCCAATAAACATATGAAAAGATATCCTACCCCCACTAGTATTGAAGAGATCCAGATTTAACCAAGACACCATTTGCCAATTAGACTGACAAAATTGTAAAGCTTATTATAGCGTCCACTGTTGGCAAGGAAGTTGGGAAATGGGCACTTGCTCACTGCTGATCGGGGTGCAAGCTGGCACAACCTTGCCTGAGGTCACTTTGGCAGTCTCTCTCCTAATTTAGAATGTGCATATCTTTTGATCCAATTATCCCACTTCTAGGAATTTCTCCTACTGAAATAGTGGCCTGAGTGCACGGGTACAAAGATGCTCACAGCAGCACGGCGTATATTAATAGCGAAACACTGGGAACAGTCTCCATGTCTGTCAGCAGGAGAAGGGGGAGGCCAGTGATGGCCCGGCTACACTGTGGAGCTCTGCTGCAGCTTTTCTAAACAACGAGGTCGGGTTCTGCATGAAGCAGCGTGGAAAGTTGTCCATGATAAAGGGTTAAGTGGAAAACAAAAACAAAGGCAAAAAGCCAAGATGTGCAATTCCATCAAGACAGGGATTAAAAAGAAAAAAGAAAAAAAAAAAGAAACCAACAAGAACAACCACACAAAAACCTGGCAACCCTACTACTACGAATACATAGATTCTGGCATTAAAATACATCCACATTTGCTTCAAGTGCAAAGGTGAATTTGCCAGAAACAAATGGATGTCCCCCAAGTTGCAGAAACAAAGAGTGAGCTTCAAGCTGATGCAGGGAGTGGGGACCAGATGCTGAGGCTGCCCCAAGAGGGGGTTGCTGGTCTCCCCAGTGAGCCGGGTGCTGGTTTTGATACCCAGATGGGCTGGGCACAAGGCTTCGCACGTGGAGAAGGTGGGGGGGTTAAGGCTTGAGACCCCTGCGTGAAGCTATTTCCAAGGTCTCCAAGGGCTGCACCCTCACTGAACGTGTGACCTGGAAAAAAAAAAATCCACCCACCCACCCAGGGACCTAACCTAGAACATGGTCTCAGTTCTGGGAGCAGAAACAAGGCAATGACAACCAGCACCATGGGCAGAGGCAGATTTAGACAGTGATCCTGTTCATCTAAGGAACAGACCCAGACCGACAAAATCTGGATCAACTCATACAGAACATGGGGGAAAAAAGACTGGAAGGATACACTGTAGCCAAAGCAGGAACATTGCTAACGTGTTGCTAGGGATAATAGAACCTCTTCTGATGGGAAAGATGGGGAAAAGAAGGAGGGAAGTTCTGCTTCTTAATTCATTAGGCTTTGTTCACTATAAATCTATTTCACTACCTGGATTTCTTTTTTACCATGGAGTTTTACAGTATGGAAAGTTTTTTGAAAAAACAGAGTTTTAAAACATGAATAACATTAAAATATAACTCGACCCGAGCTGGACTGTAAATTTTGACTAGCGTTTTGTCTGCTCAGCAAAATGGGGATCTGAACGTGTTGCGGGGGGCATGTTTAACCTACTTCAGAAAACCAGCTGTTTGTCCAAACTGTCAGGATGTGAATTGTTGATAAGCAAGTGGGTGCTGCTAATTACAGGCCTTTCTTTTCTATTCATTAAAACAGGCTACCCAGGAGTTGAACTTGCCCACACTTTTTGCCAGCTGCGAGCTCCGCTGTCCCCAGGCCCCCGTCTTTGTAAGAGTCAGGTGGAGCCCCCCATCTGCCTGAACAAGTGAGGTGACCCTGTGCTGCCCCAGCTGACAGCCCCTCCCCACACTGGTAGCTTCCTCTGCAGAGATCATCTGGTTCAATGGGCTTCTCTTGCACAGCCGGAAGCAAGCTGAAACCGGAGGGGAAGTGAGCCTGCCTTCCCTCTCCCCCAGCCCCCAGCCCTCCTCACTGGTTCTGGTCGAGGTCCCCAAAGGCGCTGAGGTAAGGGAAGTTCCCACGGATGATCTGGAACTCTTCCTGTGAGATGTGGCCGTCCCCATCGACATCAAAGTTCCGGAACACAGACTGGAACACACAGAGGGACATACAGGGGCAGAAGCATAAAACAAAATGCCCATCTTCCCAGCCCGTGTTAGGAATGGTGGCTCAGATGCGGGGGGGGGGGGGGGCTCTCCATCTCTCCTTTTATCTCCCTCTTCCAGACCCCCACCCCAACCCTGGTTATGCCCCTTGCCTTCTGGAGACAAAGCGCTGGCCCTTGAACATGGCAATAGTATGACTCCAAGGGTAGTGGCCTGGCAAAGTTGATTGACCACTAGGGACCTGTCCCCCAGCCCCTCAGGTGCCAGGGCGGGCTGCCACAGAGTCTCACCTCCACCATCTTCTCGATGTGTTCCACCAGAAGTGCCTGATCCAACTTGGGTTTGGCAGCTGAGGTCCACTCATCCAGCACTGGGGGCCGGGGGGGCGGGGTGCAGCTTGTGGGGCTGGTTGGCTATGGGAATGGTCAGGACTGAGTGAGGGCCAGAGGGAAGGAGTCCGGGGCCCAGGGGAGCAGAGGAAGGGGGAGCCCTGGGGAGAAGGGAGCCCGCCCAGCAAGCTGGAGAAGTGAGGTAGTTTCTAAGAGGTCTGCTTGCCCTCATGTGCTGGGATTCTCAGGAAGGGCAGAGGTAGGGGAGGAAGAAGTTGGGCAGAGTGGGGAAGCAGTGATTCCCCATCTCACCGAGGACTTGGAGCGTGGCTCCCGCTGCAGGGACAGCTGATAGAGTTCATCCTCTGTCTGATACTGATCCAAAGATACCTGGGACACACACAGGTCTCATCATACCCATTGCCCCCTGATGCCCTCAGGAGTCCACTGTCCAGAGCCCAGGGTCATAGGTCCACCTAGAGGCCATAGCTCAGCCTGGAACCCCATCTAGAAGCTAGACTCGGGCCAAAGGTCAGCTTAGAATACACCCCAGCAGCGTGCCTGGGTGGCTCAGGCTTGATTTTGCCTCTGGTCATGATCTCGCTGTCATGAGATCGAGCCAGCAACCACACACCAGCCTAGCACATGGACCACAGCTTGGCCCAAACCTAGAGCAGAAGGCACTGCCAAGAATCCGGCCAAGAATCTAGGTCAGAACACAGCCAAGAGCTCCGAGATTAAGCCCCAACCTAGAACCCAGCGTCCACCATCCAGCTCAGATTTCAATCCTGATCCCAGTCCAGAGCCTAGAAACAGCTAAGAATTCACTCTAAACCCAAAACCCAAGGCCCAGCTCCGTGTCTAGAATCTAATCCAGATCTGGACTAGAACTTCACTCTCATCCTAGACCCCGGAACCAAGTCCAAGTCTGGGCTTGAGCTCAAGGCTATGTTTAGAAACCACTCCCACACCCAGAACCCAGTGCTGGGCCCCAGGCCTTGAATACAACCCAGTCCCAGGAACTCAACCCAGGACCCAGGCCCAGCTTCAAGGCCCAACACAAAAAGCCCGCATGGCAGCCTCGAGTCAGACCTCCATCCACAGCCCCATTCAGAGCCCAGAACTCATCTCAGAGTCCACTCCAGACCCTGCAGCCCAGGCTGGATCTCCATCCCTCGATCAGGACCTCAAACTCAAGGCCACATTTGCAGCCTTGCACAAACCCAAGACCAGGTGTGGTTATCACCCCTGGTGCCCAACCACCCAGCATCCCTGCTCCCCACCGCTCACCGTGAGTAGGCTCAGCAGATCGGGGTTGGCCTGCACCGGTGGCCGAAGGCTGGTCACCATGGCCAGCTCCTCCAGGATGCTGAAGAGCTGCTTCATCTTGGCCCCATTAAGTCGGGTCCGGGCAGGGTCCAACCAGTCAGGCAGTGCCAGCTGGAGGGCCACCAAGTCCTTGAGGTGTACGCCCAGGATGGGAAAGCGGAAGCCCACACAGGCGGCCAGCCGGCGCCGATAGTTGCCATAGTTGCCGGTGGCCGTCACTAGTTCTGTTAGACCTTCCCAGAGCTGGGGGGTTGGGGGGAGGCAGAAGGCAGAGGGTCATGGTCACACACACACACACACACACACACACACACACACACACGTCCCTGGCTCAAATACCCTCCCACCCACCCCACCCCCCAAGCCCAGGAAATGTGGGAGAGGATGAGGAGTCAGAGTCAGGGATGGGCAAAAGATGAAAAATCCTCCCTCACTGTCCCCCAAAACCATCTCCCTTAGCCCCGGGAGGGGGTCAGAGTTCATAGGTCATGAGCTCAAGGGAACACCCACAGCCAAACACCGCACCTCTGCACCAGGTCTGAGCATGGACTACCACCAACACTTCATAAGAGAAAAAACTGAGGCTCAGGGAGGCAAAGAGCACGGGAGAAAGATCCAGAAGAATGTTCCTGGCTGTGCCGTTGGTGACAGCCCACACTGGAAAAGACCCCCCGATGTTCGGCAGGAGAAGAGATCTACACACTGTGGTTAGAGCTTACAATAAAATATCATACGGCAACAGAACCGCATGAACAACAGCTCCAGGCAACAGAATGTGAGAACGAAAGAAGCAAGACATAAAATAACATACAACAGGATTCCATTCATAGAAAATCCAAAAACAGGCGACAAAAAACCCACATTGTTTGGAGATTCATACGTAAGTGGTAGAGCTATAAAGAAAACCAAGGCCATCATCATTACGAAAGTCATGATATGGGTTACCTCTGATGGGGAGGGAGTTATGCTCTAGGGTGCTGGGAGCTTCGGGGGCTGGCAATGTTCTATTTCTTGACCTGTGTGGTAGTTACACAGGCATTTTCTTTATAATTTTTCTTTAACCTCTACATTTGTTTTCTATATGTCTCTATATGTACGTCACCCAATATGTGAGAAGATAAATATAAGGAGAGGAGAAAAGTGCCAACTCTGGGGTCAGGCAGACCTGTGAGCCCCCCCTCTGCCGCTCTCACTGTGTAACTTAGGAAGAGCACTGAACCCCTCCGAGCCTCAGTTTCTGTATCTGTCAAATGGGGACAGGAGTGCCCAGCTCCCAGCTCTACTCAGGGAGGCCAGACGTGGGAAGGCTGACCCCAGGCTTGACGAGGCTCTTCCCCTGACGCCCACCCCCCTCCAACCCCGGGGTCCCAGGCACCTTGATGGTCTCAGGGCTAACATGACTGTGGGTCTCCTTGAGGCGGGAGATGGAGCTGTGACTCAGGCCTCCGACCACCGCCATCAGCGTGTTGAAATTCTGTAACTGCAGCAGTTTCTGGGGGGTGGGGGGCAAACGAGGAGGAGCGAGGCAGTGAGTCACTGGACAAGGCCCTAGATTTGACCAGGCTTCTCTGGAGAGGAGGAAGTGAGTGAGCAGAAAGGAGGGAGTCGCCCTCCTTGGGAGGGCGGGGCTTTGGAGAGGGGCGGGGCTTGGGAGAGGGGCGGGGCAGGCACCTCTGCCACGTGGACGAAGTGTGTGATGACCAGGGCCCGCTGAGGGGCGGTGGGCTTGCTGAGGATCATGAGCTGCACCCACTGGGAGACACTGTTGAAGAGGGAGATGAACCGCTCCAGGACCGGGTTGTCCACCGTGCAGCCATGAGTCACAAAGCTGTGATAGTCCTGGAACTGGGGCAGGAGTGGCCTCAGCACCTTCGGGTCCCTCCCCTCATAGACGGCCCCTCCTCACCCTCCGACTGCCCTTGGGGCTGCCCTTGGTTGGTAACCCTGAAACCCCCAGCCGGCCCTGTGACCCTGCCTAATCCCAGGGACCCTGTCCCTCCTGGGACCCTCTTCCCAGCCCCCCCGCCCTAAGGCCCGCGGGCCGCACCAGGATCTTGCAGAAGGAGCGATACTCCAAGTAGGTGAGATGCTCGGCCAGCTCCATGGGCTCCAGGTGGTCAAACAATAGGGACATCTTTCGCTTTTTCTGTCCTACAGGGTTCCGCTGGGTCACCTGCCTCTTCCACTTGTAGGTGGGGCTGGGAGATGAAGTAGGAGCCGTGAGTCCTTTGCTGCTGGAGACGCCCTATCCGCTGCGGCCCCGCACTCATGCAGACGCACCACTCAGGCTCAAGGGGGTGGGGGGGGACACCTACACCATCTGAAGCACTTCGCCAGACGGACACTGAGTTCCCCATCCCCACAACTCCTACAATCTCCCCCTCGTCATGCACTCAGGCACTGTGCGAGGTGCTGGAGGGATACAGAGATGAGCAACAAACAGTTCCTGCCCTTGAAGAGCTCACAGTCTACTGAGGGAGACAGACACAGAAACAATCACAGAACAGCATGGCACGTATGCAGGTCTTTGCATGGGGCAGCGGGCGGGGGGGGGGGGCGGGGAGAGGAGGGCATCTCCGCCCAGTGCCTGGTGGCCAGGAACACAGGAGGGAATGACAAATTCTTCCCTGGAAGCCTTCTGAGCCCTCGGAGCCCGCAGACACTCCATGCCTGAGCAGAGTCTCCACAACACAGAGAGGCAGGCAAGGGGACCCAGATGAGCAGAGCACCATGGTGGGAAGGGAGGGAAGGCTGGAGAATGGCGTGCAGCTGCGGTATGAAGGGCGTGGGATGGGAGCGGGCTGTGGAAGATGATGCACGAATGCCAAGCTGGCCGGAGACTGCCAAAGGCCTTAATCCCCGGCCGAGACATTGTGAAGGTGACAGGGAGCCACAGGTTTTCAAGCAAGAGAGTGACATGACCCTCACTCATTCAATTCAACAAACATTTATTAAGGACAGATGGTGTGGGATGCTGAGTGCCCTCCCCAGCCCTCTAGCTCGCCCCACGCACACGCTCTCGATGTCAATGAGGCTGCTGTGCCGCCGGTTCCCTTCTTGGTCAAGCAGAGCCTTCAGCTCCTTGATCTGCTCAGCGAGCTCAGGGTTCAAATCAAACTCTGCTGGGAATGCTGAGATCCAGTACCTGCTAGAAGCTTCGAGTCACCTGAAGCAGGCCTCCCCCTCCGTCCCCAGAGACTGGAGCTCCCCAGTGAGGGGGAAAGAGCCCCAAGACTGTGGTCCCCCCACCTCCGGGTTCATTCCCTCCCCACCCCTTCTGGGCAGATCCCCAAACCAGACCCAGACGAGCAAGGGGCGAGCCGGCAGCAGCAAGCCCACCATGGACAGAGCCGGAGCTCGAACCCACACGACTGCCTTCCCAGAACGGGCCCTTTCCACGCGGTCAGGCCAATCTGAAGCCTGAGAGAAGGGAGCAAAAGGAGGGGACAGAGCCCCAAAAGGACGACTCACCTGACCAGGTGGCACGTTTTCACCTGCAGCGAATTGGAGTTGTCCTTCCGGGACTGTTGGTAGGTGAAGAGGGGTTAAGGAAATCGAGAATGGAGACTAATTCTAGAAAGGGAGGCTGCGGAAGGGTTCCGAGTCCCGGAGGGAGGCTGAAGGCCGGGCCTCGTCCTAGGAGAAATGCTGGGGGCGGGATCTGGGGCGGGGCCGGTCGGAAAGGGGCTGAAGGCTGGGATGAGGGGTGAGGTTTGGGTGGGTGCACAGCTGGGGAGGGGGCTAGGTTCTGGGGGCGGCTGAAAGCATGGCCTGGGCTCCAGAAGAGAGGCCAGAGGAGGGACCTGGGCTGGGAGCAGGGGCAGGTCTTGGACTGTGGAGCAGGAGAGCAAAGCCCAGGTTGGGGAGGGGGCGGGGTCTGAGTCTAGTAGAGGAAAGGGGCGGAGCCTAGGCCGTGGAGCGAGGCGGGGCCAAGCCTGAATTCTAGGACACAGGAGGGGCTCACGCTGTAGGAGTAAAGCCCAGTCTCGGCCTGGGCTGGGCCGGGCCGGGCAGCCAGGCTCCCTCATTGACCGGGACCGCGGGGCCCATGGCGCGGCCTGCGAAGGATATATGTGAAGCAGTTTTGCCGCCAGCTGAGAGGACGGGATGTACCAAGGATGCATCATGAGGAACATACGCACCAGTTGAGGGTCCCGCACCTTCCCGGAGTCATCTAACCCGGAGGGGTCAGAGAGGAGAGGGTTGACCCTCCGTCCCGCGGCTGTGGTCCCTCAAGCCTACCTCACGGCCCGCCGGGTATCTCCCCCTCCCCGCCCATCACCTGCTTTCCCAGGACTCTGAAACCAGTAGGCAGATATGGGAGAAAAGGTGGAGTGGGAGAGGGATAAGGCAGGATCCGAAGAACTGGAGGAGGGGACTGTCCGATCCGGCCCACCATCCCGAGGGGAACCAGCTGGGGCGGAAGAAGCCTGGGTTCCCCAGGGTCAGGAATGGAGAGGTCATTTCCTGTGTGCTTGGGGGAAGGGGCACCCCTTCACCAGATAAGCCGCCCCCCATCAGCCGGAAACAGCTCCCAGGCCGGAGATAGAGAGTTCCTCCGGAATCTCCGGGGAGACCGATAATCGCCTCATGTGCCAGAGTCTGGGGACCCCATTCCACGCCCTTCAACGCCGGCATGCTAGGGAGGGGGAACAACATTTCTGAAGCCTGTGGATCCCTCTACCCTGTGATGGAGAGCAGGCTTTCGTTAAAAAGGTTGCAGCCTGCGGAACCGGGTGGGTCTTGGCCGGCGGTCTGTCCTGGGAGGCGGGGACCCCGCTTCAGGCTCGGGGCTGGGCTCGGGCTGGGTGTGCCCTCGCGTGCCACTCACCGAAGGCTTCGATGCAGCCGCGGAGCAGCTCCTCCACTGTGCAGCCCTTGTCCAGGTCTAGGGTGCCCGCCATGACTGCCGGAGCGGGTAGGCTGGGCCCAGCTGCACTCCGGAGCCTCCCACGAGGCTCGGACCGGACCCCTGTCCCAGGAGAGGCAGAGAGGGAGTCTGCGGAGGGGCTGGCGGGGGGCGGGGGTTCGAGTCGCGGGGCGGGCAGGGGCGGGGCGGGGTGGGCACGCCCCCTGCTGGGCAGGGGCGGAGTAGTCCGCTGCGGCCACTCCGGGGGTTAAAAGGTCTGGCCCGGGATGGTGCAACCCACCAGTTGGGAAACCGAGCTGCCGAGAGGCTTCCGGCTCACCCTCGGAGTCACGGGAAGGCCGAGGGGCTCCCCGGGAAGGGGGACGAGCCAGGACTCCGGGGACTGGTTTGTGCCCCAGCCCCTCCTAGGCCTTCTTCCCCTCGCGTCCTCTCCCCCAGAGGCACCTGCAGCACCCCGCGGCTCGGCTCCGCGCCCCTCCCGCTTCCCTCCCGCCACAGCCTCCCTTCCCCCGCAGGGTTATTTTAGGAACCCAGAGCCTGAGGGGACCTCGGAGGAATTTCTCCCCGGGATGGGAGGGAGGGAGGAACCCAGGCGTCCTGCCCGCATCGCCCCCTCCCGGGCTCCCGGGGAGGGGAGGCGGGGCTGTGGCAGCCCCCAGGGGCCTGCCCTTGGGGAGGCGAGCTGGAGTGGAGAAGAACATTCCTGGGGCGGGGTGGGGGGTGGGGGTGGGGGTAGCCCGCTGCGGCCGGGAGGCGTCAGCGGGAAGCCTGAGCCTGGGAACCGCGCGCTCCCAAGCCACCTCCTCAGTGAAGGCCCCAGGGGTCCAGGCTCAGCCCTTCAGCAGACCATCTTCCTCCCCAGCCGGAGTTCCGGGCCCCCATCCTGCACAGTCCAACTGTGAGCGCACACAGAGGCCGGCCACATTCGAGCACACAGAGCAGGGTGCCCAGAAGGGGGCGCTAGCGCCGTGAGGGGTGGAGAATGCCTGGCGGTATCCATCAGCAGGGTCAGACGCACCCAGGCAGGGACACCCGAGGCCAGGGGCCCACGTTGGGGTGTAAGACCCCCTCCCCCCACACACACACACACCCGAGCCTCCGGCACTTATCTCCCATCCTCTGTCTCATACACACAATGGCACGCACACCCAGCACACACCTGCAGGAAGGAACCCTTCCGCACACATACCCAGCCTTCCAGCCCAGAATGCGGCCAGCCCTTTGATAGGGCCCGTTCCCGGACTTGCAGCTCACTCGAGCCGGGCCAGCCTGGAGTTCCGCGGCCACAGAGGCGCTGGAACCGCACACGTGTGCACACACAAGACAGGACACCTACACGCATGCACACTCCCACATACGCACACACCCCCGTGGGTGAGCACACACGCCCATTCCTCCGCCGCCCCCCCTTTCATCCGCAGTCCAGGAAAAGCTCTGCGGCCACAACGCCCTGACACCCCTCATCCCGGGGCGCAGGCAGGGCCTGGCCCCACAAAAAGGTACCCCGCCCCTACACAAACTCCCCTGGGCTGGAGGGGGGCTCCTCTCCTGAGTTCTCTGGCGGACTTTTCCTAGGAGCCACCCGTTGCCAACCCCGTCTAGCCCTGCCGCTGTCTCGCTGTGTGACCTTGAGAGTCACTTGGCCTCTCCAAGCCTCAATTTTCTCATCTGTCAAATGGGGGGTTCCGCGGGAGAAGGGCCAGCTAAGACGTTGGCTGGGAAGAGCAGGTTGCGCCGCGGATGCCGCCCTCTCCCGCGGGTTGTCCAGGGCGCTTCGGCTCTCTCCCTTCCACCCCGGACCCGGCCGCAGACTCCGCACCCACCAATCCATACCCGCTGCCCCCAGCCCGCCTGCGTCGCCGGGGGGGGGGCACCCCTAGGGGCCGGGCCCTCTTCTGCCCAGCGCCCCGCCCGCTCTCGCTCACTCACTCTTGGGACCCGCGGCACGGAGCCCGCTCTCGGCCGGGCCGGCACCACCTCCGTGCGCTCCCGCCCGCCGGCCTCGCTGCGGCTGCGGCTCCCGCCCGCCCTCCGCGCCGCGGCCCCGCTTCCCGCCGCCCCGCCCCCGCGCCGCGGCCGCCCCCTCCCCTCCCCGCCCCTCCCGCCCCAGCGCGGGGCTCCACACAGCCCGCTGCGCCACCCCCATTGGGGGCTCCCTCTCGCCCCGCACGCGGCGGTCCCTGCGGCGGCTTAACCCCTCCCCTGCCGCGCCGCCCGGGAGGCCGGGCCCGCCGGCTGGGGCTGAGCCACCCCCCGCGCCGAGGGTGGGCGAGCGGAGGTCAGGCCTCGCGGTTCTTGGAGGGGGGAGCCAAACCGAGAGCCCTCTCCCTCCACCCAGATGCCCCTATGCCCCCCGCCCTGCCTGGTGTTGGGCAGAGGAAGCCGGGAGGGGCAGGAAGCGGACTGCGGTGGGGAAGGGGCGCCTCGCCCCGCCCCCGGCCCGGGTTCCTGTTTTTGAGACAAACCGTTCCCACGGGGCTAGCCGGACCCGGGGCTGGGCGTCTTCCTGCGGGCAGAGGGGGGCAGAAACCTGGTAGAGATCGGGGGCGTGGGGACAGCGGGTCCTTGTGATAGCCTGGAGGAGGGGCTAGGAACATTTTGGGGACAGGGGCCTGTGGGAGGGAGGAATGAAAATGCGGCTACCTGAAAACGTGGCCTCGATGTCTGGGGGAATGGGGGCGGGGGGTTCAAATTCACACAGTGGGGACGGGCGCTGGAAGCCTGGCTCCCCACGGGGCCAGATGGGAAGGGGCAGCTGCAAGCCGCGGGTGGGTTCTGCCCAGCTTGGAGACTGGAGACCTATGTGCGGGTCGCCCCTCCCCCCGGCAGGGAGGAACTTGGGAGGGGCAGCCACAGGCAGTTGGGGTCCCCACAAGCCAGGCCTAGGGGAGCCAGTAACCATTTCCGGCGGTTTGGGTTCAAACACACTCACTGCGAAACCGTGGGCCCCAAACCTGCCTTTCGAGGCTTGCCCTTTCCTGTCTTCAGGGCTAGGGAGACAAGACCTCCCCCACACCTCAATCTTGGTAATACGAGGCCCAGAAACAGGCCTCGGTCCTCAGTTTCTCCAAAGTGCGGCGGGGGGAGAGCAACACTGGCCTAGCCTAGACAGTCTGTGAGTGTCCCCCGCCCTAACTCCCCCGACCTTAGACGAAGCGTAGCCACCTGCTTAGAGACCCTTAAACACCGCAGTGGGGCGGGGCTAAGGGCGGAGTGAAGAAGGCGCCAACCACCCACAGGCTCCTCCCCCTCCTAAGTCCCGCCCTGGACAGCGTGGATCCTCTGTAGTCCCGGAGGCCTCTGCCCGAGTCCCAGCTCCCGGCCCCGGGGGGCCCCACCCAGGAGACGCCCCGCCCTCGGCCAGCCTGGCAGGCCGCTGACCTAGTATGGACACAGCTCTGGGAAGAGAGGCGTGGAAGGTGACTCCCGAAAGGAGGCTGGAGAGTTTCGGGCCCCGCCCGCATGGGCTGCCCTCCTCCTTCGCAAGGGACGCACCTGCGGGTGGAGGGGTCGGTAAGGCGCGGTGACTGCGCAGCCTGCCCAGAGCTAAAAATATTTCCCAACAGACAGGGGAGTAAGGAGGCTCCCAAGGAGAATCAATTTATTGGGGAGTGGTTGCAGTCGGTCAGACCCATAAATAGGAGGGGACAGGGAGCCAGAGGCCAGGATGGGAGCAGTGTCCTTAGTCACTCCGGACACTAGGATCTTGATGCCGGGGGCGGAGCGGGGGGCGAAGTGGGGGGTTCCAGGAAGACCTGGGCTTGGCCCAAGGGATTGCAAACAAACTCGGGGGCCAGTCTGGGGTCTGGTCTGGAGGCTCAGATGCCCTCGTCCGGGGCTGGCAGGCGCTTGCGCGAAGGCTCGATGCCCCAGATCTCCCGGGCGTACTGGGCGATGGTTCTGTCGCTGGAGAACTTGCCGGATGTGGCTATGTTCCGGATCACCATCCTCGTCCACTCTCTTGGGTTCTACAGGCCAAAAGAGAGCTCTGGTTTATCCTGCCAGTGGGCTCCCCAACGTCCACCATCGCCCAGCCGGGGCCACCAAAGCCTGGCCGACCCCTGGCCCAGGACAACTCACCTTGTACAAGGCACTGACTTTCTCCTGGCATTTAATGTAGTCTTCATAATCCGCAAAGACTTTAAACCTGGAAAGGAATTGAGAGGCAGGAAGTTCCAGGAAGTCAAGGCCAAGCCCATCCTGTCCCAGTGATCTTCTGGGGGCCAGGAGAATGGAGCTACTTCCAAAGGAGCCTAGCCCCCATTGCCCAGGACCCCCGCGCAGCCTCTCCACACAGCACACAAGCCGGGATCGGCCCAGCAGCCCCCGCTGCACGTTCCCTGGCCGGTCCGCTCACCGGTCATGGTGCATGAGCATGTTTACGATGTCCTTGAACAGGTCCGGCTGTTTGGGGGAGAAGAAGCCACTGCTCAGCTGCTCGATGACCTGCCGAAGCTCAGGAATGCGGTCATAGTACTCCTGGGCGTTGTATCTGGGGTGGGGGGGAGAGCGGTCTGCACCCTGGAAAGGAGTTCCTGGCTCCTCCTCCAGGCCCCGCGGCTGCTGCTCTCCCTGGGGCTGCCACAGGCCTCTGGAGGTCCTTCCCTGGAGGACTCCCCCCTTCTCTGCTCAGCTTTTCATCCTGCAGAGCAGCAGAGCCAAGGCCCCAAACCAAGTACTCTTCCTCCCACACACGCTACCTCTACTAACCCATGTGTTTCCTTCCTGAATGGCTGGTCTCCCTCCCTCTCCCAAGTCCATCTGCCCTCAGGCCCCAGGCATGTCCTCGGGAACCTCCTTAAACTCACTGTCCAGCCGAGCTCATCATCGCCGGCCCAGCGCCCGCTTGACTCCTGTGGGCCACTTTCTGAGGCAACACGAGACTCCTCAGCCACCTGGGCTCAAAACCCTCCCCAAGGCCAGTCTCATCTCTTTCCTTCCCTCCGCACGTCCGTCCAGCCACCCAGGCAGGGGAGTGGGTGCAGTTAGTCAGAAGCCATAAATACAAGGGGGCGGGGAGCCAGAGGACATCCCTAAGCCCCATCCCAGCACTGACAGCGCCCCTCTCTTCTCAGGGGTTCCGGTGTCGGCCCCCACGTGCCCCCACCTGCCCTTTGCCCGCCCCCCACACCCCTGCCGCCCCGTCTCCACCTCACAGCCAAAACTGTCCGTCAGGACTCTGCTTCTGAGCCTGTTGAGTCTTGCTCAAAACATGTCCTGTCTCCCTCCTGTCCAAAGGACAGAGGCTGAACTTCCTAGTCAAGCCCAACAGGGGAAGTTCCTTTCCATAGTTAATGCCAGCTCTCAGAAGCAGTTGGTGGGAGTGTATACTGGTAGAAACTTTCTGGAAAGCCCTTTGGCAACATGCACCATGAGCCTTAAGAACTCGTGCTTTTAAAAAAAAAAAAGAAGAACTCATACTTTTTTTGACTCAGGAATATCCCCTCCGATCATTATCTTAAGGAAACAAAGATGTGGACATGGGTGTAAAAGGATGATCAACGCAGCGATATTTACAAGGATGAACAGCAGAAATCAACCTTAATGTCCAACACTACAGAACAAGCTCAGTAAGTGAGGGTACCTCCATTACAATGGAGCCCTATGCAGACATTCAAAATAGTTCACAAACTATTTGATGGCATCCGGAGTCAAAATTATGGGATGACATCAAAATTGTACAGGCATGGGTCCTAACTTTTACAGATAACCCCACACACGTAATTATGTAGAAAAAGAGCTGTGGCGTTAAAAATGGGTGATGAGATGATGAATGACAGTTATTTTATTCTTTGTGGTTTTGTATGTTTCCAATGCAGGAGCATGTCTTGCTTTTATGATACAGGAAAATACATTTTTGAAATAAATTTTTTTTTTTTTTTAGATTTTTTTTTTTTTTTTTTTTTTTTTTATTTGACAGAGAGAGATCACAAGTAGGCAGAGAGGCAGGCAGAGAGAGTGAGAGGGAAGCAGGCTCCCTTCAGAGCAGAGAGCCGGACGCGGGACTCGATCCCAGGACCCTGAGATCATGACCTGAGCCGAAGGCAGCGGCTTAAACCACTGAGCCACTCAGGCGCCCCCATTTTTGAAATAAATTTTAAGAAAAAAATATCTGCTTCGAAGAATGGCATTTCTGACCACAAGCACCGCTGTGTGTACTCTGCTCATATTTCCCTTTTTGCCACAACTGCCAGGGAGCTCAGAATTGAAATTTACTTCCAGAAATTCCGGAAATAATATCATATCCTAGGATTGATATAATTGTCTTTGCCTTTGCCTTCAGTTCTGTGTGGCTCCTTTCTTTTCCTATGCGATTAACCTCACGTGTTGTGAGTTACCTCAAAAGTTCTCCAGAATCCTGAGGGCCAAAACCAAGACCTTGCGTAGACTGGGCCAGCCTTTCCAGGCATGCCCTCTGGCTCCCAAGCCCTACCCTCTGCTAGCCACACCTCGGTGCCCCCTGACCACAGACCGTGATCTTTGGAGCCCTTCCCCCCCACCATACCCTCTCTGGTCCAGCTTTTCCACGTCCTCCACCCTCATGCCGAAGATGAAGAAGTTCTCTTCTCCCGCCTCTTCCGCCATCTCCACATTGGCCCCGTCCATGGTGCCGATAGTCAGGGCCCCATTGAGCATGAACTTCATGTTGCCGGTGCCTGAGGCCTCAGTGCCTGCCGTGGAGATCTGCTCGGACAGGTCCGCAGCTGGGATCACTGCGGGGCAACAGCAGGGGACAAGCTCAGCTGCAGGAATAGTCCCACCTCAGCTGGGGACTGTGGAGTCACCCAGATTCTGAGCACCGCCCCCACCCCAACCCTCCAGAAGTCACTGTCCGAGTCTCCCTCTTACCACCCGCCCCCTGTCACCGCTTGGAGATCCTTGAACATCTCAGATCTAGCCGGAATTCTCTCCCTGCACCCACCCCACTATGTGTGTGTGACTTGAAGGGCGAATCTGCCTGAAATTCCACCATGAGAGGGGGCCATCCTTGTGATTTGAGCCTTGTCCTCTCCAGATTTTTCTTCCAAGTGCCAGTAGGCTAGGAACAGGTGACCAGTGTCTCTTCCTGGCACTGTACTCATCAGAGCCTCCTTCTGGTGGCACCCCACCTTTCTCTGCCAGCGAGACTCGGTAGTTCTCCAGGAAGATCACGCGGAGGCGGTCTCCTACCACTGGGTCGTGGTTAACCACATCCCCAATGGCCGTGATGAGCTTGATGATCATCTTGGCCATGTGGTATCCAGGGGCAGCCTGTGGGGGCACAGTCAGGGCTCAGCCCCACAGCCCGGCTCCCTACCCCCTAGCCTGCAACCCAGCCAGGCCAACCTCAGCCTGGGTGTCAAAGGACCAGAGCCACATTCTGTGTCCTGGCTTCTCACCTTCCCTCCAATCATCACAGTTCGGGGCACGACAAACCTATTGGGATCCTGCTTGATGCCTGTGGAGAAAACAGAGGTCAGTGGGCCAGGTCTTCCCTCTGGGTGACACCTCCTGACAGCACCCATCCAGTCTGAGCCCTGGCTAGGACACAGTAGACCTGATTTAGTCAACCATTTGCTATGTGACCTCAGAGCCGCCATTTTCACCTCTCTGAGCCTCAGTTTGCCCATCTATGAAATGGGGATAATCCCATGTCCCAAGAGGTGTCCCAAGGCCGAAAGAAAGACATGGATCAGGAAGGATGGGATACACACAGAGGGGAGCCCCAGGAGACAGAGGGACACACTGCCACTCACGGTTGTACAGGGTGATGATGTGGAGACAGTTGAGAAGCTGGCGTTTATATTCATGGATTCGCTTCACCTGGATGTCGAAGAGTGAGTTGGGGTTGATATGGACTTTGTACTCCTTCTCTAGGTACGCAGCAAACTTTAACTTGTTTTCCTGAAGATAGGGAGGGGGAAGAGCTCACCAACAGGCCTCAGCCTCAGGAAACCCCACAGTGTCGTTTCCTCCCCGGAAAGGTAGATGATGAGAGGCTCACTAGCCACCCCTCTCCATGGCTGCCCCACAGCAGACATCACTAATCGATGTCAGCACTCTTCCAGGATGATTAGATGATGCCTTCTCGCCATGGGCTCCAGGCAACTTCTACCAGGGGTCTGAGGTTGCAGGAGAGATGGGCTCCACTGGCCATTCCCGGAACCAGGCACGCAGCACCTCTGGCACGCTCCCTCCCACCCTGGCGCGAGCATCCCAGGGTGTCACCCTGCTTACCTGCTTCACTTTGGCCACATCCCGGATAAAGGCTTCGTCATCCACGAAGGAGAGCAGTTTGCGCAGCTGGTCCAGGTCTGAGATATAGTCCTCCCCAATGCGCTGTGGGAGAGGGCAGTCAGGCCTCTGTCCCTGCTGCATCCACCTTCACAGAGGGGTCCCTTTCCAGGTCGGTGGAACCCTGTCCCCTGGAGATAGCCCCTCTTTCTGCAGCCTCTCGGCAGGGTCTTGGTGTGTGCACAGCCCTCTTCCCTCCGGACCTTGACCTCTGATGGCTGACCCCACTTGACCGCAGGAGGTCTTCCTCCTGGCCTTGTCCTTAGATGGGCAATGACCTTGAGGCCCTGCTCACAATCTCTGCCACCTGCCAGTCTCACTTCAGATGGGACCTGCTAACGACCTTCTCCATTAGACTGGGAACTCCCACCTTGCTGACCACAGTCAGGCCTCCACTAGCCCACAGAGCAACCTCACACAAACAAGAAAATGGCCCCCTCACCCCACCCCTGCCTGGGTGACTCAGTGGGTTAAACCTCTGCCTTCAGCTCAGGTCATGATCTCATGGGACTGGGATCGAACCCCACATCGGGCTCTCTGCTCAACAGGGAGCCTGCTTTCCCCTCTCTCTCTGCCTGCCTCTCTGCCTACTTCTGCCTACTTGTGATTTCTCTCTCTCTGTCAAATAAATAAATAAATAAATAATCTTTAAAAAAAGAAAAAGAAAATGGTCCCCCTCCTCCATGCACATGGGAGGTTTGGGGAACACAGTGTGGGATGGATTTCAGCCCTTCCGGGGGTGGGGGAACCCCTACAGTGACCCATCCATACACAGCTGATCCCAGCAGTGACCCGTGTTGACCTCTCCTGGCCATACAGTGACCTCTCACCTCAGCAATGACCTCAGCCAGCCCAGGGTTACACAGAACTAGCCAGCGACGAGGGGTGATGCCGTTGGTCTTATTCTGGAACTTATGAGGCTCCAGCTCGTAGAAGTCCTTGAAGCTGCAGGAAGGGGTTGGAGAGTCAGTACTGGTCCCTGTGGGACGAAGGCCTCCTCCCTGAGGCCCTAACGTGGTTTCTTGCTGAGAGGGGCCTGGAGATGAGGGGGTTGTTGTATGTGAGAGGGGTCATCTGGGGACAGAACTGTTCTGGACATCGGGGTCATGACGCTTCTAAAAGCCGTGCTACCTGTGCAAATGGCCGGCTGCGGTCAGGTAGCAAGGGAGCCAGGCCTGTAAGTCAAGGAGGTGGACCGGGGGCGGGGCCAGCAGGGGGCGGGGCCAGTAGAGGCGGGAATCTCGCGGAGGGGCGGGGCCAGCAGGGGCGGGGCCCGGGGGAGGAAGGGAGGTGTCTCACATGGTCTTCTTGAGGATCTCCGAGTGGATGCGAGCCACGCCGTTGACCGCGTGTGAACCGGCGATGCATAGGTGGGCCATGTTGATGCGCTTCACTGCACCCTCCTCCACTAGCGACATGCGCCGCAGCCGGTCCACATCCCCTGGGAACGCAGCTGCCACCCGCTGTTCGGGAGAGCACAGAGCTCAGGCACAGACATGGAACCCAGGTTCCCAGCCCGGTACCCCCAGAGCTCCGCCCATAGCCCTCCGCGCTAGCAGCCCTGCACAGCCCCCATTCCCAATGCCTCCCCTTCGATCCGCCCCGACCGGACTCCAAGCCTCCTCCGCTCACATTCAGGAAGCGCTGGTTGATCTCATAGATGATCTGGAGGTGGCGGGGCAGCAGCGTCTCAATGAGATGCACGGGCCAGCGCTCCAGGGCCTCCGGCAGCACAGTGTGGTTGGTGTAGGCGCAGGTCCTGACCGTCACGTCCCAGGCCTGATGGACAGGACTGGGGAGTCAGGAACCCCAAGGCCTAACCACCACGGCTCTCCCCATACAACATGCAGCCGGAAGCCTGGGTTCTAGGACACTCTCCCTCCAGGCATCACACCGCTGTCTGTTCCTGGGGACTGCATTTTTCCGCCTCCCAGACCAGGAAGGGAACCCTGAGACAGAGAGAGGGTCAGATGTGGGGGAGGGGGGGTCCGAAAGCCCACCTTGTCCCAGTCCAGCCGCTCCAGGTCCACCAGGATCCTCATCAGCTCAGGGATGGCCAAGGAGGGGTGGGTGTCATTCAGCTGGATGGCCACCTGCGGAGAGGGGGCCTGGGGGTCAGTCTGGGATCCAAACCTCGGCTGTGATCCGAGTTCTGTGTGCTTTGTCCCCTCAGCAACCCCCCTCCAAGGGCCCCCATGGCCCCAGGGCTGAGCTGGGGGTAGAAGCCCTTGGAGGGGCAGCTGCGGGCAGGAGGAGGGGGACAGTCCCCAGGTTATGTGCCCATCGATTCAGGATCCTGGGCAGGGTGCCCTCAGCCTCTACTCCCTCACCTACAAAATGAGGGGGGCAGGCTGAGGCTGGAGGGGAGAGGTGGCTGCGCACGCTTCATGGGAGGTGTAGCGAGGGGCCCTCCCCGGCCCCTGGCACCTTGTCTGGAAAGGCATCGAAGCTCGTGCGCACAGGGTCGCGGCACCCGAACTTGGAGGACTTGAAGCGGCGGATGATGTCCTGGAGGGTGGCGGCCACGACAAAGTACTCCTGCTTCAGACGCAGCTCCTTCCCCTCAAAGAACTGGGGAGAGTTCAAGGCAAGGCTAAGCAAGTCGAGGTGGTGGTTAGGTGGGGGGAGGGGTGCCGCTAATGCTGCGGTGGGTGTGGCCAGGAGGCTCCTGCCCACCCCCGGGACCCAGGAGCCGTGAACAACCCCACCTCCAGGGCCCAAGGGTCTTTCACCCACCCAAGAAGTAGTGCGGGGGATGGTGTCAGGAGGAGGGGCCACACAAGGACGGAGAGTATTATCAGCACCATCACTGGTCAAGGTCAACAGCAGCCCCTCCAAAGTGCCCTGCCTAACTCGCTGTCCCCAGGACTTAGGTGTCCTCTTAAAGAACTCGGCGGGGTTGGGGGAGGGGAACAGGACACACAGGAGCCAACAGTAGGTTCCGGGGTACAGGGCACATGGCTGGCTCAGTCAGAAAAGCACATGACTCTTCATCTCTGGGTCGCGAGTTCAAGGCCCACATTGGGTGTAAACAAACTTAAAAAATAAACAAACTTAAAATAAAATAAACAAACTTAAACAACAAAAAATATGTCCTGGGTGTGACTAGGGCACCCAGAGACGGTCCCTCCCAGTCTTCGCCCTCTCCCAGGCCCTCAGGCTTCCTGTCGCAGCCCAGGAGGTGACATACGTTGTCATTGGGGTACAGGACACGCGAGATGTTCTCAGCGATGTTTCGGTCCAGCACGGCTTGGATGTAGCCACCAACGTTGACTGAGGGGTGAAAGTGGGGACAGCGTCAGGCCGGGGCTGAGCACGGGCCGGGGTGGGCGGGGCTGCTGGCAGCTGGGGCTGGACTCACAGTCCTTGAGGTTGAAGTCATTGGGGGCCTTGGCCGACCACAGGCGCATGGTGTTGACGATGTTGTTGCGATAGCCAGGCACCGGGGTGTCGTAGGGCATGGCCAGCACCACCTGCAGGGGCGTCGGGCTTGGTGTCAGGAGTTGGGTCTCGGCCACGCGACTCGTGGGACTCTGAGAGCTGGAGTTCCAGCCTTTGTTCCTGTGCTCTGCCAACTCCCAAGCCCCGGTTCTCGTGCCAGCTCGGGGTGACCGTGAACAAACCTCTGGACCTCTCTGGATGTCGTCCATAGAGGACGCCCCCTAGGATCTCCCCATACCCCCCATCCCATCTTGCCTGGCTGCTTGTGAGGATTACAGGGGGCAGTGACGAGCCCGGAGCCCAGAGGTGGGCTCTGTTGGGGGCCACCCCGAAGGGATTGGGGATGAGCTGGCCCATCTGGCCTGAGCGCAACCTAGAGGACCCCCTGGGCTCATGAGAAGGCTGAAGGAGCCTGGGGCCTGGCTGAAGGGGACACAGATGTAAAGTCCATCCCAAGGGCTTATGCCTGGTTGACCACAGGGCTAAGCAGCAGTGACTAAGGCCGGCCCCACCTCCCGTGATGAGCCGACATCAGTAATTGCTGCCAATGGCTCCTGCTACCACAGGCACATCACGTCCCCCAGAGGTGGCACCCCTTCTCCCCAACACTAAGTCACTGAGCCCCTCAGTGGACCAGAGCAGAAGCTGCAGCTCAGAGAGGGAAGGGACTGACCCAAGAGCACAGAGCTAGGCAGGCTGCCCGAGCCCCCGCTAAACCATAACAGTGGAACTGGTGCCCAAGTCTGAAGCCCAGAGGTTTCTGCGCAGCCATCAGGAGGCCCTTGACCTGCAGCCATCGCGAGAGAACTGACAGGCCTGGGATTCAGACACCTGGTTTGGCTCTCGGCTCCCTCTAACCTGTGTGACCTTGAACAAGTCAGTTCCTCTCTCAGGGTTTTCATTTTCTCCCTGTCCCCTTCTCTGGGCTGTTGCTTTGCTCCCCATCAAGCTACCAGGTTCAAGGTGCTGAGGAGTCAAGACACCATGATTACTCTTGGATGAGTCTTGTGGGGTGGAAAGGAGCTTGGTCAGGGGAAGGGCCCTGGCGGAGCAGAGTGGTCTCTGTCCTCTTCCTGGGCTCTGTGCTTGGCCTGGCCCCTCTGTGATGCTGTCTCATGCCTCTCCTGGCTCCAGCTGCTGTGTGACCTCGAGTAAGTCACTTAACCTCTCTGAGCCTCAGTGTCCTTCATGCTAAATAGCACTGGGTCCAGTAGCCTCCAGGCTCCTGCCCTGTATCTCCTTGTTTTCCTCCAGAGCCTCCTCCTCCCCACTTCCCTCTCGCTGGGGGCTCCCCCCACTCCCTCACCTGTGTGTCCACCCACTTGGCCCCCTGGCTCGTGTGCTCCACTCGGCCATAGAAGTGCACCGGCAGCGTGAATTCAGGTCGGGCCTTCTCCCAGGGGTTTCCATAGCGAAGCCAGTCATCAGCCTCCTCCATCTGAGCCCAAGGCAGGTTGGGGAGAAAGGGAGGCAGCGTCAGACCCAGGCTCAGACCCAGACTCACATCACAGGGGACAGTGGTTAGGGCAGGAGCCGGGCCCTGGTGTGCCTTCTCTAGAGTGTAAATTAAGGGCCCTGGAGTGGGCCCCTGGACTGGTGGGGTAACCGATGGGACGCAGCATGTGTATGGGAGTCTGACAGCTTCCACAGGCACGGACCACCCTTTCCAAGAGTGACCAGCAGGTTTTAGTGCTGGCGGAGGGGTGCCGGGGAGAAGGGACAAGGATGCTTTCTGTCAAAGCTGAGGTTGGTTCTGGATCTATCTGGAGGCAGATGATCCAGTGAGGGGGTCCTCTCCATCATGCCTGGGTCCCCACAAGGCCAGGGCGCAAGGCTGCTCACCTGCCAGCCCCCGCAGATCTTCTGGTTAAAAATCCCAAACTCATAGCGGATCCCGTAGCCGTAGGCAGCCAGGCCCAGTGTTGCCATGGAGTCCAGAAAGCAGGCTAGGGGTTTGTAGGGAGGTGGGTGTCAGGGACCTGGCAGAAAGGAGCTCTTCTGTCGTCCCCCCCAACCCCTGCCACCCTGCCCACTTACTTACCGGCCAGCCGACCCAGGCCCCCGTTGCCCAGCCCCGCGTCCTCCTCAATCTCCTCCAGCTCCTCCATGTCCAGGCCCAGCTGGAGGGGGGAGGGTATGGCAGTGGTCAAGGCCAAGGGCCAGCAGGTGAATCCCCCAATTCCTCAGTTTGCCCCACTTCCTGCCCCACTCCCAGCCCCCTCCACACCTGGTAGGTGGCCTCATCACAGGCGTTCTCCAAGGCCAGGTTCACCATGGTGTTTTGTAGTGTCCGTCCCATGTAGAACTCCAGAGACAGGTAGTAGATCCTCTGCGCGGAGAGACAGGTGCGGGAAGGATCAGGGCTGCCCAGCAGCATTTGCCCAGGCCTCTCACGCCTGAGGTCCCCTCCCCAGGCCCGGCACGTGCTGGCCCTGTCTCCACTTATTTTCATCACAGGCTTCCAAACCCATCAGGAAGGTTCCGGTCTAGCATTTCCTCTGACTTCGGACACTTCGCTTTTCTTCTCTGAGCTTCAGTCTCCTGCCCCGGAAAATGGGGCTGCCCTAGCTACCTCGGCGACTGAGGTGCGTAGAAGAGGTGAGGACCCCCACCGTCGCGCACAAGCCTCCCCTCGACCCACAGGGGAGTCAGGATGCAGAGAAGCCCCTCCAAATCCTCCCCCAGAGGGGAAGGCCAAGATGCAGAGAAACCAGTCATTTGCTCAAGGTCACTGTGACTCACTCATGGCTAGAGTTGGCCACCTCCTGTCCTTGAGGTTCCCCCCACACCGTTCCCCTTGATCCTCAAGCCTCAGTCCCAAGAAGAGGACAGAGGATGCTGAGGGTGCCTGGTCTCTTGGTTTCCTAGGTCCCCTCCCCGGCCCACTCGCCTGCCCCTCCCCCTCCCCTGCCCAGGAGTGTCAGGTTGCTGACATTTACCATGACCCCAGCAGACACTTGATCGCACTACCCCAGCTGTCCCGGCGGCGCACCAGCCCCACCGGTGGCACAGGGACACCACTCTCAAATTCAACGACCTCGCCTTCCACTCCAGGTCCAACCCAGGCCGCAAGGATCTTCCCGACCACCAGAAGCCCCTCTGCTCTCTGAACGGGCACTTGCCTTTGCAACCAGCCCGCCTGGATCTGAGCCCCCCAAACTTGTCCCCGCCACCCCCCACCCAGGTTTCTTGGCCCGGGTTGTCCCAGCCCCAGCTCCCCTTGGCGCTCCTGCGCCTCCAACATCAGCAACCTGGAAGGCCCCTTTATTTCACCGCAGAAACCCCTGACCCCACAGAGGGCCGCTGCTTCGCCAAGATCTCCGGGCTCCCCCCACAGCCCATTCATTCCCCACCCCAGTCGCCCCAAGCAGCACCTTGGGGTCCTTCTCGTAGTAGTGCTGCTGCGTGCGGATCCAGCGGCCCACGAGGTGGTCGCGCACCGTGTGGGCCAGCGCGAAGTAGTAGTCTCGGGGGGTGGCCACGTTGCGGTCCTTCACGAGTGTGAAATGCAGGTGCCGGTTGAAGTTCTTCTTGAGCTCGGTGACGTTCTCCACGCCGGCCAGGCCGCGTACGCTGATTTGCTTCCTCTTGTCCTGGTCGGACAGGGGCCGGGACATGGCTGCGGGAGGGCGGGCCGGACTGATGGTGGGTGGACGAGCGGCCTCTGCAGTGCCTCCAGCCAGGGGGTGGAGATCCCCCCGCCGCCTGGGGTTTTATAAGCCTGGCTCCGGGAGGCCCGCCCCGCCTCCCCCTGCGATGGGAGGGTCTTGGCCTGGCTGCTCAGGGAGCTATTTTGGGGGCAAGGGGGGGAGAAGGGAACGGGGCCAGGAGAGGGGGCCCAGCCTGGCTCATTCACAGCCCTGTGCTGACCCATTTCCGGCAGGCCTCGCACACTGGGGTCCACTGTGCTCGCCTCGGCCTCTTATGGGGTCAGAGACAGGATGCGGCTGCCTCAGTCACCCCCTGAGAGGCCTGAGGCTTCCCTGGAGCTCGGGGGCCATGCCTTTGGCCAAGAGGTTGCCTTGATCTGGGTCCTTTCCTTGGGTCGTGGAGGAAGAGTGAGGCCAGGTTGCGGCCTCGTTCGGGGCTCCCGGAGAAGCCAAGGAGGGCTGTCGGGGGGGACAGGTGGCAGGAGGCTAAGCCATCCTCGGAGCAGCCTGGCTGCTGTTTTAGACATTTGCCCAAAGCCCGCCAGTTCCAATCCGGAAGACCTCTGGCCAAGCTTCCGTGGTGGCCCTCCCCAGGGAAGGGAGGAGGCCTGCACCCCAGGTGGGGGAGGTCCTATGCAGTGGCATGGAGACCACGACACCCCCATGCAGGCTTAAGGGCCAGGAGCTGAGGGTCAGCTGAACAGGAGTAGCCAGCAAATGACACTGGGCACCTGAGAGAAGGGGGACCAGGACACTGGGTTCCGGGGGGTGGTATGGAGGAGGTCGCCTGGGGCAGGGTTCCTGCTCCCCCAACCCCCACCGAAGTCGAGCCTCCCAGAGTTGCCCCTGTTGCTGTCCTTCAAGGAGCTCTGTAGTGACCTTTTGAGAGGGTTGGTAGTCAGATTACAGGCCCACTTTGGCTAGGCGCTGCCAGGCTAGAGCAGGGGCCTCTGGGAACTGTAGTCCTGGGCCCGCGGTGGCCGAATACACAAGCATCCCCCATCGACTCCAGGTAAAGGCCAGTGGTATGAGGTCTCCCTGCGACGCAGCTGCCAGGTCACTGGAGACCTCCCTCCCACTCGTTCCTCCCACCTGGGGCGACGTATGGGTCAGGATTCACAGCTGTGACCTCACCTGTAAAATGGGAGCCTCTGCACCTGGCACTTGACACCACCACTCACTCGTCATGGCCGGGTAGCTATGGGACTGTCCCCAGTCCACTGCTCATGCCCCAGCCCCAACACTGATTTGCTGTGTGACCTCAAGCAGGTTGCTTTACTTTTCTGGGCCGTGAATGCCTTCATCCAATTTATCTCAAATGAGAATATAAATTCCTGCCTCCTCCAGCGGCTGCCTCCTACTCTTGTGGAGGCGACTGGTTCCTGCTTTGTTCTTTGAGCAAAAGGGGCCCAGGGCTTTGCGCTATTTCAGAGGATGCCTGGGCCTCCCTGGGCAGTGGGCTGGTGGAGAGGGACTGGGTGTTCTGGTCTGAGGACCCAGGAAGCAGGTCAGAGGCCTGGACAGCTGCAGACTGCTACCGAGAGCCTGGTTTTGGGGAAGGCCGAGCCGTCTTGGAGGTCATTCTGAGCCACAGCAGACCCAGCCCTGGACGGACGATCTTAGTTGGGGGCACTGCTCTCCCCTGGCCCCCAGACGACACTATGGTGTTCATCTCCCATAGCTGCCATGCTTCATTCAAAGTGAGAAAAAAGATCAGGAAAACACCCAAGTGTGCCTACACAGATGTAGTGGGAATATAGAAAACTTGAAATTTCTCAGTATTTTCCAGTTTCTCCTTTTGGTCTTTTGTACGTTCTATTTCAGGAGCGTCTGGTGGCTCCCTCGTCTCTCCCGAGCTCCCGTCCTCAGGGCTCCCCGCCAGGGCTGTGCCTCTGCAGGGTCACCCACCCTCCAAGAAGCTGGTCTCTGGACTTGGCTAGCATCTGGGGCTGCTGGCCTGGACCTGCTCTCAAGAGGCTGCTCTGAGCCAGGCTCGGAGGCTCCTTAGCGCACAGTGCTCCCCAGAGAAAGGGGCCTGTTACCTGTGTTGTCGTCCCATACGCTCGCTGTGGCAGCACCCTGGCCCCACAGCCCTTCTCTGCACAGACCCCTAGTTGCCGACCAGTTTAACTTTCCTGCCAGTAAAGACCTGCTCCTACTCCCCAAACGAATCCAATTTTCTTCCAGCTGGCTGGCTGTGATACTCTTCCTTGCCTCGGCACAGTGCTCGCCCTTCCTTGGTGCTCAAGGGACCTGCTCAGCTGGGACTTGGCCTGTTTCTACTAGGAAACAAATTCCTTTTTTAAAGTAGGGTCAGTGCCCAACTTGAGGCTTGAACTCACCACCCTGAGATCAAGAGTCTCACGCTCTACCAACTGAGCCAGCCAGGCGCTCAGAAATTACTTTTGACTTCTCCAACTACCTTCCGTGTGGGTCCCTTCCATCTTTGTTGTCCGTGCCCCCCACTCAAGCAGTTTCCAGGCTTTTTCCAGGGGTGACTCCACCCTGGGGCCCGTCCTTTTGTTTTGCAAGCCCCAGCCCAGCAATGAGAACTTGAAGGCTCAAACTGACCCATTTTTTATGTCCCCACGTCCTCTCCAATTCCTCACTCCCCAGTACCACATGGGCAGATCAATCTTGAACCCTGGAAGCACTTGACCAACTTGAACAACAAGGTTGTTTATGACTGACTAGGTTTCTGACCAGAAATCCTGCCTCCTTCTCCGGACCGATCTTGGGTTTCTCTGGAGCCCTAAATGCTGACCTTTCCCAACTGGTATTCCTTTCACCAAGCAAGCTTGGGGGCAGGGAGCCAGTGCTGCGGGGACACAGGTACAGTCATGGTTTCTTCCTCCAGGCGGGTGGGAAAGTGTTTCTCCTCTCCCCCCACTCAGCCACAAAGGCAGGTGCTCCAGACACTTCTGAGGACCAAGCCTTCCTGCTGTCTCTCTTCCATCCCAGGGCCTGGAGCTGCTTGGAGAAAGGCCTGAGACTAGGCGCCTTAGTTAGCCACTTTGTTACTCTCCAAAACCTTAACAAAAGCTGCCGGTTGGGAGCAGGGAGGGAGCTAGCACAGGAGTGGAGCTGGCCTCAGGGGAGAGAGGCAGAGGAGATAGCTGGGCTGTGGTTAAGTCATTTATTGATTTTATTTCTAAAACCCACATAGCGCCACTTTGCCTCTTCCAGAGCTTCAAAGAGCTAATTAACCGCCCAATGAGCCCACCAGGGAAACCGAGCTTGTGGGGGAAGCAATGAGGTGAAGCCAAGGTCAGAGAGGGTTGCTAGGCCCCAGGCCCTGCCCCCACCCCATCAGTTAAGGACAAAGAGAAAAGATCACTCTCTCCTTTTAGTCAACTGAAACTTGGGGCTTGGTTAGGGAAACCCACTGAGCAGGACAGACATCTAGGACCCCCGGCCCACGCAACTGGCTTCTGCTCCAGACATAGAGCAGGGGTCAGACCCCACCTGAAGATGGAAAGCAGCCCAGGCCAGAGTTGGCCCCACTGGCCAGGTGCTGGGGGCGGCAGGAGCTTGCTGTCCCTTAACGTCCCCAAAGGAAACCTTCCCCTGGGGAAGGGCAGGCTCAGCGTGGCTCTCCCCAGAGATGGAGCAGCACAGCAACCGCTGGGTGAGGACCTCATGCCTCCTGGAACCCTGACGTGGAGTTTCCGGGTGCCAGAACCGGCACTGCCCCAGACATGAAAGAACACAACAGCCCGAGACCCTCCGCAAAGCAGCACTTACAAAGCACCAGCCGCGGCACTTTGTTCTCTGCCCCCGCCCGTCCCCAAAGCCTACGGGGCTGGTAGGCTGCAAGTCACCAGCAGGAAAAGAAAAAGCCACTTGGCGGTTTTAATTTTAGCTGCTCTGTGCCTGGCAGGATCAGTTGGCCTGACCTTTAGTGCTGATGCCGCCCTAGGCCCAGGGCCTTAGTCACGTGGCAGCTTCCAGCCAGAGATCGAAACCAGAGCTCAGCAGAGGTGGGGGGTCTAAGCCCCAGGAAAAGGCCTTCAGAACAACAGGGACCAGGGGATAGAGCAGTGATGGGGGTGGGTGGTTGTGAAGAACCCAGTTCTCAGCTGTGAACTAGTAAACAAGGTGGAGATGGTGGGACCACCCACACACTCGGCTGCCACCGAGCAAAGCCTCACACAGGGAGGCTCCTTAATGAACGTCCCAGGGGTTCCCCAGAGAGAACCGGATGGCTGGGGCGAGGTACTGAATGCAGGCAGGTGAGGGAACTCCGGACCTGCCACTGTGGTACAGGTGTGATGAGAAAAGAAAATAAAGAAACAGACCCAGAAAACCACACTGCTCTTTTATTCAATGGAACATCCCCCTTTAACGCAGTGTTGAATCATACACCGAAAAAAAAGCCCAGAGAAATTTCTGCAGATAAACCAGTGAGGAGAACGCGCGTTACACATTCTTGTCAACATAATCACTCCACGAAGAGGAAAGGGAAGAAAAAAGCAGAACGAAAAACAAGGGGCTCGAACCCCTAGACACTGCAAAACATTCAGACGTTTGGGATTAAAATAAAATTTGAAAGGAAACCTTCCAGGAAGGAGAAGAACAAATGGAATCTGAGGCAGCTCGGTGCTCAGGGAGCACGGAAAGGACTCTCCAGGATGGCAGACAAGCCTGAAGTGGCTCAGGCGGCCCCACCTATCACTGGCAGGGGTGCCAGGATGGGTTTCGGCCCTGGACCTGGAAATTAACCCACTACCCTATAAAGGTGGCAAAGACAAGATGTCACACTACAAAAAAAAAAAAAAACAAAAACAAAAACAAAAACCAACAACTCTGGGGTGGTCATGGCAACCTTGAAAATCTTAGAACCAAAGGACCCCTCTCCCCCCCTCAAACAGACTGACATTAATGGCCAAAGCTTGCGCCTAAAACCATTTGCTCCCTCCTCTCCTTGGGAAGAGAAGAACAAGGAATGGAGAAAAAGGAAAGGAATCTAATTGCAGCAGCAGATCGGGGAAGAGCATCTCCTTGGACGGAGTCTGAAGAAAGGAAGAGATAAGGAAACAACAAAGGAAAAAGAAAAAAATTAATAAAAATTTCACGATATGGAGCCAGCGTGTTCCGATTCCATCCACAAAAATAACTCAGGCTGCTTTGCCGAACCATCCTGTCCACCAGGGGCGCTGCTGAGGCTGTCTGCCTGGAAGGGTCACCAATGGGCGCGGAAAGTCCTCACTCTCATGGCTCGGGCCATCGCCGCTGCGGGGAGGGATCCTGGCGGCCCGGTTTGGGGAGAGGCAAAGGGAGTTGGGTGAGGAGAGAAAGAAGACAAAGAAGACACTCGATGCTACGGGGCGCCAGGAGAGCCCAAGCTGGCGCCCCTACTACCACCTGCCCGTTCCCAAGCGAGTCCTCAGTCGCTTGGCCCAGCCCGGTGCGTGCACACACACACATGCGTGCACACAAACCACATGCGTGCGTCCCAATGTCTGGCTCCATATGGTGAGGTTCGGCGTGTGTTTAAACGAGACCAATTCTCTCTCTATATAATATATATTTTCTTAAAAAACCGAGTCTAGTTCTGTGGTGGAGGCGGTGGGGGAGCTGGAGGCATCCCGAAGGGCGGCATGCCCGCCACCCCCATGCCCATCATGGTGACAAAGTTAGAAGGGTCCATGGGAGGCGGAGGAGGAGGGGGCGGGGCATACATCATGCCGGCGGAACCAGGCGGCGGAGGCGGCGGAGGGGGAGGGGCCCCGGGCGGCAGAGGCGGCTGGACCCCGGGGGGCAGGGGCACCATAGTGGGGTTGCCTTGCATCTGAGGGGCTCCTGGAGAAGCTGCGGCAGCCGCCTGCTGCTGTTGCCATGGCGGGATGGACCCTGTGCCAGCGCTCGTGGTGGTAGTCGTCGTATCTGGGGTGGTAAAGAAGCCCAAGGTCACACGCGCGGGGGCACACCGCGGCTCTCTGCGGCGGCTGCCTTGGGATGGGGGGGCGAGGGGCGCCTGCTCCTTGCTTGGCATGCGGTACGGTGGTGGGGGGCGGGCGGGCGGGGCTGTCCTGGTGATGGGGAGTGGAGGGGTGGGCAGGACTACCCTGGGGTCAGCCTCGAGGTCTCTGGGCTCAGCAGAGTAAGCCCTTTGTCACCAGTGCCCCTGGAAGGGCTCAGGGGAAGGTACCAGACACAAGAACCGGCTCTGACAATCCCTCCGCCCATCCGCCGCCACCACCGAACGGCACATTCAACCTCAAGGCCACAGCTACTCTCCCCACAGCCCACTCCCATCCCTGCAGTCTCTCAGGCCCCAGTCGCATCCCTCTCCGCAGCATGCAAGCGCCCTCCCCACCCAGGCCTTCCACACAGGCTCGGGGCGGCCAGAAGCCGGCAGCTCCCGCAGCCCAGCCAGGCGAGCCTGCGCTTCTGGCACCCCGTCTACAATGGCAGGTTCCCTCCAGGTCCCCCAAAACCACTCCCCAGACACAACCACGCCAAACATCAGCTCTCCTCCCCCAGATCCCCAGGGGCCACGAGGCCTTTCCGCTTACACCCCCGGGGCAGAGAGCAGCGCTCCTCCCAGGGTGTCTGCCTGCCTCCGGGCACCCGTGAGGTGCTCGCTCCTGCTCCTCTCAGCCCCACCTCCCCATCCCGCCCACCCCCACAGGCCCAAAATAGTGCACTCACTTTGCTGCCATGGCAAGGGGGTACTGGAAGCCATACTGCTGCTGGGCGGAGGGGGTGGCGGAGGCTGCTGCTGCTGCTGCTGCCATGGGGGAAGAGGCCCAGAGGGAGGGGGCGGGGGCTGCCCACTGGGAGGCGGCGGCGGCGGCGGCATCATGCCCATAGGCGGCGGCGGCATCATACCTGCAGGTGGGCAGAGGCAAGGTTGAGGCCTGGGCGGGAGAGGCAGGGGAGAGGGACCCGGGCCAGAGACCCCACTCCCGGGCACAGGACACAGCCCAGAGTGAGCAGGTGACGGGCCGCATTACCTTTTCCTTGATGCAGGCGATAGACCCCAGAGCCCACAGGCGTACTTCCCAGGTACTGATCTTGATGGAAGGAAAGAGCAGGGACTTAGCAGGACATTTGAACTGGCCGGGAAAGATGCCCCCACCAATAGCTGATTCACACCACACAACTTGCAACCATACAATACCCTAGTATGAACAGTTCTGGAAGCCTGCCTTTAAGAGGGAGGCCTGGGTCTACCCCACACAGAAACCGCTTCCTAAATCACGATGACGTCTTGCTCCTTCTGGAGCCCCAGCCTTGGCAAGAGACCTGGTGCAACATCCAGCCACTGTGGGAGCTGCTTCCGGTTCACAGCAACCAGGTATCACCCTTGCTCATCCCAAAGCCCCGAGGTTTCTGGTCTGACACTTACTTACCCATTGGAGGAGGGCCATGATGCCCAGGTGGGTGGGGGCCCTGGTTCATCGGTGGCGGAGGCGGCTGCATCCAAGGGGGCGGGGGTCCGTTAGGGTTGTGCTGCATGGGATGTCCACCGTGCCCACCTGTCAGGCTGGGTAACGGGTGTGGAAAGCTGTGGGGGCCACCTCCAGGCCCACCAGGACCACCTCCGTGCATGCCATGGTAGGGTCGACTTTCTGAAGGACCGGAATTCATCCAGGGTGGGCGGCTCTGGGTGGTGGACATGAGAGACTATGTGAGAGCATTTCCCGCCGACGTCCCGGCCTGCTCCCCCCGGTGGCAACACTGCCCTTCCGGCTGTGCCAAGAGGACCAGGAAACGCGCAAGGACAGGATCTTCCTAAAATGAAAGATCCCTGAACATCCTGACACCCGGAAGAACAATGTTGCCAGCCATGTCGGTCAGTGTGCTCTACCCAAAGCACCTGGCCACAGCCCCCAATCTCTGCAGAAGAGAATGGGGGGGGCCAGACCCTAAGAACCAGCCCCAAAACTCACCGGAGGAGGCGGGTTATTGGCAGGAGCAGCAGGCCGAGGTGCACTGGCCAGGGGCGTGGTGGCGGGCCCAGAGGAGGAGCCCACAGATGCTGGCACCGGCGCTTCGCCCAGTTCAGCCATGAGGGACAAATATTCTTTATCCATCCGTGCTTTATCCTGAGCTGACTGGGGGTCACCAGGCCTGAAGGTGGGATAAGGGACACAAGAGAGAGAGGAGGGGGAAAAAAAATTTATTATTAAGAAGGAAAGTTCTATCCTGAAGAACTGGCAGGGAGTTCTGAGAAGTTCAATCATCTTTTTTAACTGCTCCTCAATATAGTAAGTCCTCAGTTCCATGCCCAGCTCTGCATCTGGGAGAGCACGTGGATTTCCGCCACATCAGAGAAGACTGAGAGCATCCAGTCAGCCACGTGAGCCAGGAAGCACAGGCTCTTCCAAAGAGAAAACTTTCATCAAACCCTACATTCCCGGTTTGAGGGCAGAAAAGTCTACGCAAGACTAGAGCACCTGCCAGGTTTTCCAAGAGAGAAAAAAGCAGAAAAATGTTGCTATCAAGGGCTAGTTCAAAAATGGTCAAAAATTCAGATGGCTTCTGAAACCAATCCTAAGCAGCAAAAGATAGTTAAGACGAGACCCAACGGACACATTTTATACTCAGGATGGAAATTTCTGGTTTTCCTGAACTCAACACGAGCCACAAAATACAGGTGTTCACACAAGCTGCTTCTAGTCACCCTCGGCTTTAACATCACACTATTATGGACCACACTCACAGAAAGCAAGCTGCTCTCGGGTCCAAAAGTTAATGGCAACCAACCGACACGCTCAAGAAATGTCTTGAGCACCACGGGCTACAAAGAAACCACGAGCCCAGGCCCTCACCTTTGGAATTTGCAATCTGAAGCAATGTGTCCAGCCCCTCCACACTTGGTACACACTGTGGTGTTGGTAATGCTGCGTGTCTCTGAGCTCTGCCAGGGCCTTAAGATTCTGTCACGGAAGAGGGGGGAAAAAAGTCACCTCAAGGGCTATGGCCAAGCTTCCTCCTTCCACAGGTTCTTCAGGTTTTCACTGTCTACTCTAAACCAATCACACACCTGTTATCATCTTCCCGAAGGGTCCCATTCAAGCGAGCCAACTCCCGAAGCTGCATCTTCCGTAGATCATTCTGGTCCTCAGGGGTCTCAATACCCTGCTTCAGGATGTTTCTTATCTAGTGGAGATGCAATGGGCAGAGTCACATAAACCGCCAGGACCACCGCTAGGTTCCTAACAAGAGGCTCCCTCTCTGGCTGCCTCACCTGCTCCACAGCTTTCTTCACATTCTCCATGGTGTTGGCAGTAACTAGGGCATGAAGCGGCTCATCTTCTCCAGGCAGCATCTGGCCATCCTTGCGGCCAACTTTCCCTTCTTTGACAGACCCTTTCCCTCGGATCATGATCTTGGCATTACACTCCTTCTCTATGTTTTTCAAGGTGTTCCCTCTAGCAGGGGCAGAAAAAAAAATGAGTTGAAAGACTTGACAAGCAAGTTCACATGCCAGAGGGGACAGAGCAGGCCGATCACACTGGCAGGAAACCATGAGTGCAGAGAGTTGGGGTTTCCCACCAAGAGCTCCGTGATCTCTAAGGGCAGCCAAACCAATCCTCAAGATTTGAGTTCTCTGCCGTAGAACGGGGTCAAAGAGATTTTCTCACAGAAAAGTGTGAACACCCACCAAAAACAGGTAGCTAAGCCTTCAGTGGCACCCAGCTGGGCCGAAGACTGATACCTCTCGTAGTTTCTTAGGAATCAGTATCCCATAGGGTAGCAGTTACTCACCTGGGCCCAATCAGCAGCCCCACAAAGTTGATTTCTGGATATTCATCTTGTGGAATCATTACTTTATCGCTCACCCGTGTTGCTGGAGGTCTAAAAGAAACAAGACTCACAGATTCCGCACTGTTTTCAGAGAGGACACAAATAACCCACAGCTCTTCCAGAACCAACCTCACTACCACGTATTAACCACGCAGGACTTGAGGCTAAGAAGTGCGACATTACCACCAGAACAGTTCTACTCGTACAGATCACGTGTGACCTGTACAAATCCTTGGCCTGGACAACCCAGCCCCTCTGCTTACTTGTAATCTGCAGGTGGCTTGAAATCAGGGTTGAGGGCAACCATCTCGGTGATGAGGTTGTGTCGCTCCTCTTCAAGCTTTTTGCGGGTGCGGAACTCGCGGGTGTTAAGCCGCTTCCCCTCACTATTGTAGATGGGCTCAGGGGAAGGGGACCTGTGGGAAACAGACCACCGTTACTGCTCTGCCTTCACTTTTCTCATCCCACATGGGCTAAAATTAGTCTTCCCCAGCCCCTCTGCCTCTCAGACCCTAACACAACACTCTTCGGAGGAACCGACCATAACGTGTGCTACTCAAGATCGTGTGGAATGGGGAGATGAAAGCTGGCTTAGCATTAGGGGGACTGGGGTGTGTGTGAGAAAGGAAAAAAAAAGGTCTTGCTTCTAAGTGTTGAGAAGAAAAAAGTCTGCCCCTCTGGGGGAAAATATGTGGACTGTAGATGGCAAGGACAGTACCATCCTCTGGAGTCTTCTTGCCAAATATGGATTTTTCATTTAAAAAAACTATACAGTATTACAACTTTGTGAACCACGGAAACCCCAAGTTTAGGCAAGATGTGAACTCTGGCAGAGCTCGTGCCCTATCAGGAAGAGTGTCTGCGCCCCTGCCACATAGTAAGGATGAGCTCTTTAACCCAATGCCACTGGGACTCAAGGCTGCTGCAGCTACTTGGCCCCACAATGGAGAGAGATGGTTCAAGGCTTCGTCTCTGCTTTTCCTTCAATGGCCTGGCTGGCTGTGTCCAAGGCCCAGGAGTCAACCTGTTTTCTGGCTGTTCGAGGTTGGGGAGTCTGGGTAGAGAAGAACGTTAACGTGCTAAAGCAGCTTCTGCTAGAGGCTGCGAGTGCAGGTTTGCTCAAGTACTGGTCTAGGGTCTGGACCTGCAAACGGCAAGGGGAAAACCTAGGATTCTCCACCAATGTTTACAAGTCCAGAAAGCAGATTTTCTCTCTCTCATTTTTTTTGAGTAAAATGCTGTTGCTACAAGTAAAAAATAGTAATGATAAAATGGTCAGTTTACCACAGCTGGATTTTGCGGTAAGAAAAAAATAGAAGTTACGCTCCTAGAATTCTGAGTTGAAATTACAAAAAGGACCATAGCTTGATATTCTGAATGAAAATTTAGTAGCAGCTGCAAGAAGGGAAGAGACCATGTGGATCAGGTTATTAAAAAAACATCCTGAAAGTAGTCAAGACTCCTATAACCCTTGGTTTAGTTGAGAGAACCTTGCCTAGTTGGAGAGCAAGGACTGAACTCGGCTGCTCCCACTGTCTTCAGCCTAAAGGGAACCATGTCACACCACGTTACACACACGATGGAATAAAAGGTCAGGTTTGTTCATGGCTAATGACGGCTAAATGACACCTCCGTTTCTAGCATTTATATGAACTGTTAACACAATCCAGTAATGGTGAACAAAAACAAACATACCCCAGCTCATTAGACTATCATCTTATACATTTAAGTCTACGAGATATTTTCAAAACATTTTTAACTGTGCAATTTAAGCAACATCAAAATAGCATAGTGGCTTAATATTGAGAAGACACCTTCTTAGGAAATAACCTTAGTAAAGGTACGAAAACTCATGCAGTTCCCTCCAACCTGGGCTCAAAAGCAAAACCAATCAGGCATTAGGCCCTCTTTCAAACTGAATACAGGGAGAAAAAAAACTGCTCTGGTTTTATTTCTGACATGATTGACATTTCTAATTCCCACCCCGTAGCTGTCTAGAATTAAGCATTTCTGGCTAATCAACAAAACAAGGTTTACCAGTACCAAATTGGTCATTTAAAAGCCTCACAAAACAGTTTAATCTCTTCCCAAATTGTTGATGTGAAAAGGCAAAAGCTAATATTCTAGAGGTTAGATTGGCCCAACTTCTTCACTTCAAATCATATATATCAACTAAGCTCTAATCCTGTTTCTCCAGGAAGCAAAGGTTTGTTAAAAATTCAACCTTTTGAGAATTGCCTGGTAACCTGTTAGACATATTATTAAAGGGAAAAAGGCCAAAAAAGCACTATACAGTTGTGGTCTACAACCTACAATGCAAATCTTTGGGGGGAAAAAAAAAATGAAAAAAAAAAAAAAAAAAAAAAAAAAAAAAAGTATATATAAAACACAACACATCCCTCCAACCGAAATCTACAGGTAAAAAAATTACTAAATTTCATTAAGTAAAATTAAAGAGCCCATATGGAGAGATTAAGTTAATTTGTTCCCTGCAAAGGGCAGCAGAAAGATGCGAAAGTGCGTGGCTTCTAAAACCATTACATCATCTTCCTGATTTAACAAGCCATTAACTGGGTAATAAAAGCTAAAAACACTACTTTTTAAAGTGAAAATGTTTTCAATTATGCTGCATGCATTAAGAGCAATTTCACAGAGAGGGAGGCATACTGCCCTCCTTAAATGGACCAGATTTTAGCTGTTCAAAGTTCAACCAGCCAATTCCTGGTTAAAAAGTTCATTTTCCTCAGACTTTTTACTTTTCAAAGGTGAGAGAAATTATAAACTGAAAGGACGTGACCATAGTTGTTTGAAGACCACACTCTTTAAAAAAAAAAAAAAAGTAATTTAGGGTTGGTTGCTAGCCTTCCCAAAACAGGCGAGATTATTGTGGCCCCTCCCAATACCCCCAGGCAATGGCCGAGGCAGGAAAATTCACTGGCAGTGAAGGAAGCTGGTTAGAAATCTCATCTACTTTAAAACCATCTCAAAACCGGGAGCAGGAAGACTGCAGCAAAGAGCTAACCAGAGAGCTTCTGGTCTGCTCAAACTCAGTGATGCTCAAAAAGTATTCTTAATCCCTGCACCCATGTACCTGTGAGAAAAGCTCTACCCCCTCGGCTTTCAAGCCAAGCAGTTACTGAAAAGGCTGGTTAACGGGCCACCTCACTGTCCCTATGGGCGGGTAAGTCAGGTGAAAATCTGTATATGCTTACCAACTGGAAACCAGGTGTCCATTTTCCCGTTAACTTTTTATTCTGCTAGTAATTAAGTTCCACTCCAATTCTCTAACTGACCACTGACCATACAGATTGCTAATCAAACCCTAGGCCCCAGAATGGTCAGAGTATTAGCAGTCGACCCACTAGATTTCATTGAACTGACACAACATGTTGCCACCAGTAAAACGTATTGAGAAAAAGGTAAAAGCGTTACTGTCAGCTGGTTAAAACTGTTTCCCAACCTGTCCTCAGGGTTAGGGGGGATGCCCAGGTCTCCTGTGCGCAGTTTACGAGTCAGGTCTTCTATCTGCAGTTGCACTGGAAGAAACCAGGTTAGGAAAGAAAAAAAAAGGATGGAAAAAAGACAATGTTACCAAAAAACATCTCAAATCTCAACAACAAGCATGAAGAACTCGGAGACTTTGAAAGGGACGATTGATCAGTGAACACATTGAGGCAACCCCCAGCCACCTACCGGCAGGAGTCCACTTACATCTACAGGGATTTTTCACTTCAAAATGGTTATCACTTAAGGAAGCAAACAGTTTGCTGGAAGAGGGGTTAGCGGTATAGACTGTCCCCTAAGGCTAACATCAAAGCAGTTACCAGGAGTCTCACCTCTCCCGCCCCACCAAGGCTTGCTAGACAATTGGCACCCAGAACAGACCAGGCATGTCATCACCAACACCCTGTTCCCAACCAAATTACTTTGAGGGTAAGACTCTTGAGCGTTTATGTTTCTTCATTAGATATTAGGCATAGCCCAAAATGAAACCCAATTAACGTGGGACAAGGAAAAATACCAGCTGAGCAAAGATCATTTTCATTGATACCAGGTTCAAAATTCCTTAAACACATAAGACATTGAATAACCAATTCGACAGCTCTTCAAGTGCCCGTTATACAGTCTCTCTGTTCGACCAGACCCGTATTATTAAGGATCTCCCGATACCTGTTACTTTTATTCCAGTCTGAGGTGACACTCCATATACCTTAATAAACCAGTAACCGTGAAACGTTAAGAAGTCTGTTCTCAGACTTGCTCCTTGTGAGGGGAGTAAAAGCAGGGGAGGTAGAAAATAGAAAGTGTGGGTCAAGGAGAGTGTGTGTGGCCCTCGGACCTTGACAAAAGGAGGCTGTATGTGAAAGAGAGAGAGGGTTTCACCAAAGGTCAGTGACTCCAGGGAAATGCTACCCAGTGACTTAAGATAGTGGCAACTGGAGAGCCAGATCACGGCCTTCAGCGCGCTGAAGAACCACCTGTTTTTCTTACCTTCGTGGCATCTGAGAGTTGTGAGCAGGCACCTCTAGTGAGGGCAAGTCTTACTGGGTTGGGTTAAAGCTGAGCTGGCTCCAAAATAGGATTACTGCAAGTCTAACCCCAGACAGCCTTCTAATTTTAAATACATCCCACAGGGCTCTACCACACACCATTCCACTCCAAAGAACTGGAAACCCCCATTCCCATCAAGAGAAGATAGTGGGGGTATTGTACAAAGCAGTGTGTACCGTGAGAGACAGAAGAATTAAGATATATGGCTCACTAGCCTCTTCTATGCCAGAAAATCTCTGACTTGGCAGTGAAGTACTAAGGTCAAGGACTCAAGGCGGAAGTCCGCTGCAGTATGGCAGGCAGCCCTGACTGAACTGTAGGCATGCGGGCTCTGACCCGAGGAAATAACTGGTACTTAAAGGGCTCATTCTTGGAGCCGAGGTCTACATAACCTTTGACTCTTTCCACTTTTCTTACAGCTAGAGACACCCTCAGGGCTCAGTACATTAGCTCCCTGCACAGAAGAGGACTGGAGGCCTAGAGAGGAAGTCTGATTTGCCCCGAGTCTGCTTGTGTTCTTGGAATGTCATTCTACTAAGGACATTTCCACAAGGTTGTAAAGACCCAGGCCGATCTAATGAGACAAGGGGGTGGGTGGAAGCAAATTGGAACAGCGGGGAAAGAAGAAATATTAGTACTATGAAAACAACATAAACCATTCCAACACCTCAAAACCTCTCAGCAATACGATCCTCAAGAATAACACATGCCAGCCTTGAAGCTTTTTATCTGTGAAGGATACAGCCTCAGAGGCCTAGGCGGCCTTTGCCCTAATTTACTCCAAAGGGGTTGTTTATTTAGTTAGTAGGAAATGTTTATCAAGCGAACTTTTTGGACACAGCTGCAGATACATGAATAAAGGTAAACTTGCATTAAAAACCTTGTATTTAAAAAAAAGGTAATTTTGAGGTTAACTTCATTTACACTGTGGACAATTATCGTTCATTCTTGAAATATCGCAACAGTTACGATCTTTTATCCTACCACTCATTCCATATCCAAATAGTACCCCTTTCCCAGCAGAATTCTTTGACAATAGTAAAAGAGCCCTCGTTTTAAGACAGCTCTCCAAAGACCAAACCAGAAAAGATGCTGAAGGAAAGGTTAAATTCAACAAAATGGTAAAAAGGGGTGCACTGTTCAACACTTTCAGGACCACTCTTTGATTAAACTGAGTTTTTCTTTTCAGAAAGTACCTATAAAAAGTAAAAGACCACATTTGAAGGGGAGGGAGGAATGTAAAATGGTGAAAGGCCATGCTGTGAAAAAGGTACTCCGTTTATAATACCTGCAGTGTTCTCCACTGGGGCCGTGTCCAGAGAGGCAGAAGACACTCACCTCACCAACTGGCATTGAGCAGCAGCTGAAAAGGGCAGGGTGGGGTGGGGTGCTAGACCGGGCACTGCCCTCACTAAGCGGGTCCCTCTACCTTCCTGGCACTCATGGAGAACACTGCTATTACGGAACAGACCCAAACAAGGAGCTCGAAATGCAGGACTTGAGAGAGTAAAAACTCATGGGTTATGTTACAATCGTGAAATTACACCTGACCATACCTCATCTCAAAAGAACAAGACTTTAAGGTCTCAAACTTATGACACATTAAACGTTGCTCAGAATAAACCGTTAACCATCTGAAAACGTATTTGGATGCAGAACGTGTATTTACCTATATAAGCTCTTTCTTGTTCCCGAGTAAGTCCAGGGGGGATGACTGTTGGCATTCCTGGAATCACTGTCTTCTGTTCCATGGTATCTTGGTTCCAGCGGCTCCTCTTTCGCTTCTTACTTGGGAAGTCTAAAGGCAGATAAAGTCCATCAAATGCAAATATAAACCAGCAAATTAACTACCAACAGGCAGTTCAGGATACTTATGGTACTAGACACAACCTCGCAGACTGGGAAACTGAGAGCTTGACCTAAAATGTAAGTGGCAAAAAATGAACACAAACTGGAGCAGTCACAGACAAATGGCCACCACAAGGCTACCTGGTTCTGGATCCGAAAAGGTAACATTTCACATTTATAACACATATCCAAGAAAACCGCAAAGTATGTGAGCAAGCAAACACATCTTCATGCCTGAAGTTTCAGATACATGACATCAACCACGATTGTGTGAAAAGCCCCAGGGGAGACAAGGTATACCGAATAATCAGACCTTGGCAAAGCAAGACCCGGGAAATTGCTGTTTCTTCGCACCTCCACTCCCCACCAGTCACCTTTCCAAATAGGCCAGAACACAACCAAACCTATGATTTACTAACTGAAAAAGCCCAGTTCTTCAACAAGATCACTTTTTTTCTTCAGAAATTTAGCCAACATAAGGATTCAATTTTCCCCGCCAACTTGACAATTAACATCTGAACTCCTAGGGAATGGATCAAAGGTCCGACAAAGAGAAAGGTATACAATAGCAGCCAAAGTCTCCTCCGAATCAGAGGCATAAACTCCCTACACATCTGGTACCCGCGTCAGTTCTAACTCCCCCGCCCCCCCCCCCCCCCCCCCCCCGGGAGGAAGCCCCAAAAAGGAGGCTTATCAGACTTCTCTAAGATAAATGGAGCTAAGGAAAAAAAAATTTCTCCCTCCAGAAGTGCATCAGACCCAACCATAACCTGAGGATTTTCGACCTCTTTCTTTCACCGTAGTGAAAACCTTGCCTTACTATAGGGGGGAAAAAAGCTACAGTTGCTATTTTTCTGCATTTTGGACTTATCTAGAAACAGGAAGGAGGTGCTCCACGTCATCAGTAGACCCTTTCAGGCCCTCCTGACATGTACTCCCACCACCCCGTCCGCCGAATCAACCCACTCGACATCCCTCTCCTATACGAAGGTCCAGAGAGCGACACAGACCCCGGCCAGATTATAGTCGGGCCACAAAGCGCGGCCGCCACACTGCGCCTGCGCCTCCGCTCTCTACCCACCCCACCCCGCCCTTTCAGCGCGCGTGCGCACTCGGGGCCCGAGAACCGGGCCGCGCGCCCCGTGGCGCCTCCGCCCGGGGCCTCCCCGTGCGCGCGCGCGCCCCTGCCGCGTGCAGCCACCGTCGCCGCCGCCGCGCGCCCCTCAGGCGGCCGGGCCCGTCCGCGCGACGCCTCTCGCGCTCTCTCGGCCCGACTCACCTCCTCCGCCGCCGGCCGGGCCCGGCTGCTGGTCCTGACGGGGCGGCTGGGGTGGCGGCGGCTGCGGCGGCGACACGCGCTGGTAGAGCGGCGGCGGAGGGGGAGGCTGCGGCGGCGGGTACGAGGAGCCCGGGGAGGGCGGCGGCGGCGGCGGCTGCTGGGGAGGCGGGGGCGGCGGCGGTGGCGGCGGCGGCAGCGCCGCGAAGGGGAAGGCCGCGGTCAAGGCCCCCACCGAGCCCACGGGCGGGGGTGGCGGCGGCCCGGGCACCAGCAGCCCCGCCCCAGGCCCGGGAGCAGGCGGTGGCCCCGGCTCGAAGCCCCCTTTGGGCCCGGAAAGGGGGGGAAGGCCGGGGGGGGGCCAGCTTACCCAGCGGCGTGGCGTTCGCTCCGGTCGCCATGGCGCCCCCCGGGGACCGGCACCGGCGGCTCCTTTTAGGCGGCGGCGGCGGCTTCTTCTTCGCGAACCTTCCGGGGGGAGGGGACCCGACTGCGCTGCCGCGGAGCGCGCCGAGCCCGTCCTCTCACGCGGCGGGCGGCGGCGGCGCGAGACGCACAAAGAGGGAGGAGAGAGGGCGCCGCGGGGGCGGGCCGGGGGCGACGGGTCCGAGGCCTGGATTGGGCCGAGCCGAGGCAAGGGGGTCGGAATCGGCGGCCTGCGATTGGTGGAGCCTTGGCCCTCCTCGATGCACGCTGGGATTGGCCGGACCGTTAGGGCAGGCGAAGAAATGGCGGCCGAGCCTGGCGAGCTGGGAGGTGGCGCTGCACGCACTTCATTTGTTACTGCGCGAACTGAGCTCGGAGTCCAGAAAGGAGGGGGATAGGGTGGGGCAAACTGTGACGAGGGAGCAACGGGCTTTCTCATTGGCTGACGCTGGTTGAGTCCATCATTCTCGGTTGCGTCGTAGTGTCATGGGATTGGCTGTCGCTTGTTCGATTTTTTTTTTCTCTACTCCCCTCCCACGGGGAGCAGCTTCGCTGGGATTTAGCGAGAGGTCGCGGCGGTACCCAGGCCGAACGAGATTTGCCGCCGGGGAGGAGTGGAGCAGGACGCGCATGCGTAGACGGGCCAAAGCTTCCTCTCCGCCCTTCGCTTCACGGTCGACCGCGGGGTATGGCGCGGAAGCCCTAAGTGACGTCAATTCTCGATTCCCATGGTAACCCGGAACCGAGGGACGGGGGAGGGGCCGGCGCGCGTCCGTAAACCGGATCCGTTGACGCGCCGCAGGTAAAAAGGGACTTCCTGTTTTCTTAAAAAAAAAAAAAAGGAAGACAAAATAAAGGGTGTAAAATAGTATTTGTGAAGGATCAAAGCAGTATCTGAGCTTAACTGGGTTGGGGGTTGATTACATCATCTTAAAATCATATAATTTTGAAAATAGTGGGGAAACTTGTAAACGAGGTTGAAGAGGAACTTGTTTTTCAGACAATAGGAACATACAAGACATAATGACACAAAGTGATTTTGTTGTGGGAATAGAGACTGGAAATAGATTCCCCATATGTAAGTAGATTCAGTAAAGAAGAAATTGAGCAAACAAATGGTATAGGGTCCTGAATTAAACAATAATACAGACCTAGAATACTATGTAGGCGACTGTCAGGGTCATCTAGTGGTAGAGACTTAGGGAAACAAGAAACTCAGACTAATAAAAGATATACTTGATCGCCAAAGAAACTAAAACTGTATGATAAGGGCGCCTGGGTGGCTCTGTTGGTTAAGCGACTGCTTTCAGTCAGGTCATGATCCTGGCTGGAGTCCCGGGATCTGGATCAAGGCCCACATTGGGCTCCCTGCGTTGCCTCTCCCTGTGACCCTCCCGCTTCTCAAGCTCGCTCGCTCGCTCTCAAATAAATAAATATTTTTTAAAAAACTGTATGATAGGGGCCCCTGGGTGGCTCAGTGGGTTGAGCCTCTGCCTTTGGTTCAGGTCATGGTCTCGGGATCCTGGAATCGAGACCCGCATCGGGCTCTCTGCTCAGCGGGGAGCCTGCTTCCACCTCTCTCTCTGCCTGCCTCTCTGCCTGTCAAACAAATAAAAATCTTAAAAAAAAAAAAAAAAAGAAACTAATATGCAAAGAAGTCTTAAAAACTAGTTAGAAAAAAAAGACAAAAAGACAAAAACAATGGAAAATGAGCCAAGACTGAATAGGCTAGTCTCAGAAGAGCAAATCCAAATAGCAAAAAAACATGAAACCACACCAGCCCCCGCCCTCTGCAGGGAAATGCAAATTAAGGTGATAATGAGGAATCCCTTTATATAACCATCAAAATAGCAAACAACAAATGTGCTAACACTACTGAGAATTTCTTTTTTGGAAAGCATCCTGTCATCTATTAAAACTATCCCTTTCAAGAAAAATTAAAAATAAGCCCTTTCAATATATTAGCCCCACTTCTGGGAATCTGCCCTAACACAAGGCATGTGATTACTAATGTAATGTGTTCATGGACTTCTACTGCCTTTACTGCAGCATTCTCTGTAGTAGTGAAAATCTTGAAACAAAGTGAGTTTCCTTTAATAAGTGAAGGGTTAGGGGCACCTGGGTGGCTCAGTCCTTAAGCGTCTGCTTCGGCTCAAGTCATGATCCCAGGGTTCTGGGATTGAGCCCCACATCGGGCTCCCTGCTCAGCGGGAAGCCTGCTTCTCCCTCTCCCACTCCCCCTGCTTGCGTTCCCTCTCTCACTGTGTCTCTATCAAATACATTTTTTTAAAAAAATCTAAAAAAAATAATAATGAAGTGTTCAGCAAACTGGAATCCCTAACCAGGATTATTAGGCAGACTTGAAAATCAGTTAATCCATGCCACGAGGGACTTCTGTGCTGTCATTAGATAAAAAAAAGCAGAGAAATGTATATTCCATGATCTTGTTTTTGTAAAACCCCATGTATGTGCACATGTTCATGTCCGCATTTGATTACCTGAGGATAGACAAAGCTATAGAAGGGTATACAGCCCATGTTATTAGCGAAGACCTTGGAGAGGAAACAGGTTACCTGGACATTGTTCAGTATGTTTTAAGAACTCAATGTATTTTTATTTATTTTTTATTTTTTTTTATCTGACAGAGATCACGGCAGAGAGGGAGGCAGAGAGAAAGAGAGAGGAGGAAGCAGGCTCCCTGCTGAGCAGAGAGCCCAATGCCGGACTCCATCCCAGGACCCTGGGATCATGACCTGAGCTGAAGGCAGAGGCTTTAACCCACTGAGCCACCAAGACGCCCCTTTTTTAAAAAATGTGCTTCATGGGGCGCATGGCTGACTCAGAGCACATGACTCTTGATCTCAGGGTTGTAAATTGGAGCCTCATATTGAGTGGAGAGATTACTTAAAAAAGAAAAATCTTGGCACCCCTGGGTGGTTCAGTCAGTTAAGTGTCCAACACTTGACTTCCACTCGGGTCATGATCTCAAGGTCATGAGATCAAGCGCAGCACTGGGCTCTGCACTCAGCAGGGAGTCTGCTTGAGGATTCTCTCTCCCTCTGCTCTTCCCCGCACCCCACCCCACCCCCCAACCCCGTGCTCACACTTTACATAGTTCTCATTCTCAATAAATAAATATCTTAACTAATATTACACTGTGTGTTAACTAACTAGAATTTAAATTAAAAATTAGAAAAAAATAGGGCGCCTGGGTGTCAGTTGGTTGAGCGACTGCCTTTGGCTCAGGTCATGATCCCGGACTTCCAGGATCAAGTCCCACTTCGGGCTCCCAGCTCCTTGGGGAGTCTGCTTCTCCCTCTGACCTTCTCCTCTCTCGTGCTCTCTCTCTCTCTCATTCTCTCTCAAATAAATAAAATCTTTACCAAAAAAAATTAGAAAAAATAAAGACGTTAAATAAAAATAATAAAGTATGCTTCATCCTTTTACAAAATTTACAATCCTATTTTTTTTTAAAGATTTTATTTATTTATTTGACAGAGAGAGAGAGATCACAAGTAGGCAGAGAGGCAGGCAGAGAGAGAGGAGGAAGCAGGCTCCCTGCGGAGCAGAGAGCCCGATGCGGGGTTCGATCCCAGGACCCTGAGATCATGACCTGAGCCGAAGGCAGCAGCTTAATCCACTGAGCCACCCAGGCGCCCCACAATCCTATTTTTTTAACATATAACTGTAAACATAAATGCATTGATAGGAAAATACCAAATTTCTTTTTTCTTTAAGATTTATTTATTTGAGGGATGCCTGGGTGGCTCAGTGGGTTAAGCCTCTGCCTTCGGCTCAGGTCATGATCTTGGGGTCCTGGGATCGAGCCCCGCATTGGGCTCTCTGCTTAGCAGGGAGCCTACTCCCCCCTCTCTCTGCCTGCCTTTCTGCCTACTTGTGATCTCGCTCTGTCAAATAAATAAAATCTTTTTAAAAAAAGATTTATTTGAGAAAGAGAGATGAGTAGAGGGAGGAGCAGAGGGAGAAAGAGAATCCTGAAGCAGATTCTCTGCAGAGTACGGAGCCGGACACAGGCCTCCATCCCAGGGTCCTGGGATCACGACCTGGGCTGAAATCAGAGTCAGATGCTTAACCAACTGCGCCACCCAGGCGCCCTGGAAAATCACCAAATTTCTAATGGCAGTGGGATCTCAGATAGTTTTTTACTTTTTTTCTCCTATTTCTGTATGTTCTGTATTCTACTTGAAATTTTTTATGCTGAGCAAGTATTTGTATAATAAAAATGAAGCTAATATTATGGACAAGAAAGGAAAAATACAAGCTGTTCAAATCATCTGTTTGAAAATGAAGGAAAAGTTAATTTATTCAGTAAATACAATTTCTGTGGAGGAGGAGAGAAAGGAGTCATTCAATGTGTGAGCAACTGTTGAGTGCAAGACAGGTTGGTGGGTACCAGAGTAAATGACACACAGTTCCTGCCTTCCAGAAAATCAGTCTTGTAAAGGAGAAAGACAAACGCACAAATGAAAATGTACTGTGTTTTCTTAAGATTTTATTATTTTTTAAAATATTTATTTATTTATTTATTTGACGGAGAGAGAGACACAGTGAGAGAGAAGGAACACAAGCAGGGGTAGTGGGAGAGGGAGAAGTAGGGAGCCCAGCAGGGACCCCAACACAGGGCTTGATCCCAGAACCCTGGGATCATGACCTAAGTCAAAGGCAGACACTTAACGACTGAGCCACTCAGGTGCCCCAAGACTTTTTTTTTTTTTTAAGATTTTATTTATTTATTTGATGGAGATTACAAGTAGTCAGAGAGGCAGGCAGGCACAGAGGGAGGAGGAAGCAGGCTCCCGCCAAGCAGAGAGCCCGATGTGGGGCTTGATCCCAGGACCCTGAGATCATGACCTGAGCCAAAGGCAGAGGCTTTAACCCACTGAGCCGCCCAGGCGCCCCTCCAAGACTTTGTTTTTGTGTAATCTCTACTACTGTGATGGGGCTTGAACCTACAACCCCAAGGTCAAGAGTCACATGCTCCTGGGCTCCTGGAAGAGGAGCTCCTGGTCCGAAGAGGACTGGAATTCAGTCCATGCCACTTTCTGGCTGAGGGCCCTCAGGCTAACTCTTCCCAGTTTTGAGGCAAGTTGGAGCCTTACAGAGACCCAGGCCAGCCATCCACCAGCGAGCAACTAGGGAAGTAATTGAATCTCTCCATGCCTCAGTTTCTTTTTCTGCAGAGCGCAGACATGGACACTGCCTCTCCAGGGTACTGTGCTGATTCAGTGAGATCAGAGAGCACTGTTGCTTTGTCTGGGATACTTCTTGAGCTACAGCGGCAAGAACTACATGCAAAAAAAAAAAAAAAAGAACTACATGCAGATTTCCGACACAGATGCCTCCCGGTTTTCTACAAGGCTGCAGTACAATTAAAAAAAAAAAAACAAACGATATAACTTGTCTTTGTCCCAAGATCCTGGCACAGCTTCAAAAACCCTTAGGATTTCCTGAGTGATAAGACCATCCTTCCTTATTCATAACAAGCCCCTTTGGACCATGACTGAGTTAAAGCTAACAGGTGACTCACTGCCATCTCTGAGAGCCCTGGGATAGCTTTAGGATCACAGGGTCCAGGGAGCCCCTGCATCGGGCTCCCTGCTCAGCAGGAGAGTCTGCTTCTCCCCTTCCCTCTGCCTCTTACGCCCGCTCATGCTCTCTGTTTTCTTTCATCTAAATAAATAAAATCTTAAAAAAAAAATAAAATGAAACTCTGAACAATGATGTTTGGAGAGCTTCTGGGCTGGTGAACAGACTGATGTGACAGGACGTGGTACATACCCTCATTCCGCAGGGACGTAATAAGCTTCTGGATTCAGGACCCTTCCAGACCTCACTGCGTTTCTTCCTCTCGCTAGTCATTTGTGTTCTCTATAATAAAACAGCGATCGTAAATGCAGTGCGTCCCCGAGTTGTGTGTGTCATCCTGGCAACTTTCTGAGCCTGAAGGGCGGGCGGTTGTGGGAACCCTGGATTTATTTGCAGCCAGGTTGGACAGAAGTGTGGGAGTAACCTGGAGCCCCAGGACTTAAGGCTGAATTTCCTTCACCTGTGGGGTCTTCACCAACTCAGGGTAGTTCATTGTCAGAATTGAATCGGATTGTAGGACATCCGATTGGTGTCAGAGAATTGCTGTTGGAATGTAAAAGGTACAAAGTCCCAGCCTTCCTACTGATCTTCGGCATTTTCAGTCTCTTAACTCTGCCTCCGACAGTTCAGAACCCCCAGCCGCTGGCACGACTGGTTAGTGGTGTCGTGTGCTAGCTGACACGACCGAAGGAGCCAGTCCGTGGCGGTTTGCCTCCGTGTCCACACTTTGGAGAGCCCCACCCGTGCTTCCACGACATGAGTTAGGAATAGTGTCTACTGTGGACTGGGGGAACCACTGTGCACTAAGAACTTTTCATAATTTTGTTTTTCCTGGAAAAGTATGTTTATTTACCACTTCCTGTTAAAGGTGACTTGAACCATGGAGAGGAAAGTAGTGGAAATTGTGACTTAGGTACACAGATTAGAAATAACAGGATAATAGGTATATGCAAAGCACGTATCGGATCAAGGACTTTCCAGGCTCTTCGAAACTCAGCAAGAAGACAACCTTACTTTTTTTTTTTTAATTTTTTTAAAAGATTTTTATTTATTTATTTGACAGACAGAGATCACAAGTAGGCAGAGAGGCAGGCAGAGAGAGAGGAGGAAGCAGGTCCCCGGCTGAGCAGAGAGCCTGATGCCGGGCTCGATCCCAGAACCCTGGGATCATGACCTGAGCCGAAGGCAGAGGCTTTAACCCACTGAGCCACCCAGGCGCCCCCAAACTCACTTTTTTATACAGATTTTTTAGAAGATTTTTTAATTTATATGCCAGAGAGAGAGAGCACGCACAAGAGTACATAAGCAGGGAGAGAGGTAGCCAAAGGGAGAAGCAGCCTCCCTGCAGAGCCAGGAGCCTGATGCAGGGCTTGATCCCAGGACCCTGGATCATGACCTGAGCTGAAGGCAGACGCTTAATGACTGAGCCACCAAGCGCCCCTTCTTTCTTCTTTTAAGTAATCTCAACACACAATGTGGGGCTCAGGGCACAACCCTGAGATCAAGAGTCACACACTGCACTGACCGAGCCAGACAGGCGCCCAGAACACTCTTCCAAAGTTGTAGATGGTAGAGACGCGCGGGAAAATGCTCATCAGTCACGAAGGAAATGCAAATGCAAACCACCGGGAGGTTCCACGACGCATCTGTTCGACTGGCTAAAATGAACCAAGACCGACCATACTGAGTGTTGCTGAGGAAGTGGCGAGGTTAGAACTGTCCTGCCTTGCTGGTGGGAATGCCAAATGAAAATGGTACAACCGCTCCGGAACAGTTTCGCAGTTTCTTTAAAAAATTCAACCACGTTTCACCGCATGCTCTAGCCCTTGTACTCCAAAGTATTTACCCAAGAGAAATGAAAGGATACGTCCACGCACAGGACACAGACACATACGTGAATGCTCATAGCAGTTTCATTTGTAATGGTCCCAAACCGGAAAGAGCCTCAGTGTCCAGCAGGTGACTAGCCAAACAGACTATGGCACATCTGTGAAATAATAGACTTGTACTTGGAAATGGAAAAGAACGGTTATGAATGCAACGACATGGGTGGACAACACGGGTGAATCTCAGATAATTTGCTTAGTGAAAGAGGCCGAGAAAAAAGCGTATACTGTACGATCGTGTTTATATACATTCTGAAAAACGCAAATTCATCTATAGTGATGGAAAGCAGTTCAGTGGATAGGATGAGCAGGAGGGCAGGGTTCCAAAGGCGCGGGGGAAACGGGGTGGTGGTGGTTTCCCAGGTGTATACATGTGTCCTCATCAGAGAGTACTTTTTCAATTCATGCGGTATATCGGATACCAGTTTTCCCTCAATAAAGCTGGCTTTTAAGGTGTTTTTTTTTTTCGAAAGCTTTATTTCTGTGAGAGAGAGTGTGTGCACGTGCACGGAGGTGAGGAGCGGAGAGAGAGAATCTCAAGCAGATTCCCTGCTGCGTGCAGAGCCTGACCGGACCCAGGATTCAATCTCACAAACCTGAGATCACAACCTGAGCCAAAACCAAAAGTCAAACACTTAACCAACTGTGGCATCCAAGTGCCCCTTTAAGATCTTTTCTTTAATGTCATTTTTTTAAAGATTTTTAAAGGATTTTTAAGATTTTAAGATTTTCCAGAGAGAGGGGAGAGCACACAAGTAAGGGGAGCAGCAGGCAGAGGGAGAATCAGGCTCCCTGCTGAGCAAAGAGCCTGCTGCAGGGCTCGGTCCCTTGACTCTGGGCCTATGACCTGAGCTGAAGGGAGCCGCTTCACTGACTCAGCCACCCAGGCGTTGCTTTTATATTTAAGTAACCTCTACACCCAACATGGGGCTCAAACTCACAACCCTGAAATCAAGAGTCGCATGCTCTTGTGACTGAGTCAGCCAGTTGCCCCTCAATAAAGCTGTTTTAAGAAACAATAGAGGAAACTGGAGAGAGAGAGCGATCTGCCCATACTTCTACTCACAACACTGATTATTATAATCAGGAAAGGATTATCTTGGCTTTTTGTCTTTGTTTTTTAACCCATTACAAGGTTTTATATTTTGATTATTTTTTGAGTGACTATATTTTTAAGATTTTATTTATTTGACACAGAGAGAGAGATCACAAGTAGGCAGAGAAGCAGGCAGAGGGGGAGGGGAAGCAGGCTCCCCACTGAACAGAGAGCCTCGATCCCAGGACCCCGAGATCACGACCTGATCACGACCTGAGCCGAAGGCAGAGGCCCAACCCACTGAGCCACCCAGGCACCCCTTGAGTGATTATATTTAAACTCACATTTTATTATATAGTTATCCGATACATATACAAAAGGACGTTTGGCACCTTGTCTGAGTTAGCAACCGACATACATTGAATGCCCACCAACCCATCCCCCAACCTGAGAACCAAGATTGGACCCAAACCCTTGCAAACTCCTGGGGTCCTTCCTCCATCGCGCTTCTACTCGCCTGAGACCATCATCTTGAATTTTGTACTTTTTCTTTCCCTGATCGAATAGAGTCGTAGCCAATGTGCCTGTCTCACCAGACAAGAAATGGTTTCCTTTTGCTGGTTTTTTGAGCTTTTGAAAATGCGACCATACTGTGTGGGAGTTTCATGCGATTAATTTATTTGAGTTTGCTGCTCAGTCTCGGAGGCTCCTCTGTGTTGTGGCATTCTGTGTATTTTACGGTATTTTCAATCCTCCCTGTGGCCCTGCAGGCCGACTTAGCATTTGCTCTATAGGGAAAACACAGCTCAGCGAGCGGGCCCAGCCCAGAACCACCTCCCGCCTGACCCTTCACTCAGATGCCGCGGGAGGACGCCCAGGCCCTCCCCACTCTGAAGTGCACATTTGGGTGGTCGCCTTGACCTCTGATCCTCACTTGGCTACCAGCCAGTTCCCAGGGTGCGTCTTCCACTTGCCCACAGAATGTCTCCAAGAGGCTGAGCTGCCCCATCTGGGAGGCTTCGCCCATCCTCTCGTTCTCACAAGAACAGACACCACCGCCCTGACCCAGCCCTGCCACTTCCAAAAAGTCACCTTACAGGACGCTCGAAGGCGCACGGTGGCACGGGCATGGCGTTTACTGCACAAGGATATTTATTGCAGTGTCCCATGTAACCTCAAAGTCGTAGCAACACAGTTATATCGGCAGGGATCTAATCGCAGTTAGTGAACAGGAGTCGTAGCCGAGCTATACGGGCGGAGCGCCCCTGGCCGTGACAACGACAAAGGTGGGCGGCGCCGACGATGGAAAGCTCTCCGGGACAGACTTTAAAAGGGTAAGAGCAGAACAGCGTGTGGAATAACGTTACTGCACATACAGAAGGGGGAGAAAAGTGAATCATATGGAACCGCTTAAATGCTTCCACGAGCATTCCCAAGTAACCGAGACCTAACTCAGTATATCTATTTTTTTTTTTTTAAATAGTGTGCCACGGACAAGGGCTACCTTCTTAAAAATACATAAATAAAATAACACTTTTAGTCTTTTCAGTGCAAATTCCTAGCCTCCTGGCCTTTCTTTGGCTTGTGGCCAGCCTGTGCTGCCAGTGACTACTTGGGTCCGTCCCCCCCCCCCCCCCCCCCCCCCCCCCCCCGGGCCCACGCCTCCCCCAGCCCCGACCTCCCACTTTTTGGCATGTTACACTCTCCACTGCCCCAAACCCCCTTTGCAGACCGTGGTGGCAGCCACAGCCTGGGGCAACCTGCCACAAGGTGGCGCTCTTTGCTGGCTGCTGCTTTGTTGGGGGCGGTGGGGGGGAGGGGTCCGTCCTCCCCGCTCTGGAGAGGCACCTGGGGTGAGGGTCAGGGACCTCTGCTCAGTGGGAGCTCACCTCTCCACCCCCAGCACTCCTCAACTCGGTCCCACATCTCCACCAAGAAATCTGGAAAATGGGAAGGTAGGGATCTATCACGTCCCTCCACATTTGGTCCATCAGACGTCCTCCAGGCAGGCACAGACCGTCAGAACTTGGAAGGTGCCTGTTACCCTCCTTCGGGTCTCAGGGAGACGGCAGGCGTGCTTGCCAATGTACAGCTCGGTCTCCCTCCCGGTCTGACAATCTATTTCAGCCAAAAACCCCTAGGAGTCAGAGCAGTCGGGGCTCTGCAGGAGGGTGGACAAGGGGACGACAGGACAACCTGGGACGGCCCGGGGGCCCCACCCACGTGCATCACCACCCAGGCGCATCCATTTATCAAATACCAGCAACCCACCAGGTGGAGAGAAATTCTTAATTCAAACACTTGCCTGTAATGGTTGGGGGGGGGGGCGCCCTGGCCTGAGGCTACGGAGCCCTCTAAGAGGAAAAAGTGCTAGAATGACAATGCAAAGCCCAAGGGCAGCCATGGGCAGACAGACGTACCCTTGAGACGCAGGCTCCGGCAAGGATCACTGCCTTCACTGGGAGCTGGTCCATGTCTTGGTACCAAGCCCTCTGCGAGCCCAGGGTGTGGCACTCAGGAGGCCGTCTGGGAGTACTTATGAAATGGACACAGGCTGATCTTCCCAGAGTCCAGCCTGCTGACGGTGCCCGTTCTTTGCAGTCGGCCTGGTAGAACACACTGATTCCTGGGCAGCAGCTGGGGGCAGGGAGGTAGCCCCAGATGTGGGCAGGGGACACAGCTCATAGCAGGCTGTGTCCATAGAGCAGTCAGTGGCTGGCCCTTCCCAGGCCCTGGCTGCCCGGTGAGATCCCGGGTGGGGCAGGGGTGCCCTGGCTGAGAATCCCTTCGTTAGGGGGCCTCACCCCACCTGCATGATTCCTGGGCCACAAAAGAGGCCTCACACATCAAAGCCGAGGGCTCATGCTGAGCAGGGGAGTCTGGGAAGACAGTACCCCTAAGATGCCTTCTGGGGACACTGGCCTCTCCATCAGCTCTGCCTAGCTCCCCCATGGGTGGCCCCCCTTTTCTGGTGCCACAGAGAGAGGAGCTGGAGGGAGGGAGGGGAGGAGGAAGGAGATGAGACCATGGGCTCAGCTCCCCCGCCAACAAAGAGGGATCAGTGGAGTAAAATCAAACCAGCTTTAATACCAATATAGTCTCTCTTTTAAATACCATGTTCCCCAGGACAGGGGGCAGGGGGCAGGCTCTTGGCAGGAAGAATGGAAAGGAAATGTAGAACAAAATGGAATGGGCTGCCTGGGCCTGCCCCCACCCTGCCCAGGGCCCTTGCCGCAGGGCCTCAGCTGCACACAGGGGAGGGGGAGGGGACAGCAGCTTCCTCTGGTCCAGTTCTGCGGGGGGCCCTGGGGTGGGCTCCCCTCTACTCCCCTCCGTAGTCCCAAAACTCTTCTCAGGATTATTTTTGCCCTTCAGGCCAGCACAGCCTGGGCTCCTCTGACCGGGGAGAGGTCCCTCTGCCTAAACGGACTGCAGCTAAGGCCTGGGGGCAGGGTGGGGGGATGGCAAGGTCAGACCCGCCCCCTCAGTAACTGCTCTGATGGCCGGTGAGGATGTAGAGGTTGCTGTGAGCCCCTGGGTTGTCGGTGGGAATGCTCTCGAGGATGATATCTCTGGAGACGAGAGAGAACCTGACGTGAGCAAGGCAGGGAAGACCTGTGCGCACATCCATCCCGCCGCAGGCGCATCCGAAGGGGAGGTCGGGGCACGGTGTCCTACCTGTGGGCCCCGAGCACCCGGAAGATCCTTGTCTCGTCTGTGATCTCCTGGGTCACCTGGGAAGAAAAGGGGCACTGAGGCCACCCCAGCAGGTCCTCTCCTAAGGGGCGGGGCCAACAGGGCCACAGGGTTGTGGGGGGGGACAGCCAGGATCCCGAGTTCCACTCACCTCATTGGTGTCCAGGCTACGGCCTTGCATCCCATGACTCCAGAAGGCCAGCACGCTGTCTTGCAGACAAACTAGGAGGCATCGGGCTGCCTCAGGCCTGCAGCAGCTCTGAGGACAGGCCCCCCCCCACCCCAGCCACACCCTGGGCCTGGGTCTGGGCCACAGAGGTTCTCTCGCAGATGGCAGGTGAGCCGTGGGGCTCTTGAGAGGGGCTGGAGCCTGCCCCCTCATCCAACTGCCCACCCCTGGCCCCACAGTCCGTGCTCCAGGCTGCGGACCTTCCCGGCCCCACCCGCATCCGGCTCACTCACCCACAGTCTCGATGGGGAAGTCAAAGGTCAGCACAGGCGCCAGTGTGGCCGTGGGCTCACCCAGCAGGTCGACAATCCTCACACAGCCTGTACAGGGAGAGGGCTGGTGGGTGCGAATGCGGTGGTCCCCTTCTGGGGAGGCGGACCGTCATTCACTTGGCTTCCCTCAGCCTCCCCGAAGCCCCTCCACTGCCCCCAGCCCTGACCTCGGGGGCACTCACGGTCAAAGCAGACTAGCACTGTGTCCCTGTCCACCTGGATCACCTGCTGGGCAGTGCCCGGGACGCCCTCTGCAGGCAGACAAGGGAGATGCACCCGGCTGAGCCGCTCCCCCTTGCTCCGGCCCGCCCGATGACCGGCTGTCCCCACAAGCACATTCCAACCCCACAGCAGTCTGACAGACGCCCACACGGGCCCGTGTGGGGAACTGAGGCTCAGAGTGGCTGAGTGACCCGTCTGCGGGCACCTAGAGAGGCAGAGGTGCGTCCCAGGAAGCCGGGGAGGGCAGGGTTTCTGGAGCCGGGAGAAGCACGGTGTGCGACTCTGCTGCCGTGTGACCGCATGTGTCTGAGCGGTCACACACTCTCAGCTCCCTCGTGTGAAACACAGGCAGGGCGATGGCGACCTTGTGGGGCCATCATGAGGATTAAGAATGAAGGCCTGGGGGCGCCTGGGTGGCTCAGTGGGTTAAAGCCTCTGCCTTCTGGCTCAGGTCATGATCCCGGGGTCCTGGGATCGAGCCCCGCATTGGGCTCTCTGCTCAGTGAGGAGCCTGCTTCCCTTCCTCTCTCTCTGCCTGCCTCTCTGCCTGCCTCTCTGCCTACTTGTGATCTCTGTCAAATAAATAAATAAAACATTAAAAAAAAAAAAAAGAATGAAGGCCTGTGTGGGAGGCCCCTGGCTCGGGACACAACTAGGCGTCAGTCCAGTGCTCCTGTCCTTCCTCTGGTGCCCGCCTTGCCCAGGCTGGTTCTGTCCCTGTGGCCCCTACCAGTCTCGGTCAGGCTTTTCTCAGCTGCCAAGCCCGGGGTCTCATTGAAACCTTTTAAAGAAGCCCGGCTGGAGGGGCGCTGGGAGCTCTGGGCCTCCGGGCTCTCCGCGGGGCCCTAAGCTGCTGTGAAGGCAATCCCTAACCCTCCACCGCCCCCCCGCAACACACACACACACACAAACAGACACGCACACGGCCCTCCGGCTCACCAGGGGGTATGAGGACGTCAGGAGTCAGACCAGCCTCCAGGGGCAGGACGTGGAAGAGGACTCGGCAGCCAGGCCCCTCCGGGCCCTCCGCCCCCACACACACCTGCGGCAGCTCCTTCCCGTCCAGCACCAGGGGTTCCAGCATCCCTGCTGGGCTGGGCAGGGGGCTGGAAAAGTTCTGGGGGCAGCAGCGGTGCTCAGGTCTCCATTTCTCCCCCCCAGGGCCCACTGCTGCTGCCAGGGTCCCCCCTCTCCCGGCCACAGCCCTGCCCACCGCCACCCCCGGTCGCGTACCTTCAGCAGCAGGAACTTCTGCAGCGGCTCATACCACTGCAGCAGGAGCAGGCTGGCGGGCAGGGCGGCCAGCAGGAAGGTGCTGCCCGTGTAGGGGTTCCGCACTGCAAGAGAGGCCGGCGATGGGGACCAGGACGTGCCTGTGACCTCGGCTCCCCCCAGCCCCCCAAAGCCTGGCTCTTACCCACACGACACTGCAGGCAGCCTTTGGTATCTGGGATCTTGGCGGACAGGGCAAAGCGCCTGCGGGGGTGACGACCAGGGCGTGGGTCATGGGCGCCATCCAAGGTCAAGGCCCCCCTGAGCCCTGAGATGGGCACTCTCCCCTTCCCTGCCTGATGGGGAGGTGTGGAGAGACTGAGGCTCCAGCGCCCACCTCCAAGCCTGCGGCCCAGGGGTGTGGGCACAGAAGTCCCTTCACCTGCCCTTCGGGCAGCTCGCTTAACCTGCCCCTGCCTCAACTTCCTCATCTGGAGAATGGGGGTAACTGTGGCACCGACCCTGCAGGGAGGAGAAGGGCTTCCAGCCGAGCCCAGTGCGCTGCGTGAACTCAAGCAGGGCTAGCACTTCCCAATCTGAATAATTACTTTCCTGCCCACTGTCAGTCACTGAAAATCCTTCTGAGGCCAAGGCAAGATCTAAAAGCAGCCGTGAAAGGAGAAACAAGGGCAGGGAGAGGGCAGAAGCGGATGGCGGCTCCAGGCACCCCCCCCCCCCCGCCCTGCCGTGAGGCCCGTCAGAGCACCCCCGCCCTCTCCTGCCACATGTCACACGTCACAGCAGGGCCGGCAGGCCCAAGGGGATTAAGACTTGCAAGAAAACCACAAATAAACGGCCTCTGAAGGGATGCCACAGGAGGCCGGCGGGTGGCTCAACTACCTTGGCCGCCTCAGCACGGGGAGAGTAGGTATCGTCCTTGCTTTGGTTATTGCCTGCCCCCCAAGCCCTCAGGGGACCTCCAAAGTCCTATTCCTTCTCTGGGGAACAGGGTTATGCGTCTGGAGGCCTGCCTCATCCTCCCAGCGACCCAGGCCATCTGCCCCCTCTGTCTCCTCTCTCCCTTTGCTCCGGCCGCTCTCTGTCCCAACTGCCCTCTGGACGGGGACAGAGGCATATATTTTTTGTATCTGGTTTTTTTTTTTTTTTTTCCTCCAAACAATTCTGGCTCTCTGATTTTAATGTGCAAAGTGAACACCACGACTCTGTGACTTTCCAAACACACACCCAAGCTGGGGCTCTGATGGGCCTGTTTCCTGCAGGTCCTGGGACAAAGCAGAGGTTTGCTCGGGAACTGAGCTCAGGAAGCCCCAGGGCCGCAGGGCTCCAGATGTGGTACGTGAGTGAGGCCGCTGCAGGAAGGGCCTGGCCCCACAGCTCCCCAGCTGGGGTACCCACCAGCCTGACCTCTCCCGCCGCCCCTACCAGCTCCCACCATCCCTCCTGGGCAGGGCCACATCCAAGCCCACAGCGCGGACCCCTTCTCGAATCCAGGCACGGCTGGCACACAGCTGCCCAAGGTCCTGCTTGCACATCTCGGACGCTGGACCCTGACCCACTGCCATCTGACGACAGCTCTATCCTTCCTGCGGCCCAGGCCAAAAACCCCGGAGTCATCCTAGACTCTTTCTCTCCCACCCACCAACTGTCAGGAAATCCTGCTGATCCAACTTGCAAAAGAAAACCAGAATTCAGCCGCTTTTTATCTCCCTCGCCGCTACCCTGACCCATACCACCACCGCCTCCCACCTGATGATTCCAAGAATCTCCTGACGCGGTTTCCCTGCTTTCCCTTCACCCCGTCAGTCTATTCTCAACACAGCGGCTACAGGGATCCCCGGTCCGCGAACCTCAGAAAACCTCAGTCCACGTCACTTTTCTGCAGTGGCCCTCAGGCTGCTCTTGAGTCAAAGTCAAAGGCCTCCCTTATGGCTACAGGGCCCTCCCAGATCACCCTCCCTGCACTCCGTCCATCTGGCTACACCAGTCTCCTTGCTGTTCTTCAAATAGGCCAAGCCTGTTCCTGCCCCAGATCCTTTGCACTAACCGTCCTTGCCCTCTGGAATGCTTCCCCCCACCAGATATCAACAAGGCTTGCTCTAAGTCTTTACTCAAACAGCACATGTCAGCCAGGTCCTTCCTGACCACCTTGTTTAAAACACAATCCCGGCGCCCCCCCTCCCCGTTCCTTCTTCTCCCCTTGCTTTACGTACCATGTTCCCCTCTGCACAGCAGCATATAATACCCTTTTTATGTTGATTGATTGTTGTCTGTCTCTCGTGACAAGAAAATCCAGAGAATATGAGGGACTCTAGTCCACAGAGGCCCCCAGACACGTACTAAGTACTGAGGAGGTCATCTCTGAATCTCTGAATGACCGAACAAGGGACTACCTTGGACATCCCCCCGGACACCTCACAAAACACATGGCACCATCTGCTCCCCCGAGGTCCCCCAGTCCCTCCCTCCTCCCTCTTGCTCACTCCGGTCAGGCCCCAGATCCGGTCAACCCTGCTTCCTGAATATGGCTCAAGCCATGACCACTCTCAGCACAGCCAGCCAGCAGATGCCTCTAGTCTTCAACTGTCTCTTTTGACCCCCAGCTCTAGGACAGGGCACGGGACCCAGGCCTGCCCACCCCACCCCCTGAGCTCCTCATGCCATGGCCACAGTGACAGGCTCAGAGTGGGCGGGGCCTAAGCTAGACCCATGGACTTCGTGGGAATCACTTGGAAGCAAAGGTTCTAGTACCACAGGGCTGTTGGCTAAGGCAACGCTGGTCAGGAGCGGCAGGCCTGCCTCCCTGGACAGGAAAGCCTGCCTGAGGAAGGGGACAGAGGAAAGCCGAGCCAAGAGATGCGGGCAGATTCCTGATGAAGCCGTTTAAGCCTGGATCCAGCTGGGCCTGAAGCTAACTCTACTCCTGACCTTGTAGTTACACAGGCCACTAAATCCCCTTTTCTGCTTATGTCAATGACCCGCATCTCCGGCAACAGGAAGAGTCCCGACTGACGTACTGAGCGATCCTTCTAAAACGTTCCCCGTGCTGCTGCCGGTTGAACAAAACCCAGATCCTGGGCCTGGCATCAAAGGAAGGGCTCTGACACCCATGTGTCTTCCCCTCAGGCTGCTCTGTCCTCCTCCCTCTGGCCAAACGACTCCCCAGATCACCCACAAGAATTCTCTGGTGCTCGTCCCCTGCCTGCAACGCCATATTCCCAAATTCACCTGCACAGAAGTCTGCTGTGCACCTGCCACCCAACGGCCTCGGGTGGCCGGCCTCCCAGAGGCCTCCGCGCCCCTCCCAGCTCTCCCTCTGGTTCACTGCCCTGCCAGATACTGACCCTCAAGGACGCTGGTGATTTGCTGTCTCTAAGCCCAGCTTAGGCCCAGACCTACAGCAAGCGCTTGCTAAGCATTTCCTGGTACCCTAATGACCACAGCTGCCTCACCAGGGTCCCCCTGCTTCCAAACAGGCCCAGGGACCCAGGGGCCCGGGATGGGGGCTACCAAGGCTCTGACAGAGGAGGCAACTAGGCTCAGACAGGCAGAGCGACCTGTGAGATCACAAGCCCAGTCCCATGCAAGGCCATAGTCCAACCCCGGCTCTGCCCCTCCACCTCCCCCGTTTCCAGCCCCACCGCATCATCCAGGCTCCCGGGGTGGGTGGGGGGGGGGGGGTCCTGACCTGGGGATGATGCGCTGAGTGAGGCGGTTGGTAGGGATGGAGAGGGGAACCTGTTGCTGGAGTCTTCGCTGCTCAAACAGGCCTGGGAGGTCATGGGCCCAGATGTGCGTGGATTTCCCTGCCGGGGAGAGGGAGCGAGAGGCTCAGAGAGCGCGGGCTGTGGGGGGGCAGGCCCCGGCCCCGGCGGCCCCAGCCCTACCTGAGAGCGACAGCAGCACGTTGTTCACACAGTAGAGCCAGGTGCAGCGCTGCGAAATCAGCTGGAGGCCACAGAGCGAAGGGTGGACGCGGAGTCGGCACCCCGGCCCCCCCAGGGCCCTGCCCCCCCGCCCAAAGCCAGCCGGGCCTCACCTTCTCCAGCGTGTCCTCGTGCAGTTCATGCAGGTTGAGGGTGTAGATGCCTTCCTCGGCCCCCACCACCAGGAACTGGTCTGCGGGGTGGGGAGGGGGTCTGGGGTCAACGGATCCATCCCCCACCCTTGGCCCAGGCTGGGGCATTCCTGGGCTCCCGCTTCCTCCCGGCCCCGGCCTACCCCGGGTGACAGGGTGGACCCAGGTGACAGCAGCGTGGATCCGCAGGGGGCAGCCATTGAAGACCTTGGAGAAGCAGGCGCCCATCTGGAGAGAAGGCAAGAGGCCGGTGAAGAAGACAGAGGTGGGGGAGGCAGGAGGTGGGCGGGCAGGCAGGGCCGCAGGACACTTACGTGCACCTTGGGGGTTGGGGGGAGCCCGTGACACGATGATCTCTGGAAGGGAGGGACCAAGTCAGGGCCAAGGGGGCACCCCAGCCTCCCATCTTCCCAGCCCCTCTGGAGCACCGTCTCACCTCAGGATCCTCCCTGTGCTTCATGGTGGCCCAGGCGGTGGGGAGCCGCGGGGTGCTGTTAGGACCTGGGGGTGGCGGAGGTGGGGTTCCTGCAGGCACAGACCGGCTGTGAATTCCAGCTCCAGCCCCACCCGAGCTGGCCTCCGGGTCCCCCAAGACTGGACTCACCCAGGGGGCTGGAGAGAGGGTCTTCTTCTGCTGGAGGCTCAGCGGGGGAAGGCCCCAAGAACGGGGCCCGCTTGATGGTGCCTGTGGTATCATCTGGGGAGTCCAGCTCCTGAGAGGAGAGTCAGGGGACTGAGCCTGGCTGTCAGCAGGTCCCCGGTAACCTGGTCTCACCCCACCTGCACCCTTTGCAGCCCCCTCCCCCACCCCCCGCTCCAACTCCCCTCCACACTATACCTGGAGTTCTGAGGCTGGCCGGATGGTCAGACTCCTGTGGGGGACAAACCAGGGGGACATGAAGTGTGAGATGTCACCGGGCCCCAGATCCAGCTGCCCGCCCCCCACCTTCCGGCCCAGTCCCTCACCTTTCCTCTAGGGCCTCCTCGACGGACTGTAACAGGCTCCTGGGCAGAAGGGGATGAGGTCAGAGGTCAACCTCTTCAGGTGCCCCCACCCCTCCCCTGTAGCTTCCCTCTCCCTCACTCACCCACTCAGCTCCTCCTTTCCCAGCAGCGTCCACTCCTCCTCCCACTGCGGGGAAACCAAGTCAGAAAGGCCAAAAGGGAAGCAGAGAGAAGAGAAGCAATAAGAGAGGGTGATGGAGAGACTGTGGGAGAGAGAGGACAGACAAACAGATGGAAAATGACATAGTACGGGCAAGAGAGCTGTGAGCCAGAGACCAGGAGAGGCAAAGAAACTACAAAAGAGGAAGACAGACAAACGGCAAGAGAAGGGAAGAGAGAAGCAAGCAGCAGAAAAAGGGACCAGAGAAGGGGACCCAGAGGTGGTGGGTCAGATAACTGGGGGCAGATACAGAACAGCAGAGAGAACCGCACCGAGCGGGTGGGGTGCGGGCTCGTGTCTGTGACAGGCCCATTTTTTAGAAAGGTGTGATCACGGTGCCCAGAAGGAGCCCCCCAACCCCCTAAAGAGTCACGGCTTTCCCCAGGCCTCAGGGATCTGAGGCGCTCAACCTCTAGCCCAGCTCCTCCCACGCCGCCCCGGCTCACCAAGCCCCCCACCACCACCAGCCCCCCTCACCGGCTCGTTTAGTGGGTCTGTTTCCTTCCTTCGTGGGGCACCAAATTTCACTTGGTGAACTGGGGGGCCCAGGGTATGCGAGTTAGCAAGGTAGTCTCCCGAATGACTCTCATACTCACTCACACCAAATGCCCACACACAGCCCCCCACCAGATCCTCTAACAGCACCCCCCACCAGATCCCACAGTCCCCCACCAAATCTACACACACACTTCCCTACCGAATCCATACATACAGTCCTCCCACTGGATGCCCCCCCCAAGCCTCCCACCGGTCCACTACCACAGTCCCCCCATCAGATCCCCCCACAACCTCCCACCAGATCCACACACAGCCCCCCAAATCCACACAGCTACCCTACCAAATCCACACTCAACCCCCCCAGCAAAACCAAATCCCAGCCCTCTTACTAAATCCACACACGGCCCCCCAATCTACATACAGCCTCTCCCCAAATCCAGTCAGTACCCCATCAAGTCCACACGCCCCCAACTATATCGAAACACATAAGCCCCCACCAAATCCACATCTGCACACGCGGCACCCCCGGCCAAGTCCATACACACAGCCCCCACCAAAACCCCCCACAGCTCCCCCCACCAAACCCCCACATGTGTCCCCCACGGGATCCCCCCAAAGTCCCCCAATGAAGTCCATCTACGCAGCCCCCCACTAGATCCACCGGCCCCCACCAGATACACACAGCCCCCCCCCGGATCCACATACGCTCCCCCACTGGATCCCCCACACAGCCCCCACCCAAGTCCATCGACACAGCCCCCCGCCAGATCCGCACACGCAGCCCCACTAACCTCCCCCACCCCCACACGTAACGTCCTGAGCAGACTCACACTGGATCTCCGAGGGGGTCCTCTCGGCCGGGCCGTGCTGCCCCCGGGAATGAATGGTGTCTGGAAACATGTCATAAGTCTAGGAAAGAACACAGACAGTTGAGACACACCTGGCACTATTTGGTTTTCACAACAACCCTCCGAGATTATCGTAAGATTCAGGATGCGAAAACCAACACAGAGAAGCAAGTAACTGGCTAAAGATCACACAGAGACCAGAAGAGAGCTTAGCCAGGGTCAGGTCAGCCTGAGCCAAGGGCAGGAATTTATCAAGTGGGGGGTCCTGGGGGGCAAGATGAGCCCAGGGAAGATTTCTAATGGGTGGGTGCCCCCAGAAGAAGGCTCCCGGTGCTGGAAATACTCAAGTTAAAGGAACCTGACCCAGACCGCCTCTGCATTGCTTCTCATCTGCCCAGGCCAAGAGCCATTCCTCAGCTCCCCTCTCTTACCTCAAGGTCACAGTCCTCTGGGGAAGGGGTTCCCAGGTGGGGATCATTGGCTTTGTCCAACAGCTGTGTGAGGAGAGCCCGAGGGAGGTGCTGGGTTGTGAACGGGTGCTGGAGGAGGGGGGGGGCACAGGTTGGTTCCTGGCCTCTAGGCCCCTGCTTGCCAACCCCTCCGCCCCTGCCCTGCCCCCATCTCCCACCTGCAGAAGCTTCTCTGCTGTTGGCCTCTTCTTGGGGTTCTTGGTCAAGGCCAGCTTGAGGAAGTGGTGGAAATTCTGGGTCCTAGTGGGCACAAAAGCCCCCCACCCCCAGACCCAGGTTAGCCCTCATGTGGGGCATCCTGCCAGCTCCAAAGCAGGGAGTCTGCTCCAGGAAAGAACCAGACTGAGGCCAAGGGCAGCCGGCCTGAGCGATACTGCTGTTGTGCCCGGGTGGCTCCTTGGTCATTAACCATGTGCCCGCCCTCCCTCCCTGCCCACACCGGGTCCCCGCGCCCAGGGGCAGGGACGGGCCCCGCCCCTCCGCCCACAGATGGTCCACAAAGGCTGAGAGCACAGAGCTCCCCAGGTTGCACCCTGGGAGTTGGCAGAAGGTTCTCCGCCCCCGTGGAGACTGCTGGAAAGGAGGTCCCGGCAGAGGACGTGGGCCCTCACCAGCGTGTCTTGTCTCTCAGCCTGGGTGGCTGGAAGCTACTCTTCGACATAAGCATCAGGGCCCTGTGGAGAGCACGAGGTCAGGGGACAAGGTCTGCAGGGCCCTGGAGGTCGGGCAAGGGGGCAGGTCAGTGTTCAGCAGACCTCATGGGGTGTAGATGGAAGAGAGGGGGCTGCAGCTCGCCCAGCTCGATGGCGGTGATGCCCAGGGCCCAGACATCACAGAGCTCATTGTAGCCTCCTTTGCGTTCCACGGCGGCCACCTCTGGGGCCATCCTAGAGAGGGGGTCACAGATGGGATGGCCAAGTGCCCGATCTGTGCCCCTCCCACCCCCTCAGCCGAAGGCACAGCCTCACCAGTATGGAGTCCCAATGAAAGACCTCCTCTTAGCCACGGACGCCGTCAGCTCGCCTGACACCCCAAAGTCGGCTGCAGGGACAAAGAGCTGTTCCCACCTGCCCTCTGGCTACTGCTCCCCACCCACCTCCAGGGCTGAGGCTCGGAATGCACCTGAAGGGTTCAGAGAACAGGCAGCCCAGGTTCAGCCGCAACTGCCACACGTCCAAGTCGAGGCCAGGGCCCCCCTCCAGGAGGGGTCAACCACCTTCTATCCCTGACCAAGCGTGGAGTCCCGGGTTAGACTCCATACAGACCCAACCACATCCAACCGCTAGCGGGGAAGGAGGGCGGTTCCATGTTCTCAGCGGGAAAGCTGAGGGTTAAGCGGTGAAGTGACTCGCTCAAGGACACCCAGCCCTCCAATGCAGACCTTACGACTCCACAGGCTTCCAGAGAACCCTCACCCTGATTGTGTCCCCGGGGTACTGACCCAGCTTGACATCTCCCTGGAGGGTGAGGAGAAGATTGGCTCCCTGTGGGAATGGAGGAGAGAGAATCCCGTCTGGTGCCCCCAAGAGCCTCCCCCGCCCTCCCAGGACGCCCTGGGCCGGACCCCTACCTTGATGTCTCTGTGGATCTTCCCCTGAGAGTGCAAATGGTGCAGCCCCTGGGGACAACGAGGAGCTCCTGAGAGCAGCCACCCAGGACTGTCCCCCCTTTCCTGAGCCCCCTCTCTCGACCGGGGCCCCCCACCCAAGCAGCTTCCTCCTCCCCTCTCCCCAAACAGGAAGTGACTGAGCCAAGAGGGAAATGTGCTGCTTCCGGCAACAGGGCTGGGGCCCCTTCCCCGCCAGGACCCACAGCCCCTCAGGCCAGCTCTGCCTGAGCCACTCCACTCACCCCCCAACACACACACACACAGAGGCCAGGCCAGCTGGGCTCCCTGCCCACAGCTCCTGGGGACTCGGGGTGTGAACAGCCTTAGGGGCCCAGCTACCTTCAGTGCCTCTCGGCAGACATAGGCAATCTGACGTTCTTCCAGGGGCCCGGTGGCTGGAATGGAATGGGCGAAGGCTGGCATGGAGGTCTGGCGAATAGGCTGACCTTCCCAGGCCACCCCTTGTGGGGGAAAGCAGCAGGCACTGCCAGGTGAAACAGATGCTGACCACATCCCCTCCCTGGCACAGCCTGGGATACAGAGCCCAGAGAAGGACACCGTTTCTCTCAAGGTCACACAGCCAGTGAGGAGTGGAGAAGGGCCCAAGTCCGGGACCCCAGCTCTCCTCTCCTGCCCCATGCTGGGGAAGGGCGGGCTGCGAAAAGGCTGTGGCCTTCTGGGGCCTGGAGTTCCGGTCCTCACCGTGGTAAATCTCCTGCAGGGACCCCCCTCCGCAGAACTCCATGCAGATCCACAAGCGGTCATTCCTGGGGGGCGGGGGGGGGGCACAGAACTGGGGTGGGCACACAGCAGAGCCACATGGGGGCTGCCTGGGGGTAGGCAAGGGGATAAAGCAGCCTCACCTGAGGTAGCTGCCAATATAGGCCACCACGTTGGGGTGACGGCACTCACGCAGGATGGTGATTTCCTGCTGGAGGGAGCTGGTGTCGTCCCCTGGGGAGAACAGGGCATCATGGGGAGGGGGCGCCTAGGGATTGCTCTAACTCAGTGCCCCCATCTGCAAAATGGGCACATCCGGGCCAGAAAGATCCCAAGTGACAGTACCTCCTGGGGCCTGCCTCTCAGGGGGCCAACTCTCAGCGCCCTGCCGGCGCTCCGCCCTCCCTCCAGCGCAGAGGCCCTGGCCCCGGGCCCTCACCTGGGTCTAGCTTGACTATCTTGACCGCGGCCAGTTCGGACGTGACCGTGTCGCGGGCCTGCAGGGGCGGAGGAGGTGAAGCGGGATGAGGAGGGGGCGGGGCTGGGGGCTGGTTGCGCGGTACGGCGCAGAGCCGGCACCCTCTCCGCCGCTCTCCCGCCCGTCCGGCCGCCTGGCGCACCTTGTAGACGTCGCCGTAGGTCCCGGCCCCCACGCGCTGCAGCAGCTCGAAGCGGTCCCGTGGATCCTGCAGCGACACGTCCCGCAGCAGCGCCATTGCCCGGCGCCGGGCGGGCCGGCGGGCGGGCAGTCGTGAGCTGCGGAGCCGCGGAGCCGGCGCGGAGCGGCGCGGGGCGGGGTGGGGCGGGGCAGGACCGCCGGGGCGGGCGCGGGTGTCTCCGAGGCCGCGGAGGCGGGGCCCGGGCCCGGGGCGGGGCCAGAAGGGGGGGAATGCCCCGCCGCCCCGCCGGGAGGAGGCGCCCACGGGACAGGCCCTCGCGGGGAGGGGAAGCCCCGAGGCCCGGCGGAGCCGACCAGGCAGAGGCCCTTCGGCCGGCCACCGGTTCCCCGCGCCCTAGAGGTGGGGAGACCGAAGGCCAGAAGGCAAAGGGAAGAGGGGACACCCCTTCCTTGTCCCGCCCGCCCCTCCCGCAATTTCCCCGATGAAACACGGACGTGTACTTTTTTTTTTTTTTTACAAAATGTATTCATCTTCCTTGGAACTGAAAAATAAATCTATGTACAAAACAGGAAGAGATCAGGCTCCCCTCACCCACTCGCAAACCCCTGCAGATTTCCTCCGGAGTCCCCTGAGACGGGCTGGACCTCGGGGAGGTTCCCAGAGGGTCGGAAAGAGGTCTGCTCTGATCTGGGGCCAGTTTGGTCAGGAAGGGGGCGGGGCTCAGGATTCACAGGTCGGAGACTGCGTTTCGTGTCCCAGACTCGCAGGGCAGGGAAGGGAAGAAGCAAGGATTTCCAAACTCTGAAAGTTTAAGTTCTTTGGGGTCGGGGGCTTGGATTCCCAAGGGATGGAATTCTGAAGTGCGGAATTGTACTCCTAGGGGGCCGAGCGGAGTCCCAGGTTCCGGAGTTGGAGGCGGGACCTGTGCTTCTGGGGTGTAGGGCGAAACCTCAGCCCCACAGGCCGGGAGCAACCGTGAGCAGCCCCGGTCTGGCCCAGGGTTAGAGCCTCGGTTCTGAGGTGGGGCCTGTTTCCAGTGCTTGGACCTTTAAAGATTAATGATGGAGCTCCAAGTGAGGCTTCCCTCGGCCGGCTGGGATTCCGGGGGATGCGATCTACATTCCAATGACCGGCAGAGCCGGGGAGTGGTCTGCCCTCCCGCAACTTGCAGCAGGGGTTCCGGGTGGGGGTGGGGCCTGGAGGAGGGGCTCAGGCCCCCTTGGCCCGGGGGCGGGGCTTGGGCTCGAGGGCCGGGTGGGGGTGACGGGGGTGGCCCCTCCATCGGGACCGAGTGCCCTTGTCCCCCCACCGCAAGGGCCGGCAGGTAGTTCAGAGGCCCTTGCGCTGGCGCTTGAGGAAGGAAAGCGTGTAGTCGCTCGGTGTAGACACCTTCTGCTTCTTCATCTGCACTTGCGACTGCGCCGTGAGCTGCAGCTTGATGGCGCTCGAGTTGATCTTGGTGGCCACCAGCAGCTCCTTCATTCCCTTCATCTTCTCGCTCTGGAAAGTGAGCACGGGGCCCTCGGGCGGTGGTGACGCCGCGGGCGCTGGCGCCGGAGCCGTTGTGCCTCCTTCCGGGCCGCGGGCGGTGCCGGGGACCGTCCCTGGGGGCTTCCGAGGGGGTCCTGACATCGCCCCCTGGCCTCCGCCCGGGACCTTGTCCAGCGCGGGCTTCTTAGGCGGCGGCGGCTCCTCGGGCTTGGACTCACGCCGCGGGCCTCGCCGCCGTCCTTCCCGGGCTTCCTCGCCCCAAAGCTCCTCCGCCTCGGCCGCCTCGGCCTCTCGACTCACGATGCGCACCTTCTGCCGTACCTGGCCAGGGAGGGAAAGTGGAGGCCAGGCTGCAGGCCGGTGGCTGGAAGCCCAGGACCAGCCACGGGCCGCGTGCGTCCCAGGGCCTCAGTCCTATCTGCTCCCAAAGGGGACAAGCCAACCCTCTTCAGGACCACAAAGGTTCTGCCTCGGCAGCCGCCATCACCCCCTGCCCTGCCCCGCTGCCCTGCGCAGCTGCGCCTCACCTGTCCCTCGAACCGGCCTAGGGACTGCACGAGGAAGGTGGCCCAGCCCACATGCAGCACCGGCGTGGGGCTGCCCTCTTCCCACTTGCAGATGCCGTCATAGAACCGCAGCAGGTGGGCGAAGCACTCCGGGTCCTGGAGGGCGGAACCCTGGCTCTGGGCACCCTGGGCAAGAGGAAAAGATGTCTTGATCTTTCGGAACCTCCTTCCTTTTATAAAACCAGTCCTTGGTTTTATAGGTCCTTGGTTTTATAGGACTTGGGGGAAGGCAGAAGCCATCTCTTACCTACACCCCCCCCCCCCCCCACTGAATGAGGGGCACTGACCATGAGAGAGATGGGCTTCCACGCCCTTTCCCTGCAGGCACAGAGTGGTAACCCCTAAAATACCCTCAGCTCCCTCAAAGCCAGGCCAGGGACCCCCTACAGCAGACAGAATGTAGCTCTCCATGCAGGGCCCCCTTCCCCCAGCAGGCCCCAGTCCCACACAGCAGTCCCTGTGGCCAGGGACGGGGAGCCCTGCTGGGGGGCGGGGAGGCCCGCAAGGTGAACACGGGCTGCCCCTCCAGCTCTTCACCTGGGTCTGCTCCCCTGGCCGTTCCTCGCCAGCCTCCAGCAGGCTGGCTGCCTCCTTCAGCAAGTTGGGGATGACATCATTGGCAACTTCAAAGAACTCCTTGTAGATCTCCTCGTCTTCACGGCAGTAGTTGTAGCTGTTGAGAGCAGTAGGGCACTGTGGGGTTTGGGCCATGGCAGGGACCCCCAGGGACCTGGTGAGCGGATGGGGTCTTCCCTTGGAAAGGATGGGTCTGAGCAAGGGGTGGGGGGAGCATGGGGCAGGGGGTGCAAGTTCTCCCGCTGGAAGGCAGTGGTTGCAACCTGGGAGGCCAGGGGAGCCAGGGAAAGGTGTGAGGCCCTCATCAAGGGGTCCCAGCCTCCTGGGTGATGGTGGCTTTGGCTGCCTAAGGACTGGACGGAGAGCGGGTAGGGCTGGGGACCCAGGCCTCACGCCTGGATGAGGGTGGTTGGAAATTAGGTAGAAGGGGAAGGTCAGCCGGCCTGAGGCCCTGGCAGGGGGATCCTCACTCCTGGATGACCGTGGCCGTGTCAGCCCAGGCCTGGAGGGCTTCGCGCACGTTGCGGTTGCGACAGTGGTAGCCAGCCAGGTACATGTAGGGGTAGATGTGCTCATCCCGGTAGTAGGTCTTGGCTGAGGCAATGCCCTGGGGACAGAGTGGAGCGACCTCAGGGCGCAGCCCCAGTGGCCCTGGATGGCAAAAATCCATTCGGTCACACCCATGAGGCGCAGTGGGCAGATCCCAGAGAGTCCCGCCTCTGATCTCGCCCCACACCCCCATCCTCTCTGCCAGGTGCTCCTGCCCAGGCTCTGCAGGGCGCTACCTGCTGAGGTCTGGACCACACTGCAGGGGGCAGAGACCCCCAGAGAACAAGGGCTAGGAAAGGGGAGGGACCCATTCTCCAAGCTCGGGACGCATCCACTTCCCGGGCTTTCCGACACACTCCTACACAAACACCAAAGGCTTTTTCCCGGCCCATGTCCCTCCTACTCCCCCACCCCCACAGAGTTAACGACCCCTTCCCAGGGCTCGTGCCACAGGTGACCTCTGTTATACTCTAGGACAACAACAGGCAGCAGAAAAAGCAGGGCTGAGGGGACAAATTCAGGCCCCAGCCCTCCCACGTGGGGAACACAGAACACCCCTCAGACAGCCCTCCGTGCCCTCAAATACACATGGGGCAAATACTAAATGGGACACGGATGCGCAATACCCCTCGATATCTGTCAAGTTCCTCTCTCCTCACCTGCCCCCTCCCAGTCCCCAAACAGAATGGGACCCCAGGCACTGTTGGGCCTCCCTTCTGTACCCTCCTGAGATACCCCCACCTTGTGGTAGAGGGTGAGTGGGTCCGGCCGGCCGGGGGTGGGCTCCAGTTCCTCCAGATCTGCCAGGTTCCCCAGGGCCATGGGGTACCTGGGAAAGGGTCATGAGTCCAGGCTGCCTCCCAGCCACCCGCTCAGAGGCCCAGCCTGGCCACTTTCCCCTACTGACCTTTCCAGATGTCCCAGGTCATAGAGCAGCCAGAGCAGCTTCTGGGGGTGGGGGGCGAAGAGAGAGAGAGAGAGAGAGGCATGAGCTGGGGGGAGGGGAGGAGGGTCTCAGTCTCCCAGGCAGATGGGAGTTGGGGGGCGGGGGGCAGCAGCAGGGACCTCCCATCAGGTGGGTGGGGCCAGAATTGAGGAACCATCCCCTTCGGGGAGTCCGAGCGGTTTCCCATCCCAGTTCTACTTTTCCCAAGAGCCCTGGGAAAGGGCAGGCGGAGAATGATCACCCCGTGTTCCGGAAGGGGCCCGGGCCCCCCCAGGAGCCCTCACCTGCTGGAGCTGCAGGAGCTCCAGGGAGTCGGTGTGCAGGTCGATGGAAGGGTTGATGGCGCACACCATGAACGCCACCTCCATCTTGCGGTCGCAGCGCAAGTACGAGCCTTTCAGGTACAGCCAGCTCTTGGGAGAGGACAAGACCAGAGGTCTCAGGATGGCCCACCTGGGCCTGCTCCAGAAAATGACTGCCAGGAAAAGGGGACTCCCCCGCTTCTTGGCATATGGAGGGGATGCCAGGAAGAGAGGAGGTGGCTTGGGCTAGGAGAGAAGAGTACCCAGTGCACCAAGTGGGGGGAGGGGCAGTACCCGCTCAGCCACACCGGCGTTGACCGTCTGGCCCCTGCGATCTTCGTTGCCCTTGCCATGCCAGGTGACCTCAGCCGTCTGTTCTCCGTTGGGCCCAAACACTACCCAGGCGTGGTCCTCGGACAGGGCCAGGTGGACATCGCGGAGACCCAGAGCCTGGCAGGCCCCCACCACGGCAAAGGCCACACCAGAGCTGTCCAGTTTAGTGCCTGTGGAAGGGAAGGGAATGCAAGAGGGTCCTCTGAGCTCTGACCTAGGGGAAGGGGCCAGGTCGTGACGCGCCATGCTTCCTCCCATGCTCACCTCCAAGCCTGTGCCCAAACCTTAGATGCTCCCGCCTATCAATTCTCAATCCCTTTCCTCCTTTGTGTTCGAAGCCTCTCCCTCCCCCTTGACGTGCTCCAGCAAAAGACCTTCTCGGCTTTCCTCCAGCTCCACCAGCCTTTGACCCTGTCCCTTCTCTTTCTCTGCAACCACATTATAATGGTTTTATTGTGCCTGTTAGGTTATAACAGGGATGGCAAAAACAGGACCCTCTGGCCAACACTCCTTCATACACCCACTAGCAGATATTCCTAATTTCTCTCTGGACTCTTTCTGCTAGGCGCAGAAGCGGCCTCAGATTCCTTCTCAACGTGCCACTCCAGGACCTGATTGCCAGTCTGCTGGCTTGGAGCAAAGAACAAAGTTCTTTGCAAGCCCTGAGTCTTAAGCTCCTTGACGTGAAGCCCCTCCCTCATCTACTGACTTTCACGTTAGTGTCTCAAACGTAGCCAGCTTATGGCTCCTCACTCCCCAAATCTGCTCCTGCCTTCGGTGCCTCATACTGGGCTGAGGGACTCCTGTAGCTGCTCAAGGGCGGGGATGGGAGTACTGAGGAGGCAGAGTCAAGTGAGTGGGGTGCAGGCCATTCTGTGCCTTAGGCATTATCACTTCCCTTCTCTGGGCTTCAGTTTCCCCTGCTGCAAAGAGGGTAATAACACTTGCCCCACTTCACAAGGCTCACAGGTCTTAATGGGCTCTGCAAACCAGACAGGGTTGTGAATCAGTGGGCGAAGGTTCCCAGGTGAGACAGGATTCTCGCCCTTTGCCACCTGTCAGGCTCCAACCTGTGATGAAGCTGAAGAGGGATTGGATGTGGGCCCGATCCTTGAAGTAGGAGCGGCTGAGGCTGTTCCAGATGACATCGGAGACCTTCTTCACCAGTTCTCGGCTGGAGACACCCCCTTCTCGCGGGTAGAGAGACAGGTCGACGGCGCCACGGATCTGGGCGGTGAAGCGGGCATACAGCGCAGCGATGATGGACAGGTCAGCCACAGGGAAGTAGGTAAGCCCGCCGGGTGGGTCGGGCGCTGGGCTGGGCTGGAAGGTGAGCTCGGGCACATTGGTGGGGATGACGCGGTTGACAGCAAGGAAATGCTCCACGAAGCCCAGTACCAAGGAGAGGAGCACCAGGTCCGGTTCCTCTCGGCCCAGCTCGGCAGCGAACAGCCGCACCACGTCGTCGATGGAGCGCAGCGGGAACAGCGTCTTCTGGGCGGCCTTCAGCCCCATGGCGGCGGGCCTCGGCCTGCGGGCGAGCCGGAGGAGGGAGGGTCGGCGGGTACGACCGGGGAGCCCCCTCCCAGGCTCAGCTAAGGTTCTACACCCCCATTCCCTACATTCTCTTGCTTTCCTGCCCCCCCGGCCCTCCGCTCGTCTGTTCCCCCTCTTCCGTGGAAGACCCCTCAGCCGAGGCTGTAAGGGCCTCCTCGTCCCCCACAACCCCAGGAGCCGCGGCCCCGACGGGGGTGCGCCCCTAGGACCCCTCTGGGGAACCCTTCCTGGCCGCCCCGCCCCCTCTCTACGACCGTACCCCCGGGCACCTAGAGTCCGTCCGGAACACGCCCTTAGGCCAAGCCCCCCAAATCCCAAGGAGAGTCCTGGCCTGGGTCCCCCGCGCCCACCTCCGCGCTTACATCCCACACAAGGCACCACGGCGCCCGCCGCCTGGAGCCTGCTGGGAAATGGAGTTCCGCCCCTTGGGCCGCACCGCCTGCCGGGAAGTGCAGTCCCGGGCCCTCTCCTGTCCCTGCTGCGTCTTGAAATGGTGGCCGGCCCGACAATCCGCGGTGGCTGATGGGAGTGGTAGTCCCGCAGCTCTGGCCTCCCAAGCAGTAGGTGAGGAGTAGAGGCTGCGCCACCTTCCTGAGATCCTCGGGGATTGGTCACTCCATTTCACGCCCTCCAGGTAGGCCGTGGACGCGCGGTTGATTCTGGGAGTTGTAGTCCAGGGAGTGACCCAGGCATTCTTCAGGCTGCCTCTGGCTTCGGCTGTCAAATGTCATCAAGATGTGAGGAATACGGGTACTTTTAAACACTGCAGGGTTCCGTGAGCGCCTTCAAAGCCTTGTGTTGGGTATTTATCCGTATCCATTAACATGTAAATGTCTACTGTATCCAGCAGTTCTTCCCTAGTTCTGTTCTTCAGGAAGTTTAATATATGCGCAAAGAGGACCATTTAAAGAATCATTATAGTTCCTTGTAATAGGGTAAGAGCATATTATTGAGGGGGAAAAGCTTCAGAATGATATTTATGATAAGATATTATCTACATTGAGTAAAAAATTTTAAGAGGCATTTTTTATTTTTTAATTTTTTAAAGATTTTATTTATTTACTTGACAGAGATCACAAGTAGTCAGAGAGGCAGGCAGAGAGAGAGAGGGGGAAGCAGGCTCCCTGCTGAGCAGAGAGCCTGATGCGGGGCTCGATCCCAGGACCCTGAGATCATGACCGGAGCCAAAGGCAGAGGCTTTAACACACTGAGCCATCCAGGTGCCCAAGAGGCATTTTTTAAAAAAGATTTTATTTACTTATTTATTTTCCAGAGAGAGAGAGAGCGCGCATACAGGCAGGGGAGTGGCAGGCAGAGGGAGAAGCTCAGTGGGAAGTTTCATGTGGGTCTCAGTCCCAGGACCTCGGGATCATGACCTGAGCCAAAGACAGACACGTAACCGACTGAGCCACAAGGCGTCCTTATTAAGAACATTTCAAACCAATACTAAATAATTTCTACAGAATCATCCATTCACCTTCCTTATTCATTCAACAAACAGATTTTTGATGCTTATGGTCCAGGCACTCAGTCCTAGGCGCTGGATATATAGCAGTGAGGAAAACATCAAATTTCCGCCCTTCTTCACCTCCATGGGTATTTTCCCCCCACATCCATAAGCCTGGTCTAATTATGAGAAAACATCTGCCAAGCCCAAACTAAGGAACATTCTTCGAGACACTTGACCGTTGGTGATCTTGTCCCCGTATACTCTCTGCCCAGCTTCCCCTAATGTTAACATCTGACTCTTCAAAAGTGTCAAGGTCATAAAAGATGAGGAAAGACAAAAACTGTTGCAGATTAGAGCAGAGTAAGACAGGACAACTAAATGTGACATGGTATTTTGGGTTGAAGCCTGGGACAGAACAAGGACATTAAGGGAAAAAAGTGGTCAACAGGGTGGCTGACCTTTGTAGTTTGCTTAGGACTAAGGGGACTTTAAGAATATGGGACCTTTGTTTTTTTTAATAAAGATTTTTCTTGGGGCGCCTGGGTGGCTCAGTGGATTAAGCCGCTGCCTTCGGCTCAGGTCATGATCTCAGGGTCCTGGGATTGAGCCCTGCATCGGGCTCTCTGCTCCGCGGGGAGCCTGCTTCCTCCTCTCTCTCTGCCTGCCTCTCTGCCTGCTTGTGATCTCTCTCTCTGTCAAATAAATAAATAAAATCTTTAAAAAAAATAAAGAAAGAAAGATTTTTCTTTTTATTTTTAAAGATTTTTTTTTTTTTTTTTGACAGAGACACAGCAAGTGAGGGAACACAAGCGGGGGGAGTGGGAGATGGAGAAACAGGACTCCCACCGAGCAGGGAGCCCAGTACAGGCCTGGGCTCAGGGCCTTGGGCTCAGGGCCTTAGCCAAAGGCACACACCCAACCACTGAGCCACCCAGGTGCCCCAGGAGTATGGGATTTTAGTCTTAAAACCAAACCAGTCAGGGTACCTGGGAACCCTCCTTGTGAAATTCAAATAAAGTCTGTAGCTTTGTTCATAGTTTTCATCAGTTAGGTTTGATAAATGTATCCTGATTATGTCAGATGTTAACATTAGGGGAAGCTGGGCTCTCTGCTCAGCGGGGAGCCTGTTTCCCCCCCCTCCATCTCTGCTGCCTCTCTGCCTACTTGTGATCTCTGTCAAGTAAATAAATAAAATCTTAAAAAAAAAAAAAAAAAAAAAAAAAAAGATCCTCCAATGCGTGGAGGGTATGAGAGTTCCTGAATGGCATGTTTGGCCTTTGCTAGGAACATGAACAGTTTGCAGGCAGTAATTGGAGAGAAGGCAGACTACATGGGCACACGTACTTGGGGACTTTAATTTTCTCGGTGAAACAGGAAACCCTGTTGGTGGTCTTTTTCCCTCCACACCTTTGCTTGAGATCACACTCTCTGAGGCGCCTGGATGCATCAGACTCTTGATTCCAGCTCAGGTCATGATCTCAGGGTCCTGGGGTAGAGCCCCCTGCCCCGCCCTGCCTTGGGCTCTGGTCTCAGGAGGGAGTCTGCTTGTCCCTCTGCCCCTCCCCCCATGCATGCACGTGCTCTCCCTCAAATCTCCCTTAAAGATTTATTTATTTATTTATTAGACAGCGATCACAAGTAGGCAGGGAGGCAGGCAGAGAGAGAGGAGGAAGCGGGCTCCCTGCTGAGCAGAAAGCCCAACTCAGGGCTTGATCCCAGGACCCTAAGATCATGACCTGAGCCGAAGACAGAGGCTTAACCCACTGAGCCACCCAGGCGCCCCTCTCAAATACAGTCTTAAAAAAAAAAAAGATCATACTCTCCAACACAAATTTCTCTTTCAGTCCCTCCACCCTGCTCTACTCCCCCTCCCCAAAATTAGTAACACTTTCTAGAACAGAGTTTCTCAACCATGGCCCTATTGACATTTGAGCCTAGAAAATTCTTTGTGGTTGGACACAGCCCTCGGTGTTCTAGGATGTTTAGCAGCATCGCTTGCTTCTATCTAGATGCCAGTAGCCCGTCTTCCCCTGTTGTGACGCTGATAAAATCTGCAGACATGGCCAAGTGTCCTCGGCGGGGGGCAAGATTACCCCCAATCGAGAACCACCATCTTATATAACTTATTTGTTTATTGTTTGTCTCGTCCCACCAAAATATAAGCTCCACGAGGACATGATATTGTCTGTTTTGTTCATTGATGGGTCCCATGTGCCCAGAATAGAGTCTGGCATATAACTGGTCTTCAGCAAAGATTTGCTGAATAAATAGATGAATTCAGCCAGAGAGTAACTATAATGATTGACCTGGAATTTATGCTGTGTGGGGAGGGACATAAGGCATATCAGGGATGAGCGACAGCCCAAGTGTGGCAAAATCAGTGGACTGTAGGTTCCAGTGGGATCAAAAGTTTACTGGAGTTGGGGTGATAGAGGGAGCTGGAAAGATAGGGGTGTTGGTTAGAGATGCTTGAGATAGGGATGCTTGGGATTGAAGTTACAGGGAGAGAGCTGTCGTTATTGGCAATGCAAAGACCTAGCACGGTGCTTCCAGTAGAAATATAACATCTATAAATGTATATATAACTTTGAAATTCCTAGTAGCTAAATTAATAAAAGTAAAAGACTTAAGCAAAATTAATTCTAATGATGTCCAAAATGCTCTTTCAAGTCGTAGTCGGTATAAAAATTATTAATGATAATTTATATATATTTTGACACTAAGGTTTTGAAATCCGCTCTGTTTTCTACGCACAGCACATCTCATCTCAAGCTAGTCCCTTGTCAAGGGCTTCAGAGCCCATGCATTTGGTGGCTGTCATGCAGGCTGGAGCAGCTTTCCGAGATGGCTATGGGAGCATGTGGCTTGGGCGCGGTGGAAGAAGACAAGGTCACGGGAGAGGAGGGTTCAAGGAACAGAGAGACTCAACGCTGGGTCATCCATATGTTCTATAAGAGTCTGTAAGAATTAAAACTGCAGTGACAGCAAGTTCGAAGCTAGAATGCATGCCCACCTGCGTGTCCGAAAGGAGGGAGGAGGGCGCCCGTGAGCGGCAATGAGAATCATGGAGAGGACCTACCCCACCTCCAGCCCCAGTGACAGAAGGAGGTACAGTAGTGACCTCAGGTTCCTGCTAGAGCGGGGGGTTAAGGACCATTTACAGAAGGGGATGAGGACTTGGGGGATTTTGCTGGAGATGGGCCATGAACCTGGAGGGCACCATGAATTGCTAGTAGGAACTGTGCATGGAGATGAGGTCAGAAAAGGGGACAGCCAGAGCATGGAGAACCTAGGAGGCCTGAGTCCCTTGGAGGGACGCTGAGCAACAGGGATAAAGGGCAGGACTAGTTTTGATGGTCCTGAGGCAGGAGTGAGGTGGGGGCCGGTGTGAGGGTGAGAGTTCCGAGGGCTGGGCTTCCTGCCAACAGTAGGAAGGGCTCTGAAGCTCTGCTGTGATTTCTGCTGATGGAAGCAAGGTGACTGGGGGAGGGGAGCCCCTCTTGATGTCGGCCAGTGTATGTATATATACGGGCATATATGACAACATATAGACATAAACTCACCTCATGGGGGGAGGGGAGAGAGTCACCGCGGAATTCACTCTCTAATTTACAAAACAAAAGGTATCATAATTAAAATTAATAAATCTTTAAAAAAGATTTTATTTATTTATTTGACAGAGACACAGCAAGAGAGGGAACACAAGCCAGGGGAGTGGGAGAGGGAGAAGCAGGCCTCTCGCCGAGCAGGGAGCCTGATGCAGGACCCAATCCCAGGACCCTGGGATCATGACCTGAGCCAAAGGCAGATGCCCAATGACTGAGCCACCCAAGCACCCCCAAAGTTAATTTAATCAAATCAACTATGTAATATTCTTTTTTTTTAAGATTTTTATTTATTTATTTGACAGACAGAGATCACAAGCAGACAGAGGGAGAGGGAGAAGCAGGCTCCCCACGGAGCAGAGAGCCGGATGTGGGGCTCGATCCCAGGACCCTGAGATCATGACCTGAGCTGAAGGCAGAGGCTTTAACCCGCTGAGCCACCCAGGCGCCCCTATAATATTCTTTTTTTTTTTTTTTAAGATTTTATTTTTATTTATTTATTTGATAGAGATCACAAGTAGGTAGAGAGGCAGGCAGAGAGAGAGAGGAGGAAGCAGGCTCCCTGCCAAGCAGAGAGCCCAATGCGGGACTCGATCCCAGGATCCTGAGATCATGACCTGAGCTGAAGGCAGAGGCTCAACTCACTGAGCCACCCAGGCGCCCATAATATTCTTTTTTTAAAAATAATTTTATTTATTGGGGCGCCTGGGTGGCTCAGCGGGTTAAATGTCTGCATTTGGCTTAGGGCATGATCCCAGAGACCTGGGCTCGAGCCCTACATCGGGCTCCGTGCTCAGCGGGAGTCTGCTTCTCCCTCTCCTTCTTCCTCCCTGCCCTACTCAAGTTCTCTCTCATTCTGCTCTCTTTCTCATTCTCACTCTCAAATAAAAAAAAAAAAAGACACCCTCCCCCAAAAAACATTTTATTTATTTATTTGAGAGAGTGAGCACGCACCTATGAGTGGGAGTGGAGGGTACAGAGGGAGAGGGAGAAGCAGACTCCCGCTGAGCACGGAGCCCGATTCGGGGCTTGATCCCAGGACCCTGAGATCTTGACCTGAGCCCAAGGCAGACACTTACCGACTGAGCCACCCAGGTGCCCTGGCCATGTGATATTCTTGACAAAAAAAGTTAAAGGTGAATTTCATGGGGAAACTATCAGAAAAATGTAAATTGCAGGCCATTCTACAAAACAACAGGCCTGAACCCTTAAAAAAAAGTTAATATCATGGAGGCAACAAAAATGGGAGACCAAAGGTTAATGGAGACTTGAGAGCCTGCACCACCAAATGCAACCTTTGATCTAGAATCAGATATCTGATTTTTTAAAAAATGCTATAAAAGACATTTTTGGGGGGGCGCCTGGGTGGCTCAGTGGGTTAAGCTGCTGCCTTTGGCTCAGGTCATGATCTCAGGGTCCTGGGATCAAGTCCCGCATCAGGCTCTCTGCTCAGCGGGGAGCCTGCTTCCCTCTCTCTCTCTCTCTGCCTGCCTCTCTGCCTACTTGTGATCTCTGTCTGTCACATAAATAAAATCTTTAAAAAAAAGAAAAAAAAAGACATTTTGGGGGCACCTAGTTGTGTCAGTGGGTTAAGCCTCTGCCTTCGGCTGAGGTCATGATCTGAGTCCTGGGATCGAGCCCTGTATCAGGTTCCCTGCTCAGTAGGGAGCCTGCCTCCCCCTCTCTCTCTGCCTGCCTCTCTGACTACTTGTGATCTCTGTCTGTCAAATAAATAAATAAAATCTTAAAAAAAAAAAAGATTAAAAATAAAAACATTTTGGACACAGTTGTACCATGAATTGGGTGGCTTAAACAATAGAAAAACGCAGAAACGTCTTGTCTCCCCATCTGGAATTTGGAAGGCTGAGGTCAGGGTGTCCGCCAGGCTGATTCCTTCTGAGGCCACGAGGAAGAATCTGGTCTAGACCTCTCCCCAGCTGCTGGGGATTTGCTGACAATCTTTGGTGGTCCGTGGCTTATAGAAGCATCCCCCCAGTCTTTGCCTGCAGCTTCACATGGCCTTCTCCCTGTGTGTCTTTGTGTCCAAGTTTCCCCCTTTTTTAATTAAAAAATAATTGGGGGGGCGCCTGGGTGGCTCAGTAAGTTAAGCGTCTGACTTCGGCTTAGACCCCAATCTCAGGGGCCTGGGATCGAGCCCAGTGTCAGGCTCTGAGCTCAGCATGGAGACTGCTTGTCCTTCTGCCCCTTCCCATTTGTACTCTGTCTTTCAAATAAATAAAATCTTAAAAAAAAAAAAAAGGTAAAAAAAACTTTTTTAAAGCAAACTCTAACCCCGTGGGGCACAAACTCAAAACCCCAAGATCAAGAATCGCACCTTCTACTGACTGAGCCAGCCGGGTCCCCCCAAGTTTCCCTTTTCTTAAAGTAACCGGTCATATTGGATCAGGGCCCACCTTAATGAACTCATTTTAACTATGTCTGCAATGGTTCTCTTTCTTAGTAAGGTCTTGTGGCTCTTATTTATTTTTTTTAAGATTTTATTTTATTTATTTATTTATTTATTTTATTTATTTGGGTGCCTGGGTAGCTCAGTCTTTGAGTGTCTGCCTTTGGCTCAGGCCATGATCCCAGGGTCCTGGGATCAAGTCCTGCATCGGGCTCCTGGCTCAGCGGAAAGCCTGCTTCTTCCTCTCCCACTCCCCCTGCTTATATTCCCTCTCTCGCTGTCTCTCTCTCTGGCATATAAATAAAATCTTTAAAAAAAAAAGATTTTATTTATTTCCCAGAGAGACTGACTAAGAGGACAGGAGGAGGAGGAGTGGCAGGCAGTGAGCAGGGAGCCTGACACAGGGCTCGATCCCAGGACCCGGGATCATGACCTGGGCGGAAGGCAGACGCTTCACCGACTGAGCCACCAAGGCACCCCTTCTTTTTTTTCTTCTTCTTCTTCTAAGATCTATTTATATATTTTAGAGAGCGAGCTAGGGGGACAAAGGGAGAGAGGGAATTTCAAGCAGACCCCCTGCTGAGCACGGAGCTGGACACTATGCTCAAGCCCATGACCCCGAGATCATGACCCCAGCCGATATTAAAGAGTTGGACACTTAACGAACTGAGTCACCGAGGCGCCGCATGGTCACTCCTTGTTCTTAAGGGATGCCTGTGAAATATTGAGGTGCTCAGTGTAAGACGTCTGCAGCCTCCTTCCAAATAATAGCAGGATGTGTGCTATACACAAACGCAGATATGGATAGATACGGAGGGGAAGCCAAGGCAGCAAAACGTGAAGTTAGTGAGTAGAGGTGGAGAGTACAAGGAGTTGCTTATTTTCTCGATCTTTCCATAGGTTTGAAATTTGTCCACATAAAACATCGGAAGAAAATTAATTCTATTTATTTATTTTTAAGACTTTATTTTTTTAAAGATTTTATTGATTTATTTGCAAGACAGAGAGATCACAAGTAGGCAGAGAGGCAGGCGCAGAGAGAGAGGGAGGGAAGCAGGCTCCCCGCTGAGCAGAGAGCCTGATGTGGGGCTCCATCCCAGGACCTTGGGATCATGACCTGAGCTGAAGGCAAAGGCTTTAAACCACTGAGCCACCCAGGCGCCCTGAAAATAATTTTTTTTTAAAGATTTATTTATTTATTTATTTGACAGAGAGAGAGATCACAAGTAGGCAGAGAGGCAGGCAGAGAGAGAGGAGGAAGCAGGCTCCCCGCGGAGCAGAGAGCCCAATGCGGGGCTCGATCCCAGGACCCTGAGATCATGACCTGAGCCGAAGGCAGCGGCTTAATCCACTGAACCACCCAGGCGCCCCCTGAAAATAAATTTTTTAAAAATGTGACAATTTTTAAAAAATGTGACAATCTTTTGGCTGAATCATTGCTGGGTGTCTGGGAAGCAGCCATTTCCCCAGTTTGGGGAGGATGGTTGCGGGCCTTAGCTTGGGAGAGGCCTCGGGGTCCCTGCCCCCTCTCCGGGGCTTTGCTTCTCAGTAGGTGGAAGCAAACATTTCCAGAGGGGGCTGAAGGCATTTTTACACTCATTGCACCGAAGTCTCACCAGAACGTCCCATGAAGTGGGTCTTAGGATCCCCCATTTACGGATGGGAAAACGGAGGCTTAGAGAGGTCAGGTAACTTGTCCATGACTGCACAGCTAGGCTAGAATTCAGGTTGTCTGACTCTCAAGGCTGGAATTCCCAGGGCACCCTCCAACTCCCATTCCCAGCCAGATGTGACACTGAGGCCCCCCTCTTGGTACTGTCCCCAGTTGAGGGCTGGCCCTGTGTCTCAGGGCATAGTTCTCAGCTCCCCAGGCCTTTCCTGATCCCAGGGGCACCGGGGCCATACCCTCCCTCCCCGTGCACCTCAGTCCTGGGTCCTGCTCAGTCAGGGACCCTTGAGCTGAGAACAATGAGAGCCCTCCCACGCCTACCAGCCTGGGTGGGGCAACAGGGCGCTGGCGCCGAAGGTGTAGCCCGGTGTGCCCGGCAGATCCCGTTCCACCTCGCTCCACCCAGCTCAGGGCCCCCAAGGCTGCGCTGTTCTGCGAGCTGCAGGGAGCAAGCTCTACCGTCCTCTGGCTGCTGCTTGTGTTTGGACGGAGGGAGGCAGGAGGTGGAGGGAGGTATGAGGAATGTACTCTGGGCTGGCTGCCTTTCTGCTCAGCCACGGCCAAGTTCGACGGAGAACCACAGCTCCTATCAGGTGACACCCCCGTCTCTTCCTGCCTGCGGGTGCTAACAGCTTCCCACGGGCTAGCTAGCGCTCAGGAGCCCCGCCTCGCCTTGGCAGGTTCCATGAACACTGCCCACATTTCTGTAAACCGTCCCTTTGCTGTTGAACTGTCCTCAGCCCCGTTGGCCTGTGTCATCTGATTCCTGGAAGTACGGGGGAGACAACTCAAGTCTTTAACTGTCCCTGCCATCCCCGTTCCTCCCTCCACCTTTGACCCCTCCCCCCACCCCAATTTCTGAGCCCCAGGAGGACAGATCCAGGCAGGGAGGCCAGCAGCTTAAAAAGTCATCTTTATTGGTTTCCAACTGCCTCACAGAGCATCGGGGTCAGTCCCTCCCGGGAATATGGCGTTTGAAGAGATAAATACTTATTTTGCCCCCGACTTGTCAGTAGAGGGAAGTTTAATAAAAATAGTAATATAATAACAATAATAATGACTATGATCAATAATAAAATGCCTCCTATGACCCCCTAATACACAGGTGGTTGAAGCTTTGAGAGAAAGGACCACCCCCCCCCTTTCTGGGAGGGGCCAGAGTGTGCCTGGAGACCCTCCAGCGGCCCCCATCAGGTGCATCTCCCACCAAGTAGCCTTTATAAATACCCTCCCCATCCTGTCCCTGTCTAGGAGGAATCTCCCCCTGGGCGGATTAGATACAAGGTCAGTTGGTTCACAGGGCCCCTCTCTGTTCCCAACCCCGCCGAGCTGCTCCCCAGAGAGAAAGGCCCCTATTAGTAGTGTTCTCCTCCCGGCCCCCCTCGGCTCTCTGCTCCTCTTCACTGCTCCTCCTTTACCCCTCTCCTCCTCTGGGTGCTTCCCCCCTCCTGCCAGTCACTAACGCTGCCTCTTTCGCTTCCTTTCCTTCCCCTACCTTCTCCTACTTCCTTCATCTCCATCCCCCTTCACCTCCATCCTCTCTGCTCCTGTCTATTCTCCTTCCCTTTGAAAAAAAAAATTTTTTTTAATTTAAAAAAAAATTTTTTAAATCTCTACACCCAACATGGGGCTTGAACTCACAACCCTGAGATCAAGAATAGTATGCTTTACTGACTGAGCCAGCCAGGTGCCCCATTCCCCTTTCCTTTGGATCAGACTCTCTTTCCTACATCAACCCTGAGCAGATACCTTGATACACCCCAACTTGGCCTTACTTACAGTCTAGATAGTCCGTAGCCAAGACCCCACCATTGCTCCCAGGGCCCAGTCCTTCCCCATCCCTCATGCTGACTCTTGCTTGTAGGCTTTCTAAGGCTTGGCACTGAAAAGGAGAGCTTTGGCACAATTGCCCCAGGACTCCAGGGCAGATGGGCCCCCAGGGCAGAAAGGGGGCCATTCTATTCCCATAGCTAGCACAGACAGGGGCTGGGAGCAGAGGGGAAAGGCAGGATAAGGGCTGGGAGTCAGGCCCCCCAGGTCCTGGGTACCCAGACCAGCTTCCGAGTCGCTCTCCGACCCAGGCCCTCCCTGAGTCCGAATTTGCACACATCCCGGGCCAGCCGGAGCATGGCATTCCTCAAGCTCTTTGCTCGTTTCTGTCTCTTGGTCCTGGGATTGGGGTGGGCCCTGCCAGAAGGTGTCAAGGGGAGCCCTCTGATTCAGGGGCTGGGGGGAGGCTCCGGGGCCGTTCTGACACCTGGAGGGGAAACAGAAGGAAAGACTCTGTCCTCACCAGACCAGTGCCCCCCACAGGCCTTCCTGGGACCCATCCCCTGCTCCATCAGGGCCCTTGGAGGAGGCCAGATGTGAGGTGGGAATAGGACTATAGGAGAAAAAGCCCTGGGTAACTCCTACTTAACCCTGGAGCCCAAATCAAAGCCCCTTTGTTCATTTCCTCAATTCTTCATCAGCCAGCAAACATGCTTTTCTCTAGGCAGAAGCCAAACTTGACCCTCACTATCGGGGAGCCCGCAGTTGAGGGAGAAGGACTGGCATCGGAGGAAAACCATTGCACAGAAGGACTGACAAGGAGGGACGCTGAGCAGGGCTCGGGTCCTAGGGAGGCTGGTGGCTGCCAGGCAGTGATATTCGTGGAGAGCCTTGAGAGTGGCCTGGACGTTCATGAGAGGGCATTCACAGCCGGGGGGATGTCAGGGGCAAGAGCCTGAAGGTGTGAAAGAATATGGCAAGTCCCAGGGCTCTGAGTGGCCTGGCGCGGCACCAGTGGGGGTGGCGGTGAAGAAGTGACCGGAGGGTGAATGGAGCCTTCCCAGCTCTTATGCCTTCCCCTGTGCCCAGCCAGAGTGGACTCTCCTCTGATCCTTCCACCCCCGGTTGGGCATCTGAAGGGTTCCTCTTGTGACTTCTCCCCACGTGTCAGGCACCCTGCTGAAGTCATCATCGCCTCATACAGTTATCACTTCAGAATAATCGCACAATAACCTCATTTTATAGGTGAAAGGGAGGCTGGACATCTCGCCCAGGGCCACACCCCTGGGACAGTGAGGGCCAAGATTCCCACCTAGATTGACCTGCCTCCAGGCCTCTGTTGGGGCCCACTGTGGGACGAGTCGGCCTCTCTTAGTATCCAGGGCAGGAATGGGCCCAGCTTGTTCTCTGGCTTCAGGTCCCAGCACAGAACAGAACTGCCTGTGCTATTTCAGGGGAGGAGAAAACCCCACCAGCTCACCTGTATCAGGGAGTCTGCGGGGCTCAGAGATCCCTGGGGGCAGGACACGGACTCGCTGGACAGAGATGTCCAAGGCTTCCTCTTCACTGCTCCAGGAGCAGGATGGTTGGGGTGGGGGTGGGAGAGACACAGAAATCCAAGGTCAAATATGAGGGGTCCAAAGGGGGTGGAGACTTCGGGGAGTGAATGAAGGCAGTGGAAGATGCGGGTTGTTCTTACTGGCGTCCGCGTCTCCAGCGAGCCCGTCACTTCCCACGGAGGCTGGGCGCCGCGAAGCCTCGGAGAAGCTGTGGGGACGCTGCGGGCCGGAGCTGCGAGTGCCTCGGCCCTTCCCTTCTGGAGCCTGTTGGGGGACAGTGCAGAAAGGCTGGGAGCGGGCGGCGAAGCAGCAGCAGTGGGGACCCCCGCCTGGACATGCTGAGGTCTCGGGTCCCAGGTATGCAGAGGCTCAAGCGCATCGGGAAGGCCGGTGATTGGCTGAATCTCAGCAGGGCGGCTTGTGATTGGCCCCGGAGAACTCACCCGGGGCAGGTCCCTGGCGCTGGGCTTCCCGTCCGTGGGGCCCACGTGCACCAGGTGGTTGAAGTTGGTGGGCGGCGAGATGAGCTTGGAGCGCACAAAGGGGTCCTTCAGCATCTCCCTGCGGGAGGAGGGATATGGGGGGAAGGGGATATGCGGAAGGGGGAGCCCCCTCACCCCGACCCTCTCCCCAAACGGACCCACCCCCGGGACGGGCCGCGGCTTCGCCCCGCCCCCCAAGCTCGGGAGGCCCCGCCCAGCTGCCGCATCGCGCAGGCGCACCTGCGCCGCTGCTGCCGCTGCTCTTCCGACACGCGGAAGAAGAAGTGGCGCTTGCTCTTGGTGCGGAACAGCTGGCGCCGGCTGTTGTCAGTGAGGTCGGGGATGTCGAACTCGTCCTTCTCTGTGGGAGGAGCAGAGGGCCGGCCGGTGCTCCCAAGTGCCCAGGGCCCCCGTCCGCGGGAGCCCAGCGTCACACAGCCACACGTGAACGCACACACGCCGCACCCTCTTGCACACGCACTTCTCACCTGCCAGCCGGTTCCTGAGGTAGGTCAGGCGGACCTTCTCCGCGCCAAAGAGGAACAGGGAGCCCTCCGGGTTTAGGGGTCGCACCTGAGGCAGGAGGCACAGAGGTCAGCCGCGCTCCCCGACTGCGCCCCAGTCCAGGGCCGGGGGTCCGGGCAGGCCCTCACCTTCTTGAGTGGCACCGTCTGGACCCATTCCGCTTTCCTTACATCAAACACGTCCATGGAGTTCTCGCTGAACACTGTCAGGTAGGGGGCTGCGTAGCCTGCGGGGCAGGAGACGGGCTGTGCAGCCCCCGCAAGCCAGCACCTCCGTGGCCTCGTCTCCTCCGCCGTGGCCCGGGGAACACCCCCTGGGTCCTGCCACCGCACAGTAACTTCCACGCGCCCCCCCCCCCAAGGTCCTTCTGAAGACTCCAGCTTGCCCCACCCAACATGCAGAGGAAATCAGATTACGGTCACTAAGTGGCATGCCAGGCATAGTTCCCACCACTCGGCAGACTTCTTCTCCTTCATTTCTTAAACAACTCTGGGCAAGTCGCGTTATCATCCCTACTTTACAGATGACGCGATGGAACCCCAGAGCTGAGTTGTGGCCAAGGTCACCCAGTGGTGAGTGAGAGCTGGGAATTAGCCCTGGGCAGCCTGATTCCAACTCCTACAGACCAAGTCTGTGCTACACCCAACCCACAGGCTCAACCCCAAAAAGCCTCTGCTTGTGAAGCGAGCTGTGTCCCTGTCTTCTAGCCCAACGCCATGTCACAGTTCCCTGTGCATGCGCTGGACTCCTCCACTGCCCCGTTCATTCCTCCAAACATTCATAGCCCCGAGGATGTGCTTTCCTGGGCTGGGTGCAGGATGTGATGAAGAAACCAGCCCCAGCCCACGCCACAAGACCCCCACCGCACCAAACCAGTTATCATAAGAAGGTACAAAGAGCAGCAGGGCGGAGGTCTGCACACAGAGGTAGGGGAGCAAAAAGGAACAAAGGACCAGAAATGGGGGAAGGCAGGGCAGGAAGCACGGAGCAGTAATGACAATGACAGACGTCGCGGTGGTCATTTACGGAGCGCCGACCAGCTCCAGGCCCTGAGCCGGCATCGGGGCTGGACTTGGTTGTTAAGAGCTTGCCAGGTACCAGAAAACAGTTTAGGGGACGGGAAGAGCACAAGCAGAGGCCCAGGAGAGGAAGATCCAGTGCGGTCCATCGAGGGCAAAGCAGGGGGTGGTCAGGCAGGAGGACCCTCCGCAGCCTGGCCCTCAGCAGGCCTTACCCCAGCCCGTGGGCACTGCTGGCCACAGCAGCTCGTGGATGCGAGACTTGCGGCCGGCGCTGTCCACGTAGACCCCCGCGGTGGTGAAGAGCAGCAGGAACTCACTGAGGCTGAGCTCCACGGCGCCCAGCGCCTCGCCCAGGCCCCCGCGGGATGGTGGCAGCTCCTCGGGCACCAGACCGGCCCCGAGCGCTAAGGGCGCAGCCTCGTTGAGCAGCGGGTAGAGGGCGAAGGCGCCGGCGGCTCCCACGCACAGCCGGTCGCCCAGCAGCCCCAGGCTCTGCACAGGTGCTGGGGCCTGCAGCTCCCGGATGCGCCGCTGCCAGGGCCCTGGGCCTGGGCCCAGCTGGTAGCAGAGCACCTGGCGCTTGACGGCTACACAGAGCACAGGGGTGCGGGCCTGCAGGATGCGCCCGGCTGCCAGCGCCTGGCAGCCTCGAGACTCGGGGATCTTGGCACCCACCACCTCCGCGCTCTCCAGCTTGGCCAGGGCGAAGAGGCGCACGCTGGGGCCGCGGCCGCACAGCACGACCAGAAGGCCCGCCGCGGGGCTCACAGCCAGCCGCTGCACCCGCCGGCACTCGCCCACCTGGAAGATGTCTTCGGGGTTGGCAGAGGAGAGTGTCAGCAGCCGTGCGCCTCCTCCCCTGGCCCCTGGGGCTGACCCTCGCCCGGGCCTACACCCGCCCCGCCTGGCACGTACCGTTGCTGTGCAGGTGGATTACAAAGAGGCCGTCCTCGGTGCCCAGAGCGAGCCGGTCCTGGTCTGGTAGCGGGAGGGAGAGAATCGGGGCTCAGGGAGCCCATCGGCAGCTGCAGACAAGGCAGCCTGTCTGTCCTTGCTAGGCCTCAGCTTCTCCTGAGGACATGGGGACGGCAAGCCCGCTGTCCCTGAGTCACCGGACCCTTCTCTCTCAAAGTCTGGGCTGGCTCTACGGGGGGCCGGAGGAAGGCCCACAAGGGCCGGGGCAGAGTGAGAGACCCCAAACCCAAGTTGTCCCTTCTCTCCTGAAGTAAAGTGGGGACAAGGGGTCCTTTCTCCCAGAGCTGCCCATGAGTGCCCCACTCACAGCAGTCCCTGCTCAGCCAATGCCCTTGTCCCCCCAGTGACCAACGGACACGGGGGCCCTGGAGGAGCCGCACAGTCTCTCCCAGGGTGCCCACTCTGAGTGCAGGGGGAGGCCCCAGCTCTCCAGGGCAGGGGCTGGCTCAGGGCCAAGGCCAGCTGCCCAGGGAAGCCAGGAGGCACCGCTCCCTCACTTCTTCATGGAGGTCCCGCTGAGCCCCAGGCTCCTGGACGAACACAGGGGCCCCACAGAAGGCAGTGTGGGGCTCCCCTGCGGTCTCCCTGCTGCCGGTAAGAAAGCCAGGACAGGAGCCCTCATTCGTCTCTTGCTAAAGCCTTTGCTCTTTTCACTCACTTAAGATGCTTTGAGAAAAAGCAGAAACTGAGGCACAGAGAAAGGGAGTGGCAGAAGCCAAGCCCCTGGCTCTGGGGCTGCCCACACAGCCACGCCTGGGAGAGGGTCACGGACATAATGCAGAGAGTCTGCAGCTTGTGGCTGTAGGGAGCCGGCAGGGACTGGGCAGTGACCAGGCAGGAACCCTCCCGACAGGCCCAGGCTCCTCCCCAGGGCCGCGCGGCTCACCGATGATGGCGGCGCAGAGCGCGTGGGGCAGCAGCGGCAGCCCGTTGTCATAGGCTTCCTTCAGCGTGTACACAGGCCTTGGCCTTGGCCGCGTGTCCAGCAGCAAGCGCTGCAGCTCGCCCAGTACCTGCAGCCAGCGCTCCCTCTCGGCCTCGCTCTCGGCCAGCAGCAGCACGGTGCACACGGCGGGGGGCACGGTCAGCTGGGAGGCCGTCACCTGTGGGCAGGGGCCCAGGCTGGAGGGCTGTGGACCCACAGTCGGCCATCCCCTCCCTCCCCGGGTCGATGCCTCTTAGCACCATCAGGAGCAGCCAGGCGCCCGGCTGGAAGCTGTCTTTCAGCAGGTGATTGGCCAGACAGGACGGTCCGACCGGCACACCAAGGCCAGAGCCCTGAGCCAGTACCATGGTGGGGAGGGACAGGGCATTGTGGGAACATCCAGCAGGGCCCCGGGCCAGGCTGAGAGGGAAGGATGACCTCCTTGGGGAAGAGACATTTCCGCTGGAGCCCAGAGGGTGAGTGGAGTAACCCGGAATGGTCCAGGCTGGGGAGAGGCTCAGGGGTGGCCCGGGCCGAGCAGAGGAAACGGGATGGGAAGAGTCCGTGGTTACAGGGCACTTTTGGAACTGGAGAAAGCAAGCCGTGTTCAGAGCAGAGAGAGGCTCCAGAGGGAGGCCGGGGAGGCCTGCAGGGCCAGAAATGGGAGGACTCAAGACCACACTCAGGAGCACCCTGAGGTGACAGGAAGCCACAGAAGGGTCCTAAAGGAGCAGGATACGGCCAGCTTCTCACACAGAAAGCGTGCTGCACTGTGGGATGGAGGCTACGGTAGCCGTCCCTGTGGAGGTGATGGGGTGCTGGGGGCAGGGGGCGGTGAAGAGGGCAGCCACGGAGAAGGACACAGAGAAGCGTGGCTGGAGCAGGGCCACGCAGAGGCGGACGGCGGCCCGGCCCAACCTGCCTGGCACTCACCCTAAAAATGCATGGCAGGTCCCTGGACTGGGCGTGGATGACATCAGAGGCCAGGACCGGGGTGGCTGAGAACTGGGGGTCCCTGGGGAGGTCCACGGAGCTGGTCAGAAGTCACAGGGCCCCTGGCTGCCTCCCCCAACCCCTGCAGCCCTTCGCTCCCACCACCCCTGCCTGGTACCCACCTCAGATCCAGGGCCTGCATGAGGGCCCCGCTGGCCGGGCTGAGCCGTGGGTCAGGGGCGTCAAACAGGAGCAGGCGGGAGTCGCTGAGGGCAGCGAACACGCGCTGCCAGCCGCGCCGGACGCCCGAGGGCCGCGGCACCTGCAGGGGTGGGGGGAACGGCAGGCATGGGAGGGCCCGCCTGGCTCTCTGCCCACCCGCGCTGGCCTCCCTCTCCCTGGCCAGACCCAGCTCACCGACAGGAAGCCCTCGTAGGCTGTGCCCGTGCCCGTTTCGGGGTGCACTCCCAGGGCCGCGCGGAGGAGGTCAGGGGGCACGGGGCAGGGCGGGGCTTGGGGAGCACATGCCGAGTGACAGAAGTAGCCACAGGCTGTAGGGAAAGCAGAAGCCAGTGGTGTGAGGCTGGATGGGGACAGCCTGGAACCAGGACTCTGAACTGTCACCAATTCCCCCATCACGTGAAAAAAAAAAAAAAAAGTGTGAAACGGAGCAGTAAGAAAGCTGGGGTGCGTCCGGGTCAGGGCCGTCTCATTCGCTCCACCCAGGGACAGGAGTGGGGCACGCAGGTGGAGCGGGTTGGGGTCTCACCGTCACAGCCCAGGCCCTGGCGGCCCAGGCCCAGCATCAGCGAGGTGCAGCGGAGACACTTGGTAGGGGACGGAAAGGTCCGGGGCCGCAGCGCATGTGAACCAGGCTGGGGAAGCGGGACACGCCCGTTAGCCACAGCTGACCGTGGCCTCCCAGGACCCTGTGTCCCATCCCCGAAGCCACCCTGAGTCGTCCGGTGGAACCAGGGAACGAGCCTTGGTGGTGTGAACCCAGCCCCAGTGAGCCCGTCCCGGCACTCAAACTCACTGCCCCTGTCCCCTGTGGAGTCTGCCCGCCGTGACGCCTGGGGAGGGACCCAGGCAGGGACCTGGCAGAATGGCTCGGTGCCCCCACCCCACTCCACCCCTCCGGGTGCTGACCTTTGCCGGAGGACCTTCTGCAGGGGCGGTGGGAGCAGCAGGCGCTTTGGGGAACACGGCCTGCAGGGGAGGCAAGTGGATGGGTGAGGAGGGCACAGGTAGCCGCTGGGGCCCAGCCCCCGAGACGCGGGACTCACGCCTGTCCTCACCCCCAGGCGCAGGCTGCGGCGGCCCTCTGGCCTCAGCTCTGGCTCCGCACCAGGCCTCAGGGCCTCTCCTGAGAGGCCAGTGTCCTTGGTGGACTCCTTCTGGGCAGTGAGATGAGGGGGGAAGTCAAGGCCCCTGTGCTTCTCCCCAGGACTCCCTCCAACCAGCCCCGCCGTGCACAGTTCTTACCTCTGAGCTCCGGAGGGACAGGAAGGGAATCAGGGAGTTTGAGGGCTTCATGTCTGCAAACAGAGAGCACAGGTCACGGGGGGGTTGGGCCCTGGCCCAGCTCTAACCCTTGCTTCTGAGGAACTTGGGGGCCAGACAGTGCCTCAGTTTCCGCCTCAGTGAAATGGAGCAAGGACGGCAGGCTGTGGTGGGTACGCATACAGCAAGCGTTCCTTAAGTGCCGGGTAACAGTGGGGTAAGCAGCAGAGTCTGGACTTGTCTCCACAGTCCTGCAAGGCCGTCGTGGACCCCCCTTGGTCCCCATGAGGCTGGAGGCAGAGGCCTCACTCCAGGACAGGCAGGCAGACAAGCACTCACCCCCTTGGGCTGCGGGAGCATCCACCTCTGCGCTGTGGGAGCACTCACCCACCCCACCCCGGGCTGTGGGGGCGCCTGCTCCCTGGGGCCATGGGAGGACTCACCTCCTAGGCCGCGGGCCGCCAGCTCCTCTCGCAGCGCAGCCAGCTCCTGCTGCAGACCCTGGTTCTGCTTCTGGGCCTCCTGCAGGCGGCTGGGAGACAGCCGGCAGGGGGCTCGTCAGGGGCCTCCGTAGAGGTCCCGAGCCCCCTTGGCGGGTCCTGCCCATGCTCTCACCTCTCGGCCTGCAGCTGGGCCTCCTGCACCTGCGTCAGCCGCTCCTGCAGGCTCTGCTTGGCCCGGATCTCGGCCTCCAGCGCCGACTGCAGCTCCAGCCGGGCCGACGCCTCCATCTTCTGCAGCCGCCGTGCCTTCCACTGGTGGTCCTGGAGGCCAGGGGGCGCTGGCGTAAGATGCCTCCCGGGGCCTGGCTGCCCAGAGGCCCCTCCCACCTGAGTGCGCTGCCGTCCACGCCACCCGGCCAGACTCAAAGCCCTAGACTGGCCACTGGCCTGCTGTGAGCTCAGGCAAGTCACTGATCTTCCATGAGCTCAATGTCCTCGCCTGCCGAGGGAGTCTCCTGGGACGCCCGCCCCCCAGGGTGTTCGCAGGCGCTCACCAGCGGCCGGGCAGGGAGCGTCTGGGTGCCCACGTTCCGCAAGGACTCCAGCTCCTCGGCCATCTTGGTGGCCAGGGCCTGCAGGTAGCCCCTTGAGACTTTCTCGTCGTTCACCCTGATGGCAAAGGGGGTTCAGGGTCATGACCAGGACCCTCAGCCCCACCTGGGCCCAGGTCCTCCCCACTACCCCCTTGGCTCCCACCAGCTAAGGATGTCAGCGATCTGGGCCTCCCAGTTGCTCTCCGTCTCCCGCCGTTCGCCCTCCAGCTGCTGCTTGCTCTGCTGCTCCCGTTCCAGCTCTTCCACCAGCTGGGGACCAGGCAGGAAAAGGGTCAGTCCCCGGGGGCCCCAGCACCCTCGAGTCCCATCCGTGTCCACCCTCGTTTACCCACCACAGCTCGCCTGCCAGCTGTGGGTGCTACCGGGCCAGGGAGACCGCCTGCTCTGGGACCCTGGCAGCTCAGACCATCCCCCCGGCCAGCTCCCCACCTCTGTCCCCCTGCCCGTCGGTCTGTCCACCCTCCGTCCGCCATGCTCACCCGCTCCTGCTCGAGGCTCAGCCTCCGGTTCTCTTCCTGTAGCCGGCACAGAGCCTCCTCCTTCCCACTCAGCCTGGGGAAGCGAGGATGGCCCAATGACTCCCAGCGCGGGCCCCCTCCGCAACCCCCGACCCCGGCGGCCCAACTCACGCGTGGCCACGGGCCTGCTCTAGCTGCACGCGCAGGGCCGCCACCTCCTTCCTCAGCTGCGCCTCCTGATGCCCGGCCTCCGGCAGCCCCGTGCCATTGGTCTCGGAGGCAGTGTGGATGGTCTTGGGGACACGGAGACAGGTCAGGGCAGGGGCCTGAGGAGCTACAGCCCGCTGCGCCCCAGAGACCCAGGCGGAAGTGCCCCTTGGGAGAGGTTAGACCTCACTACCTTGACCCGGGAAGAGTCCTTCTCAAGACTTCGCTCCCTCTGTCCCTGGAGCTGTGCTGCCTCCCGGCAGAGGGTAGCCACCTGGGCCTGCAACTGTGACGAGGAGGCGTGGGGACAGCCACTGCTGACCATGTCCACCCCAAGCCGCTCCCCCGCCTTGCTACACTCTCTGGGCCCTGCCAGCCATGGCAGGAATGCAGGCAGGGACCCTCCAGCCGGGTCCCCCCGCCGACGCATCCCCTCGCTCGGGCCTCGGGCATCCACAGCGGGGGTGCAAAGGCGTGCGGTGTTGCCAGCACCAAGCCCCAAGCTCCCGGGGCTTCTTCCAGCCCCGAGGGATGTGTGTGTTACAGCGGTACCTGCCCACCTGCTCCCATCACACACCTTTCTGCTGCTCTCCTGGGCTTCCTCCAGCTGGGAGCTCAGGGTCTGGGTCTGGCTGGCTGTGGCCGCCTCTCTGTCCTGGGCCTCCCGCAGCCTCTGCAGCAGCTCCTCCTGCCGCTCCTGGGCTCTGCGTAGCTCCTGCGCCTGCGCCCGCAGCCCTGCCTGAGCCTCGGCCAGCTCCTGGGGGCCCAGAGAGCGGGAGGGGAGGGCAAGGCCTGGAGTCAGGGCACGGACCTCCTGAGCACAGAACCCTGGGCTGCTCCCCCTCTGCACCAGGCCCTCACCCGGACGAGCCGGTCTCGCTCCTGCCGTAGCTCGCCGTCCTGGCCCGGGCTCCCCCCGTCTGTCTGGGCTTTGCTGTCCCTCGGCGTCTCTGCCAGGAATGGTCACTGAGGCCCATGTGTGCTGATGGCCTCAGCCACTCCACGTGCAGCATTTCCCAAAATCCTCACCCCAGCCCCAGAAAGTGGGTCTTCTTGGCCCATTTCCTATGGGTAGGCTCAGAGAATTTAAGATATTTCCCTAAGACCACACCTCGTGTCCGGAGTCGGGACGGGACTGGAATCCAGGCTGGACCCAGGGGCGCCGGTTAAGCCGCTCAGCCTCCCGGGTAAGGATGGGGGGGGAGAGATGGAAGGATGAGGGGGCGGGGGCGCGGGATACCTGACAGCCGGCCCTGTAGGGTCTGTACTTCCTTCCGTAGCCTCTCCAGCTCCCGGTGGTCTGAGGAGAACTGCAGGGCCTCTGCGGGGCAGGGGGTGGGCGCCCGTCGGTGAGCAGCTAGTCCAACAGGAGCTCCCGGGTCAGACCCCCCCAACCCCAGCCCGGCCGGCTTCCCGGTACCTTGGAGCTTCCGGCTCAGCTCCATCTTCTCCTGCTCCAGACAATGGAGCTGCTGCTCGAGGCCGGCCCACTGCTCGGAGCTGCTCTCAGGGCCCGGACTGGGGAGAGCAGGACAACATGTGCTGGCAGAAAACCCACCCCACGCAGGGCCCCTCCACCTTCCCGCGTCCACTCATCCATTCATCCAAGAAACACCCTCTGCGCGCCAGCTCCGGACCCAGCCCTGGGCTCAGTGCCGGCAAAACAGACCAGACCGGACCAGACCCCGCCCCCGGGATCCCAGTGGGCAGGGCTGCGTCCCAACATCCCCCAGACCCATGTTCAAGCCCCAGCCCTGGACCTAAGAAGCCGCTTGAACTTGACTAGTCACCTAACATATCTGAGCCTCAGTTTCCTTAAGGCCCTCTTCCAGGGACCGGCACAAGGACGCGGTGATTGGGGCCAGCTGGCCCCATCCTCGGCACACGGTGGCGCTCAGAGTGCAGGTTGGATCCGTTTGCTGGCACCTCCGAGCGCCTCCTCACCGCCGCCGTCTCAGGCCAGCCCCTCGCATGATCTAGGTCACCCGGCCCAGTGTAGAATGGGCATCGAGAGGCACAACGTGGGCACCTGGGTGGCTCAGTGGGTTAAGCCGCTGCCTTCGGCTCAGGCAGGTCATGATCTCAGGGGTCCGGGGATCGAGTCCCACAGGGAGCCTGCTTCCCTCTCTCCCTGCCTCTCTGCCTACTTGTGATCTCTCTCTCTCTCTCTCTGTCAAATAAATAAATAAATAAAATCTTAAAAAAAAAAAAAAGAAGCATAACGTGCGGCTCAGGGACTGGGAGGGGCCCTTCCAATTCTAGGCCTCTGGTTCTGAGTCCGGGACCCTCTCAGCCTGTGTGGAGGGTCCTCTAAGGGCCAGACGCTGGGATGGGACCCAGACGGGGCATCAGCATGGCTCCACCAGAATTTGAGCACATGGGACTTGTCTCCCCGAGGGCTCTGAGTACACTCCCGGACTCCAGTCACGGACAGGCACCGGGTAGGCCATTCAGCCTCTTTCCCGGGGTCCTGGTGGCCCACATGCCCAGTGTCCTCCAGGCCAAGCCTCCACTAGGTATGTGAGGTCTAGACTCACCTTCCCGAGGTGTAGGTGAAGCCCACGAATGGCAGGTGGTGGCCAGAGAAGGCCCCATGGGAGGGTGGCGGGAGGGTCCCCTGCAGAAGGAGGGGAAGGAGTGTCACACTCCACAGACCCCTCTCCAGGCTGAGGCTCAAGACCCGGAGACTCCCCTGGGACCGGGAGTGCCGACCTCCTCCTGCTCAGATGGAACCGAGGAGGGTGACGTGGTCCCCACCTAAGCAGACCACAACCCCCACGAGTCCTCACGGCCATGGCCTCCCAGGTGCCAGTAAGAGTTCTTCCTCACAAGACCTCCAGTTAATAGGATGACGTTTGAGGTCCGAAGACCTTCAGTCGTTACAACCCACCACAGCACAGGTGAACCGTAACGCCCGTGAGCCTCCGGAGAACTTCTGGGGGGTTCCCACAGCCAGCAAGGTCCAGCAGCGGGACCCACCACTCACCGGATGGTTGAGGGTGTCGTCATCCACGTCGAAGTTGGAGGTGTCCCCGGGCCCACGAAGCTCAGGGATGTAGGGGGCGGTGCTGGTTGCCAGGCGCTCCCAGTCCACGCCCTCAAAGAAGGGGTGGTTCCGGAAGTCATCTAGCCCCCCGCGGCCCAGCCGGTCCTCTTGGCGGCAGAGCAGCTGGCGGATCAGGTCCCGGGCAGCAGCGGGCACGTCAGGCGTGTCCGAGGGAAACTGCAGGTGGTCCTGTAGGCCGGGGGAGGGAGGGTGCAGGTGGGCGTCCCGGACCCCACCCCCGCCCACGGGTATCCCAGCCGTGGGGGCTTAGGACTCCTGCCGCCCTCCCCGCAGCCAGACCTCGTGGTTCATGATCTTGCCGTAGGTTTCCACGAGGGATTCAGCATAGAACGGCGTCTCCCCAAAGAGCAGCTCGTAGGCACAGACGCCCAGAGACCACCAGTCACACTGTGGGCCGTAGTGGCCCTTGCCCTCCTCCATGGCCTGCAGGATCTCGGGGGAGATGTAGTCCGGTGTCCCCACCGCCACTGACGAATCCACCTGTGTGGGGTGGGGGAGGGAGGGGTGACGACACCATGAGGACAGCCTTGGGCTTGGCTAGGCCTGATGGCTCCTCACCAGAGCCCCCGGGTCCGGCCCTGACACTCCCACTGGCCCGGTGACCCCACCTGCGGCTTCGACCTAGTCCTTCCTGCCCCGGGGAGCTCTGCACGCCGGGGGCCCCTGCCCCTCACCCTGGAGCCTTACCATGCCGCTGTTGTTGAGCCGGAGACACGAGCCGAAGTCAGCCAAGCGGATGTGACCGTTCGTGTCCAGCAGGACATTGTCCGGCTTGACATCCCTGAGGGAGTGCAGGGGAGGGAAGGACTTGAGCCGCGTGTGCCGGCACGTGCCTGGATGGGAGTACGTGGGCACGTGCAGGCTGGCGTGTGTCTGCTCACACGTATGTCCGCGAGCACACAGGAACAGGAACAGTGTGTGTGCCTGTGTACAGAGGGTCGGGGGGTGGTGGAGGCTGGTGACGAGGCCTCCTGACTCCCAAGAAGGGAGAAGCTGGTTAGACTGGGAAGAAGGACCCGTTAAGATGATCCTTGGAGGGAGCAGGGCTTGCCGTGGGGGACGCGGGAGTCAGACTGCCCAGTGCTGACCGCTAGCTAAACCCAAGCTAAGCACTGAAATTTCTCACGTGGGGACAAGGGCAGCCCCCCATCACACAGGGTTTCGGCTCAAAGGCGTCGTGTGTACGAAGCAGCCAGCATAGGGCTTGGCACGTGCTGAGCACTCAGCCACCGGCAGCCGTCCCCAGGGCAGTCAGCGGCGGGGCTGGGGGCCCTACCTGTGGACATAGCCCAGCTGGTGCAAAGAGTGGATGGCCAGCACCATCTCAGCCAGGTAGAACTGGGCCAGCTCGGGCGGGAGGCGGTCTTCAAAGCGGCTCAACAGAGTGAGGAGGTCGCCCCCGGCATAGTAGTCCATCACCAGGTACTGGATGGTGGCGGGAGGGGGGTGGCCAAGAATCAGACAGTGGGCCGGGGGGTGCCTGTCCTGGGGCCCTGGCTCTTGCCCACCTCCCCATGGTCCTGAGGGGTTCTGGGAAGGCAAGAGCGTCTCCCAGCAGCTCTGGGGTCGCCAGCATCCAGCCAGAGCACAGGCAGGGGCTCCGGGCCCAGCAGGTGGTAGGGAGTGGAAGCCTCCTGGTTCCCACAGGAGGGGTCTCTCTCTCCTCGGACCCGGCATCTCCTTCGTCCCCAGGCAACACCCCCCAACCTGGCCGAGTCCCCTCACCAGGTACTCGTCATCTTGGAAGGCGTAGTGCAGAGCGGTCACCCAGCGGCTGTCCCCCTTCACCAGAACGTCCCGCTCCTCCCGGAAACAGGCAGTCTGCAGCAGTTTTGGGGAGCGGGGCAGGGAGGAACGGTGGGATCGGGGCCCAGGAAACCCTCCTCACCGGCTCAGGGGATGGAGGAAGAATCAGTAAGTCTGGGAGCTCAGAATGAGGTTGCCTGTGTGAGCCGGGGCCTGTGCTCTATGGCTCTGGGCCTCAGTGTTATCATAAGGAAAACGGGAACTGTGTTAGCTTCTAAGAAAGGCTTATCGTGGGGAAGCAATGGGGGGGGGCATGCTCAGCAGCATCGCCTGTCCCTCCCCCCGTATGCCCTGTGCACCCCAGCGGCAGCACACCCGTCCCCACCCCTTGCCTGTTGGTAGGATGCCCCAGTCCCGTCAGAGCCCAAACCGACCTCAGCCCTCTTCAGCATCTCCCACTTGTGCAGCATTTTCATGGCAAAAATCTGCCCGCTGTCCCTCTGCCTCACCACGGCGACCTGAGGCCACAGAGCACCGGGGTCAGCTCTGCCCAGGCGCAAACCCCCTCTCCCCACCGACCCCATGCCTTGCGCTCACCTCCCCGAAGGCCCCTCGGCCGATCACCTTCAAGATCTCGAAGTCATCTCTCTGCAGCCTCAGCTCTCTTACCTTCGCTACGAAGGGGCTGGCTGAGGGGACACAGAGCGGAGCTCAGGGACCTCACAGGGAGGGCCCCGGCTCCGTCTCTTGCCTGGGCAAAGCAGGAGCTGTGACCCGCCACGAGGCCAGGGCAGGGATGGCCTCCCGGGGGAGGGGGGAGTCTCTGGCCAAGTTGCTGAGAGGGGCCGCACCACCACCCCCCCTCAGTCGTGGAGTAAGAAGCACGGAAGGTGGGCTTTGCTGACCACCTGACCCCCAGACCTCCTGAAATCCAGGGTTCCCTGACTCGAGGCAGTCTTGGTCCCAGGGGCTGATGGAACTTGTAGTCCTTCCCAGTCTGGGGCTGACCCTGGCTGACCAGGTCACCCTGGGGAGGAAGGGGATACCGTTCCCACTCTCAGCTCACAGTTCTTGGCACCTGGCAGGACTAGGCCCGGGCCTGTCTTGGGAAACTGGACAGACGACATTCCTTGTCCCCAGAGAGGCTTCCCTGCCACTGGGAGCTGGGAGCCCAGGTCTTGGGACCCTACAGGCACGGAGGTACATGGCTGGGAGGGAGGCCTGGGGCAGCCCCAGAGGACAGGTCACACAGTGGTTCTGCGGGGCTCTGGGAGGACAGGCTTTGTGTGCCCCATGTGGGGCCTTCTCGGTCTGGAGGCATAAATAGGTCTGCCCACGTTCTCACAAGACTTAAAAACGGAGCCAAAAAACCTCTCCCTGGCGCCTGACGCTGGCACCTGAGGGAGTGAACCCTCCAGATCTCCTCCAGGCCTGACCAGCCCCACAACTCTGGGCCCTGCCTCCCTCTCTGGACTCAGCTTTTACCCGGGCAAGAACCCTCTCTTCTCCCAGTCCCCGATACTCCCTGGAGGGGCATCTCCAGCCGCTCCCTTTCCAGCCCCGGAGAAGCCACAGGCCTGGGGAGGGGATTGAAGCCTGGAAACTCAGGGAGGCAAGAATGGCTGGTGGGGTTGGGGGCAGCTGCAGTCTGGCTCCCTGCCTCAGTTTCCCCCTGCCAGCCGGTAAACTCCCTGCCAGCTGGGCGGGTCTGTGGGTGGGACAGAGAGCTGCTCCACAGGTTTATCAGGCAGAACCCCCGCAGCAGGGGTGGTGTGCAAACCTCATTACAGAAATTAATTGTCTCTTTCCCAGGTCTGTGTGTGCAGCTGGGAAGAAGCAGCCACAGGCATCCAGGGGGTGGGGGGGACCGAGGCCAGGGTGGCTACCTGTCAGCCAGACAAGAACCAAAACCCGGGGCCCACAGTCGGGAGGATCAAGGTCCCCAGGACAAGCTGCCCAGTCCTCTTGCCTTGCCACAGGGGACGGGGGCTCTGGGCAGGAGCGGGGACAAGTCGGAGCAGGAGCAGAGTGAGTCACCGCCCTGCTGGGTTACCTCGGGAGATGTCAACAGACAGGCCCCCATGCTGGGGTCCTGAGCAGAGACGCTAGAGGCTGGCAGGGAGGAGCCCATGTGTGTGCAAATACACACACACACGTGCGTGGGCGTCACAGCAGGTGGTGACGACAGGGTCAGATACACAGGAGTAAGGCGCAAATGTCCCAGGGAGAGTGGCAGGCACCAGAAGCAGGGGCTTCCTGGCTGCCCTCACCCTGGAGGAAAGGGCTGGCTGGGCTCAGGCTTTTCCCTGACACAAGGACTGTCTTGTGGGCCCTCGACCAGGCCAGGCCTTGTGCCTACCCAGAGCGAAGGAGTGCCGGGAACGCTAGTCACCCACTGGGCAAACACTGGCCTCACCCCACCCTCTCGGCCAGACCCCATGCCCTCCCCCCACCATGGCCTGGCCAGGCATAACCAGGGAGGCCCAGGGCTGGTGCCAGGCTGGTGCCCACACTGGGTTGACCACTGCTCTGGGTCACCCACTTCCGGTGACTCAGAGGAGTCAACTAGGAAGGGATGCAGACCCACCTCCAGCCGGGCCCCCCCACCCCTGCCCTGGGGAATAGACCTCAGGAAACCTGGCCAGCGACCTGCACAGGGAAAGGGGCTGAGGTTGGTTCCCGTGTCCAGTCTGGGGTGGCCTTGTACGCCAAGAGATGGACGTGTGTGTGTGTGTGTGTGCGTGTGCGTGTGCGTGCATAGGAATGTGCAAGTGTGAAATCCCCATGGATCTGTGAGTAGAAGTAGGCAAGTGTGTAACAACCAGTGCGGCTGGGGTGACGTTCAGGGCGAAGTGTGGGGCTCCCCGGGTCTCTCCTTGAGCTGTGAGGATCTCAGCATGTCCGTGTGGTATGTGGGAGACTGAGAAAGCGTGTGCGTCAGTGCGTGAGACACACAGGTCTGCGTGTGTGCCTGTTTGCTCTCCAGGGTCATGAAGTATGACAGGTGAGTGAGGAGTCCCTGACCCGATTCTGTAGCGCACGTATTGTGGACACGAGTCTGAGGTCTACACTTGGGACCAAGCTTGTGTGTGTCTGCGTAAGTTGTGTGTTGTGAACACGCGCCAGCTTCTGTGCGTGGGAAGGAGTGTGTGTGTGAGTCTGAGGGAGGGTAAGGTGTGCAGCTGAGAGGACCCAAGGGGTCCGGTGGCACGTGTCAGGGCCAGCGCGGGCTCTATGCGGGGAGCTCGTGGGGGTGCCGCTCCCCGCGGGAGGGTCTGTGGGCGCAGGGCGCGGGAGGGAGAGGGTCTCGGCGGCGCGGTGTCCCTCGGGCCGCCCCACCTCGGTCCCGCCCGAGTCACTCACCCCAGCTCAGGAACTGCGCCACGTTCCGCTCCCGCCGGAGGGGGGCGCTGCTGAGCTCGTGGTGCAGCCCCAGCAGCAGATCCAGGAGGCCGTCGAGCCCGGGGCCACCGCCGGCCTCGCCCCGCGCCAGCCGCTCCAGCGCGCGCAGCCGCCGCTCCATGGCTGCGGCCGGAGCCCCGCGCCCGGGCTAGAGCCGGCCCGCCCGCATGCCTGCCCGTCGGCCCGTCCGTCTGTCGGTCCGCGGGTCGTCCGCGAGTCCTCCCCCCACCCCTCCCGCCCTCCCCGCTGTCACCTTTCTCCGCTGCCGCCTGCGCGCCCACACCTGGGCGCCGCGCCCCGCCCTCTGCCCCGCCCCTCGACGGACGGGCAGGTGAGCTCCGGCCAATGGGAGACGCGACTGGAGGTGAAGGTGGGAGGGCGGAGGCGCGCGGGGGCGGGGCCAACCCTCGGCCAGGAAGTGGGGGGGGCGGGCCCCGAAGAGTAAACTCCTGGCTGGGCTGGACAGGGGGGTCTTCCCGTGCGGGCCGGGAAGGCTGCCTAGATCTCTGCGCGGCCCCAGGCCCAGCCCTACCGGGCCCTTCGCGGGCCCCTAACCTAGGTAGGGGATGCCCGGGGCAGTTCAACTTCTCTCGCCTCCTTGGGACAGCGACTGCCTCTCCCTTAGTTCAGGGAGAGGGGGCTGGAGACGCCCGCGGCCCCGGAGCCGGATGGGAGTTGTAGTCCCCTCTCTCCCCGGGATGCCCGCCGCGCTTGGCACACCCCCCCTACCCCCAAGAGCCGGGCAGGGGTAGGAACCTCGCTAGTTTCTGATTTCATTTTATTTGTATCGTTACGGCCGACCCGGGAGACAGGTAGGTGAGGCAGGGATGGTTACACCCATTTGGCAGATGGACACACTGAGGCTTGAGAAGGACGGAGGTGAATGGAGAGGCCGAGGGTGAGGAGGCGCCGCAGCTAGACCCTGGAGTGGAGCTGGGCTGGCAACTCCACCACAGGCTTTTCAAGCCTCGGCGGGAGCAAGGCCTGTGGCCAGCCCGGAACGAACGTGAGGGCCAAGGAGAGGTGGAAGCTGGGCCGGAGGAGGTGGGAGGGGGAGGGACTGATTCTGTCCAGTGACATTTCTGATTTCTGCCCAGCTGTCTGCAGCTGGGCTGGACCGGACGCCAGGGGACTGTGGGTCTGTCCAAGAGGAGAGAACAAAGGGTGGGGCATTTTAGTGGCTTCAGACAACAGATTCTTCCATTAGAAGGTCTCTTTGGGGATTTGCCTGCCCCCTCGGACGGGGTCCTCGTAGAGTCCAGACAGGGTCATTGCCAGCGTTGATGGAGGAGGCACTCTGTGAATGTCAGCGGAGTCGAACCGAGCCTCCCTGGTGGGACACAGGGGACTTTCTCTCAGGTGACCCATTTGCTCTCCTCTGAGACTTGTCCTGTGGCTTCCCTGTGCCCACCGTCAGCAAAATAGGGAAATGGAGTCAGGCTGTCTCACTCACTCCTGGCAGGGAGTGGGGGCAGGAGTTCTGGGGTGCTCGCACCTGAAGCATTCTGGGTCCTCCTCAAGGGGCAGGGCTGGGGTGGGGCACACAGGAAAAGTCCTCCCCCCCTACAGACCACAGGAGGGCGCCAGAGACCAGAGGAGGGCCAGGTGCTCAGGCCACGTCCAAATGCCCATCTCCTAAGGAACTAGAGGGTAGGCAAAGTGTCCTGGGTGGGAAGATGGGCCATTCCCCCTGCCCCTCTTGGACACCCTGATTCCCTGCCCCCAGCCCCCAGGGGTCAGCAGTCACGGGCCAACCAGTGAGGCCTCTGGGTCCTGGATCACTCCCAAGTGCGACCTCTGGCAAGTCCCTAGCTAGCCTCTGATTGCTGTTCTCAGACAAGGCTATCCTCTTGCCCAGAAGTCTCCATCCCCACAGGGGTTCTTGGCTGACTCAGCCCACCTTACAGGGACCTGAATGCCTGGAATTCCTACCTTTTACTGGGGGCTCCCTGTAAAACATCACAATAGGGGCACCTGACTAGATCAGTCCCTAGAGCCTGGGACTCTTGAAATCTTAGGGTTTTAAGTTCAAGCCCCAGGGTGTAGAGATTACTTAAGAAAATTAAAAATCAGGGGCACCTGGGTGGCTCAGTGGGTTAAAGCCTCTGCCTTCAGCTCAGGTCATGATCCCAGGGTCCTTGGATCGAGTCCCACATCGGGCTCTCTGCTCCTCAGGCAGCCTGCTTCCTCCTCTCTCTCTGCCTGCCTCTCTGCCTGCTTGTGCTCTCTGTCTCTCAAATAAATAAAATCTTTTAAAAAAAAATTAAAAATCAAAAAAAAAAAAAAAGAAAAGAAAAAAGAAGAAAGAAAATTAAAAATCTGGGGCACCTGGGTGGCTCAGTCATTAAGCTTCTGCCTTCGTTTCGTCTCAGGTCATGATCCCAGGGTCCTGCTTAGCGGGGAGCCTGCTTCTCCCTTTGCCCCTTCCCCTTCTGGTGCTTTCCTATCTCTCTTTCTCAAATAAATATTTTTTAAAAAATGAAAATTTAAAATCTTGAAAAGAAGATTCCATGCCCACATTGGACAGCAGAGGGGAAACTGAGTCACAGGCCACAAAAACAGGAGTCCTGCCGAGGTCTGCTTGGGCCGAACTGGGACCAGGGCTCGGCACTCCCCGCCTATCTGGTACTTGGTTCTGTTTGGTTCTGTATTCATTTTTGTCACATCCTTGTTCCAAGTCTCAGCTTTCTTATCTGTAAAAGGGGGTTGGGCGCTCTGCCCACTCCCGCGGGGCTCCAAGGTCGGAAAGCCCCTCAGGACTCAGTCAGTGCCCGAACTCCTCCTCCGGCCTCCACAAGCACCTGTCCTCCGGCCCTGACCCCAGAAAGTTCTTGCACCCAGCGCTGCTTTGTCTCAGTACATCTGTTCTCTGAGCTCAGGTCCTTGCCCCCGGGAGCCCTGTTGTGGGTCAGCCCGGGGGGTGCTCAGTGGGTGAGTCTGAGCAGGAGACCCCCCACTACCTCCCTCTTCCCTACTGCCATCTCGTTCACTGTTTGTCTGAGGCCCACCCAGGTGCGGCACCTGCTGCCCTCATTACCTCTTCCCCCCTCTCTCACCCAGTCCCTCGGAGAGCAGATCTCCGGATTACCCCTTACATTCCATTCCTGCGGTGCTTCTGAGCATCTCGAAGGGACTGCAGATCTGTTATCTTCACGAGGAGGGGGTTATTATTTCCCTCCTGTAATAAATTAATACCTTGAGGCTGGGGAGGGGGGAGGAGGGCAGCGCCAGCTTGCCTCCTGACCCAGGCTGCCGGTCTCCGCCCGTGCTGGGGAGCAGGAGGGCGGTGTGTTGTGCCTATATGCTGGGGACAGGAGTGAGGAAAGGCCAAACGACAGTGGACTTGACACAGACCTTCTGCCAAGGGCCTTAGACAGTGCGACCTCGGCTTAGTGGGGGAGAGAGGCCGGCCCAGATAAGGGCCCAAGTAAGGGGCAGGGAACCCCGCTTCTCCTGCCCCCGGAGCATAGCCCTCTGGGGCTGCGAGAAGCAAGACAGGCTCCAGGGTCTCTCGCATCGACAGCCACTTCAGAGGCCTCCCCAGCCTGGTCTGTGGCTCCCCTTTCCCCCAAAGTCGAGAGAGAGGCAGCCCTGTGGCTGAGGCTGAACCCTTCCCAGCCCTGCTCGGGAAGCCGCTCTAGCAGATGGTCCCCCAGGGGTGACTAGAGTGCCAGACTGCACTTGCCCTTGGCCGCCCCAGAAGCAGTGACCCACGCCTGCCCCAGAGGGCTGGGGAAAACAGAGAGGCTGGCTGCGGCCTCATACCGCCCTCCCTACTGTTGACCGGGCATGTGGCCGGGGGCAAGGCACTTCCCCTCTCTTTTTGGGCCACGGTCTCTGTGCACCAGGGAGAAATGCCCAGCTCAGGCCAGAGACGCAAAAGAGGACCGACCACCAATGGCTGCTGGAGCTTGTCTGTCCAGGAAGAATGTGTGGTTGGGGGTGGGCAGGGCGGTCGCTGTGTCCTGCTGCTCAGGCACTCGGGTTGAATGGCACTGTCTGTCCGTTGGGGCGGCTTTTCGGGGAGGAGCTGATGGAGATGGTGCGGTTGGGGCCCCCCCACTCCCCAAGCTAGTCTTGGCAGCCCAGCATGCCCGCTCCCCTGCCCTCCCCAGCACGCCGGAGGTGTGTCCTTTGAAAAGTCCAAAGCTCCAAATGGGTGGACATATGGTGATTTCATCATCTTGGTTTTCTTTCCAAAAACCTTCTCTGTGCTGCTCCAACACGCTATAGGGGCTCCCACGCTCCACAGCCGCCTCAGCCCCACGTGGTTTTATAATTACCAATCCCTCTGGGTGCACAGGAAGCCGGGCCCGGGAGCCCCTCGGCCACCACCCCTCTGGCCCAGGGGCGCCACCCAGTCTGTGAGCCGCTTCAGGGAAGGGGTGGGCCCCGCCTGCTTTGTTCTGGGAGTTGGGTGGGGTGCTGGGCTTCCCCGCACCAACCACGGCCGGTGGCTGGAGCGGGGCACCCCAGGGACCCGGCCTCGGTGAAGCCGGGGTCCCTGCATTTGGTGCCGAAAGAGAACAGTCTCGGGAAGGGAGAGGCTGAGTTCTGCCGAGTGGTGGAGTCCGGATTCTAACTCCTGCCTGCCTGGCCGGAGCCCCACAGTAGAAGAACGGAAGAAATGCTTGTTCTGGTGTGTTGTCACGTGGAGCCGTGGATGTGTAAAACAGAGCTGCCACGGGGGTGCTTGGGTGGCTCAGCTGGCTGGGCGGCTGCCTTCGGCTCGGGTGGTGATCAGGGTCCTGGGATGGAGCCTGGCTTCCAGCTCCCTGCTCAGCGGGGAGTCTGTTTCTCACTTTGCCTCTGCCCCTCCCCCTGCTTGACCTTGTGTGCAATCATGCACGCGCACTCTCTCTCTCTCTCTCTCTCTCTCTCTCTCAAATACATAAAATATTTATAAAAGCGGCGCCTGGGCGGCTCAGTCGGCTGGGTGTCTGTGTTTGGCTTGGGTCAGGATCCCAGCATTCTGGGATCGAGTCCCACATCAGGCTCCTCGCTCAGCGGTGAGTCTGCTTCTCCCTCTGCCTGCTGCTCCCCCTGCTTGTGCTCTCACACTCTGTCGCTCTTTCCAGCAAATAAATATTTCTTTTTTTTTTTTTTTAAGATTTTATTTATTTGACAGATAGAGATCACAAGTAGGCAGAGAAGCAGGCAGAGAGGAGGAAGCAGGCTCCCTGCTGAGCAGAGAGCCCGATGCCGGGCTCGATCCCAGGACCGCAAGATCGTGACCTGAGCTGAAGGCAGAGGCTTTATCCCACTGAGCCACCCAGATGCCACAATAAAATATTTCTTTAAAAATATTTTAAGAGAACAGAGCTGCAGAGTGCGGCTTAGACAGGGGTGGCACCCATGACTCCCTGAGTGCTGGACTGAGGTGCCCTTCATTCTGGGAGATTTGGGGGCCGGGTGCAAGCAGCCCCCTGTGCCCCAGACTAGGCTCTGAAGGGGGGTCTTTTGCCCAGAATTCTGGTCAGCTGTGGGGTGGGGAAGAGGAAGGGATAGGGGGCTGGCCCTCAGGGGGGTGGCCACACTTGAATCTCAGGCTGGGAGAAGATACCCCACGTCCCCCCAGCTATAAAACACAGACTGGGGGGCACAGGCTCTGAAGCAGCAGGGGCAGACAGCTGCCGAGGGCCTCTCCTCCAAGCCTCAGATGGGCAGCACCCCCGTGCCGTGTGGGCCGTGGCTGGAGGAGGCCAAGCCCGCCAGAGCGCCTCTCACCCACATTCCGTAAGAACTTGGAAGTTGTGTTTTCTTTCTCTAACAGCTCAAACAGCACGCTCTACCTCTCGGGTGACCCCTGGAAATTGAGGGCTGTCCTGGAGTGACCGCAATGGACCTTCAGCATGGGGTTCTCAAACCCGAGTCTTTCACGCAGACTTTGGGAGCACAGAGAGCTTTTTTCTGTTCTTTACTTCTTTTTAAAGATTTTATTTGTCAGACAGAGAACACAAGCAGGGGGAGAGGGCAGGCAGAGGGAGAAGCAGACTTCCCACTGAACAGGGAGCCGGATGCGAGGCTCGATCCCAGGACCCCGGGATTATGACCTGAGCTGAAGGCAGATGCTCAGCCGACTAAGCCCCCCAAGCGCCCCACAAGCGTTTCTTTTCTTTTTTAAAGATTTTATTTATTTATTTGACAGTCAGAGATCACAAGGAGGCAGAGAGGCAGAGAGAGGAGAAAGCAGGCTCCCCGTGGAGCAGAGAGCCTGATGCAGGGCTCAATCCTAGGACCCTGAGATCATGACCTGAGCTGAAGGCAGAGGCTTAACCCACTGAGCCACCCAGATGCCCCGAGCGTTTCCTTTTTTTAAAGGAAACACTTCCGAGAGCTGGTGCTCTGCAGTCGGGCCAGCTGGGTTGGAGTCTCCCAGCTCTCCCGTCTCCGGTTCCCAGCGGTGAAATGGGAAAAAGCGATTTCCTGGGTCTTGGTGGTCAAGGCAAACCTTCCGAGTGGTACTGGGAGGGCTGGCGAGCCCCCGCTAGCTTGGCCACTGGCCATCAGACCGGACGCCTGCCACGTGGGCTGTGGCCCACAGCCTGGCCCTCAGAAGCCATGGGCACCTCTCTGTGATGATTTTTGCCACAGCTTGACCGGTGTCCACCCCAACCACACCTCGAGCGTTCTACCTTCCAGGGCCCGTTAGCTTTAACTGGCCACCGTTCCCTCTGGAACCAGCCCTTCCTAATCGTGTTTTTGTCGCTGGTGTCCCTGCCGGGCCTCAGGGTCTCCAAGCCACCCTGAGGCTAGCATGGTAAACCCTTATCTATGTGATCCCTCCTGGGGCTGAGTGCCCCGTGGCACCCCCAACTGGCCGAGGCTAGGGAGGGGCCCGGGTTGGAGGTGAAACTGGGAAGGCGGCAGAGGGCGGGTACCTTCTCCCCCAGCCCCCCGCGGCCAGCCTGCTTTCAGTCACCAGAAGTTCCGCTTCTTCACCCCATCCTCCCCTTCTCAATAAACTACTCCCGCTCAGCCCGCAGCAGCACAAGGACCAGGGGCCGTCAGCCGCATGGCAGGCCTCACTCTATGCTGCCGAGCTGAGCATCCCGGGGAGGGGACCCCCACCGCACCCAGCAGGCTTGCCCAGCGGCCGCTGCGGGCGCCTCCGCCCTCCTGACGCTCGGCCGGTGTCCCACAAGGGACTGTGCAGGGCAGGCCCCAGGGAGAGACAACTCAGCACCCCAAGCCAGCTTCAGTGCAAGTCAACTTGTTTTTTAATGCGAGGAAGAAAAAAGCCGTCTTCCGTCGCTTTTGCTCGCCATGGGCAGGTGGGGATGAGCCAGGGACCCTCGCGGCGACTCCCCAACCAGGAGGCTGCCTCGGCCCTCGGCGGATACTGCACACACTGGTGGGCCGAGGCCAGCGCAGGTAATTCAGACCCCGCGGGAGCCCGGGGAGCAGCACTGGGGCGCTGGGGCCAGGGGGCGCAGAAGAGGTCTGACGGAGGAGTCCCTGAGACCTGGCCTGGGGCGGGGTGCCTGGTGGGACACGTGCTCCCCTGCCCATGGGTGTGTCTAGCAGGAAGCCAGTGAGTGGAGTGTGTCCTGGGCCTCCCACCCCCGAGGCTGTGCGGGGGAGAGCCCGGCCCCGCCCGGCTGCTCTGCTCACTGCCTCCAGTCCCAACCCTCAGCCCGGAGGGATATGATTCTCAGGGCATCCAAGACATCCGCTGCCCTTCCTTGCTCGAGGGGAGAAGGGAGGAGTGAGTTTCGGTGGGGAATGAGTGGAGGAACAGGAAGGGGCGGGTTGTCCCAGGTCTCTGACGTCTGGACGCGAGGCCCGGGCTGGAGCACCAAGCCGGGCCAGACTCATGGAGGCCACCACCCATCCGAGGTGGGGGCAGAGGGACACCAGAATGTTGCAGGAGAGTGAAGGGGAGAAGCCGGAAACACAAACCCTGGGGTCCCCGACAGGGTGTGCTCCGCACGTCCCACCGCGCCCGGGTGGAGCTGGGCCTAGTTGGGAAGTTGCTGGAAGATTCGGTCAAGTAGGAAAGGTGTCACTTCACAGAACAAAAGTAGCTTGTGTTTTTCTGAGGGACGTTCTCACATCCCTCCGCATTCCCTGGAGCTCATAAAAATGGGAGCTGGGCTTGTTTCTGTGACTTTCAAGCTGGGGGGGTGGTGTGAGAGCGAAGAGCAGGGCCCGCGCATGGGGGCTTCCCGGGAGCGCGAGGTGGAAGGCACCGGACCAGCTTATCCCGGGAGCGCGGGGAGGGGGCAGAGCCGGACAGGGAAGGAGCCGCGGGCTCAGTGAAGCAGCACTCAGCTTAGAAACCAGCGAGAATGCTGGGGTTCCTGTCTACACACGGCCCCGGGGTCCCCACAGCTGCTGGGGGGGGGGGGCGTGTGCTGTACAGCAGAGCCGGAGGCGGGGAGGACAGGGGCTCACGTGCGTGGGGCTGTCAGACGGAGGAGGCAAGAAAGAACGCTGCCTCTAACGTTATATATTAAAAATATCCATAGTTCTTGTGCACAAAATTCCATCATTCACATACAAGTACCACCCGCCTCCCTGCTGGGCCCCGGAACAGCCTGAAAACAAAGATGGTGGTTTTCCTTGCAAGAGCCGAGGAAGCGGCTCAGTCTTTATGGCCCCTCCCCCCCAGGGGGCCGCGCTGGAGGTCACTCAGGGCAGTCACTCGTGCCTCCGCTTGGAGGGCGGGATCAGGTGTGGAGGCAGGTCAGCGGGCAGCTCGTGGCCCTCCAGCTTGACTTTGATGAGGTGGTTGGCCAGGGCAAACTCCTCGTCGTCCAGCAGCCCGTCCTTGTCCACATCGGCCAGCTTCCAGATCTTCCCCAGCACCGTGTTGGGCAGCTTGGACTTGACCATCTCCTTCTTGGCGTTGGCGCCCGTGATCTTGCCGTTGACAGGTGACAGGGTGTAGAAGATCTCGTCGTAGGTGGGCTTGTCCTTGCCCACCACCCACTCCACGTCGTCGATGCCCTCGCCGGCACCCTCGCCGTAGCCGTGCCCGAAGGGCCCGTTCATGGTGCCATCGAAGGCGCCGCCCTTCACGGCCTGGGAGGGCATCAGGGACTCCTCCTGTCGCACCATCACCATGAGCCGGGCGATGTCGTTGGCCAGCATGTCGTCCACCGTGTCCAGCAGCTTGGGCTTCAAGGCCTGGAACTTGCTGAAGTCCTGAGTCTGCAGGAGCTCCTGTGGGGGGCAGGGGAGGGGGGGGGGGAGGCCAGGTTAGGTCCCCGCAGTCGCCAGGCCAGGCCAGAGCTGGGCCCAGGTCACGACCCCACCCTGGCTCGCCCCTCGGCTTTGGCTCTGGAGCTTCTAAGGTCAAAGTGGCAACAGCACCTTCCCTTGAGGGCTGGGGGGGGTGGGGCGAGGGATGAGCCCCAACGGTGCTGGGAGGCGTGGTGCCCTGCCCTTCCCCCCCCACTGCTCAGGGTGAGTCACCACATTCCCCTCTGTGGTGTCACGGCCCGCGGCGGGGTGCTGCCACCGAACTCGGGGGGCCCCTGTGGGGGAGGCCAAGCGGGGTAGCCACACCTGCATCTTTCGGAGGCTCGGGAAGTCCCCGGGGGAGATCTGATGCTCCCGCTCGATCTTCTGGTAGATCTCTCCCAAGTTGTTCACCAGCTCCTTCTTTTTGCTCTCCTTCCCAAACACGTTGGGCATCTCCTTCTTGAGGGAGCTGATGATGTAGGCGTGGACCTGGGAAACAGTTAGGGACACCGTGTCGGGAGGGGCCGGAGATGGGCTGCCCCAGGAGGCTGAGGTCACCAGGGACCGCCCGCAGCCGCGCAGGGCCCATGCCCTCTGCAGCGCAGGGCACACCCCCAGCTCCCCATCCCACAGCAGAGATACGGGGCCTGCTGTCCCGCCATCTGCAAGCACACGCTGGGGGCCGCTGACGTCAAGGTCGCAAAACCCCAATGCAGCCCGAGCTCCGCTCAGTTTATCACCCGGACAGCTCGGAATGAGTAAGTGTTAGGAAAAGCACATAAGGCTTCGCCCAGATGTTCTGAAGTTCCTCTAAGCTCGGTACCTTACTTCCATGCCTGCCAACGAAGGGTGCCACGCCCTTCACTTCCCCTCGGCGGGCTGGTAGCGTTGGCCGCCCTCCAAGGCCACGGGCTCTCCGATCGCACTGCCTTGCCAAGGAACGTCCGGGCGTGAAGGGCTGCAGGCAGCCAGCCTCACCCTCCTGCTCCCAGTCCTGCCAACGCTACCCCCTCAAAGCCCCTCGACAGGCCGGACCCTGTGTGCCCCAGGCTGGGAGCCCCACCGGCTGAGAACGGCCCGAGGGACGCAGGCCCGCCATCGCAGGGCAGCCACCGCTCTGCCCATCACTGGCCCGTGCGGCTTGGCACAAAGAGCCACTCGCTCCAGGAAAAGGAAGCCGTCTGGAGCCCTCAGGTGCGGGACAAGATCGGAAGCCTTGGGGTTTTCCGGGCACGGTGACTCAGGGTGCCCGCAGGCCAGGCGATTACACACCACTTGTCGGTGAATAGAGAGCCCGCCCTTCGTTCTCTCCCTGAAGAAGGCTGCGTGAGGGCACAGGTGGCCCCTCTGGGGGGACGTTGTGGGGGTGCACTGGACAAAGAGGGAGCAGCTGTGCCCTTCTCTGCAGCCTGGAAACGGGAGGCCAGGAGCCAGCAACGCGGGTTTTCTCACGGGTTCCCTTCCCAGAACCAGCTCCCCTCACTGGGGAGCTTCCAGAAGTGAGACATGTGGAAAACTGAGAGTCCCTGGATCCCCCAGAGCAGATCCTGTGACCTCACTGTGCAGACAGATCCCCGGATGGTTCAGCGGTGCGGCGTGGGGCCTGAGAGCTTGTCCTTCTAGTGCATTCCGGTGGGGTCCACGAGCGCTCTGGGTAACCAGCGTGGAGACACGGACTGGTGGTAACTTAACGTTGAGTTTTTTACTCAAGACAGTGAGCGCCAAAATGCCACCTGACTTCAGACCTCACGATGTTGTGGTGTAGCCTGAGCCACCGTGTGGGGCCCGCGGCTGGCGCTCAAAAGCCAGAGCTGCGCACGTGCGGTGCGTTCCCAGAGCCAGGAACCCGGGCCACAGGCCTCCTCCTGGTTCTCGCCGGAGGGGGCCTGCCACTGGAGGAGGCACCCCTCCTCGGTCCTTTACTGGGAAGCCTGGGGTGACTTTCTCACCGGCCACAGGACTGCCTTTGCCAGAGCCCTAACCCCCACAGAACCCCTTCCTACGCCTCCAGAGCCCCAAGGCGGGTGTGAACAGCCCTGCCCTCCACGGTCAAGTCGTCAGAGGAGCGGTGATGCTCGGGGTCCCCGCTGAAGCCGAGCTCGGAGCCCCACGGATCCAGGATCCGCACATGCGCACAGAGGCGGCCGGGCTGCACGCGGGATGTGTTCTGCCCCTCCGTGACCGAAGGGGCTGCTGGCGGCATCCGCCTTCATTCCCAGCCCCAGCCACGCTGGGGTCTCCCTGAAGCCTGTAAACAGGTGTCGAGATTCCAGGCTTTTGGGCAATCCGGATGCCGCCAGCAGGGGCCAGCAGGCCCTGTGCCTCCCGGGGGGGGGGGGGGGGGGGGGGGGGGCGGCGGGATGGCTCATGAGACCGCTGGGGACCAAGGCCACCCAGGGTTCTCCCTCAGCCGACAGGCTCGTCCCCCATCTCTCCACTAGCTCCCTCCTGTCCCGGTGTATGCGTCCGCGCCCACCCACGGCCTCCCAGTGGCCGCCTTCTGTGGCATCCCACGATAGGACAAACAACCGGGCCTGACTTTCCTCCACATGTTCCGCCTTCCTGGTACGACTGGGGCGCGCTGGAAGGGCAGGGACAGTGCGTGTCAGTCCCCACTGTGTCCCCAGCAGCCCGCCCGTGCGGAATGCTCCACAGGCCTGGAAGGGGAAGCCGGTAACACCTGCCCTCGCCTCCTCCCCACTTCCCAGGCTGCCCCAGGCCCAGCGCTCCCCTCCCACTTAACGTCTGCGCGTACCAGGAGGACTCAGCTGAGAAAGGGCCACACCCACCGGTGCAGAGAAGACCCGCTTAGACACCGGGCAACAGTATGGCAGTGGGTTACCCGGGACGGGTTTCAGGCACCCCAAGAGCCATGGCAGCTCAATCCTGGGCCCCCGCCAACAGCATCCCCAAGTCTACCTTGGCCAGTCGCGCCCGCTTGATGAGGTCATTGAGCTTCCGGAGGGCAGCGTTGCGGGGCAGAGACTGGATGTCTTTGAAGAGGTCCTGCTCCTCCGCCTCAAAGAGCTTACGATTGTCAGGGATGAGCAGCGGGTGGGACCAGAAGGAGCCGATGTAGACCCTGACCACCTCGGGAGTGTTGATGATCTTGCCCAGGGACCACATGAGGGCCCCGTAGACCCGCATCAGCTGCTGGGTCTCGATCTGGTCCGCCTTGTTCAGCACCACGCGGATCTTGTCCTCGTGGTTCTTCAGGGCCTTGATGACCTCGGAGAACTCGTCCGAGATGTCCAGCTTGTGGGCATCGAAGAGCAGGATGATGCGGTCCACCCGCTCGGCGAACCACTCCAGCACGGCGGCGAAGTCGTACCCTGCGGGAAGAGCGGGCTGAGCTCGGGGACACCGGGCGCCAGGATGCTCTGAGGCTCTCCTCCCTGACTCGACCTGGGACTGCCCAGCCTGGGCTCATTTAAATCCCCACCGTGTCCGCCCGAGGCCAGCATAGCACCCTGAGTGCAGGGCCCTGGGTCCCCCTATTTCTGTGCCCACCTCGTGTGCCCTCGCCCACAGAGCACCTCGCACGGAGAGGTGCGCCACACATAAATAACACAAAATCCAGGGGCGCCTGGGTGGCTCAGCGCCTTAAGCGTCTGCTGGCGGCTCAGGTCCTGGGATCCAGCCCCACGTCCGGCTCCCTGCTCGGCAGGCAGTCTGCTTCCCCCGCTCCCACTACCCGCCCCCGACACCGTCCCGCTCATCCCCACTCTCGCTCTCTGTCAAATAAATGCATAAAATCTTAGAAGAAAAGTCACAAAGTCTGAGCTCTAAGGCGGCAAGGGCAAGGAGGTGAGCTCACCACGGTATGGCGAGAAGAACAGAGACCCGGGCTGCAGCCTGCCGGCGAGATGCTCTTGTACGACAAGGACAGTATGGAACAGCCGTGACCCCTGCAGCTGCTACTCACGGGGGGCCCGTGTGGCACCCCCTCCTCTAGGAACCTCATTCATTCTCCACTGCAGGGGCTGGCCAACGGCAGCTGGCCCATCACCTGCTCCGTATGTCGGAGTTTCACTGGGATATGGCCACGTTCCTCTGGACCGTCTGTGGCTGCCCCTGTCTACAGCAGCAGAGCTCAGCTGTAGGACGGAGACCACAGGCCTACGGCCCAAACCATTAACTCTAGCCCATCGCTGCCGCCCAGATAAGCCTATGCAATGCTATGCACCATACTCCCCCTGCCCCAGGTCTTAAACGCTTCTCTACAATGAGGTAGCTGGACTACATCAAGTCTAGCTCTCAACTCCAAGTCTCCCACCGCCCAGTGGAAGCCTCCTCGTGGATGTGGCCATCCGCAGCAGAAACTGCTCATCGGAGCTCTCCCTCGAATAACAGAATGGGCCAGTTCTAGCTGACTTCCGGGCCCGCCAGTTTAAGACCGCACGCATCTCCTACTACTGCGCTAAGAGGGCAACTTGACCGCACGCATCTCCTAGCCTCTCCTGCAGCAGAAATGAACAAGGCCTCTAAGACCTTTGTCCTCTTTTCCCTTCCTACAGAATGGAATGCAGATGTGATAGCAGGAGCAGGAGCAACCACCTTGAGTTCGGAGATGAAAGCTGAACGTTCAGGATGGCCTCGGACTGTTACTTTCCACGTAAACTAGCTGATATCTGATTTAAGCCAAAGGATTTTTGGGTCTCTGCAACAGCACTTTAACCTGTACCCTATTTCACAGTCACGTCTCTTCGAGATATTTCCACTTCTTCCACTGCCCCCAGGAGGAGGGAAGGTTCTGTTTCTCATCTTGTATTTTTTCACTTGTAATATTTTATTTCTTTTTTTTTTAAGATTTTATTTATTTATTTGACAGAGAGAGAGAGACAGATCATAGGTAGGCAGGGAGGCAGACAGAGAGAGGAGGAAGCAGGCTCTCCGAGGAGCAGAGAGCCAGATGTGGGGCTCGATCCCAGGACCCTGGGATCATGACCCGAAGGCAGAGGCTTTAACCCACTGAGCCACCCAGGCGTCCCTATTTTATTTTTTTTCTTTGAGAGAGCCAGCGAGCACATGCGCACAAGCCAGAGGGGGAAGCAGACTCCCCGCTGAGCAGGGAGCCCAGCACGGGGCTCCATCCCTGGACCCTGGGATCCTGAACAAAGCTGAAGGCGTATGCTTACCGACTGAGCCACCCAGGCGCCCCTATTTCTCATCTTTTAGGAATAAAGATGAGGAGATGTAGGAAGACCACGTGACAACAGTGGTCTTTGGGAAGCTTGGCTCAAAGCCCCCGAGCTCCCATTTCCTCTCCGGGTGATTCTGGGCGAGCCTCCATGTCCCTGGGCTCCTGGTTCTTCACCCACTCCCCACAGGCCGCGTCCAACACAGGCCGGGCCTCTTAAGCAGCAGCAAATACACCCCAGAGCACAGTCGAGCTCCTGAAAGTAAGCTGGAGAAGCTGCTTCCCTAGAGAAGAGCCTGAGACCCGGGCCAGCTAGGGGCCCACCACCCTTCTGGTCCTGACAGCCTGCCCCAGGCTAGCATTGCCTGCACAACTTGCTCGCCACCCCTCAGCACACTGGGATGTCGCCATGCACCGTGTGGACTACAGATGACAGAAAAGTACCAGGTAGAAGGAGAGAGCAGAGAAAAAGGACAGAGTGACCAATGGTGCCATGAGGAGGGAGGGCAGCCCTCCCCGGCCCCAGGGGAACCTGCTCAGTAGGTCATCATTCAGCTGCTCCGGGTCCTTCCAAGGCTTTCGGACTGAATGCAGGTCCCCAGCTGGGTTCCCCAAAAGACTACTTCTACTGGGGCCAGAACCGGGGCCCCCACTGCCAGGGCTTTAAGATATACAGTTAACAGTGGGGGCGTGCCAAGGGCTGAAGGATAAACATTCTGGCCACCAGGCCCCCCAGGTTCAAGTGAGCTGCAGAGCTGTATGCCTGAAGCCACAGCGTTCCAAGCCTCGCCCCGCACTTAAGCGCTCAGAAAGAACGCAGGCTCTTAACCAAGACAGCCCCGGATTCGACTCCCAGCGCTGGGCGCTGACAGCCACCTGCTGTCCCTCACTCTTGAGTTACGATTTCTCGATCTGCGGAATTCCAGAAACAATTCCTCCTCCTCTGACCGTAGAGTGGATGAGATCAAGTTACACACACACACACACACACACACACACACACGCTCCCAGGCAGGAGCAGCCAAGGGGCCTGGGCCAGCACTACCAGTCAGAACTGAGAGTCACCAAAGACAGACAGACAGACAGACAGACAGACAGACACACACACACACACGCACGCTCCCAGGCAGGAGCAGCCAAGGGGCCTGGGCCAGCACTACCAGTCAGAACTGAGAGTCACCAAAGAGACACACACACACACACACACACACGCACGCACGCACGCACGCACACACACACACACACACACACACACACACACACACACGCTCCCAGGCAGGAGCAGCCAAGGGGCCTGGGCCAGCACTACCAGTCAGAACTGAGAGTCACCAAAGACACACACACACACACACACACACACACACACACACACACACACACACACGCTCGAGGGGCCTGGGCCAGCACTACCAGTCAGAACTGAGAGTCACCAAAGACACACACACACACACACACACACACACACACACACCACACACACACACACTCACTCTCTCTCTCTCTCTCTCTCTCTCTCCCAGGCAGGAGCAGCCAAGGGGCCTGGGCCAGCACTACCAGTCAGAACTGAGAGTCACCAAAGTTCAGCCTGGTCCTGGAGCCAGAGGCCAGCTTTTGTCCTCCGGGTGAGACCGAACCCTCAGGAAAACCTCAAATTCACTGTTTCCATTGACTTAGCACGCAGCCTGGCCACAGCTCCAATGTGCAATCCGTGCCCCCGCCCAGCGTGCCAGGGAGACAGGGCACCCCGATCAGAAGCGGCCCCTCAACCGGCTGGAGTTTCCAAAGGGGGGCGGGGGAGGGGAGGTGGACTGGGGCGGAGGGGGCGGGTGGGGGGCAGTAAGGCCTCTGCGAATCTGAACTTGAGCCCAGGCAGGGCAGCCATTGGCCTACCCGAGGCCCATGCTGAGGGTCGGACACAGCCGGACCACCCGACTGTCCGTGCCCAGAGGGCATGAGAAAGCCTGGACCCAGCCCCCACGGCCGCGGACACCACGCGGTTGGCTCCGAGAGAAGCCCCCCCCCCGGCAGAAACCGCGAAGGGAGGGCCAAGCAGCAGGCGAGGGAAGCGGCCAGGAGCAGCAGGTCAGCGCTGGAAAAGCACTGACTGGGGACTGAATGACGGCTCTCGCTCAGCAAAAACGAGGCCCAACTCCTGCCCTCGCCACCCTGCCTGTCCTCAGACCTCCACATGCTGAACGAGCCCAGATTCGCACGGCTGGGGAGGCAGCGACGCCAGAGGCGAGGTGCTGGAAACAGGGGTTCCCTGATGGGCTGGGCTCCAGGCCAAGTTCATTTTGGCCCAGGAGTCAGGACAGCGCAGAGGGAGCTGAGCTCAGCCCCCGGCCTCCACCCCATGTCCCCCGCTGGTGGGAGCCCAGAAGACTCCAGGAATGACGGAGAGAGGAGGAGGGGGAGCAGCCATCTCTGAATCGTGGCGCCAGAGTCACCACGGGAAGAGCCAAGAACCCCAAGTGCTCCCTCCTGTCCCCTCCCCACAAACCCCGTTATCTGCCAACACCTGAAGCTGGAGCCAACAGGCAAAGTCTCTTTTTTATGTGCAGGTGAATGAAATTTCCTGTTTATTATGAAAAAGGCTCCCACTTTCCGGGCGGGTCACGAAAGTACGTCCACGGGTCACGAAGAGAGTCAGGGCACTTAAGCGCGTGTGACGTCATCACAGCTGTATGACCGCGCACAACCACGTGGCTGCAGCTGCTGCCACGCCCACCCGGCACCCATCTGTCCACCGAACCCTCACTCTGGCCTGATGGATGGTGTCTCCAGGGCCGGACCCGCAGCAGCAGCAGCAGCACCAGCCTCAGTCGAGGCCGGTGCCCCCACCCTAGGCATCGCCCAAGGCGGTGAGCCTCCAGGCTTCGGGACACACGAGGGGTCAGCCTCGGCCCCGGGACACATTTGGCCCCTGAATCCACAGTGTGAGGAAAAGCCGGTGCCTTCTCTGATATGGGGCAAGCCCTCGCACAGAAAGTTCGGGGACTTTGGGGGAAATTTTAAATTAAGCCCCTTTAAAAAAAAAGGGACCAATGCTGCATGATTCCATGCATCCAAAGTCCGCAGACACGGAAAGGAGAGCAGAGGGGGCCAGGGGCTGTGGGGAGGGGGAGACGGAGAACGAGTGGCTAATGGGGATCTGGTTTTTGTCTGGAAGATGGAAAAGTCTGAAAGGCAGACGGTGGGGACCGTACACAACACCACGAACGTACTCAATGCCACCGAACCGTGCACCGAGAAGGGTTATTATCGTAGTCAGTCTCAGCACACAGGCACAGACATGGGGACAAAGAAGAGTCGCTTGTGCGCTCAGGGCAACCGGCTGAGGGCTGGACTCGGCCTCGGGAAGCAAGCACACAGGGCCACGCGGACAGGACGTCCAAACATGCCGCCTGTCTCCGCTCTGTCCTCACCCAGCCTCGTCCGGGCCCGTCAGGCTCCTCACCAGGTCTGCCGTCCTGATAAGTGTCCCGCTCCTCGCCACGGGCACAGAGGTGAAAGAAAGGAAGTCGTGACAGGTCCTCGCCCTCTCCTGGCACCCTCCAAATACAGGTAGTTCCAGCAGCTGGGGGAAAAGCTGCTTCATACAGTCCAAGTTTCTAGAACATCAACAATAGAGGGCTTGTCTGCAAACGACTTTTGTTTCCTGCCATTCAAGCTGCGTGGGCCTTGGTATTTCTTGCCGTGGCTCCCACCACACACGTTTCCGACCGGTGCTGGGCCCGGGAGAGGGGGCGCGGGACAGCAAGGGGACGATGGAGGAGCTGAGAGGCGACCGACGTGGTGGCCGAGGTTCCTCTGGCGGGCGCACGCTTCTGGGAAGGACTTTCCTGGTGTCGCTCAGCAGCGAGGAGAAAGGGGCCTCCCCACTCCTAGGTATTTACCCGAGAAATGAAGAAACTGAACTCCATGGGGCGCCTGGGGGGCTCAGTGGGTTAAAGCCTCTGCCTTCGGCTCAGGTCATGATCCCAGGACCCTGGGATCGAGCCCCACATCGGGCTCTCTGCCCCACAGGGAGCCTGCTTCCTCCTCTCTCTCTCTCTGCCTGCCTCTCTGCCTAGTTGTGATTTCTCTCTGTCAAATAAATACATAAATAAAATCTTAAAAAAAAAAAAAAAAAAAAGAAACTGAACTCCACACTGTACTATGCAAATGTCTGTAGGAGCTTTATTCAAAATGGCCCCAAATTGGAAACCCCAAGGCTCTTCGGCAGGTGAATGGATCAGGCATGAGGGTACATGGGAAGAATGATGGGTCGATGACGAACACCCCCAAGCATGGAAGACTTGTACCGGGCATTCCAGAGAAGGCAAAACCTCAGGGGTAAGTATCAGGTCTGTGGGTTGCTGGGGACCAGAGGGGACTACGAAGGGGAGCAGGGAACTTTCCAGGCTGATGGAAAGACCAGACGCTGATCATGGCGATGGTTACACAAATGCTTCCTTGAGCTGCGTGCCTAACAAGGGCGAAGACCTCAGTAGCTGTGACTGGGAAATGGGCAAAGGGCGGAGAAGGACCGATGGCCTCTGGAATCAGGCGGGCACTTGAATCCTGAGCCCTGTACTCCGCAACCAGCTGCGTGACCCCAGCAGGCCGCGGCCCCTCTCTGAGCTCGTTTCTCCATCCCTGACTCGAGGACGTCCCGTCTCTAATGCGCGGGACTGCTGTGGGCACCGAGGTGGTGCCTGGTGGCCGGTAAGCGCTGGTAAATGTTTGTTCTCATTACGTAAATAGGAACTGTATTTCGGGCTCAAGGAGTGCAGACTCGGAGGGCTGTGTGGGCGACGACCACCTCTCACGCTCAAAGAATGCCCCGTACCACCGAATACAAACGGAACGTTCACAGGCGCCGGGGCCAGCTGCCGGCTCGCAGCCCCCCCGAGCTAGCAGGTGCCGGGCGCCGGCTGGTCCCACTCCTCCGCAGGCGGCGGCCCACGCCCCTCGGCAGAACTGCCGCATTCCCGCCAAAGGCTGGGCCAAAAGCTGTCGGGGGACCAGAGTGGGGGTGGGGCGGGGACGAGAGGGAGGCTTGGAGGAGGCCAGGGGGCCAGGAAGGGAAACTCCGGCTGAGTCAGTGCTTCCCTAGCCTCTGGCCTCCTCCGGGTGTAAGTCAGAGAAAGGTCTTTCTAATCAAAGCCTGGGAATTCCTGGATTTTTTGGACATCTGTTTGTAATTAGCTGACGCTGGCTAAACATGTCACTGAGCATGAGGTTCTAGGGCAAGGGGTCAGCACACGGGCTGCAGGAGCTCCCCAGGGTCCCTGGCTCAAGTACGGAGCTGGGGCCCGAACCTTCCATCCTCATCCGCACTGTGCGCCCAGGGAATCCAAGAGGAGGGCGACGTGTGGCCTAGCCAGAGGCTTGCAGGCCATCTCATGGAGCATTCTACGGGCGGCAGAGAACCCTGACCTGGATGGAGGGCCTTTAGGGGCAGGGCAGCTTGGGAGGCAGTCACAAGGGTCTGCGGGGGGGGGGGCTGCCCACAGTGCGGGGGCCCCCTCAGAGTCAGAGGACTTCGGGTCTGCACCTGGAAGGCCCTACCTGCCTACTGGGGCGGTTTCCAGGCTTGGAGGGAGCCTGGGAACCAGGCACAGTCAGCAGGAGGGTCAGTAAGAAGCCAGCCCTGGCCCGGGGTCCTACACCCATCCACAGAGGGTCTGGGACGGGCAGGTGACCCTGGCTAGAGGCAGAGAACGGGGAAAAGGAAGAAGACACCAGCACGGTTGTTCCAAGTCCTGGGCCTCGGGTCCATTTGTGAACTCAGAGTCTGACTTCAGGCTGGGAGAGAACTGTCAGGAGAGCTCAGAAGCCCCGCAATGTCACCACCCAGCAGGGTCAAAGACATGCCCGATCTGGGCTCTCAGTGCTCCTGTGGGCCCGGCTGGAGCGTGCCCTCTCCGTAACGGGGTGGCGGGTGGCTGGGCGGCTGGGTGACGGAGCACTGCTTCTGCTGGGTCCGCAGACACACCCCTGCCCGTGCAGCCTGGTGCGAACGACGGAACCTTCCCAAGCCTCAGCCTCCTCGTCTGGAAGGCAGCAGGGCTTCCCACGTGTAGCTGTGTGACAGCTAAGGGGCGCCGGCTCCTGAGGCATTGGTGCAGACAGCATGCAGAACGGCGGGCCCAAGGCCGGCCGGGTGTCAGCCTCCAAACCCAAGGAATGCTTCCGTGAGGACACAACTCGCGTGGGGGAAATCAAGGCACAAAAGTGACGATGGCCAGCTCACAGCCACGTGGTGATGATGGCAGGGAGTGCCCTGGCCAGGCCCCTGACCCCCAGGCTCGGGCCTCCGCCTGAGTGTGCCTGCCCCCCACAACCCCGGGACCCGCTGTGGGCAATCCCTGCTCCGGCTCATGACTGTGCAGGCACAGGCGGTAGCCTGGGAGTGAACAGCGCCCGCCCCACCAGGCCCCGGATGCCCTTTGGAATGCCCTTTATCAGTCACATGGCACTCAAGAACGAATGCTGTCCCCACAAATCACCTTTCTCTGCTGACACGGGAGAATGTTTTATCTTTAAAGGCACTCGATTATGTGCACCTGGGTGGCTCAGTTAGTTAAACGACTGCCTTCAGCTCAGGTCATGAGCCTGGAGTCTGGGTATCCTTGATCCTGGAGTCCCTGCTTGGCAGGGAGTCTGCTTCTCCCTCTGACCCTCTCTCTTCTCATTCGTGCTCTCTCTCTCAAATAAATAAATAAAATCTTTTAAAAAAAAAAAAGTCCCTCCAATTAGCGCACCAGGGAAGTGCAGCCTGAGACCCCCACGGAGACTCCTTCTTCCTGGAGTAATTCTCGGGGGTCTCCTGCAGAGCCTGGCCTATATCCTGACTGCTCTGGGCCTACACAGCCCCTGCGTTATCTTTCCAGAAGGTATTTCCTGCACACATTAGGGACCACGGGGAAAAGGGGGAAGAAGCCAGGAGGGGCCTGGCAGATAGGGTGGGAAATGGACATAAATGTAATTAACAACTCTAATGCAAAAAAACCTTCTGTTTCCAGGGAACAAGATCGGCAGACCACAGAAACACACTGCCTGCCCAGGACCCGTGTTTTCTGCTGGTCCTATCTTGTTGAGAGGGAAACACCTGCTTTCCATGCTGTCAGCAAAGGGAGCAGACAGGCGAGCTGGCCGGCCGCAGAGCCTGGAACGCACTGCCCTCCTCTGACTTCCTCTGCTGGACAGGGCAACACGGGACCTTTGCAAAGACTGGTGGGTGGGGCCTCCAAGCGGACGGCCACTCCCTTCCCTGTCCAGCTAGCGGCCACCTCCCTCGAAGACCACAGCCAGCACGGCGGAGAGGTAATGCGCGATGGTCTCTCTCGGGCTGATAAAAAACTCACACCAAACATACTGCACAGCAAATCCCAACTTAGTAACTTTTAGTAAAATAAACCAAGACACCTTGGGTCCTGGAGGGAAAGAAGCCGTCTAGTAAAATCAGCTTGATCTCGCTATTTCGCAGAAGGAAGCCCTCCCCCAATTAGATTAAACCCCACTCCACCTTCCTGCCCACCATGGGGTGGGGGAGCAGCTGCCCCAGGACAGAGAGGGGCCACGTCTCACACCTGGAGAGGGGCACAGGCAAGCAGGGGAGAGCCCTGGCGTCACCTGCTGGCCTCCTCTGCCGAGAATCTGCCACCTGCACGGAAAACTTGAGGGTGGGGACTGCCCTGCATACCGCATGTCCCCCCAGACACCTCCCCCATCACATGCACCCTATGTCCACTGATCCACCCCCCGACAGCCCAGGGAGGCGCCGCAGTGGTGCCCATCCCAGAGAGAGAAGATCTGGACACGGCTGCCCACCGTTTGCCAACCAGGAAAGGAGGCCAGGGGCAGGGGGAGCATCCCAGCAGAGAGGGCCGGGGTGCCCAAAGCAGCAAGACCTACACTCCCAAACCATCAGCCGGCTAGGCTCCCCGGACACAGGCTGACATGTCAAAGACACACCCCCCAGCAGGGGCATGGTGGGCGTACACAAGAACCCTGTGCCCTTTCCTGCAAATGCCTTAACTCCCAGCTCTGAAGGTCACAGTGAACGCAGCCTGAGATGGTAAGCCTCTTTTTGTGAGCTACGGTCCCTATCCCGGCCCCTATCAGAAGACCTGTACGCATCGACTGACCCCTGGGCAGGGAGCGATGTGCGCAGCCCAGGGGCGGCTTAGTTCTCTACCCCATGGCCCCAGTTACAAGCAGCCCCTCTGCCTACTCTTCCAGATCATTCTGAAGATACCACTACGGGGCCTCCAATGAGGTCCCTCTAGGATAACTCAGGCTGGAAGTAAACAGAGGATAAATCCCCCCTTGTGGGTCTTTCTCTTTAATGCTTACCAGGCATTTTCTTAAAACCAGCTTGGAACAAGAGCAGTAAGAAAGGAAAAACAGACTTGCCCTTTTATTTTTAAAGGTTTGTTTTTAAATATTTTACTTATTTATTTGAGAGCACGAGCCCGAGGACACAAAGGTGGGGGAGGGCAGACGGAGGAGCAGACTCCCCGCTGAGCAGGGAGCCTGAAACAGGACTCAATCCTGGGATGCGGGCGATCCTGACCTGAGCCAAAGGCGGACACTTAACTGACTGAGCCACCCAGGCGCCCCATATTATTTATTTAAGTAATCTCTACACCCAACTTAGGTCTCGAACTCACAACCCTGAGATCAAGAGTACCCCTCCAAATGAGCCAGCCGGAGCCCCTAGCCCTCGCCTTTTAAGAAGGGGTCCCAAAGCTGCTCCCTTGAACTCCCAGGACTGTCTTTACCACTGGGGTGCAGAAGCTAAGAGCTTAAACCAGACTGAGAGACAGAGCAGTTTCATGGAGCTCTGAGGTAAGCCCTTACTGGCAGGGGCCCACAGCCTGCATTAAAAAAAAAAGAGAAGCAAGGCTTCTCAGCACCAAAAACAGGGCCCCCACCCCCTGGGAGCCACAGCAGACATAAACATCCCCCAAACACCAGGTTGCTGGCTTCCAAATGCAAAGCTCGCCAAAGCTGGGCAGCTCAGAGGGGAAGGGCCACGGGAAAGATTTGCAAGTAAATGATACACAAATCGGGTGCTTCTCCCCCACCCCTGGTCTGAGCCTGATCTTCTTTCCTTTCCCCATCTGCAGCTGTGGGCTCTGCTCCTGGCCTGCCCTCCTGCTCCTGCCAGAAAGCATTCAGGCCCCAAGGCTCCCCGCCCCTCCACAAAAAGGAGCAGCGGCAGAAACATAACCCAGCTCAGGCTCATCCTGAACCCGATCTTCAGGACAGCCTGGCAAAGTCGAGACGGGAGCCAGCACAAGCGGGGGCCAGGTGCACCAGCACTCGGCCCAAAAACCTTCCAGCGTGCACAGTCCCCGGGGAGGCTGCTGACTGCCAACCCCGGAGCAAACTAAACCCCTTTCCACGGGCCCCCAAACGTTTAACAAACCCCTGCAGCTTCTCCTGCCGGCCGGCCTGCTGGAGTCAAGTGCTCGCTCACAGACTTGCTGGGCTTGCCAGGAATTCAGACGGCTTAGCCTTTACACCCCAACGAAGGTGAGGGAGCCGCAGGGGAGCAGCGATGCTGGCTGGGGGGCCTGGAGCCCGGACACAGAGTGACGTCCCGTGACCTCACAGCCAGCCCGAGGTGCCATCTCGCCAGCCTGCCCATCTCCCAGCATGCCCCGGGGGCTGGAGAGCACGGGAGCCAAGCAAGATTGGTTGTGCCTGCCCCCGGGACAGCTCTCTGTAACCTCGGAACAGGGAGCCAAGGGAGAGAGCAACTCCTGCCCCCTCAGGGCTCAGCACGCCCAGCCGCTGTCAGGCGGGTTCTCACTTGGGCCGGGAGGGACCTCAGGGGCAGCATCCGGTCCGCGTCCCAGACCGCAGATGGAAGGTACCCTGGGCTGTGTCAGAGTCTGTTTACCTCTGCTGATGCGCTGCTTCTCTCCAGACAGGATGCCGGGAGTGTCGATGATGCTGATGCTGTCCAGGACCGGGTTGGGCAGCTGGGCACACATGAACCTGCAGGGGAGCCAGAGCCAGAGGGGACACGTCAAGACTCAGCTCTCGCGGCTCTGAAAGTGACAGGGGCTGTCGGTGCGCCCTCCTCTCCACCTCTGCCTTCTTTTCCTGAGCCAAGGAGTTTAAAGGAGTTTCTAGTGTTTCCAGGGTGGCCGCTAAACCCTGTGTAGTCTTTTTTTAAAAAAGATTTTATTTTAGAGAGTGCAAGTGAGAGTGCATGAGCGGGGGCGGGGGGGGGGGGAGCAGAGGGAGAGGGAGAGAGAGAATCAGACTTCCCGCTGTGCGGGGAGCCCCATGCAGGGCCTGATCCCAAGACCCTGAGATCATGACCCTGAGCTTAACTGACTGAGCCATCCAGGCGCCCCTGAACTCCGCAGTGTCTTAACTGAGAACCCAACCAGCAGCTCAATCTGGCCTGCCTCAGCATTTCCCTCACATTAGCTTTTCCCCCAGGGTTCAAGAGTTCAGCTTTCAAGTTGCTGATGTGTTAGAGCAAACTGCACGAGCCTAAGTCACCGTTCCACTCCAGAAGGGAAACATAAAGGTGACAGTGGGAGTTGGTAAATTTCCTCACACCCCGAAGGTGGGGAGAGGCTTCCCTACTGCTGCTGGGACCAGCCCACCCCTTCCACCCAGCTGCTTGGATGAAGGGATAGCAGGGGGTGGCCAGTAAAAGCTGGGGGATGCGTGGGCTGGTTGGCGGGACAGGGAGTCTGGACCGGGAGTCTGGATCCCACTCTCTGAAAGCCGGAGCAGGCCGGAGGAGGGACAAATTTAAGCCACAGAGAGGTTGGCGACTCCTGGGCCAGGGCTTAACCGTGTGTGCCCAAGTTCCCACTAAGCGTAGAACAGCCCAGAACAGCAAGGGGCTGTCCCAACTGATAGCAGAGATTCTTTACTGGCCACAGAAAAAGCTCCTTTAAAAACCTCTGAAAAAGACATTGTGAGCAAAGAAAATACTGACCCTTTGTCTGTAGGATGCAGGCTTAAAGCTGCCTTTCCAACTGTGGGGAGGAATCCGAGCTGATAAGGTTCTCGGTTTCACCCTCCCCCCCCCCACCCCCAAGTGACCAGTGGCCAGGCCTGGGGCAGACAGCCAGGGAGAAGGGTAGGTGTCCGCAGGCACAGCAGGGCAGAACCAGCTGACCCTCAGACCTTGGACCCAGTGATTTCCCACCCCCCCCCCCCCAGCAGCAGCGCACGCCCTGATTGTCGGTGCGCCAGCCCTGGGGCTCCTGCTCGGGAAGGGTCAAGGAGAGAAGCCCCAATTAAAAGAACCTAAAGTAGAACTGGCTGGAGTAGTGACAATACACAGCACCGCCTTGTAAAGGAGACCTGTGAGTAAGGGAATGGGCAAGACCCGGAAGTGAGATGCCCCGCGGAGCCCCAGGAGCCTGGCGGGAAACAAGAAAGGGAGCAAGCAGTACAGACACAGCGGCCTCATCCCCCACCGGCAAGGACACCACCGGCTGCATCTCGCCCCACAAGTGGCTGGTGGCAGCCGCACAGTGAGTTTTCAGAGGCTGCTCTTAGGACACCTTGCCTGCAGCCTGCCTTGGTCTGCTCCGTTGGATTTTAGTCTTAGAGCAGACACTTAACGGTGAAAAGGGCGGAAAGTCAAGTTCATGACTCAATAGGTCTCTTTAAGCTGCTGGGAGAGGCTGTGTCAGCCAGAGAAGAGCCCCCTTTGTATGCCCTGGCTGGCACTCCGTGCACTCCACAGGCTGACACAGCTTGGGGCCTCTGCTCCAGGGCAAACCCGCGCCCCACCCCCTCCCCACCCCTAGACTGATAAGGCCACTTAGTGATCAAGAACCCTCTGGAGATGAAGTGGCAAGAGGGAAATAAGGGGCGCCTGGCTGGCTCCGTCAGCAGAGCCTGAGACTCGATCGCAGGGGCAGGGGTTCAACCCCATTATTAGGTGTGGAGCCTACTTTTAAAAAAAAAAAAAAAAAAGGAAATCAAAGTGTGGTTCTTGAATCCTGAGGCACTCATCAGAGTGTCTGTCCTGGACTCAGCAGCCCTGACCTGTGCTTTTTGTCCCAGGCAGAAGCAGCAGTAGGCGGTGACTGGACTGGACACATGAAGGCCAGTCAGCCAGTCGGCCCTACAGTAAGCTGCCCTGGCGAGCTCAGCAAATCAGCAAAAGCCCTCTGAGCGGACACCGAGATGGGGGCGGGGGTGCGCCCAGATGAGTCTACGATCCCGTCTGACCGAAACTTTAGGTCTCCAACTTCAGAAACACGTCGCATACTCCGTTTCTCCTTTCAAAAGCTGTCTGCTCTCACAATCAGAAGTGGAGGCCCAAGGACAGAAGGTGCACCACCCCTCCTTCTAGCTTCCCATAGTTGTGTGTGAAAGTCAAGACCTAGTAATGCTTGGAATTCCCAGCACAGCAGCCAAACTACGCACAACGCCGTCTGGTGCCCACCAGCTAACAGTCCGGGCCAATCGCGGGTCCACCGGCACAGTAATTCTGGGACACAGGGATTCTCCGGAGGAAGGTTCAAGGTGAAGAGGGCCTCCGGCCGAGACACACAAATGCCATCAGCCATAAAACAGGAGGCTGGGCTTAAATGCCCGAAAGGGGCAAAACAACATAATACCAGTCTGCCTGTCTTCTCAAAGTCAGCTCTGTGCAGAGAGGTAGGCTGGCCACTGGCCTGGATCGGGAGCAAGCTGGTTCACCCTGTGCGGCTGGACCGTGTCTAGAAAGGAATGTGATCACACAGGGTGGAGACCTGGAAGGCAAGAGTCAAGGATTCTTTCCTAGGCTCTTCCCTGACACACACTTTGAAAGGCATGTGCAATCACTCCTTGAATGGGGGGTGGCAGGAAAGGCAGATCTGCGAAGTCCTTTGGTATGTCCCTGGGGGTAGGGGTGGGGACCGGGGATGTTAGAACCACTGACAAGCGCCTTTGAGTTCTTTAGAGAAGAGTGTACTTGGCTGTTGCATGCCGCAGAAACATCAATGTATTTCCTTCCCAGCAGCATGAGGGTTAGGCTCTTGGAGGATGACCTGCATCATGAAGCAAGATTTCCCCCGTCTAACTGGGGAAACTGAGGCCCAAACAGGTTAAGGTACCTCCTAGTGAGGGAGTCAGGGCCAGGATCTCATTCCCGGGCTCCCAGTGCTATAGACAGGCTGCTTCCTGAAACCCCTAAGAGAGCACAGGCCCTATGGAGCTGCCCCAGAGGGGGAGTGTTCACACTCCAGCTGTCTGCTACCTCGTGGGCGGCCCCCAAACTCAGCAGGCCACAGCAGATCCTCCTTGTCCCTCCCACACAAAACCAGCGGTCCCCAGGGAAGCACAGCACAGCAAAGCAGCAAAGGGAATGACTAAAAGTTACACATATTTTTCCAGGACACTTAGGCAGCAGCCACTTGAAGGAAGGGAGGAGGACAGGGACTGGTTTGAAGGAATTCGGTGCATCCAGCCTGGGACTAACTACACTGGGAGGAGGTGGAGACAAGAATCTCTCACCTTCCCAACTCTGACCCCGGTCCTGAGGAAAGTGGGGCCGGGATCTGCGGGGCGGGGCGGGAGTTAAACTGATAACCTGGAAAATTCTGGGATGACCGAAGCGGGGGAGGGGACGGCGATACCCACCGCCAGACCTCCAGGTGGGTTTCTGGAGCGAAGCGGCAGGGGCCCCTGTCCCAGGGAGCGGTCGCAGAGGGGCTCGCTGGGGCCTCGGAGACAAAGGACGATGGGGTGGGGGCGGGCCACGACCATAGTACGGCCGGGACCCGAGTGCGGGGCCTCCCCCCCCCCCCGGGGGTCCCCCACCGCCGCCCTCTGCCCCGCGCCAGGGGCGAGTACCTGTTGAGGAAGGCGTTGCCGAAGGCGTTGAGCTTGCGGAAGGGACGCCGCGGGTCGACAACCAGCGCGTTGCCCGGCACCACGCCCTCGGTGGGGCCATGCATGACCGCGATAAAGGAGTCGGTGGTGGGCTCGGGCCCGATGCGCATTCCCGGGAAGTCCTGCTCGATCAGGTGCCGGATGAAGGTGGTCTTGCCCGTGCTGTACTGGCCCACGAGGAGCACCATGGGCTTGTTGTCGAAGTCAGCGTCCTCCAGCGCGGGCGAGTGGAAGTCGTGGAAGCGGTAGTGCTCCTCCAGGGGCAGCAGCTTCTGCGCGTACAGCTGCCGCAGCCCCTCAGCCACCGTCTGGAAGAGCTCCGGCTCCTTCTTGCGGCGGGCATCTTTGCTGACCCAGCTAAACATGCTGGCGGGGACGGGGCTGGCTGCTGCGGGGCAGAGCGGCGGCTGAGAGCGGGGCGAGGGCGCGGAGCCGAGGCGGGGCCCGGCCGGCCGGCGGAGGGGCGGCGGGGCAGGGGGCGGGGAGCGGCCCGCACTGCGCAGGCGCACGGCAAGGCCCGCGGAACGCCCTCGGCGGAGTGGAGCGCGCGCCTCGCCGAGCCGCCTTTATAGGGCCGGGCCCCGTGTTCGGGCGCGCGCGCCGCCGCCGCCGCCGCCGCCGCCGCAGCAGCGCGGAGCCGCGGGGAAAAGGGCAAGGGAGGAAGGAGCCCCGCCCGCGAACTGCGCGCCACGTCCTCCCCTCCCCCGCCTCCCATTGGCCGATTCCAAATATCGCGAGCGCCGCTCGCTCTGCTCCCCGCCCCTGGCCCGGCTGCCGTGGCAACCGCACCTGTTTTCGCCCCTCCCTCGGTGGGGCCGCGCGCGCGAGTGCTGCGGTTGGGACGGCGGGACGCGAGAGTCGGGCGCGAAGAGGTCCCGGAGCCTCTGGGCCTTCGAACGTCCGCGAGACGCTCAGTTAGACACCCGGCTCGCCGGCTGCGCGGCCCACCCGCCGTTCCCCCACGAACGGTCCTCCCTCCCCCGCTGGCTCGGAATCCCCGGAAGTATCGGCGGACCCCCGGGGGGAGGGGGGCTCGCGCCTCCCATCCGAGCCGCCCTTCCCCGCCGCCTCCCCCCTATCCACCCCTGCTTCCCTGGTACTACTTCGCACCCTTCCCGATCTGCTTTGGGAGAGGGAGTAGGACATCCAGGGCCGGCTGGCGACGGGGGAAAGAAGAATGGGGAAGGTCCGACCGGCAGCAAGACGCCTGAGCTCCCCGCAGGCCGGTGGCGCTGGGGCTTGGAAGAGGGCCGCGGCAGCGGAGGACACAAAGGACATAGGACATGTGGGGGAGACGAGATGGCCTCTCTGAAGAGGCTGCCTCTGCGGGAGGAGGGGTGGGGGTACAAAGGAAGTTGAGGCGCTCTGGCCCGAGTTTAGAGGAAGTGAAATCGGAAATTCCCTATGTGGGGAGGAGGGGAAATGTGGGGCAACAATGAAATCTTGTGGGAAACTTAGGGGAAATTAAACCCAAATACTTCTGCTTTCCTCTCAGGGTCACCAGCAGTTACCCTCTTTTACCTGTGACCCGTGGCCCGCTCCCCCCTTACCAGTTCCTGGCTGTTCCATGACGCTCATTCCCCCGCCATCATTCCTGGCCACACATCGGCCCCCTTGGCTGGCCAGGCTGGTGAGAATCTTCAGCGGGTGATGTCAGAACTTTGGGGATTGTGATTGTTGGGTAACGGGTATCCGGACACCGAAGGGGGGGGTGGCACAGTGGGGGGTAGGGGGGACTCCTAGGTAGATCTGAAAAAACATGCAAGAGCTTGAAGACCTCATGTCCGACCTTCTGGCTTCGGGGGCGGGGGGGGGGGGGGGGTGGGGGGGGAATGGAGGCAGGAACTCAAATCTCAGAATGAGCAGAGTTTGGTTTTTTTTTTTTAATATTTTATGTATTTGACAGAGAGAAATCACAACTAGGCAGAGAGGTAGGCAGAGAGAGAGGAGGAAGCAGGCTCCCCCCCGGAGCAGAGATGGGGCTCGATCCCAGGACCCTGAGATCCTGATCCGAGCTGAAGGCAGAGGCTTAACCCACTGAGCCACCCAGGCGCCCCATGAGCAGAGTTCTTAAGCGGGCTGGGTCGAGTGGGAGCCAGAGAGGAGAGTGGAGGGGAGGGAAGGCCTCAGTGTCTTCTGAAGAAAGAAAATGTTCCCTCCATTGCCTTCCCCTCCCCTCCTTGGCCTCCCTAACCATGGGAGAGCCCTGTCTGCACTCTCAAGCCCATGACTTTTATTTGCTTTTATTTGGGGTTTTATTAGCATTCTTTTCATCAATACCAGTAAACCAGAAGCCACAAGACTCTCTTCTTGGTGGCCTGCTCAAAAGAACATATTGAGAACTCCCTAAGCAGGGCCGTCACCAGAGGCTGTGTGCCAGCTGGTGATCGGGAGCCTTGGGTGGGCCCAGTCCAGACTTCCTGGGCCAGGCTTAGAAGCCAAAGGACTTGCCTCCTCCATGGCGCATTGAGGGGTCCACCCCGGAGATGCAGTTTCTGGACTGTTCCAGGGAAGGGCTCGGGGCTGAGGCTCCTGAAAGAGGCGGTTGTTCAATGGCCTGAATGAGGCTCCAAGAAGGCCCCCCTCGGCAGCGTTCACACTGACCCGCCAGGGTCCTCACATCTCCCCAGAGTCCTCTATGCTGGGAATAGCCAGCCCAATAAAACTGAAAACAACAAAATGTTCCTGGGTTATTTATATATGAAACTCCAGCCCCCTGTTTGTTCTATACCGCCCTTGACTTTCTCCAAGGAACACAAAGGACTGGAAGAAGGGGTCTCTCCCTCAGTGGGGCTCAAGGGGGGCAGAAATTAGTTTCCCGAAATTCAGGGAGCTGGCACTTGGATCCTGGGCAGCTTCGTGAGCTAGTAATTCCCAGATTGTGAAAATGTCTTCTCTTTTTGTAGTCGGAGCCCGGTGGATTCTATTCGGTGGGAGTTTTGTAAATCATTAAGTGAAACATTTCACTTTTGGTTTCTCTGTTTCACTTTCTGTCTGTCACAAAAGACTAAGGAAGAGTTCAACTATTTTCCTTTTTCGTGGAAATGAGGAAATGTGGAAATGAAGCCCATCTCCTCCCCCCCCCCCCCCCCCCCCCCCCGCCCCCAGGATTTCCTTCTTTCAAATTCACAAACACACACCTGCCCAACCAGGCCTGGTTCTCTAGGTCTCCCCAGGGAAAAAGCTTATCTGCTTCCCCTGGAGGTGATCTGCTTCCCCTGGAGGTGATCTGCTCTGTCCCGTAATGGCCTGGTCTGCAGAAGGTTCTATGTACAAGGCCCCTAAAAACAACTTTAAAAAAGAGAAAAGAAAAGCAGACTTTTGTCCAAATATGGCAGAAGGGTCAGACCCGGGGGGGAAACCAAAAACACATAGGTTTGTTCCTGGAAGAGTGGTTCATTCTTCCTGCTGAGAAAGTCTGTGTAGAAATAGCTTTTCTTGGAGTCAGGAGGAATAGATTTGGCCAAAGGGTGAGTTTTGTCAAATCAAGGTAAAGAACGGGGGAGGTCCGTTCCTCTGCAGTCTGGGTGTCCAGCACCGGTCACGAGGGCATCCTCTGTACCCCGCGAATCCTCTCGAAGGGGAATGGCAGTGCACACGGCCATGGTGCTAGGGTCCCAGCAACAGTGGCTGCACTCCAGGGACCTCTGAAGGTATCCAGCAGTTGGGACAGGCCCAGCTTGGAGGTGACACGGTGTCAGGACTGCTCAGGATCTCTGCTTTCTGATCTCAGTGAAAGAGCCCAAGGCCCAGGGATGGTGAGTGCCCGGCCTGGAGTCACTCAGGCCGAATAAGAAGCTGGGCCTTTGGAATCTTAACACGGCCCTCTCCACGCTCACATCTTGAAGTTGCAAGATCAGGCTCAGGCCAGTGGCCACACAGTGGGAGAGGGTTTCCAGAACCTCCTTTCTAAATGCAGGCTGGGGTGAACTCCGCCTGCGAGCTCTGCAACCCCGGGGCCCCAGCCTGCAGGTTGAGCAGGGTGCTGTGGGTACAGAACCCGGTAGTGCTTTGCGGAGCCAAGCCCCAGAAACCTCTGAGTGCTTGTGGTAGACACTCCACCCACTGCTGGGCTTCTCAGCACCCCCATCCTGTGGGGGCCCCCAAACCAGGAGCTGCGGCTGAGCTCAGAGTGCTATGTTAACCCTAACCCCCCCCCCCCACGAGAGCTCAGGCACACCCCAAGCTGCCCTCCAGTTCTTCGCGGTGGACACGTCGGGTTGGGGGCGCTCCACGGGAGGTCGTTTAGTATCCGGCACGTAGGAATTCTGCCTTCTATGGTGATACCATCAGGGGTCCTTCGGCAGGGTCTTGGGGTCTCCTTACTCTGTGCTGATGGAAACGGAGGATGCAGCAGGAGCGATGGCAGGAAGAGACTGAGGTCAGCGGGAGCCACGGAGGATGTAAGGAGGCCATCGGCCACTTAGGAAGCTGCCAGGGCTGGTGGGAAAGATTGGGAGGTTCGGTCTCAGCAGTCGGAGGGGACACCTGAGGGGCTCAGATGTTGCTGCCTGAGCGACCACAGGTGTAGACCTGCCCGTGTGAGTACAGGCCACTGCCCCACCTCGCGTCCCCTCCAGGCACGCTTTTCTGCTCCAGCCGACTCTCCCTCACCATAGCCTTGAGCCCCTGTTCCCCCATGGCGTGGGGTGGGGGCTACCCTGAGCCTCCCCATGGACCCCAGAGGCTGGGGGCTGGACAGCAATTCTGTGCCCAACAGGGTGTCACACATGTCTATCCGGGCACAAGCCAGCTCCTCTGGGCTCTAGCCCTGCCTCCCACCACCCACACCTCTGAGGGGGCCAGACACTGTAACCAAAGCCACCCTCTGGGCCCGTCTGCTGACCTACAGCTCCCTCCTCCTTCCTCTGCTCGGTCTCCCTGAAAGTCCCACTGAGCTGGGTGGGCCGTGCAGCTGCCCCAGGTGACCTACTCTGCCGAGACTCGGTCTCTCACTTCCCTTTTGGCCCAGCTGGAACATTCCTCTGACCTGTGTCTTCTTCATTCTGCCCTAAGTACGGGCAACAAAAATGGGCCATCCGAAAAGGAACTGGGATCTGGGGAGATGAGAGCACCCAGGCCTGCAGAGACGCAGGCTGGGACCCATCCAAGGGCAGGGATGCAGCAGGACCCTTCCCAGAGCTGGTGTTGAACCCCTGTTTGCTATTTGGCTAGCCTGGCCTCTGGCCCCTTGGGTTCCAAGACCTCGCCCTGAGACACCCCATCACTGTCTGCTAGTCATGAAAGGCAGAATTCTGAGCTGTACCCAACGTTTCCCACTCTGGTGTACACACCGGGTATAGAGCCTGCGGTTGTGACTGTGATGGGTTTACTCTGTGATAGGTCACATTCAATGGCACAGTTGACCTTATTCATTTATGGATTTATTTTATTAAAGATTTTATTTATTTATTTATTTATTTGAGAGAGAGAGAGAGCTTGCGTGCACAAGAAGGGAGGAGGGACAGAAGGAGAGGGAAAGGCAGACTCCCTGCTGAGCGGGGAGCCGGACGCGGGGCTGGATCCCATGATCCAGCGATCGTGACCTGAGCCAAAGGCAGACCCTCAACCAACTGAGCCACCCAGGCGACCCTGCAGTTGGCCTTAGATAGGAGAGTCTCCCAGTGGCTTGACCTAACCACAGGAGCTCTTGAAAAGCCCGGAGTTTTCGGCAGCTGGTGGCAGAGGAGGGAAGTCAGAAATGCAAAGTGCAAGGAGTCAAGGCGCCAGTGTTGGCTTAAAGATGGAGGGTGGCCATGTGGAAGGAATGTGGTGGCTTCTAGGAGCCGAGGCTGACAAGGGGCAAGGAAGCCCAGCCCCTGCTAAGGGATAACAAGAACAGGCACAGAGGGACACTCCCTCCGCCCCCGAGCCTCCCGCTGAGAACTCAGCCGGGGTAGCACCGCCATCAGCATCTGAGACTCAGGACTTCTGACCTGCAGAACCAGGAGCTAATAAACATTTTTGGTTTTTTGTTAAACACTCTATTTTTTTTTTAATTTTTAAAAAGATTTTATTTATTATTTGACAGAGACATAGCAAGAGAGAAAACGCAGGCGGGGGGAGTGGGAGAGGGAGAAGCAGGCTTCCCGCCGAGAAGGGAGCCCAATGCGGGGCTTGATCCCAGGAGACCCCAATGCAGGGCTTGATCCCAGGACCCTGGGATCATGGCCTGAGCCCCAAGGCAGGAGTTTAACGACTGAGCCACCCAGGCGCCCCATAAATGGTTGTTTTAAGCCACTAAGTTTGTGGTGGGAAGACTACTGCCGTGGTGGGTGTGTCTTTTGGTCAGTGGATGATTTCTTCGATTGGCAACACCTGGCGGCCAATTGGTGACGAAAAGAAAAGGAAAGACACAGTGATTGTGGAGTCAGTAACTGATAATGCAGATTGCAAGACTGAACAGGGTGCTGCCTGGCTTGATACACACACTCTCACACACACACACACAAAGACACACACTAGGTTCCTAACAGAGGAGATTTCCCTCCCCAGGAAACATCGGGCAACATCTGGAGACATTCTTGGTGGTCACAACTTGGGGATCATTGCTGGCATCTGGCAGGCTGGAGTCAAGAATGTTGCTTACCGGGGCGCCTGGGTGGCTCAGTGGGTTAAAGCCTCTGCCTTCAGCTCAGGTCATGATCTCAGGGTCCTGGGATCCAGCCCCACGTCAGGCTCTCTGCTCAGCGGGGAGCCTGCTTCCCTCTCTCTCTCTGCCTGCCTCTCTGCCTACTTGTGATCTCTCTCTCTCTCTGTCAGATAAAGAAATAAACAAATATTTAAAAAAATGTTGCTTACCATCCTACAACACACAGGACAGCTCCCAACAGAGAATTACCCAGCCCCAAATGTCTATAGAAGGTTGAGACACCCCCCCGCCAACTTGCACCTAGCCACTGTCAAGAGGCAGTGTAGCCTAAGGGCCAAGTGGAAGGTCAGGTTCCAGTTCTACCCACTGTGTGATCTTCAGCAAGACTTGAGGTCTCTGAGACCAGCTGTCAGGAAAGCACCTACCTCTAGGGGTAAAGGAGTTACTGTGCAGCGTGCACAGAAAAACAAAGTCAGCTAACTTGAGCGATCACAGGAAATGTCTACACCGCTACGCTTGCATCATAGGAGCTGGGGCAATTTTTGTTGACTTTTCTATATTGCCCAAACTTGATATAATGGACATATTTGATTTTCTTAATTGAGGGGAGAGGGAAAGCTGAGGGACAAAACAACTGGCCTGTACTTTATTTTTTTTTTAATTTTTAAAAAAGATTTTATTTATTTATTTGACAGAGAGAGATCACAAGTAGGCAGAGAGGCAGGGAGAGAGAGAGAGAGAGAGAGAGAGAGAAGTAGGCCCCCTGCTGAGCAGAGAGCCAGATATGGAACTCGATCCCAGGACCCCGGAATCATGACTTGAGCCGAAGGCAGAGGCTTAAGCCACTGAGCCAACCAGGCGCCCTGGCCTGTACTTTAAAAAAAAAGAAAAGAAAAGAAAAAAGTCGAGATCTTGTAAAACAAAGCAAGGCTGAGGACAATTCCAGTCTAAAGAAGGCTGAAGGGAGTTGGCGGCCACATGTGACCACCAAGAATGATCTCTGTTTATTGGGACAGCTGGTGACATTGGAAAGGGGATGGCAGGGGTGCCTCGTGGCCCAGGGAGTTAAGCGTCCAACTCTTGATTTCAGGGCAGGTCATGATCTCAGGGTGGTGGGATAGAGCCCCAGGCCAGGCTCTAGCTGGGCACAGAGTCGGCTTGGGATTCTCTCTCTCCCTTTGGCTCGGCCCCTCCCCCTGCCCTCAACCTCTCTCTTTCTCTCTCAAGTAAATGAATGAATAAAAAAATTTTTTTAAAGATTTATTTATTTATTTATTTGACAGAGAGAGATCACAAGTAGATAGAGAGGCAGGCAGAGAGAGAGAGAGGGAAGCAGGCTCCCCGCTGAGCAGAAAGCCCGATGTGGGACTCGATCCCAGCACCCTGAGATCATGACCTGAGCCGAAGGCAGCGGCTTAACCCACTGAGCCACCCAGGCGCCCCTAAAATATTTTTTTTAAAAAGCAACAAAAAAAAGAACGTGGGTTGCCTGTTCGATCACAACACAGGATTGCTTCACTGTCGCCAGGCCTAAATTTGGGAACCATATCTCGGTTGTGTAAGAGATGTCATTTGGGGGGGGTACATGTTGAAATATTTAAGGGTGAAGGGTCATAACCTATGTAACCTTCTCTCAGATGGGTACGAGGAAATTCCAGGGGTGTGAGAAAGAGAAAGAGAAACCAATTGTTACAAAATGTTACTCTTATTGGTGAATCCAGGTGAAGGGTTCATTGGTAACTTTTGCTCGTCGTACTTTTCTTGCAACTTTTTTGTTTTGGCAAAAACAAAATCAGGCCTGTAACTGGATGCTCCGCCTTCCCGCCCCCTGGGGACTGGGCCAGTGTGAATTTGCTGCCCCCTGCCGGACACAGCCGAGCCGAAGTCCATTTATAGTAAAAGGGAGAAACCGACTATTTTTCCGTTGGTGCGATGGAATGCCGCACCGCCCTGGAGGCACGCTAGCGACCTCCGGGGCCGGCCTGACCGGCGGCAGGGTTCCACTTGGATAATAAACACCCGACAACAGCGACAAATGCAGGCAAAACGAACACGTATTGTCTTAGGCTGCATATATGGTGGTGGGGGGGGATGAACAGGGAAGGGCAATGAAGCGATGATTGTAAAGGGCAGCGTTGTGCTTACCTGGGGAGGGGCCACCTGTAAGGACACTTGTCTGGGGGGGGTGGGCTCTGCTGCACAGAGATTTTCTTAAAATTTTTTTGAGATGTATTTATTTATTTGAGAGAGAGAGTGTGCGGCATGGGGGGGAGCAGAAGGAGAGGGAGAGAGAATTTTAAGCAGACTCCCTGCTGAGCGAGAAACCCCCCCCCCCCACGTCCTCTCCCTGGCCACCCTCCCCGCACTGATCCCAGGAGCCTGGGATCGTGACCTGCGCGGAGATCAAGTCAGAAGCAACGGACTGCGCCACCCAGGCGCCCCAGAGATTTTCTGTTTTGAGTGGTAGTTACACAGGGACTTACTTTATAATTATATAAATATACACTAGACATTTATGTTTTATACATGAATAGCAGCTGTAGAAGTCCCAGCAAGGAACACCCCCCACCCAACATTGTGCCAGGTGCGCCCTGAGTGCCTGGGACCCGCCACTGTGTTGAGGACACTGACGGACCTCTGGCGGTCCGCTCCTGGGAAGGCTGGGGAGGACTCCCCGCGGTGGGGAGGAGGGTGGGAGCATCGAGCGCCGCCAGGCTAGGGAGGGCCGCGGCGCAGTGCTCCCCCTGGTGGTGGCTGCGGGGAGTGAGGCTTGCAGAAGAGCCGGCTCCCCTCCACCCTTACCCCCTGCCCCCTGCCTCCTTCTTTCTGCCCCTTTCCCCCTGTTAGTGCCTCCTCTTCCCGGGTCACCACCTATTCCTAGGATTCCCCTCAGCAGCAGATGGACTCGAACTCCCCTCTCAGGGACACTTCCGCGGGCCAAGGCGCTGTACTCTGACCTTTGCTTCCCCCATTGGCCTCTCTGGACTGTCAGAACAGTGAATTTGCATACCCTCTCCGCTCGCCTGTCCTTTCCCAAAGGTGTGGTGATGGTGATGAAGCCAACAGCTGGCCCTTACGGAGGGCCTCCCCGCCGCCCACACTGGCTGACCATGACCATGGCTCCAGGGTCGGATGCCTGCCCCCCCCCCCCCCCCCCGCCCCCAGGCATCTCCCTCCACCCTCGGTCCCGCAGCTTGCGTTTACGAAGATACTGCTCTGCGCCCGTCTGAGGTTACAGGAAACCAAAAGTCAGTGGCTGATGCTGCCCGGGGTTCACAAGTCAGACGGGAAATAGCCAGGCATTGGTGGTGCCTGTGATGGGGACCCTCAGAGGGCTCCCAGAACGTGAATGGGACAGCGAGCACAGGGGTCCCGGAGGGCTCAGGAGGAAATGAGAACAGGATCCAGGCGAGGTGAGATGGGCACAGGCGAGTGAAGAGAGAGGAGCCTGTCCGCGGCAGCTGGGTCTGCCTTGCTCGGGAGTTGGGATATGATCTGTGGGAGCCTGCAGAGGCTCTGTTGAGGCCAGTGGACTTGGACACCTAAGGCAGGGGCTGCTGCATGTCACCACCTCCCCCTCTAAGCCAGTACTTGGGGCCAGAGTTCAGCTCCTTGCCATGTGGCCCGTGGATCTGGAACACTTACGATGCTGGGTGGGGGGACGGGGCAGGCTGGAGGAGTGAATCACGGTGACTTTGCCCTCAAGGAGTCTCAGACCAGCGCTGGGGTAAGATAGGTGCACAGAGCTCTCAACCCTGCGGGAGTAAGACGAGGGGCTGGTGGGAGAGGCCCACAGAGCCCCAGGTGCCGAAGAGGGGACAAGCTCCTGCAGTCACTGGAGGGACCTCTGAGCTCTGTAGAGATGGGGGCCCAGGGAGCCGAAGCAGATAGGGCCCCACGAGCAAAGCCGCCCTGGGAAAAGTGACCGTCGTAAGTGCCAAGAGAGGGTACCTAGATGCTTGTCTGCTGCCTAGTCCATGGAGAGAGAAGGTTCAACTACTCTGTGCCCATATTATTTTTTTTATATATTTTATTTATTTATTGGACAGAGAGAGAGATCACAAGCAGATAGAGAGGCAGGCAGAGAGAGAGAGAGAGGGAAGCAGGCTCCTTGCTGAGCAGAAAGCCCGATGCGGGACTCGATCCCAGGACCCCGACATCATGACCTGAGCCGAAGGCAGCGGCTTAACCCACTGAGCCACCCAGGCGCCCTGCCCATATTATTTTTTTAAAAAATCTTATTTATGGGGCACCTGGGTGGCTCTGTGGGTTAAAGCCTCTGCCTTCGGCTCGGGTCATGGTCTCAGGGTCCTGGGATCGAGCCCCGCATCAGGCGCTCTGCTCAGCAGGGAGCCTGCTTCCTCCTCTCTCTCTACCTGCCTCTCTGCCTACTTGTGTTCTCTGTCAAATAAATAAATAAAATCTTTAAAAAAATAAAAATAAAAATCTTATTTACTTGATAGAGAGAGAGAGAGAGAGAGAGCATGAGAGAGCACAAGTAGGGGGAGCAGCAGAGGGAGAGGGAGAAGCAGACTCCCCAACTGAGCGGGGAGCCCGATGTGGGACTCGATCCCAGGACTCCGGGATCATGACCTGAGCCAAGGGCAGATGTTAACCGACTGAGCCACCCACGTGCCCCTGCTGTGTGGTTTCAGCAAGATGTGCCCCCCTCTGAGTCTGTGTCTTCACCTCTGGAACAGGCTCATGACGGCGGCTTTGCAAGGTCGTCGAGCTGACCCCAGGTGACTGACCCGCGCAAGCGCTCAGCGCCGGGAGAGGCAGAAAAAGCGGCTCCTGTTATTATGCAACTCGAACTTTATTCTTAGGTGTGTGTTTCCAGTTTTGAAAAGTGTATCTTTTAGCAGCAGAAGCCTTTTTATTCAAATGAGAATGTCTCCAGAACGGCCTTTTATCAAAGCCAGGCAGGAGTGAGGCTGTGCGGGAAGCTGGCGCAGGGGCTGGGGAAGCTGCCGGAGGGACTGGGTCTGGATCCTGTGGGTCCAGACACCACAGCTGGTGGCTGGGCAGGGGGTGCCTGCGGGGTCGGGGATCTGAGAGAGAGGAGGGAGGCCGCTCTGGGTCCTTGTCCTGGGGGAAGTTCCAACACAGACCGGGGCCCCTCCTGGCCACACGGGACCTGGGTGGTGCTCCCTTGGGGTGCACGACGAAGGCTTAGGATCTGTGCAGACATTTATGGAGCACACACCTGGGCCTGGCCTGGGCTGGGAGCTGAGCTCCCAGGTGATGGGGAGGACAGAAACACTGGGGGAGTTCAGTCCTCTAGGGAAGTGCAGGGTGCTAGGGGAGTTGGGATCAAGTGGGCTTCAGGAAGGCTTCCTGGAGGCAGCAAATGCTTGGGCAGAACTTGGAACAGTTAGTAAGGGTGAACCTGGCCAAAAAAAAAAAAAAAAAAAAGCTGGAAGGGTGTTCCAGGCAGAGGGAACAGCATGGGTAAGGCACAGAGGCTTGCCACAAACAGTCCATATGTAAGTGGGGACCTAAAGCAGCGAGGCTCCCAGGAGGGGAAATGGAAAGGTAGGAAAAGGACAGGAGGGAGTTTGGCCTGAGTGCTGCATTAGGGTGGCAAGTCCTCATTGCCCTAGGGTACCCCTAGCCCCCATCCCTTTCCCCGCAGGTCCTGGCGGCTGGCATTGAGGCGAACATACCTGTGACCTATGGAATTGGCAGCCAGAGGGGAGATGAGAGCACTGGCTGTCAATTCATAGGTCAGAGCCCTGTGCACTCGGTCTCGGCAGCCTGCGGACGGCCCACCGCCCTTGGCCATCCTGGGCCCGGGAGCGCGGCCAGGGAGGTCCCTGGTGGTCTGCTGGGCAGCAGCCGGCTCCCCTCCTCCGTGGGTACTGGCCCCCGTCCCCGATAACAGCAGCCCCACTGGAACCAGTGGGCACTTCCACATGGAGTTGCTGTTACAGGGGGTGGAAGCCGACTGGAGGCCGGGGCCCCGCCTGCCTGGCAGCTCCCCCCCGGGCAGAAGTCTGGGGGAGGATCTCATGCCCACCCGTCCGGGCTGCCCAGGTCCTCATGACCGCAGGCCCATTGTCTTTTTATCGAGGCTCCTTATCATCTGGGCCCACACCTGGAGGCCCCACACCAGTCCTCCTTCTCCGGGCGAAGTCCAGGCTCAGCCCTGGCTGGGCTCATAAAGCCGGGAGTGGCTCCGATTTATAGCTCCCGGGCAGCCTTTGCCCACCGGGCCACCCCCACGCCCTCTGTCCCCAAGTTCCTTGTTTCCTCCTTTCTTTCCCAGCCAGCGCCAGGCCTCAGTTCCAGGTTGGGCCATGGCGGCCTTCGCCCTCTGCCCTTTGTCCACCCTTCCTGCCACGGCCACAGGGTGGAGGGACAGCGAGGGACACCTGGGCATCTGTCAGTCCCCAGGGACCTCCGACTGCCCAGATTCCTGGGGATGGCCCCAGATGAGAAGCTGGTGGCAAGACTGAGAGGGGCGGGGGTGCAGGGGGGAGACGGAAAGTACGAGAATGAGGCCGAGAGAGGCAGATGTGGAACAGGAGGGAACTAGAAAGGAACAGAGCAAACAGGGACTGAGAAAGGCGAGGGGGGGAGGGAGGGGGAGAACAGGGAATGAGAAAAGATGCTAACCCAACTGGCAGAATGCTAAGAACAGGGCTGTCGCTAGAAGAAGGCTTAGCACCTCAGTGGTCCGAGAGCCAGCAGGGGTCTGGGAGTTGGGTGACCTTGAGCACGTGGCTTAACCTCTCAGAGCCGCCGCTGTTTCCTCACATGCAAATCAGGCCTCGGGGAGGTCTGTCCTGCCCTCTGGCCGTCCTGCCCTCTGGCCTCTGCTGGTCGGAAGCCACCCTCCCAAGGCCACCCTCCCATCAAACTCTGGTTCCATCCCTGCTGTGGGGAGTGGAAGGGGATGCTTGCTGGGGTCCCTGAGCCATATCAGGACCCTCAGGAGAGCAGACTTTTCTCCAGCAAAGTGTGTTCTCACCCACCCTCCTGCTCCCCCCAGACAGGATCTGGCCCGAGAGGTTTCAGTGACAGGTTCCAGCGCCGGTCCTCCCCACCTAGGGGACATTTTGGAGAGAACCCAAAACTTCTAGAGAGGAGGGGGACCTGAGAGTCTGAACCTTGAGAGTGGACTTGGGCCATACCCCCCTTTTCCAGCAGTGGAGACACCCAAAGAGGCAAAGGAGCTGCCCAAGGTCACGGAGCCGGGCCTTGAGGTCCGTCCCGTCTGGCAACTTCGCTGAAGTGGCCTCCTTCCTCTTGGGATGCGGTCAAGGTAGGATGGGAGGTCCCCGGGCAGGAGTCCGTTGCCTGGGAGGACAGGCCTGTGAACGAAGACACCGGGGCCGGTGACACCGCCCACCCGCCAAGGCCCAGAAGGGCCCCCGAAGCGCCAGGCTTGGTGGAGGCAGCAGCGGCGGCCCCCAAGCAGGAGTCCCGGCGCCTCATCTCGCAGGTGGAAATGGAGGCCCAGGGCCCCAAGGGACTTGCTTAGGTCACCCAGCAGCCGCCTTGGCCCTTTTCTTTTTCCCTCAGAAGGGCTGAGTCCCCTGCGGCAGTGGCTGCGCTCAGGAGAGCCCTGGGGCTGAGGGGCTGTAGGGGTCGGACGGCCTGGGGCAGGCTCTTACCTGGGTGCCTGGCTGGCCCTCGGGGGTGCAAGGAGGAAGTGGGGACGCCCTGGGCCCTGGGCCTTTTGAGCCGTTGGCCCAGCCCCTGGCGGTGGTTAATGATTATCCTGCTGCCTGTCAATATGGATGGCAAGTGTGGTTCGAAGGGCATGGAAGCCTGGACTGTGCCCAGGCAGGGTGGGGCACTTCTAGGAAGCATCAGGCCGGGCCCCCATCCCTCCCTTCTGGTGGCATCAGACCCCCTCCCCCTCATTTCAGCTTACTGGCCCCGGTGACCATGGACAGAACTTCTGCTCCGTTCATTTGGTGCCCAGACACAAAGGGGACAGCAAGGACCCAGAGGGGGCTGGGGGGACCTTTGCTCACCCGAGAGGTCTACAGGTAGCAAGTGAGGGTCCGCTAAGTCTGTGCCTCTTAACCTGAGCCTCAGTTTCCCCACAGGCCCACCTACTTCCGTGCAGGGCTCGTGGGGAACCGTGGTGGGGTATGATCAGATTAGCTCCTTCTTGTTCTGAAGCAACAAGGTATGTGTGGGAGGGGGCAGAGGGATTTACGATGGGTATTTTCCCTACCCCATGTAAGTCTCTGTGCAAAGATCCGTCAGGAGCCCTGCTAGCCCATGCTGTCCCCACGCCCCCCCTCCCCAACTGCCCTGGAGCCCTGGGCAGGGGCTCAGGTCACCCAAAAAGCCATCTGCTAGGGATGGCCAGAGCAGCCTCCAGAGGGCGCAGCCTTCTAGGAATGGCCTTGACTGACCCTGCTGGTTGCTGGGTAGGGATTACCAGGAGGGACCAAAAACTCAGACACCAAGGGCGCAGCCCCAGAATACATGGTCAGGGCCTGAACCTTCTTGGGGCACCCCACAGCCTGACCCTTTGCTCTGGCTCAGTGTCCTCCCAGCTGTCCCCTCACCCGAGCCCTAGGTAAGGCTGGATCCTGGGCTCTTGCAGGGCTGGAGGCAAGAAACATGGTCTGGGTGAGGCGGGCTCCAGGCCTCCTCTTTCCCGCTGCCCTGGGCTCCTGCCACACAGAAGCCGGGCCAGGAATGGCAAGGAGCGCAGGGCAGTGACAGCCAGGGGAAGGACTGTGGGGGCGGACAGGTAGCTGGGGCCAGTCTGAACCTGCTGGGGAGGTGTGGTGACCCCTGGTGGTAACAGGGGAGATCCTGGGGGCAGAGGTGGGGATCAGGGTACGGGCCAAGGTCAAGGCCGAGGCTGGGGCAGTGCAGGCACATAGGACAAGGGGGTGGGCGGTGGGTGCAGTTTATTCCACGTCATGCAGACACGGACCCACACGCTCAAGGAGCTTAAAAATACATTGAACCACACAGTGTCTGTCCCCTACCTCCCCCCCAGACACAGAAAGACACTTGGCTGAGTGGGGTTAGGGTCTGAGGGTCCGAAGGCCTCCGTCCTGGGACAAGGCGGCAGTGTGGGCCCAGGTAGTGGTAGAGGCCGTGTCCTTTCTCCCCAGAGGAAAAGTGCAGAGACGGGGCTGAGGCCCCAGGCAGGGAGGTCTCATTCTCACAGCGATTGGCAGGTGGGCCGGGCAGGGTCCTTCCAGAGCCTTCCCGAGGGCTTGCCCAGCTGTGGACTGAAAGCTCCGGGGATGCGCAGGAGCCTCGATGGCCCTGGGGCTGGCTGGGCGAGGAGGGCAGCAGCGCCCGGGGTCCTGGGCGCCCAGTGCTCAGTCCTGGCCTTCGTCCGAACGCCACTTGAGAGCGTGGTCCTTGTGTGCATCGGGAAGGATCTGGTTTCGCATGCCCCCAAGCAGACTGGACGTGGCCTCCGTGGCGAGAATGAGGGGCTTCACCACAGTGGGGGGCAGCTGGCGGATCACGCCCCCCACGGCGCCTGTCAGCCCCTTCTGTTCGTGCCCCCGGGAGGCCACATCGCAGATGGTCTGAGCCGTGTCCAGGATGCCCTGCGGAAGTCGGGAAGTCAGCGCCGGGGTGGGGGGTGGCGGGGTGAGGAGGCAGGGGTGGGACTGGGAGGAGGGCAGGTCTCATCACCTCTCGAACTGTGTCATAGGCCTTTGCCACACCCTCCCGGAGGTCAGCGGGCGGGTGGCCCTTTCGTAGCCTCCGCACTGAGCGCTTGTCCTGCAGGGAACGGGGGATGGGCGCGGCTGGGGACAGGATGTCGTACACGGTCTCAGCTGTGGCCTGAGGGAACATGGAGGGCACCAGATGAGGAGCCAGCCCAGGACAATCCCCCAGCCCTGAGGCCCCCAGGGCCAGCCCGGGGCCAGCCCGGGGTGGGGGTGGGGGGGCATCACGCTTCCGCCTGCCCCTTGGCCCTGCTTTATGGTGCTGCTCCTGGGGGTCCTGCCGATGCCACGCATGGACCCTTGCCCCATCTGTCAGGAGCCGCCTGTGCAGCTGTCTGGAGACCGAGAGCACCGTCTCCCCTTCCCTGCCCCCTGTCCGGCCTGCCAGCTCTGGGCGGAGCGCTGGGGTCCCCGTGCTCACCCCCGCCGGCTCTGATCCACCTTCTGACGCTGGCCCCTCTGTGCCTTTTGCCCCCTCACATCTCACCCCGCCTCCTCACCCAGCTGTGCCTTCGGGGGCCTCTCTGGGGCCTGCTTCTCCTTCCAGCCTCCTGGCTGGACATCGCGCCCCAGCCTACAGGGGGCTGGGTGTGCAGATCCCAGATCTCCCAGATGGGGAGCACCGAGCTCCCCATCATCTGCGCGCTCATCAGCCATGACCGCTGCACAGACGCCTGCCTCTCCTCGCCCTCCTACTGGGGTTCAGGGCACTGAACCAGAGCTGCTCGCAGGACTCCCGCGCCTCCCCGGGGGTCTCTCTCTGGGCCTGCTCTCTGGGTCTGGCAACGTGCGGGGCTTGAATGAGCGAGGGCCAGTCTGTGCCTCAGTCTTCCTGTCTGTAAACAGGGCCACAGCCCCCTCCCTCCTCTCCAGGAGCTGGCCAGCAGCAGACACGGGAGGCTGCAGGGCACCCACCCTCTGAGGGCTTGCTGTGGGAGTCACCGGGCCTCCCCCGTGCACGACTGTGTCTCAGAGAATGAGATCGCGCCCCCAGACCGACCATCCTCAGTAGCGCTTTGGGGACTGATTGGGCGCCGTGGGGCAGATCTGCTCTGCCCTACCCGGCCTGGAAGCAGGAGCCCGCTCACCTGGATAGCCTGCACCAGTCGGTTGCTGAGTTCCAGGGCAGCCGAGGCCGTGGACGAACCAAAGGAGGCGGCCCCCCGCTGCAGCCCCCGCATGAGGCGCCCATCCTTTCTGTACTGCTCGATGGGCAGCCAAAGCAGGTCCCGGAACCCTTGGACTGCAGGCATGGGGTCGTCAGACATGCCCGAGGCTGTGCAGCCCACGCCGACCCTGGTTTAGGGCCTCCTCCCTCTCCTCCCAGGGCAGCGTCTAGGCTGCCCCAGAGTCAGAGCTGTTCCCAGGGCCCCCACAGCCGCCACTCACAGAGCTGCACCACCGAGTGCATGGGGCCCACACCCCCGAGCAGGCCGGGCAGCTGGTTCTTGCGGATGTCCTGCAGCCACTCGTTGAGAGCGTAGCCCAGCACCTTGTCCACACCCAGCAGTCTGGGAAGGGGAGAGGAGAGGAGGGTCTGGAGGCACAGCCCCACAGGGAGGGCCAGGGCCTGAGGTACCCCCACACTCTCCCCAGCAGCCGCCCAGGCCAGTGCAAAGGATGACTGTGCCCACTTTACAGAGTGGAAACTGAGGCACCAGAGGAGTAATGACTCGGCCAAGGCCACGTAACCTGTCAGGATGCGGCAGGGGAAGATGGGGGACCCTGAAGGGAGGCTGGGGTGCTGGAGGGGGTGGGGGGGCTCACCCATGTCGGCAACAGAGCCGCTTCAGCTTCAGCTCGGAGCAGTTGAGCTGGGCCAGGCCGATGAGGAGGCCGGCGAACGTGCCCTGGGGAAGGAGAAGGGATTCGGGGAGACGCGGTTCAGTACAGGGCGCCACCCAGCCCATCGGAGGCCCTGGGGACCGACTCAGCAGCCAGTACGGCCCGGAGGCAGGCCCTGGCCACACCCGGGCAGAATGGGGACCCCCAAGAGGGATGGCCCATGCGGCCACTCCGCGGGACAGCCCCACTTACCACCTGGTCCATGGTGACGTGCTTGCCGTGGTAATCCAACCAGATGGGCACCTCGGACGTGAAGCGGAACTCCCTGCGGGTGTAGGGAGAGCAGGCTTCGTTCCCGCCCCGCCCCCCGCAGCCTGGGCGGGGGCCCCCAGCGCTCCGCACTACCTGAAGTAGATGGGCTGCTGCTCGGCCGCGGAGCTGTGCCCGCCGCCCGCCGCCTCCCGGGAGCCGGTCATCTCTGCGTCCTCGGGCCGGCCTTCCGGGACACTGCCGCTGGGCTGGACTCGGGTCTCGGGGCGAGCTAGGGTGGGGGACACCGGTGGGGGATGGACCCGGGGCTGGCTGGGAGGCGGGAGGTGGGGGGGCCTGGGCCCTCCCCTCCCAGCTCAGCCTCTCACCCTCCGCGGACGTCTCTGCCGAGACCACAGGGTTGATGCCAGCCGCCAGGCTGGTGAAGAAGTCCTTGAGGAAGAACAGGGCGTCCTGCCGGGGAAGGCGCGGGTCAGGGAGGCCCAGCGGCCGTGGGGCTCACCTCAGGACCTGCCCCTGCCTGGCCCGCTCACCTGGTCCACGTTGAGCCGCAGGGGCATCAGCGAGACGCGGAGACAGCACTCGGGTCCACCCGGGTGGGTGGCGGGGGCCACGTGCAGCGCTTTGATGGTGAGCTGGGGGGCAGAGGGCAAGCTCTGGGCACCTGCTGGGCCCTGGGTCCCGGCCCCCACCCTGTGCTCAGTCGTGGCCACATCTGCACACGCTGCGCCCCCGGCTGGGCCCGCCTGAGCCCCGGCATTCCCCCGGGTCCCCAAACGCCCAGGCTCTGCCCAGGGGGGCGGCCGGTACCATGTTGGAGTGGGCGCGACGGGGCATCCGCTCGCTCGTGTGCAGGTACAAGAACTTGTTGATCTGGGAGGAGGCCAGCCGGTCTCGGACCTCCAGCTCCTGCACGATGAACACCTGGCGGGACAGCGGCCGCTCCTCTGGCTCCTGGCTGGGGGCTACAGGGCCCGAGGCGGGCTCCGCCGGGTACACCTCGTGCTGGAAGCTGACCTGCGAGGCCGACGGAGGCCTGAGTCGGGGAGGCAGTACTCCACCTCCCCCAGCCACCCTTCTGGCCCCCAGCCCCAGCTCGGCCCCCCGCCGGGCTGCCTCCCCATGGTTGCTCCGTAGGCATTTCAAACTCCACTCGGCACACTGAGCTCTTGACCTGAAGCTCCCCCGTGAAGTTACTTGCTTCCAGTCCCTTCCTATCACCTAGGAGGCCCCCGTGTGCCTGTCACCAAGCGCCAGCACCGCCCTCCGGCCTCTCCATCACCAGCCACAGCTTGACTCCTCGGCACATCTCTCCCATCTCCTCACACCTGTGTCGGTCTTCACTCCTACCCCCTGGCCTGGCGGCCGCTGCCCCCACAACCCCACACAGCCTCTTGCCTGGGCCCCTCAGCCCTTTCTCCACTCACCCAGAAGGATCTTCGTCCAGCACCCACCCACCCACCTTGCGCCCTGCAAACACCCCCTTGGGGCCTGGAGGGGCCCAGCCTCCGCCTTGCTCTGGACACGCCAGCCCCACTGGCCTCTCTCTCGCACCTCGAACAGCTCAAGGCCTTTCTCGTCTTTGGAACTTGGCCCTGGCCTTCCCTCTCCCCCACACCCAGTGCTGGCTCCCCAGCCCCACTGGCTGCAGGGAGCCCCCCGGTTTTCCCGGCACGACAGCCCCGTGTGCTGGCGGAGAAGGCCCGCACGAGCTCGCCCTCAGGGAGCAGGACCTCCGCTCACACCACCTCGGGTCAGCCCGTCAGCCCACCCAGCCTGTGGTTCCTTCCCATCCAAATATCTCCAGAAACGGACCACTGTACCCGGATCTGCGGCTGCCCCTCCCCTGCGCGGCCACCGTCTCCTGCTGACTGCATCTCATTCTGGTAAAATCCAAAACCGTCCTGCGGTCTGCGGGGCCATAGGCCGTCTGGCTCCTGGTCAGACCCCCGGCCACCCTCCTGGCCTGGCTGCGGGCCCGCCGGCCACGCCTCCACCCACAGCAGAGACGCTGGCGGCCCACGGCCCTCATGCTGACAGCTTCAACCCGCCCTCCCGCAGGTCTTCGTGCCAACGACACCTTCTCAAGAAGGGGACACCTTCCCAAGATGACGCGCTGCTCCTCCCTGTGCTCCCTGCGCCCCGCCCTGGCTCGCCTCCCCCACACATTTATCTCCTGCCGCACCGTACGGATCCGTGGCTCCCTCCACTACCGCACCCGTGACGGGGAAGCGGGGCTTCGTTCTGCCGTGCCCCCTGCTCCCTCCAACGTCTAGAACAGCACCTGGGGAGTGGCACGGCTGCGCCCTGCAAACACGCGGGGACACGGTTCCTGACCGGGGACCCGGAGCTACGTGGCTGTGGTGGAGGGCTGGCTGGGTGCCGGGGATGGCATGGCGGGCCTGTCCCGCATCCAGGTGGCTCTCTGTGCGGAGCCCCCGGCTCACCTTGCTGAGCTGGATCTCCATGAGGACGAGGTGCTGTCTCCCACTGCCCCCCTGCGTACGCCAGGAGTTCTGGGGCCGGCTGGGGCCGGAGCAGCGGGAAGGGGAGCCCCTAGGGCCCATGAAGCTGCCTCTTGCCCTGGAAGAGGGACAGGGGACAAGCTGACTCGGAGGGACCCCCTTCCCTTACCCCCTTCCCATCAGAGCGGGCCCTTCAGCCTGGGGCAGGAAGCCCTCTTTAGCCTCAGCCCTGGGGGTGAGGGTGGGGGGCGAGGAAGGAGAAAGAACAGAGGCCACCGAGTCAAGGACACGGCTTAAGATTATGAGCTGCTGAAGGTCGAAGCTGGCCTCCAGCCCAGGCCCCATCTCCTGGCCGGGTGGGCCCCATGGCCCTAGCTGCCGCCTGCACCCGTCCTTCTCACCTGTGGCCAGGGTGGGGGCCAAAGTCCCGGCCGCCATAGAGGTGCCAGACGAGCGAGACCTCCCGGAGCACCACGCGGCTGCTGGGCACGGGGAAGTGGGCAGGCGCCCGCAGCAGGTCCGTGCTGCCCAGGGGCCGGGAGAAGTACCCGTCCTGCACGATGATGGGGCCGGGATGCAGCTGTGTCACGACGGGCTCCCCGTCTCGGGGCTGGAGAGAGGGAGTGAGTCAACGTTTGCGCACAGACACCTTCCCGAGTCCAGGCCACCCTCTCCCTACATCCTCCCCATCCTTATACCTTCCCCCGCTTTGGACAAAAGATGACTCTCCTGGGTCACCATCCCCAGAAGCTGTGTCAGAGTGCTCTGTCCTGGGGGCCAGTGCGGGGGGGAACCCAAGTGCCCCGAGCTCTTGCCAACCCTGTCTCCCTGGGCCTGGGTCTCGCTTGCATGGGACATTCCCATTGGCTCCTGGGGACCAGCCGGTCAGCACCCCACCAGTCAGGTGGTTCTCCCCCTCCTGCTAACTACCCAGCTCCTCCTCCTCCCTTCCCTTGATGTCCTGTCCCTCGGCCCCAGGATGCCGTTTTTTTCTCTCTTCCTCTGGAAATCCACTTGCTCCCTCAAGGCCCAGAGTTCAGAGAGATTGTCAGGGACCCAGACCCGCCTCCCCAGTGGCAGAGACCACCTCCTACCCCTCCAGCAGGAGGAGCTCTAGAAGGGTGCAGAAGGAAGTCAGCCTCTCCTACCACTTCCTGGCCCTGCCCAGCCCGCCCCCCACGCACCGGGATGCCGAGGCCGGGAGCGTCAAGGATGCAGAACTCATCACTGTCTAGAGTGTCTCCATCTCCGTCTTCCTTCTCATCTTCCTTGGCCTCTGAGCGGGAGCCTAAGCTGCTGGCAGGGGCCACGACAGGGGGCAAGTGGGGCTGGGCCCCGCTCCGTTCACCTGGGAAGAGGTAGACTGACACGGGCGAGGCCTGAGGGAGGGGGCCACCTGTGGAGCGAGATGCCAGTTTTGGAGGGGATGGCTGATTTGGGTGCCCGATTGTCCTCTGGCCCCGGAGCACCCCCGCACTGCACCTGAAGGCTGGGTCAGCTCCCGCAAGCTGCGCTCAGTGTCCAGGAGGGCATCGGCCAGGTCCCGCTGGTTGATGAGGGCTGTCTCCACTGGGGGGCAGGAGGGCAGGGAGGCAGGGCTCTCCGAGAGCTGGGCCAGGTGGGGGGGGGGGGGGGGTGAATGAGTGACAGGAAGGAGGGGCGCCTCCTCTTCCTCCGATGCCAGGGCGCTCGTGGAGTTCCCGGAGCCCGCAGGGCCAGGCCTCACCTGTACCTTCTGGCCGGCGATCTCCGTGGGGCTGGGGGGCCGGGGCGGGGGGTGCAGGTCGCCCCCACTCATCACGTACTGCAGCAGGTTGACCAGCAGGGCGCAGGAGTCCGCGCAGCTGTGCACGCGCACCACGTTGTTGGAGCACCGCAGCTCGAACAGCGGCTGGCTCTGGGGAGGGGTGCGGGGGGCGGGGGGCCATCAGGCGGGGCTTCATCCCCGCCACACACAGACGGGGCTCGGCCTGGTCTTCCCTGGGCTGGGCAGCCTGCTGCCCAGCACCTCTGCCGAAGGAAGGAGCAAATGGAGGCCAGAGAGTGAGGGGGCTTCCCCCAGGGCCACGCAAAGAAGCAGGAGTGCCCTGCCTGCGTGATAGCGTTCCAGGGCCTGGTCCTCTGTCGCTCCCCTCAGCCTGGCCATGTGCAGCCCGTTACCTCCATCTGCCCCGGGAGGACACAGGCCCCACAAAGGCTGGCTGACTCCAGAGACCCTGCTTCGGCCCTGACCGCAGCTGCCCCCTGCTGGTGGGGTTCACATTATGGGCCGCCCTGCTGGCAGGGGGACTGGCTCAGCGCCCAGCACGGAAGGGCAGTCAGTGACTGGAACCTGTGCCCAGGCCCAGGGAGCAGAAGGGAGGAGACAGCGCAAGAGGAAACGGTGACTGCCTGGAGGCTTCGCCCTCCTAGCTCTGGCCCTGGGGGACTCTGGGCAACGCTCACCAGCTTGCCCTCGGTGCTCCCCTTCCAGGTTTTAATCACGAGCTCCAGAAGGTCAACGTCCAAGACACAGACATAATCTGCAGCAGAAAGCGAGAGAAGTTCCAGTCGCTTCTTCACGCTGAGCCCCTGGCCCAGCACCCGAGCGGAGAAGCGGGCGTTGATCTAAGCGCAGCCCTTGCGGGCAGGCGCACGTGTGCGGGTGCTGAGAACCCGGCCAGCAGCTGGGTGCGGGTGTCCGGCTGCTCCGGGTGCGGCCTGGGGCTGTGGGCCCTCAGAGGGGAGGGGGCCCCGTCCAGGCCCTGCCCACCTCGCTGCAGGTCCGGGGTCTCCACCTCACACTTGTCGGACAGGTATAAGGCTGAGTCATCGAGGATGAACCTGGTGGGGAACAGGGCTGAGAAGGGCCCAGGAACCGCTGCGGGGTGCAGCTCCGTGGGAGCCACAGGGCGGCGGCCCCCAGAGACAGGCAGAGGGGCGGCCACAGGGGGTCCCAAACCCACAAGCAACTAGCGCCGGGTCCCCTCTGGCCTCAGTGTTCCTCTCTGTACACTGGGCCTGTGTCCTGGGCCGCAGGCCCCCAAATAGCGCAAGCTCGCCTCGGTCAGAGAGCAGACAGCGCTCTCCCGGTTTCTCCCGGTTTCTCCCGCTTCTCTGCCTCATCTGGGCCTCAGGGTGGCCACAGAAGGAAAGTGTTCCACTCCTCCACCGAGCCTCCCACAGCATTCACTGTTCTTTCAAAGTCAGTCCTTATTTTTTTTTTTTTTAATATTTTATTTATCTGACAGAGAGAAATCACAACTAGGCAGAGAAGCAGGCAGAGAGAGAGGAGGAAGCAGGCTCCCTGCGGAGCAGAGAGCCCGATGCGGGGCTCGATCCCAGGACCCTGGGATCATGACCTGAGCCGAAGGCAGAGGCTTTAACCCACTGAGCCACCCAGGCGCCCCAGTAAGTCCTTATTTTAATGGCAACATGACACGAGCTCCTTTAAGATGTTCTGAAACACAGGACTAAGAAATCATCTCTAATCATATCCTCTAATCCCAAATTCTGAGAAAAGCGCCCTATGCATTTTCTTTTATCTGCTCTGTGAAGCCACAGAGTATACAAATAAACCTTCATAAATCTTAAAGACCACCACCACCACGCAAAGCTTTCTAAGCTCGGCCTTTCAGTACATACTGCATGACGCCGGCTCTCGCGTTCTTCAATGTCATTCTTCAACCTGACTTTAGTGGTCGGGCGAGCCACATTTACTGACTCAAGTTGTCATCTGGGGGCATTTAGATTGTTTATGACAAGGAATGCAACTGTCGTCCAGGGAGGTGGAATCAATTCTCATTCCTGAGCAAGGAATCATCACCCAAATGTACAGAAAGGCTCAGGGACGGCCCTGAGGACACACAGCAGGTAGGCAGGACCCTGGGGGAGTAGCAGCCGCGGCCCAGTTTTGGGGGGGGTGTGTGTGTGAGCTGGGTGGAGGTGGTGCGTACCTGAGCAGGAAGGTCGAGGTGTCCATGATGATGTTGCTGGAGAGGGTGAAGGTCTCAGCGGTGACAAGGACACGCACGGGGAGGTAGAGGGGCCTGGAGGAGTGGGTCACCCATGTGCTGGGGTGGGCTCCTTACCGAGAGCCTATCCCCGGCCCCTGGCTCTCGGCCCACCCAGCCTGGGTACCTGTAGTCCACGGCGCAGGAGAACAGGTGAGTGTGTAGGACAGTGATGACGGTTGGGGGCAGGTAGCCCAGCACTGGGTCATCAAGCACATCTAAGAACTCCAACAGCTTTGGGGGCCAGGACAGGAGGACTGGTGAGGATCAGGAACCTCTTCCTTCCTCTAACTGCCTCTCCTCCACACCCCCCCGCTCCAGGATGGCTCCCCACGTGCTGCCCATCCCTGCTACCATACCCCTTGCCTTCGCTTGGAAGTCAGCCCTGGCCCAGCCCAGGCCCCTCACACTGGCCTCCACCACTCCAAGCCCAGAGGCCCGCCTGCCCACACCACTTTTGCTCACCTGGGAGTGCCAACTCTGTTCTGGAAGAGCCATGAAGTGGCGCAGGGTGGCCCTGTGCAGCCGCAATGTCACCAGGAACTCCTGGAGGGGGGACACAGTCAGCCCGGGGTGCCCAGCCCACCAGGCACCAGGAGGGAGTAGCCCCAGCCAAGCGGGTAGACCAGCAGCAGGCACTGTTATACCTTGACATTCTTGTGGGGGTCCAGATGGATGCGCACAGCTGTGGACAGCATGTGGGGACCCCGGCCCTGGCCTCTGGGGCCCGAGGCTCCCCGTTCAGTCACCCCTTCCTCCGATGGGTAGATGGTTGGGGCCAGGTGGGCCGGGGGGGCAAAGCTGGGCAGATCCAGGCGACTGGGCAGCCGGGAGTCATCCACAGTCGCTGGGGAAGCAGCTGGTGAGCCCCCTGCCACGCTGGCTGACCGGCAGCCCCCCCCCCCCCCCAGGGCCCTTGGCCCTATGGCAAGTCCCCTCCCTTCACACCTCGGTGGTAGAGCTTTGCCTTCTCCGCTTCCAGGCAGAAGTAGCCGAGTCCCGGCTGGCCTCGGTACTGGGAGACGCTGAAGATGGTACCTTGCTCCACATCCAACACCAGCTCCCCGTGGGAGGTCTCCAGCCGCCGCCCAACCTCATCCTGCACACAGAGCATGGGGCGTGGCCTCACCAGGGCCCTCCCCCTAGGGGCGTGGCCTCCCATACCCTCAGCCTACACAGGACCGGCTCTGGCTCCACCCAGATCCGCTGACATCCCAGAGCAACGCTTTTTTTTTTTTTCCCCCTTCTTCTTCTTTTTAGAAAGAGAGTGGGAAGGGGCAGAGAAAAGGTAGAGAGAATTTTTTTTTGGCGGGGTGGGGGGCATCTTAAGCAGGCTCCATGCCCAGTGTGGAGCCCAACACGGGGCTCTGAGATGATCAAGAATCAGACCTTAGCAGGCTGAGCCACCCCGGCGCCCCATCGCTTGTGTCTTTCGCCAGAAAGGGAGTCATCTCTGCCCCACCTGCCATCTGGCGTGAGACATCGCCCCCCCAGACCTCTGGCATGGCATCTTCTGTACAACAGGGGCCAACGGGATGTGTCGGGATGTTGGGCAGGCACGGGTGGGTCAGTGGGTGGCGGTTGGGTGCTGCTGGCCGGACGCACCACTCTCAGCCACACTGGGCTTTCTTTTCCTAGACTCCCAAACTGGGGCTGCTCACACTGGTCCTCCTCTCCTGCCAACGGTGGGTGGGGGCACCGGAGTCCACGGAGCTCGCCTCCCCGGGGCTGCCCTCACCTTAGTCTCGCAGAGTGCTGTGACCCGACCCTGCAGCACAGTCACCAGTGTCGAGAAGGTGCTCTGGGAGCGAGGACTTGGGGACTCAGGGGCAGGGGGCTGGGGAGCGCCCGATGCCCCTACTGAGAAGAAGTGGGCATCCTCTTCGTCGGAGTCTGAGTCTGGGGTGAGATCAAGGAGCCAAGTGGGAAGGAGACCTGGGAGGGCTGCCCGAGCCCTGCCCAGCTCTGGGCGGTGGGGAGCTCGGGACCCCAGCTGGGGCGTCCCTCCTACCCAGCTTGAAGGCTGACTTGCATATCTTGAAGTTGTCATGCCAGAAGCCCGAGGGGCCCGGGAAGCCAGGGGGGTGAGCGGCGGGGGCGGGGGCGGGAAGCAGGTCCGCGGGCTCCCACATGAGCAGGTCGTTGTTGATCCTGGGGCAGGTGGAGGGACAGTGGTGGTGAGGGTGGCCCCGCCCCGCCCCTCCCCACACTCCCCCCCACCTGCCTGAGTTTGCACCTGTTGTACAGGCTCTCGTAGACCTCCTTGCTGGGCAGGAAGATGTGGGCACTGGGCAGGAGCACTTCTAGGCTGCAGCGTGACAGCGCCAGGGCCCGGCTCTGGAAGGTCCTCATCTCCTCAGGGTCTCCAGGAATCACCATCTAGACAGGCAAGCGGAGAGAGGCATCTGAGAGACTGGGCTGGCTCGGGAACCTGACCCCGGGCTGTACCCTGACTTTCTATCATTCATTCGTTCACTCTCATTCATTCAGAGGAGCCCCTCTCTGCTGGGACGGATGCCAGCCAGCTCGTGGGAACGCCGACCGTGTGCCAACCCTGCGATGAGGGGGGACCTCATGGAAGTCAACTCCTTTCTCCTCGTGATGATAAGCCTGTGACACAGGTCACTGTATCCACTTTCAAGACGAGGAAACTCATCCGTGTAGAACTCTGAGATTACACCAGTTCCAAGAGGACAAGGCCACTGAATGGAAGAGCCTAGACTCAAACCCAGACCACTGCGCCCAGAGACCAGGCCCTTTACTGTCTCTCACTCAAATCTCAGCACCCCCAGAGAAGAGGATCGTGCGGTCCAAACATACATTGTCCACGGACGCGGTTCGGACCTTCCCGATCAGCGACCTGTGCCGTCAGGGGCCTGCCTGCCCTCACCCGTGTCCTCATGCCCAGGCCCCATGAGCCGGGGGGATCTGATTCCCCACTGGTCTAAGATGATGGAAGAGATAACATTCTTGCAGGCGCCAGGTCACATGCCCTGGTGCCTCTGGCGGTCCTGTCCTCCTGTCCTACAGGCACCAAGTGGCTCCCCTGGGGTCGGGGCCTTACCTCCTCCGTCTCATACATGGTCCTCTTGGAGGAGAAGGGTGAGGGCTCCGGCTCCCGCAGCTCACACGGACTCTCGGCTGACCGCTCCAGCTCCTCTCCCTTCCCGGGGGCTGCTTCCCACTGGGCGCTGCTCAGCTCGGGGTGCAGCGTCACCGCTATCCTGCCAGGGCACGGGCCTGTCACCGGCCTGCCAGGCCCCCTGAGCCCCAGACCCCAGCTCAGGAGCCAAGCGCTCCTCTCCCGTCCGTGCCTTCCAGAGCCCCCCACTTACTGGGGCAGGAAGTATTTGCGCCCGGGGCTCTTGGGATCCAGAGCTTTGGAGACCCGCAGGCAAGGGACGGGCGGCTTCTCTCCATCTTCGTAAGTGCCTGCAAGGATAAGGAGGAGCGGGGGGTTGTCCCGGCTGCCTCTCCCAGTTTCTTCCCCCGTGGGAGGTGAGGTCGGGGGGGCCTGGAACCTCCACCACGGTGACTGTCCTTTACTGTTTACAGGCCCGTGCTCTCCCTCACACCCACAATCTGTTGCAGACCAGCGACAAAGGGCCCACTCTGCCCGCTCTCAGGCAAGCCTAGAAACAGGCAACGCTGGTACATCATGGAGCTGATGAGGCTTGGGCCAGGGTCCAACCTGACCGTGCTTCAGTCCCTTCCCCACCTCTCCCAGGGGGCCTGAGGCCCTGCCCTGGGGACTATCCCCCTGGGGGGCTCTCACCATGCAGGTCGGAGCAGGTCAGTTCCAGGCGGGTGGGCATCGGGGGACCAGGACCGCTGTTCAGCTCTGACCGGAACTGGGGCTCACTCAGCTCCAGCCGCAGCTGCTCGGCCCGCACAGCCCGGCCTGCCCAGGGGTCCCGCTCGGGCCGCAGGTCGGCGATGGGGAAGCGCAGCTGCAGCGTGGCCCGGGGTGCCGACAGCCGTACCACCGTCTGCTGCTCGGCAGCTGGTGGGGGTTCTGTCTGCGGGAGGATGGTGAGGGGGGGTGGGAAATCAGAGCCACTGCGGGGGCCCTACCACTGTGGCTCCGAGCCAGAGGGTCTGTGCCAGCTCCCTGGGCCCAGCCGGGTCTCTTACCAGGAGGCCAGCAGGTGGCTCGGGAGGGGGTACGGTGGCCAGGCGCAGCACGGCAGCCAGCCGGTCCAGGGCCCCCAGCTCCACATCCGCCTGGAAGTCAGCCAGGTCCAGGGCCAGCTCTGAGTGGCAATGGCAGGCAGCGGGGCGCCGGGGTCGGCTCTGAGGGCGAGGATGTTCAGGTCAGCGAGGGCTGTGGGGCAGTTGAGGGCAGGATGGGAAGGGACCCCCTTGAGCAGAAACGAAACACAGCGAGCCCTCCCGGGTGGTGGGAAGGAAAGCTCGGGCAGGGGACCTGGAGAGCCTCAGCACGTTGCCTGAGAAAGATGACCCTGTTTGTTTAACAAAAGCCACCCCGTATTTGGAGACCCGCCGGGGTTTGCCAAGATGAGCCAGGGAAGGGGCAACCGGGCAGAGAGGATGCCTTGCGCAGGGCCCAGCCCCCGAGGGCTCCCAGATGGGGAGGCGCGCTCCGGCTGGGCACAGGCAAAGGCGGTGGAGGGTGGGAGCAGGGAGGAACTAACCGAGCCTGATAGGTGGGAAACAGCCGGGGGTGGGGGGTGGGGGGTGGGTTACCCTGGACACCCGGCGGAGAGTCTGTGTATGACGCAGGTGGGCACAGGGCCGAGCCGAGGCCTGGGAACCAAGGCTGCTGGGGAAGCTGAGGACCTGGGACGGGACACAGGAGGCCAAAGTCAGGCCAAGCTTCCACACCCGCCGGAAGCTGCAGGCTCCGCCGCGCACACCGGCTCTCGGTCCTCACCTCCGTGTACTCGGGCTCCGACGTGTTCCTGGGCCACAGGCACTCCAGCACCTCGAGTTGCCCGAAGTGCACTTGCGTGCTGGTAGTCCGCCGGCCCCTGCCTGTCCGCAGCTCCCAGGACAGCTGCACAGCTGTCCCTGTTAGCCTGCGACGAAGCGGCGGGGCATCAGAGGTTGGGCTTGTGGGGAAGGAGGGAGTCTCTCCTTGGGCCCCTGCCTTGGGCTTTTACCGGACATGGCTACAGGGACAGGCCCTCTGGAAGCGTGGCCGGAGATGGTGGAAGTCACGGGAGCCGAAGGGCCCATCTTTGGTGGCATCAAACTCCGAAAAAAAGTGGGTGGGGAGGTCAGGTGGTCCGGAAGATGGGGCAGACGTCTGCAGCAAGGTCAGGGTCATGCCCCCCAAGGTCATCTTCACCAGCGAGTCCGGGCGCAGGGTGTCCGGGAGGGGTGTGGGGGCCGTCTTGCCTGAGAGGACAGAGGTGTCACCAGGGACTTCCCAGAGCTCATGGGTACCCCAGGTAGAGGGCTGGTCAGACACCGGGCTCGGGGCAGGGAGAAGCCCCGGCCCTGACGGACTGTGACTCTGGCATGGGGCTTGGCCAGGCGGGGCTAACCCAGAGCCTCCTTAGCCAGATACCGACCTAGGCTCAGTCCAACCCTCTCAAGGAGCTGGAGGAACAGGGGAATAAAGCACTCAGACTCGCACCTGTCAGACGCAATCTCTCAATAAATATTGGCCAAACCCCACAGCCTGGCAAGGCCAGATCTTACTAGAACCTTTTTACAGAAAGGGAAACTGAGTCTCCAAGAATTTAAGTGCCTGGCCCCAGATCACTGACTTTGAAACCTGGCCTCTGTCCACTGTGGTACCAGCCTCCCCCCTCCCGCGAGCAGCCCCAGGGAACCAAGTCACCCACGGTGGGCCGCTAGCATCGGCGGGGGCCTCCTGCGGGCATATGACATCACTCGGGCACTGAGGCCTCCTCCGGCTCCCCTTGCCCCGGGAGCACTCACCAGCTGGGTGGGCATGGGCAGAGAGCCGGCGGGAGGCCACGTCGCTGTGCATGGAGGATCCCAGGTCTACATCAGAGAGGGAGAGCTCAGAGAGTGCTGAGGCCACGCTGCTCGTGAGGCCCGCCATGGAGAAGAAGAGGTCTGCGGGAGGGCAGGGGAGGTCAGGGAAGGCCACACTTGGCGCCTGTGAGTCTCACACCCGGGCCCGCTGCCCAGGTCTGGCCCCACACCCACCAGTATTGTCCAGGTTGACAAGAGGGTTGCTGAGGGGTTCTGGGCTGAGGGGCTCGGCCACAGCCCCGGCCTGTAGCTGCTGGTTCAGGTCCTGCTCGATCAACCACAGGTCTTCAGCACCTAGCGGGCGGCTCTTGTTCAGCTTGTCAACCAGGCCCCCGGGGTCTACGGAGGAGGACACATCCTTGTGTCGGTCCAGCCCAGCTGGACCTCCCCAGCCATCCCAACCTCTGCAGAGCCCAAAGGCCTCACCTGCGAGGCTCATGGCACTGAGCAGTTCTTGAAGCTGCTGGAGCTGCTGAGGGGTCAGGAGCAGGTGCAAGGAGCCCAGCTGTCCAGCCACCTCCAGCTGGGGACAGAAGGGGCCAGAGGGGCCCACCATGGAGCCTACACCTGCCACCTCGGCCCTCTGAGAGCCGCTGCCCACCTGCCCTCACCCAGAGGAGGGAGGATGCCAGTTGCCAGGCTGAGCGCCATCAGCAAGTAGCTGTGTGACCCCGGCCACAACTTGACCACTGAGCCTGTTTCTCTACTGCCAAGAAGGCAGTAACTTCCCCCACGCAAAGAGCCTGCTTGGCACAGGGCGTGGCGGGGAGATCGGCACTGCCAAGGGCTATTCTGAGATGGGGCCCGGGGACCCACCTTGGGGCCTGGGAAGGCCTCATTCTGCTTCAGCTTCACGGTCAACTCCATATACCCTGAGCAGCTGCCGATCTGCAAGGGGGGTTTCGGTGGATCTTCCTGGAGGCAAAAGGGTATAGGAGGGAAGGGATCGAGAAGATGAGGTCAGACGTGCTCAGAAGGGATGCGGCCCAGTGGGGCAGGCAGACAGGAGAGAAGGTGGGGATGAGGAGAAAGAAAGTGGTGGGGACCCGAGTCAGCCCACCTGCGCGGGGAGCGCCTCGAAGTGCAGGCGGACTCCTGCCAGCTGCAGCAGCTTGCGCAGGAAGGCGGGGGCCTGGTGCACGTCCACCGGCGGTGCCTGGCCTGGGTCCCGCACTGCCTCATCACAGTACTCCAGTCTGGCGAGTGTAGGATCAGCCCTCGCCCCAGCCACTGCAGGCTGGAGCCCCTCTCCCCACGCAGTATTCTGTTCTAGGGGTCTGCGGCCAGAGAGGCTGGCCGACAGAGCTGGCCCGTCACGGCCAGACCATACTGGACCTCCAGGGCCAGCCCCGGCTCTTCAAGCCCTCCGTGTGTAACCTGATCCTCAGGAGCCCCAGCCACCCTGGACCGCCGGTACCCCTTGCCCCTGGCCACCACTCCGGGCTTGCAACATGGTTTCCCTCCCACCATGGCCACCACCCAATCCCACCCAAGCTTTGCCATGCTGCTTCCCGGGAGCCCAAGCTGGGGAGAGGGGCAGGGGCAGGGCCCATACTGTTCAGCAGCCCCTCACTGCCCCTTGTCTGCACCCCAGCCCACCCCCCTCGGGGCGCGCCCCTACCTCTGTACGTGGATTTCTACTGCCACGCCGCGCTCCCCATCACCCGGCGAGTGCTCAACCCTCACCACAGTGTCCAGGAAGGTCACCTTGATCCTGCGCAGCACTGAGGGGTGGAAAGGGGTCTCAGGCCAGTTGGGACAGCAAGAGGTAGGCAGGGTTTCCCAGCTGGGGCGGCCGTGTGGCCATCCTGCTGTCTGGGGCCCCCGTCTCGTGGGCTGCGGAGGGGCAGACAGCAGGATACCCACGAGAGGCCTACTTACCAGTCTCAATGGTCTGGGCAAACATTTCCAGGCCCTCCAGGGGCTGTGGTGGCTCAGAGGGCTCGGGGAGCCCATCCCGGAGGCATTCCTGAGCCAGCTGCAGGCTCGTGGTCATGCCCGAGGCCCAGCTCTGCGAGTCGGCAGCCCCTGGCCCTGCGAGGAGGAAGAGGGTCTCAGAAAGGGCAGGCCTACTCCTACCACCTGGCTCGCCACGCCCCCAACCCCAGCCTTGCCCTGCCCTCACCGGGGCCCTGGCGAGGCTGCAGGGTGAGCTGGAGGCCTGACACGTGCACAGTGCAGTGGTCGGTGAGCAGCGCAGCCCAGGGCACGGCCACCTCGATAGAGCCCACGAAGCCTTCCACCAGCTCCAAGGGTGACTCGATGGACTCCAGCACTTCGTTCACGGACTAGGAATGGGGACGAGACAGAGCCGGCTCAGGGAAACCCCAAATGTGGCTGTCTCCTTGGCTGCCACACTCCTTGTTGGTCTGCCCTGACCCTGGAGAGCTCCCTGGTTCTCCCGGCCGCCACCGTGGGCTACTACAGAGTTCTGCCACTGCTTTAGCTGGTTCCTACTCTAGGCTCATCCAAACGTGTTTCATCCTTTAAGCCAGAGGAAGGGGCGGCTGAAGCATGAAAAGGAGGAAGCCAGGCAGAGAGGATGGAAGGTAGCATGCTCCAGGCACAGGAACGGCATGTGGAAAGGCCCAGCAGAGCGCAGCACCCATGTTCTCTGGGCAAGTATGGAGTTCAAGGGGAGGCTGGCAGAGGGCTGAACTGAGCCAGAGGCGACCCCCGCCCCCCCAACTCCAAACACTTGGTGCAGCTGTACCTCTCTGAGATACAAGGCTGAGAGCCCCTGGTTACCAATGGGGAAGGGGCACCACCACCATCTGGGAGCTCCATGAAGGCAGGAAGCCACCTGCCTGCTCCGTGGGATCCCAGGTGCTGTATGGTACCACCCAGAGAAGTTCCCAGTAAACACGTGCTGGATCCAAGAATAAACAAACATATGGCAGAACTAGAAGGCTTACAGAGGTCAAGTTGAAACTCCTAACCCTGAGATCCGCAGATGGGAACTGAGGCCTAGAGAGAAGGAACTACTTTAATCACTCAGTGTATGGTGAAGACTACAGCTAGGAAGACAGGCCTCTCTCCTCACCCCATCCCAGGCTCCCCAGGCACTCGGCTTCTTCTGGGGTCTTCCTGGCGGGGGGGGGGGGGGGGGGGGGGTTGCAGGCTGAGCGGCTGGGAGGAGGGGCTGGCTATGAAAGGACCTGCTTTGCACCAGGGCGGGAAACTCCTCCCCGGGGGCCAGCCCAGAAAGCAACCTAGCTGGGAGCCTTTTCAATCCCCACCAAGAGGGCAGGGCAGGGCAGGGCAGGGTGGGAGTGTTTTCTGGAACTGGAATTTGAAAGAGGCAGCCTAGAGGTCTTCGCCATTTCTTTCAGGCCAGCCGAAAAGTCAGGGGTCAGAGAAGACCTTCTCTAGGATTCACAGATAAGAGGTTATCAGGAGGTGTCCCAGCTCTGGGCTTGGCTGTCTCCCTCTGTCCCTACATTTGCTCAGCCAGTCCCGGCCTACCCCTAAAGCTCAGCTCTTCCTGTCCCAGACTGCATTTAGGCCGAGCACCCTGTCTGCCCGGACAGAAATTTTGCTGAGAAGCACCAACCCCATGCCCACCCCTTCTGTTCTGGAATGGGGGGGCGGGGTTGACCCAGTGCCAGCCCTGGCCTGACACCTCTAACTGGTGGCTCCTGTGCAACTTCCCAGTTTGGCTGACTTGTGAGTCACTGCCCCTCACCTTCCCCAGCCTCAGGCTTCTGACCCAGACCTTCCTCCCTGCCTCCTCAGCATCTCCCTAGGCCTCCTCCCCACCTGAAGGCAAACCTCTCCACCCTTCCTCAGGGGCTTGCCGGAGGTAGGGAGGACGACTCCCAGGCCCCTCCCCAAACACCACTGGGTCCATCCCACTCTCCCCAAAGCAGGAAGTAGGCAGCCGCAGCAGTCACACGGGGTGTTGATCAACACCCGTGCTGACGCCGTTGTTGACATCCACATCCTGAGGCGAACGCCACCCACTTGGCCCAGGATCGGAGGGTCAGGAGGCCAGAGCACCTTTCCTACAGGTGCTCGCAGCAGGACTCCAGACCCCCAGCAGCCTTGCCTAACCGGCAAGCTGCACGGCCCCAACTCTGTCACCGCCCTGGCCCCGTCCTGTCAGAGCCCCCTAGTTCCTTCGCCTTCCTTAGCCCTCGGGGGACCACAGTTCTCAACTCGGGCCCCCAACTCGATGTGCTTATGCTGGCATTCCCCAGACAAGTGACATCCCCCTCCTCAGCCTCACTTTCTTCTACGGTGAAGTGGAGGCAGGGACCCCCTTCCCACCCAGCTTCTGGCTCTGAAGCCGATCAGTCGCCTGGAAAGGGCCTGACTCTCACGGCCTCTCCACGCCCTCTGCCCGGTCCCCCAGCCTGACCCTTTAGCCAGGATCCTCAGGTCTCTGCGCACCGCCCCGGCTTCCCGATCTCGGGCCTCGTTCCTCACCCAGATCTCCAGGTGGATATCCCGCAAGGCAACGCTGCCCTTGTACAAGTCGAGGCTGAGCTGATCCAGGCTGAGGTGCTCCTGGAAGAAGTGACCCAAGTAGTGGTGCAGCAAGTAGCGGCACACCCGCTCTTTCACACAGTTCGACCATGGCCACAGCCATCGTGACATCTCGGAGACCGCCGGGCCCAGGCCGCCTCTGCTCGCCGACCGCCGGCGATGCCTGTCCGGCTTCGCAGTTCACTAGAGCCCCCGGCTGTCCCCGCCGCTTCTCTCAGCGCCAGGCCGCGCCCCCGGGCCCTCAGCCACGCCCCCCACGCTCACTGCCATTCGCCGTTGTAAAGGGCGAGTCCTACTGATTGGCCGTGGGGGGCGGAGTCTTCGAGCACGAAAAAGGGACTGGGCTCTCTGCATGATATAGTGCTCCCAAGCTTGATTTACGCCTGCGTAAAAATTCTGTGTGGGAGGACCTTTACCCTCCCTGCTACGGGCTCTGGGAAGGCTGGGGCTTGAGGTGCCAGCCCCGCAGAGGAGTGCGCATGTGCCTACTCGTCCACCTCCTTGAGGTAGTTGGGGAGTATTTAAAGGGACAGTGTCTCATCAAACTTCGTAGGAAGCTTCCCGGAGGAATGAGTCTGTGTGAAAACTCCTCCAGCACGCGTCCTGGAAACAATTAAGTGAGTAAGCGTTTGCATTTTACAAAACGCTTTCCAACTTTTATTTCATTCAATCCTTACCATCCTCTAAGGTGGCGGTTTTACAGATAAGAAAACCGTCTTAGAGATAAGAAAGCAAGTTTACAAAGGTTGCTGTAAGTTCATCGCCGAGGAAATCTTTTTTCACCAGTCCTCACCTGGAATGCCGATCGGGAGATTTACCCAGACTCCTTTCTCTCTGCATTTGGTCAGGCCTCCAGCTCCTCTGAAAAAAAAAAAAAAAAAAAATAGTTTTTCTTATCTCTAACCTAAAATTAATAACGAATGGATTCTAAATCCCTTGAGCAGGGTTCTATTGGTTTTGTACAATTTTTATTTATTTAAATTAAAAAAAAATTTAAGTAGTTTAAAAAATAGGATTTCATAACACTTGAAAATATCCTGAAATTCACACGTGAGTATCCATAAAGTTTCAGTGGGACGCCGCTACACACACTCGATTAAGTACTGTCTGGGTCCCGCAGCAGAGTAGAGCACTTGGTGCAAAGGGAAGGGGGGAGGGCGCGGGCTGCAAAGCCTCAAATTATTTTCTGGCCATTTACAGAAAGTTTGCTCAACAGGGTTGGTCACCCAAGCCCTCTTACATCATGGGTGACTTAAAGGATACCCACAGGTAATTATAATCCTATTTTAGCCTTGCTAGGGAGGTGGACTCTGCTGCAGTCTAATGCTGGAAGTCAGCCTGAAGCAAGGGCAACTGCCCTGGCCTGAGGGGCAGGGACCTGGTTTCCAGTCCTGTGTGGCCTCAGGCAAGTCACTGTTCCTCCTGGAGCCTGTTCTATCCCCCTGTCATCTGGGGTTGGGTTAGTAGGTGGTACAGCTCATTTACTTGGAAGGGACTAAGGAATAACCTCAAAGAGAGTTCGGGGAAGCACTGGGAAGGTTCCGTTCAAGAAGGCAGGCTAACAGGAAAATGCTTGTGGAATGAATCAAAAGATCAGCCTTTCCCCATGACAGGCCGGGGGCAGTGTTGTATTCATAACACGTTTATTAAGTTAGTAATAATTAAAGTGATAGACACCACGAATGGACCCTGCGTTGATGTCCTGGGCCAAGGCCTTGTCACTTTCTAGACATTACTTCATTTGCTCTTCAGCACACCCTTGGAGAGAGGTACTATTAAAATCCCCATTTTACAGGAGAGGAAAACAGAGGCCATGCGTCTAAGAGCCTATGGAGCAAGTGAATGAACAAACATCACTCCTCCCAAAGGCAGTGGGGTTGGAAGGGTGTATTCCGGAGTCTAGGGAAAGTTGTCCCGATGTCCAGACTAAGAGAGGCGGTCATTCCCCTGCTGTGAGGATGGGGTGCATCATGCACAAAGCTTGGGAACACAGAGCCATTCCCAGTACCCAGGGCCCTGATCTGGGGTGGCTGCTTCATGGGCCGCCTTCCCTCCAGTGAGGCGGTACCCACATCTGTGACATAGCGCGGTGTCTGCACCACAGCAGAGGGATAAACAGGACTCGAGGGGCACAAAAGTCTTTCCTGCTGCCTCCCCCAGTGTACCATGAGATCCGCAGAAGACCAGCTCCGAAGACAGTGTTCCAGAACCTGGCTGGGGCATTGGAGTAGGAGCTGAAAGGGAGAATAAAAAATACAGGGTAAAGTGAATGGTATGTTCTCAGGAGGGAAGGTGGTGTGGGGACCCCCCAGGGGTATTTCTGGGGTGAAGACCCAGACCATGGTTCCTCTCCATAGAGATAAAAGGGGGGAGGGTCAGGGTTTATGGGGCTCCTTGGGGGCGTCTCCATATTAGTTAGGTAGAAACTCAACAGGCGGGACGCCTGGGTGCCTCAGTGGGTTAAGCCTCTGCTTTTGGCTCAGGTCATGATCTCAGGGTCCTGGGATCGAGCCCCGCATCAGGCTCTCTGCTCAGCGGGGAGCCTGCTTCCTTCTCTCTCTCTGCCTGCCTCTCTGCCTACTTGTGATCTCTGTCTGTCAAATAAATAAATAAAAACCTTGGAAAAAAAGAAAGAAGCTCAACAGGCGAACCGGGTGCTGGAGGCCTCAAGGGCCCTGGGGGGAGGCTCTCCCTTTTCCAGGGATGGTCCGCTTAGAAGAAGCCCCTCTGGGAATTCCCTCAGTGGCCTCGGGATAGCTATGGCAGGGATCATGGAAGGTAGTCTGTGGGCTGTGGCTTTTGACTTGGTCCGTGGTGGAAGGCCTAGATTTTGCATTTTGTCTAAATTGTGGTAAAATACACATAATAAATTCTACTATCTTAACCATTTCTAAGTGTACAATTCAGTAGTGTTAGGGATGTTCACATTGTCGTGCAACCAATATCCAGAACTTTTGCTTTTTCTTTTTTTCTGGAGGCTGGAGCTGGTGTCCTCCTGATTCAGGCTGGGAGGTCAGGGGTCCTAGCTTTGTGACCTTGGGCAAAGCCCTTCTCTTATCTGGGCTGCGGAGGAGTGGGTGTCCTCATTTGGCTGGAGGTGCTTCTGTGGGCCTGCTGTCCCCCAGCTTTTTTCTGCAGGGATGTGGGACAGGCTTCACTTTCTGAGCCTGGGAGGTAGACAAGGGGAAAATTTATGGGTCTTCATTTGGCAGATAAGGACGCCAAGGGCCAGGTGGACAAAGCCTGCTGGACTTCCAAGCAGGGGGCTGGGGCCACCTCTTCAGTCATGGAGCCCCGTACCCGCCTGGCCAGACGATGGCCTTTGCTTCTGTTGCTCCAGTAGGTGGGCACCTCTCAGGGAAGATGGCTGGTCACCGAGGCATAAGGCAGGGTAAGAAGACTCTGAAAATGGCCTCAGTGTCCAAGCCTCATTGCCCTTTTCTGCTGCTTGCATGAACTGGTTAGTTGTTCATCCAGGCAAAACTTCTGGAAGATTTCACAGTTAGTGTAGGGGATGGAGTTAAGAGGTATAAAGGGTATTGGGGTCCAGGGTCCTAAGAAGGAGGCCCAAGACTGTAAGCTGGGAACACAAGTCCAGAATGCCAGACTCCTAGAATCCCATCTGTACCCTGCAGGATGCCCTGCAGTAGAGTTTTGAACAAGAGACCCCACTGTCACATCTTAGAGCCCAGAGGGGCTAAGGGTCTGTCCAGGGAGGCCAGCTGGCCTGGGAGGGGGCTGGCAGTGCACTCCTACTTGGATGCTTTGCCATTCCAAGGCTGGCCCTTTAAACCCCAGACCATGATGTCACCACAGACAGCAAGGGATGGGAGGGGGACTGCAGGCCTGAGGGCGGACTACATTTCCCAGCAGTCTTGGGTACACCACACCTCTCCCAGCAGGCACTGGCTCACTGCAGAATATTAACCAGTTCCGTGCCCGTTTCCAAGTGGGTTCTGGTGTCCGGCCATTCCGGGGTGAGGGTGGGTTTCCCCAGTGGGTGGAATGCCTGGGCGCAGATGAAGCAGGTCAAATCTTTGGGCCTGGTATAGGATTGGGCCTCTTTCCTGCCAGGGTCCTGGCATCGCTCCCAGCTTCCTGGTGCAGACTCCCGAGTCCTCTCTTCCGGTGCAGTCTCCTTCCTAGAACGCGGGTGCCTAGCCCCAGTTGGACCCCATCCCATTCTGCTTAAGCTTTGACCCCAGGCTCCTGCAGGGGTTACCCCTGGTCTGGCAGGACCCTTTAAGCCGTGCGGGGACTACATTTCCCAGCGGCCCCGGGAATTTCCTGACGCAGCGCCCCCCTCCCTCCACCCCCCAGCCCTCGGGGAGGTGCGGGCCGGGCGGGGGGAGGTGACTTGATGTCATCCTGAGCAGCTGGGCGGCGGGTGCCGGTGCGCACAGAGCCGGGGTTCCCGCGGCGCAGCGCGGTGCTGGGTCGGGTCCCAAGACTTGAGGAGAGAGGTCCGCACGCTGCCGGGGTAGCCCAGAGCGCGCCGACCGCCTGCACCCCGACCTGGGGCTGAGCCGGGGGCATGCTCCGGCTCTCCCGGAGCCAGAGAGAGAGAACCCAGGAGCGCCGCCACCCAGAGCCAGCGCCCGGAGCGAAACTGCTGCGAAGGAGACCTGAACAGCCTACCCCTCCCCACTCGCAGCCCCCGGTGGTCGGGGACGGAAGTCGGGGCTTCTGAGAAGTGAGTGTCCCCCACCAGGAGGCAGATGAGATTTGGGGGACGAGGAAGGAGGCGCTGAGGTATAGGAGGTTGCCAGATTTTAGAAGGGAGGGGTGGCGTGGGGATGGGGCCCCGATTCTCCGGGAAGTCTCTGGTGGCCTGGATTAGTGGAGCAGAAGGGGGCCCCATTCTGTTAGGGGCCAGGGATAAGGATGGTGTTCCCCATTCTACATAGGGGCTGGTGTGGGGGATAGGCCCCATCCCAAGAGGGGTTGTTTTGGAGCCTGGGATCTTTCCATCTGGGAGAAAGGCGGGACAAGCTCCTTCGGGAAGGGGCTGCACCTGTACTTAGGATCTGGGTGAGGGTAGGAGGGAAATGAAGACTTGAGCACTCGGACTTGGGCAGCCCCACACACTGTCTTTCCTGGAAGAACTGACTGGCTCTCTCTGTTTCTTTTGCTGGACTCTCTGCCCTGACTTCATTTTCAAAAGAGCCAGGGTGAGAACCCTCACTGGACTCTTCGGGACCCCCAGGAAGGACCTGAGGCCTGAGCCATCCTCCTCTCTACTCTGCCTGCCCCCCAGGACTGGGCAGTTGCCGAAGGCCCTGGGGGGGGGCCCAGACTGTGGTTGTGCCCCCCCCCAGGATGGACCCAAGTTAGTCAGCCTCACCCCATTCGGCATCCTCCAGACCCAGAGGGAACCCCGGGGACTCTGAAAGCTTGACCCGCCACCTGGCCGCCATGGAGACAAAGCTGCCCCCCGCAAGCACCCCCACCAGCCCTTCTTCCCCAGGGCTGTCGCCCGTGCCCCCACCCGACAAGGTGGATGGCTTCTCCCGCCGTTCCCTGCGCAGGGCCCGACCCCGGCGCTCCCACAGCTCCTCTCAGTTCCGCTATCAGAGCAACCAGCAAGAGCTCACTCCGCTGCCCCTGCTCAAAGGTGAGCCCTGCTGCTGGCTGCCAGGGTCCCTGAGCCTGACGGTGGGCAAGCAAGGCCGCAGCGGGTAGTGACAAGCAGCTGGCAGCTGTGGTTAGAGGGTTTAGATGGCCCCTTCCAGGCGAGGGAACTCCACCACTGGAGATGACCCCCACCCCCCAGCCCTCCAGCCCTCTCTGCTGACGCATGGCCTGACTGGCCTGTCATCCTTGGAGGTGGGGCATCGGGAAGTGGCGCCACCCTGGGGGGCAGACCAGGGCCAAGGGTGGGGCGCATAGCCTGGGTTCCAGGAGGCCACAGCTAGGGTCCTGGAGCAGGTGCTCAGCCTGGCTCCCCGTGAGCACCGTGTAGTCTCCCCACCGCTGGGCCACAGGGCCCCCGACTGGCTGAGCCAGGGAGCACCCAAGAGAACCTCAGCCCCCACCGTCCTCCTCCTTTCTGGTTCTTAGAACAGAGCGCCAGCTGGGAGAGGAAGGCATGGCGGTTTCAGGCACCTGTGGAAAGCCCAGGCTTCCGGGGTCCCTTCCCTGGCTCTGAGTCAGGCCATCATGCCGTCTGCGCTGGGTTAGGAGGAAGGGATGCAGCTCCTTTACCCTGCAGGAGTGGAGGATGGGGCGGGAGTCGTTTGCTCCCTGCAGAGAGTGGGGGATGACATAGGAGCAGGGGGTCCGGGGGCAGGGGAGGCCGCGCTGGGGAATGGGAGGGCACGCCAGAGCCCGGAGCTGTGGTAACTGGGGCACAGGCTCAGCCCCTCCCTTCTCCCCAGATGTGCCGGCCTCTGAGCTGCATGAGCTGTTGAGCCGGAAGCTGGCCCAGTGCGGGGTGATGTTTGACTTTTTGGACTGTGTGGCTGACCTGAAGGGGAAGGAGGTGAAGCGGGCGGCCCTCAATGAGCTGGTGGAGTGTGTGGGGAGCACCCGGGGGGTCCTCATTGAGCCTGTCTACCCAGACATCATCCGCATGGTAAGCGCCTGGCCGCTGACCTCTGGGGGAGGGCTGGGGGGACACGGAACCCTACTGACCTGCTTCTGCAAAGAATAACCCGCCGCTACCGGCCCGCCAGCCCCACTGCGCCTTCCGCAGCGCCTCCTGGGCCTGACCCACCGTGCAATTTGGCTTATGCCCTCCCGAGGCCCGGTGTGCCCTCCCACCACGTCCCTTATTGCCATGGCCTGGCTCAGGCGCTGCCTCTTCCACGGAGTTTCTCAGTGTTCGAGCTAGAAATCTCCTTTGTGCTGAGCAGAATGTCCACAGACCTTACCGCTTAACATCTTGTCTTCCCCGCTGGACTGTGCCCACTAGAGAGCAGGGATGCGTCTTGTTTATTTCTGGGTCCCCAGCCCCCGGCCCAGGGCTTCCGTGTGTTCAGGTAATGACGGATGGGGAGCAGGCGCTAAGGCTCATTAGAACTCTGGATAGGGGACCTCCTCCTGGCTTCTGCCTCCAAGGGCTCTTCTTAAAAGAAGACTGCCCCTGCCCTTCAGATCTCAGTGAATATCTTCCGGACCCTACCACCCAGTGAGAACCCGGAATTTGATCCTGAAGAGGACGAACCCAACCTGGAGCCTTCTTGGCCACATCTGCAGGTATGGGGGCTGGGGAAGGCAGGAAGCTGAGTTTCAGTAGAGGGGAGACGGTCTCCTGTTCTGGCAGAGAGGGGGCCGTAGGGCCGGGGGAAGAGGGAGGCTGTTCCTGAGCTCACCTTTTTGTCTGTCCCCTCTCCCAGCTGGTGTATGAGTTTTTCCTACGTTTCCTGGAGAGCCCAGACTTCCAGCCCTCCGTGGCCAAGAGATACGTGGATCAGAAGTTTGTGCTGATGGTGAAGTGGGGAGCCCAGGCTGGGTGGTGCCATGGGACAGGGGCAGGCTCTCTGAGGGGTGTGGGGATAGGCTGGAAGCAGCCTGGGCTTGGCCTCCCCCCTGACCCCTGACCCTGGGTCCCCTAGCTCCTGGAGCTATTTGATAGTGAGGACCCCCGGGAGCGCGAGTACCTCAAGACCATCCTGCACAGGGTCTATGGCAAGTTCCTGGGGCTCCGGGCCTACATCCGCAAACAGTGCAGCCACATCTTCCTCCGGTGGGTGCCGCCGCCTGCCCGGCTGAGACCTGGGGAGGGAGGGGAGAGCTACAGGGGAGAAGAGGGAGGCAGAGTCTCCCGTGAGGTCAGCAGGGAAAGGGTATTTATTTCCGTTTTACAGATGAGGAAATGCAGACTGAGGGAGGTGAATTAAGGTTTGCAGGGACTAGGTCAGTCCTGGGAGCCGCGGATCAAATCTTCTGACCTTTATTGTGGCCAAGCCATAGAGACCCAAGTAAAGAGATTGTTTCTGCAGACGTGGATGGAGCAACAGTGCCCACTGGGGATGGGGGCCCACGTGGCCTTGTAGTTGAGATTGGCTTTGGAGCCCAGTGGCCTTTCTGAGTTTGGTTCAAATGTTTGGGTGAACGTGGGCAAATTATTTAAGTTCTCTCATCTCTAAAATGGGAATGAAAGCACTAGTCACCCAAGGACAGTCATCAGGGCGAAATGAGACAATGTCTCCAAAGCACACAGGATGTAGGCCTTCGGCCAAGGCTGGGACTCTGAGACATTGACTCTTACGGCATTGGCTGCAAAATAGCCGGGACCCGATCCCTGTCCTCCAGGAGCTCTGGGTCCATCAGATCCCCCGGCTTATTAACTTTGGGGCAGGAGTCGTTGAACTGCTGAGCCTCGATTTCTTCATCTGTATAATGGATCTAATAAACCCTGTCTCGCAGGATAATTCTGAGAAGTACGTAGCACAGAGTAGACACTCTTAAGCGTTTGTCATTCTTTCGGTTGAAAGGCATGAAAGCGAAGGAGGCAAGCTAGGGGTCTGCTGACTGGATGGGGTTCCGAGAACGAGAGTTAGGGTCTGGGGGAGAAAGAGACAAGTTGGAATGCCTCATAGAAGAGAGGTTCGAGCACCAGTGCCTGGGCTGAGGAGGGTGATTCAGAGGTGGGTGTGGATTTCAGCGGGGCCTGGTTTGGGAAGGGAGCGCAGCCTCTGGGTTGGGAGCCAGTCAGATTAGTGTGCAGGGTGGGGGCGGCAGGCACGGTGGCTGAGGGGGGCGCTGGGCCGACTCTAACTGAACCCTTCCGCAACCTCCCCTTCTTCTCACAGGTTCATCTATGAACTCGAGCACTTCAATGGTGTGGCCGAGCTGCTGGAGATCTTAGGAAGGTGACTCTCTGGGCCTCGGCTGGAGCCTTAGGATTCGGGGAGGAAAGACAGAGGCCGGGTCCTCTGAGCCCTCCTCCTCTTTTCTAACCCCCCCTCCACAGCATCATCAATGGCTTTGCGCTGCCCTTGAAGACCGAGCACAAGCAGTTCCTGGTCCGCGTCCTGATTCCCCTACACTCTGTGAAGTCACTCTCTGTGTTTCACGCCCAGGTAAGGCCCAGGCCTGGCCCTGCCACAGGAGAGAGATCCTGGCAGAGTCAGGGCAGCTGTGGGGTCAGCCCGACACTCCGCTCCGCCCACACTAAGTCATGAACTCCTGGGACCCTCCCTCACCTTTTTCTTTGCTAATTCTGTTCCGTCTACCGTAGAGAATTTCCAAGACACTTTAAAGGCTGATCTCAGACATCAGCTTTGTGAAGCCTTCCCAGTCCTTTTTCTCCCCACCTGCCCTAGGCAGGATTAAACTCTTCTCTTTCCATATTCCCATAGATTGTGATGTAGATTTCAATTATGGAAACTTTTGTGAAATTTATAAGGGCTCTTTGGGTGCCTCTTCCCCCTGGAAGGACATGGCTGCGTCCCCGCACACAGAGCATGGTGCTCGGCCCATCCTAGGTAGTCGGTTGGTGAGTGAGAGAGGACACCAGGTAAGGGAACAAACATGTGGCGTCCGGTCACAGTCCCTTCCTGACCCCTGTCTTCTTTCTCTCCCCCAACCCCCACCCCCCTCAGCTGGCGTACTGTGTGGTGCAGTTCCTGGAGAAGGACGCCACCTTGACAGAGCACGTGAGTACCTCGGGGCGGGGCGGGGAGGCAGGCCGCACCCCTGCAGGTCTGACTGTTCTGCCTCAACTCCCACAGGTGATCCGGGGGCTGCTCAAATACTGGCCAAAGACCTGTACGCAGAAAGAGGTATGAGGAAGGGCTCTGATGTCCCCCAGAGGGGTGTCCGGGGAGCCCCGGTTCCGGAGGGTGGTCACATGTGGGCGGGGGGAGATGGGAACTGCGATCTCCTGTGTCCCGAACCCCAGGTGATGTTTCTGGGGGAGATGGAAGAGATTCTTGATGTCATTGAGCCCTCCCAGTTCGTGAAGATCCAGGAGCCCCTCTTCAAGCAGGTGGCCCGCTGCGTGTCCAGCCCCCATTTCCAGGTATGGGGTGGGGAACAGGTAGGGGTGGGATCCGGGGTATGGACTACGAGGGCTGGCCAGTTGACCTAACACAGCTCCCTCCAACCTCAGTTTCTCCTCTGGACCCACCAGGGTCTGATAACGGGGAGATAACGGGACTTCAGGTCGGGAGACCTAGGGTCAGGCCTCAGCCCTTTAACCCCACGGGCTAAAGGTCCCAGGCCGGCATTTGCCACTCGAATCTGATGACGCTTCCTCATCTGTGTAGTGGACCAGAGTAGTCTCTTCACAAGGTAGTGATGAGGACCGAGGAGAGTGTGGTGCCAACCTGCCTGGTGAACTCTAGTGGGCTCCAAAATGGCTTGTTATCCCCGCTCGCCTCTTGGTGGCTTTTGATGGCCACGAGTCCCACTGCAGCGCGGTCCCCCTTGCTCAGGCTGGTTGGAATTGCTGTTTTCCTGCACGTGTGTGCAGACTTTCGCCCATTTGTCTGTGCCTTAACCTGGTGAAAGTCAAGTCTTCCTCACAGGGACTCTGGCAACGAAGTTTATTAAAGACCTCGTGTGATTCTTACAACAGCCCTGGGGAGAGAGCTGTTAATAGCCCCATTTTACAGTTGAGAAGACCGAGGCTGGGAGGTTAAAGGCCTCACCCTAGGTCATCTGTCCAGTGTGTAGCAGAACTAGGATTCAACCCTGAGCGGTGGACTCCAAACCCAGTGCTCTTTTGTCTTCTCTACATTGTCTTCTCCAGTGGGTCAGATGAGCCCCGAGGACTGGGTGTGTGGCGGGTGGGGCACCCTGGGTTTGGTGGGTGGGCGTGGGTGCCAGGCCTTGCACCTGCAGGGAAGCCACTGCCAGGCGCCCACCCTGCCACCTTGCTGTCCCAGGTTGCAGAGCGGGCTCTGTACTTCTGGAACAATGAGTATATCCTGAGCCTCATTGAGGACAACTGCCACACTGTGCTGCCTGCTGTGTTTGGGACCCTCTACCAAGTCTCGAAGGAACACTGGAATCAGTGAGTGCCTCGGCCTTGACCTAACCCGCAGAAGCTGGGTCCAGGGCGGGCCGGTCCAGACCCGGGAGGGTGGGGGCTGGGGAAAGGGGCAGGCCGGGAGCAGCGCCTGTGCTGTTCAGAGCCGCGTGTGTGTTTGGGGACCGGGTAGGCAGAGTGCTAGGGAGGGAGATGGTGCCGAACTGAGCTGTCCCCATTTCCTCACCCCTCCCCGGACCCTGCCAAGAACCATCGTGTCTCTGATCTACAACGTGCTCAAGACGTTCATGGAGATGAATGGAAAGCTGTTTGATGAGCTCACAGCCTCCTACAAGCTAGAAAAGCAGCAGTGAGTGTTGGGCTGCGCACGGGGGGGGGGGGGGGAAGGAGCAGGATGGAGCCGGCTCCTGTGGTTGGAAGGAGCCTAGGAGGACGGCCCCACATCCTGTGCGATCAGTGTGTAGTCTCTGCCTGTGTTCCTGCTGGGCCGTCCATGCCCGGCTCCCCAGTGCACCCTCCAGTCGTGTTCCCAAGTCGTCTTCCAGGTCGGGAGCTTCCTCCCCTAAAGCTCCATGACCGCAGGCTGGGCCTGTTTCCCAGTGCTGTCTTCCCTAAGTGGAAGGTCCCGTAACGTCCCTTCATCGTCGGGTGGTGGTGAGCGAGGCTGGACGGTGGGTGGGCTCGGGTAGGGGAGCTGCCTCACCCTCTCTCCTCAGGGAGCAGCAGAAGGCCCGGGAGCGTCAGGAGCTATGGCAAGGCCTGGAGGAGCTACGGCTGCGCCGGTTACAGGGGACCCAAGGGGCCAAAGAGGCACCCCTCCGACGGCTTACACCCCAGGTGGCCAGCAGCGGGGGTCAGAGCTAGAGACCCCCTAGAAGGGGAGGAGCTAAATCCAGAGCTCTCAGTCCCTCCATCCCCTCTCCTACCCAGGGGCCTAGAGAGACGCGCACCTACCCCTGGCCTTGCCAGAGTGGGCTCGGAGGGCTCCCTGCCTGGCCCAGCGTGGGCAGCTTTCGCTGTGGGGGAGGAGGAGAGGAGATGGTGGTCCTGGCAACGGAACTCTCAGGCCTTTGTGGCAGGACTTGACCGGGGCAGGCTTGGCCAGGAGGCTGCCGCTGGGGACGGCACCTGCCCCGCAAAGCTGGGCTCCAGACTGCAGGCAGGTTCTCCCCCTGCTCCTGCCTAGAGCAAGGGGACTCAGCCCCTCGCCTGCCCCGCCTCGTGCCAGCACGAGGTCCTTCCTCGCCCTACCATGGGATCCATGGTTTATTTATTCTCCCCCGCTCACCCCCCGACACATGCCCCTGGGGCATCCTCTTCCCCTCCTCTCCCTCACCCTGTACTTCCTGGTCCCCTTTTTATTTATTGGGCAGGGGGAGGGGTGAGGGCATAGGCAGAAGAGATTCCCCGTGTCCTAGGGTGGGGGGTGGTGTCACAGTTAACCGCGGTCTGTCCCCCTTCCCCTGGCTGGGGGTGGACTTAATAAAGAGAGAAACTTGAGAACTGCTTGCTTTATTTAGGGGTAGGGACAAAGCAGAGTGAAATGATGACAGGCTGGTTAGGAGGCCAGGCCGAGGCAGGGGAGAGGCCGAAATTGCCCTTTTCTCTCGAGGTGACAATCACAGAATCTTAAGAGAGCTGGCCGGACCTGTTGTCCTCAAGGAGGCTCAGGATTTAGGGGATATGCTCCAGCTCAGACCGTCTGACCCAGGCGAAGGAAGAAGGGAGAGAACGGGCTAGTAGCGCGAGAGGCGGCACATGTCGCACTGGCAGGTCCTGGCCGTGAAGAGCTCCAGCTCCTCCCTCCGGTCCCCCCCACACTGCAGCAGCACCTTCACCTGCGGGGGAGGGGGCCGTGTGCCACTCCGGTGGCCGTCCAGTCCGTCCGTTCTTGGGCCATCTTGATGCCCATCTCCTCTGTCTCTCCCCACCCCCAAAGAGCCACTGCTGGGCTGCGCCCTCTCACCTTCCTCAGGCCACTGATGGTACAGCACTGAGAGACCGAGGTCACGTTGTGTCGATAGCTACTGGCCACCAGCACGGAGTACCGGGAAGGGAAGGCGCTAGACTCACAGTGGCCCACACAGGCCTGTGCCACGTGGGAGCCCTGGCAGGTGCCTTGGCGGTCACTTCGCACTGTCACATTGAAGGCTAGAAGGAGACAGGCGAGTGGAGTGCCTCCGCGAAGCCTCGCCCAGCTCCTGTCCCCGGAACCTCAGGGTGGGTCCATGGAGGATGCTGCCCGCCCCTCCGTCCCCTGCGTTAGCTCTCTGCTCCCACCCAGCCGTCCGTGCCCAGGGTTACTCACGGTGCAGGTGGCAGCCTGGGATGGGCGCCTGGCGACCCCAACCTTCCGCCACCGCCAGGACCAGCAGGCAGAGGAGCAGCGTTTGGGGGGCTGCCATGGGGATCTGAAACGGGGCAGAGAGCGGCTCTAGATGAGGACGCAGGTGGGAGGGCCAGTCCTCTACTGTGGGCCTGCAGTGAAGGAGCCAGAGTTCCGCTGGTTTTCCTGACTGGGGTGAGGCAAGCCCAGGAGTGGGGCTGTCTCTTCCTCTCTCTGCCTTTGGGGGCCTGGGTGTGAGTGTGAGCAGCTGTCCGCCCCCTGCGGTGGTTCTCCCCCGGAATCTCTTCTACCATCTGGAGCACAAACATCGGCCTCCCCTCCATCTGCCCCATCTGCAGGCCCCAGGCCCTCCCCGCGCTCCTGCTGCCTCAGGGGGCTTACCACTTCCGAGGCCCAGGCACGGAGTGGCTTGCCGAATGGGTTCCTCAGGTCTTCCGCCGGTCTCCAGCCGGTCTCCAGACGGTGCAGCTCTCTGGATCTTTATTTGCCGGCATCTGGAGCCACGCCCTCTTGGGGATCCGCTTACAGGCCTGCCTCCCAGGCAGAGCAATCCCACCTGGGAGATCCAGCTCTTCTCCGAGGTGTGGTCCTCAGAGAGCAGCTTCTGCGGCTTTCTGCTGCTCCGAGGTCCAGGGCTGGGGGAAGTGAGATGTGGAAAAAAGCCTGGGAGCTGGTGGAGCGGGCAGCTTATGTGCAGTTGGGGAGAGAGGGATCAAGCCTGGGCTGAGTTGTGGCCGCCAGGGTTCTCTGCTGCGTGACTTCGGGCAAGACACGCCCCTGTTCGGGGCCTTGCCACCCCAACCCTAGAGCTACTAAACTCATCCTGGCTTGTCCCTGATCCACAGGAAAAGGGTTGGGAGGACGTTTTTAAGGACAAAGGAACAGACACTGGTAAGGGGCTCCTGAAATACGCTGGGAGGCAGAACTGGGGAGATGGGGGGTTCTAAGTCCGTTTCAGAGCTTCATTTTCGCTTGTCATCCTGGGGGTCAGCCACAGAGTGCGGCTCTCCCTTGACCCTGGAACAACAGGGACCTGACTCCTGGAACAGTCTGAAGCTGTCAACCCCAGCAGAGCCCATGGGCTAGTCCAGCTCTGGCTCTGGTTTTACAGGTAAAGCAGCGAAGGCTTAGAGAAGGAAAGCTACCAAAGGTCACACAGTCAATGTCAGGCCCAAGCTGCTCTCCATACCTGGTGCTAAGTTACACTTGGGGCAAGAATGGGGCAAGTTGGAAAAGATCCCTGGTCAACAGTAGCTGCACGGGCTAGGGCACGCCAGAGATCAGAAAGAAGTCTGTGGTGATTTGGCCCCCCACACCCCAGGGCCACTGCCTCAATGACTTACTCAGAGAGGCAGGGCCAGCCACACACACCACCCCAGCTTGAAGGTGCCTGAGAGCTCACTGAATCCTACCCCTTTGTTGTTCAGATGAAAAAGTCTGAACCAGGGAGGAAAGTGACTTTGCCAAGGCCTCACTGTAAGCTAGTCAGAGTCAGAGTGGCACTCGGATCTCTAGATTCTGGAGTTGTGCCTTTCAGCAGCTTTGCAAAGCAGGCCATGTTCGGGACCGTAGGACAAAGGCTATAAACACAACTTGTCCTTAACCTTCCAGTTCCCCTTTGGCCCTTCTCCCCTCAGGACTTGGGCCTGTCCACACCAGCCATGTCTTCTCCCCATCCACGGTAATGCGGCCAAACAAGGGGACCCCAAAGGACTTAACATTCCAGCCCCAATTCTGCCACTGATCACGGAAACCTAGCATCTGACAGATCATCAGTTCTGTTTAAAGACTAGAAGTGACAAGGACTCACTATCTCACAAGGTGGCCCACTCTAATACTGGATATTTACAACAGATTCCTTTGTTCTGAGCTAAACTGAGTTTCCCTAAATTCCCATCTATTTAATCTGTGGCCACACAACGCAAGTCTAACCTGTCTGTCCCAGATCAGCCCTTGGGTTACACGAAGTCAGAGCTTGGGTGACCCGGTCTTCTCCGGCGGCCCCAACCTGGGCCGACTTGCAGTTAATCTGAGAAGTTTTATTTTACTTTACTGTCAAAAGCCAGAGGGATAGGTGAGTGGGAAGCATTTATCTCCTGAGAGTGTGCTCTAGGGCCAAACTGCGTGAATTTGGGATAGATGATATCTTGAGGGTCAGCAGGGCTCAGGAAAGTGAGTCTTCTAAGACCCCATTCTCTAAGTCCTGGTGGGGAGGCTGAGGCTAAGGTTTGCAGTCGGGTACAGACCCCTCCCACCCAAAGCATCCCCCCAACAGTAACTAGGCAGACTCAGGGGAGGCTTCAGGCTTTGCTTCCCCATATCTTCAGGGAAGAGTTTGCTCTCTCTCTACTTCATGAAATTCAGTCAATAACTCTTCATAAATAATTTATTTTCATTAGGATCCTAAGTGCTGGAGATGAAAGACCTAAACTGGCCCTTAGAGCAGTACAGTTCTCGGACTAGAACATTTTAGGAAGTTCTTTTCTTAGTGTTTTAAATTGAAAAAAAAAAATCCACTGTAAAGGGGCAAAGGATAGGACAAACCCACAAGGGGACTCCGGGAGTCTGGAGCCCGCGTTCCCCGCGACAGAGGACGGAATGTGAAAAGTCAGTGTGAGCGGACACCCTTCCCCTGCTGCATCTGGAAGGCTCACTGGCTGCTCCTTCTGAAGAAATAGCGAAAGGGGAAGAGAGAGCTGTGGGAAGGAGAGCAGAACGGTTTGAGATTCGGGACGTCCCTCCCTTCTCCCAGTCCCATTAAGGCTCCATTAACCAGAGCATTTTTTGGGGGAATCACTGTATGGATTCAACTCTGGAGCCGCATTTGAAAAGGTACCCAAGTTAGCTTATACTCAGAAGTGGGGCATGACGAAGGAGAATTTCAATGGGGCAGCTGAGCTGTAGAGAGAGAAAGGGATCTGCTGACTGTCTTCTGCAAAAAGGACTCTGAAGACACAGCCTAGATGCAGAGGAGGAGAATGGAAGCATTTTGGTAACCAAAGAGTCTGAATGACCCAACGATAAGACTAGTCTCTGTGCAAGCAGCACTTGTGAAATGAGGTCCGATGCCAGGCCATGGGCGGGGGTTGTGTAAGAATGAACAAGACACAGTCTTTATTAGATTCAGTTAGGGCCCTCATGCAGTCTCACTTCCCTTAAGTATCCTGGGGGAAATAGAGATTATGCAGGTAATCTGTTTTCTTTTCTAATTTCCCTGAGAGACTCGATGAGGCCAACTCTGGAGCTAGACTGCCCTGGGTTTCAGTGTGATGGTAAGAGCAACAGCGGTCCTACCTTAGAAACCCGAAGAAGCCACTGGTTCGCAACTCTGGGGGTCCTTTAGCTGGAGGTGGATTGCTTTGTGGCAGCGGGGGGATGATCTGCTCGGCTAGGCTGTCTTCCCACTTAGAATCTGCGAGGAAAACAGGGAAAGAGTGTTAGTTTGTGGGCTGCTTTCCTGGGACATCGTGCGGACCAAGGGCGGCCTCACATTAAGATTCGTTTGTCCTGACCTTCCAGTTTCATCTCAGCTCGGGAGATGTTATTCTAACCTTGGAGTATTTTTAGTTGGGCCCTTGAGATTTTTACACTGCTCAAGCCCTAGCCACCCACCACAGCTGGTCTTCTCATGGAATGACGACTTGTTGAAGAACTCGCGTGCTTACATCCCAGCATCTGTGCTGACTGCAGTCCCTACCGAGTCCTGACGCTAGACTACACCTTACCCCGCATTCCCGGCCCCTGCCAAGCACCCACTGCACCTTCAGTATGAACACTAATGCCCTGAAGGGAAGAAGGGGAGAGACGGCTTCCCAAAGATAACTCTGCAACGAGACAAAAAAGTGAAACACATCCCTCCCAACTTTTCTGTAAAACTTATCACTCCACGTAGAAATGTTTTCACATAGTGGGAGCGTCATTTCCACCATCAGGAGCACAGGAAGTACATGCATTGTTTCCCTTTGCTTCTCTGGGGGTTGGGGAGCTTTCATTTATTATTCAAGGACAGGCCCCCAGGACAGCCAGCAGGCATCTCCATGGGAGCAGGACGCATCGCCCAGCAAGCGGGCCCAGACTCAGAACGCCATGCTGCTCTGCTCATCAGAGAACTAAAGAGGACAGGACGATTATTAAAAGAGAATAAAATTCCCAGAGCCTACCCTGTTCCTGGATGTCAGTGGCGTTAAATGTTGGCGTCTCCTGCCATTCCTGCTGGGTTTTTCTTTCTGCATTCTGAAAAAAAGAGGACCAAGAGAAGTTTTAAACTTTACTCCTGTAGAGCTTGGTGAGCTGAATGCTATTTGTTGATTGGTGGTTAGCCAATGAAGACTTCATAGGGGAAGTGCTATACGGATGGAGACTTGATGGCTGAGTGGGATTTTGTCCTAATTAGGGTGAGGAGATAGTCAGGGAGAGTAGGGCATTCTAGGCAGGGACGTGATGTACAAAGGCACAGCACATTAACAAGTAAATGTGGTGAGTGTGGCTAGAGCTGGGACAGTGTAGGCATGACTATGGCCAAGCAACCGGCGCACTACAACTCAATCTTCTCCCTGGGCTACTCTTTTTTTTTTTTTTTTAAAGATTTTATTTATTTATTTGACAGAGAGAGAGATCGCAAGTAGGCAGAGAGGCAGGCAGAAAGAGAGGGGGAAGCAGGCTCCCCGCTGAGCAGAGAGCCCAATGCAGGGCTCGATCCCAGGACCCTGAGATCATGACCTGAGCCGAAGACAGCGGCTTAACCCACTGAGCCTCCCAGGTGCCTCTGGGCTACTCTTTTGTAGAACTTCTTTAGTACTTTGAAGGGGACATCCTACAACCCAGCTCCAAGCCCGCACATTTCCAGTTGACACCCTGATGTTCAGAATCACGGTTCATGTATTTCCTTTGGTATTCTCTGCCAACTGGCCACTCCCCTCACCTGGAAAGGACCTGAGCGCCTGACTACGCAGCAGTGCTGGGAAGTTCCTTGAGCCATCGTGCTGGTGAAGAATCCTACAGCAAGAACTACATAGACTGGCAAGGTGGGTCAGGAGGCAGAGGTATGATAAGCCTCTAGGAAAGTTAGGATGTAGCTAACTGAAGCATAAGCTGTATTTCTTTTCTTTCTTTTTTTTTTTTTTAAGATTTGATTGATTGATTGATTTTTGAGAGAGATAGGGAGTGAGCGAAAGAGAGAGAGCACAAGCAGGAGGAGAGGCAGAGGGAGAAGCTGACTTCCCACTGAGCAAGGAGCCCAATGCGGCCGATGCCGGGCTTGATCGCCAAACCCTGAGATCATGACCTGAGCTGAAGGCAGACGCTTCGCCGACTGAGCCACCCAGGCGCCCTAAGCTGTATTTCTAAGAGAAACTTTTCCACAAAACCTCAGATTCCAGAACATATAGGCTGCTACTTAAGTAACATTCCTGTAAACATGAAAGGGAAGTCTGGGGAGTAAGAAAACCATCTCTTACCTCCTCTACCTCTCCAGGAGCACTGGTTTACAGGGATACAGCTCTGATTTGTAGCTTGAGGAAACGATTCTTGCAGATCGAATGAAACTATGATTGGAGCTTAAATTCTGCTGCATTGGCCCTAATGAAAGCATCTACTTAGGCTGGCAGTGGGGAACAGAAGGGCACAGGCCCTGGGGCAAAGGTAAAGATCTCCCGACCAGGGGAGATTCCCTTCACAAGACAGTCTAGCATTTCTGCTCTCCTGAAAACTTGGCAGATGTCTTTTTAGGCAAATGTCATAAGAAAGGAAAAACACAGCCTGAAATAAGATTGAGGGCACCATCTGGGACTTCCAACAAGACATAATGCACTTACAACCCAGCACAAGGTTGTTCTCTGTATGTTCAGGGCCAGATCTACTTAGAAGTACAGTTGAAGCAAAGGTGGCAAAAAAACCCAAAAACCAAAAAACCCCCCAAAAACTAACAAACAAAAAAGAGAGACCAAAAGCTACGCACACGACAGTCTGTTCGTCTGCTCTGCTCTCCCCCACTTTTTATCCTCACGAAGTATGGATCTCTAGCCTGGGACCTGAAGTAATAAAGGGAATGGATCTGCTTTTCCTTCCCATTCCCCCCAAAACACCTCTTATGAAAGACACCTTATTCAGATACGTGCCGTGTACTAAGCTTTCCCCGTACCAGATCCCAGTGGTGTCGTGCTCAGACATGACCGTCCACGCTGACTGTGACCCAACACCCCGAGTTCCCCAAAGGGGAGAGGAAATTTTAAGCACTGGACCATAGGAGCAAATTCAATTTTTCCAGCTCAAGTGACTTATACTGAGAGTTACTGTGATCAGTCTAATTCAGGAGAAATCCTCTGTCCGGGAACAGGGTCTACAATGGAGACTGTCATTGGGCTTTGAGTCAAAATCAATAAACATGTTCCTTTTGGGGTTTTTTTTTTCTTGTTTTTCTCTAAACCCAGTATCAGGTTGAAAAGGCAATTATGTTGAGTAAGAAACTGTGGGTACTGTTCTTGAGGGAGATGATGTGTCAAACTAAGAATAGGAAGGTATGAAGGATAGAGAGTGAGGGAAATGTTCTTTTAATAGTAATTATCTGGGTTGTATAAAGCGTCTTTGTTCTTCAGATCTTCATGTACTCCTCCTGTACTTGCTCATGTCTTTTTCCTCCTTCTTGAAAGGATGGCAGTATAGAAGAGGGCAATCATCTGCCTATAATCACTCAGTGGGCCACGCTGCACAAGGGGTCCTGTGCCCTGCCCCTGCTCCCAGAGACAGAGGTCCGAGTCCCTCAGCGTTCTCTTTCCCCAACTAAACAGTAAGTTACTGGAAAGAAGCCAGTTTTACGTGTTTGCATGCACCCCAGCAACTAACACAATAGCTTGCAAACAGGAGGCAGAATAACCATTCAGAAATGAAAATCACTTTACTTTTCTACTTTAAAAATGTTTTAGGGTAATTTTTAGGGAAATCCTGTGCTCTTGAAGGCAGCCTTAAGCCCGTCGTGATCCAGACTGTGCTGACCTCTTCAGTAACATTTCTTAGCACTGTACTTTCACTTAAGCTAGGCCCCAGGTACACTGGCTTGCAGTCACCAAATGCCCTGTACTCCGTCCTCTTGGCCTTAGTTCTTTGAGCTCTTCTGGGAGCCCTCCCTCACATCCACCTGATTAGGTTCCCCTTTGTGGGTTCTTTGTTCCCTGTACTTCTTTTATTCCCTTACATAGCACATCTATCAATAATTGTCTGCCTAGCTTCATACCATTGGCATTTTTAGAGGAGGGCACGATATCTCTAACATGTGGCACGCAGTAGACACCCAGTAAGTCTATAAATGCACATAGAGGTGTTGGTCTGTAACTGGTCATGCTGTGGGACTTGGGAAGGAGAGGGAGGTGAACTGGGAGTATTTAAATATAGAAGGTCAGAGCTACTTTAGAGAGATAAGTGAAAAGCAAGAAGAAGGCACAAGTTACAGCTCTCTCAAGAGGGGAAGAAAGAAAAAGAGCGCTCTTTTAGAGACCACTGCGGAACCGAGGCTCTGAAATGGAGTAGCAGCAGATATAGGAATATCTAAATGGGGAATAAGCCTCACAAATGAAATCAAATACTACTGGGGTCAGCCTGTGACTGCCCTACATGAAGTTTTCTCTTACCAGCATCCCGTGCTGATACACGCCTAGCTCATCTATAAAAACTAGATGTTCCCAGGCTCAGATCCCAGTGTAGAATGATAGCAAAAAGGTTTCTAAAACAAAAAAATTCTCGGGCGCCTGGTGGCTCAGTGTGGGTTAAGCCTCTGCCTTCGGCTCAGGTCATGATCTCAGGGTCCTGGGATCGAGTCCCGCATCGGGCTCTCTGCTTGGCAGGGAGCCTGCTTTCTCCTCTCTCTCTGCCTGCCTATCTGCCTACTTGTGGTCTCTCTCTGTCAAGTGAATAAATGGAATCTTTAAAAAAATAAAATAAAATAAAATGAAAAAATTCTCTATCGGATCCCACCACAATTCAACAGACCTGTTTTCTTATCTCACTGCAGAGTACAAGAAGCAGCCTTTTAAGCTGAGAAGAAAAGACCTTTTAACAAAAGGATTCACCCATGTGCATATTACGTGGCCATTTTGGGGACAGGTCGTGGCAAGGCTGGAATGGTTGGATGTTGCTCTGCAGACGGTGAAACCTGAGAGTGAGTTCAGTCGGGTCCGGCTCCGTCTGTACTTAGGACCAAGATGTGCTGGTAACAGGAAGCCTGACTTGTAACAGAGCAGGAACAGCCAGAAGCCTTAAAGCCTCCATTTTGGTGCTTACCCTCCTGGTTTCCATAAGGGGCTTCTTTTTGCTGGGGCCTTGGCTGGAAATCCCCATCTTGGTCCTGAGTGGGGGAAAAGCCCAGGAAATGTTACTGGCAGCAGCAACATCACCACATTTAAGCAAATGTGGCCCAAATGAATATTTCAGCAGGTTGGCTATTTTTATACCACTCCTGGCCTGCAGAATAAATCGTGTGGCCAAATTCTCTTTGGGTGCTGCTTTAATTCACAGCAGAATCCCAATTTGAGACATTTAGCGATCTAGGGGTTGAGAAAGGAAAAATGCGATTGCCGGCAGGTAACCAGATTTTGAAATACTTGCCTGCATCAAACCCAGAGAAAGGCAAGACTGAGGCCTCATCCTCATGGGAAATTCAGTCAAACAGAACTGAGCAAAGCTTCACACCTCCAAGAACCTTCGCATTCCACCTGGCTGGGAAAGAAATTTCCTAACTCTTCCCTGACATGCGCATTTGGAGGGTAGAGGGCTCAACTCCTTCACGGTCCACCCTTACTGCTCCTGTGAGACCACGCGGTCCCGGGAAGGGAGCAGCTGCTCTCCGTGAACACAGGCTGAAAGCACATTGGGCTGGAGGGCAGACCACATCTTGGATTATTCTAGCTGCCGTCTCTGGGTGCTAATGAGAATGACTGTGTTACCTTACTGACTCACTCTGTCCCTGACAGAACCTGGGAAGAAGAGAAGTAACCACCCCCCCACCCCCCGCCGCCGCCGACAGCAACTTTGGCAGGTTAGGGATGGGCTCAACATTGCCCCTCATGTCGCAGCATCTCACGCAGTAATTGGTACATAACCTCTTGCAGACATTTCCATTTTAGCCTACTCTATCTCTTAAGGTAGAATTCCAAATGTTTACTGCTTACTAGGTAAAATAGAATTATATATTTTTTTCTCACTCTTTTGCAGGTTTCTCTATGTTCTTGTATAATATTCAGGGACTTCCGGTCTTACGCCTTCTGGTCATATGACATACTAAATGTTCACTAAGTACAAGTCGGATTCAGTGGTATAGATCTGACTGCATTTCCTCCCAGCCACTATCTGATGAACAGAAGAATCCCATTTTGCTGAAGAAGGAATCGTGTTCCAATTGTATTGCAAACACCAACTTGTCTCCTTCCCTTAGTCCACCCATGGAAACAGGCAAGTACCAACGAACCCAAGACAAAAAGTGACTCACTGAAGGACAAGATTGCGTGCCAAATTGCTGGCAAAGCCTAGCCAGGATGCAGGATTTAGACTCTCTCCCAACACCACTGACCTGTCCAGCGCTGGCCTGCTGGGGGAGCTGGGCACTTCCACTCGTTTTCGTTTCCTCGTCATGGCTCCCGCTGCCTTCCTCTCTGCTAGGACCTTCAGAAAGGAACCCGACTCCTGTGACTCTTTTCCAGAGCTGTTCACAGTTCATGAGGGCACAGTGAAGAGAACTCCCCATCTTTAAATTGCCAGAAGTGACTTTTAACACCAGCTTTTCAAGTAAGGATAGGCATTCTGTTAGAGACTGTCTCAGCAATCTGGCCACCAGGAAAGATATGGTCTCATGTATACAATTCTGACTGAATCTGAGCAGCAACCAAGGGGCAGAGGGAGAGGTAAGAGCAGAACCTTTCGGACAACACAGGCAATAAAGGCAATTGTCATCTTGCATAGAAAAGGCAAACTTACCAAGCCAAGAGGACTGTCATTTATTGGCTCCCCTACAATAGGAAATTTAAATGTCATAGTGGATCAAGATGTTGTTTCTTTTTTTTTTTTTTTAAGATTTTATTTATTTATTTGACACAGAGAGAGAGATCACAAGTAGGCAGAGAGGCAGGCAGAGAGAGGGGAAAGCAGACTCTCTGCTGAGCAGAGAGCCCGATGCAGGGCTCCATCCCAGGACCGGAGACCATGACCTGAGCCGAAGGCAGAGGCTTAACCCACTGAGCCACCCAGGCATCCCAAGATGCTGTTACACTTGGATTTCTGGCTATCACTTATTTCTCAGAACTTGTCCTAGACAAAAACCTCTGTGTCTGCCCTTCCTTCTGCCTGATACCACTTTTGCTAGAAATACAATGTCTTCAAATTCTCTTCCTCCCCCATTTTAGAACTACTGTCATCTACAAGCTCAAAAGTATTACATTCGTACTGTATTCTAATGATATGCCACTTAAAAGGGAATGATCCTTACTAAAAGAAACAAGATGGAACTTCAAACATCAGTGATCAACGAACTGGGGAGATATTCTGAAACAAGGCCTTTGCACTCTTTTCCCCAATAAAACTGGCAGGTATGTTTGTCCCTCTATGATTAAAAATAGCAATGGCCTTCAGAGATTAAAAACTGGGGATGCCTTTAAGACATCCCTAAGGTGAAAGTCACTGCATACTCTAAAGGGAAAGGAGGTATTTTTTAATAGGAGATCGCTTTGGCTGAGTGATTACTGTTAGACTTTGTACTCCTTTTCACCTACCAGTATGTATATATATTTAATCCTTTTAACAACCCAACGAGATAGGTGCTATTCTTATTCTTCACCATTTCACAAAGAAGGCACAGAAAGATTAACTAATTCATCTAAGGTCATACAACCATTAAGTGGCAAATCCACCAGGATCTGAACCGTTCGGTCTGGCTTGGAGCACTCGGTTCCTAACCTCTGCCCCGTGCAGTGATGGGGCCCAGTCTGGCTGACCATTTTGCCATACTGAGCGTGCACTGCTCACCCACGGACATTCAACCTTCCCTATTTCTTCTCTACCTCTCACTCCCATCATTCTACTTACCAGGTGACAGGTTTTCATGAAACCATTTCATCTCCACATAGAGAGTGAAAACAAATGGATAGGGGACCAAGACGATTTCCCCATGCTTGAATTTCAGGTGGGACACTCTCTCCCATTTGCTTTTATCTGGAAAACGGTGCTAAGGAGTGAGGAAAGGAGTCAGTCCGAATGAATCCTTGAGTATTACTTTAAGGATAAGACCCTCTCCTTTCCCTGGTTTGGTCTGTGGGTTTGCAGCTTCCATTTGGATCTCCAATGTGATCTGCAGCTCATTTCTATCCAGAAATGAAAGGATACAGGGAAATACAATGAAGTGCTCTGTAGCAAATGGCTGCAGACTGTCCAAGTTTCCCAAGACTACACGAATAGAATCCTGGAAAACAAACAAACCAACCAACTTGAAATGACTTTAATACTGTCTGGTCCTGGCCAATCTTTCTGTTTATACCTGGCGCTGCTTTTTCTATACTCTATATTCCATTAAAGCTGAACTAGTCCCTGAGCATGCCTTCTGCTTCTCCATTTCTGTGTTCCTGCAGAGTCTGTTCCTCTGCCTGAAATGCCCTTTCTACCCATCAGCGTATGTCCAAATCTTACCTGTCTTTAAGGGCCAGTTCAAAAGCTATCTCCTCTGGAAACTCTTCCTGATTCCCCAAGTTGTAAATTAACTATTAGTTTCTAACTTCACAGTAGTTAGCCTTGGATCTTTATTACATTCCATCCACATATGTTTTATTTTCCTTACTGAGAGATCTTGAGCTAGAATATACACCTGATTTATTTTACCATCCCTTCTTTGGTGTCTACCTCAAGTAAATGTATACTGACTGAGTGAATGAATAGTACCAGTATTTATTGATTTGTAGTTTTTTTACTTTAGCTTAAGTTCAGCCTTTTCTTCCACTTTTTAAAAATCTTAACTGATTAGTCTCTAATTAACCTATGCTTATTAATATTCACCAACTAAACAGTTTGGTATCATAAAAAGACTACTGGATTTCTATGGGGAAAACACCTGAATTTCAGTCTTAATTTTGTCATTTCTCTAAGCCTCGATTTCCTCGTATTGGGGCTCACAGAAGGCAGAAATGGTGCTTTTTTTTTTTAAGATTTTATTTATTTATTTGACAGATATCACAAGTAAGCAGAGAGGCAGGCAGAGAGAGAGGGAAGAGGAGGCAGGCTCCCCACTAAGCAGAGAGCCTGATGCGATGCGGGGCTCGATCCCAGGACCCTGAGATCATGACCTGAGCTGAAGGCAGAGGCTCTGACCCACTGAGCCATCCAGGTGCCCTGAAATGATGCTTTACTTATCTTTGTATTCTCTGCACTGCCATAGTATCTGGCCTATAATTTTAAAGTTTATTTATTTATAATCTCTGTGCCCGACAGGGGGCTCAAATTTATGATCTCAAGATCAAGAGTCGTATGCTCCACCAACTGAACCAGCCAGGAAGGAGCCTCTGGCTTATAATCTTAAGAGCTAATAGTTATTGAATAATCATGATGTCAAATGTCATTGTTACTATACACATTAACAGTCACAGAGACCTTATGAGACACCCAGGCAGTGGGGTTCCAGAGTTTACCCCCCTAACCATGAGGCTCGCTGCCTAGCAATAAACGCTTTCTGGATAAATAAAAGAGGATGGTAACATCCGACTCAAAACTGAGAGAAAGAACATGTAAGAAGCACTTAGAAAGGTCTGGTGGGCTCGTAGCTCTCTAGCTGTGATGATGTACGGAGCTGCTCACTGTGTGGCCGGCACTGCACACATCCGGCCTGGGTCACGACCACAGCCTGGAGACAGGGGCTTTTATGAACTTCACTGACAGGTAGGAAAACAGGCTCAGAGAATACAGGGAACTTCCCCCAAATCCCAGTGTGAAGGCAGAACTTAACTCAGATCCAGATGTGACTGGCTCTGAGGTCTATGCTCTCTCCACTTTACTATGCTGCCTTGAGTTTTTCTCTGACGGAATTAACTGAAGCAAAGTGAAATAAACTCTCCTCTACTCACTATTAAAATAAGTGGAAAACTGTCATGGTCCTATATTAAAATAACTGTTATTTATAATGATGCGTGTGAGCTCCTGCAAGAGCCTAACGTATCTTTCAAGACTTAACCAAAGAGGGACGCCTGGGTGGCTCAGTCGTTAAGCTTCTGCCTTCAGCTCAGGTTATGATCCCAGGGTCCTGGGATTGGGTTCTGCATCAGGCTCCCTGCTCAGCGGGAAACCTGCTTCTCCCTCTCCCACTCCCCCTGCTTGTACTTCCTCTCCTGCTGTGTCTCTGTCGAATAAAAAAATAAAATCTTAAAAAAAAAAAAACAACAAAAACCACTTTGCCAAAGAGCTATAGATAGATACCGTACCTTAAGGCTATGACTTAAATTTTTGGTTTCATAGAGTTTTGTTTGTATATTTCATTGTATTCAAATTCTTTGAAATACGGCAGCAGATGTGTTCATAAATTCGAACAGTCATAAATCACTGAGTTGTGAAGTTAGAAGAGAAATAACCTAGTTTATCACTCTCATTTTATGAATGAGACAATTAAGAGCACGAGAACGATTTGCTGGGGGGCTGCACAGCTAATTGGTAGCTCAGCCAGGGCTGGAATCCAGGGCCAGCACCCAGGGCTCTAACTCCTTGGACAATGCTTTCACCAGTTTACAAAGCTGTTGACTTGCTCGATCTTCTTCCTGAGGGAGAACCTAAAGCTGGGTAGAAAAGGAATGAAAATGAAGTGGGAATAAAGCAAACGGCAAATGTTTCCAGTTAAAGCGAAGGCACAGCAGTTTTGTCTGTGTATTTACAGTTGAGTTTCCTGAACGTCGAGTACAAGGCAGTAGTTGGGAGGGTGAGGTTTCCCAGAGCCCTGGAAGGCGGCAGTCCTCCAGGAGCTTTCTCTATGCCAGCTGCCACAAAAGAGAGCTGCGGAGGGCCGGGAACTCTGGTGGAAACAATAGAACTCCACCTCAAAGGTGCTGACGCTTCAACTAGGAGAACTGACAAAGGATACAGGCTTTAATTTTCCTGGAAAAACAGTGAAGTTTCTTTGCAGAGGAAATATGGCAGGGAGAAGCCAAGAGATCAGGTGGAGGCTGTGACTCAGTTCACAGGAAATAATTAAGATCTGGATTTGGACACATCCTTGGCTTAAAAAATAACTTTCCCAGAAGTCGTCTGCTTCTTTCCCTACCTCCAGCTCCTGGACGATGACTTCCTTATTCTCTATTTCTTCCCCTCTAGAAGGTAAACAGATCAGAGGTAAGTAAACCGAGAAGGAAAACTGTGAAGACAGTAGAGTAAAAACGACACTTCCTTTCACGACTAAGTAACCGTGGTGTGTGTTGACCCAGGGCTCGTGGGAAAAAGTGATCACCTAGGTGGTGTGGTCTGAGAACCGGTAGGAGGCTGTACCAAAATATCTTCTCCAGTAACCTGCCAAGACCCGAAATTCCCACTGTGAAAGTTAATTTGTTAGAGGTGTACTCAAGTGAAGCCTGTGGACCACCAGGAGTCTTCAAGACCCTTTCAAGGGATCTCAAAGGGCAAAACTATTTTTATAGTAATAATAAGATGTTATTTGCCCTTTTTTGCTGTGTTAACATTTTATTTTTTAAAAATTTTATTTATTTGGCAGAGAGAGACACAGCAAGACAGGAATACAAGCAGGGGGAGTGGGAGAGGGAGAAGCAGGCTTCCTCCCCTGAGCAGGGAGCCCGATGCGGGGCTCCATCCCAGAACCCTGGAATCATGACCTGAGCCGAAGGCAGAGGCTTTAACCCACTGAGCTACCCAGGTGCCCCCCGCCCCACTTTTTTTAAGATTTTATTTATTTTGCTATGTTAACATTTTAACCGTTAGTGCAAAAGCAGTAGAGGGCAAAATTGCTGGTGCCTTTGCACAAGTCTAGCCAGTTGCACTAAACTGTACTACCAGTTGTGGTCATCTTAACTGCCACACGGGGAAAAAAAGTCCAGCTTCCTTTATAATTCAGGAAGCAGGAAAAAATTAATAATTTTATAAAATCTCAACCCTTAAATACATGTCTTTTTAATGCATCATGTGATAAAATGGAAAGTACTCATACAGTACTTCTGCACACCAAAATACGATGGCTGTCTTGAGGAAAAGCACTCGTACAATTGTTTAAATTGCAAACTGAACTAGCTGGTCTTTTCATGGGACGTTGTTTTCCTTCAATAATCAGTTAACAGACAAACTGTTCAAACTATTCAGATTTTAGGAATCTGACATTTTCTCATGAGACTGAGCTTATCGATTCAAGGAAAGCAACTGACAGGGCGCCTGGGTGGCTCAGTGGGTTAAGCCTCTGCCTTCAGCTCAGGTCAGGATCCCAGGGTCCTGGGATCGAGGCCCACATTGGGCTCTCTGCTCAGCAGGGAGCCTGCTTCCCCTTCTCTCTCTCTGCCTACTTGTGATCTCTCTCTCTGTCAAATAAATAAATAAAAATTAAAAAAAAAAAAAAGGAAAGCAACTGGCAGTTTGTATCAATGATACATTTAAGGATTTCAAGCAAAAACTTGAACTTTGGAAAACTTCTACCCACCACACTGAGGTTGACAACTTTCAAGTTTTTAAACACTTTTCTAAGACTGGTAGGGATATTAGCAAATATGATTTTATAATGTTGTATAATGAAATGTGTTGACATTTGGATGATCTATATAAGTCAGTGAACCAATATTTTCCAAATGACCAATGAAACACACCACGTCACAAAATCATTATAGGTTAAAGCCTCGTTTATAGCACAAGACAAACCAATGGGTTTTAGTGTAGCAGAGTTCAAAAAGTTCACTGATATGATTCAGATTCCATATTGCAACAAACCTTTAAAAACCTACTACATTGGGGTGCCTGGGTGGCTCAGTGGGTTAAAGCCTCTGCCTTCTGCTCAGGTCATGATCCCAGGGTCCTGGGATCAAGCCCCGCATCATTGGCCTCTCTGCTCAGCAGGGAGCCTGCTTCCTCATCTCTCTCTGTCTGCCTCTCTGCCTGCTTGTGCTGTCTAATAAATAAACAAAATCTTAAAAAAAAAACCACTACTACATTAACGGGGAACCTGGGTGGGTCAGTTGGCTGAGCAACCAACTCTTGATTTCAGCCCTGGTCATGATCAATATCAGCTCTTGGGATTGATCTCCGTGTAGGACTCCAGGCTCTCTGCTCCGTGTTCAGTGCGGAGTCTGCTTGAGACTGTCTCTTTCCCTCTCCTTCTGTTCCCCAAACCTGCCTGCCCACTCTCTCTCTCTCTATCTAGACAAATAAAGTCTTAAAACAAAACAAAACAAAAAGACTACCACGTTAGGGAAGCCTGGGTGGTTCAGGGAGTTGAGTGCCCAACTCCAGCTTTTGGCTCAGGTCATGATCTCATGGGATGTGTGATAGAGCCCCGAGCCCAGCTCTGTGCTGTGTCTGCTTGGGATTCTTTGCCTCTCCCTCTCCCTCTGCCCCACCCCTGCTCATGCTGCAGGCACACATTCTCTCTCTCAAATAAGTAAATAAGTAAATAAAATCTTCAAAGAGAAAAATCTCTCCCTCTGCTTCTCCACCTGCTCTCTTTCTCAAATAAATAAATCTCTTTTAAAAACTACATTAACGTGGCACCTGAGTGGCTCAGTCGGTTTAGAGTCTGCCTTCAGCTCAGGTAATGATCCCAGGGTCCTGGGACCGAGTTCCCCATGGGGCTCCCTGCTCAGCAGAGAGCCTGCTTCTCCCTCTCCCTCTGCCTGCTGCTTTGCCTATTTGTGCTCGCTCTCTGTCAAATAAATAAATAAAATTTTTAAAAACTACATTAAAATAAAACAACTACCACTTGTCAAGTTTTGATGAAGAGTCAAAGAAGAATATCCACAATGATCTGTGAAGGCTATTACCAAATCCCTACCTTTCCCAACAACACATCTATGTGGGGCTGGATTTTTTTCATATAACTCAACCCCCCAAAAAAAATTCACAACAGATTGAATGTAGAAGCAGATATAATCTAGCTGCCTTCTATTAATCCAGACACTAGAAAGATTTGCAAAAATTTAAAACAATGCCAATCTTCTCACTAATATTTTGTCTTGAAATATGGTTATTTCCAATAAAAATGTGTTAGCATTTAATGGATATGTTATTATTTTAAATTAACACACTTTAAAGTTGTAGTAAGATATATTAACCTAAAATTTGCCATTTTAAACATTTTTTAAAAGATTTTATTTATTTATTTGACAGACAGAGAGACACAGTGAGAAAAGGAACACAAGCAGGGGGAGTGTGAGAGGGAGAAGCAGGCTTCCCTCCTAGCAGGGAGTGCGATGCGGGGCCCAATCCCAGGACCCTGGGATCATGACCTGAGCCAAAGGCAGACGTTTAATAACTGAGCCACCCAGGCGCCCCTTTTTAAACATTTTAAAGTACACAATTCAGTGGTGTTAATTACACTCATAACCATGGTGTGCAACAATCACCACTATTTTCAAAGTTTATCTTCCCAAACAGAAACGCTGTACTCATTAAGCAATAATTCCCCATTCTGCCCTCTACCCCATCCCTGGTAACCCCTATTCTAATTTCTCTATAAATTTTCCTATTTAATGTTTCATGGAAGTGGAATTCTACAATATTTTTTCCTTTTGTTATTGGATTATTTCACTTAGCATAATGTTTTCAAGGTTTGTCCATGTCGTACCTGTATCAGAACTTCATTTCTTTTGCAATTTCTTTTTATGGCTGAATAATACTCCATTGTGTATATATATATATATATACACACACACACACACCCCATACAGATAACTCCATTTTGTTTATCCATTCACCAATTTGATGGACCCTTGGGTTGTTTCCGTCTTCTGGCTATTGTAAATAACATTGCTACAAACAGTGTTGTACAACCATCTGCTTGCGTCCCTGTTTTCAATTCTTTGCGGCACAAACCTACAAATGAAATTGCTGGGTCATGTGGTAATTCCACATTTAATTTTTTGAGGAGCTGCCAAATTGTTTTCCGTGGCTAGTGCGCTACTTTATATTTCCATAAGCACTACACAAGGGCTCCAATTTCTCTACATGCTTGCCAACTGTTATTTTCTGGGTGGTGGTTTGTTTTTCTTTTATATGGCTATCCTAGTAGGTATGAAGTTGTGTCTCGTTGTGGTTTGGATTTGCATTTCAGTAGTGACTAATGATACTGAGCATCTTTTTATGTGCTTATTGGCATTTGTGTATCTCCGCTGAAGGATGTCTACTGAAGTCTTTTGTCCATTTTAAAATTGGTTTATTTTTTTGCTGTTGAGTTGTACTTCTTTCTATATTCTAGACATTAAAGTCCTACCAGATATATGATTAACAAATATTTTCTCCCATCTGTGAGTTGCCCTTTAGCTCTGCTGATAGTGTCCTTTGATGCACAATTAAAAAAAAAAATTTAGGGGCACCTGGGTGACTCAGTTGTTAAGGATCTGCCTTTGGCTCAGTGTATGATCCCAGGGTCCTGGGATCAAGCCCCTCATCGGGCTCCCTGCTTGGTGGGAAACCTGCTTCTCCTCCCACTCCCCTTGCTTGTATTCCCTCTCTCGCTGGGTCTCTGTCAAATAAATAAATAAAATCTTTAAAAAATTTAAAAAATATTTAGTCGGGGCACCTGGGTGGCTCAGTAGGTTAAATGTCTGCCTTTGGCTCAGGTCGTGATCCCCGGGTCCTGGGATTAAGCCCTGCATTGAGCTCCCTGCTCAGCAGGGAGTCTGCTTCTCCCTCTGCCCCTCCCCTCCATGCTCTCTCTCTCAAATAAATAAAACCATTAAAAAAAATTTTTTTTTAGTCAAGTCCAAATTTCTCTGATTTCTTTTGTTGTCAATGTCTTTGGTATTGTTTAAGAAACCACTGCCAAATTCAAAGTCATAAAGACTTGTCACTATGTTTTCTTCTAAGAGTTTTATAGTTTTAGCTCTTAAATTTAGATCATTGATTTATTTTTTAAAAGATTTTATTATTGGGGCGCCTGGGTGGCTCAGTGGATTAAGTCGCTGCCTTCGGCTCAGGTCATGATCTCAGGGTCCTGGGATCGAGCCCCGCATCGGGCTCTCTGCTCCGCAGGGAGCCAGCTTCCTCCTCTCTCTCTGCCTGCCTCTCTGCCTACTTGTGATCTCTCTCTCTGTCAGATAAATAAATAAAATCTTTAAAAAAAAAAAGATTTTATTATTTATTTATGCTGGGGGGGCAGGAGTAGAGGAAAAAAGAGTCTTTTTAAAATTTTTATTTATTTATTTGACAGAGAGAGAAATCACAAGTAGGCAGAGAGGCAGGCAGAGAGAGAGGGAGAAGCAGGCTCCCTGCTGAGCAGACAGACCAATGTGGGGCTCTATTCCAGGACCCTGAGATTATGACCTGAGCCGAAGACAGAGGCTTAACCTACTGAGCTACCCAGGCACCCCAGGAGAAAGAGTCTTAAGTGGATTCCACACTGAGTGGACCCCAACATGGGTCTCAATCTCACAAGCCTGAGATCATGACCTGAGTCAAAACCAAGAGCTGGTAGCTCAACTGTGCCATCCAGGTGCCCCTAGATCTTTGATCTATGTTTAGTTAAGTTTTGTATACAGTATAAGGTAAGGGTCTAACTTCATTCTTTTGCATGTGGATATCTACTCTTCTCAGAACCACTGATTGAAGAGAAGAGACTGTTCATCCCCTGTTGAATGGTCTCGGCATTCTAATTAAAACCAATTGATCAGGATGCCTGGGTGGCTCAGTCGGTTAAGCAACTGCTCAGGTCATGATCCTGGAGTCCCAAGACTGAGTCCCAAATCCAGCTCCGTGCTCCGCAGGGAGTCTGCTTCTCCCTCTGACCCTCCCCCACTCTCATGCTCTCTCTCATTCTCTCTGAAACAAATAACTAAAATCTTAAGAAAAAAAAAGTGACCATAGATGTGAGGGTTTATTTCTGGGCTCTCAATTCTATTCTATGGTCTATAAAGTTGTCCTAATGCCATTACCATACTTTTTGATTACCTGTAGTTTTGTAGTAAGTTTTTAAACTGGGAAGTACAAGTCTTCCAATTTTGTTCTTTTTTTTTTTTTTTTTTTTTTTTGACAGACAGATCACAAATAGGCAGAGAGGCAGGCAGGGATTTTCTACATGTAAGATCACATTTTCCACACATATAGTTTCACTTCTTCCTTTCTAATTTGTATGCATCCTTGTCTTATTTTTGATCTTAAGGGAAAAGTTTTTTTTTTTTTTAAATGAGTGTGATATTAGCTGTGGCATTTTCCTGTATGGCCTTTATCATACTGAGGAAGTTCCCCTCTATTCCTAGTTTATTGAGTGTTCTTATCATGAAAGGGTGCTGGATTTGGTCAAATGTTTTTTCTTTTCTTTTTCTTTTTTTCTTTTTTTAAAAGATTTCATCCATCCATTTGACAGACAGAGATCACAAGCAGGCAGAGAGAGAGTGAGAAGCAGGCTCCCCGCTGAGCAGAGAACCCAATGCGAGGCTCGATCCCAGGACCCTGGGATCACGACCTGAGACAAAGGCAGAGGCTTTAACCACTGAGCCACCCAGGTGCCCCTCTTTCTTTTTTCTTAAAGGAGGTAAAAGTTTACTGAATACACCTCAAAGGAGTGGCAGGCAGTACAGCAGAGGAGCGGCTGTCTGCCTCGGATGCTTTTTCTTTATCAATTGGGATGATTATGTGATTTTTTCCCCTTCATTCTATTAATGCAGTGTACAATATAGTATTGTATTGTATACTATAGTATACAATTGTATTGTATATTGTATACTATATATTATATTGTATAGTATAGTATATTGGTTGATTTCTTTTTTTTAAAGGTTTTATTTATTTGAGAGTGAAAAGAGAGAGCATGAAAGAGAGAGAGAGCGCACAAAAGCAGGGGGGAGGGGCAGAGGGAGAAACAGACTCCCTGCTGATCAGGGAACCCAATGCAGCACTTGATCCCAGAACCCTGGATCATGACCTGAGCTGAAGGCAGATGCTTAACTGACTGAGCCACCCAGGTGCCCCTATACTGGGTGATGTCTGTATGCTGAACCATCCTTGAATTCCTGGTGTAAGTCCCAGGTATATGAATAATTCCAGTCTCCTCATTAATTTTTTAGAAATATACTTGTTTGTTTTTTTTATTATTTTTATTTTATTTATTATTATTATTGGTTTTTTACTATTTATTTTAGAGACAGGGAGAGAACGAGCAGGAGGAGGGGAAGAGAAGAAGAAAAGAGAGAATCTCCAGCAGACTCCCCGCTGAGTGTGGTGCCTGATGTGGGGTTTGATTTCACAACACTGAGATCATGACCCAAGTGGAAATCAACTAACAGAGCCACCCAGGTGCCCCTAAAAATATAGATATTTTTAATAAAATATATTATCTGTTAACATTTAATGATATATTATTTTTAAATTAATAAGTATGCTATTTTAATTTTTGTTTTAATCTTTACATGACACATATTGGCAGGTAAAACCACAATTATCAAAACCTCTTCAGGATCCTTGATAATCTTAAGAGTGCAAAGGGATCCTGAGATAAAAAAATCTTGAGAACCACTGCTCCAAATGTATGCCATCACTAACTTAGAAACTTACCTGAATAATAATATGTGGAATATAAAATATCTGGGAAACAGAGTCCTACATACTTCAGCCAGTCTCCAGGACTGAGTGAAGGCAGAGAAGAGATAACCTGTGGGAATGTACCAACCTGTATTTGCAAAGGCTACTCTCCTAACTTTAAAATTACCTGATGCTGTGGCCATATCTAATTTTGAATTTATACACATTGGGTCCTGCGTGAAGAAACCTCGTCTCTGGAAACGGGTAGGTGAAGGGTTTTAAACTCATTGCTTCCAAATGATAGCCTAAGAAAACAGAAATATGAGAGAATTATTAAAAAGCTAAAGACAGTTCCTTATCAGCTTTATGGTATAGGAAAGAGAGTCTGCCCAATATATAGCATCTCTTCATGAGTAAAATGTCCAACACTCAACACTGCTGTCCTAGGCTCAGTTTTTATACTAACTGTCTTCATTAATCACCTGGATCATACGTGCATGAGGAAGATATATGGTGATTGGGGATAATCTCTATCCTTGAAATCAAAACACCTGAGTTCAAGGTTTGTAGTTTGCCTTACACCTCAGGCAAATCACTTCTCTCCCTGAGACTAATCATAGCAACATCTGATGACTCACAAGGTTTTTGTTAAGATTAGATCTATCTCCCAAGTATCTCCTGAATCTATTCTCCTCCCTTGTCCCCACTTTCCCTGGAACCTAGGCCAGTGTGAAGAGGGCTCAAGTCATATAATGAAACAATCCAAATGCATCAAGGTGGCATGATTAGGAAGACCTCTACTGTTAATTTTAGGTGAAGTTAAGGGATGAGCACACCTTCCTGTCACAGCTAATACAGCAAATAAGGATGTAGACTCATGTTTCCCAGTGTTGCCGAGGAACGCCCTCTCTTTCCCAGCTCTCAACCATTCCTCCTCTTCACCGCTTGTGAGACTGCCCCGTGCCACAAGAATGCCTACTCTCCTCTTAGCACTTACTTGCTCTACTTTTCCTATTCCAGAACCTTTGCCCACTTGAGGTCCTCTCTGAGGGAAACTGGAGAAAGGGGAAAGATGGAAAAAGGAGAATGGCAGGTCTCTTCTCCTTCAAGAGGGCATTTGGGACACACTCAAAAGTAAGAATCAAGCACAGTGATTAGTGGTATTCTAAGTCATTAGGACTTTTCTGTGCTTTTTACTTGCAGAGATAATAAACCCTGCATCTTCTGTCTCTTCATATGGAAGTTTAAGTAATAAATAATGAGATTAGAGGTCCAGAGTTCCTGAGGATAAAAGCTACCCACACACAACACAAAGTATTGATTTCAGAGGCAGCTAAGATGCGGTAGACCGAACAGGCACAAAGAAAGAATAATTCAGGTTTGAACCTTAGCTGTGATACCCCTCCTTATTTTCTCTAGGCCTTGGTTTTCTTGGTTAGACAATAATAACAAAAACTAACAATAGCTTTTTGTTATGCTCTAAGTGTCTTACATATATTACTTCACTTAATCCTCACAATAAGCCTGGGGGCGCCTGGGTGGCTCAGCGGGTTAAAGCCTCTGCCTTCGGCTCAGGTCATGATCCCAGGGTTCTGGGATCGAGCCCCGCATCCGGCTCTCTGCTCTGCGGACAGCCTGCTTCCTCCTTTCTCTCTCTGCCTGCCTCTCTGCCTACTTGTGATCTCTGTCTGTCAAATAAATAAATAAAAATCTTTAAATAAACAAACAAAAAAAAATCCTCACAATAAGCCTGAAATCAATAGTCTAAATTTGATAGATAAGGAAACTGAGGCACTGAGAGATGAATTAACCTCTCCATAGCTATATGAATGTTGGAATTGGGATTCAAAGTGAGGTAATATAAGGCCAGACTTGATGCACTTATCCACTTTTCCACTCTGCTGAGGGTTTTAGTAAAAAAAAAAAAATACACACACACACACACATATGAAATCATTTTATAAGTACTAAAATATTATATACACATAAAGGACTATTTTTATTATTCTTTCCTCCATATTACCCCAATACCATTTCTACTCAGCAAGGACAACACTTGTTTGGTGGAATCAGGAGATCTATGTGCCCAAAGAATGGAATTTCCCACAATTTGCAAAGTTCATGTCTGGGCCTGCCAGTAAAGAGATATCCCAGTGTCTGATCTCAGCTGCTTGGGATTAGAATGACAGGAGGCTGGAGCCAGAGCCCATGAGACTATTTAGACTAGAATTGCAGTCAAAAGTGAAAAGAAATAGTTGGTGCCAACTACAAAGTTACCAGAGGGGAAATATTGTTCATATCCTGAAGGGAAAAAAAAAAAAAAAAAAAAAGCTCACTGATTCCCATGTCCAAGGCATGGGAGGAACGAGCTAAATTTGATTGTTTTTGGTGCTAAGGTGACACTTTTTCTAAGTAGGAAACGAGTCTACCTGGTAAGACTTGGGTTGCTGCCACAAAAACTGAGCTTTCACTTATTCAGAGGGTTCTCCTAAAATGCAGTCACTCTCATCACAGACGGAGGGCTGAGGGATCAGAGTCAAGGAAATGAAGAACATTTGCGGGAAATGACAGTCCAGAGAGGAAACTTCATGCACCGTGCCACAGCTGGCTGTCTGAGAGAGGTAAAAACAGCCCTCTCTGGCTGGGGCCTGCCTGTTAATTGCTGGCTGCCTGCTTCAGAAACAAACACCGCACACACTAATTACCTCATTTGAAAATAAAGATTAGAGAGCATAGTCCAAAAGAACCACAGAAGTGGTAGTGGTTCAAAGATTTCACAAGGTTATTTTCCAACATGAGTCCTGCAGTCATGACGACACTATGGGATCTCAACAGATGAAGGGTCGGACTCTCAGCCCATTTTTGGGTGATCAAAAAACACGATGGGTTTAAAACAAAAAAGAAAAGGTTAGAGGCAATATCCATCAGTTGGAAAGATGTAAGATTTGGAATTGGAGGATCAAGGCTTGAGTCCTAGCTCTGCCTCTTATTAGTCATTAGACTCCAGGCAAGTCACTTGGCCTCATCATTTCTGTTTCTACACCTGCAAACAGGAATCCCATCTACCCCTCGAATTGCTGAGGTATTAAGTATGATTATATTGTAAATAACACTTCACAAACTCTAGAGTATTATATAAACATTAGCTGTTTTGATATATTTGAAGTTTCTCTCTTAATGCCTCACTAGAAAAGCAAATTTAATGAGAGGAAAGCGCTATCTTTCATCTCAGTGCAAAAATCTGACACATCCGATCAAGAACCTTTCTTTGAAAATTCCCAATAATTAGCTTTAAATGACATCCTGGCAAGGATGTTAGATTTTTAAAGGTTTTTAGTCATTTGTTTCCAATAAAGAAACATCTGGGTCAGTGCATAGAATCTAAAGCAGAGCTGAATGCTCTATGGGGTTAATGATATTGACTACTGAGGTGGAAGGAGATGACGAGGAAGTCCTGTCACTTAATATATCTGGGGACATTTGATGAAAAAATCCTCCACGGGGTTAAAGAATAAAAGAGCTTTCATGAGCATTTATTCAAAATACATTTACTGGGCAGATCTAATACGACAGGCTCTGTGACGACTGAGTGTAGGCAACAAGATAGGGAAATCCCACTGATACTGTGAGTTTACTACCCAAGTTTTAGAACTTAGATTGAAGACGGATGACCAGCTTCTCCTTTTGCCTTCACAAGTCCTTGGCTGGTCTCAGACATCTGCCTGGCTCTACTGAATGATATTCAGAATAGAGATTCTATACTAGAGAATATTTCCAACTAGAGACTCACGGTTGCCTATAGCCTCAAATGCCCTTCATTTTAGAGGGTACGAGAAGAAACTGATTTCGCCAAAGTAGGAAATAACTTCCACAAGGTCACATAACTCAGAATGCAACCAGGATTAGCACACCCCAAGACTGCTGATTCCTTTGGCCTGCACATTTTCCATTACAACACATCACTGTCAGTCACTTTATAAACTGTAAACCCTGGTCTCGTAATTGTGGATGACTCGAGACAAACTCAATCTGGGTACAAAGGGATCAAACCAAAATGTAAGCTTTTCTGATTAAATGTTCTTAGAATTATTTCTTGGAGGTGTTAAAGGGTCGCATTCACATTTGTTTGTCTTCAAGCACTATTTTCAAAAGGAACTATTCTCAGTTTCTTCACCTTGCAGAGTGACTAGCACGGCTGATGAAATAATGAAGGTATAATTGCTTATTGTAGCACTCTACACATAGGTTATTCTTTATTTAAAAACAAATCAGGGCACCTGGGTGGCTCAGTTGGTTAAGCCACTGCCTTCAGCACAGGTCATGATCCTGGAGTCCTGGGATCAAGTACAGAATTGGGCTCCCAGCTCCACAGGGAGTCTGCTTCTCCCTCTGACCTTCTCCCCTCTCATGCTCTCTCTCATTCTCTCTCTCTCAAATAAATAAATAAAATCTTTAAAAAATTTTTTTTAAAAAGCAGTGTTAAGATATGGTACAAGAAGATACTAATAACCTAAGACTACCCGGGATACTTTCATGCTTATCAATGTCATTTTTTTCTCATTAGATTTTTTCTCACTCTTTAGACACAATCTTTAAAAAATGCTCTTGGCATTTGTTCAGGAATAGATTTGCTCTTGGAAGTGTCAGATTTTGTTTTGTTTTGTTTGAGAGTGGAGGAGTAACTAAACCTAACAGAGAGGTAGGAAGATGCCCCAAACTAAAAGGCCTACTGGACAACTCAATAGACCAGAAAGGAGTCTAAGTTAATCTCTTCTGCTGCTTTTGGGACCCAAGTGCCACTTCCACTTACATCTTAGCCATCCTAAAAGCTACTGGAAAAACTGCCTTTGGTCGATAGGTCCAGATCTGTGCTCCTTATTCTGGAAAAACAATAGAATGATATTGCATCTCTCCAGCCTAACCAGAAGCTGTGGCTTATTTAATGACAATCAACCTACTAGCATTCACATTATAGTGCAGACCTCTAAACATCCTACCAACTCCAGGAACCCGAAAAGCATTTGGATGTAAGACTGCTGGCAATGAGGGGTGCCTGGGTGGCTCAGTGGGTTAAGGCCTCTGCCTTCGGCTCAGGTCATGATCCCAGGGTGCTGGGATCGAGCCCAGCATGGGCTCTCTGCTCAGCGGGGAGCCTCCTTCCTTCCTCTCTCTCTCTCGCTGCCTGCCTCTCTGCCTACTTGTGATCTCTCTCTGTCAAATAAATAGATAAAAACTTAAAAAAAATTAAAAAAAAAAAAGACTGCTGGCAATGAAAGACAGTTTATTTTTTGGTTACACCACTGGGTGAGTTGCCCTGAAGCAGTTCATGTAGGAAAGAAAATTTTCAAGGGTTGGGGGGGAAGTATCAATAGTTTCAGAAGAACAAGTGGTGGAGAGAAAAGAATATATTCTATCATTTTGAGCTAAAAACTCTTTAGTCTTTGATGTACCTATCTCAAGGGTCTTAGTGACAGAAGACTGATACAGTAAAGTGTAAAAAGAAAAGCTTCTAAAACATACAGCTTTGTTCTTCCCATGAAACAATGGCGGATTCTGAAGAAATTAAGTTAATAAGAAAACTAAATTACTTTTTATATAAAGAGAGCAAATTTCACACAGGAAATTTGAAATATTTTACTAACTTTAATCCAATTCCCCCCTCCCCCTTAAAATCTTCTTTCCTACAATGCTGGTGAGATAGTGGGGAAATAAGAATTGTATTTATAAAAAGATGTGTCTTGACTTGAGAACATCTAATTTGGCCAAGATCATACAACAAGGACAAGACTAAAACTCAGATGTATTGCTAAAGCAAGACAGTCTAACTTATTATGAACTGGCCTAGACACCACATTAGCCTCAATTCTTCATATTTTATCATCTAAGCCTAGCTCTCAAATACCAAAAATCAGTTATTATTGCTAAGAAACATAAAGCTTTGTACTTCGAAAAACCACCAAACCATAGGGATCTGATGGTGAACAGATCTTAACAAACAACCTCATATTGATAAAGCACTTTCAATGTATATAAATGCTTTCCTGTCCCTATCCCACAAGATCAAAAAACTTCTATTCAAGAAGGAAGGCAGATTCAGCTATCTTATACTCTAACTGCTCTCCTCATTTTTACTTGATTCTCTCTCTCCTCATGTTCATTCAACATCCAGTCATTCAGCTCACAAATAGTCACATACCTACCATGTTCCAGAAACAAAGCGCCGGAGATATAATGGAGAATAATAAGAACTTGGTCCTCACCTGCAAAGAGCTTACAAATAATTTTAAGTGTGATGACTGCTACAAAAAGGAATAGGGTGATGTGGCAACATGATAGAGACTCTTACCCTAGAATGGAAATCATGGAAGCCAACTGTAAGTAACAGACTCACATCTGAGGGATGAGTATGAGTTAGGGAAGGCACCAACAGAGAGTGGGTCTGGGGTGGGTACAGGAAACAGCAGATGTAAGAGTCCTCAATTGGAAGAGAGCGTGGCACTTTCAAAAGACAGAAGTATAGTAACCCAGAAGATAGTGGGCAAAAAGGACAGTGCTTTGAGAGTAATACTATAGAGATAAGCAATGAGTCAGTCGGCATACATCTGAGAGCCTACTTCGCACTAGGCACTGTTTAGAGCATGTTTAGAGTAGGTAACAAAGGCAAGATAACTTGTCTTTAAGGGCTTACATTTCAGATGTGGAGAGCAACAATGAACATATAAATGTAATCTGAAGTACTCTAAGTACTCTAAAGAAAAGAAAATAGGGCTTTATAGTAAAGAGTGACTGGGAGGCTGGTTTAACTACTGTGGCCAGGGAAGGCCTTTCGGACAAGGTCACAGCGGAGTTGAGGCTTTCATGGAAAGTGGAACAACCATGCAAAGTTAAGAGGAAAAGCATGTCATGGCGGAAAAAACCCCCAGGAAGCACAGATGCCCTGTGATGGGTGGTTTTTTTTGTTGGTGGTGGTGGTTTTTTTTAAAGATCTCACCTATTTATTTGACAGACAGAGATCACAAGTAGGCAGGGAGGCAGGCAGAGGGAGAGGAGGAAGCAGGCTCCCTGCTGAGCAGAGAGCCCGATGTAAGGCTTGATCCCAGGACCCTGGGACCATGACCTGAGCCGAAGGCAGAGGCTTTAACCCATTGAGCCACCCAGGTGCCCCGTGATGGGTGGTTTAATGGATGGAAAGGTCAGTGTGACTGGAGCACAGAGAATGAAGACAGGCTAGAGGGAGATGAAGTGAGAGATAGGCAGGAACCAGATCACGGAAGGTCTGTAGGCCAATGTAAAGAGTTCAAATTTTATGGTAAGGGTTCTAGAAAGAAAAGTGAAATGACTTATGCTTTAGAAAGATGAACTGTACATGGTGCACCTGGGTAGCCCAGTTGGCTAAGCGTCCAATTCTTGATTTGGGCTCAGGTCATAATCTCAGGGTCATGAGATAGACCCTGCATTGGGCTCCAAGCTGGGTGGGGAGTCTGCTGGAGATTCTCCCTCTGCTCTGCCCTCCAACCCACGCTCATGCACTCTCTCTCTAAAATAAATAAATAAATCTTTAAAAAAAGAAAAGAAAAGAAAAAAGAAAGATGAACTGTACAAGGATAAGAGTAGAAGCAGGGAACCAGTCAGGAAGTTTTTGTAGTAATCCAGGGGAAAGATGCTGCTAATATTGACCGAGGAGTTTCAGTAGTTAGTGAACAGTTGGGGTATATTTTAGTCTGATGGCCTAGATGTGGGAATCAAGGATGGCTCTTATGTTTTTAGCCTTTGCTATTTTATTAGGTAGATAATGGGACATACCCTTTACTGAGCTGGGCAAGGATTCTAGGGAGAGAGATTTGTGGAGAAAACCCCATCATTCTGTTTTGGTTAAGTCTGAGAGGACTTTTAGACATCTTGGTGGATATGCCAAGAGAGTGGTTGCCTAGTGTGCAAAAGACAGAAATCAGGATGGAAATATAAATTTAAGTCATCAGTGTTTAGATGATATTTAAAGCAACTGAACAGATGAGATCATCTAAGGTATAGCTAGGGAAGGGATGAAGGCCTTACTTACAGTCCAGGTTATGACTCATGGAGTCTATCCTAAGAGCAATAGGAAGGCACTGAAGGGTATAATAAAGAAATGACCACACAGCTGTGAGTGAAAGACGTGTGTATCGGGTTGTAATATGGGAAATAACCCAGAACAAGAGCAAATTAAAAAAAAAAAAAAAAAAGACCAGGACCAGCCTGTGGTTCAAGGCAGAGGCTGGTAAGGAGCCTGGTCTACAGTCACTGGTTTGCAAGAGGGCCAGGAAGTCGCCTAGCTATGACTGCGGGAATCGACAGAGGAGCCAGACAGAACAAAGATGATTCCTAGTTGCTTGAGCAACTTATTGAAGAGGAAAAAAGGGCTACTTCCTGGAAAAGGTAGCCTTACAAAGTAAATTTTTGAGGGGGAGGATGTGAAGTCCTTATTGGGACGTGTCCAATTTCGAGGTGCCAGAGAGAGGTTTTAGGTAGCCTGCTGGGCTCCGGTGGCGGGTTTGCTACCTGTGGATGTGCAAACGAAGGAATCAAGTTCAGAAGAGCCGAGGAGGTACAGGAAGCTACGCGCGCTGGCATCTTCCCACTTTCTCCGATGCCAGGATTCACTGAACACGACGTCTCACCGAGGGCCCTGACTCCAGTCTCTACCCCCGAGGTGCAGTCAGGCCTTAGAAAGCAGAAACTCGCTGAGATCCCGAAGACATGAGGGGACAAGAAGGGTCTCCGTGGGACAAGTCTTGCTTTCATGGCAACAGCGAAGCCTGGGTCCGAGGGAGGCCGCATACCCGAGCGCACGCTTTCCTTCGGGGGGCGGGGGGTGTCCCAAGGCAGGAGGTGTCCCAAGGGAGGAGGTGTTCCAAGAGGGAGTGGGGAGGGGATGTTCCAGGAAGGGGTGCGGCCAGAGGCAGCTCCGCGCCCCGAGCCGCTCAGCCGGGTCTGCAGCCGGCCCGCCCCGGCCCTCCCGCGCACCCTCGCGGCCCGCAAGCGGCCACGGCCTGGCCGTCGGGGTTGGGGGTGCAGCTGCGGAGCGCCGGCGCCGGAACTGTAACTCTCCCTCGGACAATTAAGGCAACGATGCGTCAACCTTAGGGGAGAACCGGGCCTCTGTGGGCCGTTACCTCAGACCCAAGAACCTCCCGGGCCCGGCCGGGCTCTTACACAGGCTAAGGGTTCTTCTCACTTCATGAAAGTGGCCTCGGCCGAGGCTGCCACGAGAGAGCGCCCCCGAAAGGGGCCGGCGTCGACTGCGCTCGAAGCGCGGCTCGTGAGCTCACTCAGTCCCCGCCCGAGCTTTGGCTCTTGCCGCGCGCCCGCCACGCGTTCTGCGCGCGCGCAGCTGAGCTCCCCGCGCCCTGTAGCCGCCGACCGTGCGTTCTGAGCATGCGCAAATGCTCTTCCTGGCCTCGCCCAGTTGGCGCGCGCTCCGAGGCTGGCCACGATGTGCGCGTGCGCGGTGCGGCGACACCGCCCAAAGGTTGGGCGGAGCCGAGGCTGGGAGTGACCCATGGCTCCACCCGCCGGAACGCAGGCTTTTGGCGCCTTTTTGTCACTATGCAGCCTGTCCACTATTGTTCATTATTCGTGCGCTCAGTCCCTGCCGTCGTCCGGTCGGGAGCTGTCTACCGCGGAGTTCCTACTACGTGTGGAACATCGTGCAGGCTCTTTCCGTACTCTCTCTCCTTTGATCCTGACCGTGGTGTTGTAAAGCAGTTATTAATATCCTAATATTAAAGAGGCCTGGGAATTGGAGCGACTTGTGGGGATGCAAGGACGCGAACAGGGATCTCTGATTTCAAAGTCCAGCACCTTCCCTCCCACTTCCTGCTGATGAAATTCTGACCATGTTGTGAATTATTAAGCGATTTGGCCCCACATTCCTGGAAGGGTAGGAGGGCTGGGTGGGCTGCGTTCCTGATCATGGATGGACCACGATCGCGGTCCCAGCTCATCCCTATAGTCCTGCATTCTTCTGCCTTCCTCTTCACTGCTCTTGCTGTTCCCTCTGCTTGGAATGTCTCCCCTATCCCCACCTAAAAGCTCTACTCCACAAGCCCAGATAGTAAGTTCTTTGGAGGCTGACTCTTGTATATCTTTTTATACACAGGAAACTAAGCATCTCCTACGTGGTAATACACATGAATTGCTGGAAAAAGCGAGGCAGGAAAAGAAAGGAAAAAAGTGGACGGAGGGTGGATGAAAGAGGAAAATTCGTCTCGGGAGGGCACCTGCTCCATCTTAAGAAGGCATCTGCTATGCAGTGTCCCTCTAAAGGGAGGCCTGTGGGAAGTGTGACCTGGTAATGCCAGGTCTGATTTTCACGGGAAATTTCTCAATTTGAAAAAGTTGGCAACTGATTGAAAAACTTGAATATAGGGGGCGCCTGGGTGGCTCAGTGGGTTAAAGCCTCTGCCTTTTGCTCAGGTCATGGTCCCAGGGTCCTGGGATCGAGCCCCGCATCGGGCTCTCTGCTCCGCAGGGAGCCTGCTTCCTCCTCTCTCTCTCTCTCTCTGCCTGCCTCTCTCCCTACTTGTGATCTCTATCTGTCAAATAAATAAATAAAATCTTTAAAAAAAAAAACCTTGAATATACTGTGGGCTGAAACTAACACATTTGTGACTCCGACCTTCCTTGGCACAGAGTACAAGTTGACCAAGCTAGTCAGACTTGAGTCCCAGGCCAGCACAGCCTTCTAGCATCTGTTGTGCACATATCCCTTGCACAATCCATGCCTGGGAACCAAGAGAAAGACCCTTTTTTGAGCAGGGGCAGGGGATGGGGTCCATGCAGAATAAAGGAATCAGGATTCTTTTTTTTTTTTAAGATTTTTTATTTATTTATTTGACAGACAGAGATCACAAGTAGGCAGAGAGGCAGGCAGAGAGAGAGAGGGAAGCAGGCTCCCTGCTGAGCAGAGAGCCCGATGCGGGGCTCGATCCCAGGACCCTGAGATCATGACCTGAGCCAAAGGCAGAGGCTTTAACCCACTGAGCCACCCAGGCGCCCCAAGGAATCAGGATTCTGATGAAACTGGAGAAAACTGTTCTGTGCCTGTTCTGTTTACTTGTAATCTACCTACCTCGATATTATTTGTAGCTAAGATTATAGTAGGCAAGGTTATGAGTCTTAAATGGCCACTTGTGTGATGTACATAATTTCCTATGGAGGATGGCAGCTGGTCGGGTGTGCTGGACAGGGGAAATAACCAATGGACACAAATACACTTTCGTTTCAACCAGACTGGAGGGAAATAGGCAGAAACCCAGGGATTCTAACCAAAAGTCTTATTAGAACCCCAAATGACCAAACACCCAACTTCCTGTCATCAAGAATTACAGTGTATCAAGTGAAATAAAAGGAACACACAAACACTTTGAATGAGTAAGACCGAATGGTCTGTCAGGGGACAGACAGACACGAGCACACACTGCTGTTGAGGCAAGACAGCGGCACCTGGAGAACCCAAGGTGGCCTCCCAGCCCAGGTGGTCCACGTTACTTCTCTCCAGTTTGAGGAGGGCACCAATCCCGTGGTTGGGTGCCATCTTTTGTGATGCGGCCAGGCTCCTTCCACTGGGGCTCGGGCTGAGGGTCCATAATGGGATAGAGCTAAAGGGAGGAATTCTTACCTGAGATAATAGGAGACCCTTGGGCCGAAAAGGGACAGAGCCAACACCTATGCAGTAATGTTAAGTGCCAAAATTCCAGGAGGGAACTTAGAGCTAGTGGTGTTATCGGAGAAGGCGGGTTGTGAGGAGCATTTCAATTAAGAGGGTGGATTCAGGAATCCGAGCCAGTCAGATAAAAGGATAACAAATATTTACTTAACAAATACTTATTTGAATAACTATAAGCACTATTCTAGCCCTTCAGCAATACTTTAGTGAAGAAGACAAAATTAACTGTCATTATGGGGATGCCCCTGAGATCAAACTAGATGGGAGGATTGCAGCTTGCCATCATGAGCCAGCTAGGAGGGCTGTAAGATCCACTGACCTTGCCTAAAGAGCTAGAGGGGACACGGACGCGGGGACCAGCTGCAGACAAGACAATGGGAAGGGAGCCACTTGTGGACCTAAGGACTGTCTGTTCCTAGGGATTCTTTTTTACTTGAAACTGGTATTATATTTTTTATTATTATTTGTTATTTTTTAATTTTTCAAAAAGATTTTATTTATTCATTTGAGACAGAGAGAGACAGGAAGCATGAGCAGGGGGGAGAGGCAGAGGGAGAGGAAGAAGCAGACTCCTTGGTGGCTAGATCAGAGATCATGACCAGAGCCAAAAGCAGATACAACCATCTGAGCCACCCAGGCACCCCCAAACTAGTATTACATTTTTTAAAATTACATGTAGTACAATTTACTGTTGTTGGTGTATATGTCTATGATCTTTTTTAAGATTTTATTTATTTATTTGACAGAGAGAGAGACACAGCTAGAGAGGGAACACAAGCAGGGGAGAGGGAGAGGGAGAATCAGGCTTCCTATTGAGTTGGAAGCCCGATGTGGAACTCGATCCCAGAACCCTGGGATCCTGACCTGAGCTGAAGGCAGTCGCTTAACCCAGGGCCCCAAATCTATGATTTTTTTTTAACATATGCATAGATTCAAGGATAGATCAGAATAGAGAATGGGTTTGTCACTCCAAATTCTACCGCAGGTTACCCCTTTGTAGTCAAACCCCCCTCCCACCCCAACCACTGACAAGCTGTTCTCCACTCCTGGTTTTGCCTTTTCCAGTGTGTCATGTACATGGATTCTCCAGTAGGTAGCCTTTCGGTATTGGGCTCTTTCTCTGAGTGATACATTCAGATTTATGAATGTTGTATATCTCAGTAGCTCATTCCTTTTCATTGCCAAGAAGTATCCAATTGTATGGATATTCCACCACTTTCTTATTATTTGCCTGTTGATGGACATTTGGGTTGTTTTCCATTTTTGGCAATTTCAAATAGAGCTTCTATAAGGATTGACATCCCAGTTGTCGTATGATCTTAAAAGGCTTCGTATTTCTCAAGTAGATACCGAGAATGGGGATGGCTGGGTTGTATGGCAAGTGTATGTTTGACTTTGTAAGAAACTACCAGACTGTTTTCCAGAGTAGATGTTCTGGTTTGCATTCTCATCTGCAGAGTATGAGAGTTTTGGTTGCCATGTGTCCTTGTCCATTTTCTGTTTTATTTATTTATTTATTTATTTATTTATTTTTGGCCATTCTTATAGATGTTAATGGTATCTAGTTGTAGATCTAATTTGTTTTTCCCTCAGACTAATGAAGCTGAGCATCTTTTGATATATTCTTGGGATACTTGAGAATTAATAAACCCGTACCCCAACTCAGAAACCGACCCACAGTGCTAGAAAGACTTCTGTGGATTCACACATGGCCTGGCAGACTGGAACATTTTAGCAGCAACGCTCGGCACATGATAATTGGAGGCAGAGCACATAGGCTAGATCTGTCTGTCCAGCCAGCCAACAGGTGGCAAGAGGCTCCTGGTGGCTGAGCACAGTCTTCTCTGTTCCAGGCTTTAGGGAGAGGGAAACATTTTGTGCCTTTGCCTTCAGGATGTGCCCCTTGTCAGACTCTACATCGTTCCTGCCATGGTTTTCCCCCTGCATCTCCTATTTAACATCTTCTTTTCTTTGCTAAATGACTGTTTATTGAAATGCACACTGCATGCCAGGCACTGTGCTAGGCTTGAGGGTCACAAAGTTGAAGAAGATTCCTACTCCCAGTAGGTTCTCATTCTAACAGGGGATTAACATAAAGCAGCTTTTTACTTTTGAAAAAAATATATATTTTATTTACTTATTTGTGAGAGAAAGTGAGCTCACAAGCAGGGGGGAGCAGCAGGCAGAAGGAGAAGCAGACTCCCTGCTGAGCCAGGAGCCCCACATGGGACTCAATCCCAGGACCCTGAGATCATGACCCGAGCCAAAGGCAGGTGCTTAACTGACTGAGCCACCCAGGCACCCCCCTAGAGGATGATTCTTGACCAGCCAGGAGTCGGGAGGGCTTCCTGGAAGAGGAAAGACCTAAAAGGAGTCCTGAAGGATTTGTGGCTATTGGGCTAAGAGACATAAAGAGGGCATTCCAGGCAGAGGGACAAAAGACCCGGAGATAAGAAATAGCATGTTGTGTGTGCACTTCGGTGAGAAGCTCAGTTTTACTCGGATCTATGGATGGAGGTGTGGAATGGCATGAGATGGAGTTCATGAAGGAGATGGGGCTGGATCATGGAGAAGCTTGTGCTGAGGCATGTGAATGTATCCCCAAAGCGATAAGGTACTTTTAAAAGCTAGGTTTTGGGGGCACCTGGGTGGCTCAGATGGTTAAGCATTTGCCTTCGGCTTACGCCATGATCTCAGGCCTCTGAGATCTCAGATCTCAGGTCCTGCTCATTGGGGAGCCTGCTTCCCCCTCTCCCTCTGTCCCTTGCCTCCCCTTCAGTCCCTTCTGCATCTGCTCTCTCTCTTTCAAATGAATAAATAAAAATCTTTAAAATCAATCAATAAATAAAAGCTAGGTTTTGGTGGGGCTCAGGGGGCTATGCATCCAACTCTGGATTTCTGCTCAGGTCATGATCTCAGGGTCTTTTTTTTTTTAAGATTTTATTTATTTATTTGACAGAGATCACAAGTAGGCAGAGGCAGGCAGACAGAGAGAGGAGGAAGCAGGCTCCCCGCTGAGCAGAGGACGTGATGCGGGGGTCCATCCCAGGACCCTGGGATCGTGACCTGAGATGAAGGCAGAGGCTTAACCCACTGAGCCACACAGGCACCCGGTGATCTCAGGGTCTTGAGATGAAGCCCCATATGGAGCTCTATGTGTGGAGCCTGTTTAAGATTCTCTCTGTCCCTCTCCCTCTGCCCCCACCCCACCGGCTTATGTGCTCTCTCTCTCTCATAAATAAATAAACAATAAATAATTTTCTTTCTTTTTTTAAAAAAGATTTTATTTATTTATTTGAGAGACAGAGAGCACAAGTAGGCAGAGAGGCAGGCAGAGAGAGAGGAGGAAGCAGGCTCCCTGAGGAGCAGAGAGTCCAATGCGGGACTCGATCCCAGGACCCTGGGATCATGACCTGAGCCGAAGGCAGAGGCTTTAACCCACTGAGCCACCCAGGCGCCCCAATAAATAATTTTCTTAAATAAAAGTTAGATGTTGGTTTTAGAAGTACCTTCCTTTTCTGCTCTGCTGATTCTGACTTATCCTTCAAGGCCCATCTCAAAGTCCTCCTCTTCCGGGAAGTCCTCTCCGATCGCTCTAGCCAGAAAGATCGACTCCTTCCTGCGACTTTTTGCCCTGCTTTATACTTTCTAGTCAGTCTGCCTGGAGGGTGGGCGCTATAATTTGTCCCATTTTGGGCCCCTTGTGACACTCGACGCTGTGTCAACTCATAGAAGGTGCTAATAAATGTTCGAGGAATGTGAATGAACATGTGAATGGAGGAAGTTTTCCCGGCAGCCCAGCTCCAGAGTCGGATCATACTCGTTCTCAAATTTGAGCACGTGCCAGAATCACCTAGAGGGCTTGTGGATTGCTGCAATTAGCACCCCAAGTTTCTGATTCATAGGTCTGGAAGGGAGAGGGGGCCTGAAAATGTGCATATCGAACATGCAAAGTTCCCAGGCAATCACGAGGCTGCTGGTGAAGACCACACTCAGGGAACCTTCGATGTGGCTGTGGTTACAATTCACGTGCTTCTCATAGCCAAGCCGTGGGCCAGGCATTATCAAGGGGCCCTCAGTGCTGCTTCTTACCACCTAACCCCTCAGAGGATCCCTTCCTGGAATTTCCTTAGTCTTGCCCCTGTTCGAGCCCTTGGAGCTGGAGCTGGGCATTAGAGTGCCCTCTCCTGGCCCTTTGCTTCCAGGGACTCCCTAAGGCTTCTCAGAGGAACCCTGGTCCCATGGGTTCCTGAACAGGCTTCTCTCCTGCTGAGTAGTTCCCGCCAGTGAGCCCCAGAGGACAGAACAAATCCTGGGTGTGACCTGTGAAGAAGCCTGGGATATAGCACGGCTCTTTCTAATAGGATCAGAAAGGGGTCTTGTCTCCTTTAAGAGCTGCTGCTTCCTGGGCCTCTGCAGCTCCCCATCTACCTCTCCCAGGGTGGGAAGGAGCCCTTCATTAACAGCTCCACTTCCTGCAGCACCTGGGGCTCCCCCTCCCCTGAGTCCCGGCCACCTCCCTTTGGGCTTCCCAGGTCAATTACCAGAGCCAGGTGATAGTCCTCAGCCCTCAGCTAGGGGAGGCTGGAGGCCAGAGACTGGCCTGGGCGGGGGGGGGGGGGGGGGGGGGGGGGGGGGGGGGGGGTTGTCACAGGGAAAACTGGCACAGAGAGGCAGCCCTGGGGGTAGGACCAAGGGGGGTTCCTAAGGGAAACTATCATTTGATTGGCCAATTTTTCTCTCCTTCTTTGTGTTGTTGGGTGTCTGGGTTCTCTGCAAGGCTGTGAAACCCTGTGACTACCCAAGCGGGAGACTTGTAGAGCTCAGGGATGCAACGGGTTGGGCTAGGTATGCTCAAAGAGGCCTCAGAACCCTTCTGGGCTTCTCCAGTGCTGGCTGCCCCAGATGGAGTTGCAACCGGTGGGCTGTCTACCCCAGGTCCATGGCCAACAGCGAACGCGCCTACATTGCCATCAAGCCTGATGGAGTCCAGTGCAGCCTCATGGGGGAGATTATGAGCGTTTTGAGCAAAAGGGATTCCTCCCTATTGCTGTGAAACGAATCCAGGCTTCAGAAGACTTTCTCAAGGAGCACTTCATTGACCTGAAGGACTGTCCTTTCTTTGTGCCGGCCTGGTGACGTACTTGCGATCAGGGCCCGTGGTTGCCATGGCCTGCAAGGGGCTGAATGTGGTGAAGACAGACCAACTGATGCTCTGGGTGGGAGACCAACCCTTCTTACTCCAAGCCTGGGACCATCCATGGGGATTTTTGCATCCAGGTTGTCAGGAACATTACCCATGACAGCGATTCCGTATAGAGTGCAGAGAAGGAGACTGGCTTGTGATTTTGGCCTGAAGAGCCGGTAGATTAGAAGAGCTGTGCTCAGAACCAGATCCACGAGTGACGAGAGAGCAGACCTCAGCGCTTTGCCCACTCTGTTTCCTCTTCTTCTCATGGCCAGGGGGCCAGGCTTTAGAAGACAGTTAGTTTTGAGAACTTCCTTATGATCTGGAGGGGAACAGGGAGTGCTCCCTGTTCGGTATTATGTGCTACCATCATATTAGGATGTTTCATTCTTCCCACCACCACCCAGCTTAGACCTTGGAGGCCTTTGTGAATTTAGTGGGGAGACTTGGTTTCTGCTGGTGGTGTCAGCCATAGGACAGTAGCAGAGAACTCCAGCAAGGAGGTGAGAGAGACTCTGGAGAGACTCCTTTAGAAGGCTGATTCTTGGAAAGGCTTTGTGTTTGGACCTAGCTGGGAGCCTTTAGAAGTTCAAGTATGCCAAGAATCCTCCAAAGAACATGATCTAGACACTGGTCCCAGGCCTAGCCCAGAGAATCTCATCGCCGCGGAACACTGTGCATTTGTACCAAGGATTCCAAGTGGCTTTTGTCTAAATTTAAAAATATTTGTATATTTATATATATAATGAAAATCTTCAATTGTATAGAAAAGTTGTAAATCTTTCTCCCTGGACTATCATTCTGATTTAATTCTACTTGCTTCATCACATACCTGTCCAGCTACCCATCCTTCTTTCCATCCATCCATCCATGATTTTTTGAGAATTTCAAAGAAGTTGCAGACATCGGATCCTGCTGCATGTACTTCATTAAATAGAGATAATATTGACTTATGAGTTTTTTTTTAAGATTTTTATTTATTTATTTGACGGGCAGAGATCACAAATAGGCAGAGAGGCAGGCAGAGAGAGAGGAGGAAGCAGGCTCCCTGCTGAGCAGAGAGCCCGACGTGGGGCTCGATCTCAGGACCCTGGGATCATGACCTGAGCTGAAGGCAGAGGCTTTAACCCACTGGGCCACCCAGGCGCCCCGAGTTTTTTCTTCTGAGATAAAATTTACATGAACGAAATGCCTAAATCGTGAGTGTACATTTGCTGCGTCTTAACAAATGCATACACCTGTGTAACCCAAATCCCTATCAAGATATGGAACATCACCAACACAGCAGAAAGTTCCCTCATGCCCCTACCCAGGCAATCCCTGCCCTCATTTCTACCACCACTAACACCCCTAGAAGTTAGCACTATCCTAATTTTTACCCATCATAGTTTGTTTGCTTGTTTTAGAACTTTATGTAAAAGAAAGCCTAGAGTGTATACTATTGTGTAAGACTTCTTCCACTCAGCATAATGTTTGTGAAACTTATCCATATTGGTGTATTTTGTTCCTTTTGATCACTGGGTAATATTCTATTGTATAAATGTATTACAGTTTATTTATCCATTTTTCCAAATGATGAGCATAACTATTACAGTGATTGTTTTAGTAGAGTAGTTAATGATATAGGAAATGCCTATGCTATTCTTTTTAATGCCTATGCTATTCCATTAAGAAAAAAATTTCAGGGGCGCCTGGGTAGCCCAGTGGGTTAAAGCCTCTGCCTTCAGCTCAGGTCATGATCCCAGGGTCCTGAGATCGAGGCCAGCGTTGGGCTCTCTGCTCAGCAGGGAGCCTGCTTCCCCCTCTCTCTCTGCCTGCCTCTCTGCCTACTTGTGCTGTTGGTCAAATAAATAAATAAATAAATAAATAAATAAAATCTTTTAAAAAGAAGAAAACAATTTCAGGATGCAAAATTTATGTACAATAGGATCCTAACTGTGTGAAGAAAATAATTCATAGGAAATATGCTGAAATGTCAACAGTGTCCTTTGCTCTGCTCTAAAAGCTTTTTATATTAATACATTTTATTTTGTTAATTTATTTTTTTAAGATTTTATTTGTTTATTTGACAGACAGAGATCATAAATAAGCAGAGAGGCAGGCAGAGAGAGAGGGGAATCAGGCTCCCTGAGCAGAGAGCCCGATATGGGGCTCGATCCCAGGATGCTGGGACCATGACCTGAGCCGAAGGCAGAGGCTTTAACCCACTGAGCCACCCAGGCACCCTTTATTTTGTGTATTTTTATAAATAATTATAGATTCACAAGAAATTGCAAAGGCAGCCCAACGAGGTCTTATACATTTCATCCTTTGTCCTCAACGCTTACATCTTACCTGACCTTGTACAGTATTAAAACCAGAGAAGTGTCATTGCTATAAAGCGTGTGTATAGTTCAGAATCATTTTATCAGGTGTGTGAAAATTCATGTAATGACCACATGCAAGGTACGGAATCGTTCCATCACCTCAAAGATGCAACCCTTTATAGTCACACCCAGCTCCTCCCCAACCATCCCTAACCCTTTGCAAACACTAATCTGTGTTCCATCTCTATAATTTCCTCATTTTGCGAAGGTTCCATAAGTGAGATCATACAGTGTGTGGCCTTTTGAGATTTGGCCTTTTTCATTCAGCATAATGCCTTTGAGATCCATCAAAGTTGTTAAGTGTATCTGTAGTTCATTCCTTTTTTTTTAATTTATTTTTTTTATTTATTTGACAGAGAGAAATCACAACTAGGCAGAGAGGCAGGCAGAGAGAGAGGAGGAAGCAGGCTCCCTGCGGAGCAGAGATGTGGGGCTCGATCCCAGGACCCTGGGATAATGACCTGAGCTGAAGACAGAGGCTTTAACCCACTGAGCCACCCAGGCGCCCCTGTAGTTCATTCCTTTTTATTGCTTAGTAATATTCAATGGTATGGATACCCCCCCCACACACACACACATACACACTTTTCAAAGTTCCTACTGAGCATGGAATATTTTAATCCTTAGGAAAAAAGAAAAGTACTGATGGGGGGTGGGTAAGATAAAGAAGAAGTTCATGCCTTTAAGGAAATGTTGTGTTGAATTAAATAAGAGAATTTTAGCTTTGGGATGACTTTGACAGTCACCTAGGTTAAGTTTTTCATTTTGCAGGAATTCTCCGTGCAATATCCTGACAAGTAGTTGTGCAGCCTCTGTGTGGATATTCCTAGTAATGGGAACTCACTATCAAATAAAGCATTAAATTGATAACAAAATATGCCTTTCTTTTTTTAAAATTTTATTTATTTGACAGAGAGAGACACAGTGAGAGAAGGAACACAAGCAGGGGGCGTGGGAGAGGGGCGAAGCAGGCTTCCTCCCAAGCAGGGAGTCCAATGCGGGTCTCCATCCCAGGACCTTGGGATCACGACCTGAGCTGAAGGCAGACGCTTAACGACTGAGCCCCCAGGGACTCCAAAATATACCTTTCTTCATAGAACCCGGGCTGGACTGAGAGAAGATCTCTGTCATGGGTTATCTTTGCCCTGCCTAGGTTCTCTTCCCTGTCTCCCCTAACCAGGTAAACACAAGCCCAAGACAGTGAACAAAGCCTGCAGAGCCTGGGCAAGCCATTGAATATGCTAGATCTAGGAATGACCTCTCCGGGGAGATTTCAGTACTCACTGGTGTAGAGAAACAATAGGTCGCAGACCTTTCAAAATGGAATGAAATTCTGCATGAGCGCACCCAGAGACACCCACAATCCCCTAGCAATAGTCTTCTTTCTGCATTGTAGGATGCCCCCAAAAGGCACTGAACCACTAATCCAAGAGGAAAGGTCTCAGATTCTCTCCTGCTTCCAGTCCTTTATAGCTGACTCAAGATCAAGTTTTTCCCCTTCAGCTTTCCTTGAGAGCAGATTCTGATCTGTCCATGGTTCTGATTGTTAATGGATTTCACTGGACAGCCATGTGGGTCCTTTCACTCATTCCTTCACAATAACTAACATTTATTGAGCACTTGCTATGTGCCAGAGACTGTGATATCCTCCTTACGTTTAGCCTCTTTTTTACTGAAGTCTATCAGACGTAATGAAGAGCACAGATCATAAATGTACACCTTAACGAAGTTTCATATAGTGAATCCATTTCATACATCAAACCAAAACAAAGATCAAGAAATAAAACATTATCATCACCCAAGAAGGCCTTTCATCTTCCCTTCCAGGTGCTACCCTCCAATTGTAACCACTGCCTTGACTTTTGACAGCAAAGATTACTTTGTTCCTACTTCTATACTTTATTTATATAAATGGATCATACAAACTGTCTTCTCTTTTGTGTCTGGCTTCTATAGCCCAACATTACGTTTGTGAAGTTTATTCACATTGTTCTAGATAGTTGTTTATTTAGATAGTTTAGTTACCCTTGTTGCCATGTAGCATTACCTTGTGAAAAGCATTCCACAATTTAGGAATTTAGGCTCAGTCATTAAGTGGCTGCCTTCAGCTCAAGTCATGATCCCAGAGTCCTGGGATTGAGCCCCACATCGTGCTCCCTGCTCAACACAAAGCCTGCTTCTCCCTCTGCCTGCTGCTTCCCCTGCTTGTGTTCCCTCTCTTGCTGTGTCTCTCTCTGTCAAATAAATAAATAAAATCTTAAAAATAAAATTCCACAATTTATTCATTCTACTGCTGATGGGGCATTTGAGTTGTTTCAAGTTTTCTACCACTATGAATATTGCTGATAGAAACATTCTTGCTCATATCTTTAGATGAACAGATGTCTTTCCATAATATATAAGATATTACATATACATGGATATATGGATATGTATACACATACATACATACACATTGGGTGGAATGTGGTACATTTTTCAATTCCCATTTTTCAGATGAGAAACAGAGGCTTGAAGAAGTTGACCTAGGAAGTAGTGGGACATGAGCTGGGACATGAATCCTATCCTGTCTGGCATTGGAGCTCAAGTTCTCTAACAATCATTCTTTACTGCCTTCCAGTGCATGGGCCATTTAAAAGTATTCATGATCCTGGGGCGCCTGGCTGTAGAGCATGTAACTCTTGATCTTGGGGATGTGGGTTCGAGCCCCATGTGAGGTGCAGAAACTATGTAAAAATAAAGTCTTTTTAAAAAGATGTTATTTATTTATTTGACACAGAGAGAGAGAGAGAGTTCACAAGTAGGCAGAGGGGCAGACAGAGATTGAGAGGAAGCAGGCTCCCCACTGAGCAGAGAGACCCATGTGGAACTGGGTCCCAGGACCCTGAGATCATGACCTGAGCTGAAGGCAGAGGCTTAACCCACTGAGCCACCCAGGTGCCCCAAAATAAAAATCTTTAAAAAAGAAAAAAGTACTCATGATGTGCCAGACTGGTTGCTGCCATTGAGGAAGATAAAAAGATAGGAAGGCACAGCCACGCAAGAACGAAAATGATAGATAGGTGTGATAGGAGTCTGAGGGAAAGGGGGTTAATTTTATCTTGGAAGATCACAGGAGGCTTCCTAGAGGAAAAAGCATCTAAAGAGAAAAGGCAGGGGGCAGATTATGGGCATGCCAGGATGGTGAGGGAAGGAGTGCCAGGCTGAGAGAGTCTGGGGGCAGAAGAGGAGAAAGTCCTCATAGAGTCACAGCTGCAAGGGTCCTCAGGGGTCACCTTGCCCTGTCCCCTTTGTCCATGCATCCATTTTTACATTGCTGGCTTCCAAATTGATATACTCAGTCTTGACAATTACCCTGCTTTCTAAACTCTTTTCTATTTAGTTGCATGACAAACAGGCATCTCAAATTAAGACTGCCAAGACAGGGCTCCTGATTTTGTCCCCATACACTCTAAACTGCTCCTCTTCCAATCTTTCTTGTTCTTTGAAACCACCAGACACCAACTGCTCAGGCCTCCAACAGCATCATCACGCTTCCTTGTTCCATTTCCCTACATCCAATCCATGAGCATCTCCCATCAGCGATATCTACAAAGCATACCTTGAATGGGATCTCTCATTACCACCTCCCCACTGCCACCCTGGTCATGACTACCATCACCACTCACCTGGATGACTGCAACAGCCTCCTTCCTGCTTTCCCTGCATCCATGCTCCTTTGAAAGGCCACAGAGAGAAGCCTTCTTTGCCTCTTACAGGTTCTGGTGGTTCCAAATGTTCCTTGGTTTGGGGCTTCCTAACTCCAGTCTCTACCTCTGTCTCCATGTGGGCTTCTCCTCTGCACCTTCTCTTCCAATTATTGGTGACCTCCTTTTATTGGTCATTAAATTTAGGGTCCACCTGGATAATCCACAATGATCTCATCTACATCTTACATCTGCAAAGATCCTTTTCCCAAATAAGGTCACATTCATAGGTTATGGGTGGACACATCTTTTATGGATCCATCATTCGACTGAGTACAGAGGTGAATCTCAGAAGCTAAGAGAGTTTACATTGAGTTCAAGCTTTAGTTCTCCAGTGAGTGATTATTTTTCAAAGCGTGTTAGACTCTTGGCCTGCACATACTTGCTATCTCAGCACTGATTGTCCATGCATCCCTTCAAAGGTCGTTCTGTGGAGGGAGTGTCTGCGTTGTGTTTGCTACAAGGCTAACTTGGGGCTATGAATCTAACCAGGGACCTTGCCACTACCCCAAACCCACCAGATCATTGCTGGGGGTATAGCCACTGTGACTAAGGGCCAAAATGGCTTCCTTCTGAAAAATGACCTTCCCAAAGAGAACTAGCTACCAGCTATGCTGGTAACAAAAGAAAAAAGACGAGATCCAAGAAAGTGCTGGTTTTGACAAAAGATGAGGTAGGTAACCATCCCCAATGGTCCCGCCTCCTGGTTCTTATGCCCTTGTGTAATCCCCTCCCCTCGAGCATGGACTGAGACTACAGTACAGTAAAAGTGTCAGGATCATTTCTAAAATTTCCATGGTTCTGTATTGCTCACCTTTTCTCACTCTTTAGCTTTCTTGCTCCGAGGGAAGCCAGCTCCCATGTTGAGCTGCTCTGTGGGGAGGTCCACATGATAAGAAACTAATCGCTCCTGCCAACAGCCTACAAGAACTTGAGGTCCTTGGTCCAGCAGCCTGCAAGGAACTGAAACCTGCCAACAATCTTGTGAGGAGGCTTGGAAGTGGACTCTCTGAGGCCCGCGGACAGCCAACGAGTGAGCTTGGAAGCTGATCTCCCCGCCCCAGGTGACCTTCCCGGTGATGCAGCCTTGGCCAACACTTTGATTGGAGCTTGTGGAAGACCCTGAGCCAGATGCCCCACACTAAGCCATGCCCAGATTCTTGCCTCCACAAAAACTGCGAGATGATAAGACATTTGTCAGTTAAGCCACAACGTTTTGGAGTAATTTGCAGAGCGGTGATAGATATATTCAGAAATAAATTCCGAGGATATATTCAACCATGTTGAAGCCTTATGCTATAACAGTAGCTGTGTTTACAAATTTGAGGATTCACAGATATTAGCTCATATCCCTTCCCAAGAATCCTACAACATCTCCACCCACTCCTTTTCTTTTTCTATTTTTAAATAAACATAATATCAAACTATAGTGACAGTTACACATTCTATTTTTTTCTGCCTCATGTGTTGAGCGTTTCCCCATCTCATTTACTATTCTTCAAAGCATTCTTTTTTCCTCACATCTCTTCAGTGGCCCATTATAGGAATGCATCAAAGTTAATTTAGTCACTTCCCTCCCTCTCTTATGTTTTGAGCTTAAGGTAGGGTTTTTTTTTTAATTTCTTTTCGGCATAACAGTGTTCATTGTTTTTGCACCACACCCAGTGCTCCATGCAACACGTGCCCTCCATAATACCCACCACCTTGTTCCCCCAACCTCCCACCCGCCCCCCCCGCCCCTTCTAAACACTCAGGTTGTTTTTCAGAGTCCATAGTCTCTCGTGGTTCACCTCCCCTTCCAATTTCCCTCAACTCCCTTCTCCTCCATCTCCCCATGTCCTCCATGTTATTTGTTATGCTCCACAAATAAGTGAAACCATATGATACTTGACTCTCTCTGCTTGACTTATTTCACTCAGCATAATCTCTTCCAGTCCCGTCCATGTTGCTACAAAAGTTGGGTATTCATCCTTTTTGATGGAGGCATAATACTCCATCGTGTATATGGACCACATCTTCTTTATCCATTCGTCCGTTGAAGGGCATATTGGTTCTTTCCACAGATTGAGCTTAAGGTAGGGTTTTATCTCCTTGGGTCACACTGATGAGTACGTGCCGGGCCCTTCAAGCCGGGCTCATGGGAGGAGTATGGGGTAGGTAGAAGGCAGGATCATCTGTGTTCGATGAACACAGTGTTCCCCATGTCCCATCAGGTCTGTGCCACTTCCTGGCTATGTGTCCTTGGGCCTGGTACTTAATACTCCCAGGCCTCAGTTTCCCCTTCTGAACAGTGGGAGTAATGCCCATACCTACCTCACAGAGTTATTAGAGGCCTATTAGAGGCATAAGCTGGAGTTAACCCAGCACAGTATCTGACAAATTTTAGGGTATATGGGCTCAAGCCAGACTGCAGTATCCTCGCACACACACACCCTACTCCTCGTTGAGTCCTGGTGCATGGTGCGTTATATGGACTCTCGTTCCAGACTCCAGCTGACCCCCAATCAGCAGCACCTTGGCTTTCCTCCCCCCAGTCTGCTCTCCGTGAACCTGTGCTGCCCCGGCTGTGGCACCATCCACAGTCCTGCAACCATCACACTTGGTCTAGCTGTGTGGTCCTGCAAGTTCAGCCGGTCTCTGGGTCTCAGCTTCCTCCTCTGCGATATTCAGAGGGGGTTAAATGGGAAGGTCTACGAGGGATTGCCCACCTCTAAAGAGAGTTTAGAGGAGGATTAGTTCCTCTTCTCTCAAAGGCCCTTCAGTTTCAACCGTGCCGAGTACAACCAGAGATTTAATGAACGGGCAAAAGCAAAAAGAATCGGAAAACACTTTAATTTATTGACCATAACATGTGTGCCGAGACTTGCGCTCAGTGTCCTGGAGTGTGTCAAATACCAGCATAGTGTCTGCTTACATGTGTGTGAAAATCTGGGGGAAGAATTGGGGTTTCTCATCTCAGGCCCGTTACAGAGCTTGTCCTGAGTCTGAGTGAGAACCCCTCCCCATAACCCCATCCCAGCGATCCTGCAGCTGAGCTCCTGCCTGGGAGAGAGCTGTTTGGGAATAGCCTGGAGAGCTGACCTTAGAGAATCTTCTAGAGGTCTTGGTATGGCTATGGGTGCCCCTCCTGCAGAAATCCCTGGGGGGTGGGGGGCTCTGTTCCAGGCTTCTCCCCAGCTCCAGACTACAGGTTCAGTTCCTTGGCACTGAAAACACTGCTAGGGGAGAAAGAGTCCACTTCCGGGCCTTCGGGGCCCCTGCCTGGCCTCTCCCCATCCAGGCTTGGACTCTGGACTAGCCCCAGCTAGGGCGGGGTTTCAGGAACTGTCCGCGGCTCTGGGAATAGCAAACCAGAAGAAAAAGCTCCTCCCTGCTCCCAGCATGTAAACCTCCTCATACCAGCCCCCAGTTTCTAGGACTTTAGCTCCTAGGGTGCCCGGGTGAGGATCCCACCAGGAGAAGGAGGAAAAGATGGTGGTGTTTCAGGTCCCCCAAAAAAGACTTTGTGACCTTGGGCACGTCACACTGCTTCTCTGGCCTCTGTCTCTTTATCTAAAAAGGTGGAGTGATCATCTGGATATTTGCGGAGTGACCATGAAGTTGAGATAAGAGAATGGCGGTCCCAGGGCCCGGCGGAGTGCTGGGCGGCAGCAATGACGTTCTTTTCCTGGTGAAACGGTGGGCCCGCTGGTCAGCCGCGAAAGGCAACCTCCAATGGAAGACAAGGAGATGCCTGTGGGCTAAGTCTGCTACTTCAGCCCGAGGAAGGGGCGAGCTCAGCTCCCAGGGATGGGTTAGAAGTGGACTTGAGCAGAGGAGAGCAGGGGGAAGGCCAAGAGGGGGTGGGGGCTGGGATCCACACCCAGCCCGAGCTCCTGTGCGGCCGAGAGCACCGCAGCCTTCTGCTCCCTACCCTGCAGGCAGGCCAGCCCCAGAGACACTGAGAGGTTGTCAGGGGAGGACCCCAGCTTCCCGCTGGTGGGGTGCTCCATCACAAGGGGCTGTAGAGGGCCGCATAGGGCTGGGCGGCTGGGCAGGAGGGTGTCGAGCTCAGAGGAAGGCCTTGGAAGGCTGGAGCCAGGGAGTGAGGCTGACTGGACAGGGCTGGGGGACGGCTGGGCAGGAGGTGCGGTGACCTTGGTAGAGCCAAGGGACAGAGAGGGCAGAGGGGACAAGGGGAGGCCAGGCGAACTGTGAGGCTGCGGATCTGGAGAGAGCCGGTGAGCCGAGGGAGAGGAGACTGGGGTCTGGAACAGGCCCAGGGGCTCCTGGCAGCCATGTTGTCCATGGAGCATGGGGTCCGGGGGCCGCTCCGACTGGCCCCAGCCGCCGGGGGTCACCGGAGCCGAGCAGGTGGCTGAGTCCATGAGGCACATGCCCTCGTGTGTGTGCAGGGTCCGGCTCCACCACGCCAGCTCGGCCTGCAGGGCCTGGATCTCCTTCCGCAGCACGTGGTTGTGCTTCTCCAGGGTCTCGTGCTGCTGGGGGCAGAAGCAGATGGGTGGGGGAGGACATGTCAGCCAGCACGTGCCTTGTACCCTGCCCCCAGCATCCTGAACTTAGGGGGAAAGGTATACTGCCGTCCAAATGCCTGAGCGGGGGTCCCTTGGCTCCTCTCTGGCCGGCTCTCCCACAACCACCCAGCCCGTCTCTCCCATTCTGCTCCTCCTGGGGCTCAGACTGGTCTGCACTCCATCCCCGCCTCCAGTCCCCTGAGCCGGCTGCTGGTCTCCACCAGCTGGCCACCTCCACTCGCCTGAGAACTCCTCCAGCCTCCTGACTGGGGCATCCCTGAAACCACCCTATTCTCTTGGCCCCAGAGAAACCATTTGGTAATTATGACATCAACTGTACATCCCAGTTCAAGACCTTCAAAGGCTCCCATGCCTCCCTGTGCACCGTGGCCCCAGCTCACACGTCCAGCTGTATCTGTCTGACATCTCCTGCTCCCCTGAACTTCCTGTCCCTCGGGTGGACTCTGCTACGTCACATTTCCCGTCTCCTCTGCCAGCACCTCCTCCCCTGGGCCGATCCTGACGTGGCCTTCTCTTGACAGAGTCATTCTGTCTTGCACACCTCTAGGCGGCTTCATGCCCCTGTCAGACCTCCCTAGTGCCCAGACCTGACTCACGGAGGCACTGTGGGAGGAGCCCCGGGTAGCGTTTGCCCCAGAACATTCTACTCGGCACTCCTGAACCAGGATCTGGTAGGTTCTGTTCTGCTGGACTCTGGGTTCTTCTTACCCACTGAGAGCAAGCAGTTTTTTTTTTTTTAAGATTTTATTTATTTATTTGACAGACAGAGATCACAAGTAGGCAGAGAGGCAGGCAGAGAGGGAGAGAGGAGGAAGCAGGCTCCCTGCCGAGCAGAGAGCCCAATGCGGGACTCGATCCCAGGACCCTAAGATCATGACCTGAGCCGAAGGCAGAGGCTTTAAACCACTGAGCCACCCAGGCGCCCGAGAGCAAGCAGTTTCTAAACGACCATTTATAGGGACAGCAATGAAAGAACTTTCTTTCCACAGCTCCAAAGGGTGAGTGACTTCCTCTGGTTCCCTCTCCTACATCACTGCTTTTGTGGACAATTTTTTATTTATCTTTTATTTATTTTCCTTTTTTCATTGATTTGAAAGAGAGAGAGCCTGCATGAGCGGGGAGGCGGGGGAGAGACAGAAGCTCAAGACGACTCCTTGAGGAGCACAGGGCCCTAGCCGGGCTCCATGTGGGGCTCGATCTCATGACCCTCATGACCCAAGCCAAAACCAGGAACCCATGGAGCCATACAGGCGCCCTCTTTGCGGACAGTTTTTTTAAAAAGAGAAGCCACAAGGGTGTTTTACATAAAAAAGTTGCTGCGGGCACGAACTCAAAATGCTAACAAGCCTCAAAACCACCAGCAGCCCTACTCCCCGGGCTGGTCTCTGCACGTGGAATGATATTTTTTAAAACCTGGCATTAGGTCACCTCTCACCTAAATTCTCTAAAGGATCATTTATTTTCTGCCTGGCTCCCCCATGAAAATATGAGCCCCAGAGAGTGTGGGGTAGGCTTTTGTCTGCTGTGTCCACAGCGGCATCGCCAATGCTGAGAACTATACCTGCCACACGGGAGACACTCGATAGACCTTTCTAGAAGGAAGGAACATGTGAATGCATGGAGTCTCCACCCTGCCAGGACGGTGCCCTGGTTCTCAGTCACACACAGGCCCATGCCAGCGCTGTTTCATCTGCCGGCAATGCCGTTTCCTACCCTCATCCGTTGGAAAACTCCTACGCATCCTTTAAGACCAGCTCAGACTCCATCCCCATGAACACCCCGATGCCGCGACCTGTGTGTTGCCCCACCCAGGTGCTCCTAGAGCGCTTTATTCTGACTCTATCATCTGCGCCACAGGGCACGACTGAGTTCCTTCTATCTGTCGGGCACTGTTCCAGGGACGGGGAAAGAGCAGGGGACAAAATCGTTCCCTGTCTTCACGGTGCTTCCAGTCTGGTGAGAGAGACAAGCAACAGACCTCTAAAAACTAAGTTCGGGGCCAATCAGAAAACGAGAGCAGAGTAACGGGTAGCAGCTGGGTCTGGAGATCGGGTGTTTTAGGAGGAGCCTTCTGAGGAGCTGACATTTAAACCAAGCAGCCGGAAAGAGTGAGGATCTAGCCGGACTGTGGTCTGAGGCTAGAGGGAATGGTCTCTGCAGATGGCTGGGTGTGCGTGGCCAGTGAAGGAACAGGGAGAACAGGGTGTGGGGTTAGAGGGAGGAGGTAGCATAGGACCTCTGGCAGGGAGGGTTGTGAATTTCACTCAGCGCTCTAAGGACTAAGGTGAAAGCAGCTTTGCCAAGGGCCAGGTCCTGAGCCCAGCTCTGAATCCCCTTCCCTGGGATGAAACAGGCGATGTCCTTTCTCTCTGCACAGAGGAAGAAGAAAAGCTCCAAGGGTCAGGTTACCACCCAAGGTCAAGTTACCATCCAAGGTTAAGAGGCAAGGAGAATGGAGCCCTCCCCCACCGCCCACCGCCCACTGGGGTCCTTTGCCTCCTCTAGTCTCCACAAGGGTCCTGCCTGTGGGCAGGGGTTGTGGTCCCCATTTTTGGATGAGGTCAGGGAAGCTCAGCGAAGGAAGTGACTTGTAGCTATGAGTGCCACGGGCTGGGGCTCCAAAGTCCGTCCCTCTTCACCCTGAACCAGTTTCTCCTAGGGTGAGTGCTTGTCTCCTCTCCCTAGATCCGGGGTGCCTCAAGGGCAGGGCTGGGCCTCGGACACACCTTTGTGTCCCCAGAGGCCACCCCGAGTCTGGCAGAGTTTGTACTCAGCACCTCTCTCCGGCTCAGGCGACCTGGAAACAACACGGCCGTGGAGGGGGAGCTGCTCACAGGCAGGGAGATAGGGATGGAGAAGCCGCAGCCAGGCCAGGTAAGTGGAGTCAGGGTAGGGAAAGGAAGGCATCCCTGACCTGGTGTAGGGCGTCTGCCTTGTCCGTGTGCTTCTGCCGGCTGCGCTGGGCCGCTGCGCGGTTCTTCTGTTTCTTCTTCAGCCTCTGATGCTCCTCGGAGTCCTGCAGGGTGTGAGGCAGAGAGCTCAAGGGTCCCGGCAGGTGCCTGCACCCTCTGACCTGGCCATCTGTAAAGCCACACCCTCCCCGATCCAAGTCTCCCAGGGTCTCCTAGAGGACCCCCTCTGGCTTCCTGGGCACCCACACATGGCATCGCTCGCGTGGTACACCTTCTTGCAACGCCTGCCTCACCCACACATCCTGCTTACCGCTCCCAATGGGGGAGGACAAACGGAGAAGCCCAAAGCCTCAGTTCGAATGCAGACAGAACTAACTTCACGCCTACGCTCTCCTTAGCAGCCATCTGGCTCTGGGCAAATCGCTCCCTTCTCTCAGCCCCGCCGCCTCATCTATGCAAGAGCCATAAATCAGGCGTGCGTCTCGTCTGCAAGGTCAGGACCAGGGTCCGATTCGGCTTTGTGAGCCCATGCCCAGCCCAGGCCCGCAGCTCATATTCAAGGACTCATCAGACATTTATGGAGCACCTACTGTATGCTGGGCACTGAGCCAGGGAGACAGGACCGCAAATCGAGCAGGCAAAAATCCCTGCCCTCCCGTTGCTGACATTCTAGTGTGGCCACAACCTGGAAGGAATGCATGAGTGGACCCGAAGCTCCCCGGCGGTGCCCCTCCCCCTTCCCTGGGCCCCACATTAGGGGGCCCTGGTCCATGAAACTTAGACAAGATATTTAACCCCAATGCCCAAAGTTTTGGAAGGTCAGGCAAGAGAGAATGTCGGAGCCCCACAGCCCAAATCCCCCTTTCCCTAGGTCACTCTGCAGGTGTGTTCTGAGTGTAGGGAGCTCAGATAAGACCCTGCCCTCCCTGGCTGAGGACTCCGTGCTGCTCAGGTCATGGTCACAAGAAGACCATTGCAGGTGCTGGGAGGGCCAAGAGACCGGAGCCTGGCGGGGGAAAGTCCTGTGCTTGACAGAAGGAAGTGGGCTTCTGGTACTTGGGTCCTAGGAGAGGAACAGGGCCTCCAAGGGAAGCCAAGCCAGAGAATTTGGGGAGGGAAGAGAATGCTCTCATAAGGGCAGTGGGGGGAGAGGTGAGTGAGGGGACAGTCCTATTCAGAAGCCACCGTTCTAAACGGGAACCTGGCTCTGTCCTGTGAGAGCAGGAAAGCCCGCATTTCAACCACCTGGGGAAACTGAAGCCCAGAGAGGGTTTATGTGGGCCCCACGGTCACACCGCCCAGAAGTACAGAGCTGGGACTAGAAGCTCTGAACACGTTCCTCCCTGCCTAGGAACTGGGGACGCTTGGCCCTATTCCCCTTCTCATCCCCTGTCCCTGGTTCCCTGTACTCACCGTCCTGGTCAGCAGCCCATTGCCCCCACAGAGGTGCATGGCTTTGGCAGGGGGCGGGCAGAGGCTCAGTTTGGGTGTCCCTCTGCCACTGTGACCTCCCAGTGCCCTCTGGCGCCCAAGGAAGTGGCAGCTCTTTAAATCCCCGGTGACCACTCCGCCCCCAGCAAACCAAGTTTCAGTTTCTTCTAAAGCCACCGGCTGCTCAGAATCCCTGGCTCGGGTTGGCTCACGTGGCTGGAATTTCCTAACACGAACTGGCCTTCCGGTTGGGTCCCTTTTCTGGAAGGAGAATGAGGGAGGGTGGCCAGAGGAGGGGAGACCAAAAGCCTGTTAGGGGGAGGGTGTTCTGGGGAAGGGAGAGCAGGCGGCCAGGCACAGAGCCAAGAGGGGAAGCCAGTGGGGAGCCGAGGGCTCACATGGGACATGGGAGAGCCTCTGGGCTCTGGAATTGCCAAGCGTCCAGGTTCGCAGCCCACCTCCCGCCCGTTGGAGCTGCGCGGCTTTGAGAAGGTGATTCACCCTCTCTGAGTCTTAGTTTCCTCATCTCCAACCAGTGTAGGGGGATGGTACAAATAGCAATTCACAGCTTCACAGAGGAACCAAGCAAGACAATACAACCACCCCCAAACCCTCTGAGACCCATGTTGAGGCAAGTGTGCAAAAATAAGCAATGGTCCTTAAGTAGGAGAACAGATGGATAAATTACTGTGTTTTCATTCAACAGACCACGCAGCAGGAGAGGGGGTGGTGTCTAGCGGTTAGGAGAACAGCTTCCAATCTACGAGAATTGGGGACATAATTTCACCTTTCTGGGGCGCCTGGGGAGCTCAGTCAGTCAAGCCTCTGCCTTCGGCTCAGGTCATGATCTCGGGGTCCTGGATCGAGCCCCACATCGGGCTCTCTGCTCAGCGGGGAGCCTGCTTCTCCCTCCTCCTCTGTCTGCTGCTCCCCTTGCTTGTGCCCTCTCACTCCCTCTCACTCTCTCAAACAAATAAATACAATCTTTTCTTTTAAAGATTTTATTTATTTATTTGACAGAGAGATCACAAGCAGGCAGAGAGGCAGGCAGAGAGAAGGGGGAGGAAGCAGGCTCCCCACTAAGCAGAGAGCCCAATGCGGGGCTCGATCCCAGGACCCTGAGATCATGACCTGATCGGAAGGCAGAGGCTTAACCCACTGCGCCACCCAGGCGCCCCTCAAACAAATAAATACAATCTTAAAAAAATAAGAATTTCACCTTTCACACCTTTGTTTTCAAATCTATAAAGTGGGGATAAAAATAATTCTGTTGGGAACGTGAAATGAGTGGAAGTGGGCAAGGCACCTGCCACTGTGCTTGGTACAGAGGAAGAGGTCAACAAGTATTTGCAGCCACGATCTGCGGCCGGTTCGGAGCTGCACTGAGCATCGCGTGCCTGCGAGTCCATCGTGTCCAGCTGGTTGAAAATCACAAGCCGCAGCAAGGTCCGAACAACACCAGTTCTGTAAGGTGTAATCATATGGGTATACAAATTTGTAATAATTGTAATAAAAGTATAAAAATGTGGGGCGCCTGGGTGACTCTGTGGGTCAAGCCTCTGCCTTCGGCTCAGGTCATGATCTCAGGGTCCTGGAGCCCCGCATCGGGCTCTCTGCTCAGCAGGGAGCCTGCTTCCCTCTCTCTGTCTGCCTCCTTCTCTGCCTACTTGTGATCTCTGTCTGTCAAATAAATACATAAAAAATCTTAAAAAAAAAAAAAAAAAAAGAGCCCTGTGAATGAGCGGCAGCATCTGCCATGCGGCGATCGATTAGTGATGTCTGTCACGGAGGGGGCTGGGAGAGAGGGACCTCGCGCTGCTCCGCCTAGAATCCGGCACCAAACCAGTCTGGGCCTTAGATTCAGACTCCACTCTGATACTTGGCGCTCGAGGGTCAGTGTGACCTGCAGCCTCAGTGTTGTCATATGTACGCTGCAGAGGACAATGAGATCATACCTAGTTTACAAAGTTGCTTTGAAGATGGAAAAGAATGAGCTGAGAAGAAAGTTCTTTGCGTATTGCAAAGTGCTCTCCCACTAGAATAGGTTCCCATTGGCAAGACTGGTGGGAACGCAGGATTAACGAAGCCTCCTAATTTTAAACGCCCCGGTGCATGGGATGGGCAATGACCGCTGGGCCTCCGTGCTTGAAGGGGGCCTGCGAGCAGAGGCTGAAGTGGGGCACCTCCTGCAGGGAGACTGCCTTGATGTCTCCGGATGATTTGTGTTCCTCAGAAACCAAGAGGGCCAGGTCATCGTGGCCAAGGCGGGCACCTATGGGCTCAGTAAGCCAGTGCATGAGCTCCAAAGGGAAGGATCTGGGGAAGCCACACACATAAGGCAACCAAGAAAAAATATCTGTGGGCAGGGGGCAGTGGCTAGGACCCCATCGTTCCCCAACTCAGCCTCCAGACCCAGACCCGGACCCCCAGTCTTTCCCTCTGCAGACCCTAGCCCTGGGTGGAAGGGAGACAGTCACTAAGTGTGCCCGTGGCCCCTCTGCAGAGGCCACAGCCCTGAAGGAAGTCTGAAGGAGGCAGCGTTTACGGCTGGCCCTCCCTGAGGCGTGGCAGGGATGAGAGACACAGAATGGATAATGTTTAACCATGAATGACTGTGTGTGGCTTTCCCAGAGGACTGGCTGGGCAGGCTTCAGGGTCTCCCTGGGCAATTTCTCACTTAGAAGGGCAAGACACTAGTACCCTGAGAGGTCAGGTGGCCTGGGGGGAGGGGACAGAGCTGGAGGCAGGACACACCTCTCTCCTCCGAGCCCTGAGTCCTCGGCCACAGCCAGGGTGGAAGGGCCTGATCCTCTAGGTCAAGGCCCGCGGCCCCCACAGGGGGAGGCTGGGAGGCCTCCCCAGACTAGAGCTACAGAGTGACTCCTTGGGCAATGGGTCTTTCCTGTCTTACTCTCTGAAGTATCCCCAGGGCCTCAGACACTGCCTCCACATCGGGGGTGTTCAGCGGATGAATGAACGAACGCAAGTCTCGCCGACAGCTTGTCAGAAATCCCAGAAGCTTCCTGGACGAGTAATGAAGCTTCTGCCTTACTCATTCCCGTAGGACCTGCCTTGGGTTCCTGGGGGGGTCTCTCCTCAGCCAGCCTCCTCATTTTACCAGTGAGGAAATGGAGGCACAGGGAGGATAGACTCCCACAGCTGGTTTGGGAGAAGCCTGTCCCAGTTCCTTCCCACACCTTACAGGCTTGGAGGGATGCTGGGGGTCTCCAGTTGTCCAGGAATGAGGAGCCTCTGGCTAGGTCTCCCCCGCCGTGTGCACCCCTCACTTGAGGCCTGGTCTTCTCTGCAGAGCAGAGAAAGAGGCCAAGTGGTTGCGGATGGAGCCGAGACTGGCTATCGATCTCCCACTTGCAACTGTGGATGGGCCTGTCTGGGAGCCACACCCGTTCACACCCGGCCCAGGGCACGAAACACACACCGAGCACAGCAGCTGGCGGGGTGGGGTGGGGAGTCCATGGCAACCGAGGGCGCTTCCTCCTGGGGAGATCAGAGGCCTTCCAAAGGAGAAACTCTTCAGCGAGGACATCAAAGGACAGGCAGGCTCCATCCTGGGACCTGGAACTTTTTTTTAAAAGATTTTATTTATTTATTTGACATATAGAGATCACAAGTAGGCAGAGAGGCAGGCAGAGAGAGAGAGAGGAGGAAGCAGGCTCCCTGCTAAGTAGAGAGCCCGATGCGGGGCTCCATCCCAGGATCCCGGGATCACGACCCGAGCTGAAGGCAGAGGCTTTAACCCACTGAGCCACCCAGGTGCCCCTGGGACCTGGAACTTGATCTCAGGCAAGTGACTTAACTCTTCATGCCTCTTCTGTAAAATGGGCATGATAAAAAAGGATTTGATGAACTCATATACGGAAAGGGCTTTAGTATGCTGCCTGGCACACACAGAATCACATAAACGTCGGTGAAACTTTTAACAAAGGCATTCAATAAATATCTGATAAATTTTTTTTTAAGATTTTATTTATTTATTTGACAGAGAGAGATCACAAGTAGGCAGAGAGGCAGGCAGAGAGAGTGAGAGGGAAGCAGGCTCCCTTCAGAGCAGAGAGCCGGACGCGGGACTCGATCCCAGGACCCTGAGATCATGACCCGAGCCGAAGGCAGCGGCTTAAACCACTGAGCCACCCAGGCGCCCCATATCTGATAAATTTTTGTTCACATAACCAAAGGCTTGAATTTTATTTCATTATTATTATGTATTTTAAGAAAAAAAATGGTAGAGGGGTGCCTGAGGGGCTCAGTCGGTTAAGTGTGTGCCTTGGGCTCAAGTCATGATCCTGGAGTCAGTCTTGGGATCGAGCCCAAGTCGAGCTCCCTGCGTAGCGGGGCATCTGCTTCTGTCCTTCCCCCTGCTCGTTTTCTCTCTCTCCCCCATCTCTCACTCTCTCAAATAAATTTTAAAAATCTTAAAGAAAAAAAAAAAGAAATGAAAAGGAAAAAAAGGTGGAGTCCATGAGGGATGAGATTTTTCCCCCTAATGAAATACCTTCTCAGTGGGAAAAAAAAAGTGTTGCTGTCCCTGTGTAAACAGCAGTACTTAATATTTGAAATCAGTTGCTCAGGGTGCCTGGGTGGCTCAGGCTCAGTGGGTTAAGCCTCTGCCTTCGGCTCGGGTCATGCTCTCAGGATCCTGGGGTGGAGCCCTGAGTCGGGCTCTCTGCTCAGCAGGAAACCTGCTTCCCCCTCTCTCTCTCTGCCTGCCTCTCTGTCTATTTGTGATCTCTGTCTGTCAAATAAATAAATAAAATCTTTAAAAAAAAACTTGAAATCAATTGTTCAAAATTTCTCATGCTTATAAAAGAGTATTAATAGAAGGTGGGAAATTAGGATTCTCTGCACTCTAAGTGATCTAACTCCAGCTTATGTTACTGACAAGTCTAGAGCGTACCAGCTTCAGGTACAGCTGGATCATGAAGCCCAGACAACATATCAGGAGCCAGTGTCTCACCCTCGCTCCTCTAGTAAGATGGGCAGGGGGAGGGCGCGTCCCTCCACCCTCAGCCACTCTCCCACATGTTTCCACAAAGGACCAGGACTTGGTTTGGCTGAAGTCATGTGGCTATTCCTGACATCAGTCACTGCGGCCAGGTGGTAAGGTAAGATAGGCAAGGCTGGGGTCCCAGGCCCATCCTGGAGTCCAGGAGAAGGGGTCAGCCCTGTCTTACCCCAAGGGATGAGGGGTGAGGGAAGGGCAACCCCCACTGGGCTGTTGGCAGAAGGGGAAACGGATACTGGGCTGACGCCACCATCTTGGCTCAGATTCAGATACGAGGAGGCTACCGCTAGCCGTCCACTCCTTGGCGGAGTCACATCCCTAGCTGGGATGGACTCCACGCCTCCCATCTCTGACATCAACCCTGCACCCCCTTTCCATTACGTCACAGGGACCCATGGGTGGAAAAGTGGCGGCTTGCTGAGGGGAAGATTCCAGATGAACCGAGTGCTGGGCTGGAACTAGGGCAGCAACATCGTGGGGAGTCCCCAGGGCCGAGGGAGGAGAGGACTTTCACTTCAGCATGGCACCCTGTGAACACCCATCCCAGCTGCAATCTGCAAATAGCCGGGCTTCCCAGGAACTGGGTGACTTCACCAGGGCTCAGTGATCCGTCACTGCTCAGTCGTTAGTGGAAGCTGGGGCAGGTGCCCAACCCTCGTCCTGCCGGCCCCCCTGCTGCCCCCAAGCTTTGTGCTTCTGATTCTCTGTTCCTTGAACATACACATCTTTCCAGGAAGCCGGGTGGCCCAAGTCCCAGACAGGCTATGGTTCAAATCCCTGTGCTCTGCCACTTCCAGCTGTGTGACCTTAAACATGGCCTGTGGTTTCTCTGGGCCTCAGTTTCCTTGTCTGTAAAATGGGGATAATACCCTTGGTTGGCCAGAGCTCTCATGATGATGGAAGCCATGGATGGAAAGTAGCCACCAGGCATGCCTGGGTGGCTCAGTGGGTTAAGCGTCCGACTTTTGATTTTTGGCTCAGGTCATGATCTTAGGGCCATGGGATCAAACCCCGCGTTGGGCTCTATGCTCCAGGTGTGAAGTCTGCTTGAGATTCTCTGTCTCCTTCTCTTCCTCTCTGCCCCTCCCGCTGCCCACACTCTCTCTCTCAAAATAGATGAAAATAAAATCAGGAAGAAAAGAAGGAAGGAAGTCACCAGCAAGTTCCCTCTTTCCCTCTATTCCCAGAGCCCCTGGCCAGCTCTCCCTTGTCCCATCTCCACTGTCTGCTGCAGATGGCAGAGAAGCCCAAGCTGGGTACCCTGCTTAGATCCTAGACACCGAGAGGAAGGACTGTCACCTTGGCCTTTGAGGGAGCCTCTCCACTCCCCAAATGGCTTTCCTTCATGTTGTCTTTGGTGTTGGTTCCCATAAGAGCTCTGGGCCTTGCTTGGAGGCTAATTGGGGGCGGGGGCGGGGGGGGGGGACGGCCAGCAGGGTCACAAGGCAGAGTCTGGAGAGGCTTAGTGGGGTGGGATATACAAGCCCAGCTCAGCATGGCCAGTGTCCCCCAAGCAAGAGACAAGAGAGCACGTGTCGTGGCTGACCCATCCCAAGTACTGTACCAAGAAATTTGGCAAGGCAGCTTGGCCATAAGTCGTGGTCAGAAGACTCTGGAGACTGCCCACCTGGTCTTCCTGGGATGGAGCCCCAAGTCGGGCTTTCTGCTTGGCGGGGAGTCTGCGTGTCCTTCCCCCTCTGTCTTCCACATCCCTACCCCCTGGCTCATGCTCTGTCTCTCTCTCAAATAAATAAAATCTTTTCTAAAAAGTATTAAAAAATCCATATCCAACACCAGAGGTGGATAATCGAGGAGGGGGAGATGGAGGAAGGTGGTCCGAACACACCAGCTTCTAGCTGCGAGAGAACGAAGGACTGGCGACAATGTAAGGTGAGACCCCCAGGCCCAGAGCTTACAGTGCCTCTCGAGGTATAGGGAAGTTACGAGAATAAATCCTGAGTTCTCATCGTAAGCAGAATTTTTTTTTCCTTTTTCTTTTTCTTTTCTTTATTGTATTTACATGAGAAGCTAAACCTATGACAGCAACCATTTCACCAGGTCAAACCATCATGCTGTAGACCTCAAACTTACGCGGTGACCGAGGGCAATCATTTTGCCTCTCAGGTTGCGGAGGGAAGGCATAGCTTCCACGCATCCCACCAGTCCATTCACCCCGCCAGGCGCCGTGGCCACCAGAAGCCTGGGCACAGTCTAGCTCTCGAGGACCCCACAGGCACACGTGGACGTTGTTTGTTGGAAGAGCTCAGGCTCTCAAGGCCTTTCCCCACTCTTAAGGTTCTGGAAAAGACTAAGGATGTCATGTGCCCTTGGACGGATGATGACAGTGTGCGTAAGACTTTGTTTTGTCGTCTGTAAGTTGGAGTGAGGCAGCTGGACTGAGGCCTGGAGTGAGGAGGTTTGGACACTCCTGCTTGCCCTGTGCGGCATCCGGCGGGGGCCCACACATCGTACACACCCACCGGGGACAGCGCCTTTCCTGGGTGCTTGCGGTTTACAGGAAGATCGGGGCGGGGGTGGGAGTCCTAGAACAGGCCAGGGCAAACTGTGGTCTGAAGGCCATGGCCATTCCAGCGAGCGCACTCCACCTTCCAGCTGTTTCCCGATTAGTAGGACCAGACCTACACTTGGGTACGCCGCCACCAAGTGAGAGTTGATGGCTTCTGTCCCTCGCCTGGGCTCCGAAGATGCCTCTCACCAGGAAAAAAAAAGGGGGGGGGGTTTTCTTATCAAAACTGTAGCTTTAAACAACGTCCATGAACGTTACACTTCAGAAGAATCAAATAGAAAATTCATCGAGGGCAAGCTTAAAAATAAATATTTAAGTAAATTTAAGTAAGTACTTACAATTTAAGTAAGGCAGGGTCTTTCCTCCAGGCTTGCTGTTGTTCCAGGATAAAAAGAGTTCTGTTACTTTTCTTTTATGATTCTAAAGGTGATACACGAAATGTATTGCCAACTCAGAAAGGGTGCACCTCTTACAATTAAAATAATACCAAAATTTCCTCCCCAGACATTGGGTAAACACGTGTGCCTTTTTAAAAGGCATCTAGAGCTCTATCCTCAAGTTATAATCCACTTACTGGGCCTCCAGAAACTCTCCCTCCAACAGCAGGTCTCACAGTTGTTAAGATTTGGTATTTCAATTTCCCGATTCTCTCTTGTGAATATATATATATATATATTCGCAGTGTTATATATAGCGACAGCTATATAGATCTTTCCAGTTTTTTTCCAAAGGTATTCCCTAAAGATTTGACTTTCTTAAGAGCACCCTTTCTTCCTTTCGGTGAGGCAAAGGAAAATAACGCCTGTCACTCACGATGCCCCTGCCCTTGTCTTTAAAACCCCCTCCGCCCCTCCTCTCTGCCCTCCAGTCTAGATCTCTAGCTACAGGTGATTGTTATTTTTGTAAGATTTATTATTTATTTCAGAGAGAGGGCGAGTTAGTGTGTATGTGCAGAATCTCAAGCAGACTCCGTGCTGAGATCGTGACAGGAACCCAAACCAAGAATCCAATGCTTAACCCACTGAGCCCCCCAGGTGCCTCCCTAGGCAATTATTATTCAAAAGTTAAATATAGGACCGCCTGGGTGGCTCAGTCGGTTAAGCATCTGCCTCTGGCTCAGGTCATGATCCCAGAGTCTTGGGAAGGAGTCCTGCATCTAGGTCTCTGCTCAGCAGGGAGTCTGTCTCTTCCTCTGACCTCTTCCCCCTCTCCTGCGTGCGCTCTCTCTCTCTCTCTCTCTCTCTCAAAAAAACAAATAAAAGTAAAATTTTTTTTTAAGTAAAATCTTAAAAAAACAATTAAATACCATTACATCCTGGCCCACTATTTCACAGAGCTTCCAGGTTTTTGTTTTTAAGGATTTATTTATTTGACAGAGAAAGAGAGATCACAAGTAGGCAGAACAGCAGGCAGAGAGAGAGGGGGGAAGCAGGCTCCCCGCAGAGCAGAGAGCCCGATGCGATCGATGCAGGGCTTGATCCCAGGACTCTGGGATCATAACCTGAGCAGAAGGCAGAGGCTTTAATCCACTGAGCCACCCAGGCGCCCTTAAGGTAATTTTTAAGTTTCCCTCAAACCCACTCAAGAGTTAAGAGTTGAATGGCAGTGATTTTCAAACTTTCATGACTAGGACTCTCACTCAGAGAGATGTATGTACTCGCGCGTACATGTAAATATCTGGATATTTTCAACAAACATGATTTACCTTTACACCATGGGCAAAGGCAGCGATATGGTCTAGTCGGTTCATTCCACGTAATTTTTTTGCTAATGCTTCCAGGTTGAACCATACAAAACTGACATCTTTGTAGTCAAAACAGTCAGATCTGGGTGATTTCCTATGGTTCAATGAATTTGTGACCCTAAAGTAGTTTCTCATTCTGCTGAATGGGCTGCACCCCATAGGGAAAACACTGTTTCGTGAGTTATTGTTATTACTGTTATTTTTAAAATTAAAATGGGATTGGAGCGCCTGGGTGGCTTAGTCGGTTAAAGCCTCTGCCTTCCGCTCAGGTCATGATCTCAGGGTCCTGGGATCGAGCCCCACATCGGGCTCTCTGCTCAGCAAGGGAGCCTGCTTCTTCCTCTCTTTCTGCCTGCCTCTCTGCTTACTTGTGATCTCTGTCTGTCAAATAAGTAAAAAAATAAATTTAAAAATTAAATTAAAATGGGATTGAAAATGGATTTTTCACTTAACGTGGCATGACATCCACTCCATCTCACCCTTCTCAAAAGCTTCATGGGATCCACCACACGAGTACCCCAGCTTAGGTAACCGATCCCCCACTGTAGGCATTTAGATTTTTTCCCCCGTTTCTTGTTGTTCCAAACCCTGCCACGGTGAACTTCCTTATAACCGTTCATATGCTGGTGCTAGAATTTCTGGAGCATAGACTCTCGGAGGCAGGGCGGTAGGCATCTTGTGATCTTAGTTGTGTCTCAAAGCCTTTGGATAGGAGTTAGGCTGCTGTCTCCCCTTGTGTGTGCCTGCTGGAGGGTAAACAGTACTGACTGAGGCCACTCCCCCAGGGACCCCGTTCTGTCCAGCCCCATCTGTCCACAACCTTCTTCTGCAGGACTGGAAGCTCAGGATTGTTCCAGACTTCTCCCTCTCCAGGCCAACACTATGGAGAGCCCCTGAAAAAACGGGGCATCTTCCTGTCAACCAGACCTGAGTTTCACTGCTGCTCAGGCTCCTTCTAGATTCTCCCGACGTCACTCTCACATCTACAAAAAGGAAACAAAAAGGTTGCCAGGGGGATGAAGTAGAAAAGGTGGAGTGCTTTATAAACAATTCACAGAAATCAGCCATTATCTTCAGCTCGGGCGGAACTGTTCTTTCCCGAGCCGCAGAGAGCCTTCTACTGGCATTTACCCTGCAGTGGGCTGGGAGAAGGGCTCAACCTAAGACCATAAGCTTAGCTCCCCCTTCCGAGTTTATAATTTGCCTACTCCCTGTCCTCGTTTTCTTCACGTCTTTAGGACTTGAGCGCCGAGGTGAAGAACCAAACTCTTGAACAAGGTCATTCGTCCAGCAAATATTTATTGAGTACCTACTATATGCCAGTCACGGTATAAGCATCATGTGAAAACGCTTCTCAACGGAGAGACCACGGACGTCCTGGGTGGGACAATTCTTCGGGTGGGCCTGCTCCCTACCTTCAAAACGACAGGGGCTGTTACCTTGCAATTGGGACACCCCCCAAAATGCCCCCGCACATCTCGAAACGGCCCCTAGGGGGCATTTTCGCCCGCGTCTGTAGAATCCCCCGCCCACCCTCAAACCCAGGAGACGGGGGGGGGGGGGGGGGGGGGGGGGGGTGTCCTAACAAATCCAGGTAGGCTCGCTAACTGGCAAGTTAAGGATGATGCCGAGGTCCGCGAAATCTGGATCTTGTTTCCGGGGAATGTTGCCAATAACGAGCTTGTCAACCTCCTTGGGGCTCTGAATTCCGACTCCTGGGTCACAACTCCTACTTCCTATGCAGCCAAGATACAACCCGGGTTTCCGTTCCCAGCCGAGCCTGGGTTTCTGGGGAGGAAGGAATGGCGGGGCCCTCGTACCCCAAGCCCTCGGGAAGCGAAGGGTTAACGCAGGTGGCCCCGCAGAAGCCCCCAGCACCGCTAGAGGGACCAGCAAGGCCCGGCGCCTTCGCGGTCACGTGGGAGCGAGGGCGGGACCAGACGAGAGGCCGGCCAATAGGCTGCGCTGTCGGTGGGCGTGATAGCCAATAGGAGCAGGGAGAGGAGTCCCGGGACTAGGAAGAAACGGCGGCCGGGAGGGGGCTACAGGGACCATGGGGCTTCTGACCATTCTGAAGAAGATGAAGCAGAAAGAGCGGGAGCTGCGACTGCTCATGCTGTATCCTCCCGGACGCCGGAGCCGCGAGGGTAGCGGGGTGGGGGAAGGCTTGCCGGGCGGGCGGGGCCAGGCGCCCCCTACCGGGCGCAGGGGGCGCGGCCGGCGCGCACCAACTGCCCATTGTGCGTCACGCACGTGGGCCCTACCAATCGCCCCGGCGGGGGGCCGGGAGGAGGCCGTACCACCGGCTCGGGGCAGGGGGGCTCCGTTCCCAAGGCCAAAGGTGAGGGCCTAAAGGCGCAGCGGCCGGGCCAGGTGTCCTTATGTAGGGGGGGAGGGGGGCTCGGAGGCGTCTCGGATGCCACCACCCATTGGTCTGGCTCGAGCGTGAGGCCCCCGTCCTCCCTGGCTCTGACCTTCCTCCCCCGCGTCCGAGGGTGCCAGGCCCCGGCCCCGCCCTCAAGGTCGGAATCCCGGGGGTGTGCGGGCCCTGCCCTGCGCTCCCCGCGAGGTGGGTGTAGACCGCGCGGTTTGTTTTTTCCGTGTGTGCAATATCTCGTCTTTGTGACCGCACGGCCGGTCAGTAACCACCCGCCCCACTACCCCGACGGTTTGTAGGCCCGAGGGCCCCGCGGACCTTCTGAGTCCGGTTAGCGGGCGCCTGCCCTCGCGCCCCCTCTTCTGTTCCAGGCCCCATTGCAACTCTGCGATCCCAGAGCTGGGCGGGTCTCACCCAGAGCTCCCTTATCCCGGCAGAGAAGACACTGAAGTGCGCAGACGACTTTCTAATATTCACATCATGTTTGTTATAAAGAGCTCAGAGAAAGGCACGGAGAATTCACTCATCAGAGTCAATATTTGTTAAGTGCCGACCCTGTGCTTGGCACTGTCCTAGGGGCTGGGGTAAAACAGCAAAACAAATCCTTAATGTCAGGGACGGTAATGCTGTGGGGAGAAAGATGTTGACAAAGCAAACAGGTCAAATGTATAAGATGCATGGAGAAGAATGCAGTTCCAACAAGGTCAGCGAAGGCCACAATGAGAATATGACAGTAAAGACAGGGGAGGGAGGAGCCATGTAGCTCTCTGGGGAAATTTGTTTAAGCAAAAGGAACAGCAAATGCCAGGTCTGGAAGGAGGTGCTCAGCTGGTGTGTCCAGGAGGGCCTGGTGGCTGGAGAGAGTGTGCAAGGAGATTGGGACAGAGGGACAGAAGAGCCATTTCATGTAAGGCCTTTTGGTTCTTGGCTTTTCCTTTAAATGAGAAGTGCCGGGGGAGCGTGATCTGAGATGAAGTGTGAGCTTGCTGCACCGCAGGTGCTGAAGCATGATGGCTTGGACCAGGATGGAAGCAGTGAAGCCATGGGAGTTGGGGGACATTTTGACCGGAGGCCCAGCAGGCATCGCTACTGGATTGGACTCAAGTGTAAGCAGGGGAGTGAAGTCAAGCTTGACTTCTAGGTTTCTGGCCTGAGCAGTTCAGAGAATGAAGAACCACTTGCTGAGAGGGGGAAGGGATAGGGAGCAGGTTCAGAAAGGTGGGAACTCGGGGTGTGGCCATGCAAGGTGCCTCTGAGACACTCCCGTGTATCTGTATCCAGATGGGCAGCTGGATAGAGGGACTGAGTCCAGGGCAGGAGCGGGGTGGGATGTGTACATTTGGAAGTCATGAGCATAAAGATGGTATTTGCAGTCTTGATCCTGGGTGAGAGCACTAAGGGATGAATGTGGACAGAGGAGCATGGAGACATGTCTGGGTAACAGGCTGGGGCGATGGGAACCAGGCAAGGGAAGGGAGGTGGGAGATGGAGAGGAAGAGGAGGGCCGAGGACTGCCCAGCTGGAGAAGAACGTGAGGTCTTTAGGGACTTTGGCCAGAGCAGTTTCAGGGAAGCAGTGGGAGCAAAAGTCTCACGGGTTCAAGAAAGAGCAGGAGGACAGAAATGGGAGAAGGTGAGTATGGATAGCATTTTGGGGGAGATTTGCTGTAAAGGGAAAGAAAGCAAGGAGTAAGTAGAGGGGAAGAGGGATCAAGAGCGGGGGTGGGGAGAGACTCCAGCTTGTCAGCTGATGGGAATGGTCCGGTGGAGGATGGCGGTTGGGGGGGGGCGGTGTGTGAGCGTTGGAGATGAAGGCTGGGCCTCCAGACAGCTTTTCCCACCATCATTCTACTGGGCCCCCTCTTGGGTGCAAGCCCTCTTAAGTGTTGGAAGGATGGGATGGGGGGTGGGGCTCCACTAGCTGCTGAACTCACCCATTCGTTGGCACACTCACTTAGCAGCAAAGGGTTTGGAACATTCCAGAAACAAGTGCGGATGGCTACCTTCAGATACTTGCTCTTGCCTTTGTCTCTGTATAGAAGGCTCTTCCCTTAGTCCTCTGGCAAGCTGGCTCCTTGCAGTTTGGGCCTCAGGTCTAGAGGGGCCTGAGCTAAAGAAGGCTCCTGCGGTGGTCCTCTCGGAAAGTTCCTTAGTTGTTTTTCTTATGCTCCCCATGAGCTGACGGTGTCTTGTTTCTCATTTGTTTGCCCTCTGCCGACTGTCTCCGTCCTGGAGTCGGAGTTGCCCAGAGTGGGGACTTTGGCTCTGGGGTACCCCCGGCACCAGAAGAGGGCCCGGCACATAGTAAGCATTCATTAAATACCGTGGAGTAGCCTAAGCAGCCTTTGGTTAGGCAGAGGGGAGAAAGTCTTTATCGCTCCATCCTTTCCGATTTATCTTGGGCCAGTAAATGTGTGTGTCAAGCACGGGCTCAACTAATTTGCTACGTGGTGGGAAACAACTTGTCCCCTAAAAGAGGGGCCCGGGGACTTCTCCTTAACCTGCCGCGCCGCAGCGGCCTGGACAATGCCGGCAAAACAACCATCCTCAAGAAGTTCAATGGAGAAGACATTGACACCATCTCCCCGACGCTGGGCTTCAACATCAAGACCTTGGAGCACCGAGGGTGAGCGGGGACCCTGCGGAGGGCTGGCCCTGGAGTAGGACAGGGAGCACAGTTGAGGGGCCTGGCTGAGCCTCTCACCAACACCCCCCCCCCCCCACTTCCTGCCCAGGTTCAAGTTGAACATCTGGGACGTGGGTGGCCAGAAGTCCCTGCGGTCCTACTGGAGGAACTACTTCGAGAGCACGGATGGCCTCATCTGGGTGGTGGACAGCGCTGACCGCCAACGCATGCAGGACTGCCGGCGGGAGCTCCAGAGCCTGTTGGTGGAGGAGGTGGGCGGGGCACCTGCCAAGCGGGGGGGGGGGGGGGGGGGGGGGGGGGGGGGGGGGGGGGGGAAGCCAGGCTTCCGGCACCATCCAGCCCCCAAGACTCGGTGCCCAGGCGTGGATGCGCAAACCCCTTCCTCAGTGGATTCCCCGAAGGGCCCATGACCCCAGAAAGGCACCTAGGGCAGGGTCTCTTTCTTCATGGGAAGACAGAGACCACCTGTATGCTTGGTGCCAGGAAGCCCCACAGTGTTGTGGGCAGGACGTGCTATCAACTGAGACCTGGGTTCATGTCCCTTTGATGTCCCTGAGTTCAAGTTCTACACCTGAATGGGGCTTTAAGGAGGCCAGTGTGTGAAGCTTTGGGAGGCAGTGGAGCCTGGCTCAGGAGTTGGACTCTTTGCTGTGTGACCGCAGGCAAGACACTTAGCCTCTCTGAACCTTCACGTCCTCATTTCTAAGATGGGCCTTCGAATCAGGGGGATTATACAACTTATTATCTGGCCCCAAACACTTCCCTTTAAATAAAATTTTAGGTTTGCAGAAAAGTTGCAAGGAGTTTGAAGAGATACCCTGTCTGCTTTCCGTCCTGCTCCCCCTAGTGGTAACATCGCACATAACCACCTGCATTTGTCAAAACAAAGAAATTAACATTGGCAAGTTACTCTTGACTGTAGATTCTACTTAGATTTCACCAGTTTTTCTATTAATCCCCTTTTTTCTGCCCCAGGACTTGAGCCAGGTTACTGCACTTGCATTTAGTTGAAAACCAGGACACTGTTTTAAGACAAAAGAGGGACTTGTTCCTAATTCTGCAGGGACAACAGACATAAACAGGACCGTTCTGGGCACACAGCGGGGCGGACACCTGGTCTAGCACTAGCCACCTCCAGGGCAGGTCCAGTGAGATCGTGGCTGTCCGTTCAGCCCTGGCCTGGCACCTCGAGGCCCTTCATCAGGCCCAGATTCACCTACCTACTTGGAGGGACTCCCAGTCAGAAACACGTGTGGAAGGAACTGGAAGCAGAGGCAGCGAGAGAGGCCCAGCAGGGTAGTGAACAGTGAAAGTGCAACATGACCTTGGAAGACAGAAAGGTCACTCCCAGCAGACCCCGTGGCCTTGGGATGATTACATTCTCTGTGCAGCTCAGGTCATCACAGAGCAATCTAGAACAGAGGACTCATTATCTTGTCCATTACCCCCTTCCCTGTTATGGAGGGAGAAACTGAGGCATGGAGGAGAGAGATGCCTGCTGGGCCCCCACCTAGGGCTCCTTCCTTCCCTGCCCCCTCCCCACATATGGCTGGACTCACAAGGCACATCTGCATTCATTACCCCATTTGGGCCTCCAACCACTCTGAGGCCTTACCCTAACTTTCCAGGTGGTTCTCGGACCCCGCCTGCTCTGGGTGATCAGAGGAGAGGCAGGGCTGCCCTCTGAGTCCCCACTCTCCACCCTCCCCATTTCTCTCCCCGCAGCGCCTGGCTGGAGCCACCCTCCTCATCTTTGCCAACAAGCAGGACCTGCCCGGAGCACTGTCCTCTAACGCCATCCGTGAGGTGAGCGTGGGCCTTGGCACAGGCCCACGGAGGTAAAGGGGCCCACGTTCCTTCAGTAACTTATTTAAAAAGCATATGTTAGCTCCTCTTCTGGGGCAGGATGTATGCAGGACACCAGAGATTGAGCGATTAACAAGAGTGAGCTGTTAGCCCCCAGGCTGGGGGAAGGCAGACATGCAAACGTTACCCTACAGGGTAACAGCGGCCGGCCCAGTGGTGAATCCTCATTCTAGGCCAGATCTTGGCGTGGACGAACCCCTGAAGTCCTCACCCCCGGCTCCTGCAGAAGGAGCCATTACGATCGTTCTTCAGAGGGCGAAGCAGGCTTAGAGAAGCGAGGTCATGCAGAGCCAGGGTTTCCGGGCCGGCCCGTGGGACCCCAGATTGTATCCTGCCTCCTACTGTAGAGCGTGAGCGCCAGCATGAGAAAGAGTGGGGTTAGAATCTCGGTTCTGTCTCTTACGAGCTGTGTTGCTAGGCAGGTTGCTTGACCTCTCTGAGGTGTTCTCCTCCATGAAATGCCCAGCAATCCCTGTGGCTCCTGGGGACTTGGAAGGAATGGATGGGAGGACGTTTGTGTGGCACAGAGCACAAGGCCTGGATCCTAGCAGGTGCTCCCGAGCCCGCGTTGCTGTGCTGTTACTGAGGGCTAGTGCTGGTCTGGGGGTGTACACAGGGCCCAGGGGCTCTGAGGGGCTGACGGCTCTTCACCAGGGGCCAGGGGGGGTACTTCTGAGAGCTTTGAGGGAGGCCCGGATTTCCCCTGGCCCAGGAGAGGGAAGGGGCTATGGTTGGCAGGACCTGTGGTCACCGGGGGTCCCTCCCTGCTCTCTCCCTCCCTGACCCCCGCCTCCCCAGGCCCTGGAACTGGACTCCATCCACAGCCACCACTGGTGCATCCGGGGCTGTAGCGCCGTCACCGGCGAGAACCTCCTGCTCGGTGTCGACTGGCTCCTGGATGACATTTCCAGCCGCATATTCACAGCTGACTGAACCCCTCTGGATGCCCCCCACCTCACAATCCGGCCCTCCCCCACCCCCACCCCAGCTCTCCTCAGGCGCCATCCGTAGGGGGGTATGGGAGTCAGCCAGCCCGACCAGTGCCCCGACCGCACCCTGTAACCTGCTGCTGCTGCTAATGCCGCCCACTGCTGCTCTGTGGCCCCAGGCTGTCACCCTGCCTCCCGACCCACCGCGGGCAGCTGCCATACCAAGGGGACAGGGCTGGGGCCGGGAGGGGGCTGCCTCTGCTGCTACCAAGGCTTGGGCCTCACCCTTCACTCCGCCGTGAGAATAAACCGTTCCTTGCCCCAGTTCCTCGTAGAGTCGTTCGTTGCTTCCACAGCTCTGCGAGACCCCCAGGAGCCCACAGAGTAGCAGGGCACCAAAAGGAACAGGTCGTGCCAGTCAGAGGGTTCACTGCTGCTGTGTCAGAGGGACACATGAAGAATTAGAGGAGCACAGACCGGGGGGCCGAAACTAACTCCATTTGGAAGAGTCCAGGCAGGCTTCCTGGAGGAAGTGACATTAACATTGGGCATGAAGGCCAAGTAGAAGTTCTCTATGTAGAGGAAGGGGAAGGGGCAGTTTACCGTAACAGTGAATAAGAAAAAGGGACACAGCCCACCATCAGGGCTTATGACCTGCTGAATGGGATACGGGCTGAATTTCAGTTCCCAACTCCCCACTACAGCCAGGAACCCAGAGGCAGTGGACTGCCTGTACAGCTCTGCGGGCAGCTCTGGCTCAAGCAGTGGGAACCACGTGACCGAGAAATGAAGCTCAAGGACTCTAGGAAAGTGGGGAGGGGAGAGGACTCAGGTGTAAGAGGATGAGGTCAAGCAGAGCTTGCTAAGCAAACAGCAGGGAAGGGTCCTTCCTTGAAGACTAAGGCGCTCTCCGCTCTCCGGAGCAGGGCTGCCCCGCAGATGTCCGGGCAGGTGGCTGTTTTCACAGGGACCCCTGCTCTGCTCCTACCGGTGGCCGCTAACTCTGCCAGGTTCTGTTTGAAGCTCTTCCTGGTATCATCACATTGAAGAACAGCCCTCAGCAGAACAGACTCTCCGGATCCCGTCTATAGGGGAACTGAGCCTCCAGGAGGGAGATAATGTGACTTGCTCAAAGCCACCCAGCTAGGAGGTGGGGGGAGCTGGGATACGGACCCAGCACATTTAACTTAACGACTACACCATACTATTCCAGGTTTTCGTCTCTGCTCAAAGCTTAGTAAGCAGCATCCTTGGTTTAAAGCATGAATTCTGCCTGGTTGGAGACAAGGAAATAACAAGGTTATACTCATTACCAAGGCGTGTGGAGGGGAGGGGGGTGTCTGAGCTGTGGCAGCAAGTCTGCATCCTGTGGTCAGGCCCGCAAGGGTGGCAATGTGGGGAACTGGGCTGGCAGCTGTCCCTTTGCAGCTTTCCTCTCTCCTGCCCACGGAGAGGGCTCTTTTGTTTGCTTTTTCTGGTGATGGAAATGGTGGAGTTGGAGTCTGAAGGCGGTGGGGGGGGGGGGGGGAGATAGGGGGGTAGTGGGTTTGAGGGGGACTGATCTAAATAGGAATGGGCTTGGAGGAGACAGAGCAAAAAAGAAAAAGAAGAGAATTGGGGAATTGGGAAATGCAATGCAGGGCCAGGGAGGGGAGAGAATGATGGGAAAGAAAAAGATTTGAGGCCAGTCCTGCTGGGAGAGCTTGAGAGAACAGAAGTGATGCCAAAAGGGATTTCTAGAGTTGTGTGTTGTTCAAGGGGACACCACCCCATTTAAGCCTCCTCACAAACAGCTCCTGGATAATCTACCCCATGTCCGAGTTTCCACGAGTCTCATTTGGGAGTTGGCTTTGTCTTGTTCTGGAAACTAGCCATACAGTGTCCCCTGTAAGAGTGGCCATGAGCCTTAAACGCTTCACCCACACACCACCACTTTGAACCTTCACAACCTGGCTGTCATGGTGTTGGTCAAGGTCCCCAGCGACCTGCCCCAGACATGGATCACAACTGCCTTCAGCGGAAAGGATGGTTCTTGGAAGGATACGAAGAACTCACAGCATCCTGATGGCAGACTCCGGATGCCCGGCACCAGGTTCGGAAAGCAGAGTGCCCAGAGGCTCAATCCGAAGCCAACACTGCACATCAGGAACAAAGTGGTCCCTTGGCCCTGGTGTTGTGCCCTCTATCCCTCACTCAAGAAACTCAAGATTCAGGCTTCAGAAGAGACCTGCCCCACACAGGACCTGGGGCAAGGAGCTGGCACCTTTGGATTCTGGGGTAGGAAGCTGAAGGGCTACACCTAGACAGAACTACCTCCAAACAAAGATACGGTTCTAATGGAGAGGTGGCAGTGAACGCTGGACAGACCAAGAAGGGGGGAAAAAAAAGAGTCATCCTCTGAAGTAGATACTAGTATAATATCTCCTATCATAAACACTATAAACATTCCAGAGATGAGAAACTTGGGCTCCAGTAGTTAAGGGAAACTCGCGCAGCTGTTAAGAAGGGTGACTTCAGAACCTGTGAAGCCATTCTGCCGCTCTGGAGGTCAATTTTGCCGCCTCTACCCTTGCAGAAAACATGAACTAGCGAATCCTATGGAAGGAGACAGGGAAATGATTGGCTACACCTGGCACGCACTGGACACGATAAAAGTTAGGTGGGTAGCCAGAAGAAGGAACCGGGAAGCAGAGGTGAAGTTCTTTGGACACGTAGGCTGGGGCGGGCTTAAACGTCGGTCAAAGCGGAGTGATCAATCTCCCCAGTCCTTAACTTTCAAATCACCTAGTTTACGCTTTACCAGCCACCGAGAACTTTTTAGACGCTCCCTGGCCGCACCTCGCGGCCGAGAACTGCGCCGTCACTTGCGACCGGCTCCCTGGGACCGAGGAAGGCGGGCGCAGGCCCCGGAGCGGCGGCGGCTGGCGGAGACTGACCCGGAGGGGCGGGGGCGGCGTGGAGGAGGCAGAGGCCGGCGGTCAGCTCTACTCCAGCTCGGCTGTCATGTCCCGCCAGGCGAAGGACGACTTCCTGCGGCACTACACAGTCTCCGACCCCCGGACCCACCCCAAGGGCTACACCGAGTATAAAGTGACCGCGCAGGTGAGGTGGGGCCCGGAGGGGATCTTTACCCTTTTAACAAGAGGGAGGCAGTGTTTTACTTTAAGGCAAGGCACTGCTGGACCCTCCCTTTTTAGAGGGCAGAAATGCATTTCCCCTTTAAGAGGAGGCTGCGGTAGGAGTCTGCGTTTACTTCTTTACTGGATGGGCGGGGGGGGGGGGGGGTGCGGCTCTGGGAGGGCGCTGTCCTTTTAAAAGGGCGTGGACAGCAGTTCTTGGAGTGGGAGGGGTGAGTTCCCACGCCCAATGTGTGGTGTCTGCTCGTCAGACTGTGAATTTCTTTAAATTAACGCGAAAACTCTGCCTCCGTCCAAATCTTAGTTATTTCTCCAGTCTCTTGGAGTAAGTTGTGTTAACTGGTTTGATATTTACATAAAAACCCTTTTTAAAAGAGTTTAATTTAAAAAAAAATACCTATGACTTTAAAAATTCATACAGCTCCAGAGAAATGTTCAAGAGTCTCTATCTTCACGGTCACAGCATGAAGTCAATAAAGACTAAAGTTGATTACGAAGCAGTATAAGCAGATTTTATAGATACATGGAGGAAACTATGAGGAACTTAAAAAAACGAACGGTATAAAATTTATCTGCAGAATGATACCCGAGAACTGGTTGGGGGAAGACTTTTCACTGTAAATTGTTTCGTACCTTTTAAACTGATGCATTAGTAACTATAAAAGGGAGGTGAAAACACAAAGACCCTCCTTCCAAAGCGATTTAAGTGCAGAATCTTAAATGTTTAAAACAGCTTTCCCCATATTTTTTTATGTCTTTCCTTTGCCTCTCCAAACACAAAACACACACACACACACACACACACTCACTCACTCACTCCCTAGGAAGACCGGACTGGGGAGTACGGCAAGGGACTGTTAAACCTTTTCCTTTAAATCTTTTCTGTTGGTTTTTAAGCAAGTAACATGCATTACATCGGTATGTTTTTATGACTTTGAAAGAGAAATAGTTTTCCCTCCTTTACCATCCTGTTCGTCTGCCATCTTGGTGAGAGCCAATGCTCCTAGTTCCTTGTTTATCCCTGCGCAGCAACCCTACATTTAAAAGCAGATATGAGTCTCCAGTTTATCATTTACGCACAGCTCCGCAAGTCACATGCCGGTATTCCTCAGGTTTTTGTTGTTTCCCCTTGTAAATTTTTTTAAACGGAGACATAAGTTGTATAAGTAATGTGCATAAATCCTAAGTGTACAGCACAGTAATTTTCTCATACCTATAGATCTGCGCAGGCAGCGCTCAGATCAGGATACAGACATTTCCCTCACCCCAGAGACTTTCTTTGTATCTTTCCATCTATAGTTCTCCTCCCACAGAGGTAACCACTGTCCTGGCTTCTTTCACTATAAGAGTAGTTTTGTTGGTTTTTGAACCTCATCCGAATAAAATCATTACACAGCAGGTACTTCTATTTGGCATTTTTCAGTCTCTGTAATATTTCTGGAATCCATCCATGTTGTTGCATGTGTAAGTTTTATTGCCATGTGATAGTTCCTTGTAGAAATATACACCATTTCTTTATTCATTCTCCTTTTGATGGACGTTTGAGTTGTGTCTAAAAAAAATTTTAGTTATTATGAGTAGAGTTGTATGAATATTCATGTACAAGTCTTTTTAGGGACCTGTGCACCCATTTTTTCCTTGGTGTGTACCTAGGAGTGGAATTGCTGGGTCAATTGATAGCTACATGTGTAGTTGTCCTAGAAATTACCAGTTTCCCAGGTGCCCTTTGCTGTTCATCCTAGCTGAAACTGACAAAATATTTAAAAGAGTATTTAAGTAGCTCTGTGGTTGGAAGTTGGCCAGGTTGGTGGCTGATATTCAGAGCCTGATAAGAACTTGTTTCTTGTTGTCTTTGTTTTTGTTTTTTGGCCTTTACCCCCATGTGAAATGTACCCAAAGGGACAGAAGAACTTTCCAACAAAAAATGGATTTACCAGTCTTTTGATATCTTTTAATTCCCTGAGGAATTAAAAACAGCTGTCCTTTTTTTTTACACCTTGAGCCTTTACAGGACCACAGGTGAGGCTCCGGAAAATTCAGTATCCGCCAATTTTTTTTTTTTTTTTTTTTTACCAGATCTCCTGTTATCTCCAAAGGCTCCTCCTTGTGCCTCTGAGATATTAAGTGTGCTACCTGGTCTTCTCCAGGAACTTTTATCTAGGTCATCTCTTTAAAGTACCAGCTTCCGGGGTGCCTGGCTGGCTGTGTTGGTGGTGTGACTTTTTTTTTTTAAAGATCTTTTTTAAAGATCTTATTTATTTAGTTGACAGAGAGAAGGCACAAGCAGGGGGAGTGGCAGGCAGAGGAAGGAGAAGCAGGCTTCCTACAGAGGAGGGGGAGCCTGGTGAAGCTCAATCCCAGGACCCCAGGATCATGACCTGAGCCACGGCAGTCACTAAACCAACTGAGCCACCCAGGCACCTTAGAGCATGCAACTCTTGATCTCAAGGTTGTGAGTTCAAACCCCACGTTGGGTGTAGAGATTACTTTAAAATCATTAAAAAAGAAAGGAAGGAAGGGAGGGAAGGAAGGGAAGGGAGGGGAGGGGAAGGAAGGAAGGAATTTACCAGTTTTCCAAAGTGGTACAATACTTCAGAGTACTGTTTTATACTCCCATTCTCACGAGCCCTTCAGCATCTTCAGTTTTCCTCATTTTAGGTGGGTGGGTGTGTGATAGCTCATTGGAGTATAATTTGCATTTCTTTGATGACTAATGATATGGAGCATATTCTCATCTTTTTTTTTTTTTCCCTAAGATTTTATTTATTTATTTGAGAGAGTGAAAGTGAGGGAGATCACGGAGGGGGAGAGGGAGAAGCAGGCTTCCCCCTGAGCAGGAAGCCCGATGCGGGGCTCGATCCCAGGACCGTGGGATCATGACCTGAGCCGAAAGCAGACGCTTAACCAACTGAGCCACCCAGGCGCCCCCATATTCTCGTTATCTTACTGCCCGTTCAAACACCTTCTTTTGGGGGAGGTTCCTGCGCAAATGTTTTGACCAGTTTTGAAAGTCGAGTTGTTTATCTTTAGTACTGATCTCTGGTTCTTTCTATATTGTAGATCTGACTCCTTTGTCAGGCACATATATTCCTGAACAGTTTTTAAATCGAGTTTCTTTCACCCAAGGTATTTCAGGCTGAGTCTGGCATGAAAAGCAAAGGCCAGGGTTTTGGTCCTAGCAGTTCCTCTTACTTGGTATGTGATTTTTTTTTCTAATTTTTATTTTCAACTGAGGTACAGTTGACATAGAATATTACAATGTTATGTTAGTTTTAGGTGCACAACATAGTGATTTGACATTTATCTTTGTTACGAAACGCTCACCGTCGTAAGTGTAGTTCACCATCGGTCCCCACACAAAGTTATTGCAGTATTACTGTGTTCCCTGTGTTGAATTTTTCATCCCAATGACTTATTTATTGTCGAACTGGAAGTTTGTACCTCTTAATCTGCTTCATCTTTGTCACTGATTCCCTCCATCCGCATCCCCTCTGGCAACCCCCAGTTTCTTCTCTGTATTTCTGAGTCTGTTCCTGGTTTTGTTTATTTTGTTTTATTTTTTAGATTCCAGATATCAGTGAGATCACGTAGTGTTTGTCTTTCTGGGTCTGACGTATTTCACATAGTGTAGTATCTTCTCAGTCCATCCATGTTGGCACACATGACAAGATTTTTTTTTTTTATGGCTGAGTAATACTCCATATTCTGTATCTACAACATTTTCTTTATCCATTCACCTATGGGTGGACACTCAGAGTGCTTCCATATCTTGGCTGTTATAAATAAGGCTGCAATAAACATAAGGATGCATATATCTTTTCCAATTAGTGTTTTTGTATTCTTTGGGTAAATACCCAGAAGTGGAATTACCGGATCCAGTGGTATTTCTATTTTTAATTTTTTAAGAAACTCCATACTGTTCCAGTGGTGCACTGATTTACATCCCCACAGACAGTACTTGAAAGTTCTTTTTTCTCTACATTTTCACCAGCAGTTGTTATTTCTTACCTTTTTGTTCTGACTGGCATGAGGTGATATCTCATTGTGGCTTTGATTTGCATTTCCCTGGTGGTTAGTGATATGGAGCATCTTTTCCTGTGTTTGCTGCTTATCTGTATATTTTCTTTGGAGAAACATCTATTCAGGTCCTCTGCCCCCCCCTTTTTTGGATTTATTTAGTTACCTTTACTCGTGTCCTCTCTCTCTCACTACCTCCCTTCCTTCCTTCTTCCCTCTCTCCCTTCTTTACTTCCTTGACCCAGTGGGGGATACAGAAAGAGTGGGAGAGAGAGAGAATCTTAAGTAGGCTCCATACCCAGCACGGAGCCCTACATGGGACTCGATCTTAAAACCCTGAGATCATGACCTAAGCCACCAGGCTCCCCCCGGCCCATTTTTAAATTGGGTTGTTTTGGTTTTTGGCGTTGAGTAGGAGTTCTTTCTATATTTTGGATATCAGCTCATTATCAGATAGGTCATTTGCAAAATGTGCTATGTAATCTTGCACAGGTCACGTCCCCTCTCTGCCCCTCCACTTTCTCATCTGGTAAATGGGCATGTTAATCGTATCTGCTGCCTTGGGATCTAGGATAATTAAAAGGGGATTCTGGAAAACTATCAAGTAGTCCACGCTGTAGTGTTATTTTCTTTCTTTCTTTCTTTTTTAAGATTTTATTTATTAGCTTGACAGACAGAGATCACAAGCAGGCAGAGAGGCAGGCAGAGAGAGAGAGGGAACCAAGCTCCCTGCTGAGCAGAGAGCCCGATGCAGGGCTCAATCCCAGGACCCTGGGATCATGACCTGAGCCAAAGGCAGAGGCTTTAACCCACTGAGCCACCCAGGCGCCCTTGTAGTGTTATTTTCTAATTATTATGAATACACCATAGTGAGTACAGAGTCTTCTTTCCAGCTCAGACCCCGTTCTTCTTTTCCAGGGGTTGCAACCCCAGTGATGCTATCTTCCGCATTCAGGAGTGTTTGCCCACAGAGACTTCCTCCCTTAAGGAAGGAGTGGTTCCTGGGACAGAACGTCACTCTTTAGAGAACTGGAGGGTCTCTAGTTTCAGGAGGAGGTGCAGGGACTTGGCCCTTCGATAGGGAGATAGTGCTCGCTTCGGCAGCACACACAGAAAACGGGAACGATGCAGAGAAGATCAGCGTGGCCCTGTGCTAGGATGACATGCTAATTCGTGAAGGAACTGAGATAAAAGTTGGGCTGAGGACCAAGGGGTCTGGATGGGATCCTCCCATCTGGCACATGAAGAAACTAGCACGTGATAGAAAAACTGCTTCAGGTGACACAAAGTCTTGAAGCCAGGACCCCTTGATACCAGTGGCCAACAGTCTAAGGCCACGACGACGGCTGGGAGGTACCTGGGGCGTTGCTGGATTTTCCTGGGAGATGGGGTGTCAGGTGTCAGCCTCTGGTCTCACCTGGTTCTTGCCTTTCTTCCTCAGTTCATCTCAAAGAAGGACCCAGAGGATGTCAAAGAGGTGAGGCTCCTGGGAGGAAGGGGAACATTCCCCAGGTCCAGATGCAGGAGCAGCAAAGGAACCGCTGGTAACTCCTCGGCCCTGGGAGGAGCTGGCGCTCTGCCCCAAGCCACGCACGCACGCACACAGACAAGCACGCACGCACACAGGCACGCATGCACACAGACAAGCACGCATGCGCACAGGCAGGCACGCGGGCACTCACAGAGACAAGCACGCATGCGTACAGGCACGCACGCACGCACGCACACAGGCACGCATGTGCTGTTCCAGACTGGGAATGGGGAAAGCCTCTTTCCTCCGCCACCATTGCCAGCCCAGGTCAAGCCTTGCATCCCTGGCAGGTGGTGGTCTGGAAGCGGTACAGCGACTTCCGCAAGCTGCACGGGGACCTGGCCTACACCCACCGCAACCTTTTCCGCCGCCTGGAGGAGTTTCCGGCCTTCCCCCGCGCCCAGGTGTTTGGTGAGTGTTGATCTAGGCATTCAGGCCAGAGATGGAGGAAGAGGTGGGCAGAGGGGACCTCTGCTTGGGGGGGAAGGAGCCTGATGGGGGCCCAAAACCCCCAATGCAGAATGCAGAAGCACTTCTTGGTGGGGTGGGGGGGGCCCTTAGAGACAGCCTCATTTCACACCTGGGGAAACTGAGGCTCAGCGCAGCCTAGCCTTCAGTGTGTGTGGAGCCCTTCAGCAGTCCACCTTCCTTAGCCCCATTTCCAGGACAAGGCACCTGAGGCTCAGGGTCCTAAAGGGGCTTGGCCTGTCAGTGGCAGAACCAGAATTCCTCCCCAGGAGCTGGTGTGACCTCTAGACCCACGCTGTCCAGAAGCAGCAGCTGTGAGCCAGAGGTGGTGAGTCTGAGCCGAGGCTTGCCGTATGGGGTGAATGCCCACTGAAATAGACTGTAAACTGTGGCGATCGTTTATGTATTGATCACACATGCAAATGAGACTATTTCGGATATACCGGGTTAAGTGGAATGTATTACTAAAGTTGAGTTAACCTGTTTCTTTTTAACGTGGCTAAGAGAAAATTAGTAATCGCACCTGCCACTCGTGATGTATTTCTGGTGGACAGGAGCGATCTGCCGTTTGGAATCTCTAGACTAGCGGGAGATACTCCTTCACAGCAAGGTGAAGGGCTGCTGCCGGCGGGTGATGCCAGGCTGTGCGCACTGTAGCCGGCTGCTACGTCCGAGGTAGCTAGTTCCACAGCACACCTAGAACAGAGCAGGGAGACTGAGAAAAAGCAGCTTGCTATGTGACCTTAGGCAAGTCACTTCTCCTCTCTGAGTCTTAACGTTCCTCTCCGTGGCATCAGAACCATCTGAAATTATTTTGTTTCTTGCGGGTTGCCCGCCTCCCCTGTCTGGGAAGTGAACCCCTAACAGCGGACACTGTGCTCTTCTCCCATTCACCTGCTGGACCTCGCACTAGTAGGTGCTCGATAAACATCTGGCACACGGAGAATGAGGGAGTTTGGTGCCTGCCCCCTGGGGCAGCCCGGGAAGGTTGCTGGGAGAATGGGGAGGAGAGCCGCTGGCTGCTGGGATCCTCTGTGGCAGCAGAAGGAAAGTGACCACCCCTGTGGATCACTGCTTCTCTCCCCACCCCTCGTCCTGGGGGGCTGCAGGCCGGTTCGAGGCCTCGGTGATTGAAGAGCGGCGGAAGGGGGCCGAGGACTTGCTTCGCTTCACTGTGCATATCCCTGCGCTCAACAACAGCCCGCAGCTCCAGGCCTTCTTCCGGGTATGTGTCGCGGCCTGTCCCTCCTCTGCAGCACCTGGGACAGCTCCCTGTCCACTGGGCTGCACCCCGAGTCCACCCCCCCATCTCCGCTGCCCATCCCTGTCTTTCTCTCCTGCAGGGTGGGGAGGTGACCCGGCCCTCCGACATATCCAGAGACCTCCACATCCTGCCGCCCCCTCTGATCCCCACGCCACCCCCTGAGGAGCCCTGGTTGCCCCAGCCGCTCCCTGCAGAGAGGAGAGGCCTGGAGGAACTGGAGGGGTCAGGTACATCTCTGTCCGGGTGGGATCCAGGCCTGGAGGGCCTGGGGTGTTGGAGAGCACACACTCCCTCCTCGGTGAGCTTAGTAAAAATTCTGGGGTCTGTCCCAGCTCCTCTGCTGCTAACGTGCTGACTAGCTCTGGCCAGGCCATTTTCCTTCTCTAGGCTGTAGTTTCTTCATCTGTAAAAGGGGTACAACCCATATGAAGAATGGGCTTCTCTATGCTCTTGGGCGCCACAAGGAGTTAGTGAGAGGGTAATTGCATTTTGAAAGCTGGGGAATGATAAGGACAGGCATGAACGTCCCCAATCATTGGTTCCACAGCGGATCCCCCACCATCCAGCCCTGCCCAGGAGGCCCTGGATCTCCTCTTTAACTGCGGGAGCACCGAGGAGGCGTCCAGTTCCCCTGCCCGAGGCCCTCTCACAGACGCTGAGCTCGCCCTCTTCGACCCCTTCTCCAGGGAAGGTAACAAGCTGGGACAAGCAGAGGGGGGCTGCGGTAGGGGCGGGGGGGGGGGGGCAGAGCCGCTGACCAACATGCGTAGCACCTGTAAATCCTAGAAAGACCCCCCCCCCCCCCCCGCGGGCAGTGGGCAGCCTCAGTGAGCAGTGGAAGCAGGCGCCCTGCTGCCAAGGCTCATGAGTTGGATGCCTCTGGACAGTGAGCAACCCGGGGAAAGGAAAGGGAGGTTTGTTCAGGGAGAGCTGGGTCTTCTAAGAAAGCTTTGGAATAGTCAGGGGTCACACTGTCTTGGTAGTATTTGAGTTCCTTCCGTTGGAAGCCCAAGGTCGCGGTGCCCTGGCTGGCTCGGGGTCACACCGCAGATCCTGAAGGCAGGACAGGCCTCCTGGTCAAGGGGGTGAGGCTCGGACTCAGAGAGCAGCACGGGATGCCTGCACATGGTGGGGGCACCCCAGACCTGCCATGGAAGGGGAAGCCGCCCCACTTCCCGTGGAGGTCTGGGTCCTGGAGCTGAGAGTCCAGGCTCTGAGACACTGGACCTTTTCATTCTCAAAGTCTCCGAGTCTGTGCTGTTCCTCCAGCTGGGCTGTGGAAGCGGCTCTTCTGCTTTGGGATCATTGTGAAAGGGTTTCCGTTTGGAATCCTGTCATATTCTGAAGCCCATTTTGTTGGCTTTTCTTCTTTGGCCTTTGGTGACCTCCTGGGCAGACCGTCACCTTTGTGATCGGTTTCAGGCATCTGGGTTCGCTCCGCACCCCGGGTCCGATCCGAATGGGGACCTCAGTCTTCCGCCCAGTTATTCAGCTCCATACCACCTCCCCACGCACCTGGGAGGAGTGTCCTTTGACTCTTCTCGTTCTGCTTCCTCCTGTTCCAAGGTCTCCTTCAGCCCCTCCATAGCTGGGATAGGAAAGAAGGGATTAGGGAAAAAGGAGGGAGTGGTGTCACGGGGGCCTGCCTGCCTTGCCCCAGTTGAACCCCCACGGGTGCCCAGTGGCCAGATGCTCTGATTAGAACTGTCAAGACTCCTGCCAGTAGCTCCCATCAGACATTCCCTCGCCCCATAAGAAAACTCCCGAACTCTGGAATGCCTAGGTAGCTCAGTTGGTTAAGCATCAGGGTCCTGGAATCGAGTCCCGCATCGGACTCCTTTCTCAGTGGGGAGCTTGCTTCTCCCTCTTCCTCTGCCTACCGCTCCCCCTGCTTTTGCACTCTCTCTCTCTGACAAATAAATCAATAAAATCTTTTTTTAAAAAAAGAAAACTTGGGGCACCTGGGTGGCTCACCTCTGCCTTCAGCTCAGGTCATGATCTCAGGGTCCTGGGATCAAGCCCTGCATCAGGCTCTGTGCTCGGCAGGGAGCCTGCCTTGCTGCCCCCCCCACCCCCGCCCCCGGCCTGCTGCTTGTGATCTCTCTCTGTCAAATAAATAAATAAAATCCTTAAAAAAAAAAGCGGGGGGGGGGGGAATTTTAACTCCCCAACTCCTGCCCCGCCAAAGCCTGGAAGTACCATTCCCTCAGATGTCGCCTTGCCTCCTTGTCCCACTATTGTGGGCACCTGTAGCCAGTCCCTCACCATCAGAATCATCCAGGCAAGGAGCTGGCACTCGTCTCTCTCTTCAACACATGCATCAGACTCTCGAACTCACGTTAGGGTATCCCCGGAACTTCTCTGCCTTCTGCTCCATGAGCAACACAGGGAGGGCTGTATGTCCAGCTGGGAAGTGAGAGGTCATCTTCCCTTCCTGCAGGAGGCCCCCCAGTCTCCTCCCAGGGTCACTGGGTTGGAGCTAAAAGAAATGCCCGCCCTTCCCCCTCCAGGCCAGTGGTGCGCCCTGGTGCTTCCGTTTCTGGCTCCTTCCTTCCAAAGGCCTTTTCACCAAAGATGGGCCAAATTGCTAGCCTTCCCTTTTTTTTTTTTTAAGAAAATTTATTTTTTTTTAAGATTTTATTTGACAGACAGAGATCACAAGTAGGCAGAGAGGCAGGCAGAGAGAGAGGAGGAAGCAGGCTCCCCGCTGAGCAGAGAGCCCGATGTGGGGCTCGATGCCAGGACCCTTAGATCATGACCTGAGCTGAAGGCAGAGGCTTTAACCCACTGAGCCACCCAGACGTCCCTAGCCTTCTCTTGTATAAACTGCAAAGGGGATGTTTGGCCTCCTTTTTGCCAGTACTGGGGTCTATAACGAACCCTCTCTGGACTGTGAGGATACCCACCATCCACTGTCTTCCTATTTGGTTCCTCAGCTGAAGTTGTAAGACGTGAGATTCTCTGCATCTGTTATTCTGACATTCCAGGGTTTGGAGCATTTCTGCCCTGGTCTGGCATCCTTTAAACTTTAAACTTTGCAGTGGGAACTCTTGGATTTGTAGATCAACTGTAGTCAGGAGGGAAGTAGGCCCAGTAACCCAGGCCCCGCAAACTAATGTTAATACAGACCTAAAGAAAGAATTAGGAAGGTAACATTGTCTTTACAAAAGCATAGGAACTCCACCAATTAAATCGACCGTGGCCAGTCTGTTATATATGAATGGCTTTTGACTTCCTTGGGCAATGCTTTCCTCCCCCTGCGGCAGGTAGGTACCCTGATGGGCAGGAGAGGTCTGGGGAGGGGCTGCAGGCCCTGGGAAATGGAGGGCAGCCTGGCCTGAGTCCTCCATATCTGATTGTAGAAGGTGCGGGCCCCAGTCCAACTCACATGGGTGAGCAGGCAGCGATGGAGGCAGGGTCTGAAAGGCTGGACCAGGAACCCTGGGAGCCTGGAGGGCAGGAGGAGGACGAGGAAGGCCGGCCGGCCCCCGCCTATCTGAGCCAAGCCACAGAGCTCATCACCCAGGCTCTGCGGGACGAGAAGGCAGGTGCCTACGCTGCAGCTCTGCAGGGCTACCGGGACGGCGTGCACATCCTGCTGCAGGGCGTTCCCGGTGAGTACGACTGGAAGGCGGAAGGTCAGGCCTGGAGTCTCAGGTGGTGGAGTGAAGGGAACGGAAAGTGAGAGACAAACCAGTCAAGGATCAGAATTGCTCACCGCTGACCAACTGTGTAACCTCGGGCAATTTCTTTACCTCTTGTGGGCTCAGTTTTCTTACTTGTAAAATGGGGTAATAGACGGGGTTCCCAGGGAGGTGGGAAGAGACACCTGTTGATGCTCTGTGAGCTGTGTAGGGGCTTGGCCAAGGGTTTTGAACCCAGGGATCTCAGCTGAGCCATTCTCTCTCCACAGGTGACCCATCAGCTGCCCGCCGGGAGGGTGTGAAGAAGAAGGCAGCTGAGTACTTGAAGAGAGCGGAAGAAATCTTGCACACGCACCTGTCCCAGCTCCCCTCCTGAGGAGGAGTGAACCCCAGCCCAGGCCTCCAGCTCCAGCACTGCCAGCCGCTCCCTTTCACGCTCCCTGGGGCCTGGCCCAGGGTCCTGGGCTTGTAACTCGAGGGGTCGTTTCTGTATGTAACTGGACCAAGAATGAGACAAATACGAATTCAGAGCTCCTTGACTGCACTGCCACTTTGGAATCAGGACAAAACACTTCTGATCCCGCCTGTGTATCTTGTGGGGGCCGCAGCCCTGGTCCTGAGCTAGCCGTTGACCCATCTAGAACAGGGGTCTGCTGACCATGGCCTGCAGCTACATCCTGCCCAAGGCCTTTTTTTTTTTTTTTTTTTTTGTAAGGCCCATGAGCTAGAATGGTTTTTACATTTTTTAATAGTTGAAAAAGATCAAAAGAATAGTATTCTGTGACAGATGAAAATTACATGAAATTTAAGTATTGAAAATAAAAATCTGTTGGAACACAGATTCAGTCACTTGATACTGTCTGTGGCTGCTTTCCCGCGGCACCAGCGGAGGTGAATCGTTGCCGAGTTGCCCAGTTGCGATCTGCAAGTCCCGAAGTATTTACTGCCTGGGCCTTTGCAGAAAAAATCTGCTGACCCCTGATCTAGAAAGTGGGGAGAATAGTCTCCGGGGAAACAAGAGTAGAAAAGGACAGTAAGGCCCATTGAGCCAGGTTACTGGGTGAAAGAAATGATGAAGAAGAACCGAAATTGGGGTTACCCGTTTTGGGAGGTGCCCAAAAGCTAAGTGCCAGGGGTCAGGGTTTGACGAGCTGAAACCCGGAGGGCGTGGCTCCACGCCTCTCCCGCCTCTCCGGCAAAGCGATTGGTTGCGGAAGGGACTACAGGCTGGTGCGTCATGGGAGTGGGCTGGGCTGGGCGCGGTGCATCCTGGGCGTTTTGGCGGTGCCTGAGTCGGAAGTGGCGGCGCTGAACTACAACGCAGTGTGTCTCGGGAGGCCTACTCCAGGCCTAGTGGGAGGGGACAAGACTCGGTGAGAGGACGGCGGGAGCCCGGTAGGGCGGGTAGGCGGGGCCCAGCTGGGATCCGCCCGCCCCGGCGCACGAGCTCCGGCCGCCCTCCGCCTGCCTTCGCGTGGAATGGGGCGAGCGGCCGCCGTCGTCTCGGGGATGTTGAGACCCTATCCTTTCCCCTCAGCGCCACCATGGCCGGCTGCGAGCTGCCCATGGGCACTTGCCCAGACATGTGTCCGGCCGCCGAGCGCGCCGAGCGCGAAAAGGAGCGCCGCCTCCACCGCTTCGAGGTGGCGCCGGGGTGCGGTAGCGACCCGCCCCGCGCGGACCCGCAACGCGCCGTGAAGGAGTACAAGCGGCCGGCCGCCGGCAAGGCGCGGCCCCCGCCGAGCCAGCTGCGTCCGCCGTCCGTGCTGCTGGCCACCGTGCGCTACCTGGCCGGCGAGGTGGCCGAGCGCGCCGACGCATCCTGCGCGGAGGTGGCCAGCTTCGTGGCGGACCGGCTGCGCGCCGTGCGGCTGGACCTGGCCCTGCAGGGCGCGGGCGACGCCGAGGCGGCGGCGGTGCTGGAGGCGGCGCTGGCCGTGCTGCTGGCGGTGGCGGCGCGGCTGGGGCCGGACGGGGCGCGCGGGCGGGCTGACCCGGTGCTGCTGCAGGCCCAGGTGCAGGAGGGCTTCGGATCCCTGCGGCGCTGCTACGCGCACGGCGCCGGGCCGCATCCCCGCCAGGCCGCCTTCCAGGGTCTCTTTCTGCTCTATAATCTGGGTGAGTTGGGATCTCCGCGGCGGTACGGGGTAGGGGCGGTGCCTCCGTGGGGACAGTGGAGGCCGGGGAAGGAAAGAGAAGCTTTGCAATCTCGCCATTAGCTCCCTCCCCATCCCTGCCTTCTAAATGTGTGTCGAGTGAATGATCCCCCGAACCCCCATGTGGGCCTTCTGGCCTGTCCCTTCCCCGATTTGGGTCTCAGTTTTGGGGGTAATAAAAATGGAGAGGACGGGGTTGGAAAGGAAAAATTGGCCTAGTGATTTTCAAACTTTTTTTTAACTCCCTGTTTAGTACTGCACAACGGCCAAGAATATGTCTGACACATAAGTTTCAAGATATTAGCTCCTTCTATGAATGGACGGTGCATTCTAATAATTCTGTCGTATTTAATTGTAATAAAATGCTCTTGGTTTCAAAACCCACTAATGGGTCAGAAGCCTCAGTTCACAAAAGTGGCCCCAGGTTCCAGTGTCCATGATTCTCCTGGAAGGGAAACAGAGGCAGAATGTCCTCGAAGGCCTTAACTGGGTGGACACCTGAGTCAGCTTTTGGGGGCAAGTGGAGAAAGGGCTGTGGATTTGAAGTCAGAAAACTTGTATTTTGTTGTGTCAAATTCTACTACATTGGAACTCTGAGACAGCCCTCGGGCAAGTCGTGAACTTATCTGGGCCTGTCTCCCTCATCCAAAAACAATGCCTCCCTTCGGTATAAGGATCCAGACTGTTTGGAGGGGGCTGATGGAAAAAAGCCTGCGGAAAGGGAGCTTGGCCCGGGGGGGCGTGGCCAAAGCGGAAGGTAGGCGGGCCAAGGTCGGAGGTGCGCTTGGCGGTAGGCGGAAGGTGGGCGGGGCTGAGGACCGAGCCTTTGGGAGGAGAGATCCCAGAGGCCTAACGGGACAGGATGGAAGGTGGCCGGGTATGGGAAAGACAAGTTCTCCTCACCCTGGCTTCCGCCCTCACAGGCTCGGTGGAGGCCCTGCATGAGGTCCTGCAGCTGCCTGACGCCCTGCGTTCCTGCCCGGCCCTGCGCCGGGCCCTGGCTGTGGACTCGGCCTTTCGCGAAGGCAACACTGCCCGCCTGTTCCGCCTGCTCCGCGTCCTGCCCTACCTGCAGAGCTGCGCGGTCCGGTGCCACGTAGGCCGTGCTCGCCGGGGAGCCCTGGCCCGCCTCGCTCGTGCCTTGAGCACCCCCAAAGGCCAGACCTTACCTCTGGGCTTCATGGTCCACCTCCTGGCCCTGGATGGGCCCGAAGAGGCGCGGGACCTGTGCCAGGCCCACGGACTGCCCTTGGATGGACAGGAAAGGGTTGTGTTTCTCCGAGGTCGCTACACTGAGGAAGGACTGCCACCTGCTGGCACCTGCCAAGTGTTGGTGGGGAGCAAACTTGCAGGGCGCACCCTGGAGGAGGTGGTCATGGCTGAGGAGGAAGAGGAGGGTGTGGACAGACCCAAGTCCCCAGCATGAGGAGGGGCCGGGCACTCTCCCAGGGGCCAGGACCGGCTCTGAGCACTCAGGTTTCTTTTTTCATAATTCCTACACAATAGAAGTGTTTTATTTGTTTTATAGGACAATAACTGCTTGGTTGATTTGGGGGAGGGCAGGGAGGAGTTGAGACAGGGTAGGGGTATACCCTGAGGAAAGCATCTCATTCCCCTCCGGTGTCCCCAACTGGTAGGACCCTAAGCCGTTGTCTCAGAAGCTTGATAGGGTCCGGTGATTGGGCCTCAGGTTGGTATCAGGGAAGACTGGGACACACCCAAGGAAAACTGGAGTGGGAGAAGGTCAGGTTGAAGGCCCTGGGGAGCTGGGGTCAGAGGTCAGCCACAGGCCGTAGGGTGGCCGCTGCACCCTCCAGGGCCACCACCAAGATGCTGAGCTGCCTCTGCACTTCAGCCCAGGCTGCCGATCCAAGGCTGGTGTTCATGGCCCTGGCGCAGGCATTGGCCAGGCCAGGGAATGTGGCTACAGAGCCGGTGCGGGGTGCCCAGAGCACGTGGCTGGTGGGAGACAAGGGGGGAGCAAAGTCACTCAGGGACCAGGAAAGAGAGCGGCTTCAGCCTGGAACGGGCTCATCGGTACATAGCAAGGCACAGGGGCACCTCCCCACTGCCTCTGAAAGCTGGGACCCTGAAAGCAGTGGTGGTGAGAGACCGCTTAGAGTCCCAAGGTGACCTTGACGGATTTGCTGCCATCCTTTGAGCCCCAGCTGTTTCAAGGGGCTGGGCTGTGCTCTAAAGGCCAGGAAATTTCTTAGCTCCTCCTCCCTCCAGTGGCTGCCCCTGCCCAGCCTCCTCGCATTGCACCTCCCAAGAGCTTTGGAACAGGCTCACCTGTAGTAGTGTTCCTCTGGGAAGGCTCGCGGGTTTAGGAAGCTCCGCTCCAAGAGCATCAGCTGGTCGTTGAGCATCCGGACCTGCAGGGGGCTGGAAGCGGCAGGACCTTTGTCACCCCGAAACCAGCAGCCCAGTGGCCAGCCTGCCTCCTGCCCCAGAAGCCGCCCTCCCAGACACCTGCTTGCTGCCCTCGCTCACTCAGGGGAGCCTTTCTGCAGCGCGGATCGGTGCTGCTCCAAGGCCGCGGCTGCGCCCTCAAATTTCTCCACTGCAGTCACCAGACGCCCTGTGGGGAACAGCCAGCATCTTAGCCCTGGAGGGCAGGGCTCCCCACACCTCCGTGTCAAGGGGGCTCCATACCCAGGCTGATGCTGTGCTGCTCCAACAGGCCCCCCAGGTTCTGCTGGGCAGCCTGCAGAAAACTTCGGAGGGTCTCTCCATAGTCACTGACGTTCAGAGGAAGGAAGAGGCTGTCGCTGAGCCTAAGAAGCACGCTCCCTGCTGTCCGGGCCACAGCCTGGTGGCTGCTGAAGCCTGCGGGGAGGGTGACCAGGCCAGGGCTCAGTCTACGGCCCCTCCTCCCCCAACCTCGGGATTCCCCTTGCCCGTCCCCTCCTCACCAGGGTCCACAAATTTGTCCACGTAACCAAAGGTGTCGAAGGCTGTGTGGTAAGTAGGGTAGATCCTGGCTGAGGTCTTGCTCTAAGGGAACAATGCCATGGTGACAGGTTTGGGATGAGAAGGGGGCGGGGGATGTACCAACAGTGAGCTACAACAGAAGGACATTACCTCAAATCATCCCTACAGCCACGAAGTAGGTTCTAGAATTCCACTTAAAGAGGAGGAAACTGAGGGCTCAGAGATTACATTACCTGCCTGACCTCACAGCTAGTAGTGGCCAAGTTGGGTCAGCTGCCAGTTTCCAATTGCATACGATGGAGAAGGCTTGGGAGTCAAATGAGAGGATTCAAATCCCAACTCTACCACCCAGGAGCGGTAGGGCCATGAGGGGAAGAAGGGGCTTTTGGAGCATCAGGCAGGAAGACCAAGCTGGGCACTCCATGTCCCTTACCTCCTTTCATCCTGCACACCATTGCTGCCAATTCATCCCTGTTTCATACTCTTACTTAATCTATTCTGGGGTAAACATGTTCTCATTTTTTAAGATCTCAAATCAGGATGCCTCTTTAGTTTTAAGATTTTATTACATATATTTTTAAAGATTTTCTTTATTTATTTGACAGAGAAAGACAGTGAGAGAGAGAACACAAGCAGGGGAAGTGGAAGAGGGAAGGAGCAGACTTCCCGCTGAGCAGGGGGCCTGATGTGGAACTCGATCCCAGGATCCCGGGATCATGACCTGAAGGTTAATGACTGAGCCACCCAGGCGCCCTAAGATTTTATTTGTTTAAGTAATCTCTACTTCCAACGTGGGGCTTGAACTCATGACCCCAAGATCAAGAGTTGCATGCTCCTTGAAAAGCTGAAAAGCCAGGATGCTTTTCAAGTCAATGTCATCCTACATCTAACTGGCAGTGTGCCCCCGCACGCCACCCTCCCTCCTCCGCCAATAGTGCATATCAGTGTCGCATCTTAAAATCGGCAGTAGCTTAAATTGGTTAAAATAACATAGGCGAGCATAGACAGATGCTCAGAGAGGCTAAGTTTCTTAAGCTACTGAGTGAGTGAGCCAGACTCAGGCTGCACTAGAGAGGCTCTAAGAGAGGAAGGGGCTGGGGGAGCAACATACCGAGCTGGGGGACAGAGGGGTACGCACTCACCCGGTCATAGGTGTAGGCGATGTCCATGGAGGAGATGCCCAGAAAGTGAATGAACGGCGCATAGTCGCTGCCAGCGCCCAGAGAGCCCAGGCTGCGAAAAGAAAGACGGTGGGGCTGGAGGGCACTGGACCAGCCCGCCCTCCCCGGGGCCCCTGTCCTGGCCCTGGGCTCACCTGGGGACCACGCCGTAGGCTAGGCTGCTACGGTTGGAATACCGGATCCAGTTGTCGTAGATGCTGAGGCCAACCGGGCTTGGTGCGGGGATCTGACCCGGAGGGGAATCTAGTCTGGGGCCGGCCCCTCCCCAGGCCCAACAGGTGGCCCTCCGCCGGGCCCACCCGAGTAGCCATCCTAAGCACAGGCCTGAGGGTCCTCCAAGGCCTGCTCCCAGCCTCAGTCCCGCCTCCAGGCCCCTCGGATCAGGACCGGCTCCAGCCCCGCTCGCCCCGCCCTCGCCATCCTCCCTGCCCCGCCCCTTTCACCTGTTTGGTGGCGGCGAAGATGACGCTCTGGACCGGGGGCGTCCCCTGCGCCCTCAAAGTGGCATTGGCTGTGGGCAGACCGCAGAAAGACTATTCGGGCCGCCGCCCCTTCGTTCTCCCTGTCCCAGTCAGCCCAGCCGCCGCCCCCCATACCAAACACCGAGATGTCCACGTTGATGTAGGCCACGGTGCGCTCCTGCAGCTTGCTGAAGAATTCCTGCGGGTCGGGGGGCCGACGTGAGCCCGGCCAGCCTCCGCCTCGGGAATCCGTCCACCGCCTGCCTCGCCGGGCTCACTCACCTCGGTGAATTCTGTGGAGCCGATGAGCCCAAACTCCTCTGCCCCCCAGCTCGCGAACACTATGGATCTGCGGGGACGCCAGGTCCCTGCGGAGGGGGATAAAGGGCTGGAGGACAGGGTCGCCGGATCTTCGGGGTGGCTTGGGGGGAACGCTGAGGACGTGGAGAGTTTCCGTCCCCCTTCTCCCAGCCTCCCGCGAGTGCTGGGACCCCATCCCAACGCTGCCCTCTGTGCCAATCCCAGGTGGTCCCTTCTACCAGAATGCCCTGCCTCCCCCTTCCTTAGAGGGGAGTAGGGACCTCTGGACCCTCCATGCCCAACTGTCTCCTTCCGGCATCCCATGCCAAACTCTCCTGCAACCTTCACTCGGTGATAATACAGTGAGGTTCTCCTTAGGGCCTTAAGGGACAGAGCCTTACTGTCTCCATTTCAGAGATGAAGCTGAAGTTAAATGGCTTGCCCAGGGTTACACAGCTGGTAGGCATGAAGCCAGGGTTCAAGTCCAGAGTCTGGCTCCAGAGTCCAGGGGCTTAAGGAATTGGCCACCCCGCCTCCCACAGCCCCCGGCAGCCTACAGCACCACATGTCCCTGTTTGTGCTCCCATCTTGAATTCCATCTCCGTGTCCTTTGATCCTTTCTCAGCTTTCTGTTTTAATTTTATCTTTTTAAGTAGACTCCATGCTCAGCATGGAACCCAATGCAGAGCCCAACTTGGGGCTTGAACTCATGACCCTGAGATCTAGACCCGAGCTGAGATCAAGGGTTGGATGCTTCACCAACCGAGCCACCCAGGCACCCCTCTCAGCTTTTTGTTTTAAATCCAAATCATTAAAGTATAAGAGGATTATGTGCTTGCCATGACTAATTCTCACACGCTTTCCTGCCCAAAATGCATAGCCTGACTCTAATCAGATGAATCCAAATTAAGGGACCCTCAACAAAGTAACATGAGGATCATAAAAGAATTAAGGAACTCTCACAGATGACACGCTTCACTCCCACACATGCAATGTGTGACCCTGCGTGGACACCTTGGGTCAGAAATTTCTTTTGCTCTTTAAAGGTCATCATAAGAACAGGTAGCAACATCGTTCTTTTGCTGATTCTGATCATTACATTGTGGCCATGAAAGAAAACGTCCTTATTTTTAGGAAATACACCGTGATATGTTTGTGGGTAAAGGTGCGGCGTTTCTGCAACTTTCAAACACTCCAGAAAACAACAGAGAGAGAAAGAGCTAACGTGGTAAAATCTTAGTATAAGGAGTATCTGGGTGAATGGTGTCCAAGGCTCCTTTGCACTGTTTTGGCAAGTCTCATGTAAGTCTGAAATTATTTCAAAATAAAATGCTTGTGGGGCGCCTGGGTGACTCAGTTGGTTAAGTGACTGCCTTTGGCTCAGGTCATGATCCCAGGGCCCTGGGATGGAGACCTTACATCTGGCTCCTTGCTCAGCAGGGAGCCTGCTTTTCCCCCTCCCTCTCCCTACTACTCTGCCTGTTTGTGCTCTCTCTCTCTGTGTGTCAAATAAATAATATATATATATATATATATATATATATATATATATATATATATATTTAAAATTAAATACTTGGGGCGCCTGGGTGGCTCAGTGGGTTAAAGCCTCTGCCTTCGGCTCGGGTCATGATCCCAGGGTCCTGGGATCGAGCCCCGCTTCAGGCTCTCTGCTCGGCGGGGAGCCTGCTTCCCTTCCTCTCTCTCCGCCTGCCTCTCTGCCTACTTGTGATCTTTGTCTGTCAAATAAATAAATAAAATCTTAAAAAAAAAAGATTAAAAAAATTAAACAATTGAACAGAGACAGAAATTCCTACACTACCAAAGGGGGTAAAGCCACACTCCCAGTCTCTCTCCACAAGCCCCTCCCTCCGCTATCAGTTGATCTCAACCACACCTGCGGTTTTACCAGTCCTGGATGCCAGGAACTCCTCACTGCATGTCTGGAGTCTCTTTTCTGAGCCTGGAGATCGGCACCTTCAACTGCCTGCTTGCCCTCCCCCCCAGGAATGTCTCTTAGGCACCTCAAAATCAATGTGAAGGGGGACACATGTATAAAGATGTAATTTATGACATCAGTACCGTAAAGGGGAAGGACAGAACTCCATAGGAGTAGAGTTTTGTATGAGATTAAGTTAGTATCAATTCAAATTATATAGTTAGAACTTTAGAATGGTGGTGAAAGTTCTAGAGTTGGATAGTGGTGATGGGCGTACAACACGGAATATACTTAATGCCACTGATCTGTACACTTAAACATGGTTAAGGGCATGTGGGGGCTCGGTCACTTGGGCATCTGCCTTCAGCTCAGGTCATGATCTCAGGGTCCTGGGACGGTGTCCGGCATGGGGCTCCCTGCTCAGCGTGGAGCCTGCTTCTCCCTCTCCCTCTGCCTCTGCCTCTGCTCCTCCCGGTACACCCCACCCACTTGTGCTCTCTCTCTCTCAAATAAATAAATATATTTTTTTAAAGCTTAAAAAAAAAAAAAATCCTGTGCCATCTTCCCGCCAACCTCGGACTGAATTCCAAGCTCCCCAGCTGGGCGGCCCCCTGGTCCAGGCCCACCTTTTCACTTGCTATGCCCTCCACCTGGATCCCCACCCCACCCCAAACTGCCAGCTCTACAGGGAGGCCTTCCTGAGCTCAGGCTTGTGCCCGGACAGCCCCTTAGATCGTCCTCATGGCGACGCCTTCGCATGCAGCAACTCGGGTGTTCACTGTGGGGTCTGCTGTGCCTAGAACTGGCTTGGCGTAGGGCAGGCACACGGGACACATTTGTTAACGACTGTCTGTTATCCGTGCCTCAACTGTGCTGAAGCTCCCTGAACGCAGAGGCTGGAGACCACCTTGCTCCCTGCGGCACCTGGCCTCGCTCCCCTGGAGGGGCACGGGAGACTCTCGGAAGCCTCTGCACCAGTCCCCCACATCCCAACGGGGCGACTTGAGCTAGGCCAGGGCTGGTGTCCATGCAGATCGGCCCCCAGGGGCCTCGGGCTTGGCACAAGTGAGCGCTGGAGCAGGAGACAGAGGAGGTGGGACAGGACGCCTGCGAACTTAGGGAGGCGCGGGCTGGAGGTGACCACCTGCTGGGACAGTCCCTAGACCAGGGACCGGGGCAGCCTCACCCTTCTTCAGCAGGGTCCCCAGGACTCGGGAGAGCTCCAGGAGGACGGCAGTACCACTGCTGGGGTCCACGGCCCCGTGTACCCAGCTGTCGCGGTGGTTTCCGTACAGCACGTAGCGGTCTGGCGAGAGGAGTGGACACTCAGACACCCCGGGGAGTGTGGGCGGGGCCAGCCAGGCCGGGCGCAGGGGGCGTGGCTAGAGATGCCCGGGGCGGGGCCCGGCCCGAGGGGCTCACCTGGCTCCACAGCGCCGCGGATGATCCCCAGGACGTTGGAGGAGTTCCGCAGCTCCCGGCGGTTGTGGACACTCACGTTCACCTGGCTTGGGGAGCCCAGGGGGCGACCAGAGGCTTGGCCTTGCCCACTCCCGCTCCCAACCCAACGCAGGGGAAACTGAGACCCAGAGCGAGAAAGGGACGCCACCAAGTCTCTGGCCCGCAGGTAACTAGAGAGGCAGCAAGGCCCTCCCGCACCATCCTTCCCTGCCCCCTCCCACCAACCCCAGGAAATCCAAAGACCAAGATCTAAAGACAAAATCTTTCTTATGCCGGAAGCAAAAATCAAAACTTTTTGTTTGCTTTTTCCTCTGCCGCCTCCCACTCCCAAACAGCTCCTCCTCCTTGCTCCCACCCTGACCCCAGGCTGGAAGCCCTCCCTCCTCTTAAGTTACAGGTGGTTTTTTTTTTTCTTCTTTTTTTAAGATTTCATTTATTTGTCAGAGACGGAGAGAGCTGAGCCCAGGCAGAGGGAGAAGCAGGCTCCCCACTGAGCAAAGAGCCAGGCATCCCTTAAGTTACAGTTTTAAACTAAAACTTACAGTGTCAGCTGGTGACCCAGACCCTGTCTCCACCCGTCCTCCACCCCACCCTCTGAGGACCCTGGGACTCAGTAGAGGCTGGGGGCCCGGCTCACCCCCGCTCTGCTCTTGGCCAGCCTGGAGGAAGGAATGGGGGCGGAGGGAAAGAAGGTGCACAGCCCTAGGGGTTCTCATCTCCTTGTGCACTGGGCCCCGAGCCCTAGTCCCAACCCTGGCCTGCTTCCTGGACGCCCTCCGGATCCCTGGAAAGGACCAAGTCCTCCATCACTCTGGGAGTGTGGAAAAAAGGTGAGACTCCCCAGAACCCCCTGTGGGGGGCCCAACTTAGGCCAAGGACTGGGGGCACTGGATGCTCATGATACCCCAGGCCAGGCCCCTTTGCTCAGAAGACTGCATGGACTACTTTCCAAGAACCCCTTCCCCCCACACACCCCTGCACAAGCCGCCCTTCCCCTATGAACTCTCCACTGGTGTTGTTTAATCAGCACTTAATATTAAATGTCCTCTATTCACCAGGGGAAAAAAGGAGGAAGCAAGCCCCACTCTTCTGATTCCAGTTCTTTCCATGGACTCATTCAGTTAAGTACTTATTGGATATTTAGCAGGCACTGGGCAGTGACTGAGACAAACACAGCCCCGCCCTTGAGGGACGTCCCTCCCCCAAGAGCGAGACAGAGTCTGAGGAACTGAGCGACTGCAGGGGAGAATTGGCTGAAGGAAAATGGGGAGGATACTAAGAGGTCCACCCCTGAGAGGTTACCTGGTGGCAGGTGGGAAAGTTAGTGCTGGCCAGGAATGGCAGGAGTATGGGGAAGGGTGTTCCAGGCAGAGGGAACAGCGAGTGTGGAAGTCTTGGTTTGGGAATGAGCTTGGCATGTTCAAGAGAGGGGGTGGCCGAAGTGTGGAGGTCAGAGGTGAAGTGGGCGTGAAACTCCACGGGGCCTTGTGGGCCACGCAGCTGTTTCACTGGCTTTCCCCAAGACAGGACAGGTGGGTGTTCTGGAGTCAGGGGAAGGTTGGGAGAGAGAAGAAAGGGAAAGGCTAGGCCTTGAGGTGGACAGGGAAGCATAACCAGGGAAGAGGAGGCAGAGGAGAGGAGCCATGAGGAGGAGGGGCCCCAGCTCACCTGTCTGCTGGGAAGTCACCATCAGACCGGAAGCCAGGCCCCAACCTGTAGTCACAACCCAGTGCTCCCTGCCAGGCAGCCGGGGCCATGGATCCCTGGAGGTTACTGGGGAGGAGGTGAATGGTGTGGGCATTGAAGGTTGGGGCCACTGGAGGGTGGGTAGGGGTCCCCGGGGGTGGGGGGCGGACACCAGAGCTCACCAGAGAAGGATTTTGGCATCATCAAAGCCAATGGGTTGAGCGGGAATTGGAGGAAATCCAGGGGCAGCATCAGGGTCCAGGCGAAAGGAAGAGGGATTGGCTGGAAGGTAGGGAGTCAGGGGATCCCCAAAATACTCATAATAGGAGCCTCGCTCCACCCCGGACGGAGGCAGGCCCCAGGAGTTTGGGAAGGTCTCGTTGGCGGAGCTCTGCCCGTCGTTGATGTCTGCGGGGTCCGTGTATACCAACACCCCAGCGACTCCGTACTTGGCAGCGTTCACAGCCTGAGGGAGGTGAATGAGACTGTGTTTAGGGCAAGGGGGAGGTGGGCCCAGATCCTGTTTCCCGCTTCCTTCCTTGATATGGAAGATCTGTCTTCCCACGGGCAAGAGGATGTTGGTACCAGTCCTTGACTGCAGTGCGGCTGGAGGCAGCAACGGACCGTGGGGCATAGGTGGGCAGATGCTGATCAGCACGGAGGGCACAGAAACGGAGCATCGAGCCACAGCTGCCAGGCGGCTGTCTAGGGGAACAGGGTATGTGCGTGCGGCCATGGGCACAATGGCCCTGTTCATAGGATCCAACAGCGGGGATCGCCCCAAGTGCCCACTGGGAGGAGTGGATGAGCCAGTGGGCCCCCACGTGCAAGAGAATATCATTCAGCCTTCGGAAGCAATGATGCTCGGGCTGCGCATCCACGTGCCTTGAAAACATGACGATCGGTAAGAAGCCAGACACAAAAAGACAGATAGTGGGGCGCCTGGGTGGCTCAGTGGATTGAGCCGCTGCCTTCGGCTCAGGTCATGATCTCAAGGTCCTGGGATCGAGCCCCGCATCGGGCTCTCTGCTCCGCGGGGAGCCTGCTTCCTCCTCTCTCTCTGCCTCTCTCTCTGCCTGCGTCTCTACCTACTTGTGATCTCTCTCTGTCAAATAAATAAATAAAATCTTAAAAAAAAAAAAAAGACAGATAGTGTGCGATTCCTCTGATGTGAGGTTTCTAGAACAGGCGAATTCATACGTTTCTAGAACATGGATGAGAGGTTCCTGGGAGCTGGGAAGGGGGGAGCGTGAGTGTTTAAAGGGCACAGAGTTTCATTGGGAATGATGGAGAGTCCTGGAAATGGATGGTGGTGACGGTTGTCCAACACCGTGAAGGTGCTTAAGGGCCAGCATTAAACACTGGAGATTTGGGGCGCCTGGGTGGCTCAGTGGGTTAAAGCCTCTGCCTTCAGCTCAGGTCATGATCCCAGGGTCCTGGGATTGAGCCCCACATCGGGCTTTCTGCTCAACAGGAGGCTGCTTTCCTCTCTCTCTCTGCCTGCCCCTCTGCCTACTTGTGATCTCTGTCTGTCAAATAAATAAATCTTAAAAACAACAACAACAACAACAACAAAAAAAAACACTGGAGATTTATTTTATAATTCAATTCGATTTAATTTTATACTGGCGTGTTTTAGCAGCATGAAAACAAAACAGGACCTCAGAAAAAGAAAAAGAACAAGGACGCAATTAATGCACCCATCGAGAATGATCTGCAGGATGTATTAAGGTAAACAAACAAACAAAAGTGCTGTTTGAAACAGTGGGTGTAGTACGCGGCTTTTACAGAAGGGGGAGATAAAAAGTCATATGCACCTCTTCCAAAGAAACTGGGGGTAGATCCCCCCAAAACTAAAACAGACAAATCAGTGGGTTACCTCTTTGGAGGATGGCGTTACAGGAGACCTTTTCCACTCGACTTTTTTTTTTTTTTAAAGATTTTATTTACTTATTTGTCAGAGAGAGAGAGAGAGCGAGAGAGAGCACAGGCAGACAGAGAGGCAGGCAGAGACAGAGAGAGAAGCAGGCTCCCCGCCGAGCACGGAGCCCGATGCGGGACTCGATCCCAGGACGCTGGGATCATGACCTGAGCGGAAGGCAGCCGCCCAACCAAATGAGCCACCCGGGCGTCCCTCGACTTTTTTTTTTTTTAAAGGGAAATTCTATGATCTGTGTAATCAGACCATGCCTCTTCCCTCTTTTCTTTTCTTTTTCTTTTTTTTTTTTTTTTGCAGCTTTTATTATGGGCACCTCTTTCAACTACAGATAACGTAAAATTTACTGCTCTCTCTACTTTATAGCACAAAGTTCAGCGGGATGAAGGACAGACTACATTACTACACGGTCATTGCCACCTCCCACTGAGTTCCTCATCTTGCCAACCTGAAACTCCGGAGTCACCAAACACTAATCCCTAGTCCTTTCCCTCACTCTATACTTTTTTTAATTAAAAAAAAAAAACACTAATTTTTTAAAACCACAGATATGACATACTTAGTCAAAATTTTTAGTTGAAACGATTCAAATATTCAGAACTCCTTTGCAGGAGAACTTGGACTCCAGAATAACAAAGGTGAACACTTTGCCTGATCCACTGATTTCCCAAGGCTCAGAGGGGTAAGAGGAGGCCTCCAGGGTCACATAGCACAACCCGAGTGCCCACAGTAGAAATGGAGCCCGCTGCTTCTGTCCCCACCCAGGGCTCGGTGCACCACCCAATACCACTCCATCCTGTCAGGGGCTGGCTCCCAGCCCACCCAGTTCCCTGCCCTGGCGGCGGCTGCTCACCTTGGCTCCCCGTCCTGCACCCCCGTAGCGGGTCAGCGCAATGGTGCCTTCCAGTTTGATGCCCTGAGTCTGTAGAGTCATAAAGTCTTCTTCCGTTCCGCGGTTGGCGTAGACGAGGAGGCCCTGGTGGCAAGAGGAGGTGATTCTCAGAGCCCGGCCCAGGAAAGAGGGGATGAGGACGGGAGAGCGCGGCTGCTGCGTGGCAGGGTGACCACGCTGGATTCGATTTTCCTGCCTCAGCCAGAGCTTGTAAACCACCAGGAGCAGAGTCCCCCCTGGTCTGGTCTTGAGTAAGGGCCGCTAGGGTTTGCAGAATGACTCGGTGATGGATAAAAGGAGCAGCAATGGAGAATGCGGGGAGGGCCCCGGGTCAGGAAGGGAGAAGCTGGGGTAGAACCAGAGGGAACGGGGCGTGGCGCTGGGCAGGGAGGGGATGTCCCAGACCCACCTGTGGGGTTCCCGGGGGAGCGTAGGCGGCATATGGGGGCACCACATCGGGCCCCGCCTGCTCCCCAGTCAGGTTCTGCTCGCTCTGGCGACAGGAGAACAGGACACTCCCGGTGGGATTCACTGTGGACAGGAGGAGGCATCAGGACTGGGCCTGGCAGCTCCCCCCACCCCGCCCGCACAGGTGTCCCCGGGCCTGAGCGGCACCTCACCAACAGCCACGCGGTTGGGCTGCTCCGGGCTGGGGAAGGACAGCAGCACTTCGTAGGCCGGGGCCTCAGCTGCGTCCAGGCCCGACTCTGGGTCCTGCCATCGCTGCAGCAGCAGCCGCACCAGGGCCTCATCCCGGGGGCTGGAGGCCAAGTGAGGCTCTCTGGAGAGTTCTCTGTAGGGTGGGCAGACGCATGGGCAGACGCAGGGGTAGGGGGGTGGCTCTGGCAGACGGGCGGGGAGGGGAGCCAGCCGTCTCACCTGAGGTTCTCTCGGATCCTGCTGGCATCCAGCTGCTGCATGATGGTCTCAAGGATCTCCAGGTCCAGGTCCTGGGAGACGCTGGAGGCTGGGACATTGGACCCTTTAGGGATGGCAAAGTGGCCCAGGATGATCCCCAGCCCCAAGAGGGCAGCGGCCCCCACCACCCCCCCAAGCACCTTCACCCACTGCATCCTGCGGCGTCTTGGCAAGCTGGGGTCACTTCTTATAGACGGGTGTCAGGTCTAGTTAACCATTACCCGGTGGGTGGCCCTGCCCTTTGGCCCCCAGCCGGTAGGGAGAGTCCGGGAGCATCCTGCAGGGAGGGCCAGGAGTGGTTCACAGCCATCTCAGTTCTGGCATCAGTCACCTGGAAGGGACCCCCAGGGGTGTCAATCCACACACAGGCATGCTGAGGCCCAGACAGGGACAAGGGCTTAGCCAGATCCACCAGTAAAATAGAGGGCCAAGCCCGAATGGGAACTCAGAGCCCCGGTTAGAGCAAGACTGGGCCAACTCCCTGCCATCCCCACCTGTCTCCTCAGTGTCATTTCTAATATATATTTTGAAAGACTTTATTTAGGAGCGCCTGGGTGGCTCAGTGGGTTAAAGCCTTTGCCTTCCGCTCAGGTCGTGATCCCAGGGTCCTGGGATTGAGCCCCACATCGGGCTCTCTGCACAGCAGGGAGCCTGCTTCCCTTTCTCTCTCTCTGCTTGCCTCTCTGCCTACCTGTGATCTCTGTCTGTCAAATAAATAAAATCTTTAAAAAAAAGACTTTATGTATTTGAGAGAGAGTGAGCAGGGAGTGAGGGAAATGGAGAAGCAGATTCCCTACTAAGCAGGGAGTCCCTTGCATGGCTCCATCCCAGGACCCCAGGATCATGACCTGAGCCGAAGGCAGGCCCTTAACCAACTGAGCCACCCAGGCGCCCCTCCTCAGTGTCATTTGATTTCCAGCATTTCCAGCCCTGGCTGCTGGAGGAGGTTTTGAGTTCAAATTGCCATCCTTGCTAGACATAGGCTGTGTGATGTTGGGCAATTCACTTAGCTTCTCTAAACCTGTTTTCTTAGCTGTGAAATGGGGATAATGGGCTTATTTCACAAAACCGGTGCTATTTCCATTAAAGAAGACGGCATCCATGGAAACATCTAGCCAGTGTCTGGCACCTAGTGGGAGCTCAGTAAGTGTTAGCCACTCCTGCCTCATCTGGATCCCTAAAATGTGAAGAGGGATGCACAAGAATTCTCCTTATGTATCCTGTAGGGGTCCCAGCTTATGGGAGGACATCGAATTCTAAGAGAGGGAGGCCGTTCTAGAGGTCAGAGCCAGGGAAGCTCATTGTTCCTTGGCTAGGTGACCTTCATCCCCTGAGCTTATCTGGAATCCATTCATCTGTTCATTCATCCATCCATCCTACTTACCCAACCACCCCCCAACCACCTACCCACCCACCCATCTACCCATCGTTTATTCACTCCTTCACTAATACCTGCAAACTTCATTCATTCATTTGGCTCTGTGCAAGACCCACGCCAGCCCCTGAGGAGGAGAAGGTGCCCAGATCCAGGTCCTGGATCTAGTAGGGAGACAGGTGGGCTTTGGGGTCAACCATGTGATAAGCGCCCCTATAAAGGGAGGACCAGTGTGTTTCCACTGGGGAGGATGAGGACTTCTGTCTAAGAGGGAACATTTGAGGGCATCTCCCGAGGTTGAGAAGGCATTCCGCATACAGAGGAGGCGAGGGATAAAAGGGCCAAAGCAAACGGCCCAGTGAGTGCACAGGGAGAGGGAGCGCACTTCCTCGGTACAAATGCTGAGCCTCCTCTGGGCCTCAGAGAGCTGGGCAATGTTGAGGAGCTCCCTGGGCTGTGACTCCTCCTACCCGCCATCGTCTATCCTGCCTTGGGTCTCTGGCAGCCATTGACTGTCCCAAAGATGCCCAAAGAGCTGGGGGAGCTGGGCCATGGAAAATGTGTGTGTGTGTGTGTGTGTGTGTGTGTGTGTGTATGTGGGTGTGTGTGTGAGATTTCACGGCCCACTCTTGGATCAGCCTCCTTCCTGCTCACAACCCTGTTTCATGGGCACCATCTGCCCCTCCCTCTCCCATGTCCATCTCCCTGCGTGCTGCTGGTCGGGAGGATTAGCATGTTAGTGTGGGAGGACCATGGAGGGGGCCTAGCGTGATCAGTGACTTCAGGCAGGCACACCAGGAAGCCACAGTTTCTGGCTGGGTGATTATCAGCGCTCCAGATATGACCTTGGATCTTATCAGAAGACCATCTGCGTAGGGAGCAGACGCAGTCCTGAGGACAGAGGAGCGACGCAGGCAGTGGGAGGGACGTCAAGATCCACTGATAAGCTGAAGAACAGACTTGGTAAGGACACGAGGAAGCAGCCGCCGCCTGTCCTACGCCACATGCTCCTGGAAGAATTCAGCCTCTTGGACCCAGGATGTTCCAGACAGGATACGTGGACAAGAGCGTGTGACAGCTGTGTGTGACATCTGAGATGTCCAGCTCTGGCTGTTGGAGTCAGCTGGTGTTCACACAGCTGTAGGCACCGGACGTGAGCCTGGTCAGTCTTCCTTTCCCCATCTTGGCTCGGTGGGTGGTGTGAGACAGTGTTATAGCATTGTAAGTCAAAGCCAAGGTCTGGAGCGCAAGGAGGGGAGGGCTGGGGTTTGAACCCTACTACAAACCTCTAGCTCCAGGGAATGACTTCATCCTGAGATTCCAAACACTGCAAGTGCAGGAAGAGCTGGTTGGCAGCACGACTCAAGACAGATTTTTCAAAATTCCTTGAACAAGTAAACTTGAGTTCCTTTGTCTCTTAAAAATTCCCCCCCCTTTTTTTTTACAGATTTTATTTATTTATTTGACAGAGAGATATCACAAGTAGGCAGAGAGGCGGGCAGAGAGAGAGGAGGAAGCAGGCTCCCTGCGGAGCAGAGAGCCCGATGCGGGACTCGATCCCAGGACCCTGAGATCACGACCCGAGCCGAAGGCAGCGGCTCAATCCACTGAGCCACCCAGGCGCCCCAAAAATTTCCCCTTTTTTTTGGTAGGAAAGAAAAGAACGAAAAGGCACATAGGGATTTAAAAGAAACACAAAGAATCCAGTCAGAAGAGATCTTAGGAATGTCTGGTTGATTTATAAGAGCTTCTCTGGGGGGTAAAGAATTTGCTCACCACGAGGAGCTGTCCGGCTCTGAACTTAACTGCACGTGACAGTGAAAAGTCATCGTGGCAGGTGAAAACCACGGTCGGCCTGGTGCAGCCAACGGTAAAAACAGCCAGACACAGCCGGGAAAGTGTAGGGACGAAGGTGGGGTTTGCTTTTTATTTTAAAAGAAAAAGTAATTCTCAGGAATCTTAACGGAGAAAAGGCGTATCTCACACCCGGAGAACAGACACCAGGACACAAAATGACATGGGTTCTGACACGAGGGCTGTCCCATCTCCTCGAGCAGAGATGGGAAGGGGACGGTTGAAGCCAAAAAGGGCTTCTGCAAAGACAAAGGCGCAGAAGCACTACAGATAGGATTAAAAGCTAAGCTTCTCTCTTTTGCTTCTTGAAAAAATGTTAATGGATCAGAAGACCGCGTTAGCGACAGGCTAGAAAACATTCCCGGGAGCTCCTTGTCAGTTCCACGGTCACGTCGACAAGCTAACTCTTCTCTCTAAACCTGGATTAACCCCCTGACCCACCCAGGTGCCCCTCATAAGTCTCCCTTTTATTTTTTGATTAATTTTAAATTTTTTTATTTTTTTATTAACATATAATGTATTATTAGCCTCAGAGGTACAGGTCTGTGAATCGCCAGGTTTACACACTTCACAGCACTCACCATAGCACATACCCTCCCCAATGTCCATAATCCCCTCCCCCTCTCCCAACCCCACCTCCCCCCAGCAACCCCCAGTTTGTTTTGTGAGATTAAGAGTCACTCATGGTTTGTCTCCCTCCCAATCCCATCTTGTTTCATTTATTCTTCTCCTACCCCCTAACCCCCCATGTTGCATCTCCACGTCCACATATCATGGAGATCATATGATAATCGTCTTTCTCTGATTGACTTATTTTGTTAAGCATGATACCCTCTAGTTCCATCCACGTTGTTGCAAATGGCAAGATTTCATTTCTTTTGATGGCTGCATAGTATTCCATTGTGTATATATACCACATCTTCTTTATCCATTCATCTGTGGATGGACATCTAGGTTCTTTCCATAGTTTGCTTATTGTGGACATTGCTGCTATAAACATTCGGGTGCACGTGCCCCTTCGGATCACTACATTTGTATCTTTAGGGTAAATACCCAGTAGCGCAATTGCTGGGTCATAAGGTAGCTCTATTTTCAACTTTTTGAGGAACCTCCATGCTGTTTTTTTTTTGTTAAGATTTTATTTATTTGACAGAGATCACAAGTAGGCAGATAGGCAGGCAGAAAAAGAGGAGGAAGCAGGCTCCCTGCTGAGCAGAGAGCCAGATACTAGCCTTGATCCCAGGACCCTGAGATCATGACCTGAGCCAAAGGCAGAGGCTTTAACCCACTGAGCCACCCAGGCACCCCATCCATGCTGTTTTCCAGAGTGGCTGCACCAGCTTGCATTCCCACCAACAGTGCAGGAGGGCTCCCCTTTCTCCGCATCCTCGCCAGCATCTGTCATTTCCTGACTTGTTAATTTCAGCCATACTGATAAGTCTCCCTTTTAATAGAAAGCTGGTTATAACCTTACACGAAGGTAACTTCCCACAGAGGGGAAATTCTAACCCGACTCCAGAGGCAGTAACCTCGCCCCAATGCTCAGCTATCTCAAAGGAAGAGCCCTCCCCCTCCCTCCACAAACACTGTGCTCTGTAGGGAGAGCTACGCCTATGGGACAAACACACCTGACTGAATGGAAACAGTGGTTGTGTCTCCCTACCCCTCCCTGCTAACTTATTAGACTGCTTCAGTGACAGGGGAGGAAAGGGGTGCGGGCTGTAAGAAGAGTAAGAACTTGACCCTGGCCAAAGAAAGCAAGAGATATTACCTGGGCATGAGGGATAAAAGCGACCTTGATATTCTGCCCTTTGAGTTAGAGCTATTAGGAGAGCCAAGAAGGGGCAACATGGAGGCAGGATGGAGAACCAGGAGGGGTTTGATAGGAGGGCTCTTGTCGCCAGAAAGGGGTCGCGGTTGGCAGGGGTCTTCTCCTGACCGACAGTCTGGGTAACACCGATGCTCGCCCCACAGTTGGCCACGCCAGCAGAGAAGTTGATGATGTTGGACGTTTCTCGAAATCCAGTTCGAGATGCCGGTGCCGGGCGTTATCCAGGCTCCCCTCGGGACCATAGGCTCTGATGTCGGACTGCTGTCGCTTGCTCTGTTTCTCGATGGACTCCTCAATGTACTTCCGATCATTCTCTTCTCGCGTGGCCTTGGCACTGAAGTTGGCATAGACATCCCGGTTCCGGGGAACGGGCCCAGGATCCAAGGTTTCTATCACTGCAAAGTCTTCACATACACGATGCAAGATGAAAGAGCCCACCCTCAGATGATCTCCCCTCCCGCGCCGATTCCTTCTCTGGGTCCTGTCTGGACTTCCTACCGGACGGGCCTGACCTCAGCATTTGTCCCAGCAGTCCTGATGCTGGTGTACAAGCAGGTCTGGTAGTGAGTCCCTAAGATATCTCTGTCACAGGCTTTTTCTGCTCCCAAGCCACAGCAGTATGGCGTTGGGGCCCTCCCTGAACATGTTGGATTGTGGTGCTGATGGAAACCATTTAAGGTAGCAAACTCATCTCCTTTTCTTTTCCCACTTCGCTCATCGATCCCACTGATGGCAAGAGTTCTCGGGTCCCTCCAGGACCCCTGACCTACGGTGCCAGTGCTTCCCACTTTCCCTGTCCTCCCTCCGGCCCAGTCCCTTGCAAAGCCTCTCCATCTGCCTACTCCTGTCTTGGCCACCTCCACTGGGGGAAAAACCTGACTCTCTGCCCACCCTGCACCTGTACCCTTGACCCTGAATGGGCCTGCGGAGTCACAGGACCTCACTGGTCTCGCTTTAAGTTTATGATCCCAAACCTCAAGCCAGCCCTCAGCACTGCCCAGCAATCCCACGGTGTTCGCCTGGGCCCCGCCGCCTTCTCACTCTTCCTCGCTCTTAGAGGGCAATTTCACCATCAGTCTGCTGTTCTGGCTTTCTGGAACGCCGTTCCCCCAGCCATCTTCGGGGATCCTCCCTCAGGTCCCCCGCATCTTTGCTGCGGTGTCGCTTCTCCCTGAGGCCGTCCCTGGGCCCCGGGCCCCCTCTGACATCCACCCCACTTTGGTTCTCTGGTCCTGAACTCCCACCACCCCACAAGAGGCTCCAGGTCTGGTCGGTGTCAGCCACAAGGGCAACGTTCTGGTGATAAGCGCTTCAATCCCCCATGGGATTATGGGGCTTTGAGAAAAATTGTTCCGGAAGATATTGACCAATTTTTATCTAACTTCGTAATCTTATTTCAGGATTCCTTCTGTTTTCTCCATATATATATATATATATATAGAGAGAGAGAGAGAGAGATTTCTTGATTGGATTGCTTTCTCGTAACCTCCTTTAAACTGGTTCTGTCATCTTACTGTCACCATCAACTTCCTCACAGAACTGAAGCATGCTCCCTGTCTAGTTGTACGGGACATGGGAATTTTCTCTGTCAATGACAGTTGTACGGGACATGGGAATTTTCTCTCTCTCTCTCTGCTTCAGTGGGAAGTCAGGCAGCCAGCTGCCGCCCAGGGGGGGATGGTCCCACTGGGGAAGTGTGTGAGGACTCAGGAGTGTGGCGGGTGTTGGGTGTTGGACCCTCAGGGAGCTCCCACTAGGAGTCCCCATCCCTGCCCTTGACTTGACTTACAAAGGGGAAGAGATTGATCCAGAGTCTCAAGGTAGCCACAGGCTCTGACCACCGCTCCCTAGTCTCTTTCTGCCCTTTGGAGTTAGACCAGGGGACTCCAACCTTGGGGGAGAGGGGCGTGGCCCCCTTCCAGTCCTACCCCAGCGCTTATCACCAGGACGTTGCCCTTGAGGCTGACACTGACCGACTGGGGTGGTGGGTGTTCAGGACCAGAGGATGGAGGGGGGGCGGGGATGTCCGAGGGGGCCCAGGGACCAGGCTCATTTTGGAGCGGTTGAACTCCCACGCTACCTGATTCCAAGGGCCCACACACAGGCGGTGAGTGGCGGCTCAGCTTCAGACAAGTTTATTACTGTGACCTGGAGAGGAGCTGCTGGCGTGGCTCCCCGGGGCAGTGTCTAGTCTCCAGCCTTGGGCCCGGCCAGGGCTGATGTTGGTGTCTGTGGGTCATGGGAGCCCCAGGCGACAGGATGAACAGTGCTGCCTTCTGGGAGCTGGGCTGCTCTAGGCTGGGGAAGGCATGCCCTTCCTCCCTACGGGCCACAGTGGGGCTGCCCCTGCACCTGGAACAGTGCCACGCCCTGGGTGGCCTGGGCATCCTCGGGGAAGGCCTGGGCATCCTCCTGGACGGCCTGGGCTCCCTCTGCGACAGCCTTCACCTCCTCCTGGAGGGCCTTTGCTTCCTTCCTTAGGCTCTCATATGACAAGGTTGGCTGGAACAGAAGGTTGCAGCGCCCAGAGGTGGGTAGCGACCCCAGGCAGGACAGCGGGAGGTGCCCTAGCAGGGCTGGGAGGCAGGGAGGAGGAGGCCTGGCCAGAGCACCTTACCAGGTTTTGCAGCTTTTCCCCCAGGGCCCGGTTGTCTGCTTGGATGGTGCTCAGTGACTCCCAAAGTCTAGAATTGAAAAATATCCATTCAGCCCACAGGCTCTTGTCCAAAGCAGCATCCTCCGGCCGCGGCTCCCATCTCCTGCATGAGCTGCGTGGCCTGGAGGAGCCGCCTGGGAACGGGTTTCCCTGGAGCCCAGTCTTCTTATCGTGGCAAAGCCACAGGCAGGGAGGGAACTGTTCTTCCCAAGTGGCTGGCAGCAAGAGACGCAGACGGGGGTGACGTGTGTTTTTTCTCTTCTTTAGCAAGGGAAGGACCGGCCACTCTAGGGAGCGGGCTAGCCATCCCACCCTGTTGGGCTGCAGTGGAGACATTGACAGAATTCTCTGTGGTTCCAGGCTAGCAAGAGGGTCAAGCCTGGAACCAGCCCTGCTTGAGTGCTCTGGGTATGAACAAAAGTGCTGACCACCCAGATCCACGCTCTGGGATCCCCCGTGCAGCCGCGAGGGACTGTGTCCCACTGCCCCACCCTGAGACCAGACCGCCCCACACCTGCTGCTTCACAGACCAAACTTCCCCATCTGGTTCTTGGGCAATTAAAGGAGGGGGGAGTCCCTTAGAGGCAGCCAGAGACTGCTTGCAGACCAGGTGTGCGGGCACACAGTCGACTGATGGGGAAGAGCTGTGGCCCCCAAGGCTGTGGGGCAGGTCCCGCTCACACAGGACACTGATGCTCGGGAGGCAAGGGACCTGCTGGCCAGTGAGGAGGACATCCAGAGCAGAACGGTGAGAAGGCAAGGGAAGGAGAGAAGGAGGAGGGTGAAGGGAAGATGCAAACCCAGGGCCACCAAGCCCCAGGCCCTGACCTCAGCGGGGGAAAAACCCTGTCACCCCTACCTGCCCCCACCCGTCCCCACCCAGCTCACCTCCTGCAGTCGCTCTGCAAATCGCTGATTTCCTTTGAGGTCCGCCGGGGGCCCCAGTCTTCCTTGTCCAGGAACTGGCACTCCTGGCTCTCTAAGACCCTGGGACGAGTGCGCAGAGGGTGGGACCAGAGAGTCTAGAGGTTGGGGGAGGGTGGGCCGGGCAGAATGGGGAGCGGGTGGAGGCAGCCCCAGGCCCAGGGCCTGTGCAGGGGTCTTCCCTCTGCCCACCCCAGGCTGAGTCCTGGCTCGGCTCTGAATGTTAGCGGAAGGAAGCCCCCTCCGCCTCCCTCCCCTGCACGCACACACGCAGCCTTACTCTTCAGGCTCGTTGGACTCAGTGGGCTCCGCTGTGCTCAGGAGGGTAAACAGGAAGGTCACGGTGGGTTCTGACTGCAGGTCTAACTTTTGCTCTGAAGAGGATAGCTTTGGCAGAGAAGGTGCCGTGGTGACGGCACAGCACGAGGCCGGTAGCATGGGGGATGTCCCCCTTCCTGCCACCCCTGCTCTCTGCCTTGGGAAGCCCCGGGGCTTCCTGTCACCTCTAAGCCTGGCTCCAAGGAGACCGGAGGGTCTTCTGGCTTTGGCTTCTCCGCAGGCTGTACTTCTGGCTTTACCACTGGCTCAGAGTAGGCTTTTTGTCTGCCCCTGGGAGACTGAAGGACACAGAAGCCCAGTTGGCAAGCCACGTCCAACAATCCTGCCGGTTTCCCTCTTGCCAGCCCTGTCTGGTTTCCTTGGGGCAGGCTCCACGACCAGTTCTGTCCAGCAAACCAGACCCGTCAAAATTAGGGTTACCACATTTAGCAACGAAAATACAAGGACACACAGTGCGATCTGAACTTCAGACGAAAAGCAAGCACTTTTAAAAAATTTAAGCGTGGGACACCTGGGTGGCTCGGTGGGTTAAAGCCTCTGCCTTCGGCTCAGGTCATGATCTCAGGGTCCTGGGATCGAGCCCCGCATCGGGATCTCTGCTCAGCAGGGATCCTGCTTCCCCCTCTCTCTCTGTCTGCCTCTCTGCCTACTTGTGATCTCCGTCTGTCAAATAAATAAAATCTTTAAAAAAAAATTTAAGCATGGGACACCTGGGTGGTTCAGTGGGTTAAGGTTCTGCCTTTGGCTCAGGTCATGATCTCAGGGTCCTGGGATCGAGTCCCGCATCAGGCTCTCTGCTCAGCAGGCAACCTGCTTCTCTCTCTCTCTCTCTGCCTGCCTCTCTGCCTACTTTACTTGTGGTATCTCTGTGTCTGTCAAATAAATAAAATCTTTAAAAAAAAAAAAAGGTTTAAGTATGCCATGCAATGTTTGGGCAGTGCTTATACTAAACAAAAGATTCATTATTTGTGTGAAATTCAAATTTCGCTAGGTGGCCCGTGTGTTACGTGGCAAGACGCCACATGTTGACAATATTTCATGAACTGAATCCCCGCAAATGCAAATTACTGGGTGTGGGAGCACGAGGGGCACCCTATTGAAAGGAATCCTATAGAAGCTTGTAAAAAAGGTAGAGAATCCCTCCCATTTTGGGTGTAGAAATTATCAAGGGGACGCGGAGAGGCGAAGAGTGTGCCATTCCAACCCCTGCGTTATGAGCACCCTCGTTCGTAACCCCCTTAATATTTCGCTGTCCCTGAACAATGGCCTGCTCAGACTGCCCAGGAGCCTCACTTCCCAGCACCAGCTTGAACTTTCCCCACCTGACGCTTTTGCCTATGCTGTTCTTCCCTCTCCCGTTCCCTCCCCGCTCTGCAATCTGAACCCAACATGCTCTTTTCTCTGCTGAGCAAATGCACCTCCCCTAGGATCCCCCCCTTCCCCTGGGACCCCCATGGATAGGTTCTCGTGGAGCCAGAGCTGGGTTGGGCCTGAGGATGTGTCTGTCTCTACAGGGCGGTGTTAGATGTCCCCCGGAGCAGGCTTGAAATAGCAGCTTCTCCCCGAATGGCAGAAGGTTGCAAGTCAAGCGATGGAATCGTCACCATTTTTCACTCCCAGATCTTCCAGAAGAATCTTGTACGCCTGCAGGCCTTGCGATGGAGGGCAGTCCAATCCAATGGCAAATAGTGACCTCAGCTGTGGCTGTACACAGAGCTTCCATCTGGGCTTTTGATAGGCCCGCAGGTTGGAGCAGGGATCCCACATCACGTGCTCTCCGCAGTGCGTCGAGCCTTTCCAGATGGCCTGAAGTTTTTTAATTCTCGTCCACATGATGGTAACAGGATCTTTTTTTTTTTTTTAAAGATTTTATTTATTTATTTGGCAGACAGAGATCACAAGTGGGCAGAGAGAGAGGAAGAAGCAGGCTCCCTGCTGAGCAGAGAGCCCAGTGTGGGGCTTGATCCCTGGGATCATGACCTGAGCTGAAGACAGAGGCTTCAACCTCTGTTGAACCTCAACCTCAACTGAGCCACCCAGGCGCCCCAATGGTAACAGGATCTTAGTGGCCAGCAATTCCCTGCAGGGAAAGGGGTGTTGCCTAACTCTGGGACTCACTGAGCTCCACGGTAATACCAGCGCTCGGATTGTCATGTTTGACTTGTCCCAAGGGCAAGCTGCCAGTGTGTAAGGAAATCCACGGAACTAACCAGGCCCTTTGCCTCTGGTAACATCACTTTGGTAACTAGGCCTAAAGACACGACTCCAGGGGAGCCTGGGTGGCTCAGTCGGTTAAGTGTCTGCCTTTGGCTCAGGTCATGATCTCAGGGTCCTGGGATCGAGCCCCGCGTCGGGCTCTCTGCTTGCCAGCGAGTCTGCTTCCCCCTCTCTCTCTGCCTGCCTCTCTGCCTACTTATGATCTCTCCCTCCCTCTGTCAAATAAATAAATAAATAAAATCTTAAAAAAAAAAAAATTTACACAGAGGCCAATTTACACCAAGAAGGAAAACCGGAAGCAACCCGAGGGGGCCAAATATAAGACAAGGTCAATAAAGAATGGCATGAACACAATCCCACATCATTCACTCTGCAGTAAAAGTTTGACCAAATGCCGTGTGGGGGACACACCTCGGCAGGGTCCTAAGAATACACAGACAGGTTATCAGGACCTAGTTCTGCCCAGGAGAAGCTCCTGGGGCTGGGGGAGGCCCCAGGTTCCCAGGTGACCCCAGCGCAGGGAGATGGGCCCTAACAGAAGTTGGTACAGACAGCCCTTGGCCATGAAAGAAGGGAACCACACATTCGGCTCAGAGCTCTGGAGACCACCACGAAGTGGGGCCTGGAGCATCAAGAAGTAGGGGACCTTCGAGGACAGCAATCCGGAGGGCGCAGTTTGGGGCAGCCGGTGCTGTCCACTGGCTGTGGGGCAGAGATATTGAAGTGAGGGCTGACAGGACGGAGCAAGGGAGAGGGTAGGGCTGCCCACGAACCCCGGGCTCCTGGCTTGTATGGCGAGGTCAGCTGGGGGCACGCGCAAGTCATAGGGAGCACAGGAAGGGGAGAGCTCGAGGACGATCTGAGTTTGAGAGGACTTCTGAGTCGAAGCGTAGTTTTCGATTCTGGCTCAGAGCTTGGGAAGAAGGTATGGGATGGAGATCAAGACTGGCCATGAATGAACAAGAAGGCGGCCCAGAGAGCCTGTCCTCATCTGGGGAGAGCCAGCAGGCTGAAGGAGGGCCCAGGATTGAAGCCGGGTGCCCTGAAATTTTAGGGGAAGTCAAGATAGAGGGCCCAGAGTGCCATGGCACTGAGAGGGGTGGAAGGGGTGTTCTCAGCCCGGCAGAGTGTGGCAGAGACCGCAGCCTGTCGCTCGGGTCATCCTCGGGCTGCTGGTTGCTTCTGCCTGAGAAGGGAACAGAGCAGCGACGGCACTCACAGTAAGTGGGACGGAAGCAGAGAGCCACCGAACATTCTTTCAAAGAGCTGAGCCCTAAAAGGAATAATGGTAGTAGACAAAAACAGATGCTGGTCGACTTTTTGGTGTTTTTTTTTTTTTACCATAATGAACAGAAGACTGTCGGGGACTGAGCAAGGTCTGAGAGATGAGAACTGAATCAATAGACAGAGTGGGAAGTTGGCCTTGAAAGGAGAGGACTGCTCTCCTGGGGGCCAGGGGTAGAAGAGGGGGTTGGGGAGGCTGTAGGGAGAATCTGAAGCTTTCAAGAATTTTATCTGTTCTAAGGACTAGGAGGCAAGGATGAGTGTAACAAGACGGGAGGGATGCTAGTTTGGGCCACCCGCCACAAGCTGCACATTCGTCTCTGGGCCTCCTTGAGCCCCTCCTTGGGCCGAGGGGGAGAATTCCCAGGAACCTAGCGCCCTGGGAGGCTCTGGGTGCCTAGCGCTGTAGAGCACACAGCGGCTGGGCCAGCGGGAGGACCTGGCTCATGGGGGAAGAGGGCTGGACTTTGTAGGGATGGGGTCTCCGGGCACTGAGTGAGGCTCTCAGCAGCCCCACCCCAGGACCAGCGGCTTTCCTCCTGGGACAGGAGGGGCTGGGGCTCCCTGGAGGCCTCCTTTGCAAGCAGCCCTACCTTGGAGAAGCAGATGGGCCTGCACGGAAAAAACCCGACGTGAAGGCCAAGCGGTGATCACGGGGCTACTGGAGGCCAGGCTGGCGGTCTCCCGTACAAGGGGACAACCCTGGTGACAAGGCCCAAAGAAGGCGTGGCTTCCTGCGCCTCCCACCTTCGCCTCTGCCTCCATAAAACAAGTCCCAAATAAGCAGAACTTTTTAATCAGGGTTTTTTGTTTGTTTTTATTCAAACAACAACAGCAACACAGTTTTTCCCTACACCCCCCAGTCTTAATTTCTCAGGGACAGAGACAATTTGCCACGATGACATCAACTCCACACCACCTGGTGACTCCCTACTCTGCAGGACTAAGACACTTCCCCGGAGCTCTGCCCCACCAGCCGGGGAGGGCAAGAATTCTTCAGCTGTCCAGCTCAGGGGCATCTGGGCCGCCCTGGCAGTGGGGCTTGCTCGGGGCGGGGGGGGCTGACGAAGCACGAAGTGTTGAACAGGTAGCCCAGGGCTCCCTGGTCCACCTTAACCAGGCACGAGCGCATCCGCCCCGATATTCTGCTCCCCACCAGCCCTGACACGTGACCCTGGGAATGTCCAAAGATGCACCAGGAGCCGTAACTGCAAAGCCCGCAGGTCTAGCACGAGCGGGAGGAGCACACAACCCCGTTTTCCCCTCTAGAAGGGAGGAGCCTCTGCGCACTTTGTGTTGTAACAGGTGTGCGTGACAAGTGGGGCACCTCCCGCCACCACCCCTTTCCTGGCCCAGTGCAGGTGTCTGGTCCAGAGGCCTGGGCCTCAGTTTCCGGGACCTGACGCCCACACCTGGAAACTCACCCTCTTTACCCCAAGCAGCCTGTGCTCCTCCCGCCTGGCATTTAACCGAACATCTCAGCAGCAGGGCAGAGCGACTGAACACAGCATCTCCGAGCAAATACTTCTGGTCTGAGACCTAACCAAGGCTTCCCCACCTCCTTCAAAATGTAAAATTCTAGTGCCCAGTGTCGTCCTCTCACAGGTTAAACTCTTCCCAATCCATGAATTCTCTCCTGGACCGTCTCCAGAATCTGAGAGCCTCTTTACATAGATGGGCTTGTGGCTGGGAACCAGGCCGCTGTGCCTCTGGGCTGGCGCAGAGCAGCTGCGTTTCCCAGCGACAGCCCTGGTCCCTGCTCACGTGCAGTCCCGGCCCGTTCCCCTCCTCCGGCTGGGCCAGCAGCTCCTACTACTAGTGTGTGCGGCCCAGCTGTAAAACGGCGAGACTCAACTGGGAGGCAGGGGGAGCCTGTGGGGGTCAGACCAGACACAGGACAGCAGCGCGTGGCCAGGCCCAGCGAGCCATTTCCTGAAACGGCTGTTGTCACCGCCCCAGCCCTCCGAGGAGCACAGGCCTCACATAGCAGTCGCTTATGTACATGGAACAAGGCCAGGGGAGGGGGCCCCAAGTGTCTTCTCCACAGGGAGGAGCTATGTACAGGGGAGCGGGGAGGATGGCCAGGGACTCCCCGACATCTCATTCAACCAGGAGATCGAACTGCTCAGCAGCTTCAAACTCTGCGTTCATGGCCGCGGCCCATTCATCCAGCTCCGATTTCTAGGGGGAGAGAAAAAGGGGCGGGTGAGGAGGACGGGGGAAGGGGGGGGGGGGCTGCTGGCCAGAGCACACGTACCCAGACCCTGCAGTCTACCAGCCCAAGTGCCGGCGGCCTCCGGGCACATCTGGGGCGACAGCAGGGCAAAGCCCTGGCCCTCACTCACCAGGACCTCAGGCACCTTTCTCTTCTTGCGTTTCTCCTTCACGGCCGGCGGCGAGATTCCGGGCAGAGTCGTATCGGGGGCCCAGGGCTTCACAGGGACCCTGGGGGCTTCGGTTAACTTGGAAGACACCACAGGCGAGACCTGGGCCAGATCTTCGGACCCCAGCAGCCCCTCGAAACCAAAGCAAGACCGGCGGCCCGGGGTGGAGGTAGAGGCGGAGCCGAAGGTCTCCAGGCGGCTGTAGGATCGCCTGACCTTCTTAGACATTTCCAAGTCTCTGGCATCCAGCTCTCCTTCTCTGGAGCTGGACTCAGCGTTCAGGGGGCAGAGCACTGGGGTGGTGGTGGGCGTGACAGGAACTCCACATGCCTTGAAGAGGTCCTTCTCTGCAGGCTCCTTGTTGGGAGGGTTGTTTTCCTTCTCCAAGAAAAAAGCAATCTGCAGCGGGCCGGAAGAGAGAACGCCTCCTTGTTAGTTAGCTGTATTACTTACTTCCAGAAAGGTCCGAGGAGATTCAGGGTGAAAAGACCCATAGGACATTTTCAAAAGGAAAACACAAGACAGGTCAGGCACTAAGTCGGACCTTGAGGCAGATTTGGGGAGGGGAAGAAAAGAAGACTCTGTCCTCACTTCTGAGTCCGCTTCGGTAACGCAAGACTTCTCACCACCAGATGTTACCAGCTCTGCCTCCCAACAAAAACCGACCAGAACCTAGCCACCCCTACCGACCGCAGGCCCCCATCACGTCATCTAGACCAGTTCGAAAAGCTCCTGACGCCTCTGCCTGCTTCCACCTGGACCCTCTGGTCCGTGTGTCACACAGCTGCCAATGGCTTTCCTAACACATCCATCCGGTCCACGAGTACCTTCCGGTCACCTGCCCAGTTCCAGGTACTTTCTCGGCACTGGGAGAATGGCCAGGAATAAAACAGACAAAGCCCTGTCTCCATGGAGCTTCCGTTCTGGTGGGGGCAAAATGGGTAATGAACAAGCAAGAGTCAAGCAGCACGTTAGAAGTGTTAAGTGCTTTGGAAAAAAACAGAACAGGATAGCACCGGGGGTGAGTTGGGATTTTAAGTAGGTGAAGGCCAATGTAGGCTTCACTGGGGAGCCGTCTGAGCTAGAACTTCAGGGAGGTGAGGGAGTGAGTCACATGGAGGCCAAGTGTTGTAGACAGAGGGAACAGAGGTGCCAGAGTCCCGAGGTGCAGGTGTGCAGGGAAAGGTAAAGGGACAAGGCCAGGGTGGCTGAGAGAAGTGAGGAGAGGAACTGAAGATGGGGTTCGAGAGGTAATGGGGGCCGCTAGGGGACCTTCTATAGGACATTGGAAGGGGAGGTCCATGGAGACCCTTGTTCTGAGACCCAGGGAGCCACGGCAAGGTTATGAATGGGCAAAGGCCTAATCTCATATGCATATTAATCGCATATGGGCGCCTGGGTGGCTCAGTTGTTAAGCGTCTGCCTTTGGCTCACGTCATGATTCCGGGGTCCGGGGATCGAGCCCTGCCTCGAGCCGGAAGCCTGCTTCTCCCTCTTCCACTCTCCCTGCTTGTGTTCCCTCTCTTGCTGTGTCTCCCTCTGTCAAATCAATCAATAGAATCTTAAACAAAAAAAGAGGTTCACGTGTTTGCTCCTGAAAACTCCACTCTCGGCTCAAATATTGCTTCCTCAGAGAAGCCGTTTCTTACCACAGAATAGAGACCAGCCCCGCTACCCCCCTGCTCTTTACTCCTGGCCCAACAACCTCTCTTGTACACCGGTCACCTATCACCCCAACGAGAACATGAACCTCCTGACAGCAGGGGTCTTCATCCGTCCGGCGGACCCGGCCTCTGGCCAGCACCTTCCGCAGAGCCCTGCGTGGAACAGGTGTTCGATACCTTAATGGACCCCAAACGCGGCACTGAGCTTTCTGGCAGCCAAGACACGGTAGGAAACAGGACAAATCCGGTCACTCTTGGGGTCTAACAGGAGGAATGCATTGATTATCGAGAGAGACTCTTCCTGGCTACAAGCACAGGCAATCGGGGAGTCTGAGTAAAAGGGATCCTGCCCAAAGTGGGGGTTAGCCCCGATGACCCCTTCCCCATCCCCGACAGTAAGCGCTCGCACAAGTTCTTGTCGCTTCTTTTGCTCCATCTCATCAATCTATCGTTCGACCCACAAGAATGAGTGATTACCACAGGGGAGGCACAAGTCCCCGCCCGCAGGACAACATGCAGACATTCAGACGGGGAGAAGGCCTCAGGAGAACGACATGGATAAACAGGACACAAGTGGTATGTGTGACAGGGCACAAGTGGAAAGGGAAGCCTTCTGGAAGGTGTCCTTTCAGCGCAGTACTGTGTGATGGGAAGGTCATGTGATGAGAGGAGGGACAGAGCACCACTCTGCCCTCACCTTACTTCAGGCCTCTGCCATCTCGCTGCGGGATTCCTGGCAAGCCTTCCTACCTGGCCTTGGGGTCCCCGGCGGACTGTTTGCACCTCAGTCTCCACCCAGACCACAGAGAGATTTTTTCCCAAAACACTCAAGCATGCCTTACTGACTACCTGGCCCCAGAGCCAGCTGGTCTGGGTTAGGTGCCTTTGTAACATCTAGTACTTTTCTTACTGCAGTTCTCGGCATGTGGCTGTTATCACCTGTTCACCTTTTTCCCCACTCCTAAAAGGTAGGTAGCATTTCTCACTTATGTTTTCAGGCAGAGGTTTTCTATTCACGAAACATCCTTAATTACTTCTGCTAAAACAGTAAAAATGTTGTACGTGTATCTTACAAAAACCTGTTCTCATAAATTGAGGAGATGGGACTAGAGAGAAGGAATACTAGGGACAGAGCTCAGCTCTCACAGGAAAACAGTGGGGGAACATCAGGACATCAAGACCTAAACGTATGCAATCCGCAAGGAAGTGAGCAAGACTGGCAATGCATGTGAGTGTCCAGAGGCAAACTGTTTCAAAATACGGATGCTTCCCGACCCAGTGATGGTTTCACTTAAGTTTTTCAATGTGGGGCACCTGGGTGGCTCAGTGGGTTAAAGCCTCTGCCTTCGGCTCAGGTCATGATCTCAGGGTCCTGGGATCGAGCCCCGCATCGGGCTCTCTGCTCAGCAGGGAGCCTGCTTCCCTTCCTATCTGCCTGTCTCTCTGCCTATCTGTGATCTCTGCCTGTCAAATAAATAAATAAAATCTTAAAAAAAAAAAAAAAAAGGTTTTCAATGTTATAGTGGAGCGAAACTGACAGGCATTCACTGGAAATCATACTTCGAATTTTGATCTTTTCCCAGGCCGGTGATACGTGGTAAGATCCTCTCTTGTGATGCTGGCGATGGCAGGAAGCTGTGGCTCCCAGTCAGCCACGCTATCACATGGGTAAACAAGTGAGAAATTTATAGCCATTCCACTCCTCGCTTTTAGTACGGTATTCCAAAAAAAATGAGATATTCAGTTCTTCATTATGAACAGGCTTTGTATTAGATAATTTGCCCATCTGCACGCGAACATTGGTGTTCAGAACACATTTAAGGCATGCTAAGCTAAATTAAGAGGTTTGATAGATTCAGTGTATTAAAGGCATTTTTGTTTTGTAATAGTTTCAACTTATGATAGGTTTATCAGGATGTAACTCCAGTCCTAACTGGAGAAAGATCTTTTTTTTTTTTTTTAATGTTATGTTAGTCACCACACAGCACATTAGTTTCCGATGTTGTGTTCCATGATTTCCTGTTTGCGTTTGACACCCAGTGCTCCATGCCACAGGTGCCCTCCTTAATACCCGTCACTGGGCTAACCCATCCCCTCACCCCCTTCCCCTCAGTTTGCTTCTTGGAGTCCAGAGTCTCTCATGGTTCATCTCCCCCTCCGCTCCCCTTCATTTTCCCCTTCCTTCTCCTAGTGTCCTCTGTGCTATTTCTTATGTTCCATAAATGAGTGAAACCGTATGATAACTGACTTTCTCGGCTTGACTTGTTTCACTCAGCATAATCTCTGGAGGAAGATCTGTCCCTCAAAACTGCTCCCTAGGCAGATGTGAGCAGCCAGTGTGTCCTGCCCCATCTCTAGGGTGCCCGGGATTCCGTTCCACTAAGCAGATAAAAACGAACTCACCCGTGGGCTCCTTCGAGGTGTGTGGACAGGCGGCACCTGTGGAGAAAATAATAACTGATAACATATCCAACCCCAATTTTGGCTCCCAACCCACAGCCCTTCTCTCAGTCCTCACCTCTACAGAATGCGCTACGATCTTCTTTAAAACGATGGGCTTTCTGACTTGAGCCGCAGGGGGTGCCTAGAAAAGAGGAGCGAGTATGAGTTCCACATCAGCCCAGCGGCCTCCGGGGCCGAAACGAGGAAGCAGGGGCTCACCTTGGGCCAGATTTCAGGGAGGGTGCTCTGGAGATCAGGGCCTGATTTCCGCTGGGACCTCCGCAGAGACTGAGTAGGAGATGGGGCCCCCGGCCCTGGGAAAGGAAAAAAAAGTTAGGAGGTAGGGGAAGACTCTAGGCCTCAGAGTCTAGAGAACAGGATCAGGAGTGAGCGAGAGAAGGTTCCCAAACAAGCTTCTACCCCGGGAGCGAGCCTCCTAGAGCGGTGGGGGAGGGACTCCTCGCGGGACTCCGTCCCTCAAACGGCTCGGCCCCACGCTCCCGCGCGCCTTCCGCTCACCGGAGCGCTGGGCGGCTCCTCCGGACCGCGTTCGCCTCTCGGACATGTTAGCCTTGGTCTCAACCCTCGCCGCCGTCTCCGCCGCCGGGGCTCGCGCCAACCCGGAGGGTCGACGGAGACCTAAACGTTCGAATTACCCGCCCGGCCTGGAGGAAGCGGAAGTGACGTAAGGCGGGAGGGCCGCTGTGTTCCGCTCACCGCTCCTCGGCCTTCACGGCTAGCGTCAGCAGGGGCGGGGCCAGCGACACGCTGGCGTCATCAGCACGCGCCGCACCCGGAAGAGACGTGGCAGCGGAGGGATAATCGGAGCGGCCCGAGGTAGAGAGCGCAGAGTGGGAGGTCGGCTGAGCGCAGTGTCTCTCCTTCCGCGCCTCGGGCCAGCGCTCGCGCCCGTCGGCACCGGTCCGACGGTCAATCGGTAAACACGGGGCGGGGGGTGGGGCGGAGAAACCTGTGTTGAAGGTGGGGGCGGAGCTTGGAGGGGGTGGGGCTCAGGTGGAGCCCCCGGGGGCGGGGCCGGTGGTTTCGGAGGCTCGCTGGTGGAGGGTCCTGGCCGGAGGCGGGAGCCTGGAGGAATGAGGAGGGGTCACCGCGGGCGGGATTCGTCCGGGGGGCGTGGCCCGGAATGTAGAGGGGCAGTAGGCAGGATTGGGGGTTGGGGCGATTATGAGAGATGTTTAGGGGAGTTAAGAGTGGAAACGATCTGGGCTTGTGAGTTCGTCGTGGCGGATATCGGAACCTGGCTCTTTGACAACTCAGACCCCTTTCTCAGGGTCGAATATGGGACTTTGCAAGTGCCCCAAGAGGAAGGTGACCAATCTGTTTTGCTTCGAACACCGGGTCAACGTCTGCGAGCACTGCCTGGTAGCCAATCACGCCAAGGTGGGGCCTTCAGGGGAGGGGCTGAGCAGGGCAGTGGGTGGGCAGGCCGGATTGGTTTCCTTCATCTCCGCGAAGGGCCAGGGGTTGGCATGAAGCTCCAGGAGAGCAGGAACTTGGTATCTTTTGTGCTCGGCTCTATCTCCCGCCCTTAAGACAGACTCTGGCACAGTGCGTGCTCAATAAATGTTTACTGATGGAACAAACGAAAGGATGATTCTCCTCTGTGATGAGAGACAAGCAGCTGGGCCTTGAGGAGATGGGCCCCCGTTGTGACCTCTCTCTCCCACTCCAGTGCATCGTCCAGTCCTATCTGCAGTGGCTCCAAGATAGTGACTACAATCCGAATTGCCGCCTGTGCAACATACCCCTCGCCAACCGGGAGACGACCCGCCTTGTCTGTTATGGTGAGGCCTGCCCAGCTTGGTGACCAGTTTTTGGGTCCTCTCTAAGCAGCAGGGCAATGAAATCTTCCCAAGCTTGGGAGGCTGGAGCCCCAGGTTCTAGTCCTATGTTATTTACCTGCTGTGTGACCTCAGGCAAATCATCTTCCCTTTCTAGGCCTCCGTGTTTTTCCCTAAAAATTAAAGCTCTTAATTTCTCACTTTCCCATTTTGGGGGTTGAAGTGAGAGCCAGTCCGACTTGTGGGTATCATTTTGGCTGTAAGCAGTAGCTGGCTGGACCAGCAGGGAGCTGAAAGCAGGAGGCTTTTGGACATTTGGGATCTGTTATTCACTTCAGTGAAACAGGAAGGGAGTTTCTCACAGTACATTCAGCCAAAAGAAGTTGGCACTCACATGTTCCATGACCTTGACCTGATGCTGGTGTAAGAAGCTGAAGTCCACTTTTTGAAGGAGCTAGTGCAAAAGAGCTCCATGGGTGTGTTTCTCAGTGTGATGAGCGTGTGGCCATATGCACGTGAATTTAATGTGTGTTACGACTTTACGTGTGTTAGTGTCTTCGTACCTGCGGATGAGTGACTGGGGAAATGCACGCGCACGAATGAACACAGGTGTGTTGGGAGGTTGCAGGAGAATGCGTGGGGGACAGTGCTTGAGTCTTCAGCCGACGTGAGTGTATAGGCGTGTTCGCGTGGGAATCAGTGTGGCCCCAAGTATAGATGCAGGGGATGGTACTTGGGTTTGATTGTAGGTGTACAAGCACGTGCGCATACGCGCTCGTGGGCATGCGTGTGCCTCTGTGTGTCTAGGAACTTTCTCTGAAACCGTTCTTGATTAGCTGTTCGCCCAAGGAGCTTGTGATGAGTGTGTGTTCAGAGAAGACTCACTTTAAGGGTCGCTGACGTCTTCTTCACACCCTAGTGGGCTTCTCCCTTCTACTGCGCGGGGGATCTTGCTAGCATCTGGTTGACTGGGTCAAGTAATGGTGGCCAAGAAGGCCACATTCTTAGGGAACACTGTTGAAACGGACCCGAGCGAGGACAGGAAGGAGAAGGCTGTGGGCTTATGTGTGTGGGTGTGCATACGTCCGTGTAGCAGGCTAGGGGCTGTTGCTGGGCTAGATGTCCCAAGTGCCTTCTTCCTCATGCCTCTCCTCCCCTGTTTCATGGGCCCTAAGACCTCTTCCACTGGGCCTGCCTCAATGAACGTGCTGCCCAGCTACCCCGAAACACAGCGCCTGCTGGCTACCAGTGTCCCACCTGCAGTGGCCCCGTCTTCCCCCCAAGCAACCTGGCTGGCCCTGTGGCTTCCGCACTGAGAGAGAAGCTGGCCACGGTCAACTGGGCCCGGGCAGGACTGGGCCTTCCTCTGGTGAGAACCTGTTTGTCTGTCTGTCTGAGCATCTGCCCTGGGTCCCACCTGGGAAAGATGGGTGGGTAGGGACAGCCCCGGGCCGGCTGGTGACACAGGTTCCTTCCTGCAGATCGATGAGGTGGTGAGCCCGGAACCCGAGCCCCTCAACACCTCTGACTTCTCTGACTGGTCTAGCTTTAATGGTAAGTGGCGGTCCGCACTGCCTTTGGGGGCCCTTTCCCCCCTGCTCTGCTGACTGCTCCGTTCTTGCCACAGCCAATGGTACTGCGGAACAGGAGGAGATAACCAGCGCTTCCGCTGCCCCATCGTTTTACAGCCAAGTCCCCCGGCCCCCTGCTTCCCCGAGCCGGCCCGAGCAGCACACAGTGATTCACATGGGCAATCCTGAGCCCTTGACTCACGGTGAGCCAGAGAATTGTATGGTTTAGGGGAGAATAGAAAGGGAATGGGCCACCCCGGGGGGCCCCCCCCTCCTCTCTCTGACAAAGGCACAATTCTGAGATGCTCTGTTGGGCTGAGAGGGCAAGGACTTCCTGCCCTCCCCACCCTGCTCCGGGCCAGTTTCTCTGAGCCTGTGGATACCGGTGGCTCTGCTCCTGCAGCCTCAGCCCCGAGGAAGGTGTATGACACGCGGGATGATGACCGTTCACCAGGCCTCCACGGGGATTGTGATGACGACAAGTACCGTCGCCGCCCTGCCTTGGGCTGGCTGGCCCAGCTGCTCAGGTACGCAGGGTCAGGTGGGCCCGGCTGCCGGAAAGGGGGAGGAGAGGAAGTGAGAGCCAGAGGCCCCGGGCAGATGATTGTGTGATAGATAAGATGGGCTTCAGTCTGGGTAACCATAGTACCTGGTGTCTGGCTACTCAGAGAGGCCCCCGTTCAGCTCTGGGAGTCTTGAGTCTAGTCCGCCTTAGGGCTCTTTCCTTGCCTGCTAGGTATCTGAGGCTTGAGGTGGGGCTCTTTGAGGCCCCTTCCTGCTCTGACAGCCCCTAAGCCTAGCGACTCAGTGTCCGACACGTTCTGGTTTGCAGAACGGTGGTTGCTTCTGCCGGTTGGAGCTGCACCGTCCGCTGCGTAACAAGCAGGCGTGGGGATAAGCTTGCACACTGGAAGCAGCAAGGCTTGGGAACAGTGGCACCGGGGCCAGAAGGCAGGCATCATGTCTGGGGTTCCTCTCCAGGCCGAGGGGCCCCTGACCTGACTTTCCCCTCGTTCCCCCCAGGAGCCGGGCTGGGTCTCGTAAGCGGCCGCTGACCCTGCTGCAGCGGGCAGGGCTGCTGCTGCTCCTGGGGCTGCTGGGCTTCCTGGCCCTCCTCGCGCTCATGTCTCGCCTGGGCCGAGCCGCAGCTGACAGCGATCCCAACCTGGACCCCCTCATGAACCCTCACATTCGTGTGGGTCCCTCCTGAGCCCTCGCTGGGAGCCGGGCCAGCCTAGGACCTGGGGGCCTGAGGTAGGGCGGTCTAGGGACTTTCCTTCTGCTCTTCTTCAAGCCTGAGACACTAAGATCCCAGGCCCAGTCCAGTCATGAGAGTGGCTGCTGGCTGGGCCTGGGGCCCCTACAGGGCAAACGTTTGTCTTGACTTGCTTACCCTGAGTCTCCAGCCCCCCACCCTCCTCCCCACAAAGGAGATGACAGGTGGAAATAAATGACAGACTTTATTAAAACACCGAAGCCGCCTTTTCCTTCCCCCTTCTCAGCCCAGTCCTCAGGCCTCAGTGGTTCTCCTGCCGGTACTGGATGGCCAGAAACTCAAGGGACAGGCGGTTGAAGAACATGACTCCATTTAGGACTGGGCAGACGAGAGAGCCCCTATCAGCATTCCCTGCCCGCTCTCTGCCATGTCTCGGGATCCAGAGCTCCCCCTCCCGTTCAGCACGACCCCCTCCCCCACTCACTCAGGATGGTCAGGGCAAAGCACCGGAGAAACTTGTCGCCTGTCATCTCGGCGTACAGTGATCCCATGGCTGCCCAGCAGATGCTGATCACCTGGGAGAACTATAGGCCCCGCCCAGTGGGGGCGTGGCCCCTGAGACCACGGCTGGGCTCCCATCAGCCCCTGGGCCTCCCCCAACCAGCCCTTGAGCCCTGGCCCCAGGCTACCATCAGGACCACCGTGTATTGAAAGCTCATGCGGTCGTAGCGGTGGGTGACGTAGAAGTTGTGCACGTCGCTGGTAAGGACGCCGACGTGTATAAAGAAGAGCAACAGGGCAGCGGCGGTGAGCACCATGCCTTGTGGGAAGAAGAGCACAGCCAGCCGGTCCACCCACCGCATTGTGCCGGCCGCAGAGACTCCAGCCCGACAGCGGAACCTGAGCAAGCCGGCCCCGTTCAGGAGCAGCAGCCGAGCCTTCCGGGTCCCGAGTGCGTGGTCTGGAATCGTGGTGGGATGCTAGAACCACGAGGACATAGGAGGGGGACAAGATTCTAGAATACAGACTGATTCCAGTCAGTATGGGAGTGGTTCACGGGTGGCCCGGGGAGCTCCGGGTTATGCAAGGTCAGACAGAGGGCTGACGGTACGGACCAGCAGGAGCGTTGAGGAAGGGACAGTGTCCCTCACCATCCTGCCTGCATGCACGCTTCGTGTGCTGGTGCCCATCTGCTCACCGAGCCCCTCGATGGTTCCGCACAGGGGCCACTGTGGGCACATGTCTACAGAGCCGGGGCTCAGAATGTGGGAGGGCATGTCCTAGGTCCGTGGCAGGTCTAGACTAGGCCCTGGATGTGTAGCTGGAGGGCACCCCCAGGTGAGGGGAGGCCAGGGCAGAATGGCTCCAAGTTTTTGCTCCATTTCCGAATGGGGAGGAATGAGCCGAAGGGAAGAGACCAGAGCTTGCCCACAGCTGTCCTGGGGCCTTCGCTATTCCCTCCCTTGGCATGGCCGGGAGAGCACCTGGCTTTTCCATCCTCCCTCAAAGGTCTGAGGACCTGATGCCGACCAGCTTAACCATCTGCCACCTTCCAGCACTCAGCACTTTCACAGCCATCAGCCCCGTCCTTTCCAAGACTCCCAGGTGAGGCTGGTGGCATAAATCCTATTTTGCACCCAAATCCGAGGTACAGAGAGGGAGTGTCAGCCCGGGCGCTCACGGCCAATGAGTGAGGGACTCACTGAGGACTGAAATGAAGTTCCGCTTCTACCTGAGGCTGTGACTGACTGGGTAGGGACCCTTCCAAGCAACAAGAAAACATTTCCTCCATACGTGGAAGAGAGGAAAACTCTAGAACTCACAAGTATCATCCAGAAAAATGGGCAGAAATGGTGTGGAGGGACATGAAACTCCCAGGGACTAGATTAGAAGAAGGGTACTTGAATTCTGCCCCACCCCCGGCCTCCTTCCTCTCTGCCAGCCACAGAAATTAGGTTCACGGTCAAGACCCAAAGTCCCCTGCCATCTCCATGCTTGCTTCCCAGTGTCATTAATCATCACAGTCCCTCAGACCCCACATTCTGACGTAGGGGTGACTCACCCAATGCCCAGCCATTGGCCCACTGTTGAAATCATTGCACCTCTTGTCTCATGTGACTACAAATAAACTTTCATACATTAGGGCTTCTGGCTCAACGCCATTTAAAAGTTTAAGTAGCGTATGACTATGTTCTTGTAAAAGATTTGGGTAACACACAAGCATACAGAGGAAAAGGCAATGATCTCCCTCCCACCACTCCTACCTACCTAATGGAGGTAATCCCCTCAACAGTTGGGTGAGTGGGCATCTTTTGGGTCCCTTTTTTTTTTTTTTAAGATTTTATTTGACAGAGACCACGAGAGAGGGACACAAGCAGGGGAATGGGAGAGGGAGAACTAGGCTTCCTGCTGAGCAGGGAGCCTGATGTGGGGCTTGATTCCAGGACTCCGGGATCATATCCTGAGTCAAAGGCAGACGCTTAACCAATTGAACCACCCAGCTGGCCCTCAAGTTATTTTTTCTACCGGTTATAAACGTTTTGTATCTCTCCTGGACAATATCTACTTGTAATATCAGCATCTGAACATGTAATGGTAAATAGCAACATCAAATGTTCGTTCCCAGGAGTAAACAAGGCCCTAGGAATGGCACCAGCTAGACATGCTATACTCTTGGTCTTACTCATTTGACAAATCACAAGTAGGCAGAGAGGCAGGCAGAGAGAGAGGAGGAAGCAGACTCCCCGCTGAGCAGAGATCCTGGGGCTCGATCCCTAGACCCTGAGATCATGACCTGAGCCTAAGGCAGAAGCTTAAACCACTGAGCCACCCAGGTGCCCTCTGACACCGTATTTTTTAAACAGTCTCTGAACATCCTTTGGAACATAAATGGAACATTTCTGAACACAGACTGCAAGGGTCAGCAAACTTTTCCTGTAACGGACCGGATAGTAAATATTTTAAGTTTTGCCCCCCCATAAGGTTGGTCTCTATTTCTCTCTTTTTAAAAGATTTTACTTATTTGACAGACAGAGCTAGAGAGTGAACACAAGCAGGGGAAGTGGGAGAGGGAGAAGCAGGCTTCCTGCAGAGCAGGGAGCCTGATGCAGGGCTCCATCCCAGGACCCTGACCTGAGCCAAAGGCAGACGCTTAAGGACTGAGCTACCCAGGAGCCCCCACAAAGTCTCTCTTACAACTACTCAACACCTCTGTTGTAATGCAAAACCAGGCATAGAAAATATGTAAACAAGGGGGCCTGACTGTGTTCAAATAAAATTATAGACTGCCATAATTCATATACTTTCATATGATTTTCATATTTTATGAAAATTGTCTTAAACTGAGACATATTACATTATTTTCAAGTGTACAATGTAATGATTTTATATTTGTATATATTTTAAAAGGATCACAAGTCTAGTTAACATCTGTCACCCTACAAATTACAGTTGTTTTTCTCCTGATGAGAACTTTAAAGATCTACTCTGATTATATGAATGTTACAAAATCTTCACCTCATGAAATGTCATTTATATATTTTTTAACCATTAAGAACAAACAAACAAAAAAACAACACACCAGTCCTAGCTCACAGGCCAAATGAAAACAGGTGGTGGGATGTGTTTGGCCTGTGGGACCCCTGTCAAAGAATGATCAAACAAGGTGGTTACCATTCCGACCCCCACAGCCCCCAGTCTCCGCCTCGCCCCCGCCGCTTGTGCAAACGGGGCAAGCATCACGCCCTAAAAGCCAAGCGGTTACAGGAAGGCAAAAGAGCGATAAGTTGTTAGTTAACAAAGGTCTTTCATTCCCCCCTTTTTCTTTATCATGGATAGAATCTTATATCCATTTGTCCTGTTCTTGTATTGAGTCAGTCTGGGGCTCGTTTTGTTTGAGGAGCTGATATTGCTGTGTTAGTACCATGGTTTGAATTACTGACAAGCGGTCTTTTGTGAACTGAACAAGCTTATTTAGGATGCAAGGGCCAATGGATAAAATCAGTAGTAGAATAATAAGGGGTCCCAAAAGGGTGGACAATAAAGTGGTGAACCAAGGTGACCGATTGAACCAGCCTTCAAACCAGCCTTGCTGGGATTCAAAATCTCTTCTTCTCTGGGCCAATCTCTCTCTGAGTTTATCCATTGTTTCCCTAACTACCCCTGTTTGGTCAGCATAAAAACAGCATTCCTCTTTGAGGGCTGCACATAACCCCCCTTCTTTTAGGAATAACAAGTCTAACCCCCTTCTGTTTTGTAGAACGACCTCGGAAAGGGAAGTGAAGGATTTTTCTAAGGCAGTGATTGATTTTTCTATAGCCTCTAAATCGGCGGTCATGGCAACTTGTAATTGCGTAAGCTGGGTGCTTTGAAGTAGGGCAGAAGTTCCTGTCCCAATTCCTGCCGCTATTCCCCCGACTCCTAACAATAGGGCTATAGTTAGGGTTATGGGTTCTCTCCGATATCGGAATCTCTCTGATCTGGCAGGACCGGGTTAGGTCCTATGGCTGCAGAGGGGGATTTAATTGAGAGTTTTATAGTAAATATGAGTCCTTCGTCATAATTTTCCTTATAGAGTCTAAGGCCCCAGCTATATCCTTTTGTCCAGTGGACTGCTTTCTTTCCAGACTCTGTGAAGGTAATCTTAAGGGGGTGACACCATGCATTTTTACAATGTTTTCCATCATTCTCTTGTTCCCAGAAACCTCCTAGTTGATGGGAATAATTAGCGGTTACAATGATATAATCCCAATTTGAGGTGGGTTTCCAATAGACATCACCTGTAGTTTCACATCCCCAGGCCGCACAGTAGAAGTCACTAGGGCCTCCACATTTATAGGCCCGCCCTCTAGTATTACTATTTTTTGGCGCGGGGCAGACATAAAAGGGGAATACACTAAGTTTGTAGCGTCGTGGTCCATCTCCACATCCCCGGTTAGGGGGCGACATTCCACTGCTTGTAGGGGATGTTGGTGGCTTATGGGGATCATCGTGTTGACCTATGTCCCAAGATCCCATAGCCAGTTTACAGAGATCCGGATACAGGGTAGGCCACCATGTATTAGGGGTGTGTTGGGCCGTACTGGACCAGATAACCTCCCCCCTTTGAGAGAGAACTTGCCAGGTTAATTGCTTGGGGATATGTGGGCTGGTGCCGTTTACAGGGGAAAGGAAAGAGAATAAGCAAAAGAGTAGGATTAACGGCGAATAAGTCTTATCTTTAGTGGGTTTGGGGAGCGTTGGACGGTCCATTCCGAGTTCTGAGGGTGTCCGGTTTGTTCTTCTGGGTGTGCCACTTTCACATGGGAGGCGTGGATCCAGGCTGCAATCCCGTCAACTTTTAGCGCCGTGGGCGTTGTCAGGAGTACCGTGTGGGGTCCTTTCCAACGGGGTTCAAGGTTTGTGGCTCGATGTCTGCGGACCCAAACGGTGTCTCCGATCTTGTAGGGATGAGGCCGTAATGAGGTATTAAGTTTCTCTTTGTAGGCGGCTGCCAAGGGTTTCCAGACCTCTTGTTGCACCAGCTGCAAGGCTTGCAGATGGGCCTGTATGGAGGGGGAGGGGGAGTGAGCGGAGATATCTGGCGCAAAGAACGTGACAGCGGGGGGCGGAGCACCATAGAGAATTTCGAAGGGGGTTAATCCATGGGGGCCTGGAGTATTTCTGGCCCGATAGAGTGCTAGAGGTAGGAGCAATACCCAATCTTTAGAGCCAGTTTCAAGCGGTAATTTAGTTAGAGTCTCCTTAATGGTCCTATTCATTCTTTCTACCTGTCCTGAACTCTGGGGTCTGTAAGCACAATGTAGTCTCCAATCAATCCCCAGCAGCTTGGCCACCGACTGACTTACCTGGGAGACAAAGGCGGGCCCGTTGTCGGACCCTAGTACCTCGGGCATTCCATACCTTGGAAAAATTTCTTCCAGCAGCTTCTTGGCGACTATGTTGGCAGTTTCCTTTTTGGTAGGAAAGGCTTCTGCCCATCCTGAAAAGGTGTCTAAAAAAACTAAGAGATATTTATATCCATACATGCCAGGTTTAATTTCGGTAAAGTCAATTTCCCAATGCGTGCCAGGTCGATGACCATGTACCCGGACCCCTGGTCCAATAATAGTCTTCCCAGGATTTACTTGGGCGCAGGCTCTGCAGTTAGCGGCCGCTTGACGAAGGAGGAAGTTTTGTTTGGGGAAATAGTTTTTTAAATTGGCCTTATCCATTAGGGATTTCATCTTATCTGCGCTGAGATGAGTCAGCTGATGGAGGTGGTTTATTAATTCCTTCGCCATCTTTATAGGTATTATGGCCTTTCCTCGGTATTCCCATCGGTTTAGGGCTGAGTTGTAATTGGCCCCTAACTTCTGTATGAAGTCTAAGTCGGCCTTCTCATAATTCCAAAGGGGGGTCTCATCTGTCTCTCCTGTCTCAGTGAGTATAGTAACAGTTCATAGTTGGGGCCCCAAAGCTGCCTGCTTGGCCGTCGCATCAGCTAGGCGGTTTCCTTTTGCCTCGGGGGTATCCCCTTTTTGATGGCCAGGGCAGTGCATTATACTCAGCTTCTTGGGGAGAAATAAGGCTTTTAATAGGGCCAATATTTCAGTCTTATTTTTAATTTCCTTGCCGTCAGAGGTTAGTAGTCCCCTCCGCCGATAAATTTCTCCGTGAATATGGGCAGTGGCAAAAGCATATCTGCTGTCTGTATAGACATTAAGATTCTTACCTTCTGCCAGCTGGAGGGCCTGGGTTAAGGCGATTAATTCTGCCCGTTGCGCCGAGGTGCCTTCTGGCAGCGCGCTTGCCCATACAATTTGAGAGTCGGTCGTGATGGCCGCTCCTGCTCGTCGTTTTCCATCCTGCAGGTAGCTACTGCCATCAGTATACCAGGTCAGGTCTGCATCCTTCATGGGCTGGTCAGTTAGGTCGGGCCGTGTCCCATGTGTTTCAGCAAGGATCTGGTGACAGTCATGCAACGGTGCCTCTCCAGGGGTGGGCAATAAAGTTGCGGGGTTAAGAGTCACTACAGGTCCGAACTGGATCCTGTCCGAGTCCAGGAGGAGGGACTGATAATGAGTCAGGCGGGCATTAGACAGCCAGCGGTCTGGTGGTTGGCGGATTAAAGATTCCACTGTATGCGGAGCCAGGATGGTTAGGGGCTGTCCCAAAGTTAGTTTGGTTGCGTCCTTGATGAGGACCGCGATTGCTGCTATCATTTTTAGACATGGTGGCCAGCCTGCCGCCACGGGGTCTAACTTCTTGGAGAGGTAGGCAATAGGGCGTCTCCAAGGCCCGAGTCTTTGAGTTAGGACCCCCTTAGCAAATCCTTGTTTTTCATCAACAAAGAGGTCGAAGGGCTTTGTTATGTCTGGCAGGCCTAATGCCGGAGATTTAAGGAGCGCTTGTTTGATATGGTCAAATGCCTGCTGTTGTTGCTCAGTCCAAACAAAAGGAGTATCTTGTTTGGTTAAGGGGTACAGAGGAGCCGCTATCTCTGCAAACCCCGGAATCCATAGTCTACAGAAGCCTGCTGTTCCTAAGAATTCCCGCAATTGCCTGTGGTTTTGAGGTGCGGGGATGCCAGAGATAGTCTCTTTTCTCGCGGCTGTTAGCCATCGTTAGCCACTATATAACTCATAACCCAGGTAAGTGACTTTAGTCTGGCAGATCTGGGCCTTCTTTGTGGATGCCCTATATCCCAGTTGGCCTAGGGTTAATAGGAGGTTCCCAGCACCTGTTCGGCAGTCCTCTTTCTTTACAGTAGGCACATTGGTTTCGGTCTACACGGGGCCTCCTTATGTCTCCCTCCCTGTCTGACCTTCCTGCCTCTGGTCCTTGGCTGCCTTGCACTACGGTGGCCAAGATTTTGCTAAGTTCCTTACTTCATCTTGTAAAGAGAAGTCTTGTAGATTCTCTAAACGCTGTAGTTTATTCCTTATATCTGGTGCTGACTGCCAAATAAATGCCATTGAAACGTTTCCTCTCTGCTCATTGCTATCTGGGTCAAAAGGCATATACCTGCGATAAGTCTCCTTAAGCCTTTCCAGGAAAGCGGTTGGAGATTCCTCTGACCCCTGAGTTACCTGTCTTACTTGAGCCAAATTGGTGGGGCGACGCCCCGCATTATGGAGACCTGCTATGAGTAACTGGCGGTAAAGATTTAGGTGGGATCTGGGATGGGGTGAGGGACGGGGGGGAGCGGAGGGTCCTGGGGGAGAAGTGGTGTATGGAAGGGGTTTGGGCTTTGGGTGAACGAAGGGAAAGACCCAAGGAGGAGGATCATCAACCAGGCTTTTCCCACACTACAACATAGGGTACTTGGTCTGGATGGCCTTGGGGTCCCTGGTCGAAGACTCGTTCTTTGACCTGCAAAATAACATAAATATTAAAGGTTCCATCTTTGGGCCACCCAACGTTAAAGGTGGGCCATTCTGAAGTACAGAGGGTCTGCCATTTCCTTCTTCTGACTTCCACCGGCAGGTTATTGGCTCGGATTTGGACGTCTCTCCAGTGTCCTAAAGTGAGACTCAAAGGGGTGGTAAGTGTCTGTCCCATTTTGGAATCAGAGAAAACCCAAAGGGCAACGAAAAAGACACACAAAACACATAAAACACTTAACGAGCCGGCAAAAAGAAACGCTGCGCGATTTCGGTGCAAAACCGAAAGTACAGATTCAGATGGCTGTAAGGAAATATGAGTTTCCTCTGTGGCCCACAGACGGACGTATCCCTCGGACACGTGTGGGGCCCCGAAAAAACGGGCCCCTCTGATCCCTGGGGCGTCCCCCAGGGTGGCAGGGGAGAAGTCCGAGTTCGTCAACTCCTTCTCAAGCTGCCCAGAATACAGCTCTACTACGCGTAGTAGTACAGTCCTATACAGGCGTATAGGCAGAACAGACGGGAAACGAGAACATGAGACAAGAGACGAGAACCCAGTTATTAAGGCTTAAATGCTGGCCAGCTTACCTCCCGGTGGGAGTCGGTTGGATCCTTGGGCAGGAGTCCGATGGTCTCGGTGGAACCTCCAAATGAAAGACCCGCGGATCCCGTGCCCAAGAATTCAACACTGCCACAGGATGCAAACAGCAAGAGGATCTTTATTGCAACGCGGGCGCCTGCGGGTGATCAGCAGCTCCTGCTAGCTGAGCACACCAGGCTGGGGTGGTGCAGGATTTTTATAGACAGGTACAAACAAGTGTTGGGTGGGGCGGAGCTGATTGGCTGACAGTTCCAACTTTTGAAAAAGGCATATTGGTGTTAGCGGATTGGCCTTGGAGGACCCGCGCGCGCGAATGAGAATGCGGGAAGGGGAAGTAGGAAGGGAAGTTGGTTCTTATTACCCAGCAGAGATATATCCTGCCTACGAGACTATGTGGCCCCCTGCCTGCGTGACTATGCTTTGGCTATTAGCGGACGGTATCTTGTGCAAACAGGGGGCAAGCGTCACGCCCTAAAAGCCAAGCGGTTACAGGAAGGCAAAAGAGCGATAAGTTGTTAGTTAACAAAGGTCTTTCAGTACGTTGAGCTTGGGGACTTCAAAAAAAAAAAAAAAAAAAAAAAAAAAGGAAAAGAAAAGAAAAGAAAAAGAAAAAAAGCAGCAGCATTAGCAGCTAGAGGCACCGCACGCCCTGTACAGGCATCTAACACTCTCGGCCTTCTCGCAGACTCCTGTGAAGTTGCCCACCCCCCCACACCCCCAGATTAGGAATGGGGGGAAACTGAGCCGCCCCCCCAGGGAACGAGCCAATGCCAGGATGTCAAGCACGCGATCTCCGGCTCCACGGTCGGCGCTGCGTCCGCGGCATCCAGGGACATATTCCGGGGGCCTCTGCGTGCGGGGCTGCGGGACTGGGAGCCACGACTCGCTTTCCTTCTGGGAGGGAAGCACCGCACAAGTTCCAGTCAATCCTGCCCCTCGAGAGGCTGGAGGGAACCCAGGGCTCTCCCGGAACCTCTTCGCTCGGGGAGGAAAGAGACGGGGGAACGCTAGTCTCGAAGGACCCAGGGCTGCAGGGGGACGTTTCAGCTGAAGGACTGCCTCGTTGCAACAAGAACTTTATGGCTCCCGGAAGTGCTTCCTCCCGGTCCTTTTCCCAGCCTCACGGCCGTGGGCTGCAGTTGGAGCGATGGCGGCGGTAGCCGCTGGGCCTGGCACGGGGTCTGGCCCTGGGGACTCTCCGGAGGGGCCCGAGGCAGAGGCCCCGGAGCGTCGGCGGAAGGCGCACGGGATGCTGAAGATTTACTACGGCCTCTCGGAGGGGGAGACGGCGGGGCGCCCCCCAGGGTCGGACCCCCTCGACCCGACGGATCTCAACGGGGCGCACTTCGACCCGGAAGTGTACCTGGACAAGGTGTGTTTTTGCGTGTTGGGGGAACCAAGCCCCTGATACATTGCACCCCCAGGTCACGACTTCGACTTTGTTGCGGGGATGAGGGAAGCAGGGGCTCCTAAAAACAAGATGACCCTCGGGGAGGAAGCGGGGGCAGAGCTGGAGTCTAAGGGGGGGCATGGCAGACTTGCCCTGGCCTGAGGAGGTGCGGAGTCGGAGGCTGATGTTCTGGTAGGCCCGTGGCAGGGGGCGTGGCCCGGGCGCAGACGGGCTTCGGACTGGGCCCTGGCTGGGGCTGAGCATTTCAAAGGCTGACAAACCCCAAACCGGGTCGAATCCAGTAACTCCTGACCTATGCCACTGATAGGCCCCCTGTCTAGGATTCCCGACAGGGGTCGGATGAGGGTTTTCTTGCACCGAAAGCCGACCGGGTAGGGGTTAGCCGAGGGCCATGGGGGTCCCCGGACCTGAGCACTAACACCCCGATTTCCTCCAGCTGCGTAGAGAGTGTCCCCTGGCCCAGCTGATGGACAGTGAGACAGACATGGTGCGGCAGATCCGGGCTCTGGACAGCGACATGCAGACCCTGGTCTATGAGAACTACAACAAGTTCATCTCCGCCACAGGTGATTCCTGCTGGGACACACAGTCCCGCTGCTTACCCGTTGTCCTGTGTTGGGGAAACCAGCAGGGGATTCAGGGGGAGGAGACCCAGACTCTAGTCTTTCCCTGACATTAATCCCCTCTCACCTCTCTCTCTCAGAGCTTTTGTGGTCAAATGACTAGAGAGGTAATAGCTGCTCTCAGAGTGTTGCTCTAAGGATCAAAGAGGAGAAAAAACAAAATGAAATTTTAGACTGACATGGGTTTGAACCACTTGGAATCCCAGACACTAAGGGTGTTTCAGGATGAGTTTGTTTCTCTTATTAGTGGTAGCTTTCTTCTCTTGTCCAGGTCTGTCTTGTGGCTGGGCTTGTCTCTCTTTCTCTCCCTTCCTCTATCCTTTTACCCCTTTTATTTATTTTTAAAGATTTTATTTATTTATTTGACACAGAGAGAGAGATCCCAAGCAGAGCAGAGAGGCAGGCAGGGGGTGGGGAGCAGGCTCCCTGCTGAGCAGAGAGCCCAATGCAGGGCTCGATCCCAGGACCCTGAGATCATGACCTGAGCCAAAGACAGAGGCTTAACCCACTGAGCCACCCAGGCGCCCCCTTTTCCCCCTTTTAAATCAAGCAAAGAAACAGAAAACTTAGGACATTAAGGGACACAAAGATTATGTAAAGGTGTTTTTTTTTTTTTTTTTTTTTTCCCTTCCTGCCCCATTTATTCTCAGTCTAGGACAGTGCTAGACAATGTTCAGCTATCAGTCACAGTAACTACTCTTCTTATGTTGGTGAAATGCACTACTCAGACTTGCATGATAATTTTGGACCCGTGTGTACCTAGTCCTAGAGGCAGGTCTTCAGGGTCTGTCTGTGGTCCCTGAGAATGTTGGGTGAACCTTTGTGAGTTTCGTTCTGACATCGCTTACCCTGCTGGTGTCACAGTCCTGGGTGTGGTGCTCATTGTTCTTTTGTCTGATGTGAAGCAGGTTCAATGAGTAGGCATCTCTTTATTTGCTAATAGCAGCATCCACCTACAAGAATTTCTGGGGGTGCCTGGGCATCTCAGCTGGCTAACAATCCGACTCTTGATTTTGGTTCAGGCTGTGATCTCAGAGTGGCAAGATGGAGATTGAGCCTCGTGTTGGGGCTCCAAGACTCAGTGGGGAGTCTGCTTCTCTCTCCCATTCTTCCTCTCCCTCTGCCCCTCCCCCACCATGCTCTAGATCACAAGTAGGCAGAGAGGCAGGCAGAGAGAGAGAGAGGAGGAAGCAGGCTGTCCGCAGAGCAGAGAGCCCGATGCGGGGCTCGATCCCAGAACCCTGGGATCATGACCTGAGCTGAAGGCAGAGGCCTTAACCCACTGAGCCACCCAGGCGCCCCAATCGTTTTTAAGAAAAGAAATCATCATAATTTCTGAGCTACGGAATTTCCCACCAGAATTTTGCAAGCATTGCATTTTCCCTGTGTTAGAATTTGTATAGTTTTGACATTGAGCTCTTGCTTAATGAGGATGGCTTGTTATTTTATCTTTTTCCTAAGAAAGGGAGAAAATTATAAAGTGAGTGTTGGAATCAGGTTCTAAATCTATAAATACTTTAAAGTCTTACATCCATTCAAGAAGTATTCATTGAATGCCTCTTTTTTTGGGGGGGAGGGGGGCCAAGAGCTGTTCTGCATATTGAGGATATAGTAATGAACCAGCTAGGTCGAGCCCCTCCCTGCAGCCCATATCCTAGTTGGGGAGACAGTCAATGAATGCACAAAGGCGGTAGTAAGTGCTAGAAGAAGAAAATAGAGAGAAAAGATGTATGTGTGGGTCTGCCTTTAGCTAGAGTAAGTATAAGACCTGTGGGAGGTCGTGACATTTGAGCAGGACTTTGAGGAGAGCGAACCAGCCCTGGTGGGGGAGGAAGCATCAGGGGCAGAGGGTCTGAAGAAAGGGCATGTCAGGTGTATTCAGAGTATGGCAGGAAGTTAAGAGGGAGCGAGGGAGGAGGAGAGTGGTGGGAGAGAGGGTAGAGGGTTTTGTAGAGGACCAGATTTTGTAGGGACATAAACGTGTTTATGAGGATCCCGCTCTTTACTCGGAATGAGATGAAATGAGAAGAATGCGGTAACCTAACTTTTATTTCAAAAGGACCCCTCTGTCCACTCTGTGGGGAAGGGACCATAGGGAGGCAAGGGTGGCCGAGCCCCCCATTAGGTGGCTGTTGCAGCAAGTCCAGGCGAGATGCTGGTGGCATGGACCAGGATGACAGCAGGGGAAAGTGGAAGCATCTGAAATTGGTTTTGAATTGCTTACCTGAAGGGTCTGGAGTTCAGACAAGGCTGGAACTCGAGGTACGGGGGAGTAGGAGGGGCTCTCCGAGGGAGGAAGTATACAGAGAGAAGAGAAGAGCTCTAAGGACAGAGCCCTGGGGCATCCTGACGTTCGGAACTATCGAAGAGAAGGAGGATCTCACAAAGGAAGCATCATTTGCGGAGGTTTGAGGACAGTCAGGGGCCTGGGTGTCTGAGCAGCCGCAGGAAGGAGGCATTCCAGGAAATAGAATTAATAAGCTTGGCTGAAACATTAGCGTATGGAGTGCTGGTGGATGGTGCCCAGAGAGAGGGAAGACCGCAGGGGCAGAGTCTTCGGGAAAGGGGGAGGAGATAGAGCAGTGCACCGGCAAGGGGTTGGCCTTCACGAAGGGTCAGGAGCTCCTCTGCTGTAGCAGGGAGAGCTCGTGTGGGCAGAGGCAGTCAGGTGGGCAGCTGTGGCAGAGTGTAAGTACACAGTAAGGAAGCGCGCCTTTATCCATACTCAGCGCTAAGCTAAGCAAGGAGTTCAGACACGAGAGTGATATGGCAGATTCCTGTTCTGAAAAGATCCCTCCAGCTGCTGTGGGAGGAGTGGGTTGGAGAGGTCTAAAATGTAGGGAGGCCTTTTCGCTTGTCCAAGCCAGAGATCTGGGGAGCTTACATCAGGTTAGTAGCGGTGGAGATGGACGGTGATGGGCAAACCGAGAAATATTTGCGGCAGTATCAACGGGCCATAGTGTTGAGGAGCTTTGGGCATGAGGTTTCAGCTTGACAGTCGGATGGTGGGTGTGGTGCTCAAGAAACCGCAAGAAAATCAGGTGTGGGAAGAGGGTCATGATGAGCTAGAGTTTTGCTTTGGTTTGGTTTGATTATTACTTCTAAAGGGGAGCCAGGCGTGAAATGAACCCGGGAGATCCTGTGGGGTGAAGCATGTCAGATAATAACAGCATCTGCTGTCAGAAGAAACCTTGTTGTTGTTTTTTTTAAGATTTTTATTTATTTATTTGACAGAGGGAGAGAGAGAGAGATCACAAGTAGGCAGAGAGGCAGGCAGAGAGAGAGAGGGGGAAGCAGGCTCCCTGCTGAGCAGCGAGCCCGATGCAGGGCTCGATTCCAGGACCCTGGGATCATGACCTGAGCTGAAGGCAGAAACTTAACCCACTGAGCCACCCAGGCGCCCATGTCCGAAGGAATCTTGGTGGATCTAGTCCACCCCGTCTTTTCTTTCCTTGGAGTACTGTTAAGGAGTGGCCTTCTGACTAAGGGGAGTCTTTATTGAGGGGGTGGGTTCTCATAATGCTGAGACTAAGGGAGGTAGGTTTCGAGGTGTTTGGAGCGATACAAAAGGAGCTGACAAGAAGGCAGACGGATATGTCGTCCCAGAGCTCAGAGGAGGGATCTGGGCTGGACGTTGATAAGCCTGCGAGTCCAGTGGGAAGAGGAGGAGATTTTCAAGTGGAAGTGTGGGTGGGATTGCCCGAGGACTGGATAGAGCCTGAGAAGAGCAGAGAGCCCAGGACAGAGCTTTGAGGAATGCCTGTTTGATGGCCCTGGAGAGGAGGACGAGCCTGCAGTGGAGACAGAAGTAGCCATAGAGGGAAGGTGGTGTCTGCATGACGCTACATCCCTCTGACCGACTCATTCGTTTGTTCACTTACTTGCCAAATAGTTGATGGCTTGTGTGCCAGGCACTGTTCTAGGCACAGGGATGTAGCTGCAAACAAGACAGTTTCTCAGCCATCACAGAGGATACGTTCTAGAGAAAGAGACAGATGATAAATAGAGATCCTCTGGCTCAGCAAGAGCTCTGGAAATGAAACAAGGTAATGGGGGGGGGGGGGTTGGGAGTGGTTTAGAAAGCGGGGCAGAGAAGGGGTTTTGTGAGGTGTTGATGAAGGTGAATGATGCAGAGCTGACTGGGGGAGGGTCTGGAGGCCGAGCTGCTCAGGCTGCGAAAAGAAGCCGTGCAAAGGTCCTGGGAATGCTCTGACCAGAACAAGAGCGACCGGAGGAAGGGAGCAGGACCGATGGCACAGGATATACATGAGGGGTGGCAAGCTTTTTCTGAGAAAAGTACACATTTTAGGCTTTGTGGACCCTCTGGTTTCTGTACTTGTTTCTGCCGTCATAGCCTGAGAGCCGCTGTGGGCTACAGGTGGGGGAATGGACAAGGCTGGATTCTGGTGAAGCGCATTCACGCAAACAACTGTGACATCCAGGATGAAATCAGCAAAAGTCACGGAGCAAGCGCATGGGGAAATCTCCCTTCCAGAAAAGCAACTAAAAAACCTGGCCCAAATGCTCAGAAGCAACTTTTTCCCGGAACTCTAGAAATTAATCAAAGGTTTGCAACCATCTGAGGAGCCTTTGTTCAAGAAAAACAGCTAGATCTTCGTAAAAGTGGTGAATCTGGTGGGTTCCCCCCCTGTTGAAGATTTACTTATTTATTTGAGAGAGAGAGAGCATGAGGAGGAGGGGAAAGAGAGAGAATCTCAACTTGGCACCGAGCCCCACTTGGGGCTTGATCTTGGAACGCTGAGATCATGACCTGAGCTGAAACCGAGTCCGAGACGTAACCAACTGAGCTACCTGGGCGCCCCTCCTGTGCTGTTTTAACTTACCCCCATGATTTCCTCCAGCTCAGTAGTAACCTCAAAAAACAGCGCATTATTTCTCATGTGGAAGGACCAGAACAGGGCTGGAGCTCTTTCAGAGCCTCATGCTGAAGGAATTGTCTGTGTAAGCTGTCTGGTGGTTTCCTGAAAGATTCCACGCCACAGATTTCTCTCTATTTGACCTGACCTTGAAGTTAACCTGGTACTAAAAGCCTCTCACGGAGAAGTGGGGGGTTATTGTCAAAACCAATTCTGCGCAGTTTTTTTTTGTCTGCCTGAAGTGATGGATAACACTTGGGGCCAACAGTAGACTAATTCAAAAGCTTAGAAGGAAAAGCTGAGAATGAGACATCCATATTGAAAGTTGAAGGTCACGTACATCAGGTGGTACACTTGCTTTTAAGAAAGCCCTTGGAATGCTCTTAGTTCTCGCCTCTGGCTCACCTTCAGGCTCCACCCAAGCAGTAAGTGAGAGCTAAGGCAGAGTTGTAAACTGCCTGGTTGAGTGTCTAGGGTATGCCCAACACACATACACACACAGCCCCTGGCAACCCAGGTATTTAAAGAAATCCCTGTCCAATAACTAGCTGACCACTAAGCTGACCAAGTATGGGTTTCAGTGGCTATACCCAACGAAGGACACAGACCGTGCAGAATTGGTTCAGAGACTAGTAGAGGTTTAGGAACTCAGAAAAATAACAAACGGTAGCATTAAACAGCAGCAACAACAAGCCCTGGGCAGGAGAGAGAAGCTGATTTCTAGATTGACCATGTTATATTATTAAAATGTCTGTTGTTTAACAAAACTTTTTGAGACTGGCAAATGAAGGAATACACAGGAAGGAAAAAAAAAATCATTAGAAACTGTCTCTGGAGAAGCCCAGGCATTGAATTTACTACAGAAAGATTGAAATCTGCTATTTTAAACAATATTTATGTGTTTATTAGAGTGTGTGCACAAGTGAAGGGAGGGGTGGAGGAAGAGGGAGAGAGACTGTCAAGCACGCTCTGCAGCCCGGCCAGACGCAGGGCTTGATCCCATGACCCCAGGACCTTGACCTGAGCTGAAATCAAGTGTCGGATGCTGAACGGGCTGAGCCACCTACATGCCCCGGGGTAATGTAGTCTTGTGTGACTGAGCCCTGAACCGGTAAGATCTGACACTAACTCCAGGTAAATAATGTCACAATTAAGTTAAACCGTAGGACACCCAGTTGGTGTTGCAGAATTGCTTGATGCGTGGAAAACCCATACGTCTGCTGACAGATGTGAAGTCGTATTGGAGTACGCCGAGTGGAGGAGACACACAGGAGTGTCTTTCCTCCCTACGGACACCAAAAGCACAAGTAAGCAAAGGAAGGAAATTGGCAAATTGGACTTCATCAGAATTAAAGTTTTGTGGGGGTGCCTGGGTGGCTCAGTCCATTGAGCATCCAGCTCTTGGTTTTGGCTCCTGTCATGATCTCATGGTCATGAGATCGAGCCCCGTGTCAGGCTCTCTGCTTAGCATGAAGTCTGCTTGAGATTCTTTCTCTCCTTCTGTCCCTCCCCCTGCTTGGACACACACTCTCAAAAACAATAAATAAAATCTTAAAAAAAAAAAAAAAAGTTTTGTGTTTCAAAGGTGACTTTTTTTTAAAGGTTTTTTACTTTTTTATTTGACAGAGAGAGCGATCACAAGTAGGCAGAGAAGCAGGCTCCCTGCTGAGCAGAGAACCCAATGCGGGGCTTGATCTCAGGACCCTGGGATCATGACCTGAGCCGAAGGCAGAGGCTTTAACCTACTGAGCCCCCCAGGAGCCCCCCAAAGGTCACTATTGAGAAAGTAAAGGACAATCACAGAATGGGAGAAGGTATTTGTAAGTCATACATCTACTAAGGGTCTCATGTCCAGAATATATAAAGAACTCAGACAACATAGCACTAAAAAGACAAATAGCCCTATATACAAATGGAGGAAGGAGTTGAATCGACGTTTCTCCAAAGAACATACACAAATGACCAAAGAGCACACGTAAAGATGCTCGCATCATTTGTTATTGGGAAAGTGCAAATCAGAACCAGAGTGAGGGGCGCCTGGGTGGCTCAGTCGGCTGAATGTCTGCCTTCGGCTCAGTCATGATCCCAGGGTCCTGGGCTTGAGTCCTGCATTGGGCTCCCTGCTCAGTGGGAAGCCTGCTTCTCTCTCTGACAAATAAATAAAATCTTTTTTTTTTTTTTTAAGATTTTTATTTATGTGACAGAGAGAGAGAGAGAGATCACAAGTAGGCAGAGAGAGAGAGGGGAAGCAGGTTCCCTGCCAAGCAGAGAGCCTGATGTGGGGCTCGATCCCAGGACCCTGAGATCATGACCTGAGCCGAAGGCAGAGGCTTAACCCACTGAGCCACCCAGGTGCCCCAAATAAAATCTTAAAAACACGAAAACAGTGAGATACCACTGCACACCACTGGGATTTCCAGAAAATGGTGTGTAACAGACGTTGGTGAGGACGTGGAGGATTTGGAACTCTTGAATTACTGGCAGGAAGACAGAATGGTGCACCTGGAAATACTTTGGCCATTCCTCGAAGAGCTAAGCACAGAGTTAGCATATGCCCCAGAAATTCCGCTCGTGGGAACATGCTGAAGAGAACTGAAAACACGTTCACGCAAAAGCACGTACATGAATGCTCATAGCAGCATCATTCATAATAGCCCGAAGGAGCAATCCAGATGGCCACCAGTTGGTGGATGGGGAGCCGGATGTGGATCCACACAATAGAACATGCCTCGGCCGTAATAAACCATGACATACTGACTGACGCTGTAATGTAGAGAACCTTGCAGAAGTGCTAAATGAAAGAAGCCAGGCGCAAGAGGCCGAGTTTTGTGTAATTCCATTTGTGTTAAATGTACAGAACAGGCGAATGCATAGAAATAGAAAACAGATGAGTGGTTGGCAGGGACTGAGGCAAGGGAGAAATGGGGAGTGACTGCCAAGGGTTACAGGGCTTCTCTTTGGGGTAACGAATGTTCTGGAACTAGATGATGATATCAGTTACACGATTTTTTGGGGGGGGAAGTTTTATCTTAGTCTTCATTTTTTAAATTTATATTCAGTTAATTAACATAGAATGTATTGTTTGTTTCGGGGTCCAGGTCTGTGCTTCATCGGTCTCCTCTAAGACCTAGTGCTTATTAGAACAGTTACACAATCTTGTGAATATACTAAAAATATTAAAAAGCACTGAATTTTTAAGAAAGATTTTATTTGACAGAGAGAGAGAGCACTTGTGAGTGGGGGTTAGAGGGGCAGAGGGAGAAGGAGCAGCAAGTTCCCCGCTGAGCGAGGAGCCTGACGTGGAGCTCGGTCCCAGGACCCTGGGATCATGACCTGCGTGGAAGGCAGATGCCCAACCGACTGAGCCACCCAGGGTGCCCCCAAAACCACTGAATTTTATGGTATTTCGATCATATCCCAGTTAAAAACCAAAATGCTAAACAGGGATCAAGTCAGGTTTGCCCTCCAGGCTGTACTTTGCCAACCTCTGGCCTCGACATTTAGATTATGTAATATTGCATTTATCTGTTTCAAAACCGAAAAGGTCTCAAAGGTTGTACCGTGAAAAGGCTCTTCCCATTCCTTTCCCTAGGCAGTGACAAAGCAACCTTTAACAGTAAACGTTATTGAAGATGCACAGACATACAGAAAAGTGCACAGGTCACAGGAGGACAGCTGCGTGAGTTTCCTGAATGGAACCCATCCGCAGTCAGCACCCAGGCTGGCAAGGCCCCCTGCAGCCTCCTACCAGTCACCACCCACTCCCCTCCCAAGCTAGGATCCAAACATTTGCCCTAGTGCAAGCTGCTTTTCTTAACAGGCTGCAAATAGTTCAAGGACATGCAGTGTTGTCTTTATTACTCAGTGGTGTGGGTTTTTGTGTCCTTGTTTTTTCACATGGTAACAACTTCTATTTCCATTTCAATGGCTCTGTGCCTGTGCATTCAGCAACAATGACACCAGCAGTAGGTTTTCTTTTACTCTGTTTCAGTGACAACTTAGTGTTTGGATTTTTTTTACCCCCTTTGGAAGTCAGATTCAAATTTCCTTGAACCTAAGCATCAAGGACCCAAATACCTACTCCAAAAAGGAATCTGCTCTTTTGATGGTATCATTTGACAGACCTGGAAGGAGATTATGTCAACAAGTTACATTGTTTATAAGCAAAACAGAATTTGGGGGAGGATGAAATGCCTCTTGGGCTTCCCGGCTTCTCCATGACCATTAGCCCATGATCCTTCTGGTGCCTCAGCTTCCCTCTTTTGCCTTTGCTCTCCTTTTATTCAGGTTGTTTTTTTGTTAAGATTTTTTAAAAAAATATTTTATTTATTTATTTGACAGACAGAGATCACAAGTAAGTAGAGAGGCAGTCAGAGAGAGAGAGGAGGAAGCAGGCTCCCCGCTGAGCAGAGAGCCCGATGTGGGGCTCGATCCCAGGACCCTGGGACCATGACCTGAGCCGAAGGCAGCGGCTTAACCCACTGAGCCACCCAGGCGCCCCTTGTTAAGATTTTTAAAAGATTATTTATTTATTTATTTGACAGAAATCACAAGTAGGCAGAGAGGCAGGCAGAGAGAGGAGGAAGCAGGCTCCCCGCTGAACAGAGAGCCCGATGCGGGGCTCGATCTCAGGACCTTGAGATCATGACCTGAGATGAAAGCAGAGGCTTAACCCACTGAGCCACCCAGGCGCCCCCTTTTCTTCAGTTTTTAATTGCACAGCACTGTGTGTGCTGTGTTCGTTAATTCACTGTCAATGGCTTGGCAATGCAATCATCCTTTTCTAACAAAAGACAAACACCTCCAGAGTGGGGCCCCAATGAGTAGTATAGTCATTTCATTTATGTGAGTTTACTTTTTAGCAACTTTCCTCTCTAGAGAATCATCTCTAAGAATAAGCATGAGCGGGTCTTGTGCCATAGACCGTGTTGCTAACATGAAAAGCTCGTTGTGCTGATTCATGGCTTCCTTGTGTAAATTTTTAGAACCTCTCAGTTGCTCCATAGATTTTAGCTCTGTGGGTTCTTTTTTTTTTTTGGTGGGTTCTTTTTTTATCTTCTCTCTTTTTTTCCCTGCAACTTCTGTGTCTGTTCCCTTTGATTTTCCTAGTCATTGTCATTGATGTTTCTTTCCTTCCCTTGCTTCTCTCGCTGTCTCCCCAAGTTGGCTTGCTGCCCCCGGCCTGCTCAGAGAATAATCCCATGGTCCAGGAGCCACACACAAACCAGGTGTGGGTGGGAAGGCTCATGGATAACTGCAGGTAGATGGTGCCCGGTTCCTTTCCATAAACATTCATCAGTTTGCACAACCACCGGCAGCTAAGAGAATAGCTCTTCGTAAATACCCTGGTCGATACCGTTACCAACATTTTCATCTTTGACAATCCCATAGGTGAAAAGTGAAAATCTCGGTAGTTGCCGTTCTTCTGTGAGGGAAGTGGAACATCTTTTGCCTCTTTAAGAACTGTTTGATATCCTTGTCTCTGAATTGCCTGTTCATGTCTTTTTCCTATTTTTCTATAGGGCTGTTCATTTTCATATTGATTTAGAAGAATTCTTTATATACTAAGGAAAAGTAGCCCTCTATGAAATGACCTGCAGCTCTTTTTAAATTTTATTTGTTATTTTTAAAAAGATTTTATTTATTGACAGCGAGAGAGCATGAGAGAGCGGATCATGACATGAGCTGAAGGCAGACACTCACTGACTGAACCACCCAGGTGCCCCTTTTTAAAAAATTTCATCTTTGGGGCACCTGGGTGGCTCAGTCATTAAGCGTCTGCTTTTGGCTCAGGTCATGATCCCAGAGTCCTGGGAGCGAGCCCCGAATCTGGCTCCCTGCTCGGCAGGGAGTCTGCTTCTCCCTCTCCCTGTCTCTCAAATAAATAGATAAAATCTTTTTTAAAAAGTTCGTCTTTTGGGGCGCCTGGGTGGCTCAGTGGGTTAAAGCCTCTGCCTTCGGCTCAGGTCATGATCTCAGGGTCCTGGGATCGAGCCCCACATCGGGTTCTCTGCTCCGCAGGGAGCCTGCTTCCTTTCCTCTCTCTCTGCCTGCCTCTCTGCCTAGTTGTGATTTCTCTCTGTCAAATAAATAAAATATTAAAAAAAAAAAAAGTTCGTCTTTTGATTTAGCTCTTGGGGGTTTTTGCAGATCAAACAATTTTATTAATCTCCTCTTTGATGACTTTTGAGTTTGATGTGTTGTAGAGTGACCTTTCTATCCCTAATATTATTTAAAATTATTCCTGATTTTCTTCACATACTTTTGTGATTACATTTTTAAATCACACTTAAACTTGGATTCGTCTGCTCTGTGTGTGATTGTGTATATGTTAGGTGGGAGGTCTGAATCCAACTATACTTTTGTTTTAAATGGCTCTCCATTTGTCCCCCAACACTATTTGTTGAATATTTCATCTTTTGCCCACTGACTTGGAATGGTACCCTTATCCCAATAATACATTTCTTTCTTTATGGATTTTTATTTTTGTTTTTTTTTTAAGGTTTATTTATTTATTAGAGAGAGCAGAGGATGCGAGAGAGAAAGGATTGGGGGGAGGGGCAGAGGGAGAAACAGACTCCCTGCTGAGCAGGGAGCCTGATTCGGGGCTTGATCTCAGGACCCTGGGACCATGACCTGAGCAGAAGGCAGACACTTAACCGACTGAGCCACCCAGGCATCCCCATATGGATGGATGTTCTTGTCCACAAGGAGGTGACAGTGATCAGCAACTTAGAGGTGTGGCACCGAGGACAATAGGGATGGCAGCAAGAGGGGTGTAGTTTGATGGCATGGTCTTCCAAGAAGCTGGGGTCTTAAAGGGAGGAAGAGTAGAAACTATCTAGAGGTGTCAAGGGGCCAGGCTCTGAGGCACTGGGTGTGAGAAGAACTGTCTCCTTAGGCAGGTTTCCCTTAAGACAAAAGGGAAAGGACCTTTCAGAGAGGGTTGGCTGTGTTCCAGAAGGTGAAGTGAGAGGGCTTGGGCATTCTGGGAGGGTCATGAAGGTGTCTCCTCTGTGCCAGGCAGTGGGTTGGACACAGAGGACGCCCCTCAGCAGGAGCAGACAGGTTCCTGCCAAGTGCTCTGTGCTCTCCTTTGGCATCTTGAGCAGGAACTGTGGGTCCGTAAGCCTCTCCTCACTGCACCAGGGCACACCATGGGTGCTCCCTTCCATTTACTGTGACCAAGCACCATGGCAGACCCTTTTGCACTGAATCATCAATGTGATCCTTGAGCTGGCTCAGGAGCACCTGGGAAGGAGGCGTGAGCGTGCGCACGCGCATGAGTGTGTGTTGGGGGAGCATTTGGACCCTGCCTCAAGCTGAGTGCTGCCCCTGTGCCAAGTCATCCCCCTTGCCCTCTCCCGCTCCCTTGCCCGCGCAGACACCATCCGGAAGATGAAGAACGACTTCCGGAAGATGGAGGACGAGATGGACCGGCTGGCCACCAACATGGCGGTGATCACGGACTTCAGCGCGCGCATCAGCGCCACCCTGCAGGACCGCCACGAGCGCATCACCAAGCTAGCAGGTGGGCCGGGCGGCGGCGCGGGAGCCGGAGCTGCTGCGGACCGCCCGGGGCGCTGGGGCTCACACCACCTGTCCCGTCCCCCAGGCGTGCACGCGCTGCTGCGGAAGCTGCAGTTCCTCTTCGAGCTGCCCTCGCGCCTCACCAGGTGCGTGGAGCTGGGCGCCTACGGGCAGGCGGTGCGCTCCCAGGGCCGCGCGCGGGCCGTGCTGCAGCAGTACCAGCACCTGCCCTCGTTCCGCGCCATCCAGGACGACTGCCAGGTCATCACGGCTCGCCTGGCTCAGCAGCTGCGGCAGCGCTTCAGGTGCGGCCCCGGGGGCGCTGACCCACCCCGCCCGGCGTCTCCCCCACCGCCCAGCCCACCCCGACTTGTGTCGGCCTGTCCTTCACCGCCCCCTCCCACCTCGCAGGGAGGGCGGCTCGGGCGCCCCGGAGCAGGCAGAGTGCGTGGAGCTGCTGCTGGCCCTGGGCGAGCCGGCGGAGGAGCTGTGTGACGAGTTCCTGGCGCACGCCCGCGGGCGGCTGGAGGCCGAGCTGCGGAGCCTGGAGGCAGAGCTGGGGCCCTCCCCTCCCGCTCCCGACGTCTTAGAGTTCACCGATCTCGGAGGAAGTGGCTTCGTGGGTGGCCTCTGCCAGGTGGCCTCGGCCTACCAGGAGCTGTTTGCGGCCCAGGGCCCGGCGGGTGCCGAGAAGCTGGCGGCCTTCGCCCGGGAGCTGGGTGGCCGCTACTTTGCGCTCGTGGAGCGGCGGCTGGCCCAGGAGCAGGGCAGCGGCGACAACTCGCTGCTGGTGCGGGCGCTGGACCGCTTCCATCGGCGCCTCCGCGCGCCTGGGGCCTTGCTGGCCGCTGCAGGGCTGGCGGAGGCCGCCACGGAGATTGTGGAGCGGGTGGCCCGGGAGCGCCTGGGCCACCACCTGCAGGGCCTGCGCGCTGCCTTCCTGGGTTGCCTGACCGACGTGCGGCAGGCTTTGGCTGCACCTCGCCTGGCTGGAAAGGAAGGCCCCGGCCTGGCCGAGTTGCTGGCCAACGTGGCCAGCTCCATCCTGAGCCACATCAAGGCCTCCCTGGCAGCTGTGCACCTCTTCACGGCCAAGGAGGTGTCTTTCTCCAACAAGCCCTACTTCCGGGTACGGCCTGCCTTTGGGCATATCCCCCCCCAACCCCCATTCTGGGCATTCTTTTATTCATTCTAGAGTTTGGCAGTTTGCAGGGCACCAGTCCTTGCCCAGGAGCTCTGGATGTGGTTTTGGTTGGCAGGAGGAAGGCTGGCACAGCCTGGAGGGGAGGGGGAGGCTGGGAGGGCATCTGCAGGCAGGGTCCCCAGCACTGGCTTCGTCCCTCTGCAACCCCCCGCCCCCCGCCAAGCAGGGGCACTGCTCTTGGGTCCTGGAATGCAGGAGGAAGCTGCCCCTTGGAGAGGGGCTAGGGCATTTAGGGTCCCAGACGAGGGTCATTAGCAGCCCCTGCCTGGGAGAGGGGACCTGCTATGTATCCGGGGCCCTCCTTCTCACAGGGCGAGTTCTGCAGCCAGGGTGTTCGCGAGGGCCTCATCGTGGGCTTCATCCGCTCCATGTGCCAGACAGCGCAGAGCTTCTGTGACAGCCCCGGGGAGAAGGGGGGTGCCACACCGCCAGCTCTGCTCCTGCTGCTCTCCCGCCTCTGCCTGGACTATGAGACAGCCACCATCTCCTACATCCTCACCCTCACTGACGAACAGTTTCTCGTGCAGGTGAACCACCGGCTCGCAGCAGGGTCAGGGATGGTGGTCTCCCACGGACAGGGCTGTCGTGGTCAGACTCAGGCCCAGCCTGTGCCCTGCTCCTGCCTGGCAGGTGCCCCTGAGCTGCCCCCAGCACTCACTGTCTCTCTGTCCTCTGCGCCCCTGGCTCAGGACCAATCTCCGGTGACGCCCGTGAGCACGCTGTGCGCGGAGGCGAGGGAGACAGCACGGAGGCTACTGACCCACTATGTGAAGGTGCAGGGCCTTGTCATCTCGCAGATGCTGCGCAAGAGTGTGGAGACCCGGGACTGGCTCAGCACCCTGGAGCCCCGGAACGTGCGTGCCGTCATGAAGCGGGTGGTGGAGGACACCACGGCGATTGACGTGCAGGTGCTTCCCCCCAGGCTGGCCGGGGGCTCCTGATGCAGGCTGTGGGTGTGGGGTAGCAGCCATCGGAAGATCAAGACATCAGTGCCTGCGTCTGTGGCCTCGTTCCTCCTGGAACGACTTTGCCCCCCTTTCATCCAGGGAATCAGGGCTGGCAGGGCTAGCACGGAAGATGGGGCCTCAGTACCAAGTCTTATGTCCCGCCTTTGCCCCACTCCCCTGGTTCTCTAAACAATGACCAGGTACCAACTAGATACCAGGTCCCCACTACCCTGTGATTCTCCTAACGAATGAGTTTGTCATTTAGGGTGTCCTGGAGGCTCCCTTTGCTCCGGCCTCCTTGCAATGCCTCCTTTCACCACCAGGTGGGGCTTCTGTATGAAGAGGGTGTCCGCAAGGCCCAGAGCAGCGACTCCAGCAAAAGGACCTTCTCTGTGTACAGCAGCTCTCGGCAGCAGGGCCGCTATGCACCTAGCTACACGCCCAGGTCTGGCTGACCAGGGTAACCCCAGGGGGAATGGACAGAGGAGGATGGGGGTGCAGGGTGGGCTCTGATTGCTTGTCTCCCCCACCATCCAGCGCCCCAATGGACACTAATCTCTTGAGCAACATCCAGAAGCTGTTTTCTGAGCGTATTGACGTGTTCAGCCCTGTGGAGTTTAACAAGGTCTGAGCCCGCAGTGACCTCACCTTCCAGGGGCCCTTGGGAAGTTGGGCTGAAGCAGCCCCATACTGAGTCAGGGAACCTCGGACTCTGTCCCTACCCAGGCTCCATCTCTGGGCTGCTTCTAGGAACGCACGGTCTTCCAGAGCCCCACTGTTACCATACTCCTTGGCCCTCTGCCCTGACGTTGGTGTGCTCCCAGCCTGGGTCTGGATGTGCATGAGAATGCCTCTTTGACTCTTGTCCTTGTCGTTAAAGTAGTCCCGGTCCTCCCCAGGAATTCCTGTCCACACCTTCGTCTCTGCCCCAAACCAGCCCACATTCTGGCACCTGGTGTTCTTTTGTCTCTAACTCAGCAAGCCTCTCGGCTTGCCATGTTAGTGCTGACTCCCACCTCTGCTTCTGATCATTGGCCATCCCTGTCTGTTCTCCAGAAGATGGTGCCAACATGGTATCTGTCCCTCCCTCTTACGGGGGTCCTGGGACTTTAACACCCTGGCCTCTTGCTGTCTCTCTGGCCCCTGCCCAGAACGCGGGTGCCTTCAGGGACCCAACGCCCCTTCCCAACGCCAGCTGTCCCGGGGCTGCATTCCTGTATCCTTGCCCGCAGGTATCCGTGCTAACCGGCATCATCAAGATCAGCCTGAAGACGCTGCTGGAATGCGTGCGGCTGCGCACCTTCGGGCGCTTCGGCCTGCAGCAGGTGCAGGTGGACTGTCACTTCCTGCAGCTCTACCTGTGGCGTTTCGTGGCCGATGAGGAGCTTGTGCACCTGTTGTTGGATGAAGTGGTGGCCTCGGCCGCCCTGCGCTGCCCGGACCCAGTGCCTATGGAACCCAGTGTCGTCGAGGTCATCTGCGAGCGGGGCTAGGCGGGGCCGCTGCCGTGCGGGGGCTCGCGCTGTCGCCCCAACCTCCCCCCATCCCCTGTCTCCGGTGTGTCCGCGGCCCCCTCCCCTCCGGGCCTCCAGACCGGCCAATAAAGACGTGTTGTCTCCTCCTCCCTCTGGCTTGCGGGGGCGGGGCCGGCTGGGGGTGGAGTTGTGAGGTGACTCGAGAGGCGCCCGCGGCCGGCCCGCCCCCCGAGACGATTGGCTGGATTGCTGGGCCCAGGATGGGCCGGGGGTGGGGCCCTTTAAAGACCTCGGGACGCCGGTGGTAGTAGTTCGAGCGCAGGGACCAAGCCGGTACCTGTGTAGCGGTCTGATCCTTCAGGTCACCAGGCTCACGCCCTCGGGATGAGGTGGACTGTGTTTCTCTGACGGACTCTTGTGTACCCCCTCCCCCCGCGGTGGAGCGGAGACCATGGCCTCTCCTCAGGGCTCCCGGCCTCCGCTGGAATTCGGGGGACCCCTGGGTAATGGGGCAAGGGTGGAATCGGGGGTCAGGCTCAGCGAGGCGGGGTGAACTGCAAACGGCTGGGGGCGGGGGGCGCGCAGAGGAGCAGGATCTCAGAATGGAAAGCTTTGAAGGGTGTCCAGAGGCAGAGGGATCTGGGGGCTGCGGGGGACTGGGGAGGGGGCTGCAGAGCACCGGATCTGTGGAGGATTGTACTGGGAGCGGGAGGACCTTTGGGGGAGCGAGGGGGCGGGGCTCAAGATGGAAGGGAAAGGGCTGACGGCTGAGAAACGGGGTATGGAAGAGGACAGTGGGAATGTGGGTGGGGGGCCCTGAGGGGTCCTGGGCAGTGGGAATGCGGAGGGGGCCCTGGTGGACAGCTGCGGAGCGGACGCCCGACGCGATCGCCCCCCGTCTCCAGGCGCCGCGGCGCTGATGCTGCTGCTTCCTGCCACCATGTTCCACCTGCTCCTGGTGGCCCGCTCGGGCCCGGCGCGCCTCCTGGGCCCACCCCCCTACCTTCCGGGGCCCGAAGTGCTGTGGAACCCGCAGATGCTGCTGCTGTGGCTCACCTGGCTCGGCCTTCAGGCGGCTCTCTACCTATTGCCGGCGCGCAAGGTGTGGACTCGGCTCGCCGGGGAGACGGGCGGAGGAAGGGGGTTCACTCTCCTTACCAGAGCCTCTTTGTGCTCACAGGTGGCGGAGGGACAGGAACTGAAGGACAAGAGTCGCTTGCGCTACCCCATTAACGGTGCATGGTCGCGGGGGTGGGGGGATGGATCCCCGCGCTGGAGTTGTTCCGGTGTGTGTGGGGGGGAGCTCTAGACCCAGGGGAGAGTAGCCCCCAACCCCAAGCTTTGTTAGATGCCTGTGTTTCACTGCGTGCCCGGGGTAGCCTTGGGGGATTCAGTGTCCCTCTCCACGTCCCGTCCCTCGTTCCTCCACACCTACCCGCAGCATTTGCTCTTACTCTATGCACCAGAGCAGTGGTTGGGGTGACCCCCTGAAAGCCGAGGGCAAGGTCATCGACCTCCTCCTCGGGCTTTAGACTATGTCTGTATTGCTGGGGGAGAGGGGGGGCGGGGTGAGGGAGGGAGTGGAGGGGAAGGGCACAGGTGTAGGGGCGCAGCTCCCAGGACTCATCGTGTTCTGGTTTCAGGCTTCCAGGCCCTGGTGCTGACGGCCCTGTTGGTGGGCTTGGCTGTGTGTGCCGGGCTGCCTCTGGGGTCGCTGCCGGAAATGCTCCTGCCCTTGGCCTTTGCGGCCACCCTCACGGCCTTCATCTTCAGCCTCCTTCTCTATCTGAAGGCTCTGGTGGCCCCTGCCTCAGCCCTGGCACCGGGGGGGAACTCAGGTGAGAGGGGTCCCAGTAGGGTGCCGACAGAAGCAGATGGGGGTGCCCGCTCGCGTCTTCAGGCTCCGCTGTTCTCCAGGCAATCCCATCTACGACTTCTTCCTGGGACGGGAGCTCAACCCGCGCATCTGGTCCTTCGACTTCAAATATTTCTGTGAACTGCGGCCTGGCCTCATCGGCTGGGTATGCTGGGCATGGCTCTGTGGGCCAGGAGGAGGGGCGGGGGTGGGGAAGCAGTGCTTGGGCAGGGCAGGGCCGGGCCACTATTGCACAGATAAAAACCATTAATCATTCATCCCACAAACACTGGTTGAGTGCCCTGGACACTACTCCAGGTACAAGGAGACAAAAGAGAAAGAAAGTTATAGGAAAGCAAACAACAACAAAAAAACCCCCAAAAAAACAAAAAACAAAAGTCTGTCCTCACGGAGCCTACACTCTAGGAAAAACAGACAAAACATAAGAAATCTGTACAGCACGGCAGGGGTGCTATGTGCTAGGGAGACAAAGCACAGAGGGAGTTAGGTGAGCAGGTGCGACTTTAAATAAATCAGGCTCAAACTCTGGAGGACAGGAGAGGCTGATGCTGCGCCACCTGCTGGTCCGAGCGGTGTAGAACTCGAGACTGATCATCGGGCGTCAGCTGTCCATCACCCGTGGCCTTGAAGACATGCCAACTGTGGCTATGGGTTATAATCACCCATGCTGGACTGCGGTCACAGCTTCCCCAAGGGTCTCTTGGGCAACGTCCCTCATGTCACCCTGGAGACTAGACGTGAGAGGAGGCCAAGGGTCCACCATGGATCTGCACCCTGGCCTCCAAGGCGATTTCCCCACGTGTGAGATGGGATAAAGTGAGAACTTCCTGCGAAGGTTCTGGTGAGGGTTAGAAGGGAATGTTATTGAGAGCGCCAACCCAGCGCCACCAGAATGGGTTTACTCGTGTATTTGCTGTGAGCCAGAAACATGCCTCGTGTCAAGTCCAACACCAACGTGAGGCAGGTCCATGGTTGACTCCATTTACCACATGACGTGGAGGGAAGGAGCCTTTGGAGAGGGAAAGCAACTTGCCCAAGTGGGAACGCTGAGATTTAAAACCAAGCCTGACGTGTCCAGTGGCTTTCTATGTTGCTCTCCCCAAAGGAACATTACAGGACAAGGCGAGAGCCCACGGGCAGGGAGCCCCTCTGGAAGCATCCGTGGCAGTCTTTGCCCCGGGTACAGGGGCTGGATCCGTTCAGCAAAGGGCTGAGGACTTAGTGGCCGAGAGCCGAGAGAGAGATAAGGGGAAAGGCTGGCCACTGCCCCCCTAGGTATTGCCACCTCTGTGGAGGCGGGCTGGAGACAGACTGCCCTGTCCTCCCTCTCCCACGTCCCCAGGTCCTCATCAACCTGGCTCTGCTGATGCAGGAAGCGGAGCTTCGGGGGACGCCCTCACTGGCCATGTGGCTGGTCAATGGCTTCCAGCTACTCTATGTGGCCGATGCTCTTTGGCACGAGGTGAGGCTGGACTGGGAGAAGAGGCAGGGAGGGCATTTGAGGACCTCATGGGGACTAAGCGGGTGTGTCTGGGTCCCATCCCTGCAGGAGGCCGTCCTCACCACCATGGACATCACACACGACGGGTTTGGCTTCATGCTGGCCTTTGGGGACCTGGCGTGGGTCCCCTTCACTTACAGCCTGCAGGCCCAGTTCCTGCTCCATCACCCGCAGGCCCTGGGGCTGCCCATGGCCTCCGCCATCTGCCTCATGAATGGTCAGTCAGGACGGGGCTCCTCCCTCTTTCATTCATTCCTGCCTTTTCTTCAGCACCTGTAGATACTAAGCCTCAGGGGGGACGGGGGGGGGGGGGGGGGGGGGGGGGATTGGGGACTGTGGGGGAAGGGCTGGATCCGGGCTGCGGGTGGATGGTCAGAGTCACGTAGAAGGCTCTAAACCTCGACCCTGACCACTTGCCCGTGCCTTCTCCAGCTGTTGGTTACTACATCTTCCGGGGAGCCAATTCCCAGAAGAACACCTTCCGGAAGAATCCATCTGACCCCAGAGTGGCTGGTGAGCTGGGCTGCCAGGAAGCCATGAGCGAAGCTGCAGCTGGGCTCCTGCCGGGTCCCCCATCCCACTCCCTGTCTTTCCCCAGGCCTTGAGACCATCCCCACGGCCACGGGGCGACAGCTGCTGGTGTCTGGGTGGTGGGGTATGGTCCGCCATCCCAACTACCTTGGAGACCTCATCATGGCTCTGGCCTGGTCCTTGCCCTGTGGTGAGTGGCTTGGGGGGGCAGGGGATTGGGACCACGCGTGAGGGGGACAGAGGTGGTGACCACAGGATGCCCCATCTGGGTGTGGAGGTGAGAACGGGGACACGTCCCATCCCCTAGCGGAGGGAGGGGTCAGGGAGCTGGGAACGGACTCGGTGAGCAGCACGGGGCAGACCTCCATGCCAGGCTTGCGAGCCAGCCCCGTGCTGCAGACATTCCAAAGGAGCCCCAGTGTCCCTGTGAGCCATTTGATGGGGAAACCTCTGTGAACTGGGGGGGGGGGGGGCTGCTGGGCGGTCACAGCCTCCACTTCCCCACAGGGGTGTCCCACCTGCTGCCCTACTTCTACGTCTTCTACTTCACGGCATTGCTGGTGCACCGCGAGGCCCGGGACGAGCAGCAGTGCCTGCGGAAGTACGGCCTGGCCTGGCGCGAGTACTGCCGGCGCGTGCCTTACCGAATCCTGCCCTACGTCTACTGAATCGGCTCTGCTCACCCGGGCGGGGCAGGTGCCCACCCGTCTGTCCGCGCAGCCAGCACCGGGAGCCTGGGCCCTGCGCCGCTCTGAGCTCCAGCGAGCAAGGACGAACAGTCTCGGACAGGGGCTCTGGAGCGAGAAGAAATGCAGCCAGTGCCCAACAGTGGGAGTGGAGGGGCTGCTCTTCCTCCTGGATAAACATCTGGAAGCCATGGTACCACTTCCCTCCCTTTCTGGGGCCAGGGTGTTTAAACATTGGCTGGGTCAGCTCGGATCCAGGACAAGCTGAGAGATGGCTTTTGGGCTTGAGAGTCTGGGGATGCAGGGGATGGGGATGCGGGGGGTGGGGGTGGACAACAGCTGTGGGTCAGAAGCAGGCATTGCTGACAAGGCAGACCAGTCACAGCTTTATTAAGGCCAGGGAGATCCCAGATCAGCCCGGGAGTTCCTCGATGAGAATTCTTGGAGCAGGTGGCAGGGGGCCTCCCCAGAGCCGCTCCAACTCCTCGGTGAGGGCTGCCACCTCCTCGGCCGCCACAGCATGGGCTTCATGGGCCCGGGCACAGTCCAGAGCCAGCGGCGTGAGGGCCGTCTCATTTTCATTGGTCCAAGCCAGTAGGAACTGGCACTTCTTCCGTGCCCGGTAGAGGCGATCTCGCTCTTCCGTGGCCACCACTTGCTTCCGGGCCCGGCCCAGGGTCTGTGCCAGGTGCCCCAGTGCTGCCAGCGTGTAGCCCTTCTGGTCTGCCGGGCCTTCGCCCATCAGGATGCGGGCAGCTTCGCGCATGGCGCCCCGTGTGCCCAGGGGCCCGGGAGGATGCTCGCCTGCTTCGAGCACCTGGGCTGCGGCCTGCAGGGCTTCCTCGGCAGAGGCGAAGACCTGCTGCGCACCCAGTGCTCTGGACACGCCGAGCAGCGTGGCACAGAAGTCGGACAGCAGCGCATCGTCGCCGCCGTGATACAAGGCAAGAGTGTGCGCGTAGGCAAACAGCACGTTGGGCAGCTGGAAGCGCACGAGCGGCGAGGGCGGGCTGCGGCTCAGGCTGGCCAGCGTGGGGATCCGGGAGGGCACGGTGGGCGAGCGGGCTTCGGGAGCGTCTTCGAGAAACGGCTCGGCGGCGGCCTCCTTCGCGGGTTCCGGTGGGGTCCTCGCGGGGGTGGGCTCCAGCTCCGCAGGGTCATGGCCCGCGGCATCATCTACCTCCTCCAGAAGCCGCGGCCCGGCCCCGCGGCGCCACCACCACGGCCGCCACGGGGGCAGCAGCCGCCCGGCCTCGCCACGGCTCAGCAGCCGCTCGAAGGCCGCCTTCTCGGCCGGCGCCAGCAACTCCCAGAGCCTGGTGAGGCCACCTGGCGCCAGGCCAGCCTTGAGGCCCGCGTCCTCGGGATCATCCTCGGTCTCGCGTTGCTGCCGCAGCCGTCGCAGGGCGCCGGCCAAGCGGCTGGGTGAGGCGCTGCGGCCGCGGAGCTCTCCCAGCACCTGGTCCCGGTAGAAGTCTTCGGCGCAGGTGCCGTGCGCCCGGTAGCAGCGCAGCGAGCAGTAGGGCACGTTACAGCGAGGGCAGGTGTAGCGCGCGGGCCGGGCTTCCCCGGCCGGGCAGAAACCGCAAGGCCCGGCCGGCTCCATGGCAACTGGCGCCCCGCGCCACTTGCGAACACGCGCAGGCAGCCCCGGACAACTTCCGGTGCTAATCGGTTACTTCCGCCTCCTTGCGAGGCAGACGGAGCGTAAAGCCCCCGAGGCCTTTCGGCAACTTCCGGCCACCCTCGGAAGCCAAGCCCCACCCCCACTGTCAAAGAGCGCTGGAGCAGGCGCAGGAGCGGGTAGGGACGCACGGGCCCCGCCCTGCGCGGTGAGGGAGCTCCGGCTGGTGCCCGAGGTCCGTGCTCCGCTGGTACCAGCTCGCCCCCTAGTGGTTCCCTTGAAGCACGGTAAAGCGACCTGGCGAAAATGGATCTTCTCGAAGCACCTCCTCTAAGACTCCTAAATGCCCCAGGCCTATGGGGGATGCGATGCCTCCCTCCACTGGAAGGGCAGCTATTCTACTAGGGGACACAGACACTTAAAAGGGGAGTGCAGAAAAAGGGTGAAGATGGACTTCTTGGTCTAGACTCTGTATGTGTGTGTTGGAGGCATTTCCCCTCTTGAGAAGAAGGGAACTTTTAACAGGTATCTGAACTCCTGTTTGATTTCCCCTCCAAATCTATGGTTCGTCCAACTTCAAAGTGCAGAATCCATACTAGGTGCCAGAAACACACTGAGCAGCGAAGAGATGGGGTCCCTGTCCTAATGAAGCTTAGTATGTAGAGTGGGGGATGATAACCCACACAAACCATGCTAGGGCCCCGAGGACTTGGTCCATCATACCCATGAAGAGAGCTGTTTCCTTAGGCCCACCTCCAGTAAGTTCTGCCTTCACAATACCTTGTATTTATCTCCTTATGGATCATCTATTTCCCTATCAAGTTCTGGATGGATTTGAAGACCTTCAAGTCTGCTTGTTTTCCACATCCCATTACTACTGGCGGTTTCGGTTACTAGTCCCTTACCTGGTTCCCTTTCTTTTGACAGAGAGAGATCACGAGTAAGCAGAGAGGCAGGCAGAGAGAGAGGAGGAAGCAGGCTCCCCGCGGAGCAGAGAGCCCGATGCGGGGCTCGATCCCAGGACCCCAAGACCATGACCTGAGCCGAAGGCAGAGGCTTAACCCACTGAGCCACCCAGGTGCCCCCTTGGTTCCCTTTCTTGCCAGCCATCCAGAGAAACCAGCCAAAGGAAGCACTGGATTGGTCACAAGTCAGATCACATCAGGCCCTTACTTAAACCCTTCCCTGTACTTGGTGACCCTCTGTTGCACTTGGACTCAAAACCGAACTCCTGTTCAGGTCTGACAAAACCACACAGCTTTGCACACAGTCCATCCCTAACCTCCCCTCTTTCTTTGCAACATCCTTCTTACTTTCTTTGAGACGCTACCACTTGTTAACTACCTTCCTCACTTAACCTACAAAAATCAAATGTATAGAAGGGAGGTGACTGACTTTTCCTAAAGATTACTAGAGATAAAAAGAGCCCGTAGGCTTGCACACTTCCTATGTGGCAAGTGACCTAAGACCTTCACATCCTTTATATTCTTCACAACTCTCAAGACATGAGAGCAGAAATTAAGTCATTTTAAGGTTGAAGAGTCAGAAAATAAATGAAGCAAGGATTCAAACTTAAGGCAGTCCAAGTCTAGATACAAGGTCTTCACCTCATGTTATACTGTATTTTGAGAACCAGCAGGTTCGAAAACCTTCACAAAATGGGTGGGTGCCCGTGTTGCTAGGGGAACTTTGAATCAAGCCCAGAGAATCCACTCCCAGGAACACGACCAACCAACCCAACATGAGCTGTGATCCCATTAATGAAGTTAGCTAGACAGGTGGAGCTACAAACAAGGTCACCATCATGCCAAGGTCATCAGGCAATGCTTTCTGTGGCAGCCACTTACAGAGAACAGGCATGGGCAATGAAGTCCCAGTAAGGTAAAAGGGCCTACAGCGACCACTGGGCTGACTGTAAACAGGTCCACCTTGAAATAGCCGTAAGCCCCAGCTGAGCAACAGGCTGCTTCCAACCAGGCACAGGTACTAAAAAAAGTGTAAGTTCCACAAGGTCCCTTAACTCTTCCCCGCCCCCACTGCCTCCTGGCAGTCTCTCCTTTGCTGTCCTGCCTGCTGCCCTTTTGCTGTATATTCAATAAATTTCATCTCCTTTGTTCTGCCTTGGGTGAATTCTCTTCCAGGGCAGGCACCACTGACTTCTCCCCAATAGGGGTGGCCCATACTTTCTCAAGTAGGGACATACCGGACCTGTGCCCTGGACTCAACTAAGGCCATACCTGGTTCCCAGTTCAGGAAAAGTCAGACCGCCCTCCCCTGATCTATCTTCTACCCAAATTTCTCTGCTGACCTCCATAATCCTCCCCCAAGGATTCTTATCTCCTCTGAAGAATAAGAACAGGGTGCCTGGATGGCTTATGCAGTTAAATGTCTTGACTTGGTTTCAGCTCAGATCTTAAGATGGAGCTCTGTGTAGAACCTCATGCTTGGGGCGGGGCGTGTGTGTGTTTGAGCGAAGATTCTCTACTTCTGCCCTCCCCTGCTCCATTTCAAATAAACCTTAAAAAAACAGGGACGCTTGGGTGGCTCAGTTGGTTAAGCCGCTGCCTTGGGCTCAGGTCATGAGCCCAGGGTCCTGGGATCAAGTCCCACATCAGGCTCCCTGCTCAGTGGGGAGCGTGTTTCTCTCTCTGCCTCTGCCTGCTTGTGCTCTCTAACAAAATCTTAAGAAAAAAAAAAACAAAAAACAAAAAACGAACTTTAAAAAACAAAAAACAAGGGTGCCTGGGTGGCTTAGTGGGTTAAGCCGCTGCCTTGAGCTCAGGTCATGATCTCAGGGTCCTAGGATCAAGTCCCGCATTGGGCTTTCTGCTCATTGGGGAGCCTGCTTCCTTCTCTCTCTCTACTTGTGATCTCTGTCAAATAAATAAATAAAATATTAAAAACAAAAAACTAAAACAGTAAAAAATGATTTGGGAAACTTAGCACGTTATTTGGATTAGGAAATCTCCCCCAAACGCCATCCGAAAAGTTGCCATCTGGAGTTACTGATTTTCATGGTAACTCTTTTCCTATAGTTCACCACTCCTTCCCTAACCCAAGGCCCGTCTCTTCCAACCTGACAGGGCCAAGAAACCAGAACCAGGCCTCACTGTTCTAATGAACACACCACCAGCCCTAAGAGATACCGAAACAAGTATCTTCCCGAGGCCCTCCCTGCAGGTGAAGATGAAACAATGAAATGACTGAACTAAGTGGCTTTATTGGGGGAGAGCCAGGATTACAATGGACTTAGGAGTTGGCATTGGGGCCCTTCTTCTTGCCAAAAGTGGGCACAACGTTGACAAAGCGCCGGTTGTACTGCATCCGCCGCTTGGCTCGGCCCGTCTTCTTCTTCTTTTTCTCCTGTTTGGCCACCTGGGAAAAGGGAAGGATAATCAGACCTCCCATACCGTCCCTCAGTGTTACCTCCAGAGAGGGAGAAGGCAAACAGAGGAATGACCAAAGGTCTTGGCTTAGCTTAAAAACAAACAAACAAAACAAAACCTGTATACAAAAAACAAAAACCCAAAGTCTAAACAACACCATTAATACAGTCACCTACCTTGGGAGTCTGCCCTCTTACTTTCCCAGCACGGGCCAGAGAACCGTGGACTTTACCTGTGGTGGGAAAGGAGGTCAGAACACAGGAGAGCAACACGACCCCACCCAGCAGAATCCCTTCTTCCTCAACTCAAGCCTTTAAAGATAAACAGGGACCAACAGGGACTGAACACAAAGGTGCAGAAACCGAGAGTGTTTTTAGTACAGTACGCTCCAGGGTTTCAGTTCAGGATCTTCCGGCCTGACCTTGAACAAGAACTGAAAAGTCCTCTGAGGAATCCAGTCGGACTTCATTTCAGTGAGCAAACAAGGGGCTAATAAGTAATTGAAGCAGAACTAGGCTCTAGCTCAGTCTCCCATGGACCTCTTAATGAGAAAGTAAGCAGGAACCACCACCCTGGGGTTAGGACACTGAACTCCACACCCCACACTTGTACTATGAGTTTACAAACATTTCAAAGTACGACGCTCCCCAACTCACCTCCAAGCATGCGTCCGGCTACTTCCAGGGTGGTCAGCGCCTCCACTCCACACTGACCTAGGGTAGCCTCATCCTCCAGGGGCGTGCCTGCCAGGAGCACGACTTGATCTTCAGGAGCGATGCCCTCCAGCGAGGCTACATGAGCCTACGGTAATAAGGTTCATCAGCGTTCCCGCGGAGCGAGACTGAAGAACACAAAAGGACGGTGCCCAGGAAGCGCCACGCAGCCTTACCTTGATCTGGGCGACCGTCTCCTGGCCGGTCACCTCGAGGGTGTGTAGCTCCTGGGCGCGGACGAAGAGCTGCATGTCGGCGACTGACGAAAGAAAGGTTCGTAAGGCAAGAATGCTCTGGGAGAAAGGGGGGTCGGGGGAAGGCAGCGGGCCGGCACCGATCGCGCTGGGATATAGGTGGTCGCGGGATCTCACGTGGGAAAGGCCGAGCCTGCCAGGGAGGTCGGGTGGGGACCGGAAGCTGGCCCTCAGAACACACGCTCTCCCTCTGTTTTTCCCGCGCCCTCTGACTTTGCGGCCCACCTGCTACCAGGCCCTCCAGATCCAGCGGTGGCCCAACTCTTACCTGAACCGCGGGCACCGCAGCCGCTACCGCGAAGATGGAGTCGAGAAAGAGGAAGGAGCAGGGGCGCGCACGTCCACACTGCCTGCTGCGTGCTACGTCACTGCTGGGCGACCGCTAGAGCCTTTGGTTTTTGTACCGCCCACAGCCGTTCTCGCTCCGCCTCTTTACGCTTTGCGCAGGCGTTCTTTCGGTCCCGGAAGCGCGCCCAGGAAGGGGCGGGACCTGGCCGGTTGCGCGCGCAGAAGGCCAGTGTACGGGAGAAGTTCAAGATGGCAGCGGCCATGTTCCGCGCTACGCTGAGAGGATGGAGAACCGGCGTCCAGCGGGGCTGCGGGCTACGGCAGCTGGTGAGAACGCTGAGCCTGGAGATGGGGGGAAGAGGGCTGCGTTGAGTCTCACTGTTACTCCTGTAACCCTGGAGCTCAGATACAAGATAGAGGCAAGGTGCAAGGGCCTGTAGTGCGCCTCGGTATGTGGGGCTTAGAACCTGATTGGTGGACCATTTGGGTTAGTCAGAGCTGGGAGGGGCTGCCCATCGACTCCGGCTAATTTTTTAAAAGGGATGCCGTTCCCCAGGGTAGTGGTCGGCCCCATATCATTGGTGACAGTAATGGGAACCTAGAGTTCGTGATATACAGTCCACTCCAATCTGCTTCCCTTTTCTCGTAACCCCGGGCCTATCAGGACTCCAGGGTATCTTTTGGGAAAAGTGTCCAAAAGGAATCTTCAGGCTGGAGAATGGGAGGACAGTTTGCGGAGAGTTACCTTAGGTAGATGGTTTGTTAATGTCTTAATTTTTCCTACATGGAAAAAGGGAGTAGTAAAATACCTAACTTGTGTCATTGTAAGAATTCAGTCAAAATACCCGTAGTACGTTTAGTTCATCCATTGCCTGGGGGTGTTTATATGAGGCCAGAATGTTCCAAGCGAGGGTCACATAGGGTGATCGTGAGTGGGATTATCACCATTGCTGAAAGTGCCTAATCCAGAACTAGAATATTTCAGTAGAATGTTTAGAGGAAACTTTAAAATACTGAAAAATTTTAGTTGGTCAGACTTACAGTAAGTTGACTTTTTTTTTTTTAAAGATTTTATTTATTTATTTGACAGAGAGAGAGACATAGTGAGAGAGAGAACACAAGCAGGGGGAGTGGGTGAGGGAGAAGCAGACTTCCCGCAGAGTGGGGAGCCTGCTGTGGAACTCGATCCCAGCCTGGGAGCATGACCCAAGCCGAAGGCAGACGCTTAACGACTGAGTCTCCCAGGTGCCCTGACTATGGTTTTTGAGTCACACAGAAATCCTAAGAGGGGCAAGCCCTTCAGAGTGCCTGAATTTCTTTTCTAGTCTCACCTCTATCCTGGCCGACTGAAGTCTGGGGCTTTTCTGTTTCCAGGCTTTTATTTATGCCGTTCTTTGCACCTGTAGTGTTTCCTTTTTTTACTTAAGTTCTGCCTCTCCTTTGATGGGTGGGTGTGTAGTGGGTGGGCTGATGGTCGTTTGTTTTTGTTTTTGTTTTTGGCCTCAGAGCCAAACCCAGGAGCCTCCTGATTACCCCAGCTTTGTGGAGTCTGTGGATGAATACCATTTTGTGGAGCGCCTGTTACCCCCTACCAGCATCCCAAAGCCGCCGAAGCATGAACACTATCCCACTCCCAGTGGTTGGCAGCCACCCAGAGGTGAGCTGGGCGATCGGGATGGCTTGAGGTTGGTTTATAGGGGGAAACCTTCCTCTCCCTACTGGTCTAACCTCCCCAGTTGAGGCTCTGGATTCCCCAGTGGGTTCAGGACTCGTGTTGAGGTGTCTCAGGACTTAGCATCTGTCTCGTGTTCAAGGAAGGGCCTGGAAGGCAGCCCTGTTTTACTAGTACCCATCCATCCACACTGTCGGGATGAAGTCTTCCCATTCCAGAGAAGTGAAACATGGAGAGAAGACTTAAGAGCTGGGACCTCCACTCCCACCCCAGTAGGCCTTGTACCGTCTTTGAGAACACAGCTGGGGAGTTGGGCATTTCTGGGTTCAAATTTGGCTCTGCTGTTTGTTGCCAGTGTGATCACGAGTTAGTCACTTAGCTTCTCCCATACGGAGTTTCAGCAAGATGGAGATAATCTGCTCGTACATAAAACACAGTACAGAGCCCAGCATGTGGTAGGTAGGTGTTCAATGCTATAAATCCCCATTTCTTTGTGTCAGAGATTGCTACTAGCCTCCCTGACCCAGGGGAGAAGTGCAAGGATTGGCCCCAGATGGGGACCTAAAGATACAGGGAGGCATGGCCCTAACTTCATCTCTTCTTGAGCGTCTTCTACTGCCTGGCCCTTTGCTGGGCCTGGGAGGTTACCAGGGCAGAGCAGCTGGTCTTGGCTTCAGTTTAGGGAAAGAGCAGGTGTTCTGACCTGAAATCAAGAGGCGGCTTTACCATCGGGGGCACTGATTCTCTGTGCACTGTGAGGGGAAGGGCATCGGCTAAGGGGGCATAAAGCCTGGGGAGATTTGGCTTCTCACTGTTCTTGCATGGAACAGACCCCCCACCCGACCTGCCCTACTTGGTGCGGCGCTCTCGAATGCACAACATCCCTGTCTACAAGGACATCACACATGGCAACCGCCAGATGACTGTCATCCGGAAGGTGGAGGGGGACATCTGGGTAAGTGAGGACGTGGGTCGGGGCTGATTCTAACCCTTTCGGGGCTGAAGGGATGGGAGTCTTGTAAGAGGGGATGGTCTGACCCGGCTTGATGTGTCGTCGCCCTCCCTCTCCCTCCTCAGGCCCTGCAGAAAGATGTGGAAGATTTTCTGAGTCCCCTGCTGGGGAAGACACCGGTCACCCAGGTCAATGAGGTGACGGGTACCCTGCGCGTCAAGGGCTACTTTGACCAGCAGCTCAAAGCCTGGCTCCTGGAGAAGGGCTTCTGAGGCCCAGCCGAGCAGCCTGCGTGATAGCATCCCCCCCAGACTAGAGTCTGGGGAGGCTCAGGAGGAGTGAGGTGGCTGTTGGAGCAACTAGGACAGGAGGTATAAATGCCAGGGCTAAGAGCTTGGGCAGGGCGCAGTCAGGGCTAGAGGGCTTCAGAGCAGGCCTCACTCACATTGACGGGGAACGTGACCCTCTCCACACATGCCCGCAGCGGGGAGGGCTGTCTGCCGGCGGAGACCCTGCCTCCGGTGGAGCTCACTGGGCTCAACTGTTCAGATTCTGGAGGTTGTTGACCGGTGGAAGTAACAGCCCAACCCAGTTGAGGGGCGGGTAGCGCAGGGCAGACCCGCTGAGTACATGTCTTCCTTGGCCTTCAGACCCTCACTGCTGCAGGCGTTCTCGAGCTCTTGCTCCGGGCCGGACCTGGTTTGGTGGCGGCCATGGAGAACGCAGAGGACTTGGGCGTGGTTCCCAGAGGTCTTCAGTTCCGAGTGCAGTCACCACAGGCATAGGCATAGAGGGCCCTGGTCAGCCTCTGAACTCACTCCTTTTACCCATGGAGAAGTAGAAGGCCCCTCGCCTGGGCTCGGTTCTGGGGAGAGTTGGGCCTGACGGCATCTCCAGCTGCGGGATGCTGAGTGATTAGCTTGAGTTGGTGCCTCCACAAGGGGGTGCTCGGGAGCTCCCAGCAGTCCGGCAGAGCTAGCCTGCCTTCCCTGGTGGCCGGGTATCAAGGCTAGACGGGGCTTTGCAGGTAGATAGATGCTGGCCTTTTGCCCCTGCTATCCCGTCCTACCCCCAGCCAATGAACCTTCACACTCGCCCCGAACTTGGGAGTTACAAAGGTCAGAGGCCTGAGTTCCCACCCTCAAAGCCTGGCTCCCCTACTTGTCCTCTAAGGCAGGGAACTGAACTTCTCTGGGGCTCAGTTTCTTCATATGGAAAATGGGGATAGCTCCGTTAACAGTTAATTACTTGTCTAACGAAACCCATGCCCCTGGGGATTCTCAAGTCGACAGCCCGAGCAAGCAGCAGCCTGGCATGCTGTTCCCATGACACCCCGCTCCGCCGGTCACTAAGGCGAGTCTTTATTTGGCGGTATATACAATTTAAGCTATTAAAATTTGTACAATATTTACAAATTAAATAATCATCTGAAACGGTCTCCAGCAACTCTTGTAACACAGAACCGAGGGGAAAAAAAAGACAAGGGCAGGCGGGACTCAGCTCCTGTGGTCCCTACCTGGCCCAGTGCCTTTTCTAAACTGGAAAGACCAGGAGCCAGACACTCCTGCTCCTCTTTCCTAGGGTCAAGCATTCAAGTTCAAAGACAAAATTTAAGCCAAAAGACGACAGCAAGGAAGTAGTTCCAAATCTTCCGAACCCGAGAGACGTTCTGTAAGTCAAGAAGTGGCCTTCCACAGATTCAGGGGCTTGCAGTGGTTCAGGAGCAGACACATGAGCCCGCAGCCTGGCGCAAGGCTGGGCAGTGGTTGCTGGGTGAGACCGGGAGTGGTCTCACTTGATAGACAAACCGCAGGGAGAAGGGGCCCTGGGCAGAGGGGCAGGGCACCGCAGTGCTGCTCCCCTGCTCCTCTAACCCCAGGCAGGCCTCTCCCTGAGCTGGGCGGTTGCCAGTAAGACATGGAAACACCACAGGGCATGAGTGACACAGCCACCATCACAAAGGGCCTCTAGGGAGTTTAGCGTAAGGAAAGGGACAGCAGTACCAGTCTTGGTGGGTGGCCTAGGCAGCAAGTTCCTGGCCTGCCTCCAGCCCCTTAAGTTCACACATGGGACCGGGAAGCTAATACTGTTTAGCACGAAAGCGACTTCACAAACACACACGCGCGCACACACACACACACGCACACAAGTGGGCCTTGGAGGGGCTGCCCCTTCTCCCAGAGAGGGGTGAGGGGGAGAGGGCTTCTCAGAGACTGCCTTCTTGCCTTCACGGCCCCAGCAGAACAGGCTGAAGGGCGGGGGAGGGAGGCTGGAATGGACCCGAGATCCCCATGGCTGCCCGGGACTGGAAGGGCTGGAGTCAACTGGGGCCTCAGGCGTCTTTGCACTTGGCCTAGGGGATGCCTCCTCCTCTCTCAGAGCTGGGGGGTCATTACTCCCTGGTGCACACGGAGAGGGAGCGGGCACTTGATGGCAGGACGTGTTACAGCAAGGGCTGCCCAAGAGAGTGGAGGCAGGGGGAGGACTGGGGTCGTGTCAGTGGGCAACAGGGGACTCCAGCTTCTGCAGGCGGCGGCGGCGGAGCTCCGCTGCGTCAGGCTCCCCGTCCTCAGGCAGCTCCTCCGTGCCCAGTGACTCAGGAGCTGGGGACAGAGTTCAGAAGTGGAACCGAGAGAAGTTCCTTCCCCCACTCCCCTCTCCCAACCCGCAGGCTGACCGAGACTACCTGGAGGCTTCTCAGGCTCAGGGGCTGGTGGGGAGGCTCCTGGGGAGGGTGTGGTGGTCTCAGAGCTGGGGATGCCGGTGGGGGAGGCAGCAGGGACCACCGCAGGGGCAGTCTCCTCAGTGGGGCTGACTGAGGCGGCAGGTCGGGGGGGCCTGGGAAGAGGAGGAGGAAGGAGCAGGTGAGGCCTTGACATCCTGGCACGACTGGGCACATCTGTCTGCCCCTTCTGAGCCCTGCAGGGTAGCATCAGCGCTGAGGGACGTCTGAGCCCCAAGGGAGCAGCAGACACAGGCGAACACGTGCTGTGCGAGTCCTCGTGGGCCCACACCGCAGATGGGCCAGAAGCCACCTGCCGGCGAGCACTGGTGGTGGCCTCGTCGCTCTGAGACTGCGGGGTGCCAGGCTCCAAGGGACCCCCGCAGACTTTCCCCTGAATAAAACCCCACTCAAATCTCTGACTCCAGCGCCCCCCAAGCCTTGCGGTCACCCCGCGTGCTGGGCACTCTGCACCGGACCTGTGGGCGGGACTTATTCAAATAAGGCGATAGTGGTCTCCCAGCAAGTGAGTGGTGGGGCCAGGACTTGAACTTAGGGCGGGCTGGTTCTAGGGGCCTTTATATTTGCTGCCTCAGATCAGGGCCAGTGGTTCTCAGGCACAGGGTCACCACTTCTGAGAAGGGCCCCGTGATGAACTAAAGCACTGAGAATTTGGAGTTGTCCGATTTCAGAAAAACCCGAACGAACGGGATTTGAAGTCCACTCTCTACTAACCCTCAGCCCTCCTGAGACCCAGGCAGACCTTCTGCAGCAAGAGGACAGAGGCCTCGAGAACCTGGAGCCCCTGGTCTGCCTACAGATGGGGGGGCAAGGCAATCCCGGCCGGGGGCCCTCCGTGGCGGCCGCCGACGTACCCCAGGGAGGCGAGCACGGTGAGGTATTGGTTGATCTGCAGCATCGCGGCGTCCAGCAGCGTGTGGATGTTGCGCAGGCTCTGCAGCCGGGCCTCCAGGTGCTGCCGCTCATGGCCTTCCAGAGCCCGCAGCTCCTCCGGGGTCAGCCCGGCAAAGCCCGCGGGGGGCACAGGCATGGGGGGGAAGGCTGGAGAGAGGCCGAGGCTCAGCCTGGGTCCGACCGAACCCTCCTCCCCATCAACCCCGCCTGTGGCTCAAGCTTGGCTTACCAAAAGGCGGAGGCAGCGGCACGCCCATCCAGGGGGGAGGGAAGGGGAAGCCTGGGGTGGGGCCGGCCTCGGGGGCGGGGGCGGAGCCAGGGGCTGGCGCCGGGGCGGGAGCAACCCCTGTGGTTGTGGCCGCTCCACTGGGCCGAGGAAGGGCTGCTGAAGGGTAGGAACAGTTTGGAGAGTGTTAAGAGGCTTCCACTTCCATTCCTCCCACCCCTTGGCTGTCGCAGTCCGGGAAAGACTCACCTGCACTGGTGGATGGAGGGGCCGCAGCCTCTCCTGAGCTGGGGGGAGGTGGGACAGGTGGGAAGGGGCCCATCGGGGGCCACAGCGGGAACATGCCCGGAGGAAAGGGAGGCAGGAGGCCCTGTGGGACTGCAGAGAGAGAACAGGGCAGTGAGAAAAGATCCAAGTGAGACAGATGCAAGGCACACCCAAGGGGCTGGCTGTTGGGAACCCTGACTTTGCTCCCAAGGGCCCGTCTGAACTCAGCACTCATGACCCATGACTACGAGCCGTTTGAAGTCTCTTCCTATGATCCCTTTCCCTGCCCAGACTGAGCTTCTGGAGGACAGGGCGTCTGATTCACCTTGTGTTTCCCATACCCAGCTCAGAACAGGGTGTGCTGGATGGCCAAACGAGGGGGCCACTCACAGTTGGGGGGCTGCGGCAGGAGTGGTGGGGGGTGAGCGGCCGGCTGTGGCCCCTGCTCAGCAGGCTCCGGGGGCACGGGTGACTGGGTCGGCAGTGATGCCCGGAGAACATCCATGCGGCAGGTGGGGCAGGTCTGCTGCCGCTGGAACCAGGAGCGCAGGCAGCTAGGGGGATGAAGACAAGGCCGTGGTCCGCAGGTCCCTGGGGGGCAGCCTTCCAGAGCCTCTCCCCCATGTCAGGCTCCCCGGGGCCCCCGCCCCACCTGGTGTGGAAAATGTGGTTGCAGGGCAGCCTCTTGGCCCCTGTGACCATCTCTTCTCGGCAGATGATGCAGACGTTGTCCGTCGCCTGGAGTTCTTCTGGGGTGGCATCTGGATACCTAGAGAGGACAGGCCAAGGCTAGGTCAAGACCAGAGGCGGAGTCAGGGGAACCAGGGGCAGAGCTAGGGACACAGCCAGAGCAGCCCACTTACAGCGTGTTCATGTTGCGGATGGCTCGGCGGGACATGATGGCATCCGTCACAGCCTTCTTGAACTGCCTGCAAGACCAGGTGCGGTGAACGCTGGGTGAGGGGGGCGAGGATCAGGTGTGGGTCGGGGGCAGGGAGGGCTGGGCTGGGCAGGGCTTACCTCATGGCCAAGTACATGGGCCGGATGGCAAAGAGAGGGAAGGTGTGCACCTTGATCATGATAGTCATGAAAGCCATGTACAGCAGAACCTTGATGAAGCCTGGGGGCAAGGAGAAGTGCAGAGAGCAGCAGTCACAGGGCCTGGGAGGCAGGGCCGGGGACGCTGGTCCGGGTCCAGGAGGCCCAGGCTCTTCTCACCTGTGAACAGCTCTGTGTAGAGCATGTACACGGCCTTATTGTCCCAGGGGTTCTCGCTCTGGAGGTCCACGGAGTGCAGGACGTACTTGATGAAGATGGTGAGCACCATAGTCATCAGGATGGCATACTGCGGGAGGAGGGGGCGGCGACGTCAGCACACAGCGCCCCCTGGCGGCAGTCACACGCTGCTGGGGCCTAGCGTCTGCAGGGCAGAGCCCAGCGATGGGCGGGGGGACGCGTCACCCCCCAGCTACTCCACTCCTGGGCTGCTGGGACTTCTGGTGACTCACCAGACCTCTCCAACCCTGGCAGCCTGTCTGTCCAATGACAGAATTAACTGTCCCTTTCCTTTTTTTAAAGATTTTATTCATTTATTTGACAGACAGAAATCACAAGTAGGCAGAGAGGCAGGCAGAGAGAGAGGAAGGGAAGCAGGCTCCCTGCTCAGCAGAGAGCCCGATGCAGCTCGATCCCAGGACCCTGGGATCATGATCCGAGCCGAAGGCAGAGACTTTAACCCACTGAGCCACCCAGGTGCCCCTTAACTGTCCCTTCCTAATGACATTCCTTTACCGACAAAAAGTCACAGGTCGAATGCTCAGCACAGGGTCTGTGTCCAAGTGAGCGCTCAACCAGTGGGAACGTTGGCACCGAGCACCCCTCCTCATCCCACTGTTGGTCAAGCTCATTCCTGGGGCGGACAGCAGCCCACTCCTCGGGCCACCACATCCAGGAGGCCCTCCCAGGGCTCCAGGCTGGAGCTGCTCCTCCCCACGCGCCTCCCTCCTTGCTTTCCTGCTCTCCTGGGTGTGCGCGTGTACAAGGCGGCAGCTGATGCCGACTGACGGCCCGCCCGGCCCCAGAACAGGTGCTCGGGAAGGGTTTGTTGGGTCATTCGAGGCACGTTCTGTGCTACCTCAGGCGGTTTTACCTCAAAGCCAAACACCAGCTGCACAGAGGCCCCGCGGGTCAGGATGCTGTGATAGGCGTGGCTGACGAAGAGGAAGTCCAGGGTACCCAGGAGGAACATGAGGGCTGTGGGGACCCCCCAAATGGGGGGTTGGTGGGGTCAGCATCGGGCCTCATGGCTCCCTCCTGCTTTAAGACCCCGCCCTCCAGCCCACCATGGCCCTAGCCATCTAGCGCCACACTCCACCGACCCCAGCCCCCTGGGAACTGCAGTTTTGCCTCGGAGGGTATTAGAGCGGCCCGAGCTCCAGGTGAGGAGGCCAAGGGCTGTGGGGCTGGGCAGCTGAGGAGCCCTGGGGTGGAACAGGACAGAGATGATGCAAATTAACTTCCCAATTTATCTTTCCTGTACAGCTGTGGGTCAAGGGGGATGCCTGTGCTCTAGGGTACAGGACCACGGTTAGTGACTTGTCGTGTTCCGATCGTCCACGGCGCCTCTTGTCCCTCCAGCTCCCTCCTCTCCCCTCCCAGGGATCTCACTCACAGACAATGCGGCAGTGAAAGAGCCAGGAGATATTGGGGCTGCGTTCCATCTGAGGCAGAGCAGAAAGGGGGCCCATCAGGAAGGCCGGGGCTTACCCCACATCCCCAACCCAGACTTCACTGCCTAAGCCCACCCACCAAGCCAATCCCTGCCTCCCATCTGCTCCGGAGAACCCCCTCGACCCAACTCACAAAGTCCACACGGTCCTCAGCCAGCCAGTGAAAACACTTGAGGAAGAGAAGGAGGGTGAAGAGTGCAACAAAGCGGGGGCTGAAGTCGTCCCGAAAGACGGTGAAGGCCAGACAAGTCTCAGTGACAGCATACCAGGAACGTTCCAGAAGGTGCTGGGGGATGGACAAGGAATGATGAGGACCTCAAGACACCCTGCTTGTCCAGCTCCCTGCCCCTCGCTTTTGGAGTCAAGAACATCTTACCTCCATCTCTGCTGCCCTCAGCTGTCCAAAGAACACCTTGCCCATCACTTTGCCCAAGAGAAAGACAAGGACAAAGGCCTGGATGTAGAGGACCTAGGAGTGAGAAGAAGCTATGGTTTGAGGTCACTTTCTGCTCTGCTATGTCTGGGGCTCCTCATTCGGGAACCCTCCCCAATGTCTCCACCGCAATTAATTCAAAGGCAGGCAGCTAGTGGGCTACTTGGCCTTTCTCCCACTTACCTGACCTCTGACTCCGCCCCCGCCTCAAGCAGACTCCGCCTCCCCGCCCAGGGAGATCCCCCCCCACCCTGAGCCCCGAACTCACTGCCATGCTGGGGCTGGACTTGGTCAAGTACACCACAGTGGGGTAGAACTGGTGCTTGAGGTAGTAGGCATGAGCCACCACGGCCCCGGTCAGCGCCAGGCTGGCCGCCATCATCACTGCGGTGCGGAACATTGCCCTGGCCTGGAGACCTGCGTGGGGAAAGGGAAGGAATCACCTGTGTGATGCGTACACCGTGCAAACCCAGCCCCCTGCCCGACACGCAGTGTCACCAAATAGGAGTGGAAAAAAAAAAAAAACCCGCCTCGCCTCACTCTCACAGTCATGACGTTAAGAACAGCATACGCGCCCCCATTTTACAAATAAGAAAATGGAGGCTCAAGGGGGGTTAAGCGAGCCCACTGACGCAAGGTCTGGAGCCTGGGTCAGTCTTGTTTCAAATCTAGGGCTTTCCACGCCGCCTGCCAAGCCGCCGCCTCTAGGGAGGCACAGGGGAAGCAAACGTGCTGCAGGAGAGGGAACCACTACCACGGCCTCTAAAGTGAAGATGGGGAGGATGCACACGCAGAAACCTCCAGAAGCAGGAACGTGCCGCCTGGATCGGGAGAAGCCAGGCGCTGGGGGGCGCAGGTGGGCAGGCGACCGCGCCGGTGACAGCTCGGCCAGGGTGGGCAGCGGCGACGCGCGCCCCGCGGGAGCGGGCAGGATACGTCAGCCTAGAACCCTGGCGTCCCCCCAACCCCCGGGGCAGTGTCCACTCGGGGGCAGCGGAGAAACGGCCGATCGCCGGGATGCAGCGGCGACACGGAGAGGGACCCGGGGCGCCCCCGCACCTGTGATCGCCAGGAGCTGCGAGCGTCGCAGGCGGGGCCCGGCCTCTGGAGAGCGGCCGCGCGGGCGCCTGAGGTCCACGACCAGCTGACAAGCCGCGAGCGGGGCTGAGGGGGCGCGCCGACCCCGGAGCCCTCAAGGGGAGGGCCCAGGTCCCGACTCCCAACCACAACCCGGGCCCGACCCCGGCCGACTCACCAGGAGCCCAGCGCCGCGAGCCCGCTCGATCCCCCCGACTGCGGAGGCGGCTCCGGTTAACAACACTGCCCACCCCCTGCGAGCCGGAACTTCGGGGGAGAGACACCTCACTTCCGGCGGGGCTCCGAGTGGGTCGTACCAAGTGCACCCTTCCTTTGGCCGCACCGCGCACCCTCCGTGGGGCCGACAGCGGTGGTCCCACCACCGTACCCAGGCGTCGCGCCCACGGCCGGAGCAAGAGATGCGAGAGGTGGTCGCAGCGGAATAGGGCAGCCCGGCAGGTGGCTGGAGTCCCCCCGACTATTAGTCCCAGATGGTATCGTCTCCGTCTCTGAGTGGACTCAACCTAGAGGAGGACTCGGGCTCTCAGGGAGGGGAGGAAGGTGGGGCTTTGTGCGGGCCGTACCACTTGGAGGGGGGAGAGTGTGCCAGGGACAGATATTACGGGCTTAAGAGAAATAAAATGTCTTAGAGCCTCACTCCAGAAGATTTCATAGCAAATCAGATGCTTTCCTGGAGAACTAGGTTCAGAAAAGAAAAATTTGCTCCTCCATGATCACCCCCAAATTGTGTGGGAGTGTGTTGGGTCCCCGTGGCTGCTGCTAATTGGCCGAAATAGAGTTACGCGGACCAATAAGAAAAAGGAAGGGGATTGGCTGGCCTATGGAGAGAGCGTAGCAGGTGAGCGGTTGCTAGGCACTAAAGGCAGCGTTGCTTAGGTCTAGGTCCAAGCCCGGTGGGCGGACAGCCGGCTGGGAGGAGCGAGGTGGAGGGGGGCACAGTCCGTGGGCGGGTGATCTGTGTCTGCCCAAGGGGAACGTTTGCTGCGTCACAAAAGAGAGGCGCAAGCTGTTGTGTCTAGGATTAAGAAGGCAGGTCTTTAACACCGGCTGATTTGGAATAGTGTTCTAGGCAAAGGGATCGACTTCAGTTTCCCTGTGCCTACAGCTCTGCCTTGTACTGTCCGCTCCCTGGCCATAACCGCAGCTACCACGGGTCTTGGGTTGCGCATTATTTCAGTTTGTGTCTCAGTCGCGGCCAAGCTAGTCTGCTCATTGGCAGGATGAAGCCAGTACACCCAATTTGTGTCTTGCATTTTCTTCGTTCTCGTGTAGCAATCAGTCACCAAAGCGTATGGGCTACGAGGCGCCATTCTCATTTTGTACGTGGATTAATGGAGGTTCAGAGTTTTAACAAGACCTGTTCCCAGATTGCCATTGGGTCTATCTGACGCCAAATTCCCATTCTTTTGGCCTCAGCCACCTTCATCACCTCCTGAATTGGCCTGACAAGTCTAGCCTGTACCCTGTTACAGAGTTGGCTCCCCGACAAGGCCATGTGTGACTTTCCAGTGACTGCATCCAGTGATCAACTTTCCCTTCTTGCCTGACTCGCTCTCTCTCCCAAGAAGTCTCATACCTGAGATTCTGTGATCCCACAGGCCTCTGCTTTTCTTTCTGGCTGTGCATCCGCCCCTTTCCTCTGTCTGTCCTATCTCGTCTGTCCTAGATATTGGTGTCCACGTTGGTCCCTTCTGTTTTTCTCTGCATAATGCCCTCTGCTCCTGTGGAATCCATACTCCCACCCAGGTGCTGATGATTCCCAGGTTTCGTCTCCAGCTGGAATATCTCCTGGTTTTTGTTTGTTTTGTTTGTTTAATATTTTGGTGTTCGTAGTCCTCCACCCCTGCCCTGGCTTCAGAAACCTGGGCATCTTGTTCACCCTCTCCCTTTCCCATCTGTCCCCACACCCAAACTGGTAATTAAATCATTTATTCAGTTGTCTGCAAACGTGTGGGATGCAGCCTGTTCTAAGAACTCAGGATATCAGTGAACAAAATGACAGTCTCTGCCTTTGTGAAGTTTTACCCTGGTGGGTGTGATGGATGATAAACCAGATACATGATATAACGGAATTCGCTACTGTGTTGGGAGGTAATAAGGAGGTAATAAGAGCTGTAGGCAAAAAAGGAGGGGAATGAAGGGGATCCGGAGTGTGGTGGGGGTTCTTGGAGCAGGTTGCAGTATAAGTGAGAAGCTAAACAAAGGCTAGAAGGAGGAAGGGGCATGAGCCAAGGGGATCCCTGGGTAAAGAGTCACAGCTGGTGAAGAGTGGACCTGTCCTGGGTTGTTGGGAGGAGGCGAGTATGGCTGGAGTGGAAATAAATAGCAAAAGGGTAAGTGGGGGGAGGAGGAGGAAGAACCAGATGGCGTTAGCCATTATAAGGACTTTGGCTTTTACTCTGAATGACAGGAGGAGCCATTGCCGGGCGCTGAGTAGAGAGGTAGAGCGCCCTCTACTTAGGTCTAAAAGGATCACCCTAGCACCTCTGCTACTGAATGAGCTGGGGGGAGGGGCAGAGGGAGAGGGAAAAGCAGACTCCCCGCCGAGCAGGGAGCCCAACGGAGGGCACCTGGGTGGCTCCGTTGGCTAAGCATCTGACCTCGGCTCAAGTCATGATCTCAGGGTCCTGGGATAGAACCTGGAGTCATGCTCCAAGCTCAGCAGGGAGTCTGTTTCTCCCACTCCCTCTGCCCCTCCACCACCCGCACTCTGTCTCTCACTCAAATAAATAAAATATTTAAAAAATTTTTTAAAAATTTTATTTATTTGACACACAGAGAGCGATAACAAGTAGTCAGAGAGGCAGGTAGAGAGAGAGGGCGGGGGGGGGGGGGTGTGGAGCAGGCTCCCTGCTAAGCAGAGGGCCAGATGCGGGGCTTGATCCCATGGCCTTGAGATTATGACCTGAGCCGAAGGCAGGGGCTTAACCCACTGAGCCATCCAGGTGCCTCTCAAATAAATAAAATCTTTAAAAAAAAATAACCAAAGCCAGGAATCTGTTAGGACTTCCTGAACTGTATAAATGGCATGTATGAAGAATGCACAGCTAACATTACAATAATGGTAAGAGACTGAGAGCTTTCCCTCTAAGACCGGATACAAGAAAGGAATGTCCACACTTGTTGCTTCTATTCGGTATTATACTGAAAGTTTTAGCCAGGGTATTTAGGTAAGAAAAAAAAAAAGCATCTAGTTGGAAAGGAAGAAATAGAAGTATCACTATTTGCAAATGACAGGATCTTGTATGTAGAAAATCCTAAGGAATCCATCAAAAAACTATTAGAGTTAGTAAATGAGTTCCTCAGGTTTGCAGTGTAGACGATCAATGTGCAAAAACCAATCGTTTTATTCACTAGCAATGAACAATCCACAAATGAGATCGAGAAAATTCCATTCACAATGCACTAACAAGAATAAAATCCTTATAAATAAATTGAACAAGAGAAGTGTAAGACTGGTACCCTGAATATTACAAAACATTGTTGATAGAAATTAAACATCTAAATAATTTGAGAAACATCTCGTATGTGTGGATTATAGGACTTAATATTGTTAGACGGCATAGTCCTCAAAGTTGATCTCAACATTCAGCTAGTCCCTGTCAAAATCCCTGTTACCTTCATTGCAAAAACTGACGAGGTGATCTTCAGATTCATCTGCAAATGCATGAGACCCAGAATAGAGAAAACGTTCTTGAAAAGGAAGAAGAAGGCTGGAGTACTCATACCTCCTGATTTTAAAACTTAGTACCAAGCCACAATAATCAAGATTATGTAGTACGGATAAGAAGATAGACAAAGCAATGGAGTAGAATTAAAAGTCCAGAAATAAACACAAATATTTATAGTCAATTGATTATCAACAAGGGTGCCAACACGATGCAGTGGGGGAGAATTAGTCTTGTCAGCAAGTGGTGCTGGGAACCCTACCTCACACCATACACCAAAAATTAGCTCAAAATGGATCAAAGGCCTAAATGTAAGACCTAAAACTATGAAAGCCTTAGAAAAAAAAAAACAGACATAAATCTTCATGATCTTGGGTTAGATCATGGTTTCTTGGATATGACAACAAAGCACAGCAATGTAAGGAAAACTAGATAAATTGGACGTCACGAAAATTTAAAACTTCTGTGCTTCAAAAGAAACCATCAGGAAATTGAAGAGACAACTCACAGAATAAGAAAAAAAATTTTTGCAAATCATATATTTGATAAAAGACTTGTATCTAGCATATAAGAAGAATTCTTAAAACTCAATTCAAAAGACAACACAATTCAAAAATGGCAAAGGAGTTGAACAGAAATTTCTTCAGAGAAGAAATGGCCAATAGTCACGTGAAGGAGATGCAAATCCAAACCACCAGGAGCTCGCTTCACACTTGTTAGGATGGTTACACTAAAAAAGACACAAAAAGAGCAACCATGACAAGTGTTAGCAAGGATGTGGAGATACTGGTCCCTCATGCGTTTCTGGCAGGAAATCTCAGTTCTCCTCCAAACTGACCTAAAATTTCAATCTAAATCAAAAGACTTTTTCATGGAACTTAAGAGTTTATTTTAAAATGTACATATAGGGGTACCTGGGTGGCTCAGTGGTTTAAGCCTCTGCCTTCAGCTCAGGTCATGATCTCAGGGTCCTGGGATCGAGCCCCACATCAGGATCTCTGCTCAGCAGGGAGCCTGCTTCCTCCTCTCTCTCTGCCTGCCTCTCTGCCTACTTGTGATCTCTGTCTATCAAGTAAATAAATAAAATCTTAAAAAAAAAAACTTATCTTTAAAATGTACATATAGATGGGGATGCCTGGATGGGTCAGTTGGAAGAGTGTGTGACTTGATCTCGGGGTTGTGAGTTCGAGCCCCAGGTTGGGTGTAAAGATTACAATATATAACAAACAAACAGGCTCCTGGGTGGCTCAGTGGGTTAAACCTCTGCCTTCAGTTCAGATCATGGTCTCAGGGTCCTGGGATCGAGCCCCACCTTGGGCTCTCTACTCAGTGTGGAGCCTTTTTCCCTCTCTCTCTCTCTCTCTCTGCCTTCCTTTCTGCCTACTTGTGATCTCTCTCTCTCTCTCTGTCAAATAAATAAATAAAATCTTTAAAAAACAAAGAAAAACAAACGTACAAATGTGGGCCTCCTGGATAGCTCAGTTGGCTGAGCATCCAATTGGTTTGGCTCAGGTCATGATCTCAGGGTCATGAATCAAACCCCACGTCAGGCTCCGGACTCAGCGAGGAGTCTGCTTGAGATTTCTTTCTCTCCCTCTCTCTTTGCCCCACCCTCCTGCTCTCTCTCTCCAAATAAATAAAATATTTTAAAAAAGAAAAGAAAACCCTCTTCCTTTCCTAAGCTGGTGGAGGGTACATAGAGGTGTCTACATTTTTTTTTTTTTTAAGATTTTCTTTCTCAGCAATCTCTACACCATACATGGGGTTCAAAACCACAACCTTGAGATCAAGAGTTACGTGTCCCACCGACCAAGTCATCCAGGCACTCTTACATTTTTCTCTTTTTGTAGCCTGGAATATTTCTTTACATAGTAAGAATGAGGTAAGTCTCCATATCCTGATACAGAAAAATTTCTCATTTTATTAGGTTAAAAAGTAACTCCCAGAATAATGTTAGAAGTATGGCCTCACTGATATAAAGAAAAAATAAACCCGGTGTGTGTATTTATAAACACATTATGTATTACATGCTCCTATTGACAAAGAATACACTTTAAAAAGGGACACCGAGGGGCACCTGGGAGGCTCAGTCTATTAAGCATCCGGCTCTTGATCTCAGCTCAGGCCTCGATTTCAGGGTCGTGAGTTCAAGCCCCATGTTGGGCTCCATGCTGGGCATGGAGCCTACTTAAAGAAAAAAAGAAAAATAAATAAAGGGGACATCTCTAGGGAAAAGAGAAGGAGGTGGGATGGGGGGAGGAGTGTTGCGATGAGAGATGGCTGTTTTACCCTGCAGGCTTATGAGCAGCTTAAAACCATATGAAAGAGAATATATTAAAACCATATGAAAGAGAATATATTCATCTATTACTTGTGTAACCATTTATGAAACGATTTTGAGGATTTCAATGAGTCAAAAAAAAAATGTAGATACCCCATGACCCAGCAATTTCAATTCTAGGAATCCATCTTGACAAAGAATCCCCCGAGGTGAAGTTTATAATAGAGAAAATTTAGAAACAACCTACATGCCCATCAATAGGCCAATGGTGAAATTTATATAACCATACAGAACGGTTGCGGTATTAACTAAAATTCATCTAACCCATCCTGGCAAGGTAGACGACATTACTTCTCTCATTTTATAGGTGAGGAAACCGAGGCTCAGAGAATTCGAGCCATTGGACCAGTCACTTAGAATCGAAGTGGTAGGACACAGGGTTTGAATGCGGGTCTATCTGATCCCATAATCATTCACCTTGACCACTGAGTCTCCTAAACGCAGGCATTAAGAAGGATGAGTTCACATCAATGTCAGTGCTACGAAAAGTGGTCTGTCCTATGTTATTACGAAAAAAGATTTTTAAATAGTCATACAGTAAGATTTCAATTTTGTGAACTGAAAAAAAATTACTCTGCAAATATCTGCAAGAATATTCACCACCTGTGACAGGTGGTTATGTGGGTGGAAGGTGGAGAGAGGACTAGGTCTGTGTTACAGGATGTGTTCGGAATTTCTGTAAGGTTTGAGTTTTTCACCAAGAAAGGGGATTCCTTTCATAAGCAGAAAAAGATTTTAAAAATAAAGGCAGCAGCAATCCTGGGTTGCTGGGAGCTGTGTGGCAGGGTTAGCCTGAAACTTCGCGGAGGAGGGCCCCATTGGCATTCTGGAGGGCAAACAGCCTTCAGACCAGAGACCTGAGCTGCCTGCCCATAGGCACATCTGGCCCGTGGTTGAGTTTCGTTTGCCCCACAAGGCACGGACAGTTTTTTATCAATTAGTTGTCATCGCTTAAAACGTGTAAGATTTCGCCTAAGAAGTAAGGATGTCTGGCTCCTCCAGGAAACTTGACCTGTCGGGCCCACTTCCGGGTTACAGCTGCTTGGATGGGGCCAGCGGCCAAGGTCACTCCTGCTCATTATCTGTCCCAGCTCTGTGGGCATTTAGCTTTGCTCCTCGGGACACGTGTTGAAATGAGACATTCTTGGCACTCCTTGACAAGCCATGCCCACTCCTCAGTTCAGCTGGGTATTGGCTCCAGAGGCACATTTCAGGAATTTGTCCCATCATTTATCTGACATACGTTTATTACATTCTGTTTCTTCTCTAGACTAAGCCCAAGCTGGTGTGAAAATTAAGAAAAGGAAACCTCAGGGCGCCTGGGTGGCTCAGTGGGTTAAAGCCTCTGCCTTCGGCTCGAGTCATGATCCCAGGGTCCTGGGATCGAGCCCCGCATCGGGCTCTCTGCTCCGCGGGGAGCCTGCTTCCTCCTCTCTCTCTGCCTGCCTCTCTGCCTAGTTGTGGTTTCTCTCTGTCAACTAAATAAAATATTAAAAAAAAAAAAAAAAGAACAGGAAACCTCGCTGAGAATGGACAGAAGGCCGGCAGGGGGAGCTCTCACACCCGGCGCTAGCTGTCCACCGCAGACCCAAGCGGAAGAGGGGGACTGCGCAAGTGGGTACCCCTGTACTATCCAAGCGAGGGTAAGGGAAATTTCTTCTTGCCCCAGCAACAGCCCAGCCAACGACAGACAGAGCGCAGCCATTGAGAAGCGACCGCACTTCCGGCTCCCAATTTACTCCAATGGACTTTGAGTTTGTAACCCCCAACTCGCCCCTTTCCTCTATAAAAGAGTGGTCCTCTCCTGGGGTCAGGGACTTGCTTGTGGTTTTGCTGGAGGTTGTTTGTCCCCCGTTGTAATTCTCAGTGATTGCTGAATAAACCCATCTTCTGCTGGGAAAATAATGGGCCGCCCTAGATGATGCCACGTGCCAGAGGAAAGAGCTTTCCACTCTTGACCAAATTGCAAAATTGTAAGGAAACACATGGCGATTATTGTTGCAAACCTTCCAGTTTGAGGGGGGGCCTGTTCCACAGCAACAGATAACCAAAACCAAAGTGGGCATGATGTCTGGTTTGTCTTGACGTTCCCAGCCCCAGGTCTAGGGCCTGGGACACAACACGAGTTCAGTGGATGTTGAGGGAGTGACTCGACATGCTTTTGGATGGATGAATAGATGATGAGTGGCAGGTGCACTGACTTGGAGCTGACTGCCCCGGACATGGGGCTGCAGTTTCATGGAGGATGGAGGGGACAGTTTCTATTGGAATTGTTTTTATGGGGTTTTTTTGTGTGTGTGTGTGTGTGGTTTTTTTTTTTTTTTTTTGTCTTTTGGGTTTTTTTGTTTGTTTTGTTTTGGTGTTGTTCGGATTGTTCTACCTCATTTCCTGGGCAGGGTTCCAGTCAGTGCCTACACCCCTGTCCCTGTGAGGTGTCCCTGCCATCCGGGGACTTGGAAGCCTCCACAGTGCAGGGGTTCCAGAACCACACATCGGTGCTGGAGCCACACCCGCAGAAGGAATGCCTGGGGCTGGCAGGGGCTAGGGGTGGGTTTCACTCGGTTCTAGAGTTAAGTCTCCTGTGATTGCGGCTTGCAGCTAAACAGCTGGAACATTTTTTTTTTCTTCATTCCAACCTCTGCCGGTCCAAGAAGGCAGCTGGGAGGAGGCTGGGACGGATGCCACGTGAGCCAGATGGCTACACCCACGTCCGTCCGCTACACCCACGTCCGCTCCCTGCTCTGTCAAAGGCCTTCCTCCCTGGGCTTTCGGATTCCCGGGTGATCTGCCTCAGCCTGCCGCCCCCACTGTCCCTCACACACTTTGTGTGGTGGCCACACTTAACTCGTCCTCATTCCTCATGCTCTGCTTTGTCTCTTCAGCGTAGCCTTCTCTTTCGTTCCCCCTTTGTGTGAGATGCTTTCCTCCTCCTGTTTGCCCAGAAAATGCTTAGTGCACCTCCAAAGATACTTCCAAGCATCGGCTGCAAACCCAAATGACTCTCTCCTTCCTCTTGGTGCCCATGGCCCTGAGCCAATGGGAACACAATCTCATCTGACCCTCTATTGTCATTGCTCCTGTGTCTGGGACCTCTGTCAGGGAAGGGTTTGGGATATGAAAAATAACTCCTCTGGGTGTGTGTTTTAAATTGTAAGGATTATCACACAGCCCACGTGTGTTGCGCTCTGACGGTATGCTTGGCTCATCGCAACACTATGAGCCAGGCACTATTATCACGCTTCTGTCATGGATGGGGAAACTGAGGTACAGAAAGATTAGGTAACTTGACTGAGGTTTGTACAGCTAATAGGGAAAGACAAAGTCAGGATTTAAACCCAGGTTGGCCTTACCATCTCTTTACTTTGCAACACATCCATTTTCTTAATCCCCGTGACAAATTGCCATTTTTTTTTCTGAAGTAAACTCTAAGCCCAAAGTAGGGCTTGAACTCATGACCCCGAGTTCAAGAGTTGCATGCTCTACTGACTGAGCCAACCAGGTGCCCCAAGTTACCATTTTATTGATGAGAAAGCTGAGGCTCAGAGTGTCTAGAGAACTCAGCCAGAGCCACCCTGCTGGAGAGTGGCCGAGCTAGGACACTAAGGATACCATTGGGACATTGTCTGGTTTCCCAACACTCCCCAGCACTTCTTGTGATCCAACAGCCCCCACTGTCTGGACCCAACTCTCCCCATGAACTGTGGTGAGTTCCACCCCCCTTTCAAGCAGTGTCTGGGGTTCACTCATTACCCACAGTCTTTGGACAAAACCAGGAAGCAGTCACCGCTGGGCTACACAATCTGAGTGTCCTTGCAGGGCAGAGCAGGGCCAGGGAGCCCAAGTCCCTGCCCGCTGCAGGGGGCAGGTGGCCAGATGTGAGGCCATGTTATAACACTGAACCCAGACCCTGAGGGCATTTATGAAAGGGACATAGAATAGGACTGGGCTAAGGACAGGTCCAGGGATAGCAACTGTTACACATATGTTTTATAGACAAAGATAGGTATTAGGGGCAATAAATTGCTAGCTTGGGCAATCAGCACACATTAACAGGGCCCGTTATGTGCCAATCACAGGGCTGTGTGCTGGGGACTCAGTAGGGAGCAAAAGTACACTTTCTGCCCTCATGAACCTTCTTGCACAGTGCAGGAAATTTGGTACCCCTAATTTTCCTCCTACCTCTTTACCATGAGAATGGAGTCCCCCTGCTTCCCGTGATTCAGTCATTTCTTTATCCAGCAAGTAATTTTTTAAACTGAAATTCAATTAGCTAACATAGAGTACCTCGTTAGTTTCAGATGTAGTGTTCGATAATTCGTCAGTTGCGTATGACACCCAGGACTCATCAGATCACATGCCTCCTTAATGCTCATCAAGCAGTTCCCCAGCAAGTGTTCACTGAGTGCCCACCATGAGCCAGCCCTGTGCTCAGTGTAGAGAACGCATTTGTGAGCAAAACCTGTCCTCCTCGAGCTTCCAGTCCCTGGACAGCTAATAAACAAGGAAATGCACAGGGAAGTGTTGACTTTGGAAAATCAAGAGCGGAGGGAAGGTGGAACAGATGAGAGGGTCCCCGAGTGGCTGAAGGGAGGAGAGACTGTCTTTCTATCCCTGAGGGAAGTGTGCACAGATGTGGGTTCAGGGAGATAAGGGAACAGGACAAGGAAACGTGTGGAGGTGGGAGAAGGGAGGAGAAGTTGGCGACCAGTTATCTCAGAAGGAAGGACCAGGATCTGAATAGAGAAACAAGGAGAACCCCAGGAGGTGTGTGCCCAGGGACTCCTGCGTCCCAAGGTCACAGTGAGACCAGGGACAGCCCCGGGGTGATCTGACTTGCTTCTCCTCAGGTGCAGGAACCACGTGGATGGGCGAATGGGTTCAGCCAGGGTGTGGCGTTTCTAGGATACATCCATGTGTTCTTAATACTCCTCTTTTCAAGAGGTGGCCCCAATTCCCCTCTCCTTGAGTGTGAACCGGGCTTGGTCATTTGCTTCTAATGAGTAGATTCGAACAAAAGTGATGGCGTGACTTGTGAGACTTGGCTTCCTGTGTGCTCTCTGTCTTGGGTCACTCTGGGTCACTTGGGTCACTCTGGGGGAAGCCAGATGCCATGGCAGGAAGACAAGCAGGCAGCCCTCTGGACAGGACCACGTGGTGTGCAATGGAGGCCCTGCAGCCCTTAGCCATGTGAATGAGCCCCCCAGTAGGGGGCCCGCTGCAGACCTCCAGCCTCTACCAAACCTTCCAATGGTGGTAGTTCTGGCTGACATCTTGACCGCGACCCTCATGACAGACAGTGAGTCAGAACTTCCTAGCTCTGTTTCTCCTGAACTGCCTAGTGCACGGAACAGCGAGGTAGTAGATTCTTTTCTGAAAGTTCTGGGATAACTTTTATACAACAACAGATAACAAATACACCAGTATCTTCAGTAGCGAGCGAACAATTGGAGGGCAGGCTTCTACCCGGTTTCGCAAGAGCCCAGGCTCCTTCCATCCCGCAGGGCAGCCTTGGAGCTCCCTGGAGATCTGCGTTGGGTTGGAAGTCTGGGATATAGGAAGTGAGGGAGATGGTTAGGGCGGTTTTCAAAGACCACAGCCGGTAATGAGTAATAAAAAATAATGAAACATGGGGTGAGGAAATGACATTTAGGATGGAGCCGAAAGAGGACTAGAGCATAGGGTGGGGGGAAGGGGAAGAGGAACAAGGATCAGAGTAGGAAGACCCTCTGGTCCGAAAGTGTGGTTGTAGTTTAGGAAACAAGGAGAATCCCTGAGTGATGAGCTTGCGGAGTAAGGCACAGAATGGCTGAAAATGAGTCTGAAGAGGGGAGTGGAGACTGAGCACCCTTGGCCTTGTAAACGGCCAGACGAGGGTCAGTGGGGAGAGGCTGCAGGGTTTTAGCAGGAGGAGGAGGAGCAGGTCTGCTCTGGGAAATGTCATCACGGCCACAGCAGAGGGAGGGACTGGCGGAGGGAAGGGGGTGGCAGCTGGAGCTGGAGGAGCGGTCAGGAAGCTGATGCAGCATTCACTCGGAGATAAGAACAGCCTGCTCTGGTGTAGGGAGGGTGGACAGACACCCCAAAAGCAAGAGAGGGCCAGGAAGCAGTATTTGAGTAAATGGGGGAGAGAGAAAAAGGGAGAAGCCAAGCAGCCCCAGGCTTCTGTGTGGAAGATAGAATTATTCTCTAAGATGGGGAATCCCAGAGACTGCAGGTTGAGAGGAAGCCTGAGTTCACTTTTTTTTTTAAATATTTTTTATTTATTTATCTGACAGATAGATCACAAGTAGGCAGAGAGGCAGGAAGAGAGAGAGAAGGAAGCAGGCTCCCCACTGAGCAGAGAGCCCGATGCGGGGCTCGATCCCAGGACCCTGGGATCATGACCTGAGCCGAAGGCAGAGGCTTTAACCCACTGAGCTACCCAGGCGCCCCCTGAGTTCATTTTTTAAAGTTATGAAATATTTGGTGTGTACAAAATAATTGATGTCAGATATACATAAGCAATGGAGTGAAGTAACAAATGCCTGGCTCGAAAATCAGAACAGTGACATCGCTGTTTCCCTATTTCCTCTTCCCAACACATCTCCCCGACCCCCACAACCCTACTTTATATTATTTTTAAAGTCATTACCTCGCTATCATGTTTCTCATAAACTTGAGTGGCTGTTTTATTATAAAGATGCTTGCCAAAATGTTCCAGTTAAGAATTGAAAGGATTTCTTTTTTTTTAAGATTTTATTTATTTATTTGACAGACAGAGATCACAAGTAGGCAGAGAGGCAGGCAGAGAGAGAGAGGGGGAAGCAGGCTCCCCGAGGAGCAGAGAGCCCGACGTGGGGCTCGATCCCAAGACCCTGGGATCATGACCTGAGCCAAAGATAGAGGCTTTAACCCACTGAGCCACCCAGGTGCCCCATGGATTTGCTTTTTGGGTATGAAGCTGACTGCATGCCCAAAAAGCTCCCAGAATTTAGATCCTGTTTCAACAACTGGCTCAGACTTTCTGCCCAGACCCTGCCTCTCCCATTGCTCTTGGCCACATGTCCGCTACTGGCGCAATGTGCCCTATAGGGTGGGTTTCACTGGGCATGGGAAGATGCACTCTGTGCATTCATTGAGGGGCTGCAATTTTTCTTCTCTAAATTCTTAAATGGGTAAATTGCATTCATTTAATTTCTCATCTCTAACCTGGCCTATTGATTGATTGATCAGTTGATTTCAACAAGTCTCCATGCCCAGCTTGGAGCCCAACATGGGGGCCTGAACTCGAGACCCTGAGATCAAGACCTGAGCTGAGATCAAGAGTCAGATGCTTAAACCATTGAGTCACCCAGGTGTCTGTAACGTCGCCTTTTTAGAATAAATCTAATTTGCATACAATGTGTTATCTTTTCTATATATTATTAGATTCAGTTTACTATTGATTTGCTTGGGGTTTTTACGTCTATGTTTCTGAAACTGCAGAATTTCTTATGTAGTCTTTATTGACTTTTTGGTATCAAGTATGGTACCCTGATGATGTGCGGAGGAAGGGCCCTTTATTTTTTCCATATTCTGCAAAGATTCGTGTGAGATGCAATTATTTATTACTTGAATTGTAGTTAATCTTACTGGTGGAACCAGATAGGCCTGGAGTTTTCTTTATAAGATTTTGTCTGATGATTCAATTTGTTTACCATTATAGGACTAAGCAGGATTTCTATTTCCATCTGTTTTAGCTTTGGTAAATTATATTTTTCTATAGGGACTTGTCTACTTTCATGTAAACAAATCTAAGTATATGAAATAAGTATATGTTTCTTTTTAAGATTTTATTTATTCAGTTATTTATTTATTTGAGAGAGAAAGAGAGAGAATGCAAGTGGAGGGAGAGTCAGAGGGAGAGGATCTCAAGCTGACTCCAAGTTGAGTGCAGAGCCCAATGTGGGGCTTAATCTCACAACAGCGAGATCATGACCTGAGCTGAAACCAAATCAGAGGCTTAACCGACTGAGCCACCCAGGAGCCCCAGTATATGTTTCATATATAAAATATAAATATAAAAGTTGTCATAATGTTGTTCATAATATCCTCATATATTTATTTTCTAGTACCCACAGTTATAGCTCCCTTGTCATTCCTATTATTGTTAATTTGTGCTTTCTCTCTCTTTGTTTTTTTAAGTTTCATTTATTTATTTGACAGAGAGAGATACAGTGAGAGAGGGAACACAAGCAGGGAGAGTGGGAGAGGGAGAAGCAGGCTTCCTGCTGAGCAGGGAGCCCTATGCAGGGCCTGATCTGAGGACACTGGGATCATGACCTGAGCCAAAGGCAGACACTTAACGACTTAGCCACCCAGGCACCCCTGTGCCTTCTCTCTTAAAAATTATTCTGGATCAATCTTGCCAGAGGTTTGTTGATCTTATGGGTATTATCAAAGAACCCAGTTTTGACTTTTTTAATTTTTTCTATTTTATTCATTTCTGTTCTTTATTACTTGATTCCTTCTACTTTCATTGGGCATATTTTGGTTCTTTTTTAAAAAACTATTCTGAAATAATTTTAGATTGCAAAAAAATTACAAAAACAGTGCAAAGAGTTCCTGTGTATCCTTCACCAAACTTCTCTTAATGCTGGCATCTTACACAACCACAGGACTGTTCTTGAAACCGGAAATGAACCGCGCTACAATACTATTACCTCATCTGTAGACCTTGTTTTAGTCGTGCCAACGGTCCCATTAATGTCTTTTTCTGGGTCCGGAATCCAGTCCAGGATTCTCAATTGCATATCATTGGCCCATTATTCCTTGTTATGTAACAGTTATACTAAAACTTTGTAGCTTAAAACAACAAACAGTTATTGTCTCATAGTTTCTGTGGGTCAGGAAATTACGAGCTGCTTAGGTGGGTCATTCTTGGTCAGGGTCTCTATGATGTTGAATTCATGATGTCAGCCAGGACTGCCCCGGCCTGGAAATGAACCGTTTCTCCAAAAAGCCCCAAAGACGTTTATTGGAGAATGGAATTGAAGGACCAAGATCTGGATATTGGCTGTGCTCACGGCTGCTGGGGGGTCATTTTCTCTAGGCCTTGTCAGTGCGTAGAGCAGGGATATAATTATGCCTGCCTGCATCTCTTTGTTTCTGTTTGTTACATGTGTCATGTTATGTGTTTAACATGTGCAGATCATGAGTTAATACTAATGCTTTTGATTCCAACCCAACACATCCTTTTCCTTGTTCTTTTTTTTTTTAAAGATTTTATTTATTTATTTGACAGACAGAGATCACAAGTAGGCAGAGAGGCAGGCAGAGAGAGAGAGAGAGGAGGAAGCAGGCTCCCCGCTGAGCAGAGAGCCCGATGCGGGGCTCGATCCCAGGACCCTGGGATCATGACCTGAGCCGAAGGCAGAGGCTTTAAGCCACTGAGCCACCCAGGCGTCCCCCTTTTCCTTATTCTAAGAGTGAGAAATCCACAGGGTGTTACTTAATGCTTAATACAAGTATATACATTAGATAGTTTCAGAATTCTAATCCATACCAGTCTAAAAAATACTGTAATTCGAGTGTAATACCTGTGTTATTCAGTACCTCTGTCTTTTGCCTTGCAGTATGTGGTCAAAATACTGGTATCTAAAGTGACTTCGGGGACTTTTTTGTCTTCCCCACTCCTTTCAGTGTGGTTATGCTACTTATTTTTTTTAAGATTTATTTATTTATTTGGCAGACAGAGATCACAAGTAGGCGGAGAGGCAGGCGGGGGCGGGGAAGCAGGCTCCCCGCTGAGCAGAGAGTCTGATGCTGGGCTCGATTCCAGGATCCTTGGATCATAACCAGAGGCTTGACCTACTGAGCCACTCAGGTGCCCCATGTTCCTTATTTTTAATGCAGTGCAGTTCATGTCTTTCTATTTATTTTCCTTTTTGGGAAGCCCCCATAGTCCAGTTGGTTTTATTTATTTATTGTTTTGGGGGTAGGGAGACATTAACATGGGTCTAAGCGTCCGCGCTATACAAAAACATACTCAGAGAAGGGTCATTCTTCCCTAATCCCTTCTGTGCCCTTTCCATTCCTGGCTTCTTTCTAACCTGTTCCCACCTGCTCCGTGAAGGTAATAAATGTCATCAGTTCTGGTTTTATCTGTCTTGTTTTTTTTTTCTTTGCACAAATATCCATTTTTTGCACAAATGGATAGATACAGGTATATTTTCTTATAACCCCTCCTTCTTACATATAAAGGATAACATCCTATATGCTGGAAATTACTCCCTTGTGGTTCATAGAGATTTTCTTCATTCTTTTTATTTGTTTTTTAATTTTATTTATTTGTTTGTTTGTTTGTTTGAGAGAGCAGGGAGGGGCAGTGGAGGAGAGAGAGAGAGAGAGAATCTCAAACAGACTCCATGCTGAGCTCAGATCCTGATGCGGGGCTCAATCTCATGAGCCTGAGATCACGACGAGCTGAAAAATCAAGAGTTGGTCACTCAACCAACTGAGCTATCCAGGTGTCCCCCCTTTTCCCTTTTATAGCTGCATAGTACTCCATTGTCTGGATGTACCAAATCCCCTCACTCATTTCCCATGTACGAGATAGTGTGTAAAGCGTGTTTCACTTATTTGCAATGACAAACAATGCTTCAGTAAATAACCTTGTGCATATATTTCTTCATATTGTTGGAGGTGTATCATCAGGGGAAATTCCTGGAAGTGGCATTACTGGGCCACAAAGTAAGACACACATAGCTTTGTTAGACGTGCCAAATTTCCCTACAGAAGGGTCACACAGTTCCCATTTCCACTGGCAACATGGGAAGGTCTGTTTCACACCAGCCTTGCCAACAAAATATGTTGTCGTATTATTTACTTTTTACCAATCTGGTAGGTGATTTGGTGTTGATTTAATTTGATTTGAGTTTGGACATTTTTTCATACATTTGGAAATGATTTTTATGTCTTTTATTCGGTGAATTTTCTCTTTTGATCTCTTCCCCATTTTAAAAAATCTGGGTTTTAGTCTTTTGCCTCACAATTTGTAATAGTTCTTTCTATATTGAGGACAGGGGTTGAAAAGTTTTCTCTTAATTTGTCCGGTGTCTTCCTTTGTTCAGAAGCTTTTGTTTTCTAGTTTGTATACAATGTTTCTTTTGCTGGGATGTTTTATGGGGATCAAGGATTAGCATGAGATCATTTCAACCGCAAGCCAAAGGCTCCTCTTCTGAAGGCTTTAAAATAAAGGACATTTATTATTTCATATAACGAGAAGTTTGAGTAGGTGGTAAATGCCTCTTGTAATTAAGTGGTTCAATGATGTCATCAGAGATCCAGGATTTTCTTATCTTTCTCCCCTGACATTCTCAGTGTGTTGATTTTTGTCCCCTGACCTGTTCTCTCAGGGTCCTAAGATGGCCGTCACAGCTTCTCCATGTTGTTTTCGCCGGGCAAAAATCTTTTCTTCACATGAGGTGGTCGAATTTATTAATCTTCTCTTTTATTGTCTCTGGATTTTGAACCAGAGTTAGAAAGGCTGTCTCTACTCAGACAGGAATAAGGAATTCACTCATATTTTCTTCCAGTATTTCTATGGTTTTATATTTGACATTTCGATTCCTGATATACCCGATGTGTATTCTCAGCTACAATGTAAGGAATGGGTCTTTTTTTCTTCTTTGTCCAGATGGCTAGTGGTGGTCCCGCACCATTTATTATAAAGGCCACCTTTTCTCTGGTGGATTTGAGATCCTGCCTGTGCCTCCTGTCCCACACCAGATTTCCACCGTACGGCAGTTAGGTTTTCTCTTCTATTCTGCTGGTTTGTCTTCCTGTACCCCTACCACATTGTGTTACTTGCAGAGGCTTTATACTTGTTTTAATGTCTGCTGGGACTGGTCCTCTGTCTAGCGATATATTGTGGTGATAGCTATCTATCTCCTGTGTTCTAGCACCTTCTGTGGGCGCCTGGAATCTGGGTGCGGCCTCATTGAGGGCTCTGGCTCGCGGTGTCTCATGAGCTCATCTTAATGAGTTAACTTAATGAGTTAAGCAAGGCTGCGGTCAACTCAAGGCTCCAAGGAGGCCGAAGCTTAACAGAGTCCCCTTCTAAGCTCCCTCACGCGGCGCTGTGGGCAGGCCTCAGCTCCGTCCCAGCTGGAGACCAAGGTTCCTTGCTGCGTGGGCCTCTGGGTGGGACTGCTCACAGCACGGCTTCCCTCAGAGTAACAGGTCCAAGAGAGAGGAAGTGAGAAAGGCCGCAGATGGAAACACTTTCCCTCAGGATTAACTGGTCCAAGAGAGAAAAAGCGAGAAAGGCCCAAGATGGAAACCTCAGTTTTTATTACCTAGGAACTGGGAATGAGAAGACAAGCCACAGACTGGCATTGTGCCAGGTAAAATCAGTTCCTTCTGGCAGAACCATAGGGCTCTTCCTCCTTATGGCCTGCCTTTCCACCCGGGGCCGGAACCCCTGTCTTACCCTGTGGGATCTAGGGGTGGGGAGAGCAGCCATTATCACCAGTGAGACCTCTGCTCTGTAAGCTGGCGGGGCGAGAGGGACAGTAACCTGAAGTCTTCTGGACTTTTCCTCCTGGCACGCAACACCTGCCCTAGGAGACAGCTGGGGTGTGAAGCTTGGGGATCCAGTATTTTAGGCCTGTCATGCTTGGAGTCGAGCTTCTTCCCTGCAAGTGTGGGTTGTGTGTGGGGAGAAGATGCTCTGTTCTTTTTTGCTGCACCTTCCTGGACCCGAGAGAGCTCCCCGTGACAACGGGGTGACACCATCGAGCGTTTGTCCCTCCTGGAGTGACAATACTCACTCGATACCGGGAAATAGGGATTGGAATGGGAGAGGGGGCCCCCTGTTTTCTCGGCTGCACAGCGCCAGAGGACAGCTTTCGGAAGACAGAAGTGGGAGGGGATGGGTAGAGGAAGGAGTGTGTTATGGCCCAAATGCCACAAGCTCTCACTGTTCTTACTGAGATTTTCCTGAATGAATTCTTCTACGTTTGTTGGATATGCCTGTAGGATAATGTCCAGACACTGAATAGCTGAGTTGTCAACATTATTTTTTCCCAGTTAAATGGTTGTGTCGTTGGGGAGAGAGTCTACTGCACTCCTCACTCTGAGATTTTGGAAATGAATCTTAAGGTGGAAACATATTTCTTGGTCCATGGTTTTCCTCTTGTCGTTTCTTACTTATTATACCTGTGCTCTACTGCCCTTTTCTTTTCTTCTTCTTTTTTTTTTTTTTAAGATTTTTATTTATTTATTTGACAGAGAGAGATCAAAAGTAGGCAGAGAGGCAGGCAGAGAGGAAGAAGCAGGCTCCCCGCCGAGCAGAGAGCCCGATGTGGGGCTTGATCCCAGGACGACCATGACCTGAGCCGAAGGCAGAGGTTTTAACTCACTGAGCCACCCAGCCACCCCCACCTTTTTTTTTTTTTTTTTGGTTTTTAATAATAGCTCCATACAGATCTGTTAATAATCCTCTTTTTCATTTTTGTGGTATTGGAGGTTTTACAAGATTCCTAGTTCAATAGCATGCTCATCTCAATAGAGCAAAGTCTACGGTCTAGTGGATTTTCATTTGTTTGTTGGGTGGGGAGAGGGATTGTGGCCTCCAATAGTTTGGTTTCTCTTTTGTCTTGTAAGACCCTAAGTTTTCCCCCTTTTTTTAACCTCCTTCGCCACTCAACTGCTCAAGGATGCCTCTCGCTTGAAATTGGTTCAGTTGCGTTGCAGTCGAGAATTTAATCAATTTATTGGAAACTGTTCTGGGTATGTTTTTCTGCATTTAGTGCAATGTTCTATATTGTCCACTAGGTCAAATTCATTATTTCTTCTTATCTTTTATGCCTTTGGTAATTTTTTTGCCTGCACGGGCTGTCAAATCTTTTTTTTTCTTTTTTTATGTGACATCAAATCTACAATTATGATTTTTTTAATTCTTTTTTTTTTTAATTTCCTTTCAGCATAACAGTGTTGTTTTTGCACCATACCCAGTGCTCCATGCAACATGTGCCCTCCCTATTACCCACCACCTTGTTCCCCCAACCTCCCACCCCCCGCCCCTTCTAGACCCTCAGATTGTTTTTCAGAGTCCATAGTCTCTCATGGTTCACCTTCTCTTCCAATTTCCCTCAACTCCCTTTTCTCCATCTCCCCTTGTCCTCCATGTTATTAGTTATGCTCCACAAGTAAGTGAAACCATGTGATACTTGACTCTCTCTGCTTGACTTATTTCGCTCAGCATAATCTCTTCCAGTCCCGTCCATGTTGCTACAAAAGTTGGGTATTCATCCTTTCTGATGGAGGCATAATACTCCATCGTGTATATGGATCACATCTTCCTTATCCATTCGTCCGTTGAAGGGCATCTTGGTTCTTTCCACAGTTTGGCGACCGTGGCCATTGCTGCTATGAACACTGGGGTACAAATGGCCCTTCTTTTCACTACATCTGTATCTTTGGGGTAAATACCCAGTAATGCAATACAATTATGATTTGTCTGTTTTTCCTTGTGGTTTTATCCATATATATATATATATACAAGTTTACCTATTTTTTTAAAGATTTTATTTATTTGACAGAAATCACAAGTAGGCAGAGAGGCAGGCAGAGAGAGAGGAAGGGAAGCAGTCTCCCCGCTGAGTAGAGAGCCTGATGTGGGTCTCCATCCCAGGACCCTGAGATCGTGACCTGAGCTGAAGGCAGAGGCTTAACCCACTGAGCCACCCAGGTGCCCTAAGCTTACCTATTTTTATTGCTTTATTGCTATTTATTTTTCCTTGTGGTTCTACATATATATGTGTGTGTGTGTGTGTGTGTGTGTATAGACACACATATATATTTACATACATATATATTTACTTATCTTTATTGCTTATGGGCTTTACTTCTTTTTAAAAGATTTTATTTATTTATTAGAGAGAGAGAGGACAAGCAGCAGGAGGAGCAGAAGGAGGAGCAGACTCTTGCTGATCAGGGAGCCCATTGCAGGACTTGATCCCGGCCCTCCAAGATCATGACCTGAGCTGAAGGTAGACACTTAACCGACTGAGCCACCCAGGTGCCCTATGGACTTTATTTTTAAGAATAAATAAATTCTAAATTGCTATATATTTTAGAAATCATTATGGACGCGCCCTTTCTGCCTGGTAATGCTTTTAACCTGGAATTTGTTAATAGCTATACTAATGTAGCTATTTCACCTTTTAGTATTTGCCTAATTTTTTTCTCTATCCTTGTACTTCCAAATTCTTTATATCCCTCTTCTTTTTTTTTTTTTTTCTTTTGAAAGAGCACGAGCAATGTGGGGCGGGACAGATGGAGAGAGAGAATCCCAAGTAGGCTCCATGTCTGGCAAGGAGCCTGACACGGGGTTCAATCTCATGACCCTGAGATCAAAACCTGAGCCAAAATCAAGAGTCAGCCACCCAATCGACTGAGCCACCCAGCGCCCCCATATCCTTGTATTTCATGTGTATTTTTATAGATAGCATGCAGTGCTAATATACGATTTTATAAACAGCAAATTTGGCAGCATAGCATAAATTATGCTGTGATAAATGTAGTGGGTAGAATAGCGGCCTCTCAAAGGTGTCCGCCTCCCAGTTCCTGGAAACCGGGAATCTGACCTCAGATAGCAAAAGGTACTCTGGAGATGCCATTAAGTCTGGGATCTGGAGATGGAGAGATTATCGTGGATTACCCAGGTGAGCTCAATGTCATCATCAGGGTCCTTAAAAGTGGAAGTGGGGTCTGAGTTCGAGATTTGAAGACGTGGGGCTGCTCTCTGTGAAGACGGAGGGTGAGGCCATGAATCAAGGAATGCAGGCCAGGTCCACATGGAATCTCCAGAACCTGCAACAGAATAGATTCATATAAAAGATAGTAGATTTGTTCTATTTCTGGCAATTTGTCACAGCAGCAAATAGAGATCTGATACGATAATAAGCAATTCCTAAATCTCAGTGGCTTTCAAAAACAAAAGTTTATCTCTTGCTCACAATCCATGCCCTTTACAGCTTGGCTCAGGATCCATCCCATGCCTTCTTTATTCCAGACTCCAGGCTAGAGAGGCTGCCCAGTGCCACAGGAAAAGAGAAAGGGTAGAACCATCTTGGGGCTCTGACAGCTTCTGCTCAGATACGGCACAAACCATTTATGCTCAAATTCCATGAACTGAAGCAAACCACCCGGAAGTATAAAAGGGGGTAGGGAGTAGAATTGTCCCAGAGGAAGGACACCTGTCTTATTGGGAGGGACTAGCATGCATAAAGGCCCTGGGGCAAGGAGTGGGGGCCAGAGTTCAGAGAAGAACTAAAGAAGCTGGTCTGGCTGGAGGGTGGGGGAGGGGCAGGGCCAGGGCCATGGTTAGAGGAGCAAGACCAGAGGGTGCAGGGCCTGGTAAGCCATCAGTTCATCCCGGGAATGCGAGCAGAAGGCTACACAGTAGGCTCTGAGTCAGGGCTGGAAGCTTGGGGACAGACAAAGCTGACCAGATCCCTGATCTGAAGGCATTGACCTAGTGGGAGAAGGAAACAAGATGATTGCAGACAGTGATCATATCTTAAGTACTATGGTTAAGGAGGTTGTATTTTATTAAAAGGACTATTTTAATTTTATTTTTATTTTTAAGTTTTTACCAACTCCCTGCTGAGCAGGGAGTCTGATGCGGGGCTAGATCCCAGGACCCTGAGATCATGACCAGAGCTAAGGCAGATGCTTAACCGATTGAGCCATCCAGGCACCCCTGAAAGGACTAATTTTCAAAGATCACTGCAGCTCTAGGGAGGGCCAAGAGCACAAGAAGGCAGAGAATGCTCAGCAGACCACGGGGGTCATCAGGAGGTGATGGCCAGGGAGGTGGGCATGAACTAGGGAGCAATTTTTTTTTTAAATATTTTATTTATTTATTTGACAGAGAGAGAGAGGTCACAAGTAGGCAGAGAGGCAGGCAGAGAGAGAGGGAGAAACAGGCTCCTCACTGAGCAGAGAGCCCGATGCGGGGCTCGATCCCAGGACCCTGAGATCATGACCTGAGCCGAAGGCAGAGGCTTAACCCACTGAGCCACCCAGGTGCCCCTAGGGAGCAATTTTTGAGCGAGAATCCACAAGATGTAGTGATGAACTGGATGTCAGGGGTGCGAAAGAAAGTAAAAATACTTCCAAATTCTCACCCAAGAGGACACCGCCCAGCAAGGGGAAGGAAGCAGTGGCATGGCAAAATCTCACCCCAGAACAAACCTACTGTGCGCTTCTATTTCCATAAGGTTAAAAACAGGCAAAACTAACTGATGAGGTTAGAGTCCAGAACAGTGACTGGCCTTTGGGGAGCGGGGGGTGGGGGGGGTGGGTAGAGACTGGACAGGGCACGTGGGGGCCCCCGGCTACACAGGTGGGTTCTGAAAATTCATCACGGACTCATTTCCGTTCTGTGTACTTTTCTATGTGGTTGACATATGGCAATAAAAAATGTACTGAGAAACGCCCACTAATTTTGTTGTTACTATGTTGCTTTTGAACAACTGCTGGCAAGACAGGGAAATGGAGGAAGGAACCGGTTCCCGGGGGGCAGATAGTGAGGTGCCCAGAGAAAACAAGCAGAGAGGGCTGAGAGGCAGCGAGAGGTGTAAGTGTGGACGTCGGGGAGTGTCAGGGCTGGGAAGAGCCTCTGCGGCCTCTGGAAAGATCTACAGCCAGTTGGAATAGAAAAGGTAATTCAGGTAGCAAATCGGGGAGCATGCGCTGAGGAAGGGCGTCCAGAACCAGGCCTGGAAGTTTGGCTGCCCTCTGCCTCCTCGATCGTGTTCCATGGTGACCCTCTGAACATGCCCACTCGGGGTTCATCTCCAGCTCCTCCATCCTCTGGTCCCCCCCACCCCCGGCTCCTGTCCCCATCCCCCCCCAGGCCTCCTACACACCCAGTCTGGGCATCCCCAGCCCCGAGACTCTGGCTTTTTCTTCTAGAGTGATCTATCCTTGGCTACCTCTCTCCTCTCTTGTTTTTGTCTCTCTCTGGGGCTCCTTGAGGCCCTTGAATGGGAGAACCCCTACCTTTGAAATCCCACAGTTTATTAACAACAATCGGTCACAGAACATCATCAAAATGAAAGCCGTGCTCCGTGAAAGACAACAGTAAGAGCAAAACGGCGAGCTATAGTTTGGGAGAAAATATTTACAAATCACTTATCTGACAAAAGCGTGCACTGAGCATAGGTAAAGAACGCTCCAGACTTGACGGTAAGAAAATAAACAATCCAATTAACAAACAGGCAACAGACCCCAAGGAGCACTAGACCAGAGAAGATGCACGGATGCAAAATGTACGCATGTCCCAGGGCTGCCACGTAGCAAAGCACCACGAGCCGGAGTGCTTCAGGGAAAAGGATACGATCTCCGAGTTGGAGGCCAGAAGCCCAGAATCAAGGTGTTAGTGACTCCATGTCTCTCTGGTGGGTGTAAGCAAACTTTGGTGTTCCCTGGATGGCAGTCACCACGTTCCCGCGTCTGCCTCTGCTGTTACAGGGCTGTCTTCGGTCTGGGGATCTTATCTGAGACAGAGAGAAGAGGGGAGGGGGGGTGAGCACCACAGGAGGGGCAGACGGAGAGAGAGAATCCCCATCAGACTCCCCACTGAGCCTGGAGCCCCGGCAGGGCTCAATCTTGTGACCTTGATGAGATCATGACCTTGATGAGATCATGACCTTGATGAGATCATGACCTGAGCCAAACCCCAGGGTCAGATGTTCCATCAGTGGAGCTATTCAGGGCCCCCTTCCCCTCCTCCCCAGGAGTCTGTCTTCACCTGGTGTTCTCCTCTATGCGTCTGGCCCCGGGGCTCTTCCCTTCTAAGGACACCAGTCATACTAGACTAGGGCTTACCCTTATCAAGATATCAGGATTCGTTCATTCATTCATTTGTTCGTTCATTCGTTCTGAACACCTTCTCTGTGTCAGGCTCTGTCTGGAAACAGCGCTAGACCAGACAGCCAGGCTCCATGGCTTAAGCTTCAGCGTGGGGCCTAGGCCAGACGGCCAGGTTGAAATGTGGCCCTCCCCTCACTAGCTGTGTGGCCAGCCGTGAGTTACGTAACCTCCCAGGGACCATCCAAACTCTGGGGTTTAGTTGTTGTCCTTCTGATTTGTAAAGCGAGGCTACTAACCATATCCACATCGTGGGTGGTCGTGACGAACATGGAAACTGATTCAATTATAGGCTCGTTAGTGACATGTTTAGGGGACTTGCTATGGAGACTGTGGGGGTCACAGCTTCCTTTCTGGGGAGGCCAACATCAAATACACAAGGGGAAACACAGACATGGCACCCCTCCTCCAACACACACACCCAAGCAGGGCGGCCTGATGGGACCCAGTAGTTGGGGAGAGACTCAGCAGCCTCAGGGAGCATGGGAGGTGGCCCCAAGGAGAGGATTCAGACCAGAGGGACAAAGAAAGGAGAGATTCAGAGATACTCACAGAGACTCAGAAACCCAGAGATTCTAAGGCACGCAGAAACTGACAGATGGCCAGAGATCCAGAGTGACCAAGACATCCAGAGATGCATATAGAGACCCAGACACTGAGAGAGATCCAGAGACACCTGGAGAGATCCAGAGACACCAAGAGACCCCAAAATACCCAGATACCCAGAAACGCAGAGAAATTGAGAGACACAGAGATCAAGAGATTAAGGGATTCAGAAACCGACAGAGACGAAGGGACGCACAACAGGAGGGAGAGTCCCTAGGAATGAAAATTCACACTGGCGGCCAGGGTCAAATCCTGACACTGGGAGCAAAGCGGAGATGGCTGCTGAGTGTCCAACAGTGAACAGTGGCACTATGGCAACTGAGGTCCGCGGACCTGGCCTCCACACCGGGCCCCACCACATTTCTTCCCTCCTTCACTCAAACGTCGGCAGGTTGAGGCCCCGAGGCTCAGTTTCGCATCTTGAAAAATGTCAGTGAGAACCACAAAACCAACCTCACAGCGGCAGACTTGTTGGTCATGTGACTTGAGCCCACTTATGTTGTTGCCACTGGTGGGATTTGGAGCATAAATGATTCAACTTCTTTCTGGCCTCCATTTTTATTGAATACATATTTTATTTTATTTTATTTAAAGATTAATTTATTTGAGAGAGAATGAGAGCAAGAGAGATCGGAGAGGGAGAGTCAGAGGGAGAAGCAGGCTCCCCACGGAGCAGGGAGCCAGATGTGGGGACTCGGTCCCAGGACCCCGAGATCATGACCTGAGCAGAAGGCACATGCTCAACCGACTGAGCCTCCCAGTGACCGTAAATACGTATTTTAAAAGTCATCCGTTGGCATCTCTCACTCATTAGGGTGGCTACGATCAACAAAACAGAAAACAGCAATGTTGGCCACAGTGCGAAGTTAGAACCCTGGGCCTCCGTTTGCGCGACTGCAAAATGGTGCCGTGCCTGTGGAAAACAGTTTGATGCTTCCTGGAAGAATTAAATATAGGATTACCACCTGACCCTTCTCAGTGTATACCTCGAAGGATGAACAGCCAGGTCTCGAGATATTTGTACACTTGTGCTCATGGCTGCCTTATTCACCAGAGCCAGGATGGGGGAAACAGCCGATGTGCCCATCGGTGAATGAACGGATAAGCAAACTGTGGTCTATCCGCGGAACAGAATACTACTCAGCCTTAAAAAGGAAGGAAATCTTGACATATGCCAGGGTGCAGATGAAAAAGACAACTCCTGTGTGATTCCCCTTGTAGGAGGCCCCTTAGAGGAGCTGAATTCATAGACACAGAAAGCAGCATGGTGGTTACCCTGCACTGGGGGAGGGGAAGGGGAGGGATTGTTTAATAGGTGTAGACACCCACTTTTGCAAGATGAAACGTCCTGGAGATGGATGATGGTCATGTTTGCAAAACGGTATGAATGTACTTAAATCTACTCAAAAATGGCTAAGATACTAAGTTGTACGTGATGTGTATTTGACCACAATAAAAAAAATGGGGGAAAAAGTATCACCTGTCAAATGTGGAAAGTAATAAAGGTGCTGACTGTCTCATAGGATTATAGAGAGTAAATGACCCAGTGAGGGCGGAAAGGCTTAAGGTGTGCACTGGGCTGGGGGCGGGGCGGGGCGGGGTGGGGTGGGGTGGGAGGGGCTTGCTGGTCTTCAGCAAAGGCCTCTTCTCCTACCTTGGAGCGACTCCCTCGGCTTCCCCTGCCGCTCAAGGATCTTGGAAGGGGGATGTGGACTCTGGGAATTCTCATGCGAAGACGCTCTCCTCTCTGGCTCCTAGGTTTTGAGGTTCCTGGATTTGAACCAAACACAGCCCCGGCCAGCAACCCAGCCCCACCAAGGCACAATCAGCGAATGGTGCCCAGGCCCTGTTTCCGGCCCGCCCCTTGGCTCCACCTTTATGAAGAGGTGGGGAGGGGGCCGTGTCGCCATTCCGGTCCTGGGGTCCTGCCATCCTGCCTTTACCCCTCTTGCAGGTGATGAACCCTTGGAGAAGCTCTTACCTGGGGGCCACAGCTGGGAGGCGAACGTGGAGACCAAGCTCACTCCAGGCAGAGGTGCGTGGTGATGGCCCAAAGCCCCACCCCCTCCCCAGGAAGGGGTCTGATTGGTGGAGGGCTGCGGGGGCGGAGCAGCGCCAGGGGTATATAAATGCCGAAGTGGGGGGCTGGAGTCATGCTGTAGGTAATCCCCTAGCTCAGGTAAGGCTGTTTGGAGAAGGGTGGGCTGCTTGTGGGAGCCTAGGTGGGGGTCCCCAGATTGGCCACAGGGTGGTGCGCGGCAACTTCTGAGCCCCGGAGTTGGCGTCTCTCCCCGTAGCGTGGAAATTTTGAGGGGACCCCACCTCAAATGACTCTAAATGAAGGTATTGGTCTAATCACATCCCCCCTCCGGGCCTCAGTTTCCTCTCCGTGAAGAAGGGGGTCAGTGGTCCTTCCAAGTATGCTGCTTCGGTGTGGGGTGAGGGGGGAGTTGGGGGGGCCAGAGGAGCAATTAAACTCCTGGGCTTTGAGGGTCAGGCAGGCCCCACATTTAAGTGGCCTTGAGACTTCCGCTCCTCACTTCCATGTTTGCGCGATGGGCATTGACCTAGACCCACCTACCGAGATAATGCCCTTAAAGAATTTAGCACAGCTCCAGGCACTTAGGAAGCCCTCCACAGGGGCCCTGTTGCTGCTCGGCTTCCTCCCTGGCCGGGCCTGGGGTGCCGGGATGGAGTGGGGGCGGGTGTGTGCTGCTGCTGCTGTGGGCCCCAGGGACTCTGGGCTTTTCGGGCCTCCTCACCCCACACAGAGGCCGGTTTCTGTCTGCTCCCGGCCCCGCCCCGCCCCCCCACCCCGAGTCTCCACGCTCATCTCCCCACCTCCCGGAGGTCCTCTGTCAGGCCAGCCTCATCAACCCCCTGGATTTGTGGGGGGCGCGGAGGCTAGGTGCTAAATCCGGAGGCTGCTTTCTCTGCAGGCCGTCCTGCCCCGCGGCACCGGCTCCCACCCGCTGTGAGATGAGCGACACTCAAGACTTGGCCACTTCGCCCGAGGTTGCCACCCAGGTGAAGCTGGGGGGCTGGAGCGGTCCAGGTGGGGGGAGTGCATCTGTCCATCAGCGCCCGCACCAGGAGCTCCAGGCCTTTCTCAACCTGCTGGGTGAGTTCACTTGGGGGCCGGCATGGAAGGGTCTGTAGGGCCCGGCACTGATATCCGGGTGAGAGGTGGGATCTCACTTGCCCACGCTCGCCTCTGAAATCTCTGTCCCTTCCCTTCGCAGGTGACCCCAGTGTGGCAAGGGGAAGGGAGGGGTCCTGGCAGAATATGGGTTCAGCCAAGGCTTGGGCTATGGAGCCCTGAAGCCGCTCTTGTCTCGTGGGGGCCGATGGTAACCCCAGTCCACCGTCTCTCTTCTCTACCGCAGAGCACAGTTTCCTCCAGGAATTCCTTTCCAAAGATCCCTGTTTCCAGATTTCAGATAAGGTGAGGTGACCCCGCGGGAGTAGAGGCCCCCCTCCCCCCGCACCCCCCTGGGCCTCCCTGTAACCTCTCCCCCTTTCTGGGTCTGCAGTATCTTCTGGCCATGGTGCTGGTCTACTTCCGGCGCGCCAAGCTGAAGCTCAGCGAGTACACCCACAGCAACCTGTTCCTGGCTCTGTGAGTGGCCAGGGCAGGCGGGGGAGACGCTAGCTGGGGGTTCTGAGATGCTGGGGGGTGGGGGCACCTGCTCATGGCCTCGGCTCGCTGCCCGCCAGGTTTCTCGCCAATGACATGGAGGAGGATGTGGAGGACCCCAAATGTGTGATTTTTCTGTGGGCCCTGGGAAAACACTGGCATCTCCAGGTGGCGGATTTCCTGCACCAAAGGGATAAGCTGTGGGCCCGGATGGGCTTCCGGGCTATGGTGAGCCGCGAGTGCTGTGAGGAGGTGAGGCCCCGCCATCGTTCTGGGGTTGGGGGGGGCCACAGGGCTGGACCTCCCACCCCCCATTTACTATACTCTACTCACGCCAGGTCATGGCCAAGGAGCCGTCCCACTGGGCCTGGACTCGAGAGCGGCACCCCCAGCACGGTGGGGCTCAGAGGGGTCCAAGGGCCCAGGTCCTCCTGCCTGGGCCCCCCAGCCCCTCGCCACCTCCCTGTTCCCCCCATGGCCCGCCCCCTTCCCACAGCCAGTACCGCAACCAGCCCCACCCCGTGCCTGTCTTATCCAAGTGCCCATCCCCAAACCCGGAGTGGCGTTGCCCTCCCCTCCAAGCTTGTCTCTCAGTGGCTGAAGACCCCTTGGCGGGGGGCTTCCTCATCATCCCGCCCCCCCAACTACAGCTGGAGCCAGGCACCTACACTCTCCACAGTGAGTTGGGGACAGCAGCTGGGGCTGGGCTTGGGAGCCTAGGAGGCAGGTGTGGGGCCTGATAAAATGGGAAGAAGGGACCCAGGACCTGGGGTCCAACAGGCTTGGGCCCCTGTCCCAGCCCTGCCACCTCCCAGCTGTGTGCGTGTGGTAAGTTTCTTTTCTGAGCCTCTTCGTCCTTTCTCCCCAGTCCTCCCGAAGCCTCCACCGTGCCCTGGGCACTGACACTTGAAGGGTGAAGAGTAGCCCACTTGCTCGCCCGCTGACCCGAGGCCCACTAGCTATAGGCTCCCCCACCCCAGTCTTCTGTCCTATTGACGTCAGGCTGGCCGAGCTACCCAGGCTACCCGAGCTACCCTGTCGCCTCCTCCCAGATGTACCCACTCTGACCCTGTCCCCCCTAATAAACTCGTGTCCATAGGACACCGACTGTGCTTAGGCCCTGGCCTGGCTCCTTGACCCAGGGCAGGGGTGGAGAGGGAGTGGGAGGAGAAGGGGGTCTGCCAACTTTAAGCGCAGTGGTAGAGACTCATGAGTACAGGCTCTGATAACAATTCCCTTTTCCAGTGACGACCAGTCACCCCAGCGTCCCTTTCCCTTCTATAACATCACCTGCGCATGGTGTCGGTGAGGTTGAATGACAAGAGGTATTCTTTTTTTAAAGATTTTATTTGTCAGAAAGAGAGAGAGCACAAGTAGGCAGAGTGGTAGGCAGAGGGAGAGGGAGAAACAGGCTTCCCACGGAGCGAGGAGCCCCATGTGGGGTTCCATCCCAGGATCCTGGGATCATGACCTAAGCTGAAGGCAGACGTTTAACCGACTGGGCCACCCAGGTACCCCTGTTGTGAGGGTTGAGCACAGTAATCCTAGAAGTGTTTAGAAGTGTCTCAAGCATGGAGCTCAGAGGCAAGCCCTGGGTGTCACCAGTAGAGCGGATGGCCGCCTGGGGAAAGTCTGGAGGGGAGGGTGTGTTTGGGGAGCGGCCTGTCTAAAGCTGGTGAAATCCACCAGGGTCAGACAAGGGGATCTGATCTGTACACCATTTCCCTGCACACCGAGTGGCTCCCAGGAAGCATGGAAATGAGAAAGCTGGGAGATTGCAGGCATTAAAAGCCAACACAAGGGCTACAAAGTCCTTTTCATTTGTTTTTCAGAGAGGTAATAAATTCACGTGTATGTTTTAAATTTTGAACTAAGAGTTACCTCCTATCCCCGGTTCCCCTTCCAGAGAAAGAGTATAAGCAGACCTAACCAAATGTGGTATGATAAAAGAAAAAAATGTATGGATTTGGTCTTTGTCCCCAGTTCCTGGTCCAGAGTTACTAAAATCCTTACAATGTTCTGAGTCACAGGAGTGAATTGTGTTACTCACGTTGAGCCCCTTTGAACCACACCTGAGTTCATGATAATGAAGTGACTCCATGTGGGACCCCTCCTTGTCCCAGAAAAACAAATCAGGAGCAGGAATTTTCAGCTTCCCCACCTCCTGCAGGGAGGAGAGGGGGGTCTGGAAATCGGAGCAGTTCTGGATGGGTGGACACAGAGGTGCTGGGACGGCGGACTGCCTAGAGAGGGCACAGAAGTTCTGTGTCCTTCCCTGCCATCCCTTGTCCTAGGCACATCTTTTATTTGGCTGCTTCAGAGTCTTTTAAAATAAAACTCCTAACTAAAGTACTTTCCTGAGTTCTGTGAGTCTTCTACCAAATGATCAAACCTGAGGAAGGGGTTGTGGGCACCCCAGGTTTGAAGATGGTTCCTTATCCATACATTCCTTTTGACGGCTGTATAGTATTCCTCCTCACAGGCATACCAAAATGTTGTTTGTTCCTTATCCGTAGACATTTAAGTTGCTTCCAGAATTCTGCTATTCCAGATCGTCCTACAGAGAGTCACCAAGACTTTGTAAGGACATCATTATTCAAATGTGAAAAGATACCTGTAGTAGGAATTCTTAGAAGAATTGCCCCAAGGCCACACCAAAATAGTCATTTTTACAATTTTTGCCAAATGGCCCTTTGTAGAGGCCATGCACATACCGAGCGCCACCTCCAGCAGTGCATATAAAGGCTGTTTTCCAGAACATTCACCAATCGGTGACATACCAGGGTTTTTTTTAAGGTTTTATTTATTTGACACAGAGATGGAATTCAAGTAGGCAGAACAGCAGACAGGGAGAGGGAGAAGCAGGCTCTGCACTGAGCAGAGAGCCCGATGCGGGGCTCGATCCCAGGACCCTGACATCATGACCTGAGCCGAAGGCAGATGCTTAACCGACTGACCTACCCAGGCACCCCGATGTACCAGATTTTTTTTTTAATCTTTGCCAAATTGCTAAGTGAAAGATGGTCTCTTGGTGAGGTTCCAATTTACATTTCTTTTGAGTGAGTTCAAGTTCATACGATTAAGAGCTGTTTGTCTTCTCTCTGAACAGCCCTATTCTTTGTCTGTTTCTCCCATTTTTTGTTTCTGATTGACATACAAGGGCTTGCGGGAAAAATAGCCCTTCAGAATGTCGGTTGTAAGTATTCAATTTCTTGCTGACTTTGCTGGGCAGGTTTTTTAATGTAGTAAAATAAGGGTTGGGTTTTTTGGTTTTTTTTGTGGCTTCTGGATTTTGTGTCATAGTTAAAAAGACCTTTTCCACACTGAGATGACTAAAGAATCTTTTCCCTTAGCTCTTAGCTGCATTTAAAAAATATATTTTATTTATGGGGCGCCTGGGTGGCTCAGTGGGTTAAAGCCTCTGCCTTCGGCTCAGGTCACAATCCCAGGATCCTGGGATCGAGCGCCGAATTGGGCTCTCTGCTCAGCAGCCAGCTTCCTCCTCTCTCTGCCTGCTTCTCTGCCTACTTGTGATCTTTGTCAAATAAATAAATAAAATCTTTAAAAAAAATTTATTTATTTGACAGACAGATTTCAAGTTGGGGGAAAAGCAGACAGAGAGAGAGAGAGGGGAGGAAGCAGGCTCCCCACTGAGCAGAGAGGCCCATGAGGAGCTCGATCCCAGGACCCTGAGATCATGACCTGAGCCAAAGGCAGAGGCTCTAACCCACTGAGCCACCCAAGCACCCCTTGGCCACATTTTTATTTTCATTTTTTACATCCAGATCTTGAGTTCATCTGGAATATATCATATGCAAAATTCCTTCCCATTTTCCTATTGCCTTTCATTTAAACCCATCTTTTCTCAACAGACTTGAAATGCTATTTTTATTAAAAACTAAATTCCTGTGTGCATTTGGATCTACTTCTAGATTTTTCTTTTTCCTTTTTCTTTTAAAGAAGGCTCCACTCCCAGTGTGGAGCCCATCCTGGGGCTTGAACTCATGACCCTGAGATCAAGACGAGCTGAAACCAAGAGTTGGATGCTTAAGTGCCTGAGCCACCCAGGTGCCCCCTACTTCTAGATTTTTCTAACTTCCAATGACCTACATGTGTCAGTACCCTTCTTTAATGATTACATCTAATTATTATGGATTTATTGTGCTCTAGTATCTGGTCGGGTTAGTCTCCATTGATTTCCCTTTGTTTTCAGAAGTTTCCTGGCTATTCTTTTTTTTTTTTTTTAAGATTTTATTTATTTGACAGAGATCACAAGTAGGCAGAGAGGCAGGCAGAGAGAGAGAGAGAGAGAGAGGAGGAAGCATGTTCCCCGCTGAGCAGAGAGCCCAATGCGGGGCTCGATCCCAGGACCCTGGGACCATGACCTGAGCCAAAGGCAGAGGCTTTAACCCACTGATCTGCTTTCTCTCACTAGATTGGCATCCTTTTCCTAGACTTCTCATAGAAGTGGAGGTATATAATAGGTACTCTTGTCTGGCTTCTTACACTTGTTATAATTATTCCGAGATTCATCGGGTCCTTTTTATAGCTGGGTCGTGTTCTACTGTGTATGTGTACCACCTTTAGTTGTATTCGCAATGCACAGATGAAGATTTGATCGGTTCTAGTTTGGCCTGTTTGACTAAAATCGCTATGAATAGCTTTCTGCTCTCTGCTCTTAGGGGGGCCTGGTGCGACTTCCTGGCTCGTCCCGAATCTGGCTTCATCTGGCACTATCTGCCTCCACCCTGCTGCCTGGGTTTGACCCCAAGGCAATCGGAATTGTATACCTGAGCTGCACTGGCGGGGAGGTCAGGGCCCCATCGGCGCTGGCCCCCCAGATTGGCCCTTGGGGTCTGTCCCCCCAGAAGACTGGAGATGACATTGCCAAAAGCAACTGGTGGTTACAAGGGACTGAGGATACGGACAGGACTAAGTGGGGGTGGCGCCTTTTTCTTTATTCTTTGTGTGTGTGTGTGTGTGTGTGTGTGTGTGTACAATCAGTTTTATTTAATTTAGTGAGTTACATATAATAACTCAGGCTATGATATTCCTTTGTTCATTGGTTGGGGTGGTACTTTTTGCCTCTGCCCTGATCATCAAAACCCTCAAGGAACCACCAAAAGACAGAGCAGGAAAGAATTACACCCAGTGGAAACATCTCTTTTGGACACTATCTATCCATCGACATTGCTGGACAGATACCCCACCGATCTTTAACTAGAATACTCGGGAGCCATTACAGAAATCATGGGGCTTGCTCAGTCTGTGGGCAGCGGGGTTGATGGCTGCCAACCTCATGACCACGGATGACGTCAGCAGTGGTGCGGTGGAATGCCCAGCCACGAAGAAGGATCCACGATCTTTTGACCACCAAAAGGAAAAAAAAAAAATAATCTATGACTATTCACACACAAATCTTGGTGTGGACATAAGCTTTTATCTCTCTTGGGTAAATGCCTAGGAGAGGAATAATGGGTCCTATATGGTAGGTTTATGTTGAACTGTTTCCTTTTCTTAAGACCGTTTTTTAAAAGAGTTTATTTCTTCATTGAAAAGAGGCAGGGAGTGAGAGAGAGGTAATAGTTTGTTAGGATTTACTCTTAATTTTGTACATTCTATGGGTTTTGACAAGTGCGTAACGTCATGTATCTACCATTATAATATACAGAACTTTTACTGCCCTAAAAATGGCCTATTCATCCCTCCCCTCCTCCCGCAAACCCCTGGCAACCACTGGTCCCTTATTTACTCTAATTTTGCCTTTTACAGAATGTTGTGTAGTTGGAATCACATACTATACAGCTCTTTTCTGGCTTCTTCTAGTGGATAACAGGCATTTGAGATTTTCTACCATCTTTCTGAAGCTCGATAGGTCACTTTTATTTATTGCTAAATATATGTTTAAGAAACATATTTTGAAGAAACTGTCAAACTAGTTTCCAGAGTGGTGATGTCATTCTGAATGCCCACTGGCAGCATTTCAGAGTTTCAGCTCCTCCACATCCTTGCCAACACGGTCAGTATTTTTCTTTTCAAGATTTTATTTATTTATTTGACAGAGATCACAAGTAGGCAGAGAGAGAGGGGGGAAGCGGGCTCCCTGCTGAGCAGAGAGCCGATGCGGGGCTCGATCCCAGGACCCTGAGATCATGACCGGAGCTGAAGGCAGAGGCTTAACCCGCTGAGCCACCCAGGCACCCCTCTCTCTGGTCGTTTATCTGCACCCCCTGCTTCCTCTCTTGCCCCCTCCAACCCACTCTCTTGCAGCCTCCTTCATCTGCACAAACCTGACAGCCTTCTACCTCTAGTAGAATAAAATGGAAACTCCTATGGTTTACCTAGTCCTGCTATTACTCTCTCTCTCTCTCTCTGCTCAAGTTACATTGTGCATATTTTAGTTTCTCCACTGTGCCAACGCAGTTCCCCAACCTGGCATCTCCCCTATCCTCTCACACCTCCCTTTGTCTGATTTATGCCCACTCTAACCCCTGGACTAGATAGGGCTTGGCATTAATTCTTCCTAATTATAGGAATCATGAGTGAGCCCCTCCTTCAGAGGGGGGTGTGGCCATGGGTCCTCACCATCTTAGGCTCAGGCCAGCCCAGTCTCTGCAGATACAAGGAGGTGGTCGGTGCCTATTTTGTGAACAATCAAAGGCAGTAGGAGTGATAGGTTTATGATAGGTTGAAGGTGATTCTGGGGACTGTGGGATACACAGGTCGACCCATGTACCTCTCCAGAGCTTCTTTCTTCTTCCAGGCCCCCTTATTCCCGGTCATCTAGTTACAAGGAACACCTGCTGTTCCCCTCATTGCCATGTCTTCTCCCAGCCTCCGGCCCTTTGCATAAGCTGTGTTCCCCCGGGACACCCTCTCTAGCAATTCATTGCCTAGTTAACTTCTACTTGTCCATCAGGACTCAACTTCCCAACCACCAAAACCAGGGGACCAGGAGAGCCCACTCCCCCAGCCGGGGCTGGTGTGTCTTAGTCATGGGTCTCTGCTGTGCAGAGGCTTTGGCAGGAAGGTTTAGCCAAGATTGGACACATGAATGCTGAATGGCGAAGAGCAAAGAGCCCTGGCTCCGGCCCCAGGTGGGGGGGCTCGGCAAGTGGCAACCTTCAGCCTCAGTTTTCCTCATCTGTAAAGAGAGGCTGTGAATGAGGTCGGGGTCGCACCCGTCTTGGGGTCGCGGGTCCTGAAATCCTAGGAAAGGTATGCACGTTTCCCCAACCAAATGCTCGTGTATACATGCTAGGAGAGCGGCAGCAGCTGCTGGGCCCGGCCCCCGAGGTCAGCGAAAAGCCCTGAGCTGGGGGAACGCCGCAGTCCTCCACGCTTGGGCTCCGGCTCTCCGACTTCTCGCAGCACCGCTCCGGAGGCCGGAGGCCGGAGGCGGATCTGCCGGTCTAGCTCGGACCCGCCGACCTGCCTGCAGCCTCTGCCGCCCCCTCCCGGGTAAGGCGGCACAAGGGCGCTCCCAGGTGGGTGGGCCGAGGACTTGGGGGCGCGGGCAGAGACGCCCACCTCTGGCCGGTTCCGGGTTCAAGAAAACCCCGAGCGCAGGAGGAAGATGGGTTCCCGCCATTGCCGGGCTCCGTCCCATTCTCGCCGCACACCCCCGGGAAACCGAGGCCGGGAGGGGCCGGGACTCGCCCAAGGTCGCGCCGCGAGCCGGGGCCGGGGGACGGGTGGCGGCGCGGAGCGGGGCTGCGGCGGGGCCCCGGCTGCCGTGTGGTCCGCGTCCGGCAGGGGTGCGCCCGCCGCCAGCCCGGCCCCTCCTCCGAGCGGCCGCCGCTGCCAGAGGCAATCTCGGCCCCGCGCTGGGGGCGCGGGGGGCGGCGGGAGGCGCGGCGAGCTGAGCCCCAGGAATGCCCTCCGGGGGCGCCGCGTGGGGTGGGGCGGCCCGGCCCTGCAACTCGAGCCGCTGCCCCGGGTTAAAAATACCCCCGGCCCTGCCCTCCCCCGCGCGCCCCTCCCCCGCCCCCGCGGTGCCCTTCCGTCTGGGCCGCCGCGGCCCCTCCCCTGGCACCGCTGTGCCTTTCACTAATCTGTCCTCGCGCGGGTTCGGAGGCGGTGGGAGGGGCGGGGAGACCCCGGAGAGAGATAGTGGGAGAAGGGGACGCCGAGATAAGGGGGAGCCGAGGGGAAGCCGGGTAGGAGGCCGAGGAGGAGCGGGAGGAGGGAGGGGGAGAGGAGGGCGGAGGGGCCGCGGGAGGAGGGCGGGGAGGAGCGCTCTTCCTGGTTGGGCCCTGCCCTGAGCCGCCACCCGGGAAGGCAGCCGCAGGGACTGCAGCGATCCCCCAAACACTGCTCCCCCAGGTAAGGAGCTGGGTGGCCGGGCCAGCATTTCCCGACCTCTGGCCACTGCTCTCGGGCTGAGGGGTTGCCCCCTGCGCCGGGTCTTCTGAGTGCCCGGGACAGGGGCGGCGGCTCGGGAAGCAGCTCAGCCCAGGCAGCCGGCCCAGCCTGCGCTCACCACTGTCTCCAGGGGCTGGGCTGGGGGAAGGCCGGAGGGGTCGCGACGGAGGCCCGGCAGCCCTGGATCACCCAGCTCGTCTCGGGGCGCTGGGGAGGGGGACCCTGGCTGCCTGGAGTTCTCAGCCTCCCAGTCGGGTAAAGGGGCCGGTGCCTAGGAGCTTGGCTGTTTGGGGAAGGGGTTCCTGTGTTATCTCCCGGCTCTGCCTTGCCCCACCTGCCTGGCCGGCGACAATGGGAGTCTGGGAAGGGGAGGTGTTAGCATTATGTAGGGTTGGGGAGGGGGTGGCCAGCGCACCGAGGGGCGGAACAGCTCCCCTCCTGGTTTCTGGGGGGCATAAGAAGGTGGCAGAGAGTCCTGGGTTCTGTGGGGGGAGCAGTGAGGTGGGGAAACCCCAGGTTTGGATAGCAGGGGTGGTCAGGGGCAGGCAGGAGGAGCCCCAGTTCTAGCTCTGGGAAGGCCTGAGTTCTGAGCACGCTGGTCTGTCCTGCAGGATGGCTGAGGAGCTCATCACCCCCGTGTACTGCACCGGGGTGTCTGCTCAAGTGCAGAAGCAGCGGGCCAAGGATCTGGGCCTTGGCCGCCATGAAAACGCCATCAAGTACATGGGCCAAGACTACGAGCAGCTGCGGGCTCATTGCCTGCAGAGTGGGGCCCTCTTTCGCGACGAGGCTTTCCCCCCGGTGCCCCAGAGCCTAGGCTACAAGGACCTGGGCCCCAACTCCTCCAAAACCTATGGTATCAAGTGGAAGCGTCCCACGGTGAGAGGGACCCCCTCCCCGGGTGGGACTCAGTTTACCCCTGTCCTGGGTTGGGAGTGGGAATAGGACTCCAGGTCCCTGGTGGGGAGTGGGCTGCGGTGGGGGCAGGCCCAGAGACAGGACTCGGGTCTCTTGCAGGAGCTGCTCTCGAATCCCCAGTTCATTGTGGATGGAGCCACCCGCACAGACATCTGCCAGGGAGCCCTGGGTAGGCCCTTGGTGGTGGTGGTGGTGGCGGGGGTTCTGAGTGTTTTTTTCCAGAGTAGTTCCCCCTGCCTGTTCCTTCCGGCTCTGCCCTAACCCCTCCCTCCCTCCTGCAAGCTCAGGCAGGCTCTGGCTATCAGCGCTGGGCTGGTTTGCCTAGATTCCTAGGTCAGGTCTCTTTGTTGAGGGACATGGTGCCCAGGGAATCCCAGATTCTCCCAGGCATGGGCACCCACCCGTGCTTCTTGGGGAGCAGATGTGCAGAGCAGTCCTGATTGGGTCCTTCCCATCCCAGGGGACTGTTGGCTCCTGGCTGCCATTGCCTCCCTCACCCTCAATGACACGCTTCTGCATCGAGTGGTTCCACACGGCCAAAGCTTCCAGAACGGCTATGCCGGCATCTTCCATTTCCAGGTGAGGAGACCCGGATCCACCTAGGACCAGGGCGTGGGGGGGGAAAGGGGGTAGCAGGCCCCAGAGGAGGTGAGGACCGGTGACTCACAGCACTCTGATGTTGGGGCAGCTTAAGTCCACACCCTGCGGGGATCGGTCCTCCCTCTAGAAAGAATTTGACCTCTTGATGCCATCTCAGATCCTGTCATGTGTGAAACGGCTGGGCAGGTATTTCGGCTGGCGGCTTTCCCGTGTGGTTGTGGGTATCAGGGGGAAAGTGCTCGGAGGCATCGAAAGATCTCTGTAGTCTTTCCTGTGGGACAAATGCTTTTCCTCCACAGGGTCTCAGTGTCCCATCTGAAGAATGGATAGTGTTCCCCTGGGGGAAAACAGACCAGCGCAGGTGGCCATCCCCACCGGTGGCACAAGTGCCCCCCCCCACCTCCTCCTGCACTTTGACAGCCTCTAGCCTCTGACAGAGCCCTGCAGAGAAGAAAGAAGGGATTAAATCTTTAAACCTGCTATCCCCCCCCTCCCTTTTAAAAGATTTTATTTATTTATTTGACAGAGAGATCACAAGTGGGCAGAGAGGCAGGCAGAAGGAGAGGGGGAAGCAACCTCGCTCCTGAGCTGAGAGCCTAATGCGGGACTCGATCCCAGGACCCTGAGATCATGACCTGAGCTGAAGGCAGAGGCTTAACCCACTGAGCCACCCAGGCGCCCCTGCCTGCTATTCCCTTTTTGCACACACAGCCCATTTCTCAAGTCATAACTAAAGAATTCTCAGTAAGCTGATGCTGGGAGAGAGAAACCCCCATCAACCCTGGATGAGAGCCTCTGGCCCCAGTGACCCTAGCCCTGCCCCAGGGATTCGGGGGCCCTCTCCCCTCTGGCCTGTTCAGGGGGTCCTTTTCCCTATTCCATCCTGTCCTGGGCCTGAGCGGAGCAGACCAGAGGTGCCTAAGGTTGCACCTGCAGGGTCCCGTTTGTAGGGGCGTGGCCTCGATGCCCCTCCCCCTTCCCTCCTCTTCCAATCCGCTCCTCCCTGGCCTCTTGATTGGCCTGTTCCATACATCCGCTCCCAAATCTTAACTACTTGGTCCCCTCTCCTCGCCTTGGCCCGGCTGTTCAGTACGCCTTCCCACCGCCCTGGCACACCGTGGCTTCTGGCCCCAGGCTCTCGATGTCTCTGGGCCTGGGAAGGCTGTCTCTCCCGCCATCTCTGTAGCAAACCCATGAATGCGGGCATCCATCTCGTGATCTAGATGCCACATTTTTTGATCCACACTTCATTTACATGTGTATCCTGTCACGTACCACCTCCAGACACACATCCGGACCTAGAATCACCTAGAATAAGACCTAGAATGCAGAGGGGAGGGGACTAGGTCCGCGAGAGCCAAGCCCCCAGGGCCTTCCAGCCTCTCCATACCTGAGAAAGCACCTTGGTCTGTTTCCAGAGTATCAGTAATGCTGCCCTAAAACCTTTTTAGCTTGGTGAGCATGGTTGGTTTTCCCTTGAAGAGGGCCCCACTGCTCCCTTTTCTGGCCAGGGAAACTGAGGCTCGGAGAGGCCGCCTCGTTCAGGCTCCTGGATCTGGGGTGCGCGGTCCGATATCTAGCAAATGGTAGGGCTCAGGTGCTCACTGCGCTCTTGTCCCCTCCAGCTGTGGCAGTTTGGGGAATGGGTGGACGTGGTCGTGGATGACCTGCTGCCCATGAAGGATGGGAAGCTGGTGTTTGTTCACTCTGCCCAAGGCAACGAGTTCTGGAGTGCCCTGCTCGAGAAGGCCTATGCCAAGTGAGTAGGGGCCATGGACTATGGCAGGGGACCCTGGGGTCCGGGGCCTTGCTTGTTGGCAGAGCACTGACCTGGGGCTGCCCGCAGGGTGAATGGCAGCTACGAGGCCCTCTCTGGGGGCAGCACTTCAGAAGGCTTCGAGGACTTCACAGGCGGGGTCACTGAGTGGTATGAGCTGCGCAAGGCACCCAGCGACCTCTACCAAATCATCCTCAAGGCCCTGGAGCGGGGGTCCCTCCTGGGCTGCTCCATTGACGTGAGTGCACCCAGCCTTGACCTCTGCGAGCCCCCCAAACCCCCACCCCCAGCAGCTGTCTCCTCTTCCGCGGTTTCCTTTTCCAGCCCAGCCCGGGGCCTTGTCCTGGCCCCAGACTTGGCTCCAGACCCATCACCTCACCCCATCGCTGGATTCTCACCCAGCCTCATCCGTCACCTCAGTCCCATCTGCCTCCTTAGTGGCTGGTGTCATTCCTGTCCCCCAGACCTCAGACAGACAGCTTTGCTTTCCTGCCCTTCTGCGGCCCGGTGCTGTCGGCCAATGCTGCTCACCAGCCCCTCTGCTGCTCTTCTGGCCTCATCACTTACCCTTGACCTCAGGCTCCTGCCCCTACACCACTGTGTCCTCAGCTCTAACCCCATCCCCACCGTCCCCCTTCTTCCCCAGTCCTCGCTGACTCAAGCCTCTCCTCACCCCCTTCTGCCCCTCACCGCATCCCTCCGCGCGAGGGCCTTGGGGCTCTGGGAGAGCACAGGCTGTGTGTGTGTGCATGAGTGTGTTTGCACGCTGTATGTGTGTGCTCGTGTGCGTTTGCACGGGGTCTGGCCAAAGCAGTGTCGGTGGGCTGCCCAGGCCCCCCGCCAGTGGAGCATTGGAGGAGTGACCCCTCCCCTTCCAGGGGTACAGAGTATGCGGGGGCGTTAGGCAGAGTCAGGGGCCCCGCCTGCCACTCTCAGTGGCTGTCATTTGTGCATGGGGGAATGTCTGGGACCTGCGATGCTTGGGGCTCACCTCCTGAGTGGGGATGGGGGTGCCCGTGGTCCCTGGAACCTGGCCCCTGACCACGACACTTGCATTGCTGTGCAGATCTCCAGCATTCTGGACATGGAGGCCGTCACCTTCAAGAAGCTGGTGAAGGGCCACGCCTACTCTGTGACAGGGGCCAAGCAGGTAGCATCCCACATGGGGGCCTTCCCTGGGGGGTGGTTCCTGCCTCCTCGCTTGCCTTTGCCTGTTTGGCCTGTGACCAGGGTGTGGGGGAGGGGCTGGCTCTTAGACCTCCCAAGGCATCTTATTTTTGTGTCGTGGTCCCTGATCCTGGGACGTTTATCTTGGTCTGTCCTGATTTTTGGTAGCTTGTGTGCATAGCTGCCTCCCTCCTTGGTAAATTCCTAGAGAAAGGGCTGTATTTCCCCTGCTGCGGTGCTGGGCGCTGAGCAGGGCTCCTGAGGGTGAGGGGGCGGGAAGGGACGTTTGCCAGAAGCGGACGCTGACGGGAGCTCTGGGGAACAGGTGAACTACCAGGGCCAGATGGTGAGCCTGATCCGGATGCGGAACCCCTGGGGCGAGGTGGAGTGGACGGGAGCCTGGAGTGACGGGTGAGGGGCAGCGGACCCTGGCTGGGGAGGCTGGGGGAGGCTGGTCGGGGCTGCTGGCGTCTGTGCTGGGGCTGTGTTCAGGACTGACCGGGGGGCCCATCTTTGTGTTACTGGCTCTGGGGTACTGTCCCGACACAGTTCAGGCCAAGCATCCTTGGAGCTGGCCCTCCTGTGACAACCCCTGGAATTGGGACTTTGGGCTGGGCCACGCAGAGGCCTTCTGACCCAGACATAGGGAGGACGGGCCCCGGGGACGGAGGCTGCGGGTCAGTCCTGCCAGCGCCTGGCAGCGCCCTCTCCCCCCAGCTCCTCGGAGTGGAACAGCGTGGACCCTTATGAGCGGGAGCAGCTCCGGGTGAAGATGGAGGATGGAGAGTTCTGGTGAGCGGCCCCTGCCCCGTCCGGCCCCTCTGGGGGCTGTGCTCCAGCTCCCGAGCCCCATGAACCCCACACCTGCCCCCTCCCTCTGTGCCCTGGCTGGGGACCAGGGCTCAGCTCTGTTCCGGGACCCCAGGATGTCCTTCCGGGACTTCATGCGTGAGTTCACGCGCCTGGAGATCTGCAACCTGACGCCCGATGCGCTCAAGAGCCGGTCCATCCGCAAGTGGAACACGACGCTGTACGAGGGCACCTGGCGGCGGGGGAGCACCGCGGGCGGCTGCCGGAACTACCCAGGTGACCCGACTTTGCGGCCTGCGGGGCACCCCGGGGGGGCCCAGCTGACTCCTGGCTCGCTCACCGTGCTCTCTGCGCGTCTCCTCCCCAAGCCTCGGTTTTTCTCATTTGTGAGATGGCGTGGTTGTGCTGACCTCTGAGATTTGCCTCGAGGAGCATCCTTTACTCCTCATTCTGGAACCTTCCCTCCTGGCTTGCTGTCTTCCTGCCTGGGCCTCCAGCTCTGTTCCCCGGGTTTCTGAATCCATGTGGGTGATGTGGGCCACAGCCCGGGCTCTCCATTCCTCCGCATCCGCACCTGCAGCGACCCTTTCTTCTGCCTTAGTTCGGGCACCCCCCAAAGGCCCGCCGGAGCCTGGCCAGACCTCGCAGCCTGACCTCTGCTGTGACCCTTTGGGCCCCCTCCTCCCGCGGCCTTCAGCCTTGCCTAACCGTCTGGTCTGTGAAGCCCACTGTTGCTCTATCCTTCCCCAGTCATTGTGTCATCTTGTCCCCGCAGACACTCTGGTTTCTGGCTCCTTCTGCCCCCACCCCCGCCCCCCCAGAATCCCATCTGAACCCTCTCCATCAGCTGCAGGACCACTAAGTGGGGCGGAGGGAAAATCACATAACGGGGGCCGCATTTTCCCTGTAAATTCACAGCCGTGGCCCTCAGAAGACCACCTTGCATGGTTCCCGCCAATTCCCTTGCCGGTTAGGAACGTTTCCACTCCCTCAGACTTGCCTCCGCGGTTACTCCTGTCTGCCGACCTGGCCTTGCACTTGAGGGATACCTGTCTTCCCGCAGGGCGCCTCTGGTGTTCGCCCCGCCTGTCTTGGCCTGTGCCCATCATTACCGCTCTCTTGACTGTGACAGACTGCCCGTGCTCATGGGGGGCCACCCCTGCCCTGGCTCTGGCTCCCCTTCTCCCACGTGTCTGAAAGCCTTTGGCTCCATCATCCGTCACCTCCGGCTCCTGTTCTTCGTTATGCAGAATCCCCCGTCTTAGAGCAGCTCTCTCATGACTGCATTTCCCCACCCATTGCTCTGCTCCCCTTTGAAGCAAAATGTTCCCGTTTGCTACATTCCCCGTTTCCTTTCCTGCTTCTAGTTCAGTTTTTTAACCCGCTGTGATCTAGCTTCTGTCCTCACTGTGCGACCTCTTTGGAAGACATAAGCCATATCTTTGGCTTAGCCCGAACCCCCCCCCCCCCAATGCTCTGTTCCCATGTCCCGTGTCCTTCGTGTTCCCAGCATGGCTCACAGCCCTGTTTTGAAGCATTTTTTCCTCCTTGTGGGGATCCAGTTCCAGTTTTTCCTCAAATAGGTAACAGCTGTGCCCTGCATCATTTATTAAGAAAACTCTGTCCTTTTCTCCCTGCGGTGATGCTCCATCCGATAGTTCCCATATCTGTGTGGGTCTCCTTCTGCACTCACCATTCCATCCCTTGGTCTTCCCCTTCTGCGGATAGCATGTTGATTTCATTGCTAGAGATCCGCAAGAAGTCCTTTGGGGGTGGGGCGAACGCCTTCCAGAGTCTCTTAGCTATTCTTGCCCCCTGTTTTCCTGTATGAATTTTAGAATCAGCCACTAAGCCTTACAGAGAATCGGTTTGAGACTTCACGTGGAATTGCGCGGACACTATAGATCGATTTGGAGAGAACTGACATCTTTACAGCTTTGAGTCGTCTTATCTAAGAATGTGGCATATCTCTATTTATTTTGGTCTTCTTAGTGTCTTTCAATGAAATTTTATAATTTTCATCTAGAAGACTTACATACCTTTGAGATTAATTACTAGATACTGTATCATCTTGTTGCTGTTATAAATGATGTCTTTTAAAATTCTGTTTCCCAAATAATAGCTGCTGATACAGTAACATGCTCTTGACCTTTTAAATTTATTTTGTATCCAGCAAACTTTTTTTTTTTTTTCGATAGTGCATGGGGCAAGAGAGTAGTTGGGGGGTGGGGCACAGGAACAGAATCTTTTTTTTTTTTTTTTTAAGATTTTATTTATTTGACAGAGAGATCACAAGTAGGCAGAGAGGCAGGCAGAGAGAGAGGAGGAAGCAGACGCCCCACTGAGCAGAGAGCCCGATGCGGGGCTCGATCCCAGGACCCTGAGATGACCTGAGCCGAAGGCAGGGGCTTAACCCACTGAGCCACCCAGGCACCCCACAGGAACAGAATCTTAAGCAAACTTCATGCCCATAGGGCTCGATCTCATTCATGACCCTGAGATCATGACCTGAGCTGATATCAAGAGTCAGACACTTAACTGACTGAGCCACCCAGGTGCCCCTCCAGCAAATTTTTTAAACTATAATTTTTTAAAAGATTTTATTTATTTGAGAGAGAGAGAGTGACAGAGATAGTTAGAGAGAGCATAAGCTGAGAGGAGAGGGAGAAGCAGGCCCCCTGTTGAGCAGGGAGGCCTATGTGGGACTCGATCCCAGGACCCTGGGATCATGACCTGAGCTGAAGCAGATGCTTAATGACTTAGCCACCCAGGCACCAGTGATTTTTTTGTACACCTGCAGTGTTGGGCCATCACCACCACTATCTAATGCCAGAACCTTCTCACTACTCCCCAAAGAAACCTCGTATCCATAAGGAGTCGCTCCCTCTCTCCCTCTTTCTCTCTAAGCCCCTGGGAACCACTACTCTACATTTTGTCTCTGTAGGTCTTTGTCTTCTAGGCATTGTTGTAAATGGGATCATACAATGTGTGGCCTTTCGTGCCTGGCTTCTTTCCCTTATCGTAACGTTTTCAAAGGCTGTCCCTGTGGCAGCATGCCCCCAGTACTGGATTTCTTCTTTATGGCTGAAAAATACTCCATGGTGTGAATAACACCACATTGCGCTCATTCAGTCATCAGTTGTTGGACATTGAAATTGTTTCTAGTTTTGGGCTCTTACGAGTCGTACTGCCGCGAACATTCATGTACCTGTATTTGTGGGAGCAGATGTTCCCTTGGGTCTCTTCTTAGGAGGGAAATTGTTGGGTTGCATGGTAACCCCATGTTTGACTCTGAGGAACTGCCACCCATTTCCTAAAGTGACAGCACCGTGATACATTCCCGCTAGCACTGTCGGAGTTCCGGTTTCTCCACATGCTTGTCAACACTTGTCATTGCCCAGGTTTTTTATTGTAGCTGCCCCTGTGGGTATCAAATGGCATCTCATTGACAATTTGTATTTCCCTAATGATGAATGATGTCGATAATGTCTTTTCATGTATTCATTGGCCACTTATGTATACTTTTCAGAGTTGCTATTCAAATAATTTGATCATTTTAAGTTAATTTAACTTAAGATTTTAATTATTTGATGGAGAGAAGGAGTGAGCACAAGCAGGAGGAGCGGGGCAGGCAGAGGGAGAGGGAGAAGCAGGCTCCCTGCTGAGCTGGGAGCCCAATGTAGGGCTTGATCCCAGGACCCTGGGATCATGACCTGAGCTGAAGGCAGACGCTTAACCAACAGAGCCACCCAAGTACCCCTCTAGAAGGATTTCAGTTAACTTTGCCAAGATCCATCAGAGGAATCACTATCTTCCTTACAAAATGTATTTCTTAAGTAGGAAGACTTGAAAGACTTAAGCAGAAAGACTTGAAATCACTCCTCTATCCAGCAACTGCAGAGTAGGTAGTATGTTAGACATGAAAATAACATTAATCTCATTGTGTGTCCCCATCAGAGTTCTTGGGTGACCAGGTGGATTGTCATATTTCGAAAGGAATCTTATGAGCAGGAGATCTCAGCAGTGGTCTTGAAATGTTCGTAAATTATGTTATAAACAGACGTGCTGTCGCACAGGCTTTGTTATTCCATTCAAAGAGCACAGCTGGGGGCACCTGGCTGGTTAAGTAGGAGGAGCGTGCAACTCTTGATCTCCGGGTCGTGAGTTTGAGCCCCAGGTTGGGTGTAGAGATTATGTAAAAAAAAAAAAATAATTTAGAGGGCACAGACAGAGTAGGTTTGGCATAATTCTAAAGAGCCCTAGGATTTTTGGAATAGTAAATGAGCGCTGCCTTCAACTTTAAGTTACCAACTGTGTTAGCCCCTAATGAGAGAGTCAGCCTGTTCTTCGAAGCCTTGAAACCAGGCATTGACTTCTCCTCTCCAGCTATGAAAGTCATAGATGGCATCTTCTTCCAGTAGAAGGCTGCTTTGTCTACACTGAAAATCTGTTGGTTAGTGTAGCTGCCTGCATTCATGCTCTCAGCGTTATCTGCTGGGAACTTGTTGCTGCTGCTCCTACTTGTTGTGTCTCCTGGCACCTTCATGTTACGGAGTTGGCTTCTTTTCTCAAATGTATGAACCAACATCTGGTGCCTTCAGACTTTCCTTCTGCAGCTTCCTCACCTCGCTCAGCTTTCCTGGAACTGGAGAGAATTAGGACCTTACTCTGGATTAGGTCTTTGCCTAGGGAATGTTGGGGCTGGTTTGATCTTTTGTCCAAGCCACTAAAACTTCTTATCAGCGATAAGGTTATCTCACTTTCTTATCATGTGTTCACTGGAATTGTGTTTTTATTTTTTTTAAGATTTTATTTATTTTGAGAGAGAAAGTGCATACAGGCATGAGCTGGAGAGGGGTAGAGGGTGAGGGCGGACTCCTCGCTGAGTGGGGAGCCTCATGCGGGGCTCAATCCCAGGATCCGGGGATCATGATCTGAGCCAAAGGCAGACGCTTAACTGACTCAGCCATCCAGGTGCTCCTGAAATAGCCCTTTCTGTTTCCTTCAAGAATTTTTCCTTTGTAGTCACAACTTGGCAGTTTGATGCAGGAGGACTAGCCTTCTGCCCCTTTTGGCTTTTGACACACCTTCCTCATTAAGCTTAATCATTTCTAGTTTTTGATTTAAAGTGGGAGCCATGGGACTCTTTCATTTGAACACTCAGAGGCCATTGTAGGGTGATTCACTGGTCTCATTTCAATATTGTTGTGTCTCCAGGAATAGGGAGGCCCCAGAAGAGGGAGAAAGGTGGGACAGCCAGTGGGTGGAATAGTCAGAACACGCATGGCATTTGTCTAAGTGGGTACAATTTGTGGTACCCCCAAATAAGCACAATAGTAGTGTAAGAGATCACTGATCACTGTAGTACCATGTATGGTGTGAGATAGGTGCCCAGCTGAATTCGTGTGCGTGTGGAAATCAGTTGTTTCAGCATGATCTGTTGAAAAAACTATTTTTTCCCCGTTGAATGGTCTTGGCACCCATGGCAAAAATCAGTTGGCCATCTATGTATATGGGTTTATTTTTGGACTCAGTCCTTTTCTTTTAGTTTATATATGCCTTTTTTATTTTAAGATTTTATTTATTCATTCATTCACTCATTCATTCACTCAGAGAGCATGTGTGAGGGAGAGAGAACCCCAAGCAGACTCCATGCTGAGCAAAGAGCCCAACGCAGGGCTCACTCTCACAACCCTGAGATCATGATCTGAGATGAAATCAGGAGTCGGACGCTTAACTGACTGAGCCACCCACACACCCCTCTATATCCATTCTTAGGCCTGTACCACGATGTTACAGTTACTGTAGCAATTACTGTAGCTTTGTAGTGAGATTTGAAATCTGGAAGTGTGAGTCTTCTACCTTTTGCGTTTTTTTCGTAATCATTATGACTTCTGAGCCCCTTATAATTCCATATGAGTCTGAGGATAATGCTTTTCCACCTCTGTGAAGAAAGATGTTGGAATTTTGGTAAAGATCACATTGAATCTGCAGATCACTTCCAATAGTGTTGACATTTTAATAATACTAAATTTTCTGATCCATAAACTTGGGGTATCTTTTTATTTTTTCATGTCTTTAATTTCTTTCAGCAATGTTTTGACGTTTTCAGTGTTAAGTTTTGGGGCGCCTGGGTGGCTCAGTGGGTTAAGTCTCTGCTCAGGTCATGATCTCAGGGTCCTGGGATCAAGCCCCACAAGGGGCTCTCTGCTCAGCACGGAGCCCGCTTCCTCCTCTCTGCCTGCCTCTCTCTGCCTACTTGTGATCTCTGTCAAATAAATAAACAAAACCTTAAAAAAAAATTCAGTGTTAAGTTTTTTAGCCCCTTTGTTAAATTTATATCTAGGTATTTTATTCTTTTGCATACTGTTGTAAAGGAATTATTTTACTAATTTCCTTTTTCAATTGTTCATTGCTGGTGCATGGAAACACAATGGATTTTTGTGTCTTGAGCTTTGTAATCTGCAGCTTTGCTGACTTTGATACTAGTTCTAGTAACCGTTTTGTGGATTCTTTGTTTTTCTATATACAGGATCATGTTATTTGCAAATGGAAATAGTTTTCTTCCTTTGCAATTTGAATGTCTTTTTTCCCCCTTGACTAATTGCTCTAGCTAGAACTTCCCATACCGTGGTTATATAGCAATGGTATAAGCAGGCACCCTGATCTTAGGGTGAAAGTTGCAGTCTCTGAGTGTGATATTACTGCCTTTTCTATAAACACTCTTTGTCATATTAAGGACATGCCATTTTGTTCCTAGTGGGTTTTTTTTTTTTTAAGATTTTATTTATTGATAGAGAAACAGTGAGAGAGGGACACAAGCAGGGGGAGTGGGAGAAGGAAAAGCAGGCTTCCTGCTGACCAAGGAGCCCGACATGGGGCTCGATCCCAGGACCCTGGGATCATTACCTGAGCCCAAGACAGATGCTTAATGACTGAACCACCCAAGCGCCCCTATTTTTAGTTTTCTGAATTTTTTTTTTATCGTGAATGTGTATTGGACTTCATGAAAGGCCTTTTCTATATCAATTACGATGATCATGTAGGTTTTTTCCCCTTTGTTCTGTTAATGTAGTATATATTACATTGGTTGATTTTCTTAAGTTGAACTATCCCTCATTCTTGAGATAAATCCTATTGCATGGGGTCTAATCGTTTTAAAATACCTTTGGATTTGATTTGCTAGTATTTTGTTGAGGATTTTTACTTTGTAATAAGTGATGTCCTGTGATTTTCTTGTGATATCTTTATCTGGCTTTGGTGTCAAGGTCGTGTTACATAGAATGAGTTAGTTTATCAAAAAGAAATGATCATGTAAATGAGAAATCATGTAGAATAGTAACTAAAACACCATGTGCCTCTTTAGAAAAAAAAAAAAAAAAAGAGGGCGCCTGGGTGGCTCAGTGGTTTAAGCCGCTGCCTTCGGCTCAGGTCATGATCTCAGGGTCCTGGGATCGAGTCCCGCATCGGGCTCTCTGCTCGGCAGGGAGCCTGCTTCCCTCTCACTCTCTCTGCCTGCCTCTCTGCCTACTTGTGATCTCTCTCTGTCAAATAAATAAATAAAATCTTAAAAAAAAAAAAAAAGAAAAAAAAGAAAAAAAAAAGATCTGAGATCAATAACCTGATCTTCTACCTTAGGAATCTAGTAAAATTGCAAACTAAACCCAAAGCAAGCATAAGAAAAGAAATAATAAAGATGAAAGTCCAAAGAAATGAAATAGAGAATAGAGAAACAATAGAGAAAAATCAGGGAGACCAACAGTCAGTCCTTTGAAAAGCTCAGCAAAATTGGCAAACTTTAGCTAAACTAAACAAGAAAAAAAGAAGACTCCTGTTACTGAAATCAGGAATTAAAGAGAGAACATCACTACGAACCCAACAGAAATAAATGGATTATAAGGAGATACTGTGAATAATTGTGTGCCAACAAATCAGCTAACCTAGATGAAATGGACACGTTCCTAGAAAGAGACAGGCTACCAACATTGACTTAAGGAAAACAGAAAATCTGAATATGCCAGTAATGAGATTAAATCTATAACCAAACCTCCCAGTTATAACCTAATTCTTGTTTTATTGTTGATTTCTCACTTAATTTCCTTGTAGTCAGAAAACACAATCTGTATGAGATCATTGCTTTGAAATAAATAGAAGCCGGTTCTACAGGCCAGCACGTGGTGAGTTTTCCTCCGTGTCTCCACATTCTCAAAAAGACTGGCCAACACTTACCTGTTTTGTATTATATGCCAAGCATTCCTCTAAATATTTGAAGTGCAGTAACTTACTTAGCTTCCACACTGACCCTACGAAGTAGGTACTTTTATTCTTTACGTGTTTAACAGTTAAGGAAGGTGAGTCACTAAGAAGTGGCAGAGCTGGGATTTGAACCCAGGATTGCAGCCCTGCGGTCTGTTCTCTTGACCATGACACAGTTCTGAGTGCTAGGGGGAATGCTTTATAATTGTTCACCATATGAAACTTAATCTGTTAATTACTGGAAGAGGGAGGATAAAATCAAACCCCCTCCTGATGGTTTTGCTGATTTCTCCCTTTGTATCTATCAGTTATTTTTCTCTACATGTTTTGCGTTATGATATTAGGTGCATCAGGCTTAGAATTGTTTTAAGTTGCTAGTGAGTTGAACCTGTTTTGTTGTTATTTAATGGCTACCTTTTTTGGTAACAATTTTTTTTTTTTTTTTAAGATTCTGTTTATGTATTTGACAGAAAAAGAGAGAGCAAGAGAGGGAACACAAGCAGGGAGAGTGGGAGAGGGAGATGCAGGCTCCCCGCAGAGCAGGGAGCCCGGTGCGGGGCTCGATCCTTAGACCCTGGGATCATGACCTGAGCCAAAGGCAGATGCTTCATGACTGAGCCACCCAGGCTCCCCCTTCAGTAAGAAATCTGTTAGTTTTAAGTCTATTTCAGTCGATGTCACTATAGCAATTCCAGTTTTCTTCTGGTTAGTAATTTTATAATATGTTTCATTATACTCTGTGATGTCTAATCTTTCTACAGCTCGATGTTTTAGTTGTTATCACTTGTAAACAGACTAGCTGGCTTTTTAATAATCTGTTGGAAAGATTTTGCCGTTTGATTAGAAAGTTTAATCCACTTACAGTTAGAGTGATTACTAATAACTTTGTATTTATTTCAGCAGGCTTACTGCACATTTTCTTTGTCCCTCCTGTTGTGCCTTACTTTGGATTGAATTCTTTAACCTTTTTCTTTGGAGGCTTTTCAGTCTATGAATTTGGAAGATATACGTTCTTTTTTTTTTTTTTGAAGATTTTTTTATTTATATATTTGACAGAGAAAGAGACACAGCAAGAGAGGGAACACAAGCAGGGGGAGTGGGAGAAGGAGAAGCAGGCTCCCCGCGGAGCAGAGAGCCCGATGTGGGGCTCTATCCTAGGACCCTGGGATCATGACCCAAGCTAAGGCAGACGCTTAACGACTGAGCCACCCAAGCAGCCCCGAAGATACACGTTCTTAATACATTGTGAAGTTAGTTGATCAATACCTTTACCCTCCTCCTGAATGATGCAAAGACCTTAGACTACTTAACTTGGCTCACTCCTCCCTTTGTTTAATATGCTGTTTTTAGATTTTAATTCTAAACACTTTTCTTAATATCTTAATATTTAATTCTTAAGCATCATCTTCATCATTACTTGATACAGTCCATATTCATTAGATTATCCACATAACAATTTTTTTCTCACCATTTTCACAACTTTCATCTGGACCATTTTCCGTCTCCCTGAAATACACCCTTTGTGTTTCTTACTGTCCTTCATCTCCTTCTCCCTCTCCTGTAAACGTTCTCAGTATCTCTGTAAAAATGTCTTTATAGAGTGTTTATTCTTGATAGTTCTCTGAACACAGAATTCTGGATTGCGTGACTTTCAGCCCATTGAAAGAAGTTGTTACTCTTTATTCTGCTTCTGTTGCTCTGGGAGTCAGACTCTGTCTCCCACGCCTCCCGCAATGCTTTGTCTTTTCTGTTTTAAGATTGTTTACCTTTCATACTCTGACATTTCACCATGATGTACTGAGGAGTAGATTTCTTTTCATTCCTCTTTGGAGTCATTGCGCTTTCTCCGTCTGCAAATTGATGTGTTCGAACGATTCTTGGACATTTTTAGTTTAGAACTAATTTAGAACTAAATTTTTAGTTCTAGAATAGCAGCTCTGTCTTACACTCTTCATTTTTTTCCTTTCAGAAATTCCAGTCTAGTGTAAGCTGGAACTTCTCGTTTAGTCATCTGTGTCTCTTAACATCGCTTCAGTTTTCCATCTAATTTCCCTGGGTCACATTCTGGATAGTTCCTTCCATCCTCAATTCTCTAATTGTTTAAAAATTTATGTCTTGAAGTTCTAACGTCTCTTTTTTCAGATCTGTTCATTCTTCCTCATATTTTCAAGTTTTTCATTTATTTCTTTAAATATATAAGCCTCGCCTTTTTTATATTCTGTGTCTGATCATGGCAATATCTGAAGTCTTGGTGGGTTGGTTTTTGTCCACCGTGGCTGCTGGTTTTCACTCCTCGTGCCTTCTTTCCTTGTGAAAAGCTTTAAAACATTTTATTTGTCAGCATAAGCAGGGGAGCAGCAGGCAGTGAGGGAAGCAGGCTCCCCGCTGAGCAAGGAGCCCCATCCCGGGACCCTGGGATCATGACCTGAGCGAAAGGCAGACAGACGCTTAACTGACTGAGCCACCCAGAGGCCCCTATATTGTGAGATTTTTGACCCTTTTGGCTTACAAGTTCATGCGTGGGAGGTCTTTGAGTCCTTGGGGGAAGTTAGGTTCCTCCAGTGTTCCTGTCAGTCCCCTGGGATGCTGCCAACCCCCGACTCTTTCAAAAACAAATTCTCTCCTTAAGATTTCCTTGACCTCACAGGCAGCATGAAGTAAAACCGTAAGCTCGGGGCGCCTGGGTGGCTCAGTGGGTTAAAGCCTCTGCCTTCGGCTCAGGTCATGGTCCCAGGGTCCTGGGATCGAGCCCCACGTCAGGCTCTCTGCTCAGTGGGGAGTCTGACGCGGGGCTTGATCCCAGGACCCCGAGACTGTGACCCGAGCCGGAGTCAGACGTACAACCTGCTGAGCCACCCAGGTCCCCCACCTCATGTCCATTTTTTAAGAAGGCTTTACTGAGATGTAATTCACATACGATACAATTCACCTACTTCAAGTATAAAATTTATAAAGTATAAAATCACTGTGCGTTTTCATATATTGTAGATCTATCACCACATCAATTTTAGAACATTTTTTAAAAAGATTTATTTATTTGACAGAGATCACAAGTAGGCAAAGAGACAGTCAGAGAGAGAGAGGAAGGGAAGCAGGCTCCCTGCTGAGCAGAGAGCCTGATGCGGGGCTCGATCCCAGGATCCTGAGTTCATGACCTGAGCCGAAAGCAGGGGCTTTAATCCACTGAGCCACCCAGGCTCCTCTAGAACATTTTTTACCCCCCAAAGAAACCACACATCCCATAGCTGTCTCTCCTGAGCCCCTCTTCCTCCTCGTTCCCACATAACCACCAGCATACTCTCTGTCTGCATGGATTTGCCTGTTCGTACACTCATCCATGTTACAGTGTGATCCGGGCTCCATTCCTTTTTTGTTGCTGAATAATATTCCATCATTTGGTTATGCCACAATTTTCCTATCCGTTCCTCAGTTGACGGACAATTGGGTTATTTCTGCATTTGGGTATTATAAATAATGCTACTAAGAGCACTCACATGCCAGTTTTTGTGTGGGTGTACATTTTTGCTGATCTTGGGGATGTACCTCTGAGTGGAAGTGCAAGGTCATAGGGTCATTCTGTGTTTAACCGTTGGAAGAACTGGCCGACTGTTCTGCGCAGTGGCTGCCCCGTTCTGCACCCCCCACCAGCCCTGTCGGAGGTTCTGCTCTCCACATCCTGGCTGGCACTTGAGTGCATCTCATTTTGGTTAATGTCACCTTGTGTGGGGGAGGGTAATGCTGTGGCTTATTCGTGTCTAAAAAGCGGTTTCGAGTATCGTACCCAGCACCTGGTTGTTCTAGGGGCTGTGGGCCGCTGAATCCCCCAACTGCCAGAAATGTCTTGGTCACCCTTGGCAGCTCTGAGGCCTCCTGTCACCCCCTGCTTTCTCGTTTTCTTTCCCAGGTCATTGTCCACACAGCAGTCACCCGAATCTGTTCGGGCCCCTTCCTGGCGCAAGCCTGTTGGGGGTGGGGAGGTCCTTTTGCTCTTGATTCAAATCACACTCCTTCATTTGAATATATTTGAATCAATTTGAATCGGTTCAAATCCCACCCTGCTCCTGCCCCTTTGCCATCTTTCTGGATCCCCAGTGCTTGCTGGAGCCGGATGCTGCCGGAGACCCTGGCTGTCCCTCATGTGTGGGGCTCCTGGTTCTCCTGCTGCCCAGGGTCTTCCCAGGGCTTCTCCTTCCCATCTCTGTCAATTATCACCTCCTCGGAGATGCCCGGCCTGACCATCTCCAGCTTGCTTATTTTTGTAACTGTTCTGTCAATTACACTGACTTGCTCATACTTTGCTCCCCTCCTGGAACGCGAGGGTAGCGGGGCTGTCATGTGGCACACGGTGCACACTTAGAACTATTTATTGGATGAGTGGGTGAACAGACACACGCGGAGGGGCCACTCCGCGCTGTTCCTCCTCTGATTCCTGCCGACCACCCGCCTCCTGCAGCCACCTTCTGGGTCAATCCTCAGTTCAAGATCCGGCTGGAGGAGACGGATGATGCAGACGACGACTACGGGGGTCGCGAGTCAGGCTGCAGTTTCGTGCTCGCCCTCATGCAGAAGCACCGTCGCCGCGAGCGCCGCTTTGGCCGGGACATGGAGACTATTGGCTTCGCAGTCTACGAGGTGAGCCCTGTGGGTTGGCCCAGATCCACCGGGGAAGCCGACCTCCTGGTGCGCTGCCGGCGAGTCCCAGCAGGGGGCGCCAGAGGACCCTGCCGCCATAGCGTTCCGGCAGGTGGCCTGGGACACTGTGTCCCCCAGAGGCACCTGCTGAGGTCGCTCTTGGGCAGAGGGATTTGGCTTAGTTGACAACTGGGAGGTGGCTTCTAGGGGACAGACTTGGGCTCGGCTTCAGAAAGAAGTAGGCATGTGCGTTGTCCTGGTGGAGTAGTGAGTTCCCTGTCTTAGACGTATATAAGCAGAGGCTGGCTTGGGAGGGCCCTGCTTCACCCCTTATGTTTAAGACAGAAACTTCTGGACCTTGCTGGTAGGGACTGCAGTCTTGGCTCAGGCCCAGAGCTCCTGGCCGCAGACTGGTGTAGACCTCTGATGTCCCTGGTTTTTGGGGCATGGCAGCTGGCCACCTGGGCTCTGTCCTGGGTTCTCTGACTCAGAGTTAAGGCCCAGGGCGTTCTGAGGATGAAGAGAACCCTGCCTCCTGCCTGAAGAGGACCAGGCCTCCTTTCCTGAGGTCCTACGATCCCGCTCTGCTGTGACAGTGGCTCTGGGGCCACCAGTGGTCCTAGGCTCTGCCTCCTGGTGTCTTCATCCCATCATTCTTAAGTACTCAGGGCCTCTGCCCAGCAAATGCTGCACCACCCCCCCCCCGCCCAACCTCTGGGCCAAGCACACATCTCTTAACTCCTCCATCTCTCTGGCAGGTCCCTCCGGAGGTAGGTGTGATGCCGGAATCACCTGGATTTCCATACCCCTGAACACAGAGGGCCTGATGGTGCCCAGAGGGGAGCAAGATGGCCCGCACGTAGAGAGTTAAGAAGTCATCTCCTCTTACTGCTCACAAACTGCCCTCCTCCCCTCTCCCGGGGCAGGTAACCAGTGAGGGAGCTGGATTTGAACCCTGGCCCTCAGAGCACCCCCCCCCCGCCCTCCCCCCAACACCTGAGGCTCTGCCTGTCTTGCTGTTTCCCCTGAGTGAGCGCTGGCTGCGGCTGCCCAGGACTAGCTGAGTACTCCTCAGCTCTGAGCAAGCTGCCTTAGCTCCAAGCCTCAGTGTCAGTGTCTGTCCAATGGGCACAAGAATACCAGCTCCCATGGCCGGCGCGAGCTTTAAAAGAGCCCCCCCCCAGAACGTACCAGTGTTGCGTGACTTGGGGAATAATCGTGGGAATGTTTCTTCCGTGGTGCCCTAGTATCCCCGTCCACCTCCAGAGTGCCTCCTCGCTGCCGCCCTGTGCGGTAGGCAGGGTTGTCGCCTACGCCTGACCCATGAGGAAAGAGATGGAACCATTTTGTCAGGGTTGTCGGGGGTCTGGGTCATGGGCAGCTGGGGGTGGGGGTGGGGTGGGCTGGGGGCGTGGCCAGCTGCAGCCCCGCCCCCTCCTTGCCTCCCGCCAGCTGGTGGGCCAGCCCGCAGTGCACCTGAAGCGGGACTTCTTCCTGGCGAACTCGTCGCGGGCGCGCTCGGAGCAGTTCATCAACCTGCGGGAGGTCAGCACCCGCTTCCGCCTGCCGCCCGGGGAGTACGTGGTGGTGCCCTCCACCTTCGAGCCCAACAAGGAGGGGGACTTCGTGCTGCGCTTCTTCTCGGAGAAGAGGGCTGGGACCCAGTGAGTAGAGGGCCTCTCCCCAGTGCCTGCTCCCCACCTGCCCCGGGTCTCCCTGCGCGCTCCTGACTGGCCCCGCTCTCTCCCCACCCCTGCAGGGAGCTGGACGACCAGATCCAGGCCAATCTCCCTGATGAGGTGCGTGTCCTACCCACCCCCGCCCCCCTGCCCCGTGCCTTCCTCCTCTGCCCTCACCCTGGGTGTGTCGTGGGGACCTGGGTGTCTTGGCTCCTGCAAGGTGCCGTGAGAGGGATCCTGACCCCTCATCGGGCTAGCACTTGACAGTTTGCAGAGGCTTTTGAGGTAATAGTGGTGTGAGATCCCTGAGCTCTTGTCTCTGTTGGGTCTGTGTTGAGTTCCTTACTTGGTCACCCCATTTCCTCCATGACAACCGTGTCAGGATGCCGTCACCCTCTTCCCCTTCAGCGAGAAACTCAAGTTCAGGGAGGTTCGGGAACTTGCCCCCTCAATCACAGATCTGAAGGGTACCCAGTTTGGGCCACAGAGCCCTGGGCGGGTGGAGGGGGGGGGGTTCTAGAGTCCCACTTTCCAGGTGAGAAGAGTGAGGCTCCGAGACATGATGAGGCAGGCAGGTGGCGACGAGTAGTCCCAGCCTCGCCCCTGACCCGCTCTCCCCTGCTCTCCATCCAGCAAGTGCTCTCAGAAGAGGAGATTGACGAGAGTTTCAAGACCCTCTTCAGGCAGCTGGCAGGGGAGGTAGGCTGGGTGGGCTGGGGGGAGGGGCTCTGGGGCACGGGGGGGTGGGGGGGGCAGCCTTTCCCCAGGGTGGGTGGTGCCGTCCTCCGTCTCCCCCCAGGACATGGAGATCAGCGTCAAGGAGCTGCAGACCATTCTGAACAGGATCATCAGCAAACGTGAGCGTCCCCGCACCTCTCCGCCCTGGGTCCTCGCTTCCTCTGAACTCCACAGTCTGGGCTTCTGCTCCCACGTTGAGCCAAACCCAAGTCCTCAGTCTTCGTGGGCGGGGCAAGCCCCCACTGCCTTTGCGAGCCCCGCTCACCCCACTTTCCTCTCGGACTCCTTCTACCATCTGGCAGGTCCCTGTTCTCTATGCCCGAGTGCGGGGCTCGGTGTTGTTCTAGAAGCCGAGCTGCTGACCAGCACCGTAGCATGAAGGAGCAGCCCCCCCCCCCAGAAGATACACCCCAGGGCCAGGCCAAGTGGCATCGAGCAGAACGAGGCTGGCTTCACCCCCCACCCCCACCCCCGTGTGCACGGCCAAGGGCAGCTCCCCCCAACCTTCCCTTTGCCCCCACCTCTGACCTCTTTCCACGCTGCTCCCTCAACCCAGAGCCCTCTCCTTTGGCCCCCCTGTGGGGTCCGTGGCAAACCCCAGCCCTGCCATGGCCACCTTGGCCTCACGTTTGTACTGCGTCTGTCCCACTTCTGTTTGGGGCTGACTCCTTTTCATTCGTGGCTTTTCCGTGGCAGAGACACAGCTGACGGGACACCAGCTTGATTGTTCTAGTACTTTAAACCGTGCTAACGATAAAAATGACTTGATGCACCCACTTTGCTAGACTTTTCCATGCCAGGCGCCAGGAATCATGCTCCCCCAGTCCCCGTCCCACCCGGGGCCCCCTGTGTGGTGCCGCAGAAGCTCACGGGTTGAGCTGTTGGAACTGGTTTTCTTGCAGACAAGGACTTGCGTACCAAGGGCTTCAGCCTGGAGTCGTGCCGCAGCATGGTGAACCTCATGGATGTATCCTTCGCTTCTATTTCCTGAGGCTGCTTTGGGTTGGGCAGCACGTGGGAGAAGGACGCCCTGTGACCTTTCCCGGGAACAGTGCTGAGAAAGGGACAAAGCCCTGTCTAGTGTGGACAGACCAGCTCTTTGCCTCGGGCAGCTTCCCGTTGACTGGGAAGGGGAAACGGAGGCACAGGCTTGTGTTGAGCGAGTGATAGAGCCGGGTCTAGGTCCTTGAGTGACCTTCAAGTTGGTGCTTTTTGTATCCCTCCAAACCCAATCTCCCTGGCTTTGTAGGTTCCTGCCTCTTCCCATCTCCCCTCACCTCGAGGTCAGTCTCCCCTTCTTCCTGGTTGCTTCGTGCCCTGTGCCTGGTTTAAGCTGCCCTTTTTAAAAAAGATTTTATTTATTAGAGAGCGAGGGTGCACGCACACGCGCGAGCGGGGAAGAGGCGGAGGGAGAGGGAGACGCAGGTTCCCTGCTGAGCAGGGAGCCTGATACGGGGCTTGGTCTGTGGACCCTGAGATCATGACCTAGGCTGAAGGCAGACGCTTACCGGAATGAGCCACCCACGTGCCCCTGGTTTAAGCTTCTTAACAGTAGCCCCCAGCGGGACGGCAACGGGAAACTGGGCCTGGTGGAGTTTAACATCCTGTGGAACCGAATCCGGAATTACCTGGTGGGTGGTCCCTCAGCTGTACTGGTGCCCGCCCTCTGCTGTGGCCTTGGTCCCAGGCAGGGCCTCCCCCCCCCCCCAGGCCACTTCTCCAGATCCCAGGCCCTGGCCCGCCTTTCGGGTCTTTCCCCTGCACCCTCAGCAAGCCCCCACCCTGGGGGGGGGGGGTGGGAAGGGCTGGGTGCCTCCCTCGGCCGGGCCCTCACCCTCCACTCCCCGCTCCAGTCCATCTTCCGGAAGTTTGACTTGGACAAGTCGGGCAGCATGAGCGCCTACGAGATGCGGATGGCCATCGAGTCTGCGGGTAAGGCCTGAGTGCCGGAGGCCGATGGCCCCAAGCCGATTCCCCACTGGTGACCCGGGGTGGCAGGCTAGCACACTGTCCTTGTCCCTGGGGTGGTGGTGGTGATGGCTTGTGGCATCCTGTGGGGCCTGAGCTAAGTGCTTTATCAGCATTTCCTTTTGCCCTTGCTGCGGCCTGACTGGGTGAGAGTATCTTACTATCTTCACTGTGTGTGGAAGAAAGTAGGGCTCAGAGAGGGAAAGCGACTGGCCTGCAGCCACACAGCCAGGGAGGGGTGGAGCTGGTTGCCTGAGCCTCCAGTGAGAGAGGTGCGTGTCAGGATGAGGCTAGGGCTTTCCGCACAAATAAAACTGGACCCCTGGGCCTTCTGGCCCCTGATTTCCTGGGGGTGTCAGGCCCTCGCTCCCTCTGGGGCTGGCACTTGCTGGCCCAGCCCCTCCCAGCAGCGTGCCCTACTCAAGGAGGCCTTCAGGCCTTGGAGCTGCAGGACTCACCCTGCCCCCTGCCTCCAGTCCCCCTCCCTGTCCCCTGGGGCCAGGCCAGGCCATGCCTCCCTGGCCCTTACCCACTCTCCCGGGCCAGGCTTCAAGCTCAACAAGAAGCTGTATGAGCTCATTATCACCCGCTACTCGGAGCCAGACCTGGCCGTGGACTTCGACAACTTTGTGTGCTGCCTGGTGCGGCTGGAGACCATGTTCCGTGAGTGCCCGTGGGCTCCTGCCTCTGGTTCTGTCTCTCGTCAGCTGTGGGGGGAACGGCAGGGCGACGGGGAGAGAGAGGACATACGTGCCACGGCGTGGGCCAGAGGCGAAGGGCGCCACGTGGGACCCTGCAGGCTGAGTGCCAGGAGGTTAGGGGAGCGGGGACCTGGCAGCAGGGGGGCTCGGGCAGCAGGAAGAGCTGTTTCCCGGCAGGCACCGGTGAGGGCTTGGGGTGCTGTGGGGATGGGGAATGAGGGGCAGGGTAGGTCCTGGTCGTGCGGGAATTCCTACTGGGTTCTCACTGCCAGAACATCTTCTTTTCAACGTAGGATTTTTCAAAACTCTGGACACGGATCTGGATGGCGTCGTGACCTTTGATCTGTTCAAGGTGGGCACTGCCCTTGGCTCTGGCAGGGGAGGGCGTCGGGGATGGTGGAACTTTCTTACCTGCCTGGGGTAGCCGCCTAGGGCTTCAGACGCAGCCCCAAAGGCCAGGCCTCCTCTGAGTCCTGGAAGGATGGGGTGGGGTGGTCTGGGTCCTGGGAAGGGAGCAGGAAGGGAGGGCCAGGCTCCCGGAGGTCTCTGTGGCCCTCCTTCCCCCAGAGGGTCCCCTCCCACCTGCCCTCAGTGGGTGAAGCGACAGTGGCTTTCAGGGCGGGAGGCTGCACTTGGCGTTTCTGCTGTCCCCGCCTGACCCGACTCTCCACCCCCCCCCCCCCGCCCCCGGCAGTGGTTACAGCTGACCATGTTTGCATGAGGCAGCGGCTCAGGCCCCCCTCGCTGTGTTCCTCTCCCTCGTCTGCCAAGCCATGCCTTCCCGCCATGCCACAGCAGGCCACACCAGCTGCAAGTGCCTTCCTCGGAGCGGGAGGCTGCCTCGTCCTCCTGCCCCTTCACCTCCCAGCTGCCGCGGCTCATCTGCCCTGCGCAGAGCCGTGTGGCCTTCCCCGCCTTTGCCCGCTGTGGGCCCCGGGGGACTCGTCCGCCCCTCCTGTCGCCAAACAAGGCAGCTTTCGCTTGTCCCTGCCTCAGGATGGGGCTCCAGGGGGAGCCGACATCCCCAGGCCTCCCGATGACGTGTGCTCTCCCCTCACTCCAGAGGCCATCCCCCCCCCCCCCAGCCCTGCCACCCAGCGTCACCTGCAGACCTTCAGTCACCTGTAGACCTTCAGTCAGAACCACTAGCTCTGCACAGTTACAGCCCAGCTGTGCGGGGCCCTTCCCAGCCGAGGCCACCTCCCGGGCCTGGGAAGGCCCGTTCCTTCCTGTGCAGAAGCCCGTGCCCCTCGCCTCCGTGGCCTGCCCCGCCCCCACCTGCCAGCCAGGAGTCGCCTGGCCTGAGGGGTAGTCAGACGCTCCCTCACTCCTTCCTTTTTTATATTGGTGACTTTAACGGGGACTTTTCAGGGACTGGTGTACCAGTCATGGGGGTGCTAGAGGCACCTGGGTATGGGGTGGGGTGGGGATCTCACATTTCCATGCCGAGAAACCCCAAACAATAAAGGAAAAGGCCCCACACCTGTGTCCGGAGTGTATTTCTGCCCCAAGCTGCTGCCCAGGAAGGCACCAGCAAGCCTGGAGCTGAAGGGACAGCCCGGGGCCTCCCACCACCCCTGCGCTGCGGCTCCTCCTGGGGGCTCTCACCCCTGCTGGGTCCCGGGCATCTAGGAAGCTGGGGAGGATGGGGCTCCCAGCTTCAGGGGCAGGGCCATACCGGAAGGTCCCCTTGACCCTGCTGGTCCCCTTCGCCCTCCTCACAGCCCCGGAGGCCTGACCCCTGCCCTCCATGTACCGGAAGGTTCCGGCTGCAACCCGAACTCCCACTGAGCACAAACCTGACCCCCCAGGAAGCTTCCAGAACACAAGGGCCTCCTTCACCCAGACACCTGCAGCTTATGTAAGCTGCTCAGCTCCTCTGGGTCGCAGCTGTTCTTACCAGAGATAAGAGTGGCTTTTAGTGAGGGTAGAAGAGAGAGGACAGTAGGAAGCAGGGCGGTGGCGGGGGGGGGGGGGTAAGCCACAAACTAGGGGGGCGTCCACAGGGCACTGCTTGCCACAGGCTGGTGCAGGGCCTGGACCCCCTATCCCGAGCCCGCATTTGGCCCCCAGGAGTCCTAGAGCTGGTCTTGGGCCTTGGCGTCCCGTCAGAAAGGCGGGGGGTGCCTGTGACCTGCTGGGAGTCTGGGCTGGGGTGTGAGGGGGCCAGGTGGGGGGGCTGGGAGGACAGTCTCGTGCCCCCACACCCCGGAGTTCTCTGTGTTGGGGTTTCGTTTGAGAGCAGGTTGAGGTAATGGTCTGGTGGCCCTACCCGCCCACACACCCCACGCTGAGGCCGTGTGCCTGCGACCCAGCGGGGAGACCCGGGCTGCCTCGTAGTGCCCCTGCCCCACCATCCCCACCCCGGCCCACCCCTGTTTCTCCTGTGCAGCCTCTTCTTGGGGGCTGGGGCCTAGGGACTGGGTCCCCTACGCTGTCTGGATCGGGCTCTGGAAGGTGCCTCGCGGTGGCCCCCGGGAGAGAGGGGAGGATGGTGATGGGTGGCAGTGACTGCTGGGGTCCCGCGGGGGGGCGGGCGGATTCCGGCGGTGGGCTGCAAGGCAGCGCTCTGGGACCCCTGGTTTTCTAACTGGGAGCGGAGATGGAGAGAAGTGAGGACCAAGGCCCTGGAGGGAGGGGGAGCCCTGCAGGCCTGGGGACGTCCTGGGCCTCCTGTGAGGTGTAACCGGACCCCTCTGACCTGCCGGACGCGGGGCCTGCGGTCCTGACCCGGGGCCTGTTCCTCCACCCCCCGGGGGCCCACCCCTTACATAAGGCCTCAGCAGGCTGGGCCATTGCCCGTGGCCATGGCCTTCACGGACCTGCTGGACAGCCTGGGTGGTGTGGGGCGGTTCCAGCTGGTCTACACGGCCCTGCTGCTCCTGCCCTGTAGTCTGCTGGCGTGTCACAACTTCCTGCAGAATTTTACGGCCGCTGTGCCCGGCCACCACTGCCGGGGCTCCGCCAACCACACCATGACCGCCACCAACCACTCGGGGGCCTGGCTGAGGGCCACCGTACCCCTGGACGAGCTCGGGGTCCCCGAACCGTGCCGGCGTTTCACGGAGCCTCAGTGGGCCCTCCTCATCCCCAACACCTCTGTCCACGGGGCAGCCACGGAGGGCTGCAAGGACGGCTGGCTCTATGACCGCAGCACATTCCCGGCCACCATCGTGACAGAGGTCTGCGGGGGAGCCACAGAGGTGGACGGGTAGGGGGGCTGCTGCCGGAGGCCGAGGCTGGAGCGCCCCTCTCCCTCTCTCCCCTGCAGTGGGATCTGGTGTGTGAGGCTCGCCCCCTCCGCGACCTAGCTCAGTCCATCTACATGGCCGGGGTGCTGGTGGGCGCCGCCGTATTCGGCAGCCTCGCGGACAGGTGAGCCTTGACGGGGAGGGTCCCAGCCACCTGAGCCTCATCATTCATTTTACTTTATTGACGCTAATTGGTAGAGAGATGACGCATTCGCATGGCTCACGGTTCCAGAAGGTGTGGGAGAGTCTGCAGGGAAGCGTCCCTTTCCCACTGCCGCCCCACTGTCCACTGATTTCTAGAGGGCAGCCTGGTTTCTGTGTCTCTTTCCAGATCTATTTTATGATTTTTTAAAAAGTTTTTATTTTGTCGACGCAGAGAGAGGGAACACAAGTAGGGGGAGCAGGAGAGGGAGAAGCAGGCTTCCCGCCAAGCAGGGACCCTGATGCGGGGCTCCATCTGGGGACCCTGGGATCATGACCTGCGCCAAAGGCAGGCGCTTAACGACTGAGCCACCCAGGTGTGCCCCAATATTTTGTGATTTGACGTCACCCGTGCCACCAGGTACATATGCTCGGTCTATCAATGCTGGTGCACCCCACGGGGGCTTCTGGACGTGGCTTTTACTTCCCCTCGAGGCCTCTGCATGTTCCTTTAGAAAGAAATTTCCGGTCCTCCCTACTGTCCCTGCTGAAATTCTAGAGTATGGACGACCAGAACTAAGCAGAACGGCCCGTGAGGGTAGCCAACAGCCCTTCCAGAGGGACCCCAGGAAACCCAGCCCGGTTCTGATGGAGTCGGTTCCGCACCTCCTGTCCTCTTTCCTCTGCTTTCCAGCTCATCCACCCCTCCCCCTCTCCCCGTAAGCTCCAGGGGTTCCCCTACCCACAGTCCCCCCCACCGCCGCCCTGTACCCTGGAGGGCCGACTGCCCCTCCCCCCGGGCTGCATTCTTCAGGCCCCTGGTGGGCAGCTCGACCATGACCATGGTCATACTAGGTCACGGCACAGCCCGGCCTTCCCGTGGATGAGCTTGTCTCTTACCCACGGTGTCCCGTTTGTCACCAGCCCCCAGTGCAGGACAGTTAGTGACCTAGAGGTGATCGAGGCATGTTTGCGTCAGAGAATGAACGCGTGGTCGAGTGAATGGGTCAGGGGGTGGCAGTGTGCGGCCCCCTTCCCGGCCTGCTGCCCTCCCAGCCGCGCCAGCGCTCTGGCCCTGGATCCTCACACATGCAGCAGGGCCAAGGCCAGACTGGGATAACCCTGCTACCCTGAACCCTGACCTTCGACCCATTTGTGCTGTGACAAGCCCCCGCCCGACCCGGCCTGCCCCAGCATGACCAGCTCAAATGAGGACTCGACGCTGGGGTCCTGCTCCCACTGGCCCCTGAGTCCTGGTGTGAGGCCTCCGTCCAGCCAGAAGTTCACTCAGGGGACCTTCATGACCACAAGCCCCAAAGATTAGGAGCTGGGTTGGGGGGGCGGCAGATAGACTCCCTGAGGGAAGGAACAAAAGAGAAAAGACAAGTCTTCGTGTCCAGTTTTCCCTCCCTGACCCTCGGCCGCCAGCGCCTAGGTCCCAGCAGGTGCGTCTGTCTGGCTCTGTTGGAGGGACTGGCCCGGGGGAGCCGCTTCCTCTCTCCCTCCCCCGGCTGCTGCTCCTGAAGCTAACCCAGCCCTGCGCCCGGCTCAGGCTGGGCCGCAAGGGCCCCCTGGTCTGGTCGTACCTGCAGCTGGCAGTTTCCGGGGCCGCCACTGCCTACTTCGGTTCCTTCGGTGCCTACTGCGTCTTCCGGTTCCTGATGGGCATGACCTTCTCTGGAATCATCCTCAACTCCCTCTCCCTGGGTGAGTCCAGCCAGGGAGGGCCCTAGCGGGGCAATGGGCTTGCGGAAGTGGGGGTCACACCCGATCAGAGGACATCTTTCCTGTTGTGTTGGGATTCGTGTCCAGTGACTTCCACTCAGAAACACTCGCGCCCCCCACCCCGGGGTTTTCGGGCGATCTGGGCTCTCCCCACCGGCCGTAAGCCACGGACCCTGGTGGCAACGTGTCCCCCCCTATGCTGAGAGGCTTGGGTTGTTCCTGTGTGCAGTAGTCCCCGGGAACCACTTAGTAGGCACCTACTGTATGCCAGGCTCAGTGTGGGGTCACGAAGGGAGCTGAGATGCCGTGGTCCCCAAGGCTCCAGGCTGTCCTAAGATGCTGTGGCTCCAAAAAGGGCAGAGCTCACCCAGGCTCCTTAGCCCCATGGTGGAGACCTGGCCCCTTGGGAGCCAGGTGGGAATGTCCCCCACTCCCAAAGGGACAGGGTCAGTCCTCACTCCAGGCTGGTTTCCGGCAGCTGCTGGTCGCTCCAGCACGGAGCAGCATCAGGCAGTGGAAAGCCCATGGTGCACACAGGCCGGCCACACGCTTGTGCTAAGGGCTTAGTTGGCACCTGGGACACTACCAGGCTCAGGGAGGGTCTGAGGGATCCAGACACTGCTGCCGAAGACGGGACGGGTCCTTCATTTCAGGGCTGGGGGCTGGGGGGAAATCTTAGGGCTGGAGAGCCAGGCCGCAGCAGGCTCGCACACCTGACACCCCCCTCCTTGAATCAGGACCCTGAAGGTTGTTGATCTCATGCATGATCCGGACAAATCCCAGCCCACTGGCCTCAGCCTCCAGGGCCGGCGTCCAGCCACAGCTGGTAGGATCGGAAGGCAGGATCAACATGTGCGCAGTCCGCATCGTGCTAGAATTGCCTCTGTGAGACACACCCCTGCAAATACACAGACACTCCTACCTGTGCACGCACCCGTATACGCACATCCCTGCTCATGCATGCACGCGCGCGCGCACACACACACGAACACACGCACCCCGTACTACCACTACATACCAGATGCAGTTCTGAGCACCAGAGATGGAACAAGGTACAAAGCAGATTTCTGCTCCCACGGAGCCTCTGTTTGGTGCAGGAAGAAAGACAGGCGCGCCAACAGGTGGCTTATACCTGTGCGAAGAGCACTCGTGCCGCCAAGGAAACTAAAGCCCAGAAAGGGAATGGGCAAGCAGGGAGCCGGGGCGGGGACGGGGGAGTGGCCAGGGGAAGTTCTCACTGAGAGGGGTCACTGGGCAGAGCTTGCAGGAGGGAGGGAGTGTGCCCCGGGGCTATCTGCGACAGGAACGTCCCGGCAAAGGCCCTGAGGGGTGTGTGTTTCTAGTGGGCTCAAGATGAGGGGGTTCTTTTTTTTTTTTTTAAGAATTTATTTATTTAGTTGTCAGAGAGAGAGAGAGCACAAACAGGGGACCAGCAGGAGGAGGGAGAAGCAGGCTCCTCGCTGAGAGAAGGAGCCGGATTCAGGACTCGATCCCCAGACCCCCCCGGATTATGACCTGAGCTGAAGGCAGGCGCTTAACTGACTGAGCCACCCAGGCATCCCGAGGAGGGGGTTCTTGTGGCGGGAGGGTGGGAAGCAGGGAGTGGAGCGGGGACAGATGAGGTCAGGGAGTTGGGGTGCAGGTCCTTAGGGCCTGTGACCACTTACAGACTTTGGCTTTGACTCTGAGCAAGACAGGAGCCCCTGGAGAATCCCAAGCCGAGGAGAGGCCTGACCTGATCTGACTGAGCATTTGCTACCACGGAGGCCAGTTCCCAGCCTCGTGCCTCCCCGCCAGCCAGCGGCAGAATGACTTGGCTGCAGGGGTGGGGTGGGGCGGTTGGGAGCGATGGCCCTGGGAGGGTGCTAGCAGGAAGGGCTGGACTGGATTCTGTTGGTAGAAGGAACAAGATTTGGTGATGGGTGGGACACAGGAGCTGGGTGCTCCTGGGAAGGGGGAAGTGTCCTCGTTAATGTACTACAGTAGCCTTGTAAGAACGCGTGTGATTTCTTAACTAGTGCCCCAAGCATGGACAGCTAGGTTGTTTCCAAGTTCTGCTATTTAAAAAAAAAAAAAATCATATAATTAAGAGCCATAATATTTCCTTTCCTACCAACTATTTACATCTTCTGCCTGTTTTTTGTGGGCCTTTTTCTTTTTCTTTTTCTTTTTCCTTTCCTTTTTTTTTTTTTTTTTTTTTTTTTTGCCTTTTGGTGGTTTTCCTATAGATATGTAAGAGCCCTTCCAATATTAAGGAAATTTACCTTTTATCTATAATTTGAGTTGCAAATTTTTTGTTTGCATGTTTTTGCTGACATTATGACTTGATTTATGGTGCTTGTTTGTTTTTGTTAAAGCCAGTCAAGGTGTTTGTTTTTATATGCAGACACTCTCATTTTTATAAAGTCAAGTTTGTTGATCTTCCCTTTCATTGCTTCTGGGTTTTTTTTTTTTTCTGGGTTTTGTGGCATTTTTAGAAAAGACTTTCCTGACTCTAAGACTGAAAAAAAAATTGCCATGATTTTTTCTAACATTCTTGTGGTTTAATTGGTTATATGTATTTTTAAAATTTTTTTATGGATTTTTAAAAATTTATTTTTCAGAGAGAGAGAACACAAGAAAAGGGAACGGCAGGCAGAGGCAGAAGCAGGCTCCCCGCTGAGCAAGGAGCAGGTGCCGGGCTCCATCCCAGGACCCTGGGATCACCACCTGAGCTGAAAGCAGATGCTTAACTGACTGAGCCACCCAGGCGTCCCCTTCCTGGTTATATTTAGTTCTCGGGTGCACCTGTGTCTCAGGAGAGCTCTGGAAACATTTCAAGTGGCCACAGAGTCTCTAGGGAGGGCGCAGGTGGATTAGACAACCGTGGCGGCTGTGGGTCCCACTGATCCTGCCCTGATTCCCTCTGCAGTCGTGGAGTGGATGCCCACCCGGGGCCGGACCGTGGCGGGGGTCTTGCTGGGGTACTCCTTTACCCTGGGTCAGCTCATCTTGGCCGGAGTGGCATACCTGATCCGCCCCTGGCGCTGGCTGCAGTTTGCTGTCTCTGTTCCTTTCCTCATCTTCTTCCTCTATTCTTGGTACGTCCCGACAGAGAGGGGGGTGGGAGGGTGCACCTGTGTGACTGAGCCCCCCTCGTGACCATCTGGGGCTATGTAGTGACTGGGACTTGCCGGGCGTGGTGGGGACTTGAAAGGGGGTGGATGCTTGTGGGGACCACGGGCTCACGGGCATTGCCCACGGCTGTCGGGAAGCTCTGATAAAATCCCTTACATTGATACAGGGCTCTAGAACGTTCGAGTGGTTTTGCCTCGTCAGTTCCTTTGCAACTCACAACGGGAGGGGAACTGAGACACAGCCCAGAGGGGGCCATGACTTATTCAAGCCACACGGCGGGGTCAGAACCAGATTCAAAACTGGATCTGTGACCGTTTTTAACTGCCCTTGAGTAGGTCCCTGTCCACTGTGCTTTGGGAGAGGGGAGCTGGTGTGTCCCCCAGTCTTCCCGAGTCTGGAGGCAGCCGGAAAGGGAACGAAGGTGTATTTGGGGTTGGAGAATGGAAGGAGCTCTACCCGCCCCTGTCGTCCTTCGTCCTTCTCTCGGTCCCAGGTGGTTGCCAGAGTCATCCCGCTGGCTCCTGCTGCATGGCAGGTCGCAGTTAGCCGTGGAGAACCTGCGGAAGGTGGCCGTCATGAACGGGAGAACGGAGGAAGGAGAGAGGCTGACCAAAGAGGTAGGCGATGCGGCTGGAAGAAAGGGGAGGGACCGTTTCTAATCTGGCTGGTGGCCTCAAGATGTGCCGGGACTCAGTAGCTTGCCGGGACGCGCCCACCATCCCGGAGGCAGGAAGGTATAACCATCGAAGGGCTGGGCGGTCTGCGAGGAATCATTTAACTTTGTTCATCGGTCCATCCATCTCTGCCATGGGAAAATCACCCCATTCCCATGGACACCTAGCTGAAATGTAAATAAAATAATAAAGTGAAAATATTGAATTAGAAGCCCTAAAAGGAAATTATCAAAGAATCAAAAATAGAGGTACCCTTTATGATAAATACCAGCATCAGAGAATTACCATTTGTAAGATCATCACCATTTACTATGAGTAAGTAGGGTTTCTCGAGCCCGGTGCTAGGCACTCTGCTGAGGGCTTTATGTCCATGATCTCATTTAACGTGTTACTTTTGCGGTTGAGGAGGCCAAGGTTGAATGGACCTGGTCATTTGCCTAAGAAAACACAGAGGGAAGTGGCAGAACCCCTCAGAACCCCTGCCCTGAACCACGGCCCACGCCTATCTCGGAGTCTCTACCGGGAGTGAGGTGTGAGATCCCTCGAGAACCACAGGGGGCAATTTCAGCCTAATCAGCAGGCAGCCCAGGAGCCCTGGGACTCACACTGGAGCCTCTGTTTCATCCTGAAGCTCTGGAAACAATCTGTTGAGAGCCATCAGTCCCAGGATGCAGAGACTAGAACCAAGCATCTTGCCGGGTACCACAGCCTTGACCTTCCTCTCCCCAGATGAAGGGACTCCTCGCAGGAAAACAGGGTCCCAGATCCTTTCCTTTTGCTGACCAAACGTTCCTTGTCCAGGTGGTGAACTCCTACCTCCAGAGTGAGATCGCAAGCGTGCGTACTTCCAACTCGGTCTTGGACCTCTTCCGAACCCCGGCCATCCGGAAGGTCACGTGCTGTCTCATGGTGGTCTGGTAGGTGATGTGCTCGAGCCCGCGTCTTTGACCTGAGGCAGGGCCAAGCCTCTTATCCCCCTTCCAAACTCTGTTCTCAAATACACTTAATGCAATGAGCAGGTGAGCCTCGTGAATTCAATCTTGTTCCCTACCCTTTCTCTATGGTCCTCTGGCCTCTGCTCAGCGCTGAGATGTGGTCATAGATGAGACATTTGTGCTGACCTGAGGACCCCACATCTGGACAGTGGGTCTCATCTTGGTGGGGGTGGTCACGCCCATTGGAATCATCCATGCAACTTTTCCAAAACGTACCTTGTCCCCGCCTGATAGGCCCTTGGGGCTCTCCAGGAGATTCTGGGAAGTGTCCCACTCTGGAGAAACACTTGTGAGCCAGAAAGGGACAGACAGGGAGACAATAATGTCAATGAGGTATGACAAGTGTCCTTCCAGCAGTTCTCCTGACTGGAGCTGCCAAGCACTTCCTGTGGGAGACGGCATCTAAGTGAGTTTTACGAAACCAGTCGTGGAGTTTGCCAGGGGAGCAGGAAGGAATTCAGACTGGCCATCTAGATAAACAGAAAGTGTAAAATGGATCAAACCACAAGGGAAACTTCTTGTTCCTATTAACACAGACTGGAGCTGGCAAATCCTAAGATGAGGAACGGATTTAAAAAGGGGGCAGAGGGCATTTTAAGGACCAGGATATCCTAGGTATGGAAATAGCAAGGGTTGATATTTGTGAAGTAGGGAACACAGGCTACAAGTCGTCTGTTCTCAGGAGGAGACCCAGCATTCTTGTTCAGTAGTTACCGGCCAGGCTGTGGTGGAAGATTGGACGACCTGGGTGACCTTGAGCGAGGCAGCCAGCCCCCTGGTGCCACAGATTACGGCTTAGAGGCCTACCACTAAGGTCCTTTTGAGAACTAAATGTTTAGACATGTAACCCCCACACCTGGCTGAGAAGTGCTCAGGTAGAGTCTAGTCTCTGATTTAAGTTTGGAGCCGTGTCCCCTCTACACTGGAAACGTGGGATTGTCCACCACTCTGGGCCTTGGGCAGCCAGAGGGCTTCTCAGAACCCAAGTTGGGGAGGCGATGCTCCACCATGAGCAGGCCCGCCGGCCTGCCCCCTGCTTCGCTCTCCTCTTCCCACCGGGAAGAATCATCATGAATGAAAAATTCCAGGGTTGAAAGACCCCTCTTGGATTCTTCTGGAGAGAATAAGCTAAGGCCTGTTTCTGTTCGAAGGAAGTAATTCAGGCAGCTAGGGACTGGGTCAGCGGGATGGAGTTTCCGCAGGCAGGTAGGGAGATTTGGGAGGAGGAAGAATTCTGAGGAACTGGTAGGCTTTCACAAGCTCCTGTTGTAAATGCCTCCCGTAACATGGATTTCTTTTTCTGTACTGGTTGGTTGTATTTTATTCCTAAATTACAAAACCACTGCATACTCATTCGGAAAAAGTTTGTTTTTTTCAAACAATCCAGAAACATAAAGACAGGATCATGTATTGGTTGTGAGGCAGGACTCAAGTGTAGTTCAATTTAAAAAAACAAGACAAAACAGGGGCACCTGGGTGGTTCAATGGGTTAAGCCCCTGCCTTCGCTTCAGGTTGTCAGCCCAGGGTCCTGGGATCGAGCCCCGCATCGGGCTCCCTGCTCAGCGGAGAGTCTGCTTCTCCCTCTCCCTCTGCCTGCCACTCTGCCTACTTGTGCTCTCTGTCTCTCTCTGTCAAATAAATAAATAAAATCTTAAAAAAATAAAAACAAAATAAAAATTTAAGCCAAGACAAACCAAAAGGCAGGACTCTGGAACCCGACTGCTTGGATTTGAATCTCAGCTCTGCCACTTATCTGCCACAGTTCTGTCTGTGTCATCGTGGGAGAGTTCCTTAACCGCTCTGTGCCTCGGTTTCCCCACCTGTAACACTGATATCATAATAGTACCTACCACATAGGGCGGTTGTGGAGATTAGAAGCATTCACCTATAGAACAGTATCTTGGTAAACTCAAGACGTGTTCCTGTTATCACTGTGCGGAACAAAAGCGAATGTCCCTCCTCCCACTCTGCTCACCCCACCTGTCCAGCAGCAAGCCCTGCCAAACACGAGTCCGTATCCTTCCAGACCTTAGTACACAGAAGACGCCACATGTATCCTTACAAAAATGGGTCAGTACCACACATATCCGCTACTTGCTTCTAATAACGCAACCATATCTGTAAACATCTTTGCGTGTTACATGAACCCAGACCTGCCTAGAGTCAACAAGAATTACTGTATCAGCTTTCTAGAAGGGTCTTTTCTTCTCCGTCTCTCCTGACTCATGTAGCTGGGGGTAGGTGGGAGGACGGGAGGCGTTTCTCAGTAAGCACTAAGGGGGCAGAGGCCGGGGTCCTGCTTGGAGAGAGCCCCCTGCCAAATTCCATTTTTCCACCTCCCCCCGCCCCCCAGATGTCCCAGATCTTGTGTTGGCATGAGGTGTTGCAGGGAAACGTAGCCAGGCCGACCCGCTGGGTGCATGAGGGCCAGTCCCACCCACACTTTTATTGTTAAGTGGGCTAAATGACACGTAACGAAGTTTGGGATGGCGACGGTTGATCACCGTGCAGTTCAACGCCTGCTTCCTCCTTCTGAGGCTTGAGTAATTACCCGCATTCCCCACGTGCTGTTTATCTACCCATCAGTTGATGGACACTTGGGCTTGCTTCCACCTTTCCGCTCTTGTGAACAATGCTGCTATGAACACGGATGTACAAATACCTCTTTGAGACACTACCACAGGGACATTTTAAATTTCTCTAGAGCCCTCCCCCTCCCCGTGTGGGAATTCCAGACCTTCGCCATCAGACTGACTGTAAACCCGCCTTGGCAGAAGCAGCCATCTACAGGTGTAGACTTCTCCGTAAACATCGGGAGACGCTGTGAGGGTCCGACGGGGTCTTCGCCTGGTTGGAAGGCTCTCGTTTTCTCCTTCCAGCTCTTAGATGTGAAGCGCAGATCAGCCGCTGAAGGGAGGAGGAGGGGCTGGAGCAGTGCAGATAGGGAAAAAGACTCACACTCCAGAGCCCACACTTGGACTCGGGGAGCAGGTGCCTAAGCAGGGACCTGGAGGGAGGAGCCTGTCTCTAAAACCAAGTCAGAGACTTGGATTTGGTGAGGGGCAAGGGAGGGGCATGTTAAATTCAGGGGATTTTCACTCCCTGAAATTGGAGTCCTATGTCATTCATCCTGTGTGCCGTCCCCTGGGTCCAGAACGGTGGACCTTGGGCTGAAGCAGGACCGTTCTGCTGCCTCTTCCAGGTTCTCCAACTCCATGGCTTACTACGGGCTGGCCATGGACTTGCAGAAGTTTGGACTCAGCGTATACCTGGTGCAGGTCCTGTTCGGGGTCATAGACGTCCCGGCCATGCTGGTGGCCACCACCACCATGATTTACGTGGGCCGCCGGGCCACCGTGGCCTCCTTCCTCATCCTGGCCGGGCTCATGGTGATCGTGAACATGTTTGTGCCTGAAGGTGAGCCATCTGCTCCTGCCGTGACCGCCCGGGAGTCTCTGGGGTCTGGTGGGCCTTGACTACAACAAGGGAACAGGGCTGAGGGATGTTCTTCAGGATCTGGAAAGGAAGTGACTATCTATTAGCAGAGTTGCTCAGTATCAGGGTCGCAGTGGAGAATTGGCAGAGACAGGAGTCTTTGCCCCCAAGGCATTTACCATCTTGTCAGGGAGATCAGGTTGATGACCTTTGAAATTCCCAGTGCCCAGGGGTTGCAGTGTCAAGGAACGGGACCCAACTGTAGGTATCTAATAAGCAGTCCAGTGATTCCACAAGAAGCCGGGGTTGAGCATCAAGGGTCCTAGAGCTTGTGTGAAGCCAAGGGCTCATGGCCTTGGGCAACTTGTCTGATTTCTCAGTGTCTTATCACCTTCCTGTGGAATGGTAGATTACTACTATTGGTATTTTGACATATTTTCTCCCAATCTTTTTTTCTTTTTGTAGATTTTGTATTTGACATAATTGAGATAATATTTTATGTGTGTATACATATGATTATATTTATATATGTGTGCATATCTTATTTATATATATAAAATATATCCTATTTCACTACATAACACGAACGTGCTTTTTCATTTTATTTATTTATTGTTGTTATTATTATTTTTAAAGCTTTTTTTCATTCAGTTTAGAGAGCGTGCCAGAACATGGTGGGAAGAGCAGAGAGGGAGGGAGAAACAGACTCCCTGCTGTGGAGGGTTGACCCCAGGACCCCGAGGTCATGACCTGAGCTGAAGACAGTTGCTCCCCCGAGCCACCCAGAATCCCCTATTTATTATTATTTTTTTAAGTAGACTCCATGCCCAGTGTGGAGTCCAGCATGGGACTTGAACTCATGACCCTGAGGTCAACACCTGAGTTGAGACCGAGAGTTGGATGCTTAATGGCCTGTGCCATGCAGGCGCCCCAAGATGCTTGTTCCTGTTCGTACAAATGTCCCATGACCCCAGTGATGTATTAGTGTATGACAGTTCATCCAGATTGGTGTTTCACAACTCTGGCTGCTTGTTGGAATCTCCGAGGGACCTTGAAAGAAATACCCAAACTTGAGGCTCTCCCTAAGAGACTTTAATGTCATGGAGAGGGGGTAGGGCCCAGGTGTGGGTATCTTATAAGTCTCCCCTCCTGGACCCAGTGCGCAGCCGGAGGACGTACCATAATTTCCTTGACCGTTGCTTGGAGGTTGGGCGTGCCGTGAGGGTTTTACTGTTCATAACCAACAGCAGGACAAGTTAATAATGGTAAGAGCAAACACTGAGTGAGCGCTGAGCCCTTTGCACTCCTGATGTCATGGAAACTTACAACCCGGCGAAGCAGGTGCTGGTATTTTCCTCATTTTATGGTTGAGGACACAGAGGCTCAGAGAGGTTAAGTGATAAGTGACCAAGATCACCCAGCTGGGTCAGAGCTGGGGTTTGAACCCAGGCCTCACTCCAAAGTTTGTCTTGCCTTGGAAAGGGGAGAAGGAGGCAGAAGTGAGAGAAGGGCAGGGTGGCGCATTCCGGGGCCTCACTGGGAACATGAGGTGTTGTGGATTCCAATCCCTGCCGCCCCGCTGCCTGGCCTCCCTCCTCCCTTTTCGGGCTCTGAGCCTCAGCCTCAGCCTCTTCCCCGTATCGCGTCCCCTCCCGAGCACCCCTGCTCCCACTGCTACCCCTCTGCCTCCCTGACCCCTCTGGGGCTCTGAGCTGCCCCTAACCCCTGGCTCTGTGCACCCCTCTACAGATATGCAGACCCTGCGCACGGCCCAGGCGGCACTAGGCAAAGGCTGCCTGGCCAGCTCGTTCATCTGTGTGTACCTGTTCACTGGAGAGCTGTACCCCACAGAGATCAGGTGGGTCCTTAGGGTGGGGGGAGCAGAACAGCACCTGCCCCAACCTGGGAGACCCCGGAGCTCCAGGCCTCCGCACCTGCTGAGTTTGCTGAAGCAGGACCCCTCCTCCTTTCCATCTGCCCCCTGACACCCGGGGCCCAGCACTCCCGGCCCTCTAGGCAGTCTGGGCCACCGCCACTGACCAGTCTGCACTTTTTAGGCAGATGGGGATGGGCTTCGCCTCGGTCAGCGCCCGCTTTGGGGGTCTGGTTGCACCCCTGATCACCACGCTCGGGGAATTCAGTGCCATCTTGCCCCCCATGAGCTTTGGGGCCACTTCGATCCTGGCCGGGCTGGCTGTCTGCTTCTTGGCTGAGACCCGCAACGCGCCCCTGGTGGAGACCATCGAAGCCATGGAGAGGAGGTAAGGAGCCTCTGGGCGTGGTGGGGAGGGCGTGGGGATGGCCAAACGGGCTGCAGGTTCCTGTGAAATGACCTGGGGCCATGAGGGTCCTCCCGCGGCTGTACCAATGTCACAGCGGGTGGGTGGGAGCCACGCAGGGAAGACCAGCCTCGCCCACCCACTTTTGTTTAAGAGGCTTGGCTTTCATCAAGGACAGACCCAACGGAGAATGGTGACACAGAACAAAGAATAAACTGGAGACCAGGCAAAACAGGGACATGAGTTGAGGTCAAGCCTGGCAGAGACGTGGAGATGATGGTTTTTGGGGAGGAGAGGTGCCACATTTGGAAGCAAAGACAGGCCTGTGTGGCTGCCGGGGTGGCCTTCCAGTTTGGCCCAGAGCAACAGAAAGGGAGACCCCCTTAATGACTTTTGTCATATTGTCAGAGAGGAAAAGCGCTACCAGTTCTCTGCGGAAAGTGAAACTTTCCTCAACAATTAACACTGGAAGAAATTTCTCTCATGGGTCTCCTCGGGGAGGTCACTGAGTAAGGTGATGTCCTTGAGGATCTTTCTGAAAATGCCAGGTGTACTTGGTGCATTTCTCAGCAACAGTGGGGTCACCGAAGACCCTTGGTTGTGGGGAATGGGACGGGGGAAGGGAACAGGGCCCGAGGCTGTTGCTTCCTCGGTGTCCAGCTTGAACCCCGGAGCCGTTTCTCCAGGGACCTGTGAGGTGGACTGTGTTTGAAATCCTAGCTCTAGAAAAATCTCAGTAATGCCAAATTAATTCGAGTTTTGGGTAACAGAGCTCCCCTTGATCCTGCCAGGAACATTTGTTATAAAGCTACTGTATGTTGTTACAGATGTGAACCAATTACATGATGGAGACCATTTAATAAGACTAATTTAAGTTAATTTATTGAGAAAGAGAGTGCAGGGGGAGAGGGAGGGAGAGAGAGAACCTCAAGCAGGCTCCATGTTGAGCACGGAGCCAGACATGGGGCTCAATCCCACAACCTTGAGATCACGACCTGAGCTGAAATCAAGAATCCAATGCTTAACTGACTGAGCCACCCAGGTGCCCCTAAAAATAATTTTATTTTTTTAAATTGTTGAGGGGCACCTGGGTGGCTCAGTTGGTAAAGCATCTGCCTTTCGGTGAGGTCATTAATTCTGGGGTCCTGGGATCGAGCCCCAAATTGGGCTCTAGGCTCCCTGCTCAGCTGGGAGTCTGCTTCTCACTCTGCCTGCCGCTCCCCCTGTGTTCTCTCTCTGTGTCAAATAAGTAAGTAAAATCTTTATTTTTTTTTAAAGATTTTATTTATTTACTTGAGAGAGAGAGAGAGTGCAAGAGAGGGGAGAAGGTCAGAGGGAGAAGCAGACTCCCCGCAGAGCTAGGAGCCTGATGTGGGACTCGATTCTGGGACTCGGGATCATGACTTGAGCCGAAGGCAGTGGTTTAACCAACTGAGGCACCCACGCACCCCAGTAAGTAAAATCTTTAAAATAAAATAGTTGGGAGCAAGCCATTCTTTCTCACAACGATTTGCTGATCAGATCTGACCTAGCTGGTCCTACAGGAGCCCAGTCATCCCAGGGGGTGTGGAGACCTTGACCACGAGGGGAAACTAACCAACATCCCAAACCAGGGCGTTCTCTGAAGCTTCACAAATGCTTCAGAGTCATCCCAGATTTTGTATGGTTTTATCGTTTATTTTTTTAAGTTAACGTACGTTTGAGGGTGTTTGCGTCTGCATCTGTGTTGAGCGAGGTCTGGGGCAATCTCAAAAGTACATTCTTTGTCTGAACCCTGGGAAAGAATGTTGTGGAGACCCCGTCCGCCAAATACTCTGCTGTGTAATTCTCTCCAACAAGGATGTTCTGTTACACAACCTCAGTGGAGCCATCCCAGTCAGAAAGCTAATATTGATACATGATTTCCATTTCATCCTCTGGCCTCTGTCAAGTTCTGCTCGTCTTCCCCACCCCCATCCCTGGCCTCACCCCAACATCCTATAGAGCAAGAGGAGGTGGTTCGGAATCAGATGTCTGCCCTCTGGTCTCTGTCACAGGCTGTCAGCATGAAAGGGAGATACCGAAATCTCAGGGAAGCCTAGGCACACACACCTGTTGAGGGGTTTTCTTGGTATCCCATTGGTCACAGCTAAAATCAGGTTGTAGAACCAGGTAAACCAACTGCACACCATAAACTCATAATTTTCAACAAACCATACTAGACGGGCTGGGAGAGGCGGCCTCCAGAGGGAGAGTCCCACTTTGACAGCTCCTGATCAATTACCAGCTAGTCCAGTTCATCCTTGCTGTGGTCCATGATCATCGTCTTGGCTCCAGATGTCTTTGAAGTTGAACGCGGAGCTGCCACAGACTAGCTGTGAATTCACCATGATCTTGACTGTTTTGAAGATGCCAGACCAGTTCTGTAGATTTTCCCCCGATTTGGGGTTTTCTGATATTACCGGTTGCAGCTTAAGACATCTCTGGCACTGTTATCACAGGCGTGAGCCCGAGTCCTGCTCATTGTATCCCATCAGCTGGTACAACCTTTTGACTTCCGTGTTCTTTCACAATTCTTTCAGTATGTCTGTTTTCTGGATAGTGCAGGCTCATTTCCCCATAGCTGTCTTGGCAGCAACACTTTCCCTGACTTCTTGGTTCATTTTAGGAAAGACTGGTATTTAGAAGCCAAGGTCCTTGGGGCGCCTGGGTGGTTCAGTTGGTTAAGCGTCTGCCTCTTGATTTTGGCTCAGGTCACGGTCTCAAGAGTTGTAAGATGGACCCCCCCAACACTGGGCACAACAGAGAGTCTGAGATTCTCTTTCTCCCTCTACTCCTTCCCACCCCCCCAATAAATCTTAAATTAAAAAAATCCAAGATCCACGTATGAGGGACTCATTATTATGGGTTTTTTCCTGCTCTCAAGCCCTCTCAGCAGACAGAAGTAAGGAATATATGAATATACATATAGATACACAGACCCGTACATCTTTTTTTCTATATCTGTAGATCGTACTGAAAACCATGAGTCACACCATTACTTCCAACTCCAATCCAATAGCACCCACCACCAGATTTATCCCAGTTTGGTCCCTTTTCATATTTAACTCCCTTCTCTGACAAGGAGAAACCTGCCTTCCCTCAGCCTTAACCTAGTTGCCTATCTCATCAATCCGCCAGCATGTAACTCATCCCTCTCCTCCACCGACCCCTCTATTCCCCCATTGGGCTCCAAAACCCCATCCTGGGCCAGCCCTCTTTGTGGACACCGACCTTGCTTTGCCCCACATGATGGCTTTAAGATCGCATTGTTCAGGAAGAGAAGGGAAGAAACGTTTTTCCATATATTCTTGATGAGGTTGTCATTGTCATAAACAAATAAAGGACAATCCCCCTGACCTCCCCACTCTGCCAACCTCACGCTCCTCTAGACGCCTCCTTGAGATTATAGCAAGTATAACAAAAAGGTAGACCAGCCACATTCAGAGCCCTTGGCTTCTCATATAAACTTTTGCATAAGAAATCTAAAGCTGTGACTGATTTTTTGGTTAAGATTGTGTTTAGTCATTTGAGAGAGAAAGAGAGAGAGCACGAGAGGCAGGAAGGGCAGAGGGAGAGGGTGAAGCAGACTCCCCACTGAACATGGAGCCTGACGGGGGCTTGACGGGGTTCGATCCCACGGCTCTGAGTTCATGACCTGAGCTGAAGTCAGATGCTTCCCTGACGGAGCCACCCAGGCGCCCCTAAACCTGTGATTTATTTTTTTATTTTTATTTTTAAAAAGATTTTATTTATTTATTTGACAGACAGAAATCACAAGTAGGCAGAGAGGCAGGCAGAGAGAGAGGAGGAAGCAGGCTCCCTGCTGAGCAGAGAGCCCGATGCGGGGCTCGATCCCAGGACACTGGGATCATGACCTGAGCTGAAGGCAGAGGCTTTAACCCACTGAGCCACCCAGGCACCCCTTAACCTGTGACTTGTTAAGGAGGAAATAGCACGATGCTTTTTTAGCAAATAGAATGGGCTAACGTCTTGGGGAATAAAACCTGCTCTTGGGTTGGAGCTGGACGAGAAGTTGCTTTAGGGCAGTTTCTCAACCATTTCTCATTATCGCCCCTCCCGTCTTTCTATATATACATATATATTCTATATATACTCCCATCCCACCTTTCTATATATACATTTCTTTCCCCCTAATCACACCCCCACCCTCCCAATAACAATGTAATACCACAGATACGCTGTGTATCTGTTGACATACTGTGGCCCTTTGGAGGGCCACAAACCATTTAATATCTCGGATTTTTTGTGTCCCCTTCCTCCCCCCACCAAGAACCAGTTTTTGCCTCCTGGGGACAACGTCACCCCCGTGAAGAATGAGTGTTCTTCGTGATTACCTGTTCCAACAGCCATGGGACCTCTTGCAGTTAGGATTTTTTTAAAGGTTTTTATTTATTTATTTATTTGAGAGAGAGAGTGAGAGAGAGAGAGCTTGAGATGGGAGAAGGTCAGAAGGAGAAGCAGACTCCCCATGGAGCTGGGAGCCCAATGCGGGACTTGATCCCAGGACTCTGGGATCATGACCTGAGCGGAAGGCAGTCGCTTAACTAACTGAGCCACCCAGGCACCCGCAGTTAGGATTTTTAGAGCCCCCGAGGGGCTTATAATCAGATAACACATTTAATATGCTCCTGCATGATTCTCAAGGGCTCTGATCTATGTTCTTCTTTAATAACCTCTCCGGGGTTCTTCTTGACAATTCCCCCATAACCAAATAAGAGACAGAAACAACTCGACTTGTTTTGGTTTCATAGGAAATGGTGATGTTGGGGAACAGGAGGCAAGAAACAGCCTCTCTCATGAGTCAGTCAAGCGGAATTTTCGATATCTCAACAATAAGAATTCAAGAACTGCTCAGCCCATTTCATTTTTCTCCATTTCTAATTTCATCAAATAATTGTAAGTGCTAGTCCCAGGCCTGGGGTGTCAAGGATTTTTTTTTTTTTTTTGAAGTATGCAGGTCACTTATTTTTTTTTTTTTTAGATTTTATTTATTTATTTGTCAGAAAGAGAGAGAGAGCACACAAGTAGTCAGAGAGGCAGACAGAGGTGGAGAGAGAAGCAGGATCTCTGCTGAGCAAGGAGCCCGATGCGGGACTCCATCCCAGGACCCTGGGATCGTGACCTGAGCCGAAGGCAGCTGCCTAACCCACTGAGCCACCCAGGCATCCCGCTGGGGTGTCAAAGATTAGGATGAGAAGAAAATGTCTCTTTCCGGTTCACGTTACCCATCTCCAAGATGGTGGCAAACCAAGAGGGATCACCTTCTATTACTGGTTCCTGCGTTATGTAAAGATACAAGGGAACTTCCTCCGTGTTTACTTCACAGGCTGCCAAAAATCCGTTTGGTAATAAATTATTTCTATGTAAATTGCTCCCATCCTTCATGAATCACAAGACCAGATACTGTTTCTCCAGAATGGTCTGTATGCCTGGTGTGGGGCCGGGTCAGCCTCCGTGACCCAGTTGGGCTTGTGCCCCAGTTTGTTGGGGCAACACAGCAAAGAAAGAGTGGACTCACCCCGCTCAAAAAATCCTCTTCTGTGAGAACAGAACATTCACAAAAGAGGAAATGCTGATAGAAAATAAACCGAGGAAAGCTATTCACGTCAGTCATAATCAAATAAATGTAAATTAAAATGGGAAAGAGGTCATTTTTAAATATCCAATAAGGAAAACGTGTAAAACATAGTAGTAGTCAAGGAAGATGTATAGACAGGAAGGAGGAAACTCCTGCAAGTTTCTTTGGCATTACTGATCATGAGATAGAAAATTTTTATATACTTCTAAGTAGCAACAACATTTGCAGGACTCTGCCCTAAGCAAATAAGCTGAAATGTGGACAAAGGATATTGACAAGGATATTCATCACCATATTTAATACGCGCAGAAAAAAATATAAACTCTCCAGCTCTCCAACAATTTCAATCAGTTATAATATACTGTGCAATAGTAAAAAGTTATGTTGATGAAGACTTTTTTTTTAAAGATTTTATTTATCCACTTGACAGAGATCACAAGTAGGCAGAGAGGCACGCAGAGAGAGAGGGGGAAGCAGGCTCCCTGCTGAGCAGAGAGCCCGATGTGGGACTCGATGCCAGGACCCTGGGATCATGACCTGATCCGAAGGCAGAGGCTTTAACCCACTGAGCCACTCAGGCGCCCCCTGGCTACTTTACATTTTTAAAAATTATCTCCAGGGGTACCTGGCTGGCTCAGTTGGAAAAACATGAGACTGAGTCTTGGGGTCCTGAGTTTGAGCCCTGCACTGGATAGAGATCAGTTACATAAATAAAACTTTTAAAATATTTTAATAGGAAAATTATCTCCAAATTGTCTATATTGACCAGGCATTCTTTGGTAACCAAGGGGGAGAGGCACACAATGAAAACAATTATAAGAATTCAGTTAGGTCGGGGCAACTGGGTGTCTCAGTCATTGAGTGTCTGCCTTCGGCTCAGGTCATGATCCCAGGGGTCCTGGGATAGAGCCCTGCATTGGGCTCCTTGCTGGGCGGGGAGCCTGCTTCTCCCTCTCCCACTCTCTCTGCTTGTGTTCCCTCTCTCGCTGTATCTCTCTCTGTCAAATAAATAAATAAAATCTTTTAAAAATTTAAAAATTAAAAAAAAAAAGAATTCAATTAGGTCATTTCCCAGACACAGGGAGCCCTTCTCAAGGCCCAGAAGCTAGGGATGGATCTGGGAAGAGGTTAATGCTCCTTAAAGCCTGCCAAGATGGTGGAAAGACCCAGATGAGAGGCCACAGGGCCTGGAAAAGTTTGTGAGTCTCCACTTAGTGACCTTCCATAGAGTTTTTCCCACTGGTCGTGGGGGCTTAGAGGTGAGGGGTGGGGGATGGGTTGCAGCCTTTCAGCAGGAGGTCTGACGCTCCACCAAGACTAAAGCCCAACCCATTGGTCAGCTGGGACCTCCTGCCACCGTCTCACGCATGGTGAACACCAGCTGCCTGGCTGACCCCAGCACATTTTTAATGCTTATTGTATTATATCCCAGAATTTAAAAAAAGAAGACCATGGGTTTTAGGTCCCACAACAGGTCTTCTGGTCATCTTTGCTTATATGATGAATTTTAAAAATGGCGTTGAGCCAGTCTAACCATTGGAGCAGTTGAATCTGGAGAATGTCTGCCTCTGGGTTTTTAGGAATTGACTTTGGAAGGGATGGGGAATCAATGGGTGAGAGTTGAGGAGATAGAGGCAGGCAGGACAGGCTTCTGTCCCTCAACCCTCACCCTGCAGGCACACAACGGGTAAAACCAATAAGCTGAATGGACCCAAGAGACAGAGTCAGAAAGGCTACAAAGCTTCAAGTGCAGAAAAGAGAGACACGGAGGACAGTAGAGGGAGAAGAAAGAGACGTTTCTTTGGGATTATGTAAAGAGATAATCACACCCCAAAATGGCTTAAACCATTGGACCAAAAGGTTAGAAATAAAAGAGTTACAATTCAGGATGAAAACTCTGATAAAACATCTGGAACATTGAAGCGTTCTCAAACCGGAGCCAGCGAAAGTAGACCGGAGAAACTGACGAGAGGTGTAAATGATGAAAACGAGAAGAAAATGAAGACTAACAAAATTATGTAGAACAAACCATTCTCGGGCTGCACAATTCCAGGATGAAATAAAAGAGACCAGAACATGAATTATTTCAAAGATCAAGGAATACAATTGAAAAAGGCAAAACGGCACCTGTTCAAGGGACAGAAAGCCCCATGGGGCAGCCCTCACACCGTTTGGGAGGCCCAGCCTCTGACTCTCCTCTCTGCTCCTGCCTGACTGATTCTCTACCTTGGGCAGAGGGAGAAGGGCCTTGGCAGTGCTCTGTCCCCCCTACGGTCTCTGCAGGTGCCCTTGGTCCGCAAGGGAGCCAGGCCCAGCCCCAGCAAGTTCAGTGAGCCTGGTGCCCCATTCACTAGTAGAGAGACCTTGGGTGTGTGTCTGGCCTCAGATCTTCATTGGAAAACTTTTAAACCTTGTAGTCTTTCCCTGAGGGGCCCCCATAAGAACTAGGGTAAGGGCCGCTGTGGCTTCTACCATCCTTGGGGGTTTGAGGATAGTAGAGACCCAGGTCTTTTTTTTTTTAAGATTTTATTTATTTATTTGACAAACAGAGACTACAAGCAGGCAGAGAGGCAGGCAGAGAGAGAGAGAGGAGGAAGCAGGCTCCCTGCTGAGCAGAGAGCCTGATGTGGGGCTCGATCTCAGGACCCTGAGATTATGACCTGAGCCGAAGGCAGAGGCTTTAACCCACTGATCCACCCAGGTGCCCCGAGACCCAGGTCTTGAAGGCTGTGCACATACCACCTGCTTCTTGCCACCTCCTTTCTGCCTTTTTGTCTTATTTTTCCTTTTGCCTTTTCATTTCAACAGAGTCAGAGGAAGTTTTTCCAAGAAGGATGCAGAAGAGAAGCGGGAAGAAATTTCTCTCCAGCAGCTGGGAGCTTCTCCCCTCAAAGAAACCATCTAAGCTGCCAGAAGCCTGGTGCTGGCTCACAATACCTCTTTGGGTGTCCAGACCCCCCCACAGCTGTTCCTGACCCTGATGGGGGTGAGGTAAGCCAAGGACCGTGGTGACTCTTCGAGTCCATCCCAAAGAGCCAGCCATAAACCAGGGCTCTGGTTCCTGGAAAGAAACCGATCACCAGCCGCCAACTGGCATCACAAATGTGTAGAAAAGCAAGAGAGACCCTGTCCAGGTACCAAACATTGTGTCTTTGCAAGGTTAGGGTGGCTGACATTTGTGCCCCTGGTTGTCCCTGGGACAGCCCCACCCAGCTTGTCCTCGCGAACTCACTCTGCTCCACGCCTTTGGCATTTATGCTGTCTTGCCCGTATATGCAATTAACCTCTCTTCCCCTAGTTGGTATGACTTACCTTCTCGACTAGCAAGTGTGGGATTGCACGTGGCACGTGTTTAGTAAGCGGTTGGCTGACTATGTGATGAAGCTGGACTCAGGCATTGGATGAGGCAACTACCCCTCCCGGGCATTCCTGGCAATACCGCTTGCAGAAACAGGATGTGGCTTGGTTCTCCAAACATCTCACAGGGAGGTGAATTCCTGGTATCCCTCTGACTTCAGATCCACTTCCAGTCCAGATGTTGGAGAGGTGCCTGCACCCCTGACCTTGGCCTTCACTGTCATTCAGATTGGATTCATGAAGGATTCAAATCCTGGTTCACTGAGTAGTCCTGAGCAAATTTCCCTGTCTGATCCCTTCCCCCTGGAATTACCAGAGAATCGATGAGATCAGGGCTCCACCCCTAAAGCTCTAGACAAAAGGACAATCTGAGAAAAAAGTAAGAATATCACAGTTTGGGCAGGAACCACTGAAACATGTCATTTCGCCAAGGTCAAGTTTTCAGCAGCTTATACTTTGGAACAGAGCTTGAAGGAGAATCCTCCAGAAAGCTGTCCCAAGGCATGAGCCCTGATGCACCAAATCCTCAGTCTCTCCCATAGATCTCACCTCTCATTCAGCGATCTTTGATGTGAGTTTCCTTTCTGAGTGGTTCTCAACCCACAGCCCTCAGCGGATCAGTAAATTTGAAAGGCAGAAGGCTGCTGTCCTGCCTTAAGATCCACCATGACAGTCCCTGCCTCCAGGCAGCAGCATTCCCCGACCTTCCCTGCCTGCCTCTGGGTGATTCCTTCCTCACCGTGTTGTGGTGGATTCATTACAGGCTGACCTAGCCTAGTGGCTCCTTGAAGACCATTATGTCAACTTTATGTGTAGCTACCATGGTCCACTCATAGCAGGAACTCAGTTCATGTTGCTGGAGTGGATGAAATGGTCATGAGGTCATGAGGATTTTTTTAAAAAGTGATATGTAGGGCGCCTGGGTGGCTCAGTGGGTTAAGCCTCTGCCTTTGGCTCAGGTCATGATCTCAGGGTCCTGGGATCGAGTCCCACATCGGGCTCTCTGCTCTGCCGGGAGCCTGCTTCCTCCTCTCTCTCTCTGCCTGCCTCTCTGCCTACTTGTGATCTCTCCCTGTCAAATAAATAAATAAAATCTTTTAAAAAAATGATATGTCACTGCTGAACTCTGAGGGAGGAGGCAGAAAAACAAAATGGAAGACCTGAATAGAGAAACAAGATTTTGTACAAGTTTTATTGAAAAGCAGAATTTGGGGGCACCCGGGTGGCTCAGTCAGTTAAGTGTCTGCCTTCGGCTCAGGTCATGATCTCCGGGTCCCGGGATCGAGACCCGAATCAGGCTCCCTGCTCAGTGGGGAGCCTGCTTCTCCCTCTCCCTCTGCTGCTCCCCTTGCTTGTGCCCTCTCACTCTATCTCTCTCAAATTTTTTTTAAAAGGCCAGAATTTGAGTAAATTTGAAGGTCTCATTGACTTTATTCAACATTTCATGAATCAGGCAACAGCTCATCCAGAACACAGAAAGGAGCTCTGAGGATCTACACAGAATGGAAAGCTTTTGTGGACAGAAAAGGACAGGGATTCAGCAGTCATAAACAAAAGAAAGGATTATTTCAAGAAGGTCACCTTCCTTTAGGAAAGGACAGGGTGTCGGGGGGGCTTTCTCAAGCAGATGACCTCACTGGGGTTGATCAGGAAATTCCAGACTGATTGGTTCCAGCCTCTCCCAGAAGAAGCTAAAACTGCCATTCGGTTAGGTATTAAGTCTTGGTTCGTTGGTGTGGGGTTTGGCACAAGTGACTCTATTTTGGCTTGTTGTTCCTTTTTTAAACGATTCTGCCGTTTTGATTAGACTCCCAACCTGAGAGGATGGGATCAAAGTTTAAGGCATGGTTGGCACTCTCAGCGACGGCTCTGTACTTGTCCCAGCGTGTACTGATCCTGAGTGACATAGAGGCCCCAAGTCGGCATGGTTTTTGCAAGGTTTTTTACCGAATCTCCGGTATTCACAAATCATGACTTCAGGTTTACAAGTTTTTACTCTTTCTGATGTTCCAGTCTTCGAGAGATCATTTGCTTGGTGGTTAGTAGCTGCCAACATGCGTTTAAACTTTTGAGAGAGGGATGCCTGAGTGGCTCCGTCGGTTAAGCATCTGTCTTAGGCTCAGGTCCGGATCCTGGGGTTGAGTCCAGCATCAGGTTCCTCGCTCGAATTTTATTCTGGTTACCTTCGCCTTGTGTCCCTTTCTTTGCATAACAGCCTCGACATGCAGTCCCCTAAATTTGGCACTGTTAACCAGCAACAATGAAATGGACCAGGAGGTCTCTGGCATCGTAGATAGGTCAACGTTTTTTTTTGTTTGTTTTTAAGACTTTATTTATTTATTTGACAGGCAGAGATCACAAGTAGGCAGAGAGGCAGGCAGAGAGAGAGGAAAGGAAGCAGGCTCACTGCTTTGCAGAGAGCCCGATGCGGGGCTCTATCCCAGAACCCTGGGATCATGACCTGAGCTGAAGGCAGAGGATTTAACCCACTGAGCCACCCAGGCACCCCAAGGTCAGAGTTTCTGATGACCAATCCGGCAGTCTGAAAGATTAGCACCCCCTGCCCCCCGGTAATGGCCTGGGAGATCCCGACGATGGTGTTGTCTCTTCAGGCCAAGGCCAGAGTAAATGAAGAAAAGAAGGAAGGATTTCATGTGTAGCTGAACTTCAAAGTTTTGACTCAGCATCTTGGGTAGACGCACTCAACTTCAAGGTCAGCTGCTTCTCCTCCTGGTCAGTTCACTTTGGAGGTCTCCCGGGTCTGCACAGGACCACACGGACCTGGGAGAGTCCCTTTGAAAGAGGTTCAAGGGCGATTCCAGATGGGGAGGGTGGGAGAAAATTAGAAATATTTGGGGATTCACAGCCAGATATTTGAGGAAACTAGAAGAATTCAGGATTGAGTCCATTTTACAGGTGTGTCCCAACACCTCAAAGACAATGAACTGGATAAGAATCTAGTATCTAGACAAAGGTGCAAACATAAATTTTCTCTTGGCGATCATTCCCACCTGCCTGCTTTTTTTTTAGCCAAAGATAATCACAGTAAAACTAATTTATTTGTATTAAACTTGGCCTGATTATCTACATTAGTGCAGCAAGAATAGTGATTGACCATATAAGCTCTTTTTAAGACAGCTTTGCTGAGGGGCGCCTGGGTGGCTCAGTGGGTTAAGCATCTGCCTTCGGCTCAGGTCATGATCTCAGGGTCCTGGGATCGAGTCCCACATCGGGCTCTCTGCTCTGCCGGGAGCCTGCTTCCTCCTCTCTCTCTCTGCCTGCCTCTCTGCCTACTTGTGATCTCTCCCTGTCAAATAAATAAATAAAAATTAAAAAAAAAAAGACAGCTTTGCTGAAAGCTTTTTTTTTTTTTTTGATGTTTTATTTATTTATTTGACGGAGAAAGAGCAAGCACAAGCTAGGGGAGCAGCAGGCAGAGGGAGGTGCAGGCTCCTTGCTGAGCAGGGAGCCTGATGCGGGACTCCATCCCATGACCCTGGGATCATGACCTGAGCCACAGGCAGCTGCTTAGCCAACTGGGCCACCCAGGCGCCCCTTTGCTGGAACTTTCTATAACAAAACTCAGATTGAATTTTTAAAAGCCGGAGGCCAGGAAGCCAAGCCAAGGTTAAAACAGCTCCTTTAAGCTATCTGATCATATCTGAGGCATGCATATCTCTCTCAAATACGATGTTCCAATCAAAGGTTTGGTAATACACCCCGTGTCTCCGGTTGTGTCCTGTAACAAGGAGAACAGATTCTTATTGAACTTACACACATAATTAAATAGATTACCATGAAAAGAACATTCAAGAGTTTCTGGCAGTGGGGCACCTGGGTGGCTCAGTGGGTTAACGCCTCTGCCTTCGGCTCAGGTCATGATCCCAGGTTCCTGGGATGGAGCCCCGCATCAGGTTCTCTGCCCGACAGGGAGCCTGCTTCCTCCTCTCTGTCTGCCTGCCTCTCTGACTACTTGTGATCTCTGTCTGTCAAATAAATAAATAAAATCTTTAAAAAAAATAAGTGTTTCTGGCAGGATCAGGGAGGGAGAGGAAATTAATATTTCGTCTTTGTTTACAAAGGTATACCTTAGCAAATCACCATGAGCCATAGTAAGAGAAAAGAGAACAAAGTTTTCTTAAATCTGGAAAAAACAAATGTTCAAGAACCAGCAACGTTTCAAACAAAAAGTCGTAAAAATTATAATCATCCTCATCAATTCCTTTGGTCCCACTTTATTCATTCTTGTTCTTCTTGAACCCAGTTTTTCCATTAGTTCTGGAATTCTTACCCAGTTCAGTATTATGAACTTAAAGTGATTTTATTTTTTTAAACTTAAAGTGATTTTAAAAAGAACAACAACCCTGTATTCTAGAGTACTTTCCATGAGTTTCCTTGAAGATGAAGCAATTTGTTGTTAACACTTTTATAAAAGCATCAGAGTAAAATAAAAACTCTATAAATGACAAAGATTTTTAAAAGTCCATTATTAAAGATCGGATGAGAGTTCATTATAATGGAATTGACAAGAAAGTCTGTTTATTTCTGTGACACAATATTTTATTTTATTTTTAAAGATTGATTTATTAGAAGAGGGGAAAGAGTGTATTGGGGGGAGGGGCAGATGGAGGGGGAGAGAGAGAACCTCAAGCAGACTCCCCATGATGCATGGAGCCTGACACGGGGCTTGATCTCATGACCCTGAGATCATGACCTGAGCCAAAATTAAGAGTTGGCTGCTTAATCGACTGAGCCACCCAGGCACCCCTTAGTATAACTTCTTATTTGACAATGCTTCCTATGTAATTTAACATATCAAATCAGCCTAATTAGTTTCACATCTCCCTTCTTATAAAGAGAACAAATGTTTTGAGATGTTCCAAGGACCTCTGAAAAATCCCCAAATTAGTTTGAGATCAAACAGACTTCACTGAGGCTCTTGGGTAGCTCAGTCAGTTAAGCATCCAACTCCTGATCTCAGCCGATGTTTTGATCTCAGGGTTGTGAGTTCAAGCCCCATGTTGGGCCCCATGCCCAGGACGGAGCCTACTTGGAGAAGGAGAAGAAGACTTCATTTAAGAACTTGATTTGCGGGAAGTTTGTCAAAAATATCAAAAGTTTTTGGGGACCCTAGATGACTCAGCTGGTTAAGTGTCTGACTCTTGATTTTGACTCAAGTCGTGATCTCTGCCTTGTAAGATTGAGCCCTGCGTGAGGATCTGTGCTGAGCACGGAGTCTGCTGGAGTTTTTCTCCCTCCTTCTCCCTCTGCCCCGCCACCCCCCACTCACACATGTGTGCTCACTCTCTCTCTCTCTCTCTCACACACACACACACACACACACACATATACACATACACTATCTCTCTTTCTCTCTCTCAAAAAATAAAAAATCAAAAGTTTTTAAAACTTTTGGTCAAATGGGATCATGGGTCACTGTAAAACATGACTAAGTTATCTATTTAACCAAAGTGGCAAAGACTTCACAGGCAAATATAGACAGTTGCGTAATTCTGAGAAAAACTTAGTACTGTTAATATTGAAAGTATTAGCTAAGTAGTCAAAGATCAGATAAAGACAGCAAACACACGAAATAGTTTTGATTAAAAAGATCAAAGATAAGGTGCCTGTGTGGCTCAAAGGCATCCAACTCTTGACTTAGGCTCAGGTCAGGATCTTGGGATCCTGGTATCAAGCCATACATCGGGCTTGGTGCTCAGTGGGTTGTCTGTTTCTCCCTTTGCCCCTCCCCCTGCTCATGCTCTCCCCCACCCCCTCTCAAATAAATAAGTAAAATCTTTAAAAAAAAATCAAAGGTCCACAATAGCCAAACTATGAAAGGAGCCCAGATGTCCATCAACAGATGAATGGATAAAGAAGATGTGGTATATATACGATGGAATATTACACAGCCATCAAAAATCGAAATCTTGCCATTTGCAACAATGTGGATGGAACTAGAGGGTATTACGCTAAGCAAAATAAGTCAATCAGAGAAAGACAATTATCATATGATCTCCCTGATATGCGGAATTTGAGAAACAAGACAGAGGATCACAGGGGAACGGAGGGAAAAATGAAACAAGACGAAACCAGAGAGGAAGAAAAACCATAAGAGACTCTCTTAATCTCAGGAAACAAACTGAGGGTTGCTGGAGGTGGGGTGGGGGGATGGGGTGTCTGGGTAATGGACACTGACGACTGTATGTGCTATGGTGAGCGCTGTGAATTGTGTAAGACTGATAACGCACAGACCTGTACCCCTGAAACAAATAATACATTATATGCTAATAATAAAAAAAATCAAAAGTTGGGGCACCTGAGTGGCTCAGTTAGTTCACTGTCTGCCTTCGGCTCAGGTCATGATCTCAGGGTCCTGGGATCGAGTCCCGCATCGGGCTCTCTGCTCGGCAGGGAGCCTGCTTCCCTCTCTCTCTCTCTCTCTGCCTGCCTCTCTGCCTACTTGTGATCTCTCTCTCTCTCTCTCTCTTGCGCGCGCGCGCGCTGTCAAATAAATAAATAAAAATAAAATCTTTAAAAACAATTTGGCTTGGAACACCTGGGTGGCTCAGTGGGTTAAATCCTCTGCCTTCGGCTCAGGTCATGCTCTCAGGGTCCTGGGATCGAGTCCCGCATCGGGCTCTCTGCTCCGCGGGGAGCCTGCTTCTCCCCCACCCCCACCTGCCTCTGCCTACTTGTGATCTCTCTGTCTCTGTCAAATAAATAAATAAAATCTTTTAAAACACCCTTTTTTAGAAAAATAAAGAAAACATGTCCTTTCAGCAGATAAAAGAAAAAACTAAAGTTTAGTTTCGCATAAGTACGCTATTGATGTTAAAGTTTCTTTTAACCTTTAAATTCATTTAGCCTGACCACACTAAAATTCCTTTCCCCAGACTCCTTTCCACAAAACCTGTGCAACTTTTTTCTTACTTTCAAATTTGTCCTATGTTTTTCCCCTTTAGACAACCAGCCTCAGATTGGAACAAAATCACTTCTCCCTCAACACAAAAACATGCCTCCATTCCCCATACCTTCTCATACTCTTAACTTTCCTCATATGTGGACGATTTACCTTATTATTTCTAGTAGCTGATATATTGGAATTTTTAACCCTTAAAAGAAGAAAAACAAAACAAAGAAAAAGGAGCAAACAATTGTGAAATGTTACTCTAGCATTCTACAGATCGGCCTCTTAATGAATGCACTTAGATTCTACACAAAGTCAGAGGCGCCTGGGTGGCCCAGTCCACCGAGTGTCCAACTCTTGGTTTTGGCCCCGGTCATGATCTCGGGGTGATGCGATCGGGCCAGGCTCTGTGCTCACTGTGGGGTCTGCTGGAGATTCTCTCTCTCACTCTGCCCTTCCCCCCGACTCGCGGACTTGCCCAAGCTCTCTCCCTCTGGAAAATAAATAAATAAAATATATTTTTTAAAAAGACAATCAGCCGTGGTCTCAAGGTATTTTTCCTGCTAACGAATTCTGTAAGCAATAATATGAACTTACCAGGCCTTTAGTAAGCCTAGGGGGACTGAAAAGATTATATTCAATGCTGGTAACTCTAAAGATATTCTGCCTTAATTAAATCCACAAACTGGGCGCCTGGCTGGCTCAGTGGGTTACGCCTCTGCCTTCTGCTCAGGTCATGATCTCAGGGTCCTGGGATCGAGGCTCTCTGCCCGGCGGGGAGCCCGCTTCCCCCCGTCTCTCTGCCTGCCTCTGCCTACTTGTGATCTCTCTCTGTATGTCAGATAAATAAATAAATAATAAAATGAAAATAAAAATAAAACCACAAACTGAAACTAGCTTTAATATCAAATATTTCCCCACATCAGGGGTACCTGGCTGGCTCGGTGGGTTAAAGCCTCTGTCTTCAGCTCAGGTCATGATCCTAGGGTCCTGGAATCGAGCCCCACATTGGGCTCTCTGATCAGCAGGAAGCCTGCTTCCTCCTCTCTCTGCCTCCTTGTGATCTCTGTCTGTCAAATAAATAAATAAAATCTTAAAAAAAAATTTCCCCACATCACATGACCCGGAAATTGGTCTAGATTAAGTTTCTTTTTTTTTAAATATTGATTTATTTCCCATAGTGTGTGTGTGTGTGTGTGTGTGTGTGCGCGCGCGCGCAAGCGCGCTTACACGCACACACGTGGTAGGGAAGGGCAGAGGGTGAGCGTATCCAGCTGACCCCTCGCTAAGCTCAGAGCCTGACACAGGGCTTGATCCCACCACCAGGAGATCACAACCAGAGCCGAAACCAAAAGTCAGACACCCAACCGACCGCACCACCCAGGCACCCCCATCTGGATTAAGTTTCTATTATATTTCTGAGAATTTAATTTATGTAAGCACTTGATTTTCTTTAAGCCTGTTAAGGGGAGATCTTTAACTAATTAATTTTGGCAATACCATCCGCAGTTAGAAAATGCTCCGAATTTACACACACACACACACACACACGTGGACATAGGACAGACACAGAAAGGCCTCACAGCTTCCACTCTCAGAATCCCACCACGTGACAGGCATTTGTGGAAGAGACCCTTAAAATTGTTATTGTTTCTTATTTGTTTAAATTTCAAATAAGCTTTCTTACTTTTGTTTTTCTTCGATAAGAATGACTTCCCTGAAGTTGATATTTTACTTTATTTAAAAATTTTTAATTTTATTAATTTTTAAGTAAGCCTTACAAATTTGGGGTTTGAACTCACGACCCCCAGATCAAGAGTCACACACCCCACCCACCGAGCCAGCCAGGTGCCCCTGACATTGGTATGTTCAAGACATGACCTAGATAAAAGTTCCTGGAGAAGACCAGGTAGAACACGTACATCTCAGAGGCACAAGGAGGAGCCTGTGGAGATCAGTAGGAGAGGTTTAGGGATCGGTAAAAGAGACTGACAGACGTTGAATATTCTGGAGCCTTACCTGGATTCTGTAAAGACTCAAGATGTAAAACAAGAAAAGCTGTTTTTAATTCCTCGGGGAACTGGATTGCCGCCTAAAAGATAGCAAAAGACTAACATATCCATCCAACTATATTGGAAAGTTTTTCTGTCTCTTTGGATACGTTTAGCACAGGGTGAAGGCCAAAAAAAAAAAAAAAAAAGTTCTTATCAGGCTTGGAATATCATCCAACCACCTGGCCAACTTCCAACCATAGAGCTACTTAAACATTCTTTTAAATATTTTGTCAGTTTCAGCTAGGACGAAGGGCAACTCTTTCTGGTGTTATTAACTCTGTGGGCCCAGGAGCCATCCGCAGGGAGGATGTACAAGACACTATCTTTACAAGATCCGGAGTCACTCCCGAAGGTCAATGACCGTTGGCTTGGATTTGGAAAGGATGATGCAGTGCTGGCTCTCAGATGGGCCTTTGGTCAAGGAGGGCAAGAGACCGGAAGAGGACCATCGGCAGCCTTGAGTGGTCTTATTTCAAAAGGTACCTGCTTAGCAGTCTCTCCCTAGGGGACAGGCAATGTACATGGCATCATAGATGCTCAAGGGAGGACTGAGGGGAGCAGAAGGCTTGCTTTTCTCAGCCTTACAGTCTTTTGTTCTAGGTACATTTTGTATCTTTAATTTTTCATTAGCTTTTTACCATAAATCTTAGCCTTTTGAAAAAAAATCTTAGCTTTTTGGAGGTTTCTGCATGCCAGCCAAAATAAGTATCCCGTTCTACTTGTTTATTTTGAAAACCCTTACTTTCACTTGCACTTTTTTTTAAGATTTTATTTATTTATTTGACAGATCACAAGCAGGCAAAGAGGCAGGCAGAGAGAGAGGAAGGGAAACAGACTCCCTGCTGAGCAGAGAGTCCGATGTGGGGCTCGATGCGGGGCTCGATCCCAGGACCCTGGGATCATGACCTGAGCTGAAGGCAGAGGCTTCAACCCAATGAGCCACCAGGCGCCCCTCACTTGCATTTTTAAAAAAAGATTTATTTATTTATTTGACAGACAGAGATTACAAGTAGGCAGAGAGGCAGGCAGAGAGAGAGAGGAGGAAGCAGGCTCCCTGCTGAGCAGAGAGCCCGATGTGGGGCTCGATCCCAGGACCCTGGGATCATGACCTGAGCGGAAGGCAGAGGCTCTAGCCCACTGAGCCACCCAGGCGCCCCTTGTGTTCACTTTTTAAATGAACAAACTCACCTATAGGAACATTCCCTGTAATGACCATTGTAATGTCTGGTTGTTTTTATTTAGTTACTTATTTTTAAAATTTTTAAAAGATTTTATTTATTTGTTTGACACAGAGAAAGAGAGAGACAGACAGAGAGAGAGGAGATACAAGCAGGAAGAGTGGGAGAGGGAGAAGCAGGCTCCCCGCTGAGCAGAGAGCCCGATGCAGGGCTCGATCCCAGGACCCTGGGATCATAACCTGAGCTGAAGGCAGATGTTTAACGACTGAGCCACCCAGGCGTCCCTAAAAATTTTTTAAATTTAAATTAAATCTAGCTTACCTGTAGTGTATTGTTAGTTTCAGACACAGAATTCAGTGATTCATCAGTTACGTAGAACACCCAGTGTTCATCACATCTTGTGTCCTCCTTAATGCCCATCACCCAGCTGCCCATCCCCCCACAACCCCCCTTCCAGCAACCCTCAGTTGGTTCTCTATTGTTAAGAGTCTCTAATGAGACTCTTAAAAAAAAAAAAAAAAGAGTCTAATGGTTTGCCTCCTTTTCTGTTTTTATCTATTTTACTTTTCCTTCCTTCCCCCTATGTTCATCTGATTTTCTCTTAAATTCCACATATGAGTAAAATTATATACCGTTTTTCATCCTTCTCTGACTGACCAACTTCACTTAGCACAACACCGTCTAGTTCCATCCCAGGCGTTGCAAATGGCAACATCTCATTCTTCTTGATGGCTGAGTAATATTCCATTGTATAGACAGACCCACTACATGCGCTTTGTCCATGCACCTGTCGACGGGACACCCGGGCTCTTCCCATAGGTTGGCTCCCATAGCCTATTGCTGCGATCACATGATTTTGCCGAGTTCGTAGCTGCCTTCGGTTTCAGGGATCACAGTTCTTAGATATAAACCCACCAGCCGTGCTGGGAGGGGGTGTGCTCAACTCTTTGGAATTCAAAGATCCTATTTTATTATCATTTATTTATTTTTCAGCTGTGGCTTTGGGTATCTTGGAGCCAAACTAATACCCAAAAAGGATGTGCCACTGTGGGTCGGGAACTGTGTGATGTAACACGGTGTACCTTGGTGCACGGAAATTTTCTTGAGGTTCGTAGGTGACCTCGTGTTAATCTCACCTCTTCCGTGACCAGCTTATCCTAACACGGAGTCTCTGGGTTCGGTGGCAGTATCGTAGCACCTTTTTAATGCTTGAAATGAAATGAAATGACATGACATGAAATGAAACAAAACAAAAATAAATATAAATAAATTCTTTAAATGCCCACCCATTTTGGTGGACTTTTTTTGACTCCTGGAGTTCTCATGAGCAACTAGCCTTTACCTGTACAAGACGAGATGAAGAAACACATGAACCTTAATAGATCAGCAATAACCAAGACACGTCACTCTGTCCTGGCCCAGCAAATGGCCCATGCACAGCACCAACAATTCCCTTGGAAGCTTGGACTGGGGAAAGAATTGAAGCAGCAGTCCCCCAACAGCTGGGGACTGGGGACTACCACTAACAGTTCCCACATGGATCTTCAAAAGCAATTAAGGGCTAGGTGCTTTCCACTCAAGAATCTGGCAATCGCAGTCCAAAAGCCTAGAGGCTTGCCTCTGGCCTGATCCACTCACGAGCACAGCTGGGCTCTGGACGGAATCGTCTGCCAGCTCAGCCTGACCCGTCCTGCATCCGAAGGCTAGTTAGACCAGGAGCTCAGAACCGAGAGGAACTTACCCATAAAGAAAGAGAACTCAAAAAAGAGGTTTTAGGGTACCACAACGATGCCTCTTGCTCTCCCCAAATGCCATCGGAAATTTGGCTTTGGGGACATCAGAATGGCTCAGTTGGTAGTGTCCTGTGTTCAAGCCCCGTGTTGTTCACGGAGCCTACTTTACAAAAAAGAAAAAGGAGCTTGGCTTTGGATTCTGTTACTCCTGCCAAATTAAATTTGAAGATCTAATTGGCTTTATTCAATGATTCATGACTTGGGCAGCATCCCTCCTAGCAAACAGAAAGGAGCTCCACGGAGCTGTACAAAATGGAAAACTTCTTAAGGCAAAAGGCAAACAGCTTTTTTTAAGGCAGCAACATGGAAGTCACAAATGGAAGAAAGGATTATTACAGTCCCCTTCCTTTGGGCAGAAGGACAGAGGTATCTCCAGCAGACGACCTCACTACTGCGGATCAGGAAATGCTACGCTAATTGGTTTAAAATTCCACTCCTAGGAGAGGCAAAAACTGCAATTAGGCAATTAGGTAATAAGTCTTGCTTGGCTGGTGTGGGATTTAGCACAAGTGACTCTATCTGGGGAAAGTTTTTTTTTCTTTTTTTTATAGTTTTAAAAACAAATCTGTTATAAACACCTGTAATTTTTATTTTAAAGAAAATGTAATATCTTGATTCTCAATCCTGGAATCATTTTCGTGCTTTAAAAAAAAAAAAACAACAACCAGTGCAGGGGCGACTGGGTGGCTCAGTGGGTTAAGCATCTGCCTTCAGCTCAGATCATGATCTCAGGGTCTTGGGATCAAGCCCTGTGTCCAGCTCTCTGCTCAGCAGGGAGCCTGCTTCCCATCCCCCTCTCTGCCTGCCTCTCTGCCTACTTTCGATCTCTTTGTCAAATAAATAAATAAAATCTTTAAAAAATTAAAAATAAAAATAAACCAAAAATACCAGCGCGAAAAAAAAAATTACCAGTACTAGGTTAAGCTCACTTCTAGGGATGCCGATGTCATTATTTGGCAGGTAAGACATGGAGAAGACTGGAGAGGGGCGAAGTGATTGTTGACGGGGCAGCCATGGGGCTGGCAGGGCTGTGGGAAAAAGGGATCACCTTACACCTGGGAGGTCAGGGCACAGGCAGGGACACTAATCTCTTTCTCGCCCGTTCACGGGACATCCAGCCAGTTTAACTCAGCCATTCGCTGCCCCCTCAACTTGACCACTGACTAATAAAGAGTCTTTTGGGGGTGGGGGAGGGGCAGAGAGAGAGGGCAAGGGAGAATCTCAAGCAGGCTCCATGCCCAGTATGGAGCCCAACGCAGGGCTTGATCTGACCACCCTGAGATCATGACCTGAGCCGACATCAAGCTTAGATGCTCAACCAACCGAGCTGCCCAGGTGCCCGTAATAAAGTCTTAATCAGACACCCACCAAAAGCTACTGAACCCAAGAGGGAGCAACCTCCACGCTAGAGGACAGAACAAGATGAACATTCTGGACACTGGCTCGGTCCCTTTGCTTTCCTCTTGTTATTGTTGGATGGGTTTTTATGTTTCTCACGGACTGGTCATCACTCTAAACTCTCCAGCATAGGTGGCCACGGGCAATCACATCGCCCTGAACTTCCCGCGAGCTTGGCAAGGGGAAGTGCGTGGCCGGCGGCCACTCTTGCCGTGCTATTTGTTGCTATTTGCTGCCTGGCTGCAGAGGGGGGCTGGGTGGTGCAGCCCTGGGCAGCCCACAGAGGGGCGGTTGTGCTCAGTAGTCTGATGGTTTCTAAGACACGGAAAGTGGAGTGGGTCCACGGTAACCCACAGAATGGGAGAAAATCTGAGGAGGGGTGGATATCCAGAAATATACAGAGGACACCCAAAGCTCCCCGACAAAGACGATTCAAAAAGAGGCACAGGACTTGAATAAACGTTTTCCAAAGACAGACAAATGGCCAGTAAGTAAGCACGTGAAAAGATGCTCCATGCCACTGACCATTAGGGGAATGCAGATGGAAATTACGATGAGATACCCTCCCAGACACGCATTAGATGGCTACTAATGACAGGTGCTGGCAAGGATGTGGAGAAATTGCCACATTTGGGCACTGTTGATGGGAACCTAAATGGCGCGGCTCCCTTGGAAAGCGGTATGGCGGTTCCTCCAAGCATTAAACATGGGATTACATTAACGATCCAACAATCCCACTTGGGGGTATATACCCCCAAGAACTGAAAGCAGGACATCCAAGAGATATCTGTATGTCCGCAGTGATTGGCGGTATTATCACAAGAGCGTAAACGTGAAAGCAACCCACGTGTCCACTGAAGCATGAGTGGACAAAATGTGGTCTAGACAGACAATGGGATGTCATGATTCCGCCTTAAAAGGAAGGCAGTTCTGAACACATTACAGAACGGATGAACCACAAGGACATTATGCTAAGTGAAATACGCCGGTCACACAAAAAAAACCTAATCTGTGTTACTCCATTTATATGAGGTGCTTAGTTTGGTGAAAATCGTAGAGACAGGGAGTAGAAGGGTCGGGGTTAGGGGCTGGGGGAGTGGGGGATGGGGAGTTAGTGTTTCATGGGGACGGAGTTTCATTTCAACAAGATGAGTTATAGAGGTAGACGGTGGTGATGTTTGCATAACATTGTGAGCGTACTTAATACCACTGAACTGTGCCTTTCAACATGGTTAAGCTGACAAATTTTATGGGGCACCTGGGTGGCTCAGTCGTTAAGAGTCTGTGTTTGGCTCAGGTCATGATCCCGGGATCCTGGGATCCTGGGATCGAGCCCCGAATCGGGCACCCTGCTCAGTGGGGAGCCTGCTTCTCCCTCTCCCACTCCCGCTGCTTGTGTTCCCTCTCTCTCTGTGCCCCTCTCTGTCAAATAAATAAATAAAATATTTTTTTAAATATGGCAAATTTTATGTGTATTTTATCCAATTTTTTAAATCACAATTTTAAAAATTGGAAAAAATCCTTGGTTCCAGCCCCTATGAGTACAATTAACATCAGTGTCTGACGGGGTGGCCTCAGCTGCGAGTAAAGGGTTGGGGGTGGAGTTTTGGGGGAACATGTTGGCCATGGCGCCCTGGAGACCCCACCCGGGCCACGCAGGCAGAGGTTTGAATCACGGCTCATCTGCTTCTGGGCAAGAAGCTGCTGTCTTCTGGGACACCAGAGGGTGGGACGACCGTGGGAGCCACCACAACACCCTCTGCCCCTTGCCCACCTGTGTACAACAACCCCCCCCACCCCGTGTTCTGATGGGGTCGGAGACCTCTGAGCGCCCCCTCTGGGAGAGAGCTGCAGGGTACAACAGCACTCGGCTGAGGTCTGGGGTACCCCCCAACTCACCTTGCTGTTCCCTGACCCCTTTGGTTTCAAGGTCGTCCTTTTTTGGATGCATTAGACAAGAGCCTCAGGGAGCAGAGGCCTTTGACTTATTTGTCTTCTCACTGTCTGTGTAAATAATAAACCTTAAATTAGAAAGTGGCTTCTTCTGTCTTTACCAGCCAAATCAATCAGGCCTTGAACTTGGCCTGGCACTGTCTTGTGCGCGGGTTTGACCAGAGCCTACAGTTCTGCCCCTCAACTTAACCAAGGCTGACTCAGAGAATTTATCACTTTTTCTTAAAAAGATTTTTTAAATTTATTTATTTATTTGACACACAGAGAGCGAGCGCGCGCGAGCGCACAAGCAAAGGGAGGGGCAAGTAGGAGGAGAGAGAGAGAGCAGGCCCCCACCGAGCAGGGATTTCCCAATGCGGAGCTCGATCCCAGGACCCTGGGGATCACGACCTGATCCGAAGGCAGACGCTTAACGGAGTGAGCCTCCCGGGCTTCCGAGAATTTATCACTTTTTGTTGCCACACACGGTTGTAATGATGCCCATGAGCCTGGAAACGATAACCAGTCTGCAGGTCTTCAGTAAATATTGACAACGGACTTATGCAATTAAGACACAGGGAGCTTACCTGGAAGGCTTCCACTGAAATGGTCACATGAAAAGTTTATTCCTTGAAGAAATATTCTTTCTCTCTCTTTTTTTTTTAAGATTTATTTGAAAGAGAGACAATGAGAAAGGGAACACAAACAGGGGGAGTGGGAGAGGGAGAGGGAGAAGCAGGCTTCCTGCGGCTCAGAGAGCCTGATGCAGGGCTCGAACCCAGGACCCTGGGATCACGACCTGAGCAGGAAGCAGACACTTAATGACTGAGCCACCCAGGCGCCCCTTGAACAAATATCCTTAAGTGGAAACACCTTATTTCCTGATGCAGAGCAAATAAGATGTGATGATATCATGGTTCTGGACAGATACCCAGAAGCTCTTTCCCAAGAACCCACTAGAAGGAGGGGAGAGAGTCTATAAATCAGACCGCGGTGCGTGTGGGCAAACCCCTCCACCAACAGCCACAGCAGAGAGAGCACCATGGGCTTCTCGGAGCTGCTCCACACCATCGACGGCATGGGGAGGTTCCAGATCCTCCAAACTGTCCTCATGATGTTCCCCGCCCTCCTGATCAGCTGTCACAGCTTTCTGCAGAACTTCACCGCCATGACCCCGGAGCATCACTGCCGGCCGGCCTACTGGACCAATGGGTCTCATGTCCCGGGCGGTGTGGGGGATGGGGACTTGAGGGTCTTCATCCCCCTGGACGAGGACCAGAAACCTGAGCGGTGCCTGTGGTTCTCTGAGCCCCACTGGCAGATCTTAAGCCTCAATGACACCTCCTCTTTAAGCTTGGACACCGAGGTCTGCCTGGACGGGTGGGTGTATGACCAGAGTGTAGCCTCCTCCATCGTTTCTGAGGTGAGACAAGGCTACAGCGGAACGCTGCGTCTTCAGGCGCTTTTTGGTTTGATTTTAATGGAGACGTAACTTGTTCCACGGAATGCTCAAAATTTAAGTGGGCGGCGGGATGAATTTTTACATAGGTAAACACCAGATCAAGATACGGATTGTTTCTAAGGACCCCAGAAGGCTCCTTTGTACCTCTCTAAGTCACTACGTCCCTACGCACCCACCCCCAACACCCATGGAATCATAGTGTGCGTTCTTCAGTGTGCTGGGATTTTTTTCACCCAGTATGGATTTTTAAGAGTCAATCATCTTGATACATGCTTTGGGAGCTGGTTCTTTCTCAGGGCCATGGAGCATCCCATGGCACGAATACGCCACACAGGCAATGTCCCTTCTACCGAGAAATGCACCTGCGCTGTTTCCGGTTTGGGGCTATTATGAATATCATGGTCATGCGTGTTCTTGCACACGTGTTGGGGTGGACACAGGTTTTCATTTCTGCCGGGTGAATGCCCAGGAGTGGGATTGTAGGATCATAGAGTGGCCCCAGATTCTGCCAAAGTTTTCTCTGTGTATAAGACATTCAGACATGTCGGAGGGTTCCGTCCTACTGTGTCCCCCACCCCGACACTTGGTCTGATGATTTTATTTTGCCTTCGCTTAGCTATTTGCAAAGCAGTCAGAAAATCGACACGACATCCATTTTCATGTGTGTGTGTGTGTGTGTGTGTGCTTTAAGATTTTATTTATTTGGCAGAGAGCAAGGGAGCACAAGCAGGAGAAACAGCAGAGGGAGAGGGAGAGGGAGAAGCAGGTTCCCTGCTCAGCATGTGGGGCTCAATCCAGGACCCTGCGATCATGACCTGAAGGTAGAGGCTTAACCCACTGAGCCACCCAGGCACCCCTGTTTTCTTGTTTTCCCCAAAATTTCTCAGACCGCTGAATGAAGTGTGAACAAAAAGAAGGAAAAAAGGAAGCCTTTCCAGTAAACCGGGTCTAGATTTGTGTTGGTCATCTTTCTTTTAGGGTAGAGGTTTCCTAAGACTCGGGACCGAGTGTTTCATAAAACATCTGGGATAACGCGCTCAATTCATCACGGTGACGTTGATAGCAACGTTTCTGCCATTTTTTTTTTTTATTATTTATTTGACAGAGAGAGATCACAGGCAGAGAGGCAGGCAGAGAGAGTGAGAGGGAAGCAGGCTCCCTGCCGAGCAGAGAGCCCGATGTGGGACTCGATCCCAGGACCCCGGGATCATGACCCGAACCGAAGGCAGCGGCTTAAACCACTGAGCCACCCAGGCGCCCCCGTTTCTGCCATTTAAACTAAAAGGGCCAGTGCTCGTGACAGCAGGGTTATGAGCCGAAGGGCAAGCTGTGGGACCGTATTAGCGTGCAAGAGGTGACCAGGCAGCTCTTACTATTCTGGGGAAGCCACCCGGTGAGGGTACATAAGCCACCTGCTGACACTTGTCTCTTTTCGTCCAGTGGGACCTGGTGTGCAAACACAAGTCACTGAAGTCCATTGCCCAGTCCATATCCATGATGGGACAGCTGGGCGGAGCTACTGTCTTTGGCATCTTCTCTGACAGGTGAGGGGAGGAGGCCTGAGGAAGTCTCCAGAAGCTTCCAACTAGGCTAGAGTTGATGCTATCCCCTCCATTGTCCTCAACGGCTCAGGACCCCACTGGAGAAGACCCCCGCACCTCCTTCTCCCTGTCAGACGGCCAGGGCTGCACCCGACACCTCAAACAGAGAGGTCAGGCTAGAGCCCTCGCCCCTCCCTGCCCGGGTCCCGGACACCCTGCTTTTCTAGAAGACGGTCCCTGGGCCTGCCTCTGATGCAGGCTGGGGGTGAAGACACCTCCCTGTTTTGTTCTGCAATGAATTGCAATCAAGAATCTCGAATTACTCTCTGCGTGGGGATGAACTTGGAGTCGCGCGGCCGAAGGCCTTCATCATGGGAATGGTGATGAAGCTGGGTCCGGGGTCTCGTTTCTGCCAGCCATGATTTCCCCACTGGGTTGCCTCCATTGTTGCTTCCCCAGGAAGCAGGAGCCCCTGGGACAGTCATTGTTGCTGTGAATGGCTGATTCTATGGAGCCCTCTTCCAGGTCTTCCCAATGGCCCTGGGTGACTGCTCCCATTTCAGAGATGACGTGGGGCTCAGCACCACTGGTCCCACAGAAAACTGATTCCAGCGTGGACATGTTGCCCATGTTCTTGGAAGTGAGGACAATGTTTTCTCATCAGGAAGCAGCGTTGTGCTCGATGCCACATCTAGACACATGATCCTTGTTCAAGCCGAACAGGCCAAGGCACATTTCTGAGAACTCCACCCCCAGGGACAGTGTCTTCTAGTCTTTTGTGTCTCTTGGTTTTTGCCAGCCTGTTGGATGCTTCCCCCCACCCCCACCCCCGTGCCGCAGAAAGCACATGGCAGGTGGACATCAGCGGAGTTGGGCTCTGTCCCTCTAGGAAACCTTGGAAAGTTCACTTAGCTCTTGGGATCATTTCTGTACCACTGAGGGGCTCTCCCAGGCACCCAGTGACCCCAGTCGCCCCTGTCTCCCCTGGCTGGGCTCCTGGAACACTCAACCACGGTCCCCTGTGCTAGGACACCCAGCCTTAAGCTCTGGGCAGGAGGGGCTGGCAAAGCAAAGGCCTTGCTCATCGGAAAGGAGGCCACCTGGAGGGCCCCAGCCTCTGTCCTCCCCGCCACCTACTCAGAGGTGAAAGGAGGGAATTAAAGTCATCTCCTTGGGGCTGGCAAGGATCTCTTGCTTTAAACGCCGGTCCCCAGTAACAAGGGGCCTGCAGCCTGGCCAGCTCGTACTGTGCGTACGGATGGCTGAGAGCCGCAGCACATCGCGTAGAGCTCCAGGTCGAGAGCTGCTGTCCCCTCTGGGAAGAGCCCAGGTAGGGGCTGGATGGACCTCCAGAGTCTGTGAACCCACCTCTTCTCCGCTGCTTGGCTGCTTGCCTGATCCCTTCTGAGACCTCCCCTTGGCCCCCCCTCCCCTCCCCCCTACCTCGCCTACCATTTCCCTCCTCTCTGGTATCCCAGCAAACCCTGTCGGCTCTGTGTGGCTCCGTATCGTCACAGACCTGGACCGACCTCCTCCCCTCGCCGTCTCCCAGGCCACCACTCCGGGAGCAGCCCCGTTCCCCTTGCCCCTGGCTGGCTGCAACAGCCTTTGAAGGAGGCTCCCTGCTTCTTCCTATCCTTGACCCCTTCTGTTGCTCTCAGACCGGTGGGAAGAGCGATCCTGTTAGGGGCAGAACAGACCCTGCCCTTGTCTGCTCCACCTTCCGCCAGCTCGCCGGTTCCTTGTGAAGCCTGATGGGCGCGTGGGCTGCTGGCCCTGCCCCGGCTGGCCCCGGAGCCACTGCCGTGAACCCGGGCACCCGCCCCGCCCCTTCTACTCCTTCTTCCTGCCTTTGCACTGGCCATTCCCCCACCAGGGGCACAAGTCCCAGGACCCCTCTTCAGGCCACGTCTCACAGCCTCAGAGTACAATGATGGGGATTTCTCACTGGCTGCAGGTGTGGCGCAAGTCATTTCAACTCGAGCCTCTGTTTTCTCATCTGTAAAATGGGGATGATGACGCTCTTGACCTTAGATGACACACCTCAGTGCTAAGTCCGTGGCACTCTGTGGGGCCACCTGCCCAGAGGAGCCTTCACTGGCCACCCTACTTACAATGACAGCCCCTCTGACGTTCCCTGTTCTCCTTCTCTGCTCCTCGTTGTTCTGTGGCCTCTGACGGTCTGTGTGTTTTACCTACGTATCTTCCTTATTGTCTGATTCTTGCACAGTGGCCGGGGCAGTGGGTACGGGTAGGGGGTCCCGTGGGAAGGGGCAAGGGAGGTCCCGTTCGAGGCCTCAGCACTTGGCACCTGCCTGGCACAGGGGTCTGAGAGGAGGTAGAAGAGAACGACGAGTGTGGGATCGAGGGCCCCTTGGAACATTCGAGGCACTGCTCACACTCCCTCCCCCATGGGGCAGGGACCGGAAGCCACACTCAGATGCCCATCACAGCCCCATCTGGAAACAGCTGTACTTCCACAAGGAACGGAGCCAAGAGGCAAAGAATTAACCCACCTCCCCTAGGGGAATTCTAGGCCTTGGCAACTCGTGTGGGGAGCGGCGGGGGCAAGGAGGGAGTCCCTTCCCGAGGCCGTTCCTAAGGATTCAGGGGAGTGGGGGGGCAGACCGGTGGAGGCGAGCAGCCTGGGGCGAAAGCGGGGGCAGAGCGGCCACTTGGCAGCCGGACCCCCGGGGCTCAGCCGACCGCTCCGTCGGTCCTGGTGGCAGGTGTGGACGCAAGACGGCGCTGCAGAGCGGGATCCTGCTGATGATCGCCTCGGGCACGAGCACAGCTTTCTCGCCCAGCTTCCTGGCCTACTGCGTGCTCAGGTTCCTCAGCGGGATGGCCATGACCGGCATCATTATCACCAGCCTCTGCCTCAGTGAGTACCCCTGCGGAGCCCCGGCTGCTCCGCTCACCGCTGTGCGACCCCGGGGGGCTGGGGTGGGGGGGCACTTCAGTTACCCTGTCTGGGCCTCCGTTTCCCCATCTGTGATACGGGGTGATAATGATCGAACCTCCCTCATCTCACACATATTTATAGAATGATACCTGGCCCCCTCGAAGACCTTCAGGAAATGTCAGCTCTTTGAAGGTGGTGCCTTAAGCTGGCCCCGAGCTCGAATTCCCAGCCCCCGGGACATATTTCTTGCCTGTGTCGGGGGAGAATCATCCCAGATGGCCCTGTAGAGGGGTGTTACGAAGATCAAATGAGATGGCCGAAGTTGCTTGGGATGCTCAGGACAAGTGTGCCCTGCATGGCACCGAGCGGGGTCAGAGCCCACCCATCAGCGGGGTTCATCGGGGGCAAGTTCCACAGGGGCCTTGCCGGGGGTCCCTGCCCCTGACTAACGCAGGCTGACCTCTCTCCCTGGCCCTGTGGAGCTCACTACCAGCATTGACGCACTTGTCATCCGCAGCCATGGAGTGGACCCCGACGCACAGGCGGACGTTGGTGAATATCTACACCATGTACATGATCACGCTGGGCCAGGCGGTCCTCACGGGCCTGGCCTACCTCATCCGCCCCTGGCGCTGGCTCCAGGGCACCCTATCTGTCGCCTACGTGATCATTCTTCTGTACTCCTGGTACGTCAGCTCCCAGACGCCCGTGGCCCGTGTAGAGTTGCCTTGTCTGGTCTGAATTCATGGGAAGTGTTTGCTGGCCTCAGAGCCGACCTTGGCTTGGGTCTGCTGAGATCTGACCTCCTTTTTTTTTTTTATATATATTCTTTTTTTTAATGTTATGTTAATCACCCTACAGTACTTCATTAGTGTTTTTTTTTAAAGATTTTATTTATTTATCAGATAGAGATCACAAGTAGGCAGAGAGGCAGGCAGAGAGAGAGAGAAGCAGACTCCCTGCTGAGCAGAGAGCCAGATGCGGGGCTTGATCCCAAGACCCTGAGATCGTGACCTGAGCCGAAGGCAGAGGCTTTAACCCACTGAGCCACCCAGGGGCCCCTTCATTAGTGTTTTGATGTAGTGTTCATGATACCCTGTTTGAGTATAACACCCAGTGCTCCCTGCAATCTGTGCCCGCCTTAATACCCATCACCGGGCCAACCTCCTTAAGGAGAGAAGAGAGGACCCTTGATATACGAGGTGTTTTCATTTGGTTTCTTTTCCCCCGTATCAACCTTGGCAAATCGTGCTGTGCCGTCTGGGGTTCTAAGTGGCTGTACACTTGACCCCACCGGCCACTGAGAAGAGGTTTACCATACAAATCCAGAGCATGGGAGAGTAGGTAAAATTCTCAAAATGACAGTGGAAACCCAAACGAGCGCCGTGAGAGGTATTGAGAGCATAGCATGAAATGAGAAATGCAGGAGACAGAAATGTGTACAACGTGGTGATAGTTTTGCAAAAACAAACACGTGCCCACATCTGTATCTTGCGGTAGGACCAGAAGGAAAATGGCGGAAACAACCACCCACCCTTTCACTGCCGCTCCTCCCATTTTGTTCTTTCCTATTTCTCTCTTGGCTCTCCCTGTTTCCAAGCGGCCAGCTCTTGACCTATGTGATTGGGAGTGTGAGCCCCGTCCGTACCTGTGCGAGCCCTGTGGATGGAGATCCCTTGGCCCTTCCAGCTGGTCAGGGTTAGGGTTGGGCTCAAGGCTCTACCTGTCTGATCGGTCCCTCCCTCCAGACCGGTCCCTCCCTCACCGCATGCCCTCTCGCTGTTAGGGGTCTGCCAGAATCGGCTTGCTGGCTCATCACCCACCACAAACTTGACAAGGCTGTGAAAAATCTGCAGGCTGTGGCAAGATTCAATGGCAGAAAGAAGCAGGGGAGGAAACTCACTCCAGAGGTAGGCACAAAGGGAACCCACACACTACCCGAACCCTTCCTCCTGAGTTGGCAGTAATTCTCAGTGAGGGCTTAAGTCGGCCTCCCGAGGGGGAACAGAGAGGTAAGTTTCTACAACCAGAAGCAGTTGCTGTCGCCATCAGATGGGCCGAGGACCGGTGGGGAAAGTGTCTTGTTACACCCTTTCTCAGAAGCTACCACAGGGGACATTCCACCAAAACAAGGATGTAAGCCAGGGAATCCAGGAAATAGAAGATCCCAAATAGGAGAAAGGTAAAGAAGAAGGGAAAGAGTTGGACGGAAAACCTAGAGAACGATCAGTCTGTACTGAAACCAATGAATAGACCTTTCATGAAGAGGCCTTTCATGAAGGAAAAAAAATGATCTTGATAGATTGCTCGTTATACTTTATCCTCTTAACAGGAGTTTTATCATTCTATCAAAGAATTTGGGGATAAATAAGTGCCAAGTGCTTAAGAAACCAAGAATATTAGCAAGCAAATACACAAAAGAGGCAATTATTAACTCCAGGAAAATAAAAAGCTCACATCACAGAAAGAAATACAATCAGAGTGCACGACATGATTCAACTCTGAATGAGACTTACATTGGGAGAATTACAGAAGGGAAGGGTTAGGTCAGAGGTCGTAGAGTAAGAGGGTTAAGTCTTCATTCTTTCTTAGTATAAATCAATCTAAAGTTGGAAGATCAAGCCATAGCAGTGTAGCATTTTATCCGGAAATAGGAAATAAGTATGAGAAGAAACACCTAGCAGAGAAGAAGACAGTTGCTTCTGGAGAGGGGAATTGAGAGCGGTGCTGGAGAAAGGGGAGGCAGGGACCTAACTATGAACATGAAGAAAAACAAAGTGACAATGGCTAAGATCCCAGACTTGGCGCCATTCACTGGGGTATGACTCCCAGCTCCCTACTTAGAGCTCTGTGACCTTGGGCAAATTATTTCACCTTCGGAGCTTCTGTTTCCTCTTCTGTAAAAAGGAATGCAGAATCTCCCTTACATTAAATAAGTTAGTTCACGTCCAGTACTTAGACCCCCATCTGGCACGTAACTAGTGCTCCATAAATGGGGGTCATTGTTGACCATCAAGAAACACTAGTTAAAAGAAAAGGAGAAGTTGCTACATAAGTGAATACACGCCCACAATTTGAAGTCCTCTCTTTCTCCTTGAGGGTGTGTGTGAAGGATCTGGCCAACGTGGTATGAATCAAGTAACTATAGGGCATCGGGAAGTGGCAGGACTAAGGGCCGGAGCCCTTTCTTCTGCCGTCCCCACTCTGGTCTTCCCTGCTAGGTAGTAAGTTTCCACATGGAGGAGGACACAGCTGCTATCAAGGAGACCCCACTCTTCCTCGATCTCTTCCGCACTCCGGGACTCCGCAGGATGACTTGCTGTATCGCCCTGGGATGGTGAGTGGTGCCCCGAAGAGTGACACCCCCCCACCCGAATCAGTCACCTGATAGCTGCTCCTGAGTCATCATTCCCTGGTGCCCCCACTGGCTTGAGACAGAGATGGGGGCAACAGATCGTGGCAAAGCAATCTGAGAATATGGGAAAACCTGGCACAAAGTCTGGAACCAGAGAGGATTGGGTTCTAGAATAGGATCGCATCCTATCGGCGGCCAGAGTGTTGGAGAGACGCCTTCCATTGGAGAGAAAGGCAAACCATGGGTCACCTCTAGAGTAGGAAGTAAATTGCTGGCACTTTCTCTCCTCCAGGTTTTCCGCAGGCTTCTCCTTCTATGGGCTGGGTTTAGATGTGCAGAAATTTGGGTTCAACATCTACTGGACACAGCTGCTGTTTACAGTCGTGGATTTCCCCGTGAAGCTGGTGACGGGCCTGAGCATGGGCTACCTTGGCCGCCGAATCACCGCCATCTCTTTGCAGCTGGTGGCCGGTTGCGTGATCCTTGTCACTGCATTTCTTCCTCGAGGTGAGGTTTTCTTCTGGGTCTCGTGAAAATTCTCTTCTGAAATGATGGATGACAGGTCTGGTTTGATGATTCAGAGCAGACTAGAGAACCAGGTGAACCTGTTTTCAACTGGTTCCATGCGATCATGGACGAGTTGACCCACTCACCCTCCATTGACTAGGAAGAATAATTAAGAAGCCCTTATTTGGGGTTGACTCCCTGCCAAGCGCTGTGCTAGCCCTTCACTTGTATCAACTCATCTGATCGTCATGAGCTGCTTTTACAACTAAATCATAAATAAATAAAGCACAGAGAGGTGAAGTGACTTATCCAAGGTCACACAGTTAATAGGTGCTAACATCGGGGAAAACAAGATGATGGGTGCATGGGCATTTTGTTATAGCAATCTCTATAGTTTTCCATGTTTGTAATAATTTTTTAAAAATCATAAAATATCCTGTGTAAAAAGTTCATATCCCAGTGCCCAGCTCATGGGAAACATTGAATAAATGTTAGCTATCTTCATATAGGTAAGTTTATAAAGATAAATATTCAGTCTTCTGAAATCTAGTAGCAAGGGCTACTAATCTGAGATGGTCATAAGAATCAGAGAAATCTAGACTCCTGCAAGTGGGAGATGTGTTGAAGACTGTCGCATCTATCATTTCACTGATGAAAACCCTGTGTCCGTGGGACAGTCACCTCCCCAACTCCCCAGGATGGGGCTAAATCTGAGCATTCCTCACTCCCCAACTGCCCCTGCCTCCTCTGAAAATAGCAGCTTTGGTTGGTTGTTAGTTATTCACAGCTCTTTCTCCAGTCCCTGCCTAACCTGGGGCTCAGACCAGACCCAGGCTCAGGGAACACAGAAGCCTTTAGAGACAGACCGGAATTAATTGCTTCAATGTATCAATTGCAGTTGAGATCAGTGCCTCAGAGGAGATGTCCAAGGAGTAAGGGAATATATGGTGGGCTTCGCCCAGTGAAACAGATCAAGGAAGTCCTCCTTGCCAAAGTTAGCATTTGAGTTGAGAAGGATGAGAAGAAGATGAGAAATAAGAAGGTGAATAGTGGGGAGAAGAGCTCGCTGAGGAGGGAGATCGGCCAGTACAAAGGCCATGGGGCAGGGAGGTGCTTGACACAATGAGATGTCAGAACAGGTGATTGCATTGCCATTTCATTAACCCCCTTTTGTCTACACCCCACCCACTGCCTTCTCTCAGACTTGAATACCTTTAAGATGATCCTCTGTTTGTTTGGGAAAGGGAGCCTGGCCTGCTGTTTCACTTGTCTCTACCTATACACCATGGAGCTCTTCCCAACCGAAGTCAGGTAAGAAGATGGGTCAGAGTCTCTGGGGGACCGAGACGGCAGCCTCTGTCGCTCAGAGCTGGGCCACTCAGGAAACCAGCCTCCATTTGGAAATGGTTTTGTGGTTTCATGTCTCAAAAGAGCAGGTTCATGTCCCTATTTTAACGTGATTTTGGGTATCGTAGGATGTTGCTCTTGGAATAGTGACCGGAACTTGGCAGGCACTCCATAAATGGTATCATGTCTATAGCTTCAGAAAAATGTCAGTATCCCAGATAGTGGTAGGAAATGAGGAGCTGAGGAGTTGAGTGTTGGAGCAGTACCCAGCATGGAGCATGTGCTCTGTAAGTATCAGCTGTCAGGCTTTCCGTCATTGTCATGGTTCCCAGGAAGCATCCCCCCGGCCGCATCTGAGATCAAGGTTCCCTTCCCCATGATGTGCCCCCACATGACCCATCCCAAGATCAGGTCCTTTGCCACGCAGCCTTCTTATCTCTCGTGCACCAGCCCTGACACTCAGGGCCTGGTTCATTCATTCCTTCACCAAATCCTCTCAGGCTTGCTACAGGTGCTTGAATTCCGGCAGGGCACCTGCATGGTCCCAACCCTTTCTGTGTTCTCTGTCTCCGCAGGCAGACAGGGATGAGTGCTGGGATCTTCAGCACACGCCTGGGCTCCCTCTTGTCCCCCCTGGTCTACATCCTGGGCAACCATATCCCAGTGCTATAGCCGGTGATGTTTGGCCTGGTCCCTATCCTGGCGGCCACAGCGGGCTCCTTCCTGATAGAGACAAACAACCAGCCATTGCTGAACACCATCCAGGAGACAGAGAAGAGGTAGGAGACTTCCTGCTCCCATCTCTCCAGCATGTCAGAAAGTCCTTGTAGCCTGTGGGGACGCAGCAGTGGGAATGGGTCTGCTGGGGTTCTTGCTGCCTTGGCAGGAGTGAGAAACCCACCCTGGGCCCATGTCAGGACTTCTGAGGCCACTCACACTGCCCCTGCCCTTCCTTCTGTAAATGTCATAATGGCTTCAGGTGTCTTAAAATTGGTGGTGATCGTCTGGGAGCCTAAGGAAGCATTTGGAGGTAAAGCACACATTTATAGCATTTGGAGGTAAATCACACAGGAGGCCATATACAGTGCTGCCAAATTCTCCTTCTATTAAATACATCATCACTTTGTATGTGGAGGGGAGCTGTTGCATGGCTAAATCCCTCTTGTCACCTAACCTATGGCTGCAAAACCATGTGGTAGGGACCAAGTGAGTCAGTCTGTCCAGTCAGATGAAGTTCAGCCGTGCTTTCTAGGTTGGAAGGAAGACGTCAGGTCTAATCTATCCACGAAGCACTTCTGTGCAAGCGGGTTCCTTATCTGTGGTGTGGAGGATCCCGGCTGGGCTTGGGTGTGTCTGCAGGTCAGATGGGCTGGGCTGGGCTGGGCTGGGTTGGCCTGGCCTGGGGGCACCTCTCAGGGGGCAGCTCTGCGTCTCCATTTCATGCTTCTTCTGGGACAGCAAGCACCCTCCTTCTCAGGGCAGTGGCAGAGACCCAAGAGCCCGTCCAGCTCTAAAGCTCTCGCTTTTCCGCTCAGAGCGTGTTGTTCTGTGTCTCTCCTTGCCCAGAGTGAAGATGGCTCGTGACAAGCAAAGAAACGTCAGTGAAAATACCACAAAGAAAGGATTGGCCTCACTTCTCCCAGAAAAGACAAAAGTAGAATGCACGGTGTGATTTCTCCCGACCCACACCTATATTCTGAATGGCCCTTCCTCTCTCTTCACTTTCTCATGTTTTGGAAATGTGACACGTCTTTCCAAGGAAACGGGTGGCACCTCGCTTGACCGCCTCATGGAAAAAGCAACAATAGGGCTGTGATCTGGAAATATTATAAGGCAGATGCGTCGTTCGACTTAGAGACCAACTGAGAAATGACACGTATTGGACAATCTGTGACGTTTGAATATGAAGAATGAGCTTTAAGTAGATATGAAGGGATCCGTCGATTTTGTGAAGTGGCATTAGGTTACAGAAGCCAACGTCCCTTTTTAAAAAAGAAAAAAAGAGGGATGCCTGGGTGGCTCAGTTGGTTGAGCCACTGCCTTCGGCTCAGGTCATGATCCTGGGGTCCTGGGATCGAGTCCCGCATCGGGCTCCTTGCTCGGCGGGGAGCCTGCTTCCTCCTCTCTCTGCCTGCTTGTGTGTACTCTCTCTCTCTCTGACAAATAAATAAAATCTTTAAAAAAAAAAGAAAAGAAAAAAAGATGTGAAGCTGAAGTATTTAGGAATGAAATGAAACATCGGCAATTTGCTTTAAAATCCTAGAAAAGTGGACAGAGTGAATGCCAGGGTTGAAGCAGGGAGTTCCTTGACCTTCCTACTTTGGGAGGTGTTTGGAAATTTTTTTTAAAGATTTTATTTATTTATTTGGCAGACAGATCACAAGTAGGCAGAGAGGCAGGCGCGGGGCGGGGTTGGAGGGGGAGTAGGCAGCAGGCTCCTTGCTGAGCAGAAAGCCTGATGTGGGGCTCAGTCCCAGGACCCTGAGATCATGACCTGAGCCGAAGGCAGAAGCTTAACCCACTGAGCCACCCAGGAGCCCCTGTTTGGAAATTTTTATGATAGAAGTATTTTTCAAATCCAACAGCTTTTTTCTATGGTTAATCTAAAACGATGACATGATGGCTGAAAACGTCCCCCCAGGCTGCCTCCCCAAGGGTTTTGTCTCCTCTGTGGTGGCTCTTATCAGACCCTGAAGCCCTTAGTAGCCACAGCTCAAGGTCATATCCTATATTGCCTGTGGATGACCCAACCAGCTCAGTGGCGAGCAGCGCAGATCACCGGGTAGATGCCTGAGACTTCAAAAGGCCAAAAACCTAGCAGAGCTTCCAAAGAGAAGTGGTGGAGGGGTGTGTCCAAGATATCGATCAGAGCGCTATTGACATAGTACTGCTCGCTAGTTACTGATACCGCTAAATTTGGTAATGGTCATTTTGATATACTAGGACATATGCCTGAGACCCACAGGACTTCGGTATGGAGAAGAGCCTCCTGAATTTCTGAAAATCAGGGTGTCTGCTGGTTATCACCAAGCTTCTCTATCCAGCATGGACATGTAAATGTGTGTATTTTTTTTTCCCTACACCTACGTTTTCTCTAACATAGAAGACATATGGGATTATTGCGGTGTTCATGTTTTTGTTACTAGACTCTGATCTAGTGATGTTAAATAGAATACAATAAATTTTGCTGAGTTTCTCAATTGTTAATTCATATTTTGTTATTTCTGTTTATTGTTTACTTATTTATCCACTTTAAATATGAACAATTAACCAATATCCAGTTCTCATTTGAATTATGATTATGAATTATATCATGGTTTGTTTTTAGAAATAAAAATCCCTTTTTTGAAAACAGATAATGATTGAACATAATTGAATTAGAGCAGTACATCAAAGCAGACTGTAAACCTTAACTGCTTCAGAAAACCTCAGTTTAGGGGCTCCTGTGTGACTCAGTGGGTTAAGCCTCTGCCTTTGGCTCAGGTCATGATCTCAGGGTCCTGGGATCGAGCCCCGCATCCAGCTCCCTGCTCAGCAGAGTGCCTGCTTCTCCCCCTCTCTCTGCCTGCCTCTCTGCCTACTTGTGCTCTCTCTTTATCTAATAAATAAATAAAATCTTTAAAAAAAAAAAGAAAGAAAACCTAAGTTTACAAAGATTTAGATCAAGGGGAACCAGCTGGCTCAGTCAGTGAAGCAAGTGCTTCTTCTTCTTCTTTTTTTTAAAGACTTATTTATTTGAGAGAGAGCGTGTGACTCCACACACACAGACACACACTCAGAGCCGGTAGGGGCAGAGGCGGAGCGAGAGAGAATCTCTAGCAGACTCCCTGTTGAGCATGAGCCCAATACTGGGCTTGATCTCACAACCCTGAGATCATGACCTGAGCCGAAGTCAAGAGTCAGACACCCAACCAGCTGAGCCATCCGGGCGCTCCATGAGGGACTCTTGATCTCAGGGTTGTAAGTTTGAGTCCCACATTGGTTGTAGAGATGACTTAAAAATAAAATGTTTAGGGGCACCTGGGTGGCTCAGTGGGTTAAGCCTATGCCTTCGGCTCAGGTCATGATCTCAGGGTCCTGGGATCAAGCCTCTAGGCTCAGCAGGGAGCCTGCTTCCCCCACTCTCTCTGCCTGCCTCCCTGCCTCCTGTGATCTCTCTCTCTGTGTCAAATAAATAAATAAAATCCTAAAAAAATTTTTTTAAATAAAATCTTTAAAAATAAATAAATAAATAAAATATTTTGATCATACCTGAGTTCAAGAATGATAAATCATATAGGAATATGATTTCACATATCGTATAAATTTTTCAGAATTTTAATGATTAACTTTAGTATTTCCTATTTTGCTTGTCCAGTGCCTTAAAAATCTGTATGATGTTTGTTTTATTTTTATTTATTTATTTATTGATCTGTTTGTTTATGGTGGGCAGCAAAACGAGGTTTATTGAGCGATAGCAAAGGGATAGAACAAAGCTCCTGAGGAGGGAGGGGACCCAAAGGGGTTGCCCCCGGAGTTTCTAAGTCTAGGGTTTTTTATGGGCTTGTTGGCCAGCTGTTTTCATCTGATTAACCCTCCCTGCACCTGTCATCCAATCCGGTTTTTGTCACCTATATATCCTATGGGAAAGGATGGAGAGCTCCTTCCAGGGCAGCGTAAAATCCTTTAAAGGGTAGTTTGTTCTTAAGGTACGGGGGTCCCTTGTTTCCGCCTGCCTGCCTTCCAATTATCCTTCACCATTCTCCCCTCTAAAGAGGTAACCCTAACTGCTGTCAGGGAAAAAGGGTGACGACCGATCCTAGCTACTTCCTGCTGGTCAGGGGCATGGATGGGGCAGCAGTCAGGGCTCCTCTCATCCAGACCTGTCACGGGATCCCCTGCAGGTGTCTGGTTTGACCTCCATGCGAGGCTCCTTCTGAACCACCACCATTTGGAGTTCGATGTCCTTTATTCTGGAAGATCTAAAGTGGGTCAGGGCATTTAGGAGGCAAGGCCCAATGCATAATGCAAGACTGAGTACAGCCAGGGGTCTGGCGAGAAAAAGAACATGTTTTTGTGAGGAGACGGCAGGCGTAAGGAAAAAGGCTTATCTGTTTCTTGCACCTCCAAGACAAGGTTGAGGTCCTCTCTGGGTTCCCAGAAGGATTTCGGGGATCCAGGCTTGAACTTCAGGCACATTGCTGTTGGGAGTTGTCCCTGTGTGCGGGTCTTCCGACATTGGCTCTAACAAGCACTTGGCCCTCAGGGTGAAGTGGGAGAGGTTGGTTATTTGGGGGCTGGGAGTTGGGAAGCTTCTTGCAAGAGGGATGAGATGATTTATTAAATCAAAGCCTTCCTTGTCTGTCAGCAGGGCATTGACAAGGAACGGTCTCCCATAGAAGGCGATAGGGAGTAGTGACACCCAATTTTCACTTGTCTCTTGTGCCGTTTCATTCTTCCAAGGATTGACGTCTTCAGACACGGTATGATGGAGCCCCAAACCTTGGCTACTCCCTCTGCAGGGCATGGGAGAGTCCAAGCCGAGGGATCTTCTGGGGGTTTTTTTTGGTTCTAGAGGGAAAGACTTAACCCAGTAGGCGAGGGTGTCTACCCAAACCAGGGGATACCTGTCCCTTTTTCAATCTTCCCCAGAGTAACTTCCTACTCGCTGTTTGCCTCTGGGGACTTGTGAATGGGAGAACTGGTCATTCTTAACGTTTTTCCTGTCCCAGAATCAGTTTCATAGATTCGGAATCAAGGGAACCGGCAGCTATGGCTGCCCCTAAGGCATGCCGGCCGGCCCCCAGCCGCTAAAGTGGCCCACCCGCTGTTGAACTGGGACCCGGTGCCTGGATTAGGACGCCCAAGGCCATTGCATTTCTGTCACATCCTTCACAGTGGGAAGACTTAGAGCTGGTCACTGAGCAGGGCCCTCTTGAGATAATTAAAAGCTTTCTCTGACTCTGGATCCCACATTAATAGGCGGGTACTGGCTTGTCTGGGTGTCCTTGATCAACCGGTAGAGGGGACCCGCTCTTTCTCCGTGACCGTGTCCTATCATGTCCCGATAAGCTTTCCAACACGGGAAAGTTGTGGGGTCCTTAAGGTGTATGGGGACGAGCACTGCTTATGTTAAGTCCCAACCCACCTTGGCCTGAGATGCCCAGACCTGGGAATTAATATCAGCCTCCATTACAGGGAGGTCATTGCCAGCCTGCCCAGGGGCCATCACTATGAGAGTGTCTCTTTACCCAAGAGAAGTGTGGGGCTTCGGGGCCTTGAGAAAGAGTGAGAGAGGCAGCTCTTCCTGCCCACGGGTCCTGTCTCTGTGCTTTAAAAAAACCTTTTGCACCCAAACTTCTCAAGAATTCTTTCTTGGCTGTTGGCTTTGAACCCTAACATCTTTCCTACATCCCTAGGATGGAACAGCATTCGGGGGTTTCACAGCTGGACCATAGGGCCTGATGCTCACTGCCCATCTGCTTGTACTCCCTGACCTTTGTCTTACATTTCTCCTTCAGCTCTTCTTTCCAGCTTACCTCAGCTGCAGCAAATAAAACCCGAAAACACCCCTCAGGTGATGGGTGATGTGGGAAACAAAGGCAGAAGGAAAATTATAAAATTTCCTCACTACCTACAGCCCATTGACAGTCCTGGAAACAGGCAGGGGACCTTCCTCTAAGGACTCAATTGCCTCGATGATGCTACTTTCCCAAGAGCAAAAGCCAATCTTAGCCCCACACCCCCATCCCCCAAGATCCTGTAAGTCCACTTTAACATATAAAAATTCCTTTAGAAGATTCCTTTATCTCTAAACCCCGCCTAGATCCATGTTAGCGATCATCTCCCCCCCCCCAAGTTAATGACCCACTGATATACATCTGAAGGGTCTCATGACTAAGGTTTTATTAGACGGTAATAAATCACTTTTTTGCAATAATAGCTAGCCTCCTCAGGTCCTGGAAACCTTGCTTCTGAAATTCTTTAGAGACTTACATTCTCCCTAACCCCCACCCAACTTGAATGTATATAATGGGCCACTTCTTCTGACCCCACGGCAGCTCTGTCTATGGTCCTGTCCCCATGCTTTAATAAAATCACTTTTTGCACCAAAAAAAAAAAAAAAAAGAAAAGAAACGAATGAAAGAAAGGAAGGAAGGGAGGGAGGGAGGGAGGGAGGAAGGAAGGAAGAATGGAAGAAAGAAAATCAGATCTCCCCAGGTGCATGCCAGAAGATGAGAAAAAAATCTGGCTAATGGGTTGCCCAGTGATGCCCTTAACGACAACATCGCAGTTGAAGAGTTGGCCCAGGACAGAGAGACCAGAAAGGGTGGCTCCTGTATCAAGAAGGAAATGGACTGGTTTTCCCGGTGTTTCCAAAATGACCTGGGGCTCTGGGTTCCCTAGGGTGAGCTGTTGGGGAGGAGCCCCCATGGAGAGCCCCAGGACCCAGCAGTCCCAATCAGGGCTCTGGCCACCTGAGTCCTTGAGGATTAAGGTCCCCGAGGGCCTTCAGATTTCCAGTGTCCTCCTTGGTTTTTGTCACCGGGGGCATTCTCACTTCCAGTATCCCGGGCGGCCATAGATAGGGCATTTGGTGCTAAAGCCTTCGGAACGTGGCAACGGCATGCAAGACCCTGACCAAAGTCGCAGTCTCCTCTCTAGCTTCTCCTCCTCGCTCTCCTCTTGGTCTAAAGACCCACCAGCAGTTGTCAGAGCTCTTCCAGGGCCCCCTGGGGGCCAGCCGCCAACTTGTGCACCTTTTCCTCACTATCTGGAGCTGACTGGGTCTTTAAGAATGACCTTGGCGGGGGCGCCTGGGTGGCTCAGTGGGTTAAAGCCTCTGCCTTCAGCTCAGGTCATGATCTCAGGGTCCTGGGATCGAGCCCCACATCAGGCTCTCTGCTCAGCAAGGAGCCTGCTTCCCCCTCTCTCTCTGCCTGCCTCTCTGCCTACTTGTGATCTCTGTCTGTCAAATAAATAAATAAAATCTTAAAAAAAAAAAAAAAAAAAAGAATGACCTCGGCCTGGGGAGCACCAGGAGAGACGGCTATGTATTCAACGAGAGCCTCTCCCAATCTAAGAAAATTGTTGGGTTTTCTTCCTGAGTTTGGGTTGACACTTAACTTACCAACAGACCCACATACCCTTACCAGAGACTTTGAAAGTCACCTCCTGAACAATTTCCCTAGAAAACTTTGAGACAAACAAGATTAACCGCCAATGTTTTACCGACAGACCCAGATATCCTTTAAAAACACGAACCTAAGTCCGGTAAGCAATGCTTTCGCACTTTATCCTATTTGGAAAAGACCTAGATGTAATCTAATTTAACATCCAAGCAGAACTTCCTTAACAATTACCCAGGAAGACTCTGAGACAAGATTAGCCACCATTTTAACACGAGCTTATTTGACCTTCAGCAAACCTAGATGGAATCACTCCCGGTTCTAAACCTTACCAGCTTGGACAGACGAGTAGATGCCGTGTTTTTTTCCACCAAAGTGGAAATATGCAGTCCGTGTCAGGCCAGGGAAGACAGGGAATTTCCCCCAAAACAAAACAAGAGTTTCGGCAGGGGCTTGTTAATATTCGTTAAACGTCTCCATCCTGAGGGAGACCAACCACAGTTGGCTCCAATTATAGCCATTAACCCAGGAAATGAATGAGGGAGAGAAACCCCTAGGTACTGCTCAGTCCCTCTATGATGCAGGCTTGGACGGGCCGGTGATACCAATTTCCAAGGGGATCATTAGGATCCTCATTGAGGTCTTGAGAGGGTCCCCAGTTGGGGTCTTGAGGAGGAATAGCAAGCGCTCCAGCTGGAAAGCGAGGCCATCCAGGGGCTCACCCATCTCCTGATCCCCGTATCCTTCAGCAGTGGCCGGGACGCCCATTTTTCTGCTTCAGAGAGGGTCTGATTTAACAGAAGCCTTAAATCCGAGTTTGGAAAACTTTGAGGTTCCCCCCTCATCTCAGGTCTTACAGAAGCCCCTCCCTTTGGTCCCCCTTGGAGCACTGCCTGTTCTCGAAGAGGGTCCAGCCCTCGAGCACCAGCAGGGATTCCAAGATAGGGCGGGACGGGTTCGGGGACCTGACCTTACCCCAGGAAGGATGAAGCCAGGTGGGATTCCCCTGCAGACTCCATGTGCCAATCAACTTTTGATGTGGATGTGATGTTCCTTGGTTCCTCCCTACCCCCATTTTGGGGGGGGTGGGGGTCCAAAAGAAAGGAGCAGGAGGCTGGGATCAATCCTACATGGCGAAGATCAGAACAAAAGAAAATGAGCCACCTTTTTCCCAGTTAACACCCGGAAGGCAAAGTCACTCAGGTGGCCAAGTCTCGTCCTCCAACTTGTATTGTGGCCGTGCACCAGAACAAAAGAAAATGAGTTGCCTTTGTCCAGTTAAAACCAGGAAGGCATCCGAGTAAATGATATTGAGTGATTTACGGGTCTGATACCCTTCCTGTAACCTATAATGCCAGGGAGAGATTCTGAAGGAGGAAGGGTGTTGGTCGGGGAATTAATTACTCATCTACAAGGAGAGAGGAAAAGACATCGTTTTCCTTCAATTACTTACAGTTGATTAGGGAGACTTGGGAAGAGAGGACAAGGCATTCCCCACCTCAGTTCTTCTCATCTTTTCCTGATGTGTGGCCCTACTCATGCCTCTGACACCCCGTCCTCTCTGAAAGGTGCTGGGAGAAGTCACACTTACCCAGGCTTGGCCCTACTTCCAGAGAGCGACCCGGGTTTCCCCACCCTTAAGACTCCTTTAGAAGTCAGTGGGTACTCTAGACTTCTTTTAGTAGAGTTGTTCTGTCTGCCGTAGCCACCTGGAGAGGGAAGATGGGGCACCCAGGGAGGGGAAATCCACTGGGATAAGCCCCGATGGAACCGAAAAGTTGGGAGATCCCTTAGATCTTAGTTTTTTTGCCCTGCTTGGTCATTCCTTCACTAGGTGGTGTAACCAGTTCAAAGGGCATCCCAGTAATGCTCAGGAGAGGAGGAGTCAGAAACAGGAGACCTTTCCTCACCGGAACAGGAACTGCGAGTGAGGCCCCTTGGAGGCCACCCAAGCTACTCACAAGAGAACGTCCAGAGGCCCATCCTGGACTTTCCCCTCATTCTCCTAGGGGAGGAATCAGCCGAGAAAAAAGTAGTAGAGGAGTTCTCTCTGGATGCCCAGATGGGCAAGTAAGGAACCAGGTTCCCTGAAGAGATTTCAGGGGTCCAAAAGGTAGCCTTCGTCAGGCCATTCAGTGACTGCTTGGTTTTGTCTAGGTCCCTCTCATCCAGTGATCTGCCCCGAAAGGAGTTCAGCCAAACTGACATTCCCAACTTCTTTTGGGGAGATCAGTCAGAGAGGAGCCCAGAGAGCCTGTCACCCAAGACAAGAATGGCGTCCGGGCTAATTGCTCTTACGTGGCTGACGGGTGCCCATTTCATGTTACGTCTATTTCACCACAATGTTTAGAATAAATAATTTAAAACAAAACAAAGCTAAAGGACAAAGTAGGTTTTTTTGTACTCGGTAGCTTCGTGTGGTTGTTTTAATAACAGCTTTATTATTTATTTATTTATTTATTTATTTATTATTTATTATTATTTATTGAGCTATAACGCACATACCATAACATTTAACCTTCTAAAGTTTATGATTCTGTGGCTCGTAGTATTTTCACGAATTTGTGCAACGTTCACCACTGCGTAATTTTAGAGCATATTCAACACCCCGTACAGAACCCCCGTATCTATCAGCAGTCACTGCTCGTACCTCTTTTCCCCCAACACCTGGCGTGCGCAGATCTACTTCCTGCCTCTACAGACTTGCCTATTTTGGATATTTCATATGAATGAGAACGTACAATATGTGGTCGTTTGTGTCTGCTTTCCTTCACACAGCGTAATGCTATCAAGGGTCAACCACGCCATAGCACATGTCAGTGATTCATTCCTTTTTATGCCCAATAACATGCCATGTCAGGGATCTACCGACCTGTTCATCCGTTCGTCAACTCTTGATGATACGAGTTGTTTCCACTTTGGGGCGACTGATTTATGTTGCTATGAACGTTGGTGTACAAGTAGTTGTTTGAACGCCTGTTTTCTTCAGGTTGTATATCTACACGAGGAATCATTAGGCCATACGGTAACTTTTGGAGGGATGGCCAGACTGTTTTCCACTGAGATGGCACCGTTTTACGTTCCCACCAGCAAGGCAATGTCTGACGGCTCCAATTTCTCCACATCCTTGCCAAAACCTGTTATTTTCCTTTTTTTTTTTTAATTAGAGTCAGTGGGTGTAATGTCATTTCACTGCGGTTTTGACAGGCATTTTGCTAATGACTAATCTGTGGAGCATCTGTTACAAGCCTCTTGATTAATTTTGATTCATTTTCAGAGTTCTGGATAAAGTTGATTTTTATCTTTTTTAAGTGTTCACACTGTTTTGGGGGGCAGAGATATGTGAAGGTCCTCACTCCACCATTTCAGAAGTGCGGCAGTCCCAGGGGCGCCTGGGTGGCTCAGTCGTTGGGTGTCAGCCTTCGGCTGGGGTCATGGTCTTGGGGTTGGATGGGGTCCTGGGATCGAGCCCCACGTGGGGCTCCCTGCTCAGCAGGAAGCCTGCTTCTCCCTCTCCCACTCTCACACTCTCACTTCCCCTGCTTGTATTCCCTCTCTTGCTGTCTCTCTGTCTGTGTCAAGTAAATAAATAAATATTCAAAAAAAAAAAAGTGCCATGGTCCTGGGTAACTTCCCAGTTGCAAACTCTCATCACATCGCCATCATCATCCCATCCTAGGGGCATGTCTGCAACAGACAGAGTCTAACAACATCATCAGAAAAGAACGAAGTAAGCTTGAGTTCTCATCAGCTCATAGATTCTCTAATTCTTAGTTATTGTTCCCCATCTTGTCTCCTACAAGAGTTCAGCGGCAGGAAGCGTGGGAGGCTCGGCGGCCCTCCCTATGGTTCCCAGCACTGTGCTTTGCCTGCCCTGGAAGATTCAAAGTCGTTTGAAGATACAGTATCTCCGTCTGGGCTGGGACTTTAGTCTGTGCTGTCCAGTGTGGTTGCTATCGGCCACAGGTGGTTACCGAGATTGAAACCAAAACTGATTAAAATTAAATGAAATTTAAAATTCATTTCCTCGGTTTCACTAGCCACAATTCAAGTGCTCAGCAACCAGATGCGGCTGCTGTAGGGGACGGCACAGATCTAGAACATTTCCACCATCGCACTGCTCCCGATACGTCCTCTCCAGCTGTCTCTGAGCACGTGACAGTGCTGGAGTCCAGGGGCTGAAGAGGACCCAAGCATGAAGTCTCCTTCATTTGCAAACAGGCACCATTCCTAATGGGTGTTGATTTCTTTTTTTTTTTTTAAGATTTATTTATTTGTTGGGGAGGAGAGGCAGAGAGAGAATCTTCAAGCAGACTCTCTCCTAAGCACAGAGCCCAACGTGGGGCTCGATCTCATGACCCGTAAGATCTAGACCTGAGCTGAAATCAAGAGTCAGATGCTTAACCAACTGAGCCACCCAGACACCCTGGCTGCAGATTACTTTGAATAGATAAGGTAATATATGAAGAATATGGCTTTTCTGGGTCATTTCTATTTGCTTTGTTCCAGCACAGTTCTGTGCCAGAGAGGATGTCTAAAGAAAATACCCCTCAGTGCTACTACTGTGATTGGCTCCCAGGCCCCAGGGCCATTTCTCTCTTTAGCAAGCACTCACTCGAGGGCAACCTAAAATCATTTGTCTTATAATCCTCTCCAGATCTCCTGGTTCCCTGGCCAGGGCTGTAACTAGCATTCCCTCTGCCTCTCATAGACCAGCAGCTGGTCTCAGGAAGATTTAGTAAGGATTATAATAAGACCCATTGCGCAGAAAGAGAGCAAATGAGAAGGCCAAGTTGAGAGAAGGGCAGCCAACCACTCGGTCCTGGCCCAGTGCTGGCTTCAAAGCAAAGGGACCCTCTGGCATTAGCTGAGAATGACTGAACACCAACTTCAAGTCAACGTCAAGCCAACATCAACACCAACTGTCCCCACACTCAGGAGGGTCCCACATTTGGTTTAATGCTCTGCGCCCGCCATCTTGAAATTCTTAATTGTTTCTGAGTAAGGAGACTTGCATTTTCATTTCCCCCTAAGCCCTTTAAATTATGTCGTTGGTCCCATCTGCATAAAGCCAGGCCTTTTCCATGGAAAGTGTTCATCTATGAGCAAGAGACGAAACAGGTGAGAGAAGGGGCATGGGGAGAAGTTGAGTAGGGCAGAGTCAAGAGCAGAAGCCATGCATGACGGGGCGGGGAGCCACGGAGCCTCCCGGGGAAGGGGGGGGGTGCGCTGGAGTTCAGGCACCAAAGGGGTAAATGCTTGCTTGCTGCAAGAATGTGACTCTTCAGGGAAACTCTGGGGACATATGACAAGGGTCTCTGTGTTATAACTTTGTTTTACCATAATATGGACAGTTTATTCTCTTCCCCAACTTTTGCCTAACTTCATGTAAGCAGGTATAAACAAAGAATTGACAAGACTCCTTAATGTCCATTTGAAGCAAAATTTTCAATGTTTGAAAGTAAATTCAATCAGCAAACTTGCAATGATCATTTTTCGTTCAATATACCTAACAAGATACTGTCACTTATCAGCAAGCCATCCAATGTATTTCTGATGTTTAGGGGCACCTGGGTGGCTCAGTTAAGCATCTGCCTTTGGCTCAGATCATGATCACAGGGTCCTGGGATCACCTGCTTGGCTCCCTGCTCAGCGGAGAGTCTGCTTCTCCCTCTGCCTCTCCCCCTGCTCTTGGCATGCTCTCCTTCTCTCTCAAATAAATAAAATCTTTAAAATGTATATATATAGAGAGAGAGATGCTTTAAAAAGCAACCAAGTGACAAGACTTAAATCTTACACACAGAAGTGGAAATAGCTAAACGTCATCTTTTATTTAAAAAGGGCTCAAAATTCTAGACTTTTTTGGGTTTGATTAGGAAAGGAGGTTTAACTGTTGAAATACTTTCATCAGAAGAAAACAAGATAAAGAACTGTGGGAGAACAGAGTGCCAGAGTCAGCCTGATAATTATGAACAATAAGATGTCAGAGTAAGCTCATTTTAACTGCGGAGACAAATTGAATATGTGGTGTTTAGCAAGATAAGGTGATGTACAAAACTTGTAGCCTTAATTCCATGTAAATGGAGCTGAAAATGCACTCGGCTTTGTGGCCACTTGCTAGCTATCTGCGTACGTTCTAGGTATTTGCTTTATCCAGTACTAAAAAAAAATCAGCTAATTCTACAAAACAAAATAAAACCAAAAAACAGGCGTCCTTGATAGCTCTTTCTTTCGGGCTCACCTGACTCACCATCTCATCTCCCTGAAAATTTATGCCATTCCCAGGACAAGCCAGAAGAATATTTAGAATATTTGAATTTATTAAACTGGCCAGTCCATTCAGCCCGAGAAAGCTAGTGTCTGAGCCAACAGCACTCCTCTGACCGGGTTTTAAGGGGGAGCACCTCAGATGGAGAAAGGCACCCCACCTCGGCCACCATCCCCACCCACTCACCAGGCTTGAGGGAGATGAGCCTGGGAGAAGTCACTCTTCTTTGAAGGGTGGCAGGGGAGAACACGGTGAAAACAGTCACCTCGGGACGCCTGGGTGGTGCAGTCGGTTAAGCATATGCCTTTGGCTCAGGTCATGATCCTAGAGTCCTGAGATGGAGTCCCAGATGGGGTTCCCTGCTCAGCACGGAGCCTGCTTCTCCCTCTGCTTATTGCTCCCCCTGCTTGTGCTCTCTCTCTGACAAATAAAAAATAAATAAATAAAACCTTGGGGCGCCTGGTTGGCTCAGTGGGTTTAAGCCTCTGCTTTCAGTTCGGGTCATAATCTCGGGGTCCTGGGATGGAGTGCCGCATCGGGCTCTCTGCTGGGCGAGGAGCCTGCTTCCCTCCCCGCCCCTCTGCCTGCCTCTCTGCCTACTTGTGATCTCTCTCTCTGTCAAATAAATAAATAAATAAATAAATAAATAAATAAATAAAATCTTTAAAAAAATAAAAATAAAACCTTGAAACAAAACAAAACCAGTGTCCTTGAGCTGCCCTTCAAGTGAGTGTTTGCTACAGAGAAGCAAAGTTCATCTTGCCTGTTCACATGATCCTTGGAGACCCAGGCCAGCTCCCACAGCGTCACCTGCAAGGACAAGAGAGAAAAACGGGCCCAGCTCAGTCTAGCCCTGGTTCTAGGACAGTTAACATTGTGCCCTATGGAAGAACGTCCAGCAGAGAAGCCACCAGACCTGAAAGTGGGACTGGGACAGAGAATGGCTAATGTCATTTCCACCTTTTCCTGTTCATACACACTAGTTCCCAAATACACAAGGCCCCTTTTCTTCCAAAATTGCTACAGCAGAGAAAGCTCGATTCAATTAAAACATGTAAGTGGGCGGACCATAAACCCCGGGCCACCTAGCCCATATACCACCCTTGAGTGAACTTGAGAAAGGTACTCCCCTCCGGGCAGAGGTGGCTTTCTGAGCCCCCAGCTGGGGGAGTGAGGGGTGCCTTTGCACATGCTGGAAAGAGTCCCAACCCCCACCACACCCTGGGGAGATATGGCTTCACAGCACAGCTCGGCCAGCAAAATGTGGACTCCATTTCACCGTCGCTTCCCTACCCATTTGGTTGGGCACCCTTGCTCAGTGAACAGCCTTCACAGCTGCACTCAGCGGTTCCGCTTAATCACCAAACATTTAGCTGTTCTACAATAGGAGGAAAGCAATTCACCTGGCCTGATTCTTATCATGTGTAATTTACTGACAATTCTTAAAACATCATGGCAATTGGGCGCCTGGGTGTCTCAGTGGGTTAAGCCGCTGCCTTCAGCTCAGGTCATGATCCTGGGATCGAGTCCCACATCGGGCTCTCTGCTCAGCGGAGAGCCTGCTTCCCTTCCTCTCTCTCTGCCTGCCTCTCTTGTGATTTCTCTCTGTCAAATAAATAAATAAAATCTTTAAAAAAAAAAAATCATGGCAATTACAACTTTTTAAAAAAGATTTTATTTATTTCTTTGACAGACAGAGATCACAAGTAGGCAGAGAGGCAGGCAGAGGAGCAGGGAGGGAAGCAGGCTCCTTGCCCAGCAGAGAGCCCGAAGTGGGACTCGATCCCAGGACCCCGGGATCATGACCTGAGCCGAAGGCAGAGGCTTGAACCCACTGAGCCACCCAGGTGCCCCAACAACTTTTTTCTTAAGAGGAGGGCTATTGACTCAAGAGCTTCTCAGGAAATTTTCAGGTTATATAAAAGGAAGTGAAAAAAAACTTAGATAAAACTCAGAAAGACATTTGGGCCTTGGCCCAGCAGCAGAGAAACAGATGATGTGGTCTGTACACTCAGTTGGAGGTGAGTTCAGCTTCTTCCTGCATGACCTTGGGCAGGTCATTCAACCTCAGGCTCCCCATCTGGAAAATAGAGATAAAAAAATGTGTACCTCAGGGCACCTGGGTGGCTCAGTCAGTTAAGTGTCCGACTCTTGATTTCGACTCAGGTCATGATCTCAGGGTCAGGAGATCGAGCCCTGCATGGGGTTCCACACACAGCGGGGTGTGTGGGAGGGTCTGCTCAAGAGTCTCTGTCCCTCCCCCCCTCTCTAAATAAACAAATAAATAGACAAATAATCTTTATTAAAAATAGTGACTTCACAGGGCTATTCTGAAGGTAACAGAAAATAACGTTCATTCAGCTAATACTGAACACTTCTCACGTCCAGGCACTGAAACATAACCACAAGTTTATAGCCAGGGTCCCTACCATTTGGTATGGGGTCAAAAATAATATAAAATTTCCATTAGGATAAGAGTTACGAGAGGGTATGATGGGGGTGGGGTGTGGATTGACCTGGTCAGGTGGGTTGGGGATAGTTCCTAGTCAGTGTGTGATGTGGAAAAAGAATGGAGGCTATGCAGCAATGAGAGGGGTAAAGACAAACCCAATCAGAGGAGAAGGGCATGTGCAAGAGTCCTGTGGCAGGAAGAAGTTTGGCTCCATCACGGAAGCCAGGCCCCTGGGGCTGGAACGCAGTAATATCAGAGGCTGGAGGGAGGTAGCTGGGGCCAAACTGGGCAGAGTCTTGAGGCCACGGTAAGGATATGGCTCGTCATCCTATGAGCAACAGGAAGTGAAGGTTGAGTCTTAATGCAAGATGGGGCAAGAGGCAAGAGCAGGCAAGTGTGATAGGATTACCTTGCTTTTTGAAAAAAATCACGCTGGTTGTGGAGTAGAAAAATAGACGAGAAGGGAGCCAGAGTGGTGTGGAGGCCAATTGGTAGGTCACTGCGGATGTGCAGGGGAGATAGGGTGACGCCTGGATTTGAAGGGTGGTGACAGGGAGAGGAAAAGGGGTTTCACTGGGGAAGAAGAGGGAAACAATGCGGTGGGAGGGGCCAAGAGTTTCATCCAGGGGAGTCCTAGGCATGGGACACATGGTTCTAGATGGACGTTGGTATCATTCGCTACGACAGTCAATGCCAGAAGAGGACCATGTTCTAGGGGAAGGGCCTAATTTAGTTTAGGGAATACTGAACTTAAGATGTTTTCCCTCCAAGAGAAAGCAATTGTGCCTGCACCTCTGACCTCAAAGGAAAAATCCACTACGATCCACTACAGGTAAAAATCCATGAGCCATCTGTGTAGAGGAGCCCCTGAAGCCACGGCTGTGGAGAGGGCCACCTCAACGCCACTTGGATCATTTGCAAACTTAATTAAATTGCTTATTCTTGTATTGTGTATTCTTGTTCTGCATTCAAGTCAACAAATAAATATTTTATATTTTATTTTATTTATTTAAAGTCATCTCTACATCCAATGTGGGTCTTGAACTCACGACCTCGAGATCAAGAACCACACACTCTTCTGACTGAGCCAGCCAGGTGCCCCCTGAACAGATAAATGTTTTTAAAGTTTTTATGCTGTTCCTGAAGATTTTATGTCTCTGAAAACATGACAAGAAGTCATCTGGCCGCCGAGGGCATGTGTCCAAGAGAAGCTTCCGCCCGGAGAAATCTCTGGAAACCTGAATGCATTAGTTATACATGGCTGTGTAACACATTAGTCAGAAAGTTAGCAGCTCAGAACAACAAACGTCTTACCCCACAGTCTCTGCAGGTGAGGAGTTCGGGAGCCACTGAGCCGGGTGCTTCTGGGTCCGGGTCGCTCGTGAGGTGGCAGTCAGGAGGCTGGCTGGGGCTGTGTCGCCTGAAGGAGCTGCTGCCAAAAGATGCTCATTGACAGGTGGCGGCGGGAGGCCTCGTTCTCTGCCACGTCGACCCGTCCACAGAGCTGCTGGACGGCACCCTGGTTCCTCAGAGCGAGGGATCCGGGAGAGAGACTGGAGCCACAACGGCTTTTCTGTCCCAATTTCAGATGTCACGCACGGGCTTTTTCCACCACATTCTAGTCACACAAAAAAATGAGGGCCTAAGTCCAAGCCATGCATGACAGGAGCGGAATTAGGCTTCACCTATGGAAGGGAAGAATATCAAAGACTTTGTGGAGATTTTTTTAAACCTCTTGCTGAAATTACCTAGTTAAGGTCTTTGACACGAAACAGCTCCTTCCTCTGGGCTTCTCCATGGCCTTTCACGTTCAGAGGGAGTGGGTACTGGACCCTCGTCTGCTGACCTCCCCGGCTTTTACACCGGGGCTTTAACACCTGTTGTTAAGCCAGAGCTCTCACTGCATCCTTCTGAGAAGACAGAGGGCGAGGTTCCAGTTGAGAAGTGAGGCCGATGAGGAGCTGGTTGTCTACACTGGGTCTCCGTGCCTTCCTCCACCTTCCTCCTCTGGATTCTGGCCCTTAGTCTGCACATCCAGAAACCATAGGCCGTCACATCCTCAGAGAGGCCCAGGTGATGCCGTCCCCACTGAACTCATTTTTGAAAGTCTAGCTTATAAACACCTAGACTAATTTTTAAACCAGGATACCGATGCGCTTGTGGCCGCACCAGGAATCCTGGGGCCTGAGGAATGCAGGTCCCTTCAGAGCTCTACACTCTGGGCAGCTCCAAGGGGTGAGTGGCACACAAATACCCAAGGGCTCCTTCCTTGGGAAACAGGACAAAGGAGTAGAGGTGAAAGCCTTTGGAGAAGCCAGGATGTCCACTCCTGGCTTCCTCCAGCCACACTGACGGCCTCAACACACAAGGTCAGTCCTGCCTGGTCCTGGGCCAGTCTGGACCAAGGCAAGTAGAATATTTATACCCTTCAGGGTCTGGAACTCAGCTACTCATGGGAATCCTGGTATCCCAGGTGCTAGCTTGGACAGTCTCCGGACACCAGAGCTGTAGGCATTAGAGCGTACAGACAAAAGAATGGTGGTTTTTATACTGGTTCTAGCCCAGCCTGGAGCCCCATGTGGGGCTTGAACTCACGACCCTGAGATCAAGACCTGAGCTGAGATCAAGAGTCGGATGCTTAACCACCTGAGCCATCCAGGTGCCCCAGCGGTGGTTGGTTGTTTTTTTTTTTTAAAGGGGTGTATTTTTTTTTTTTTAAGATTCCATTTATTTATTTGACAGACAGAGATCACAAGTAGGCAGAGAGGCAGGCAGAGACAGAGAGAGGGGGAAGCAGGCTCCGGGATGAACGGGGAGCCCAACGCGGGGCTTGATCCCAGGACCCTGAGATCATAAGCCGAGCCGAAGGCAGGGGCTTAACCCACTGAGCCATCCAGGCGCACCCCCAAAGGTGGTTTTTAAAAAAATCAATTTCGGGACGCCTGGGTGGCTCAGTGGGTTACAGCCTCTGCCTTCGGCTCAGGTCATGATCCCAGAGTGCTGGGATTGAGCCCCGCATCGGGCTCTCTGCTCAGCAGGGAGCCTGCTTCCTCCTCTCTCTCTGCCTGCTTCTCTGCCTACTTGTGATCTCCATCTGTCAAATAAATAAAATCTTCCAAAAAAAAAGACATACGTACCATTTTTAAAAATTATAAAAATAAAAATAAATAAAAAATCAATTTCACTCTCCTGTTACAGGTCAGATATAAGGCATCCAGGCTGGAAAGAATGTATCTCCACAGCATCACAGACCTAAGAGCATTCTTTCGCTAGCTCTGTCATCCTCTGGGCATTCCCTTTGTCCTCGCAATCCAAGATCGCTGCCGTCATGTCCCATTCCAGACACTGGGAGATGGGGGCCTGCTGCTTCTTTCCCCTAAGGACACAGCCCAGCGGGCACCCACTTCTCTGTGACTCACAGCCTATTGGCCAGAACCTGGTAGATGGCCACACGAGGCTGCAAGGAGGCTAGGAGATGTAGGCTTGATTCTGGGTAGCCACTGGCCTAGCTAAGAAGCTGGTGTGTCTTGGTAGAAGAAAGGAAACAGGGGTAGAGGACAGCCAGCAGTTTCCACCATCAGAATGTAGTCTACTCCTTGCCACGACCACAATAAGGATAATTAATGTTTATCAAGGACATTCCAAGCACCAGGCACCAGGCACTGTGCAAGGGGCTGACCAGCATTGTACCCCAGTATAAAAAGGCGCTACACGCCTGTGACTTTTCCTGCTTACACAGGAGGAAACCGAGATTCAGAAATATCAGCAACTCTTTCCAGTTCACCCAACAGGGCAGGTCAAAGCCTGCATTTAGACCACCCAGCTAATTCCACATTGAAACCGTGACCCAGAGCAGCGCTATCTGCTAGAAACAGAACCCAAGTCACATATGTAATTTAAAATTTTCTAGTGGCCACATTTTTTAGAAGTTTCAAAAAGCTAATTTATAGTATATATTATAATAAAAGATATTTTATTTAATCCCAAGGTATTTCGGAGATTATCATTTCAACATGTAATCAATATAGAACATTATTAATGAGGGGCGCCTGGGTGGCTCAGTGGGTTAAAGCCTCTGCCTTCGGCTTGGGTCATGATCTCAGGGTCCTGGGATCGAGCCCTGCATCAAGCTCCCTGCTCAGTGGGAAGCCTGCATCTCTCTCTCTGCCCTTCACCTCCCCCAGCTCATGCTCTCTCTCTCTCTCTCTCTCTCTCAAATCAATAAATAAGATCTTTAAATAGTAATAATAATAAAAACATTATTAATGAGATCATTACGTTCTTCTGTGGGTCTCTGCCCCACACCCTAGTGCCTAAATGCTTTGAATGTATCAACTCATTTCACCGTCACAGCTGACCTGGGGTCCAACAGTCCTTCCGCATGGTTTTCTTCTTTTTTTTTTTTTAAAGAGTATTTATTTGAAAGAGAGAGAGAGAAAGAGAGAGAGCACAAGCAAGCTGAGGGAGAGAATCTCAAGCAGACTGCCCCGCTGAGCTCAATGAAACCCGGGGCTCAGGACCCTGAGATCACAACCTGAGCCGAAATCAAGGGTCAGACACGCAACAGACTGAGCCATCCAGGCACCATTTGAGGGTTTTATGCCCATTTGACAAATTAGGAAACTGAAGCGCAGAAATCAGGTAACCTCCGCAAGGTCACAAAGGGCTCACAGCCAACTTGAGAGGACAGAGTGCAAATCTGCAGCCCCTCTAGGTCGGGATCTCTACCGGCTGTGGGACCCTAAGCAAATACCATGTTTCCTTTGTTCCTTCAGTAAGCAGCAGGCTGAGAGCCTGCCATGCATGCGTCAGGCACCAGGATCTAAAAACACACATGCCACCTGCCCAGTGGAGCTTAAGGGTAAAATGGGCTGGAGAGATATTGACTAACGCAAGATATTAACTAACACAAGAAATAAACGTGAAATTAAAATTGTAATTAGGGTCCCAAAAGAGAGGTCCTAGAGGTCAGGGAAGACAGCCCCAAGAGGAAACAGGAAAGAATTGGAGTTAGCTCTGGGAAGAGGGGACTGGTCCGGGTTGGGGGCCCAGCGGCGATGAAAAGCCTGGTGACAAAGGACCAGTGTGGCCGCAGAAAGGAGAACAAAGGGTGAGTAAAGGCAGGGATGATAATGCCAGTTGAGCGGCTTAAGGAACCCAGTGAAAGTGTTCTAAACTGGAGGTGGGGCCAGCATGACTGTGTTTGAATTTCAAACGGATCTGGGCTGCGCTGGCGATGATCATGTGGCGAGCAGAGGCGGGGAGCAATAACGCCACACGAGGTTGCTTTAAGGAGTGAGGCTAAGACAGAAGAAGCCCCAGCATGGTGCCCAGCCCCTCTGGTGCGGATCCAGCTGCTCTCATTACGCTCTTATTATTAGACGCTGCCAGGGTTTACTGTCCTTGTAACCCAGATCCCTTTCCGCCACAGAGAGAATCCAGTGCCTCCGACGTGATAGTAACTCAGTAAACAGTAGTTAATTGGCTCAAGGTTCATGGCTTTGTTTTAATTCTGTCCCCACCCCTAACCCCCCATCCAAAGAGCCCTGGTTTCACCTAGCAACCGACAGGGTATCCGGGAAGGACCGCTGGAGTAACAGTTCTGGACTGCGACACTCTGCCGCCACCTGGTGGCAGCATGCCTACGGCGTAGAGTAACAGCTCCCGGCGGCTTGAGTGATAAAAATTATTGAGGAGATAACACGAACAGTACACTGAAAGATGGCTAAAATGGTAGATTTTATGTTGTGTCTTTACCATGATACACGAATAATCAAGGTGTAAAATGAATTTAAAGAGTAAAATTAGTCCTTTCTCACTTAGGATATCGCATTGCTTGTCTTGGGATTCTGTTGCAAAGCTCTCAAATTTTATTTCTCACTTAATACAAATGACATTATCACATGACAGTTCAAAGTATTTCTGTCCTATCTCTGTACTTCCCTCAAGCCCTTTAAAATTTCTCTTTGGGGGGCGCCTGGGTGGCTCAGTGGGTTGAAGCCTCTGCCTTCGGCTCGGGTCATGATCCCATGGTCCTGGGATTGAGCCCCGCGTCGGGCTCTCTGCTCACTGGGGAGCCTGCTTCCCCCTCGCTCTCTCTCTCTGCCTGCCTCTCTGCCTACTTGTGATCTCTGTCTGTCAAATAAATAAATAAAATCTTAAAAAAAAATTCTTTTTGGTGTCCTTGGACCGGGGATGGGTGTGATGGTTTACTCTTATATGTTATTAATTACATTATGGATTATAAATATTACATATTATATTTAGATACTGCTGCTGCTATCTGACTCAATTCTCTCAAAGCCACACTTTGGTCAGTTTGCAATTTCCAAACACAAAATCTCAACCCCATGTTCCATCTGATCTGCGCCCGCCCCTGCGAGGGAACCCGCCACCGTCTGTTACCGGCAGCAGTGTACGAAGGGCCCTGGCCTTCACCCTTTCTAACATTTCTAATAAATGTGAGATCCTCGAGGTCCCCGTTTGCAATCCAAGTCCTGGAAAACAATGAGGGAGCTGGTTTGAAGTCTCCCCTCGTTGTTTCCCAAGGGCTCCCACAGTGGTTTTTCTACACCCACTCAAGGCTACAGCAAAAAAGACCCAGTCCGCGGGTTACCTAACCTCACTGCATTTATGGACTCCCTATCGGGAAGCTGGGATTAGCAAGGTCTTCCTCACAAGAATATGCTAAAAGCCAAATGACAAAGGATAGAAAAAGCCTTGTCGCTTGTACGACACTCTGCAAATACTGCATGGCCACATTGAGACGATGGTTTTGTGACTGTTTCGGCGGCAATTAAAGCGTGGACGTGGGGTGGAGACCTGGGCTAGACTGGGACCCACCGTTGCCATTTAGCTGAGAACTTTCTGGACTCCTTCCCTCCCTTTCGGAGCTTCTGTATTCACATTTGGGAAGTAGAAGTAAATATTTCATGAACTCGGGGATCATACTATCATCACACGACATAGCAAAGGTCAAAGAAAGGGCTGTCCCAGAGCAAGGGTGCAGCGCGTGGGACCCAAGAGCTCGCTTAGAACACAGGCTGTTCTGGAACCTCCCTGGGGAGCAGCCCATTCCTGACCAACCTTGGCTACACAGACCAGGAGGTGCCCTTCCTTGCATCACAGGCAGCCTGGTTTTCACCCACAGATTTTAGCACGTTGCTGCTTGGGACTCTGCGTTTTATTCCCCAACTATACAGTTCCTTAGAGATGACAAGTCACTCAAAAAAGTAGTGACCGGCACTCCCACCACAACCCCCCAGCCCTTCAGGATAATAAGGTTTATTTCACAGCTTAACAGGAATAATATTAATTATATAGTATCTCAGATTAAAGAAAATTTTGGACATTTATAGTAGACTATAGTAGACTTAGAACACACATAACCTTGTTTAAAATAAAAGCTTTATTGGGATAACTCACCCTATAAAATGGTACAATTCAGCGGTTTTTATTATATTCACAATGTCATGTATTTACACGTTGGGCAACCATCACCACTATCGAATTTTAGAACATTTTCATTACTCCAAAAAGAAACCCTATACCCATTAGCAGTCACTCCCCATTTCTTTCCTCCCCCAGCTACCAGCAACCACTAATCCATTCTCCATCTCTATGGATTTGTCTCTTCTGGGCATTTTATATAAATGGAATTATATACTATGTGACCTTCTGTTCCTATGTTTGTTCGTTCTTTCTTTCATTCAATATTTTATTTATTTGTCAGAGAGAGGGAGAGAGCACAAGCAGGGGGAGCAGCAGGCTCCCCACTGAGCAAGGAGCCTGATGCAGGACTCGATCCCAGAACCCTGAGACACTTAACCAACTGAGCCACCCAGGCATCCCTCTTTCTTTCCTTTTTGAGAGAGGAGAGCACATGCGGGACCCTGCGAGTGGTGGGGGCTGGGAAGGAAGGGGCAGAGAGAGAATCCCAAGCAGAGAATCCCAAGAGTTCTATGCAGGGCTTGGGCTCAATCTCGCAACTCTGAGATCATGACCCGAGCCAAAACCAAGAGTCAGACAGTCAACTGACTGAGCCACCCAGGCGCCCCGCTGATCTCTTTTATTATAGCCTTCTTAGTGGGTGCGAAGTGACAAGATTTGCTTTATTACATTTGTGAGTTAAAAGAGAAAATCGTCTTGTGGTTGTGTACAATTCCGCAGCCATTCCTAATAAACTCTGAGTAAAACAGAACTGGAAGAAAACAACCAAACCCTGATTATGCATCCTTAACAAAACCAGTAGCAATCACCAAACCACACCAGGCCATGCCAAAGCCACTACTCTTAGAAACAGCCAAAGGGCAAGAGGCCCGTTGTGATTCAACTGTGATCTTTTTTCCTAAGATTTATTTTATTATCTGAGAGAGAGATCACAGAGGGAGAAGGAGAAGCAGACGCGCCGCTAAGCGGGGAACCTGACGCAGGACTTGATCCCAGGACCCTGAGATCACAACCTAAGCCAAAGGCAGACGCTTAACTGACTGAGCCACCCAGGTGCCCTCAACTGTGATTTCAAAGTTTGGATCAATGCACTGAGACAGGAAAATAGAAGTATTAGTATCAATATTGGAAAGAAGGGGAAACAGATACCTTTATTTATAGCAATATAATCTAGAAAATCTGAGGCTCTTCTAAAACATTAAAATGAAGGGATTTGGCAAAAATGACTGGCTTCAAGAAACATGTACCAAAAAACAATAGCTGGGGCGCCTGGGTGGTTCAGTTGGTTGAGAGTCTGACTCTTGGTTTCAGCTCAGGTCATGATGTCAAGGTCGTGAGATCGAGTCCCACGTTAGGCTCTGTGCTCAGCAGGGAGTCTGCTTCAGATTCTCTCTCTCTCTCTCTCCCTCTGCTCCTCCCCACCCACAAATAAATTAAACAAACAAACAAACAAACAAACCACCCAATAGCTTTTCTTTGAACTGGCAATAACCAAGTAGAAATCAGTGTGGAAAAAATATTCCATTCACAAGAGCAAGAAAAAATATTGCGTCAATAATTTGAACAAAACCAGGATCTATATGGAAAAAGCTGGAAAGTTGTATTTAAGGACATAAACACAAGGCCTAGAAAAATGAAGAGATATCAAGATCCTGCTTGGAATGGCTTATATCATTTAAGTATCAATTCTTGGGGGCACCTGGCTGGCTGGGTCAGTGGAGCGTGCGGCTCTTGATCCCAGGGTTGTGAGTTCAAGTTCCATGTTGAGTGTGATTACTTAAAAATAAAATCTTAAAAAAATATATTTTTATAAAAAATGTATCAATTCTTCCTAAGTAAATAAAAATTTTAAATACCTCCAATCAGAATGGCCTGGGATGGGCTGGAAAACATAAAAGGATTTTAAAGTTTAAAATCATCTCTCAGGGGCGCCTGGATGGCTCAGTGGGTTAAGCCTCTGCCTTCAGCTCAGGTCATGATCCCAGAGTCCTAGGATCGAGCCCTGCATTGGGATCTCTGCTCGGCGGGGAGCCTCCTTCCCTTCCTCTCTCTCTGTCTGCCTCTCTGCCTGCTTGTGATCTCTGTCTGTCAAATAAATAAATAAAATCTTTAAAAATAATAATAAAATAAAATCATCTCTTAAAAATTGTTTTAAAAATAGCAAAATGTCGGGATGCCTGGGTGGTCAGTTTGTTAAGTGTCTGCCTTCAGCTTGGGTCGTGATTTTGGGCTCCTGGGAATGAGCCCCCCATCGGGCTCCCTACTCAGCGGGGAATCTGCTTCTCCCCTCTGCCTGCTGCTCCCCCTGCTTGTGTTCTCTCTCTCTGTGACAAATAAATAAAAAAAATTTTTTTAAAATAGCAAAATGCTTCAACAGCTTTTAAAAGTAACTTAACTATAAAGTTACTCGGGGCAAAGATTGCGAAGTTCTCAGCCATCATTAGCTCTCTCCTTTCTTGCTAACAAAATTTGTATATTAACGAGGATAGCCATGTGTCAACCCCATAATATTACAACATTAAAACTTATAAATGTGCATATCCTGGCCTCCTTTAAAGATATGTCTTGGGGACTAAAATCTAAAAGTTGTCGGAAGGGTTTACAGAATGACTCCTTCAGAGAGGAATAGATGAAGTTTTGGAAAAGTCTTTCCCTGCCTTTCCTCCAACTTGGAAAGTGATGTGATGGCTGGCATTCCAGAAGCCATCTTGGACTCTGAGTTGACCTTAAGTGTGGATGCTAACACGAGCACAGTTGAACAGAAAGGTGGAAGGATCCAGCCCGTGATGAACATGAAGCCACCACATCAGCCCCAGGCTGCCTAGTTTGTTTTTTTTTTTTTTTAGCAAAGTAGTACCTTTATACTATATATAGAGAATGTATATAAAGGATACTACCCTTTTTTTCCCCAAAGATTTTATTTATTTATTTGACAGACAGAGATCACAAGCAGGCAGAGAGAGAGGAAAAAGCAGGCTCCCCGCAGAGCAGAGAGCCCGATGTGGGGCTCGATCCCAGGACCCTGGGATCATGACCTGAGCTGAAGGCAGAGGCTTTAACCCACTGAGCCACCCAGGCGCCCCCCAGGCTGCCTATTTCTGGAATTCTTTTATCTGACAGAAAAATAAACTTCTGTTTTTGCCCAAGTCACTGTTACTTTACAACTTGACTATATGTTCCTGATCCAAAACCTATCTGACACACTACTATAATCAAAAAAATTATTATCATGACACAGCAAAGGCAACGAATAAATCAACAGAATGGGGCAAAAAAATCCAGAAATAGATCCAAGTATTTATGGGGACTTGATACATGAAAAGATCACAGTTTGGTTCATTGGAGAACAATGTTTCATTTACTAAGTTTACCTGACATACTGGCTGTTTGCCTGAAAGAAAACAAAGATAAATCATTCCTCACAATATAAATAAAATTAATTACATAGGGAGTAGAGATCAAAAGATGAAATGTAAAACAATTAAATTAATCAAAGGGAAGTTAGAAGGAAATTTGCATAAATAAGCTTTGTTTAGGGAGACTTTATTAAGCAGAACAGGAAACCAAAAAGCCACAAAGGAAACAACGGACGTAAAAATGGGAGGGGCACCTGACTGGCTCAGTTGGTAGAGTCATTGACTCTTGGTCTCAGGGTTGTGAGTTCAAACCCCACATTGCCTGTAGAGATTACTTAAAAATAAAATCTTTAAACAAAATTCTAAAACTTTGGCAGAAGAAACGACAAAGTTAAAATACAGATTGGAAAAAGTCTGGGTGCAACACACTTGCTAGTGGTTACCATCTTTGACGGGTCTGCAGACATTTTCTGTAAATGACAGAGGGTCGATATTTGAGGTTTGAGGGTCATAAGGTCTCTGTCACAACTATCGAGTCTGTCTGTAGCACAAACTCAGCCATAGACCATAAACAAATGAATACCGCTTCATTCCAATAAAATTTTATGCATATTGAAATTTGGATTTCATATCATTTCCATATATCTCAAAATATTCTTTTTTTGATTTTTTCCAACCACTTAAAAACGTAAAAAATAGGGCGCCTGGGTGGCTCAGTGGGTTAAGCCGCTGCCTTCGGCTCAGGTCATGATCTCAGGGTCCTGGGATGGAGTCCCGCATCGGGCTCTCTGCTCAGCAGGGAGCCTGCTTCCCTCTCTCTCTCTCTCTCTGCCTGCCTCTCTGCCTCCTTGTGATCTCTCTCTGTCAAATAAATAAATAAATAATCTTAAAAAAAAATCTTTAAAAAAATGTAAAAAATACTCTTAGCTAGAAGGCCTTACAGAAACAGGCAGCTGGCCAGTTTGGGTCTAAGGGCCATAATTTGCGACCTTTGGTCGATGATATACAAAGAGCTCCTGCTACTTGGTCATAAAAGGCAAATGACAAAGGATGTAGACACGCCAACTGCAGAAAAGGAAATCCAAATGACCACTAAGCATTTGTAACAGGATGTGGAATGAGATTTTTCCTGTTATCTGAGCACAGCATACGACAAATAATCACACAGTCTAGGGAAAGAGTATTGACATGCTCTTGAATCCTTCCTATAAAACATGAGCGTCAGTCTTTTGACAACTGGCCCCCATCACCCACCTCCAGACAGTAACAGGCAACTAATTCAGGAAAGGATTGACAGGGAGGAGAGCTGGGGTCAGACCTAGTCTATTTGATGCTGACACAGATGATTTAAATCTTCCTCTTCTCTACTACATTAGTTTTAGCATTTTATTTTTATTTATTTATTTTATTTATTATTTTATTTTATTTTAGCATTTATTTTTATCATGAAAGGAAACTATACCCAACATGGAAGGCCTTACATATTTCAAAATAGTTCCAGACATTCGATGCCTTCCTCTTTTGCTTTTAATTTTTCTTTTTTACACTCTACCGAGTCAATGTCTTTTTATGTAAGGACAGTGCCCTCTTCACACTAAAGGAACACTATGTAAAGGTATTTCGTGGATGTAATTATAGCCCCAAATCATCTGGCCTTAAGAAAGGACGATGATCTGGGTGGACTTGACCTAATAACAAGAAGCTTTTAAAAACAGAGTTCCTCTGGCTGGTTGAAGAAACCCCCTAGAAAGGAATCCAACTTGGCCGACACCTAGATTTCAGCCTCACGGAGCGGAGAATGGAGACCTGAAGACATACTTTGTCCAGACAGCTGACCTATAGAACACTAGGCTAATGCACGTTGTTTTAAGCCACTAGATTCGTGATAAATCATTACATAACAATAGAAACAATTACACCCTTTATTGTTTGTACCCAGGAGAACCACTCCTACCCTCTGCCCTCTGTACCTACCAGTAGAGGCCTTAAGGGAAAGTGAGAATTTTCCCTCTCCACCCACCCTCGAATGGGGAAGCAGACTAAGGTCGGCTCCACCTTGCCTGGCTGAAACTAGGACAGGGTGCTCTGGCTCTGCCTGGCCCCTGTCCCTCATCTCATTCCCTGAGGTGTCCCCTAGAAGTCTTTGATCTCTGGTGCAGTCTTGGGAATCACCACTTTGGTAAAACCCCATACTTTCCTTAGTTAGTCCCTATCTTTCGTTGTTGAACAGCTTTCATTTTTAATGTTGTCAATGAAGCTACCGCAAACATCTTTGTACCCAAAACTTTGCCTGGATTTGGCGGATTTTCTTAGGATAAGAAATGCTGAGTCAAGAGCAAACGAACATCTTCCAGGCTCCTCATATACACTGGCAAATTTTTCTAGAAAGATCCTACCAGTATACCACCTATTAGGGGAACACGATGTCTAAGGTTATTTTTCCAAGCTGAGCCAACAACGCAAAGACTTGAGATACTTCTAGGGGAAGGCCACCTTTCCATTTTACTTCCACTCTCTGCCTCTTAGCGAATCATTTTCACTCCCAAGTTTCCAGTAGCCCACCGGGAACTGGGATTTCTACCGGGAAATCCCAAAGGCACCCAAACCTAACGTACGCCGAACGACGGCATAACCTCACCTTTCCACCAAAATGCCCCAGGTTTGGAAAACAGACCTATCCCGGTGGCCAGGCCCAAGTTGATAACCAGTGAAGATAATCAACCGGATTCCCTAACAAAACCACTCTTTTAAGATAAGCGAGGGCAGGCCGAGAGCGGCCGGGCACAGCAGCTCTGGCAGGTTTGCGGGGTGTGTACACGACAGCGCCTGCGCACCAGCGCGCAGGACAGAAAGATGACGAGCCTTGGTCACGGAGCTTGGCCCGGCAGGCGGTGCCAAAATATAGGCAACCACGGCTGGCACCCATACGCGACTTAAGTGATGCGGGCCAAGGACAACGCGCGCCAGAGCGCAGCTTTCGCGCCCTATGAGGCACAACTGCGCAGCCGCCATAGGGTAGGCGGACCGCCAGGCGCGCGAGCGGGCGTGTCGGCGTTTGTGCGCACGCGCCCTTGGACGCGCGGGGGTGCGCGAAGACTGGGAACAAGAAGGAAGCAGAAGGGAAGGGGCGGGGTTGAACCCGTCTCGCGCATGCGCGTGCCGTGCAAACCATTTGGCGCGTTTTCGCTGGTTGCGCTGTTCTCTTCCAGTCCTGGAGGTGCTCCGCAGTAGCTTTTGGGAGCAGGACGTTCTCCCCAGAAGTGCGAGTTAACGAGCTTTCTGCTTCCTTCCTTCGGGCGTTTGGGGGCTCCTCCCACGTTAAAAAGAAGTGTTTTTCCGTGGCTGAGGCCGGGAGCCTTCCGACCGCCGGAGGGCTTGGGCCATTGGGTCCTTTTCCGTCTCGCTCTCTGTGAGGGTGCAAGGATCCGAGGAACCTCGTCCTGCCCATCAGTCTCCACGCCGTGGGTTCCTGGAACTCAGGTCGGAGCTCGGTGGGCCGGGGCCCCGGCTTCCCAGCTGGGTCACCATGAGCGTGTCCGCCCAGCGCCTGGTGGAAGAGTTGCAGATCTTCGACGTAGAATGCGAGGCGGCTCTGACCGAGAAATGTGAGTCCCTCGGCCCCGCGCCGCCCCCAGCCGAGGTCCGCGCTCCCGCTGGCTGTTCCCAGTCGCCTAGAACCCCAAAGGGAACGCAGCCAAGTTTCTCCCCTCCCCTAGATCAGACCTCTTGGTGTTTGGGAGACGAAGAATTAAACCAAGTCTTGCGATTGGGGATGTAGGGACTTGGCAGCGTTTGCAGTGTCCTGCTTGGATCCCAACTCAAGAGTAAGAATATGAAGCATGACTTTTTAAACCCGCGCAGTTTCGGAAAGGTGGAATTGGGCCGTGCCAGGCTCAGACTAGGCCCGGTGGCACGAGTTGTGAAATTCTGTAAGCCTCCAAAACAGAACAAGAGACGTGGGGGTTTTGAAATGCAACTTTTTATTCGTGGCTCCTCCCTTTCCAGCCTAGCTGTAATCTTCTGCTGATCCATCACTTCTCATCAAAGCTGTTGGTGGTCTGTGCAGATATGAACCCTTGAGGTGGGTTCCCCAAATTGAATTTTAGCTCTGATAAAAACTCTGGGGAGCTTGTCAGCTGTTTACAGAAGCAGAAACAGACCAGGAGACCGCTAGTCTGTGAACCCCAGTCTCCTCTCCTCGAGTGTGGGTGCTCCCTTTTACTGGTCAGGTTCTGGGGCGGGAGATGTCGGAAGCACTGTCTTGGGAGGTGTAGAGTTCTCAGTTTCAGAATCATGATGAACATGCCCCTGCCCTTAACCATTCGTCAACACTTAGAACTTCTTTTTTAACGTATAAAACTGGAATGCAAACATGTTAACTTACCGTGAGATACCAAAATTCTCCAAGGTCTTATGCCCAGTGCATTCTTTTCCAAAATGCTATTGCTTTCATCTCACAGAACTACTTTGGCAGTGGTGTTAGAATTCTAGACTTTGAATTCATAATTTTTTTTTAATTTTTTATTTATTTGACAGACAGAGATCACAAGTAGGCAGAGAAGCAGGCAGAGAGAGAGGAGGAAGCAGGCTCCCTGCGGAGCAGAGAGTCCGACGCGGGGCTCGATCCCAGGACCCTGGGACCATGACCCGAGCCGAAGGCAGAGGCTTTAACCCACTGAGCCACCCAGGCGCCCCCGCCACCTTCTCCTTTAAGGTCCTTCTGTCCCACTCAAAGCTGATGAACTTCTTGTCTCACCAAAAAAGTAGAAACAATTAGAAAACTTCCACCATTACTTCTTCACACCTACCTCTCCTGCCTTATTCCAATGAATAAATTCTCCCTATTCCTAGCAAAATACAGACCCCCCACTAGAGTCCTAAATCCCATTCCTTCTCGAACCGTCTTATGACCATTGCTCCAGTCATTCTAACCTCTTACATGTTTTCTATTTTTCTCGCTATAAGAGTTTTTCTCCTGATAGCACAGTAGTGTGGTTCTTGCTCCGCTTTTAAATACTCTGTTGAGGGGCACCTGGGTGGCTCAGTGGGTTAAGCCTTTGCCTTCAGCTCGGGTCATGATCTCAGGGTTCTGGGATCGAGCCCCGCATCGGGCTCTCTGCTCAGCAGGGAGCCTGCTACCACCCCGTCTCTGCCTGCCTCTCTGCCTACTTGTGATCTCTCTCTCTCTGTCAAATAAATAAATAAAATCTTTAAAAAATAAAAATAAAATACTCTGTTGAACCCATTCCCTCTTCCATTCTTTCCCCCGCAATTACAGCAAACCTCTTCAGACGGGTTGTCTGTTGTCTGTATTTGCTGTCTTCAGATTTGTCCTCCTTAAGCCCGTTTCTGTAATCTTTTTCATCCCCAGGGCTTCTCTGAAATTGCTTCTCCTCAAGGTCACCAGTGACTTTAACCTAGCTAAACTCGGGGTGACTTTTCAGTCCTCATCCGGAATTCTCGCTTGACACGGTTCGTCGTGTGTTCTTTGAAACACGTTTGTCTCTGAGCTTCTCAGACACTACGCCTCCTTGTTCTCTTCTCTTGCTTGTCAGCGCTTCTCAGGCTCATCCTGAGTCACAGATGCACACACTTCCTTAGGGAGTCTCATGTGGTCTCTCGGCTTTTCATCCCACGTGTTGCGGATGATTCCCAGGCGCCTGTCTTAGCCTGGACCACTTGCTGAACTGCCAGCTCGCCTGTCCAGCCGCTAGCTGGGCGGCTGGAACTCCGTGTATCTAAGAACCAAGCTCCTGTGTGTCTTCCCTTTCCTCATAGGACTTCCTCCTGCTCTCTTCCCCGCCCTTCGAGGTGCTCAGCCTGAAAACCATATCATCTTCGATTGTTTTTTCTTCACCATCAGCGAATCCCATTGGCTTTACCCTCACGATGCTTCCTGTGTGAGGTCCAGCCACTTCTCCCCACACCTCAGTGCCCCCACCTTGATCCAAGCCGCCGTCATTGCTCGCTCGCACTTTGCCACGGTTCTCTTGCCCCCTTGCCCCCTTGCCCCCTTGGCTCCCTGCTTAACACGGCATCCAGAGTGACCCTGGTTACTGGAAGCTGGGTCATGTTACCGCCCTGTCCGAACCCCCTGGGGATTTTCTAAGTTGCTCGGAGTACTAACCAGGGGAATTATAGTGGCCAACAATCTGCACCCCCTTAAACTCCTCGTTTCTCTCCTTCCTCACTGTGTTCTAGCCATAGTGGCCTTTGCTGATCTCGCTTCTGCCTCAGGATCTTCGCTTGAAAGCTCTTTCCCTAAATAAGGCATGGCTCGCTTTCCACCTTCTCAGCGAAGCCTTCCCTAATCACTGTATTGAAAATTACCAATCCCTGCTCCCAAACCCCCCTGATCCCTTCCCCAGCTTTCTTTTTCTTTTCTTTTCTTTATTTTTAAAGATTTTATTTATTTATTTGACAGACAGAGATCACAAGTAGGCAGAGAGGCAGGCAGAGAGAGAGAGAGGGAAGCAGGCTCCCCGCCAAGCAGAGAGTCCAGCGGGGCTCGATCGCAGGACCCCGGGATTATGACCTGAGCCAAAGGCAGAAGCTTTAACCCACTGAGCCACCCAGGCTCCCCTAAGATTTAATGTAGTTGTCTCTGACAGGAGGATTGGTCCATATTCTAAGTGGCTTTTGTATGTTTGGAAGAATTCCCCTATTACGAGTTTTTTGGGTTTTGTGGGGTTTTTTTTTTAAGATTTTATTTATTCATTTGACAGACAGAGATCACAGGTAGGCAGAGAGGCAGGCAGAGAGAGAGGAAGGGAGGCAGACTCCCTGCTGAGCAGAGAGCCCAACTCAGGTCTCCTATTATGAGTTTGTTTTTTTTTTTAAGATTTTATCTTTTTCTTTTCTTTTTAATCTTATCTATTTATTTTTTTAAGATTTTATTTATTTGAGGGGGGAGAGAGAGAGAGCAAGAGCAAGGGAGGGAGGGGTGCCTGGGTGGCTCAGTCGGTTAAGCGTCTGCCTTAGGCTCCAGTCATGATTCCAGAGTCCTGGGGTCAAGCCCACATTGGGTTCCCTGTTCGGCGGGGAGTCTGCTTCTCCCTCTGACCCTTTCCGCTCTCGTGCTCTCTCTCTCTCTCACAATCTCTCTCCCTCAAATAAATAAATAAAATCTTAGAAAAGAGAGAGCACACAGGAGGAGGGAGAATTAGACTCCCCGCTGAGCAAGGAGCCCGACCTGGGATTCCGTCCCAGGACACTGGGATGCCCTGAGCTGAAGGCAGCCGCTGACCGGACCGAGCCACCCGGGTGCCCCCAGCTTTCTTTTTCTACACAGCACATTGAACCATCTAACTTAGCACAGATTTTACTTGTTTTCTGTCTCCAAGAGTAAGCTTCGTGGAGATAAGGATTCTTCTCTGTTGTTCACTGCTGTATTCTCGTGCCTGGAACCGGGCCTGGCACCAGTGGGTGCTGAGGAAACACTGACTGAGGAAATCAAAGACTGTTTTCACTTTTCCCGGGGGGAAGCTGCCAGAAGCAAGCTGTGGTCTCACCTGCCCACTTTTCCTTCCCGCAGTGGTGGAGCTGTGCCTCCTGCACGGACAGAACGAGGAGGGCATGGTAGCAGAGCTGATAGCCTTCTGCACCAGAACGGGGAAAGTTGGCCTCACCCCGGAGGTCCTGAACTCTTTTGAGCATGAGGTGAGAACAAAATGTAAGGAAACTAATAATGAAATTCTCCATTCCTCCTCTTCGGGGGGAGGTGGTGTGAGACGAGTGTGGGCTTCAGAAACACAGCCGAACTCCGGTCCCGGTGTGCACGGGGGCAGCCAACATAACGCCTGTGCCTGGGTGTCCGTTTCCTCTTCTGTTACTGGTTCTAAGAACCCGTATGTTTTTTTATGGTTATTGTAAGAATTAGACGAGAGCGAGTCAGAATCACCTGAAACGGTATGTCGGGTGGTATGCAGGCCTTCAGCAAATCCGTGGCAGTTGTGTTAGCTTTGAGCGGCTGCAGACAGTCCCAGGAGAACTCTTCCTCACTCGCTTGCCGTGCGCTGTCTTAGCTCTTACTTGGAGGAATTTTATATATTAGATTGTATTTTGAATGCCTGTTATTACCTCACAGCTGTGGAGCACACCTCCTCTGTTACTTGACTACGGAATAATACATTCATTATCTTTTATTCCTCAGTGTCTGAGCAAAAAATCGTCCAGAGCGCCCAGGGATGGTGGGCACGCCGGAGCCAGAGACATTGTTTCCATCCAAGAGCTGTATCCTTTCCTGCCGCAGGTCTTCATAGAAAGCCGGGTGCTGTATCTTGTAATTTGCTGCTGTATCTTGTAATTTGCGTAATTTAAAAACAAATAATAAGAGTCCCTACCAGTGGGCTTTCTCATGTAATCAACCCTTGCCTTCGATTTTGGGTGGAAGTCTGTTTTTCCTGAGCACTGTTTGTAGCATCGAAGTGGAAGAAGAAGAAGAGAGCCTCTTGGACTCTTACACCACACCCTCTAAGGTCAGTGTGTGTTGGAGGTCGCTTCCCCCGAGTAGCCTTTTTTCCGTCTTCTAAAAACAGCGTCACAGCATTTGAAGTTCTGAAGTTCCTACTCTGTTGGCACTTACACGTCGTCCTTTCCCGTCACAGGCATAGCCGTGTTGACGTAATGGCAGTCCTTGGAACCATAGGGCCATCCTGCCTTTTTTCAACTAGCATGAGCGTCGTGAAATGTTCATAAATACAGTTTCTCCAGTATTACTCTTCGTAAAAGTCGCAGAGCGTTGATTCCGCTGGAGGTGCTGTGACTGAATGATTCCGTTCCAGTGTTGGGTCCCAGCGTGAAGGCTAGGCTAGGGCAGTGGAATATGGAATAGTATTGCCCTCAAAGCCTGTGTCAGAAGACCTAGGGGACCTTGGGTGAGTCGTTTTATCCCTCTGAGCTGCAGCTTCCTTATCTCTAAGATCCCGATGCTTCCGTCCATTTACCGAGCGGCTGCTGTGGGCCAGGCTCTGTACCAGACGCCGGGAGAGCCGCGGTGGAGAGACCAGGCACGGCTCGGCTCTGCCCTCAAGAAGCCCAGAATAAATTTGTAGAAATCCATAAACATGGAGGAAGCCTTAATTTTTCAAAGTCAAGTTGCACCGTGAGGAAGAAGGCAAGCAGTTGAGGTGTGCCTGTGGAGAGCAAGAAAGCCGAAAACACGCCCTGTAAGGTTGCTGACACGAGACAGGCGCACGTAACCTATTGCTTGGACACGCCGCAGTTTTCCTTAGCTTAAAACTGAAGAGATACACAGTCGGTGCTTGATTTTCCCCCTAGAGATGGTCCTGTCCTAGAACCCATGTCTTGCTAAAAAGTGCTTTCATTCTTGGGTTTGCTCAGGCCAGGAACCTCGGAGACCTCCCTGAGTCTTCCGTCGCTCTCACGCCCCGCTCCCAGCTCATTCACCAGCCCTCTCCCCCTTGTGCACCGGGACCTGTTGCCATCAGGTCCTCGGCACTGTCCTCTCCTGAATGAGTGGGACAGCGCCCTGTCCTGGCTGCTTTCTGCTGTCCACCTCTGAGCCGTTCACACAGCAGCCACCGTGTGCCAGGCTCCTTTCAAACGCAAGTCAGGCCAGGCTTTGCTGCTCACCGCCCTACACCAGTTCCCCAGTAACATTCAGAAGGTGTGTGAGGGTCTGTCTGAGTTCGCCCCACTCCCTTGTCCACTTCCCTCTCCTCCTCATTCTGGCGGTCTCTCTGCTCTTCAAACACACCAGACATGTGTCCGCCTCATCTGTCCCCTGTCTGAGGGAACAAACCCACCGCCGAGAGCAAGCCCCTCCTCTTTCCCGCCTTTGTTTCCTTCTCTTGCTTTACTTTTCTCCATGGCACTTACTAACATGAGGAAGGTTGTGTATTTATTTACTGCTCTGTTTTAGTCTGCCTCCCTGTGTTAGAACAGAAAGCTCCCTGAGGGCAGAGACGCGGCTGTGTTTGCTGCTGTTTTCCCAGAGCCTGGCGTGTTAATCGTTGTTGAAGGACAGACCTTCTGAGAAAGGACGGTTGCTTGGCTCCCTAAGGAGCACCAGCCGGGATTACGGACCCTGGTGAGGCTGCTTCATGTGATGGCCTCACAGCTCCAGCACATGTGATCTGTCTGTGTGGCCAGAGCTGAGCGTGTCCTTGGGGACTGACTCGTCACCCAGCGCTCCGTGGACTGACGCGTAGGTCTGATGCAAATTTACTTGGTTTCCCAGGGGAGTATATGCTCTTCCAGGGACAGAAAGGCCATCCTAATGATGCCCATTCCTGCCACGGAGGTATTGAGGACACTCAGTTAGGAATCACAGCCGGTGACCACGGAATCAGAGTTAAGTGGGTTGGACTGAAATGAGCAAACAAGATGAAAGACGTGTGGAAAGCCCAGAGGAGCGTGAAATACCTAGATTCGTTCACTATCCCAGGGAAACTGCTCAGTCATCGTTAAGGCCATACATCAGTGGCCTCCTGACTGCCTAGTCATGGGGCCAAACGTTGGCCTTTCCCCTCACAAACAGTGCACGGCGAGCTTGCCAGACCCTTGTTGGGTCTCCGAGGCAGGCGTGCCTGTGGTATAGAGCCGAGTGTCCCGGTGGCCTTCTCCGATCATCATTAAATGTTTGACTTGTGCAGTGAACAACTATTCTGCCTCTGCGCTTGCCATAAATCCCCTGGTGATCATTCGGCTTTCCACACGTCCTGCCTGATCGGAGGGAGTAGGTTAGCCTGTGGGTGTGAAGTTCCCGTGCCACCGGCCTCGGCTTTCTAGTAAATGAATAAATTGGCAACCTGGGCTATAATTTGGGTTTCTGTGTGGTATGAGAATGTGCTTGCCCCAGGATGTGAGAATATGGTCTCCTCGGTCCCTGCATTTCTCACTGCAAATGCCTACACGTGCAGCATTAAAAGCAAATCTCTCAAGTGTGGTTAGAGTGAGCACATCCCTGAGAAGTCCGACTGGAGTTGGTCTGTTGACACCATCGGGTTTGGCTGCGAGCGCTGAGGACAAAGGCCGTGAAACTGCCCTGTCTCCCATCCTTTCGCCATGTCCTGGGAGACATGTCCTTCTCTTGAAATACCGCACCCAACCTTGGCCCTAGAGTTCCACAGCCCCTGTGGATTACAAGAGTCAGGATATTAGTTTGAGGGGCGCCTGGGTGGCTCAGTGGGTTAAAGGCTCTGCCTTCGGCTCAGGTCATGATCTCAGGGTCCTGGGATCGAGTCCCGCATCAGGATCTCTGCTCAGCAGGGAGCCTGCTTCTCTGTCTCTCTCTGCCTGCCTCTCTGCCTACTTGTGATCTCTGTCTGTCAAATAAATAAAATCTTTTTAAAAAAAAAAAAAAAGGATATTATTTTGAGGAAATACACCAAAACCGTAAAATCTTACCCATTCTTTGGCCCGGTAATTGTCTCTAGTCAGAATCTCTCCTAAGGAAGTGATCTGAATTATGGGGGAAGCCGTCTCTGTGACGATGGGCAGCAGCGTTATTTAGGATCAGACAAAGGTACAAGCACCCATTCACCCAGCAGTAGAGAAGTATTCGTGTCAACTCGTGTGGATCAGTTTAATCACAGCTACTAAAAAATGACAAAGTTGGTAGGAAAATGTTCATAGTTAATATAGTGTGGGAAAAATCAGTATGGGTAATATACAAATAAAGGTTTATATTTAAACTAAGATTGTAAATATTAGAATTCGTATATTTTTTAAATTGGAAAAATATGAAAATAGCAGAGAGGAGTATTAAAAATGGATTCTTGTACAAGAGCGGTAGCATCAGGGTCTTTTTAAAACCTGATTTTTGTCCCAGCTACTTGATAATGGCCCTGCGTCTGTTCTCCAATGTTTGTCCCCAGTCGTCGCCAGCAGGCAGCTGTGGTGACATGACTTTGGTGCGCAGCCAGGAGGAGCCCACGGGCAGGAAATCCTCTGCAGAGCAGCCGGCCTCCTGGTTGTGGTCTGGGCAAAGAGTTTACCCCTGCTCTGCCCCAGTCAGCTGTCCTAGACTCTGGGAAGCAACAGATCTCGGAGCCACAGGTCTCAATCCTGGGCTTACCTTTGGATTCCTGCTGATGAGCAAAAGCCCGAGAACAGAAGTGACCATCAGAACGGAAGTAACCAACAGAAGTGAGGCGTTTGCTAAGCACTCAGACTACAAGCTCAACCATGTTATCTTCCTGGAGTCATTTCCCTTCTCTAATTTTGAAAACGTGCAAGGGATTTTGCCAAAATGAGTAGTAATGTGGTCCCACCCCTTCTCAGGAAAATGTGTCTGTGCAGATTAAAATTTCTAGCTGTTCCAAAGCAAAGGGGCGGGGGAAAAAAGTGACCACATGAACAGTTTGACAGGACAGATTGCCTGCCTGGCAGTCCTTTCTGGGAAATGTTGATACTTTTTCATAATTGCCTTCAAAATGGGGACAGGATTCCGATGGATTTGGTGATAGCTGCTGAAGATTTCTATAATGGGATTATGCTTAGAGATGAGGCCTCAAGAAGGGAACCAGCCCAGCCCTACCTTGTGCCTTTCACTCGGGCACCGACCGTGCTTTTCTTCCTAAGTGGCCGTACCCTCAGGTAGCAACTTGGGTCTTCGGTGACTGGGATCTCGTTTTCTGTTTTGTTCCTAGGGTTCTCAGAAGCGAGCTATCACCACCCCAGAAACCCCCCTAACGAAACGGACCGTGTCTACTCGGAGCCCCCATCAACTCCTTTTGCCGTCGAGTTTCTCTCCAAGGTACGGATCAGAATGAATCCAGCTGCCGGACAGCGGGCTGGTTCTCCCCTTTCTGTGGTTGTCAGGGGACTGACCCTACCGGGTGAGGGAGTCCATGCAGGTGAGCGTGTGGCTTGGTGGTGTTCGGCTCGAGGGCTCACTGCTGTCTGCCCTCTCTGCCTTCCCTTCCTGTGTGGAAAATTACTGCGTCTTCCAGTCGTTAAGGAAACTCACTTTCCACCCACTTTTCTGGGGCTCATTTCCCAGATCAGGAACAGATACCTTCTCGGGAAAACAACCTGTCTATTCAGAAGCCCGTGAGTCTTGGGAGTCTTGCCAAGGGAGACAGATAGGTTCCCATCTGCCTCTGTCAGTTCTGTTGTTGTTGGGTTTCTTCTCCTTGTTCTTCTTTTCATCTATAGTATCAACTTTTTCTTTTAAGATTTTATTTATTTATCAGAGAGCACAAGCAGGAGGAGCGGCAGGCAGAGGGAGAGAGAGAAGGAGGCTCCCCGCTGAGCAGAGAACCCGATGTGGGGCTCCATCCCAGGAGCCTAGAATCATGACCTGCCTGAGCTGAAGGCAGACGCTTAACTTACTAAGCCATCCAGGCGCCCCCACGGCGTCTATTTTTTTTTTTTGAAAAGAAAAGCAGGGATCTGTGTCCATCCTGTTGGATAACCTGCTTATTGTTCCTGTCTCAGGTTACAACTAGTTCCTGAGAATTTGCATGTCACTGTGCATCTACGCGGACTTAGTTGGCATTTTTATCCCTGCTGCCCCCTCTGCACGTAAATCCACAAAGATCACATGTGATTTTTTGGAAGCCGTAAATGACATGTCTCCTGGTAGCGCATTCCATAGGCGTTGGCCCTGCCGGGTGGAAGAGAGGCTTGGTGCTGCCGCGTCAAGCCAAGGACCCGTCACGTTAACCGTTTAGGGAAACTCGAACTGCCTGTGCCGTGGTCCCCTCGTCGACAGAGCAGAGCTGAAGCTTGTCCAGCTCTGCCGCTTGAGAAAGGAGATGACAGCGGTCACTCCAGAAGAGCGGCCACGGGACTCGGAAGGACAGTTTCCCCAGCGCAGTCCACTGCTGCTTTCGGGGGTTCTCAAACGGGTTTGGGAAGTGAGCTTTCTAGACGTACGAGGGCATCTTTGAAACTTGCCGGGTAGAGACAGTTCTCATCAGCCGAGTCAGCACGGGGACAGCAGCAGTCCCTTGAAGTGTCCCGGCACTCAGGGGCCAGCAGTGATGGCTGTCCCACGGGGCCTCTCGGGGAGGAGCTCAGAGAAGGCGGCCCTGCGCTGCCTCGGCATTTTTTAACGCACGCTAATAAAGCTGACATCAGAAACTGGTTTTGTAATTTATGGAAGTAACCTGTAAATTATTCAGGTAGAGGCAGCGCAGGGGCCGAGCTCATGGACTGAGCTCCTCTCCCGTAGCCTCTGCGGGAAGCAGGAAGGATGGCTCCAGTTTCGGTATCGCCCGTGCAACTGGTGCCTGCAGAGCTCGGGTCCGGAGGGGCAGAACGTCTGAGAGCGAGCTCGCTGCCAGCTGCATTCCCAGCCAGGGGAGGGGAGGCCCACACGGCCTTCCGGGGAGCTCAGTGACCTCCGTGTTCTTGTTTACCAGGCGGGCCGTGGAAATACGAGAGCTTGTCCGCTGGGCCTTGGAGAGTGGGAACGGTTGTCCACCCGCGGGCTGAACGCAGTACAGCCCCATCTGCACACACGGGGGAGCTGATTAAGTCCTTTGACCTTCATTTCAATGTGGTGCCTACCTTGAGCTGTGTTGTGTGGTATTAGAGACGCACAGCAGCTTTGAGCTTATCCATAGCCAGGTTCTAGGGTGTTCTAGTAAGTGCGGGGAAAAAAGTCATAAGAGAGGCCCTTGAGTGGCTCAGTTGGTTGAGTGTCTGCCTTCAGCTCAGGTCATGATCTCAGGAACCTGGGATTGAGCCCTGCGTCAGGCTCCCTGCTCAGCGGGGAGTCTGCCTCTGTCTCTGTCCCTCCCCCGCTTGTTCCCTCTCTTTCTCTCTCTCTAATAAAAAAAAGTCTTTTAAAAAATTGTAAGAGAGAAAAGAAAGTAGTACTTTAAACTCGCTTTTTAATCAATCCAGGGTTCGGTTTGGTGTTGCTTTTGTTAAGCTGTAATCCAGGAGAAAACCTTTTGAAATATGTCTCTGTCTCTAAACTTAGCCTCATTCCTGAAATTCCTTAAAGGTCTGGGTATATCCAACCCCATTAAGCTGATAAGATTTATAAAATGTGAGGCCAGCTTGACGTTTCTCCAGTCCCCCTTTCCAAAAGGTTACCTCATTTTATTCGCCTCACTCTTTAAATAGGAATTCAGTAATGCTTATCTGTTTTACTTCCCATCAGTGCCACGCCCTCTCAGAAATACAACTCGAGAAACAACCGAGGAGACGTGGTTACCTCCTTTGGCTCAGCCCAGGGAGTGTCTTGGTCTGGAAGAGGAGGCGCCGGTAACCTCAGCCTGAAGGTCTTGGGGGGTCCAGAGTCACTCACCGGGAGCTACAAATCCATGTTCCAGAAGCTTCTAGATATTCGAGACGGTAATTGTTTATCTCTTTGTGATTCTGGAGAATATAAAACCACCTGGAAAGGCGTAGAGTAAGTAACAAAGCTTTAGCTAGGCCATAGAACAAGTTCCAAGGTCGCCTTTGAATACAGAAGTTCGTAGATGTCCTCAGGATGCCCCTGGCAGTGGAGGGGCAGGACGTGACCCTCTCGGCAATTCTCCCAAGTCACTCTGCTTCCGTAAAGAGAAAGCACATAACCATTTTCCAGCGACAGCCGTTTGAACTGTAGAAGCCAGTGAAAATGAGAGACATTTATGGTGTCTTCCTTGTAAAGAATGGAAGATTCTCCAGGTTGGACTTGACTTGCCCCAAACCTCACTGATGACCAGAAGTAAAGGAAGGCTGGGTTGTGGGCATCCGTGCTGACTCTTGGGGAGTGTGCCACGTGATCTGTGGCCAAATTTCAGCCACCAGCTATTGGGAGCTTGGCTAGAGCTTTAGAAGGAAGTCCTGGGCACCTCCTACTTCTGTAAATCGACTGACTTCAATATTTTACAATGCACTGTATCTTCTCCTCTTGACAAGTGAAATGTCCTAAGCACAATACTTTTTCCCCTCTGGGCTTTCAGTTCTGACCTGTAAGATAGAGGAACTTGGCATTGAACTCAAGGAACATTACAAGATTGAGACTTTTGCTCCTGTTCTGGTCCCAGCTCAAGTAAGAATCGTTCTAATAGTCCTTCCTAAATAATACTGTTTGTTTGTTTGTTTGTTTGTTTGTTTGTTTGTTTTTTAAAGATTTTATTTATTTATTTATTTTATAGAGAGAGAGAAAGAGATCACAAGTAGGCAGAAAGGCAGGGAGAAGCAGGCTCCCTACTGAGCAGGGAGCCCAATGCAGGTCTTGATCCCAGGACCCTGAGATCATGACCTGAGCCAAAGGCAAAGGCTTGACCCACTGAGCCACCCAGGCAGCCCTAATACTGTATTTTTAAACTGATGGTAAAAAGGCATCCTTGCTCCCTTTTTTACTTCCTGTCTGCGTTCTAGTTAGAACATCTGTCTTGGTCGAATTTGATAACATTTTCTTTGCACTTGGATTAGGGTCTTCTACATAAGCAAGGACTGAGGCCTTCTCCTTTTTAGTGGTGGGGCAGGTAGCCCCCTGGAGATTTCCCACAGATAGAAGTGTTCAGGGATCAGGTTATGAGGACAACAGCAAGGGTAGGGTTTCCAGGAGCAGTGACCCATAGTCGCTCCCCTAGGTTGGTGTCTGTCCTTACGGATCAACTGTTGCCAGCAATATCTTTAATTGTGGTTTAATCTGGCATATTTTCCAGTGCTTTCTCTCTGAAACTTTTTTTTTTAAGATTTTATTTATTTATCAGACAGAGATCACAAGTAGGCAGAGAGGCAGGCAGAGAGAGCGGGGGAAGCAGGCTCCCCGCTGAGCAGAGAGCCCGACATGGGGCTCGATCCCAGGACCCTGCGATCATGACCTGAGCCGAAGGCAGAGGCTCAACCCACAGAGCCACCCAGGGGCCCCCCTGAAACATGTTTTAACCTAAGTGGAAATGTGTCCTAGAAGATTCCTTAAGGCATTTCTGTCATTGTTTGCATTCAGAGAAGATTGACCACTTGGGGATGATACACAAACCCATGTCATATAAGGAAGTTTGGGAGGAAGCACTGGAGGGGAGGCAGCAATGCACGGTCTTGTGAGGAAAGACTGGACTTCCTCAGTCTGCCCCCGGGAATGGGAACAGGACAGAGGAAGCCAGAGAGAGACATTTCAGCACAATTTGAAGAAGAATTTCCTGTTAAGAGACAATCCGGTGTGTGGTTAAGGATATGGCTCTGGAACCACACTTCCAACCCAGACCTGACCCACACTTTGACCTTAACTAAATGACGTAACCTGTGGCTGCTTTCTCTCTTTTGTAAAGTGGGTCCAGAGATAGTGTCCGCTTCACCATCGTTGTGAGGATTAAACAGATTAATACGTGTAAGCCTTTAGAACGTGCCTGGTATTCAGTAAGCTCAACAGACGTGAGCTGTTAATGTTTGAAACTATCCAGAGATGCAGTGGGCTGCCTTGGGGCTCAGGAACCAAGTTTGTCTTCACTAGAGACGCCCGAGCTTAGGTGACCGCTTCGAGGGCCTCAAGCAGTGGGTGGGTGGGCGGACCAGATGCCCTGAGAGTCACTGGTGATGCTTGTCAGTAGGGTGGCCCGGCCAAAAAAATCTTTCCTGCTTGGGATTTGCTCCGCTGTCCATTCTGGTGACCCCAGATTTCGAGCTCCTGCCCCCAAGACTGTCACGCGTATGTTACATCTTCGGTAGGACCCCGTTACTCTGCTGGGCCAGATCGGCTGTGACACCAACGGGAAGCTGAACAGCAAGTCCGTGATTCTCGAGGGGGACCGGGAACATTCCTTGGGGGCTCAGATTCCAGTGGACTTATCTGAGCTCAAAGAATACTCTCTGTTTCCCGGACAGGTGAGATGGGACGCACACGCGTGCTGTGTACTCTGTAGCGTGTGTCAGGGGTGGCGGTAGGATGAACATTGCCTTCCGGGCTGCCTCACACTCTCACGAGGCGTGGCGGGAGCACTGGCCCGAGGGCAGACACCAGTGTACGGATTCCAGATTTCCCCGAATGCTCTGACCTCAGCCCTGGGACCTGCTTCCCGGTTGGGCCTCCAGCTCCGCCCCAGCACGGCCTGTCATTGTGGCCAAGCTTCTTACCATCTCGAAGCAGAGTGGCTCGCCTCTAAAACGGAAATTAATACTTCTTACCTCATAGGATTGTTACAAAAAATTAGATCATCCGTATGGAGCATAATTAGGATTACTGGCACAACCCTCTTAATTTGTTTTTAGAAAAATACCCCCGAGTTTCTAATTATAAAATGAGATAGGTGCACTTAGTACTTAATAGATGTTTTTTTTAAGTGAAATACCCCCAACGTGGGGCTCAAACTCATGACCCCAAGACCAAGAGTCGCATGTCCTCCCACTGACCTGGTCAGACACCCCAGTGCCTTCATACTTTTTAACTTTATCAAAATAGTTTTATTGCCGATCTCTTGTTTATCTCCCATTCTACTTCTTGTCCTTCAGGTTGTAATTATGGAAGGAATCAACACGACTGGTAGAAAATTTATTGCCACCAAACTCTACGAGGTACGAGGGTGACTGCCCCACTTTCCCTCAGTATGGGCCGTTCTGTCCGTCCTGGAAAACACGGGAGAACCTATTTGCTTCTCAATCCTCTAGCTATAGGATGGGAAGCTACCTCCGGGCCCCCTGCAGACCATTTCTGTAAAGGGCCGTACGGTAAATATCTGAGGCGTTACAGGTCTCACGGTCTCTGTCACAATGACTGCTTTGGTGGCTTAGAAGTGCCATAGATGCGTGCAAACCAGTGAGTGTGGCTAGCTTCGTGAAAGCAGGCGGTAGCCGGATGGGCCCCAAAGCCCCTAGTTTGCCAACCCCTGCTCTAGGTAGTAGTCCTCCACGGATTTGCAAAACACTCGAGCAAAAGTGGCAGATTCCCTGCTCTTGGGTTTTGCCTAGACTACTGAGACTTCGGGAACCTGTGCTCTCCCACCTTCTGCTGGGTGTTAACGAGTTTAACCATGACCTCCCATTACCTGGGTTTCGTTGCCGCTCTGTGCCATATAGGAAAAGGGCAGGTACCGTCAGTTCTGTGAGCTCTGAGCTCCAGGGAGCAAGCCTGAGGCCGCTTTCTTCCTTCCACACCTCGGCCCTCCCTCCCCACCTGCCGATGCCCCGGTTCCCCACCCACATTCAGGGCCCGCCCCCTCCCTTTTTTTTTTTTGTTCAACCAGAACTCAGTTTAGCTTTTCTCCTGTTTTTAAGGGTCTACCACTTCCATTTTATCAGCCCACCGAAGAGGATGGAGGTGAGTTTGGGTTCAAACCTTGTTTTGCTAACCGCGAGGATGGAGGAGGAGGATCCGGGTTCCTCAGGCCTCGAGAAAGCTACAAACCGTGCCTGGCAGCACCCGGGGGAGGCTGGGAAGGACAGTGGGTGGGTGGCTCCCCCGGCCCTTTGAAGACCCCGGCCGGGGTCCGAGCCCAGTGAGCCTGACCACCTGGGTTCTGGCTACACGAGGCATGCCGTCTGTACCTGGGAGATACTTTGTGGAAGACCAAATAGGAATGTTTGAAAAGGAATTTCTTTCAGTGTGCTGTGGGATCCTGGAAGAGAAAAGGGACATTATGGAAACCCTAGTGACCCCCAAATAGTCAGGAGGTAACAATAATAAGGCAGCGTGAATTCCTTCATTTTGTTTTGGTTTTGTTTAGAGATTTATTTATTTATTTGAGAGAGAGTGAAAGCATGCACGCAGTCCGTAGGGACTGGGCCGGCGGGGGCAGAAGGCACACCCCACACAGCGTGATCTCACCGTCATGACCTGAGCCAAAATCAAGAGTCAGATGCTTTTTTTTTTTTCTTTTTAAGATTTTTATTTATTTATTTGACAGACAGAGATCCCAAGTAGGCAGAGAGAGAGGGGGAAGCAGGCTCCCCGCTGAGCAGAGAGCCTGATGTGGGGCTCGATCCCAGGACCCTGAGGTTATGACCCAAGCTGAAGGCAGAGGCTTAAGCCACTGAGCCACCCAAGTGCCCCAAGAGTCAGATGCTTAACTGACGGAGCCACCCACGTGCCCCCGGGTTCATTTTGACAGATGCACCCAGTCAGGCAGGGGGCCGGCGTTCGGGGACGTGGGGAAGGGTATATATATACAAGAACTTGGTATTATCTTTGCGACTTTCCTATTCTTCTAAAGTTATTCCAAAATTGAGACTTTATTAAAAAGTTAGACAAATTTCTGGGGCACCTGGGTGGCTCAGTCAGTTAAGTGTCTGCCTTCAGCTTGGGTCATGATCTTAGGGTCCCCGCTCAGCAGGAGTCTGCTTCTGCCCTGCCACTTCCCCCCTGCGCTCTTGCTCTCTTTCTCTCAAATAAATAAAATCCTTTTTTAAAAAAAGACAAATTTCTAAGGAGGCCTAGAGTTATTTGGTAACTAAACTGGATGGGAAAGGACAAAAAAATTTTAACAGACTGCTTCAAAATCATTCAGAGCATTTTTGGAAGCAAAGCAGAAGACTGTTGAGGACAGTAACGGTGCACGATGAGGGCGTTCTTGGCGGTGACCTAGAATCAGGAATGAAATTTCAGGGTTTAGGACATTGCATGTTGCATCAGAAGATCCGTGTTTCTGGCAGCGAACCAGAAAGCTGGTGGTATTAGATCCGCTGTGCGTGGCGGAATGAAACTGACATGGCCGAGATGCCCGGAGCCTGAGCCGTGTGCCAGGGAAGCCTCTGGAAGCAGTGGAATTAGTTATGAACAAACCTTTTTGACCGAGGTACTGAGCGGCGCACTTGGAGACGCCCTTGTCTGCTGGCACTTGCTCCCCTCCAGGGTTTATATCTCCTGTGGCTCCTCAGAACCAGATTTAACTTTGTCCCCTGCCCCAGCACTGCATGAACCAGACTCTTCTCCCTGAACCCTCAATCCCGCTTCACGGCCTTCCTGCTCGGTAGACGAGTCACGGCCTACTTCCTCGGACGGGGACTGTGTTTCTCTCTACGGCAGAAGGGACCTCACAGGTGTCCTTTACTTAAGAATCCTGAGATTATCCTGGATTGTCTGGGCGGGCCCACTGTCGTCACAAGGGTCTTTGTAAGGGGGAGGGCAGAACGATCACATCAAAAGTAGGAAAGGTGGGCTGCTGTCTGGGAAGATGGAAGAGGGGTCCTGAGCCAAGAAACGCAGGTGGCTTCTAGAAGCTGGAAAAGGCAAGGACACCTCTCACCTGGAGCCTCCAGAAGGAATGCAGCCCTGCCAGAACCTTGACCGTGGGACTTCTGAGCCCCAGAACCGTAATCATAAATACGTGTTTGATTTCAGCCACTAAGGTTGTGGTAATTTGACACCGCAGCCAGAGGAAACTAACACAACTCCATGTTAAGTCAGAGATCTTTGGGTTTTGTTGGTGTAAGCTACAGAAACTGATTCAGACTAACCTAAGAAAAAGAGAATTTGTTAGGGGAAATCCAGCTAGCTCGTGGCGAGGATGGGGAGCTAGAAATGCAGACTTGGGAGCAGCTCTAGATGTCCAGCCAGCAGGAATTCCCCAGCTCTCATCCAGTTACCTCTGGCTGGAATAGGTCAGCTCCACCCTTTCTTCTCTCCTTGAATGATTCTCCTCGAGATTCCACAACCAGAGAGGAGGGTATGGATGGCTCAGACTGATCACACACCTGGCTCTTGGCTAGGGGACAACATTACACCTAATTTACAGTCCCCCGGACTGCCTGGTGGAGGAGAGAGAGGGCTGGCTCTCCCAAAGGAAGGCTGATGCTGTGGGGAAAGGGTCGTGCGAGACAAGTAGCCAAATGTCACACCTCTGTACCCCACACGGGAATCCTAGGCCGAACCTCACACCCAGCCCGTCTTTCTCGACTCCTTACCGGACCACGTTCTCCAGCCACGCTGGACCACAGATGTTCCCTCAAACCACACACTCTCCAGATCCCTGCCCTACCCTTGCTCCCGGAAAATTCTACTTAACAAGCATAAGCAAAGTGAAATAAGCCAGTCACAAAAAGATAAATAGTGTATGGTTCCACTTACATGAGATACTTAGAGTAGCCAGAATCCTCGAGTAGCCAGAATCCTAGAGACAGACAATAGAATGGTGGCCAGGGCCTGGGAGAGCAGGAGTTCGTGTTTAATGGAGACAAGAGTTTCAGTTTCACGAGATGAAAGAGTTCTGGGAATGGGTGCCAGGGATGATTGCACAGCATTCTGGATTTATTTAATGCCACTGAAATGTATACTTAAAAATGGTGATGATGGCAAATTTTATGTTATTTGTGTTTTATCATAATAAAAAAATAGGAGAAAGGCATGAGCAAATCTCACCTTGATCAGGTCTTTCCTGACTGCTGCTTCCTCCCATCGCCCACGTGTGCTGCTGGCAAACTGCCTGTCTCTCCCTAGTTACTCACATACTTCCCTGTCTCTGGCAGCTGGCAGAGCATTCTTTGTGGATGGGGATGAGATCCTGGATTCCCAGAATTGTACACATAGGGAGACTCTCAATTACTTGAGTCCTGTGGCATTTTTCCCTAACTGTCCTTTCTCCCACCATCCCATTATCTTCTAACCAATACCTTGCGATTCTTTCTGTCTTAGATTTTGAGCAAAACATGGTCCTGGTGGCCTGTGGCCCATACACCACCTCCGACAGCATCACATACGACCCCCTGCTCGATCTGATCGCCGTCATCAACCGCGATCTGCCGGATGTCTGCATCCTGGTAGGACAGCCTCCTGGGACAGCTTCGCTGGGGGAGGCACCAGGGGGAAAACTGGGGAGGAGACCGTAGAAAAAGGCCCAGGGGCATCTGAGTGGCTCAGTCAGTCAAGTGTCTGATGCTTGCTTTCAGCTCAGGTCATGATCTCATAGTTGTGAGATCAAGTCCCCTTTCGGGCTGTACACTGAGCATGGAGCCTGCTTCAGATTCTCTCTCCTTCCCTCTCAGCTCCTCCTCCTCCTCCTCTCTTTCTTCCTAAAATATTTTTTTAAAAGAAAGGCCCCCTGTTGTAGGAGGCAGCACACCCGGTTAGGGGGCCCTGGCGGCCTCCCTCCATCCAGGGTCATGGCCTTTGCCTGTGATGTTGGCTGGGCACCCCAACCCCGTCTGCTGTCCGGAGGGACAGATGGACCCTGGGCAGAGAACCACGAGGAGAGGGTGTGTGAAGGCGCTCCCAGACACTTGTGGTTCTGACACTTCATTTCTCTTACCTGCAGCTTGGACCTTTCCTGGATGCAAAGCACGAACAGGTTGAGGTAAGTCCAGGCTGGAAGGGAACGTGCCAGATACTTCCCTCCCGTTGAGCCCTCACTCTTGTTTCCATATTCTGGAGTTCATGTAGCATTTGTCACAAACCTAAATTAATCCCTGCGGCTAATCAGAAAGCACTGTAGCAGGGCATTTTTATAAAGATACTGAATTAGAAGGCTTCGTGTCACCAGAATACAAGGCCCGTTTGGAAGCTGGGGAAGGAAATACACATCTGTGAGTCTGGGGTCCCCCTGTGATGCTCGGTGCCAAGGCCTGAGCACGCTCTCACAGACGCAGGGGTCTGTGGCTCGCTAAGCTGCTACCGTTGGCTCCAGGACCCCCATCTTGCTGTCCTATGATGCAGAAAACACAAAAGGCCCTTCCCAGGACATCTCTGTGGCCGAGAGTCGGTGCCTCCTGCCCTTTGTCTCAGGATGTCGCACCTTCCACAGGAAGGATTTCAGAACACTCTTGCTTCTAGTGTTTCAGCTTACGTTCTAGAGGATGAACTCCTCCCCACCCCCTTCCTGCCCCCAGACAGACTGCTCTTGAGGACAGAGACCACGAGTGTGTGTCTTTCATCGTTGTCCTTCAGCTCCTCGCTAGGCCGGTCAGTGAAGGCCGGCGTCCGCCCTCTGAATCGACTCCTTCCTTCTCTTGCAGAGCTGTCTGCTCACAAGTCCGTTTGAAGATATTTTCAAGCAGTGTCTGCGGACCATTATCGAAGGGACGCGCAGGTCAGAATTGAGACTGTTGGACAGAGTCTCACGCTGCCCGGGTTCCCCGCGGCAGGAAGTAACGGTAGCTCCTGTCCCTGCATCCTTTCGAACTCCAGAGATCAGATCTGCCTCTTGACTCCCAAGTGCACGGACGCCGGGTTTAGAGGCATCTCTAAAACACAAAGATAAACACACTTGACAGGAAGAGGCTGTGCAGACTTTCTCTCTTCCCTTGCTTGCCCTTTGCTTCCTTCCTTTTCTCACTCCCTTTTGTGTACACTCCTATTTCCTGGGAACCTTCCCAGCTGATTCTGAGAAGTGTTTGATGAGTTCCCCAACGAAATCCCCGGGGGCCCCAAGCATCTCGCTGCATGAGTGATTGTTTTGGGGTGAGTCCAAGTCCTTCCCCAGAGTCCGAGCTGCCCCACGCTTCGTGGGGCACACTGCCGACAGCCGAGCAGGCCACGGGGGTTGGGGGGATCTTAGATCCTCGCTGTAGACCAAGGGGCAGGAACTGAGGAGAGACATGCGATTCTAATTTGAGAGAAAAGGCACTATTCCAGGAAAAGTCCCAAACTACAAGTGGGAAGTTACTCGGGAAGCAGACGTCCTCACTTGCTGCCCCTTTCCTCCAGGGCCGGGGTTTGAGGGGATCTGGTGCAGGTGGTGGATCTTCTCCTCTAGGGATCTGCCTGCCAGTGGCTGAGCTCAGAGAAAATAAACATTCCTGAGGCTAAGCTTTTGAAAACAAGTCTGTAACAAAGGTGGTTTTTAAAACAAGATGTATAATCGTCCGCCCATTCGCTGTGAGAACTGATCCCAGAGTCGATTAGTCGTAATACTACCTTCTTGTATCGGCAGCAGGGCGGGTCTGGCAGGCCTCGGGGACTGAGGAGAAGCCCCCCTAACTTACCTGGAGCTCAGGGGACGGGGCCAGCATCTGGGTCTGCCCCTTCCCCGCTCCTTCCCTCAAATGAAGTTGATACAAGTGCCTCCCCTCTTGCCGTTTGTCCTGACGCAGGCCGGACCTGGGGAGCACCTGGTGCCCCTCAGAGATAGCCCTCCCCGCCCCAGCTGCCAGGAGCAGGGCTGGTGTCCTTGTTCGATGGGGTCCCCCAGGGATGGTCAGGGACCGCGTAGCCATGCCCTAGCGGACCGGGTGCTCTCAGTGCGACATCGGGTCCTGTTTTTGGTTCCTCGCCCCGTGTGGTGGTGACAGCAGTGGAACAAACAAAGAACAGACCGGGCATTGTGACTGTGGGGCGAGCGCCCAGCGCTGCCAGGCACTTTCATCTGCAACCAGCGTGCGCCCTGGGGCAGGGGGAGCTGCCCCGCCCTCCCCAAAACAGTATATAAGCGCTCCATGCTGGGGGGATTTATTTTTATGCCTGAGAGATCAGACGTACAGAGCCGATTTATCAGTAAAAGCCAGAGCTCGCCGAAGTGCCCCGTGCACAGAGAGCCGAGCTGCCGCCGAGCAGCAACCCCACAGAGGGAGTGGCTGTGGGGACCCTCCCACCGCCGCGAACGAGGTTGTGCAATGCTCAGCATAGTTGGAATTTTCTTTCTGATCCCTCCCCCTACAGCCACTTCACAACCCTGAGCAGGAGGGCCGTTTCCTCCTTAACCATTGCTCTTCCAGAACCTTCCCTGAAGTTCAGCAACTGCTTCCCTGAAGCAGCAACTCCACCCCTTTAAACAGGGCCAGCGACCTCTCTGCCCTCTGTGTCCCTCACAGACTGAGCCCCCGGGGCCTGGAGCTCAGCTAGTCCTGGGATGGTCAGCCCTGGCTTCGGGTGACTCGATCGTGTACTTCTCCACGTCACAAGGACAGTCACTGGTGGCCAAAGTGGTCTCAAGGTCCTGGTTTCTGTTGCACAGGTCTCAGTTCACACTCTGAGCCGGTATGACAGGTGACAGATGTGACAAAAATCACCAATACCTTTTCTCCCACAGGACAGGCAGCTACGGAGCTGTTCCTGCGTCTGGGAAGGCCGTAGAGTTTAAGCGAGAGAGGGAGCTGGCAGTGGGCACTGAGGAGGGCTAACCATGCCCTCAAAGGGACACTTCGCGGCTGTGTGGTTTGTGGTAGGCCCCCTGCCAAGCACAGCCGAGGGAACCAAGGAAACGGGATTTTTTTTTTTCCTTTCCTCTTTTGTGTGGCTGAGGATAAATCATTGGGTCCTAGAGTTGAAGGTTTTCCTTCGCTCACATGTTGCACCCTAGAGATCCCCCTTCTGCTTCCATCGAAGAAAATCTGTTTGCCGTTGCTGTTAAATAGTCCCGTCACTCTGGCTAGACGGTCTGCTCAGAGAAACTTGGAGCGTCGCCTCCCTCGGGGAGAGAGAAGGGCCTCGGGGAGAGGCCACGTGTGTTCTTCCCCGTCCCTCGGGAGGTGTGTCTGTCGCTGTTGTAATTCGGACCCAGTGTTCTGTAGAGGCTGTGGTTTGACCCTCCGTGTGTGAAGCAGTGTGGGGGTCCGGCCGGCGTGGCTGGTCTCTCCCTGGGCACGAGCCCCCCGCTCCGCCGGGTCAGGGAGACTCCCGCCTGTACGCCACGTGTGTGTGCGCAGCGTGGAGTCAGGTTTGCTTTCCTCTCTGGCGGCAGGGCCCTGGTTCTTTGGTCAAAACCTTGTCTTTCTGATCTTCTCTATCCCAATTTCGGCTCCCCCTTTCTTTCCCACCAAACGTGCCCTGGCCCCAGCGGCACACCGCACAGAGCCGGGAGAAAGCGTGGCCCCGGTGACCCGAGCCTCGCTGAGGTAGATGTGCGGAAGTGGGAACGAGGTGGCTTGTGCTCACAGTGTCCCGTGGGAGACGGCCTCTCTCCTGCTAGAGTTCAGCTCGGAAGTTCCTCCCTGGACGGGGGCCCTTGTCCCAAGCGCGACGCTTGCAGTGTGTCGTCCAGCTGTTCTAACGCGACTGCGCTCGCTTTTCTCCCTCTCCTGACCGTTTTCTGACAAAGCAGCTCTGGCTCCCGCCTCGTCTTTGTCCCGTCCGTGAGGGACGTGCACCGCGAGCCCGTGTACCCGCAGCCGCCCTTCAACGACTCCGATCTGCTTCGAGACGACAGAAAGGTAGCGGCGCCCCCACTCTGGCCCCTGACTCTTGAGCATCTTTATTTAACAGATGTATTTGTGATCTACTGTCCGTCGGTTTGGCCCCCCTTTTGGTGGTCTCCCCACCCCTGGGAGACCCCTCTCCACTGTCCCCCCGCCAAGGGCAGGACGTTTCTAAGTTGGGTGCCAAATGCTCGTCTTGCCCCTTCTCGTCTCAGCGAGTGCAGTTCGTGTCTGAGCCCTGCAGCCTCGCCGTCAACGGAGTGATCCTTGGCCTGACGTCCACGGATCTGCTGTTCCACATGGGAGCCGAGGAGATCAGTAGGTGGGGAGCACTTCTGGTCCAGCAGGCAGGACGCGGGCTCTCTGGACCCCGGGCCTTTCTTCCACCAAGAAAACCAAGGGGCCGCTTGGCAGAGCCTTGACAGGGATGTCCTCCGAGCCGCGCTTTGCGCCAGACCCTTTGGCCGTTCACGTTCGTCCGTTCCCAGAGGGAGCGACGGTGTCTGTCCCTGCTTGCACTTGTCTGTGGTGTTGGAGACCCCGCAGAGCCATGGCCACGTGTCTTTGCACGCCGTTTCTCGTCGTAGACGATCATCTCCTTTTCTTCACCTCCCACTCTCGTGACCTAAGCAGGAGGGGGTGTCCCCTGCTCGTGCGAGTGAGCTGCAGAGCTGGGCAGCCGGCCGTCGGTCTGCAGAAACTCGGACCCAGCCTGCCTACTGGCGGCCGTCCGGCGGTTCCTCCATGGCCAGAGGGCGTGTGAAGCAGTGCGTGTGCTAGGCGAGATGGGTGTGTGCTTGCTGGCTGGGGCCCGGGGTGCAAGAGTCACCCTGACTTCACGCTCACCACACGCTGGTGCACCCCTCGCACGTTCTCGCACACTGCGGTTTTAGCCAACAGCTTGTGTGGTCTTGATCACCTGGGATGCCTGCTCTTTGCCTTTGCAGCCCGGTGGCCTGCTCCCCTTCTCGGGGGGAACAGACCGAGCTCTTTGTTTGGGGGGGGGGTCTTTCGACTTCCCCAGAGGTACCCTCTCACCACTGCCTATGGGCCATGGAGCTTCTCCCCGGTTTATCCTCAGCTCCTCCCCAAAGAGACACGGGAGCTGAGAAGCAAGGCTCTGTATTCCATTTCTTCTCTTGCTTTCCCCAGCGCTTCTGGACCTTCGGACAGACTCAGCCGAATCCTCAAGCACATCCTGACCCAGAGGAGGTGAGCTCGCCCGTGGGGTTCTCTGACCAGGACAAGTGTGCTTTGGGGGCTGGTGCTCTGACGGATTTGATCGCGAGCACCTTCCTTGGGCCACTACCCGGGAACCCCCCCCCGCCCCCGTGATGACAAGCCTGCCTTCTGTCCCCCAAACACAGGGCGGAGTGGGAGAGACGATGTGGGAAGAGGGGCCCCTGGCCCAGCCACTGCTGACTGTTTCTCTCCGTCTCTGTAGCTACTACCCGCTCTACCCTCCCCAGGAAGACATGGCCATTGACTACGAGAATTTCTACACCTATGCACAGCTGCCCGTCACCCCGGACGTCCTCATTATCCCATCAGAGCTGAAATACTTTGTGAAGGTAGGTTCGAACTCTGCTTTTTCCCCAGAAACACCAGGACCCATCTGACTTTCCCTTCTAGACCACTGGTCCCCGCTCCTCATGCTGGGGACGGTGCTCCTTTCTTCGGGAGAGGTGATGAAAGGACTAGAAAATGAATCTGTTAGTAAAATGTTTGAGTAAAAGCCTTCTCCCTGCTCCCAGGTACCCCCCGGGTGTTCAGCTAGCCAGCCTGGGAGCCCCAGGGGCAGGTAGGAAGGCCCTCACACAGTGGTTGTCACATGGGGCCATATCCGGGAGACCTAGGGACATTTCGCACGTGCACTTGCCTGCCCCACTCCCCGGAACTCAGATGTGACCTCCGGAAAGGGCTCCACCATGAGAACTTTGAAGAAGCCCTTGGGTCGTTCTCATCTCTGCCACTTGAGGCCCCGGGGATGGGTCCCTCGGGATCCACCCAAGCCGTAGCTCTCTTGCCGAATCAGCCAGTTCGACCTCAGGATGTAAAAATGTGTTCTGCTGTTGGAAACAATAACCAGGTCAGGTTTGTCTCCCAAGTTGGGGAGCTGATTGTTACCCTTTTTTATTCTGTTTCAGAGGCTCAAAAGGAACCCAGGGCTTCCCAATAATAAGTTAACAGATTGGACTTGAGATGCGTTCCATTGCCTTCCACTCCGTTTTACCAGCCCCTCTCTGGGGTCTGTTAGGTGGTTCCAGCTTTCTCACGTCTGCCTCTTTCCTTTCCCCAGGACGTCCTCGGCTGCGTCTGTGTGAATCCCGGGCGCCTCACCAAGGGGCAGGTGGGGGGCACCTTCGGCCGCCTCTTCCTCAGGAGGCAGCCGGCGGCGGGCGGGGAGGAGAGGCGGAGTCCGTGCGTGGCCGCCCAGGTGGTCAGGATCTGAGGCCTGGGTGCTTCCTCGTCCCCTGTCATGCGGCGCTCACGGACGTCTGAGAGCCCGGGAGCGGCCCTCCCCCGGGAGCCCGGCCGCTGGAAGGTGGAGGACCGCGGACAGTCACCTGGCGCAGGGAGGCTGCGGGGCGCGTGCCGGTGAAGCTGGACCCTGACCCTGACCTGGAGGCGAGCTGCTCTGGAAGAAAGCTCTTGCTTCTTCATGGACACAGAGCCCAGGGCAGACTGGCTGTGGATGCAGCGTGCTCGGAAAAGGCCGGAAGGCTTGGTGACCTCTCGGCGGGCATCAGACACGGAAACAACTTTTGGAGAAATAAAAGTAAATTCTGAGGGTGACTCCTGAGCGGAGTTCTTTTTCCTTTTTCTTTTTCCTGGCAGCGAACAAAGAACATTGCCTCCTTGACATGTGACTCGTGAAGGCCGCACGTCTGTCACACTGGGTGTCCGGCCGGCCTCAGCCCGGACCCTCCCCAGGCCCCCGTGGCCTCCGTGCTGGGGAGCACGGGGGGGGTGGTGCAGAGTGAGGAGCTGGCGGCGCGCCTGGCCCTCCCCACGCAGCCCTGTTCTGCGGGCGGTGGTCCCGGCCCGACCACTCCATCTGGCGGGGGCGGCCTCCCGGAGCCCTGCCAAAGCTGGGTTCCCCGGCGCCGGCCCTGCCAAAGCTGCACAACGTGTGGGGTTCGCCCAGAGCTCTTGGCCGGGTGGGGCCATCTAGGGTCCCCAAACACCCCGTGTGTCCGGGCATTTGGGGAGAAGCTGTCACTAGCTAAACGTGGACTGGGTTTCTGCCCAAAGCCAAAGCCGGTGGGCTCTCCTGCCTTGTCTGCCAAAGCCAGGCCGGAGGAGCCCGACTGCTGGGCTGAGGGAAGTGTGCAAGGGCGCGGCAGGCGCGATGCCTGTGGCCTGAGTCAGAGGCAGACAGGTGACCGAGCAGGGTCCCACCTTTGCCTCTTGCCCCGGACAGCGAGGGGGGAGTCCACGGCAGGTCCCACCGGCTTTGGGAGAAACTGGCCTCCCTTTGAAAACAAGCAGCTGCGGTTTTGTCTCGTTCATTTTATAGGCTCCGCGTCTGAACACGAGAACAGAGACAAGCCCCAGCGTGGGGAGCCGAGTTTCCCTCCTCAAGATCCCCGAGCACCCAGCCACTTCGTCTCTGAATGTGGCAGTTAGGAGCCCGGGCCCCTCTTCCACGACCTCAAACAGTTCGAGAACAGCCTTCATATTTGCACCAACCCCAGTGTCCGCCAAAACCCTGCACCCCGCCCCCGCGCCTTGGGAAACCCTGGCCCGGGAAGATTAAGCAACAGGCCCTGGGCCACGATAAAGCAGGCTCTGAGCCCTTATCGCGTGAGTTCCTGCGTGGCTCAGAGGGAGCCCCGCTCTCGCCAATTATGCTCAAGTCACTGAAGCAGCTTTGTGGGGAATCGTCGTATCATGGTCCCCCCTTGGAGGGTACAAAGCCTCCTCTCCCTTTATGACAGGCTCCGCAAGACCCAGAGTCCCCGTGCAATGGGGCAGTTGGCGGGAGGGGAGGAAGAGTCTGCGTCCTGGGGGGAGGCACCTGGGGGGAGGCTTGTGCCGAGCAGAGGGAGGCTGTGGCGCGGGGAAAGCTGGAGCTCAGCATGAATGGGAGCGCGAACCGGTTGCCTGGAAACGAGTCGCGTGACTGTTGGAAGTGATCCTGGAGGCCCAAGGAGGCATTAAACACACACAGAAAACCCCCAGATTGCAGACTGCTCTGCAGCGAGCGCCTCTCTGCCACCAGACGGTTCCCTTTTGCTGGTGTCAGGAAGCCGGTGCCCAGCGACTGCCAAGTGGCTGTTCCCAGACCTCTTTTCAGCTGGGACACTAATATCCTGACTGCTGTCCCTCTTGCTCCTGCCTGTGCCGGGCACCGCCCTCTGGAGTAAGGCTTGGGGGAAAGGCATCGGGGAGGGAGGGTGGACGAAGCCGAGGAGCCAGGGCTGGGCCAGGACGCCTGGGACCCTCCTGCTTCAGAACCCCCGTTTTGCTGGGTGGCATCTCCCCCGGTCTTCCTGCCCGTGCCCTTGAGACACAAGCCTAAGGATGGAACACATGGTTCTGAGCAAAGTCCCTGGGCTCTTCGCAAGTTCCACGTCTCCGTGTCCCAGCCCTTGTGCCGCACTCCCCCCGGCCCCTCCACACCCAGGGTGACTCTGCTCCTGGGGGCTTCCATCCTGCTTTGCCTCTGCAGCTACTTTGGTCTTGGTGTTTCCTTTCCCTTGACCTGGGGTCACCCAGCCTGGCTCAGCCCGTCTTGCAGCTTCCCCTGGTGCTGGGAGTAGCCTTCTGGGCTGATTTTTCACTTCTGTTTGGTACACGTTTCCTTTCCCCTGACCTTGGGGCTCCTGGCTGAGCCCCCCCACCCCCGCCGAGAGCCAGTCCTGTTTGGCCACACAGAGCATCTTCCTCCACACTTGACCTTCCTAACTAGCCTTGAAGGGCCTTGACTGAGTGGGGCAGAGGCGGGGGTAGTTTTTATTTTCTGTTTTTTTTTTTAACATTTTAAAAATTAGGGGCACCTGGGTGGCTCAGTGGGTTAAGCCGCTGCCTTCGGCTCGGGTCATGATCTCAGGGGCCTGGGATCGAGTCCCACATCGGGCTCTCTGCTCAGCGGCGAGCCTGCTTCCCTCTCTCTCTCTCTGCCCGCCTCTCTACTTGCGATCTCTCTCTGTCAAATAAATAAATAAAATCTTTTAAAAAAAAAAATTAAAAATTAGCAGCATCAACTTTACCATCTGACCGTGTACCATTTGGGGATTGTTAGGACATTCACAATGTCACACGAATAACATAACTATCGAATTCCACATTTTCCTCACCTCTAAAAGAAACCGCATCCCCATTAGCAGTCACTCCCCACCCCCATCCCCCGGAAAACACAGACCTACTTTCCACCTCGACACACTTGTCGGTTCTGGGCACATCACTCAAGCGGGATCACAGCACACGTGGTCCTCTGCGTCCAGCTTCTTTCTCAAGGGCCGGCCCCACGGGAGCAGGCGTCAGGCTTTCATTTCCCTTCTCCCCTTGTTTGAGTCCTGGTCCCTTGTGCAGGTGGACAGTGTTGTCCTTCTTCCCTCGTCAGGTGACAGATGGGGCTGTTTCCATATTGTGGCTGTTACGAGTGATGCTCCGGTGTTCGGACATCTGCCTTCAGTGCTCTTGTTAGCCACGAGGAAGAGAATGCCTGGAAAGAGGAGGAAGAAGAGGGGCAGAGAGGGACAAAAAGAAGGGACGGGCCAGGAACGGAGCTCTGGAGCCAGACTGTGAAGTCAGGAATGTCTTGCAAAGGAGTTTGGACCTGATTTACCCCAGGGAACTTTCGGAAGCTTCCGTGTGGAGCAGGAGGGCAGCATGGAACCTGCATCTTTTTTTTTTTTAAGATTTTATTTATTTATTTGACAGAGATCACAAGCAGGCAGGGAGGCAGGCAGAGAGAAAGAGGAGGAAGCAGGATTCCCTCCGAGCAGAGAGCCCAATGCGGGGCTCGATCCCAGGACCCCCGAGACCATGACCCGAGTCGAAGGCAGAAGCTCTAACCCACTGAGCCACCCAGGCACCCCTGAAACCTGCATCTTAGGAAGGCCTGGCAGTGCCGCAAAGGGCAGAGTGAAGCCGGGGAGTCTGGAGGCCAGAGACACTCTAAAAGCTATCAGAAGACAGAGCCTCCTGGTACCCACTCTCCGTTCCCATAGAAACAGCACCCTGGTTTCCCTGCGGGCAACCACCCCTCCTCCACTCTCCTCCCTTGCCTAAACCAAGCTGCACATTGCTCCTTCCTTGCCTTGGTAAATGGTCAGGGAGAAGCATGACCAAAGACAGTCCAAACACCATGACTCCGGGACTTCTGCAGGAGTTGTAGAAAAGACACGCTGCAAGGGCAGAGCTGCTGCAGCCATCTTGCCACAATGAGGGGAAACGCATCCTGAACAGACACTAAACCAGAGGATATATTGCCAGAAGTTAGGGAGGGAGAGGTCAGCACCAGGCCACATCATCTGAGCTCTGATGACAGTAGCCCCACCCCCCCTAAAATCTAAGCCACAAATACACCCCCTTCTTTTTTCTTACACTAGTTGGAATTGAACTTTCTGTCATTTGCCACCAAAAAGACGGGGTCCTGATCTAGGACAGAAGGATTGGGATGACTGCCAGGGGATGGATGGAGAAAACAGCTCAGGTAGGAAGGCAAGGGAGCTAACGTTTCTGAGAATGCACCGTGTGAACTCAGACATAGAGACCACACCTAACTCTCCCTACAAACCCTGCTGGCAGGTGCTGAGAGGCTGGATGTCACCAGCCTAAGCAAGTGACAGAACTGGGATTCAAACTCCAAACCCCCTGCCACGCTGACCAACTTGGTACATGACAAGGACAGACTTAGAAGGACTTGCAGGTAAGAGCCCAGGTGCCTGGGAGTGGGGGGGGCGGGGGTTGAGGCAGGTGTTTGGGAAGGTGCCTGGGACTATCGGGGGCAGGTTGGGACCAAGGGAGGACACCCAAATGGTTATTGGGCTGGGCTAGTGGGTGACAGGAGCCACACTCTGGTGAGGGGTGGGGACTGGACTGGTCGATCTGGGAGGGGCCTACATAAAGCTGGAGAACGGGGACGTCCTGGGGGTCTGGCGGAGGAGGGGGCAGCTGGAGTGGAACCTGCCCTGCTGGCCTCCCAGTCTGGAGGTCACTGAGGTGGGACTGAGCAGCCAGGCCTATCTGCTCCCTCCCGGTCTGCCCTAGAAATGCCCAGGCCCCCGGGGCCCAGCCTGCCCTAGGACCCACCTGGGCCCACGGCCAGTTCCCGATTCCCCCACCCGACCCACCCTCCTCCTCACGTTCCGGGCTCCCTGCCCTCCCGGAGGCCACATGACAGCTGAGAGGCCAGGCCAGCAGCTGCCTGGGCCACGGGGGCCCTCAGAGGTCTCGGGGACAGCTGCTGCCCCATGACCCTGCTGACCCCAATCCCTGCATCCTGCTGCCTGAGGGCCCCGCTGAGCCCCGTCTCCTCTGCCCACTCTCTCACTCCCAGATCTTCCCAGGGTCTGAGGCATCTGGTCCAGGGTCAAGTCAGCTGCCCCCCCCCAAGAGTGGGAAGGGGGGGCTGCCGGGCTGGCAGAGGCAGCCCCTCTGGGCAGCGACTCTCCCTGGAAGCCACAGCAGTGCCCTCCCGGCTTCTTTGCACCAGGAGCAGGAGGAGACTGGGCCAGGGTCTAAAAGGCACGGCCATTCCTGATTCCCACAGGTCTTTCCCAAGGCTCACGTTCCCCTTGAAGGCTCCGTCCCCTTCAAATGCTCTGCCCCTTTGAACACATCTAGGAACAGTGGTTTGCTTCTGGGGACAGGGGTGGAAGGGCTAGGGGTCAGGGGCAGCAGGACTCAGAGAATTACTTGTCATGTCCGTGCTCATAGCGCATTTGAAATCTTTCGCTATGGGCATGTTTGTTTTAAAACAACGCGATCTGGCCCCTCCACTCTGTTCTCCATGTCCCATCCCGTGGGTAACCTCCTCCCCGCGAATCCAGCAGGATGCCTGCCTCCCGAGAGCGGGAGCTGGTCCCATCCCTACATCGCAGGCAGTAGGCCCACGGGAGGTACCTACAGGAGGAGAGGCTTCCCTTCCACCTTCCCAGACAAGCGCCTGGAAAGGAGGAAGCAGGAGTGCCTCTGCCTCTGGTGTGCGGACCTGGAGCCCGAGCCCATCACTTCCCACATTTTCTCCTGTTGCCAAACACTCACTGTGGGCCCAGGCTGTGTCACTGTGCCGGGGTGGGATCTGGATGCAGAGGGGAGCCGAACAGACGATGCCTGCTTCCCCCAGAGCTCCGCTCCGGGGCCGAAACTGCCAACGAGCGGACACCAGGCACAGGGGCAGGCGTAGGTTCTGGCGAAAACCAAAGCTGGGTGGGCATGCAGAGAAGTCCTTGGCTCCAGGCTCTTACTTCCTAAACGCCTGTGCCCGACATGCCCCCTTCCTGCTGTTCCCAGCATCGTGGCATTCATTCGCTGACCCATTCCTTTGCTTGTTGGTCAGGTGCCTGCTCTGCTGCGCGCACTCTGGGGAGACGCTCGTGGCTACCGTCCAGAGGGGGATGGACGTGAATCCGTTGACAGTGGCACAGAGGGGACAGCGACCCAGAGTTTCTCCAAGGGTATCGCAAGGGGACATGACATGGGCTGGGGGTGCAGAAGCCTTCCCTGGGGGAGAGACGCCGCAGCTGAGAGCAGCAGGGTGCCCTGGGGAGATGGCTGGGTGAGCCGAGGGCGGGAGCATGTGCAAGGGGACTGCCCCAGCGGCAGAGGGAGGGGGGCAGCAGGCAATCCCTACCCAGGGATTGTGGACCCGGAAGCATGTAAGCTGGGGTGTGGGGGGGGTGGTACATCAGCTTCACCCCCAGAATCCTACACTCCCTTGGTGACCCTCCGTCCTCCCTGCCCTTCCCCACCCATTCCGCCCTGAGTCATCACCCTGGATTGGGCTCGACCGCCCCCCTTCTCCTCCCTCCATGGGTCCCCGGGGCCGGTCTGTCACCAAATTCCAATCTTCCTACTTTATTATCTCCAACTCTGGCTTTTACACCACAGCTCAGAGCCAAGCTCTGTCTCCTTCTTGAACCAACGGTCCCCAGAGCGGCCCCTGCCTGTGGTCAGGCCTCGCTCCAGGTCCCCGTCTCTGAAGCGACCTTCCTAAGTGAACCTATGCAGCCAGAGAAGGAACGAGGAATGACCCCAAAGGCAATGAAAAGGCGGCCAAGCTCACTTCGAGTAAGGGAGACGCGCACTGAGCCACACAGAGCCTCCTTCCGCTAGGTCTGGTTCTCCCTTGCAGACGAGCAGAGAACAAAGAGCTGGAGAAGCAGGCGCTCGGGGAGGCTGAGGAGAGAGGGGCCCGCGGTCTGTGCAGGGGCCTGGTGCCTGGCACACCCCTTGGAAGGACCGGCAGACAGAGCTGACCGAATGACAGCTGCGCATGTCCCCACCCCCCACCCCGCGCGTAGCAATGATTCCGCAGCTGTGCTCACGTGTGTGTGAATGGGCAGCTGTACGAGGTGACTCACGGCAGCCCTGCTTGTCATAGGAAAGGGCTGGGAACGACCGCAAGGGCCACCGGCTGAGAACGACTTAGGTACACCAGGACAGCCTGGAACACTAGGCAGCAGCAAAAGAAGGACACCAGGGACAACTTAATGTTAGCTGGAAAAAGCAAGGAGCAGAGCAATGGGAAGGGCAGAGGCTCAGTGAGATGCCCTGTGGGGTCCCTTCCCCTGCCTCTGACAGTACAGTCTGTGCTCCCCACACCACGGCCACCAGGACCTGCAGGACCTGGGGGGGGGCCCTACTCGCCTAGATATTGCCATTTGTGTAGAAAGGATGGGAGGGGCTTTGCTTGCACAGGCCAAGAGTATCTCCAGAAGTGTTTACAAGAAGCTGATAATGCCGGTTGTCTGCAGGGAGAATCGATGCCTGGGGGGCAGGGGTAAGGGGGAGGCTTTTACCTGGGGGGTGGGGTTAGTCACACTGGAGACTCTGGAAAACTGAGCGGTGGTCCCCAGAGTAAGAGGGATGGATGCTGGGCAAGGAAGACAGTGTTCCCCCACTACCCTCTTGCCCTTCCCCCTGTCCTACGCCACCATCTTCTGGATAGCTCTTGTTCCCCTGATCACATGAGGCATCTACTTGTACTCCTCCTGACCTTTGCCTTGGCCTCTGTCCCCCTGGAACACCCTTCCCTTTCCCTGCCCGGCGAACTCCTATTCACCCGTTAATACCCTACTCGAGTATCGCCTCCTCCTTGAACTTTTCTTAACACTCCCATCTGCTTCCTCACCTCTAGCAAAACAAACCCTTCTCTTTTCTGATCTTTCTCATTCTTCTTGCAATCGCAGTCACTAACTGAGCCTCATCCAGGCTGGCCTGGGATAGATGGAGTGGAATCAGAGCCAGCCTCTACCCTGGAGGGCCTCCTTTATGGCACAGAATGTGCGGTTTTAGGATTGGTTATTTGTTTCATTCAGGGTTACCTCTTCCCTGCGAGCCGGGGACCAGTCTTGACCATCTGTGTCTTCTCTGGTCCAGCACAGCCACAGACAAGAAGTAGAATCAAATACGAGTTTTCAAAATGAACGGTGACAGGGTGTCTTGAGGAGGTGGGAAGTGTTGAAGACTGCCCCTGCTGACTCTGTGTTCCCCAGGCCAAAGGACAGCCATGGGCTTGGATGCTCACAGAGGCGTCTGGGGGAAATGCCTGGGCTGGTCCCTCCTAGGACAGAGCTGTCACCACTCTGGAAACCCCCGTGGCTCTGGGCCTGGAGCCAAAATCCAGACCGAGAGGAAAGTCCTCCCCACAAGGCCCTGATACCCAGCTCCCCAGGAGGGGTTCAAGACAGAGGCAGAAGCAGGGGGCAGCTCCAAAGGGACTCCCATCTCGAGTCTCCGGCTCTGGCCGAACAGACTTCTCTAAAGGAGGGTGAAGAGCGAGGAGGGCAGGGCCGGAGCTGGCAGGAGCCCAGGGGAGGAAGGAAACAAGAGACAATCAAGGAAAAATCCAACCCAGGCCTGGGGTTGGCTGAGGCCGTGGGGCCCTGCAGGCTGAGCTCAGGCTGGGGTGGAGGAGGCTTCCAGGGGCGGACGGAGCTTCTGTCCAGCTCCCTGCTGCTCCACGGCCCTGGGCGGTAGGGCTGCTCATGCCCCTTCCAGATACTGTCTCTTGTCACTGGCCCTCTAGATCCCCCCCCCCAAGATTATTGCTACGCTTCCCTTATGACTCTCTGCTCTCAGGCCTGCCTCCCGACTCCTGGTCCCCATCCTCCCCCCTGCCTCCCAGGGCCCTAGCTTCCCAGGTAGGTGGGGGCTGTGGTGAGCTGGCTCCAGCCTGAGGGGGTCCTTCCCTGCCAGCCCCCCCATCCTCCCCACTTAACCCTGGAGAAGGGGCTTCCGACTCTGTCCACAGGGATTGGGGCTGCTGACGTAGATGATTTCCAGGAAGAAGGGGCTGGGAGGGGAAGGAAGGGCTGAGTCAGTACTGTGTGGTGATTACAGGGCCCTATGGGGGAGGGGGCAGCAGCCATGGGGTGGGAGAAACCAGCTGGATCCATCTCAGGGCCAGGGAGAGCTCCCAGCGGAGGAGAAGGAAGTTGAATAGTTGAATAGCCCATTCCAAGCATTTCTCCATCAATAGCTTTCCTCGTGCCTGACCCTTCCCAAAAGCCCTTCAGGGTCCTGCCCCCTCAGCTGCCAGGGCGCTCAGGAGCCCTTCCAGGGAGAACAGTCCAGGCCTTGGCTGAGGTATTAGACCCTGGACACGGGGTGCAGGCAGGGCAGGGGGGCAGGACACTTGACCTGAATGTCTGTTGAGTCAGAAAAGCAGGACACCCTGGCGCTATCCCCTGGCCCGGGATCCCAGCCTCCCCGCCCACATTCAGGCCCTTACACACAGCCTGAGAAGTTACGTCAAAAAGCGCCAATTTTAGCAAAAGAAGTCCTGGTTCATAAGCGCGCGCTAATTGCTGGGCTTCCACAGCAGCTGGTGCGTGTGTGCAAAGATCCTGCCCCTTCAGCAAAAGCTGGAGGAGAGGAGCTGTCAGCAGGCACCTCGGGGGATTCCTCCGGCCCCAGCGGAGTGACCCAACCCCCAACCTCATCCATGCAGAGAGGATGGAGCGCTCTCCTGAGTGCTTGCAAAGCCCAGAACCCCCCACCAGGCCGCAGTCATGCCTCCGATGTAGGCTTTGTGCAGGTGGCCCTGAGCTCCAGCTTGGGCTGATGACAGGGGTACACTGAGCCACATGGGGAGCCGCCACTGAACTGGAAGCTTGTCACATCCAGGGGACTTAAGACAGTCCCCAGAGCACAGATGGTGGTTCCGATGCTCTGGGCCCCGATTAGGAGTCCTGGCCTGACAGCCAGGCTGCAGAGAAGGCTCATCAGCTGCTAAGGGAGGGGAGCAGGGGCTAGGGCCTGGCTGACAGGGCCAAATGCACTGCCCTCTACCCATCCCCCAATGGTCCCCAACAGCCCCCCCACCCACCCAAACCTCTCCAAAGAGCTCTGGAACTGGCTCCCAGGGTCATGTGGCTTCCGATGAGTGTCTTTGCCTGTCCGAACTTCCATCCCTGCAACTTTCTGTTTTGTCACCAGCTCTGAATGGAGCTCTCGACCCTTCCTAACTTCCTTCCCCCAAAGGACTCTCAGCAGTTGGGCAGAGGGTAGGGGGCTGTGCCTCAGCCACATTCCTGCAGGCTCAGGAGGTCTCATCAGTGGAGTCCTTCTAAGTCAGGGGGCGAGGCCAGCTTGCTGTCCCCCAAAGCAACCGTTCCAATCTTTGCATGAAAGTGACCATTGTGGGACCTGTGTTCCCATCCAGAAAGCACACACAAGTTTCTTATCTTGTTGGGGACACATGTAACTCTCCTTGTACAGGCAAGGAGGCTCAGAAAGGGACCGTCCCATGCCTGTGGCCACAGAGCAAGTGGGCAGCAGAGTCAGCACGCCACCCGGGGCCACGGCTCAGAGACAGGGCTCAAGGCTTGACACAGAGCTGCTGTCCCCTCCCAGGGCTGTGTGTGGGAGGGAGGGCAGGGCAGGAGGGACAGTGGCTGGATGACAACCCTGAGGCAAGAAGAAGCCCCAAAGACCGCAGGTGTGGCACTTGGAGGCCGAGCAGGTCACCATCAGGTCCCTGAGCTTCAGTTTTCCATCTTTCCTGGGGCCCTGAATTCCCAGCGACAAGAACAGCAGCTGGCCCCCGTTAGATGCTCAACTCTGTTGAATCGCTGGAGGAAGCGCAGGTTCCTTCCGCCTATGTCCACAGCCCTGTGCAGGGCCTGCCCTTCAATAAATGTTTCTAGTACCGAATGAATGAATGAATGAATGAATGAATGAATGAATGAATAATGAATGAATGAAACGAAGTTAGAATGAGTCTACGTAAGGGTTCCAGCCCCGCCCCGGAAGCCACCTAGACTGAGGGCAAACAGGCGTGCCCAGGCCACTCTGCCCACACACCTCTGCGCTCTCTTTTCTAGGGGGCGGTAAACTTAAAGCTCTCGCAAGTTTGTTAATATTTTAACTCGGCTGCCTCCAAGGCCTCAGTCATTCCCTTAGTGGCCACCAAATACGCTTGATGGGCGCCTCCCCAGACCCAGCCCTCCACGGAGGAACGGGTCCAAGGACGCTGGGTGAATTCTGAAGAACTATAATTCGGGCTTCCGGCGGCCGCCCCCTCGGCCCTTCGAACACCGAGAGTCCTGGTTCCGACAGGCGCAGCCGGAGTCCGCAGAGTCCAGCCCGGGCACCCGACACCGCCCGGCCCGCAGCCACCCGAGCCTGCCCTGGACCCCGCGCCAGCGCGGCTGCGGGACCCGGGCTCCGCGCCACGGAAGGGGGAGCACAGGCGGGGCCCCGAGTGGGGCGGGGATGTGGGCGGGGCCTGGTTGGGGGCGGCCCGGGCATTGGCTCCGCGGGCCAGGGGCGGGGCTTCAGGGGCCACGGACCTCTCTGTGAGTTCACAGCCGGGATCGCCTCCCAGAGCCGCGCCGTCCAGTTCCCGAGCTTTCGCAGCCCGCGGGTGCGCCGCCTGCGCGCGTCAAGGTGAGTTCAGGCCGGGACTCTGCAGCCCGTTCGCGACTCCCAGGGGCCCCCCTGAGAGGCCCATCCTCGTGGCGCCCTGTCCCGGCTCGCGCCCCGGCCCCTGTGTCACCCCCTACGCATGTCCTTTCCCGGGAGCCTCGGGCTCCACGGTGTTTCCCGCCCGCGTGTCGGTCCCAGCGCCCCCTCCGCCTGCAAGGGGCAGCGCATCCCGAACCCTAACTCATGGTCCCGCCCTTCACCCTGAGCCCTCGCCTTCTCCCCACACCCGGGACGTGGGAGCGCCCTCCCGCCGCCCAGCGTCCCCGCCGGGGCTGGGGGTCGTATTTTTAGTCGATGGTGAGGTGTCCTCCTATCTTTAGCCGCGGCCGCGAGTGTCCTGAAACGGATCCCGGCTGGGTGCTCGGGCAGAAGGCGGGGAGGGGTCGGCGCCGGAACCCGAGCTGGGGCTGAGGAACCCGACCCGCGGGAGCCAGGGGTGGGGGCCTGCTCGCCCGAGCTCTGGCCCTGCGCCGAGAGGACACTCGGACATCGCCCAGGCCGGAAAGCACGCGGGAGGCTCCTCCCAGAGCTTGGAGACCCTGGCAAGATCCCCGATCGTCGCTTTCCCCACCTACTGTCTGGTTGTGAGACCAGAACACCCCAAGAGAAGAAGATCCCGCCGACGATCCGCATCTGATAAGCGAACGTGCCACTCCTTGGGGGGCCCCTGCCTGGAGCCCCAAGCGCGCTCGAGACCCTGGCTCGCGCAGGGACTCCTCTGAGATGCGGGGCGACAGAGCGAGCGCGTGCGCGCCACCTAGCGGCCGCGAAGCCGAGCGCCGCCCCGCATAGGGACCGCAAGGACCCCGGGAGACTCCCGCGCGAGCTGGGCTTGCAAGCTGCCTCCAGGGCAGGCGGGAGAAGGCGGTCGCTTGGAGGGTGGAAGTATTCGGTTTTGATCTTGTTCGGAGCACTGTCCCCGGATAACCAAATTGCTTGAGGAAAGCCCTACAGCTATTTGTCGAATGAATGACAGGGACCCCCAATCTGTCCTACATCTCTCATCTGCAACTGTGGCAGTATGGTCTTCCGGTACCCCTCTGGTGATGGCTTCGTCAGCCCATTTTATTGATGGGGAGGGTGAGGGCCAGAAAGGAGACGTGTCTTGCCCAAGGTCACAGAGAGTCCCAGGTGGAGGTGGATTCAATTTCTGGCTCCTGATTTCGAGGTCAGAGGGTGGCTGCTTGAACGCGGTTGTTGGGGAGTGGACTAGTACTCCTAGACAAGGTAAGGGGCTGTGCCTCCTGCAAGTCATTCTCTCTGAAGGAGGCCCAGGGCTCCTATCCAGGGCAAGCTCCCATCTGCTCCTCCCCCTTCTGGGGAAAGCCACCCCTTCCCAGCCCCCCATAGCCTTGTCCTGATGGAGAGCTCATTCTCATATCTCTGGATCCTTGCGAATTAGGGGAGAGGGGCAGCCAAATGGACTTAAATGGAGGCAATCTGGGGACCGAGTGGCCCCAGCCTAGCTGGGAGCCTGTTTTAATTCTGCTCTGCAGCTTTCCGAGGTTGGGTGGCCCACTGCATCAGAGCTATAGGGACCTGGCTGGGTCCTGGGGCCCGCTTTTCCTCTTCCCAGCTGGGCGACCTCAGCAACGTTAAGGTCTCTGAGGTTCGGCTTTTGCCTCTGTAGAAGGCGGTGGTGACACCCACCGAGATGTGCCTGGGAACTGTCAAATGGGAACTGTGCGAGGGCAGCTGGAGACTGGGGTCTCACGTTTGCCAAATCCGAATCCTTAGGGCTTGATGATTGCAATTCCCAGCTCTCCCCTGGGTGGCTGACGCTGGCCCAACCCTTCCCCCCCCCAGCCCCAGTTCTCCCCACATCTGGAACTGGGCGGGTACATCTGGCTCAGAGCGAGACAGCTGTCAGGGACGCCCAGTTTGTTGTGGAAACACTTAGGCTCTCCTCTTGGCGCACTGTGTGATGGGATGTGGGGGGTGTGTGACAAATCCCCCCAGTCTGCCCCACTCTTCCTGAGTGCAAAGGAGGGAAAAGCTACCCCAGGACGGCTCGCCTACCAAGGACACAGGTCGGGTGGGTGTTGGCATGCCCCCCAGGTCTGGCACGGTGATCACAGGTAAATGTCCGCTCCACGAGTGAGGGGTGGGATCCCAGGACCTCGAGGCACCCACCGCCTCCCCCGCCCTCCACCCTCCGCCCAGCTCCTTCCAAGCTTAGCTGGAATTCTGCCACTGGAGAGTCACTCCTTTGTTTCCTGTTAAACTGCAGGTGCTCAGGGAGGGGCAAGATGTCCGGTTCCCTGTGGCTCAGTGTGACTGACCTGGAGTGTCCGGTCCTGGGGTGGGGTTTCCTGAGTAAGGGCCTGGGCTGGGAGTTGGGACTCTGCCTCTCCCGCATCCTCCTTCCTTCTTCCTGCTCCCTCCTGCCAGCCCCTCATTCTTTCTTCACCCTGCCCGGGATGGAGAATGGGGTCTAGGACCAGGCCAGGCCTCAGAGCTGCTGCTCTGCCCCTCCCTGGCCCATTTCCTACCTTCTCAGCCCCTTGGCAGCCTTCGGAGGGGGCTGTGGGGGAGGGGGGCTCATCTGGTTATCCTCTGGACGACCTTGGACACATTTCTTTGCCTTTTGTGTTCCAGTTCTACATCTGGGCTCTCATATCCACGTTCAAGGCCAATCCCCAACCGTGGGAACGCCAAGGAGGGCCTGCCATGCTTCCTTCTTCTGTCAAGCCGACATGACACCCCACCACAGGGCACTTATTTTTTCCACATTAAAAATAGCTTTTTTTTTTCTGACTACACAAATTATATGTGCACCTAAGTAACACATGCTTATTATTCAGATCTGGAGCTTATAAAAGTATGAGGAAGAAAGGCAAAATCATCTGAAATCTGCCACCTGGAGAGAACCGTCATCCGCATTTTGCCAACCATTGTTTTTTCAGTTACGTACATCACTTTCTAGTAACAGTACCAGATATTACAGGTGATTTTTATCTAGGACACTCCTCTCCTCCCATACCACTGACTCCAAACTCCTTCCCTGCCTTCCGCCCCCTCCCCCCGCGGTCTACACAGCCCGTATAACAACCCAGTGCTTGCCTTCCAGGTTCTCTCTCTTTTTTTTTTTAAGATTTTATTCATTTATTTGACAGACAAAGATCACACGTAGGCAGAGAGGCAGGCAGAGAGAGAGGACGAAGCAGGCTCCCTGCAGAGCAGAGAGCCCGATGTGGGACTTGATCCCAGGACCCTGAGATCATGACCTAAGCTGAAGGCAGAGGCTTAACCCACTGAGCCACCCAGGCACCCAGGTTCTCTCTGTTTATGTAAGATATAATCCTACTTGGATCGTATCTGTAGGTACACATACCTGCGTGCATACACGGGGAAGGGGCAGAGCAGAGGGGAGTTGGTCACTGCTGTCAGAAATAGAATCTTTTTTTTTTTAAGATTTTATTTATTTGGGGCGCCTGCGTGGCTCAGTGGGTTAAAGCCTCTGCCTTCGGCTCAGGTCATGATCCCAGGGTTCTGGGATCGAGCCCCGCATCGGGCTCTCTGCTCTGCGGACAGCCTGCTTCCTCCTCTCTCTCTCTCTGCCTGCCTCTCTGCCTACTTGTGATCTCTGTCTGTCAAATAAATAAATAAAATCTTTAAAAAAAAAGATTTTATTTATTTGCAAGAGAGAGAGCGAGAGAGAGCACACGCTTGAGTGAGGCAGAGGGAGAGAGAGAGAGAGTCTCAAGCAGACTCACTGCTGAGGGCGGAGCTCGACACAGGGCTCGATCTCATGACCCTGAGATCCTGACCTGAGCCAAACCAAGCGTCGGGCGTTTAACCGACTGAGCCCCCCAGGTGCCCCAGAAATGGAATCTTCCACACTACCCTTTTGCATTCTGCCTCTCTCCCTCATCAATGCCTTGTGCAGATCCCCGCAACATGTGTTCTGGGTCGGGTGTTTAAACGGGGATGAGAGGAGGGTGATGGCTATGATTAAATGAGACGCATTTGCCAGGAACTCAGCAAAATGCCAGGCACAGCGCAGAGCCCCCCAAAATATGTGTACCCTCCACTGCATCTTCCCCTCAGGCGCTGGGCAGGGTGGAGGGACGGTAACTATGGCAGACTCCGTCCCGGAGCTGGGAACTAACAACTCGGAGGAAAGAAGGGGAACTCCGGCATGGCCTCACTTCCGGGTGGGATGAGATTGGGCCCAACGAAGGCGTCTGTCATTTGGCCCTGTTGGCCGAACACCTGCCACGTGTCCAGGCCTGGCACAGACGGGTGGCGGAGACAGAGTTCACAAAATCTCTCTCCTTAGTCCAGTAGGGGACCAAGACAAGTCTGTGAGACCTCCCCACACAAACTTGACCCTTGCTATGTCTTGGGGCACAGCTGATGTGCAGTGGGGGTTGAGAACTCAGGCAACTGCGATGAGCAGAGCCAGAAACCCAGGGCGAGAGACCAAAGCCAGGACTTTAGATATGACTCTGGGCCTGTCACCCAGGTTCCCAGGCCTCAACTTCCCTCCTGGTCAGGAGAGGGGCTCAGTGCTGGTGATCCAGCCTCCCAGGGACAGTGAGTCTGCAAGCGAACACGTGCTTCCTCCAACATGGCTTCCCGCAGAGGAGTGGCCCCACCTGGGCTCCTGGGGCGACGCAGCGGCCCCAGAAATGACACCACCGCTTCTGCCTTGTGTCCTTCTGTCCCTGACTTGCACCTTTGGTGTTTCAGCTCTTCAGCACCCCGAGAGACCCTCGTGAGAACAAGACGGGAGAGCGCCGCTGTCTCCAAGAGTTCCACTTCGCCGCCGCTAGCTTTCCAGAGCATTTTCAACTCTTTTGAGGAGAAAGCGAATTTTGTTGTCTCAGCCTTCTGACTTCTTTCTTTTTCTCATCCCTTGGGACATCTTCGGTCGCATCCCACACATCAGTCTTCGCCCTTCACCAAGGTTTTGGTGTCTGTGGACGAGGCCGTGAGAGGAGGCCGCGGTCCCCACTGTCCCCAGCGCCAGCAGCCAGGTCTGGGTTCTGAGGCCACGATGTCCACCAAGGTGCCCATCTACCTGAAGCGTGGCAGCCGCAAGGGCAAGAAGGAGAAGCTGCGGGACCTGCTGTCGTCGGACATGATCAGCCCGCCGCTGGGGGACTTCCGCCACACCATCCATATTGGCAGCGGCGGGGGCAGCGACATGTTCGGCGACATCTCCTTCCTGCAGGGCAAGTTCCACCTCCTGCCAGGGACCGCAGTCAAGGGACCTGAGGAGGATGGCGCCTTCGACCTCCCCTTCCAGTTCACCCGCACCCCCACGCTGTGCGGGCGGGAGCTCCCTGAAGGGCCATCCCCTCTGCTCAAGAACGCCATCTCCCTCCCTGTCATCGGTGGGCCCCAGGCCCTCACCTTGCCCACAAGCCAGGCCCCACCCAAACCCCCTCGCCTGCACCTGGAGACCCCGCAGCCTTCCCCCCAGCCTTCCCCGCAGGATGCAGGCAATGTGGACATCTGGAGAATTCCAGAGGCTGACTCTGCCCACAATGGGCTGACGCCTGAGTCAGGGGCCGAGGAGTCCTTCCTGTCCCATGCCAGCTCCCTGCTCTCCCTGCACGTGGACCTGGGGCCTTCCATCCTGGACGACGTCCTCCAGATCATGGACCAGGACCTGGGCCACATGCAGATCCCCACGTAGGACCAAGGCTGGCCAGGCCGGGTGCTCAGGATGGAGTGAATGCTGGGAGGCAGGGGGCAATGCAGCCCGGGCCTAGAAGTCAGGATTCCCAAGGTCCCACTCTGTGGTCGCTGGCCAGTGATTTCTTTCTCTGAGCCTTTGTTTCCCTCCCTCCCAGGCTCTCCCTAGGGGCAGAGTGTGCCTCATTGCTTTCCCCTAAAACACACTAAGAACACCTGCAGAGGTCAGTCCAAAGGGCCCTGAGAATCTTGGGCCAGCTGGACCCCACCAACTGCTCCTCCTTCCCTCACCTCCCTTGGATGAAGGCTCTGCCAAGACGGACTCCCCTTTCCACCTGCCTTCTGTCTCAGCCCCGGGGAATGCCCTGATTGGGGGGCGGGGCAGGGTAAGGGGAGGCACAGCATAGCCAGCCAGACCTTCGGCTCCGTGTCCTGGACTGGGAACATGGCATTGATGACCGAATGTCCCTTGGCCCCATCCCCCTCCCATGACCAGGAGATTCTGGTCGCAATAAAACTTGCTGCTGCTGGTAGCTGTGCTCTCTGCACCCTTGACCTAGCTTTCCTCCGGAAGGCAGACTGGTCTCTGTGACCTGGGCTGATCTGGGGAGGCAGGAGGAGGACCCCGCTCCCAGAAGGCTTGGTCCCCTTTAAAAGCTTCTGCCTGGGAGCAGGAACCAACCAAATGCCAACTGGGGATATGCAGTGTTGCTTCTGGTGTTTATAAGAGGCAGCTGAGCACTGGGGTAAGCCAGGTGCCATGCCCAGGCTGCTGGGGTCTATGGGGGAGACCCAGGAATGAAAAAATAAGCTCTGGTGCAAGGGACCAGCATGTGGACCCGCATCAGAGGACTGAGGGCGCATGCAGGAGGGAGAGCCAGGGCTGGGGCCAGGAGGGATGGGACCGTGTCCATCAGCGCTATTTAGTGAGCAGCTAGGGGGCACTCAAGTGCGTTCCTGGTGCCGGGGATATCAGACAGACGTGATCCCTGCTCTCCTGTAGCTTACATTCTAGTGGGAAAAGAATATTGACTTTGTAAGCAGGTAAGAGGATTTCCCACCATGTTGAACAACTGTGAAGAAAACAAGATCGGGAATGCCTGGGGCAGAGGGCCCATTAGGATGGTCAGACAGGATTCTGGCCCAAACCTGAAGGCTAAGATACACTCGTGCATAAGCAAAGGCACCGAGGCACCAAAGTGAAGGACAGAGGAGCCGCCAAGTGGTGAAAAGAGCATGGATCTCTGGGTCTGACCTAGTCTGTGTGAGACTCGGTTTCTCCATCTCTAGAATGGGTCAACAGTCCCGACCTCGCAGGGTTGTGGGAAAAATTAGGGACAAGGTTCTTGAGCTGCCACATGGAAGGTACTCCAAAGTGGCTATGGACATAAAGGAACTCGGGCTCGGGAAAGGCAGGACTGGGGAAAACAGCTTGGAGTCCACTGGGAACGGCTTTGCTTGCAAGGCTGAGCAGAGGCAATGGGGAGCTGCAAAAGGATTTTAAGCAGGAGAGACACGTGGTCAGATCCGGGTTTTAGCAAGTTGCTGCCCGAGCCAATGGAAGATGGACCGAAGGTCAGAAAGGAAGAAGCCGCTGCAGGATGAGGAGGCTTGGACGTGGCAGGGACAGTGGGGACAGAAGAGGGGAGAGTGCTAAGGTGGGGCTTGTGTCTGATCCGGAACAGACCACGTGGGTGGCTGGAGGCAAGTTCAAGCCTTGGCTGTCCCCTGCTTCCATTCTCCACTGGTTCTCCATCCTTCTGACCCTGTGGATCCCAGATTCGCACCCCAGCCTTTCCTACCTCCATTCCCTGTGTCAGATTTCATAGTGGGGGCTGAATGTGACCCAGAGGCATTTTGCTTGGCCACAGGGCTGTGTGTGTGTGTTAAAATATACACAGTATGAAATTGACCATTTTAACCATGGTTAAGTGTACGGTTTAGCGACGTTAAATCATTCATGTTCTTCTGCAACCATCACCACCAACGATTCCAGAACTTTCTTGATCTTCCCAAAGTGAAACTCCATACCCATGAAACACGAACTCCCCGTTCTCCCTTCCCCCAGCCCCTGGCAACCACCATCTACTTCCTGTCTCTCTGACCGTGACTGCTCTGGGGACCAGAGCCCCCGTCCTGGCCTTGCAAGTGGGTGTAATCGTTGACAGATTTCGAGTTGTCTCCCTTCGGAAGAAGAGTGAATATATTTTTGGCAGAAAGAGGAGTAGATGCTTTATACTAGGGAGGCTTATATTATTTTACGATTACAGAAATGTGATTACGTGGCTGCCGGGTATCGCAAATGGTGGGACATCGGTCATTTCTTTGGCTGCCCAACAACTTCTCTTCCTGTTTTGGGGAATTCGTTTTTGTGGGTGGTGTCTGGAGGGCATGGTGCTGGAACAGCATTATACAAGCTGACGAGGATAGACCTTTCTCTTCCCATGGCTGCCTTGGGGCAAGCAAGGATTCCTAGATGAGTTCATCTGACGTTTCAGGTGGCCTGTCTAGTTCCCCTTTTCCAGCCTGACACAGCAGCCCCAAGTGCCCTCCCAGGGCCCTTGGGTGGGGGTGCCTGACGCAGGGTGGCTAGGGAGCAGCTCCAGGGGACCCAAGACAGGCATGGGCGCTCTGACCTCGGCTCAGGTCCAGGGCGAGGTGTGGCCTTTCAGCTGGGTGAAGCTCTAAGGAAGGTTTGCTTTTTTTCTTGTCTTCCATGCCAATTACATATATATGAGGGGGAGCCTGGGTGGCTCATGCAGTTTAAGCATCTGACTTTTGGTCTCAGCTCAGGGTCTTGATCTCAAGGGTCACGAGTTCAAGGCCTGTGTTGGGCTGCACACTGGGCATGGAGCCAACTTCATAAAAACATTTTTTTTTAATGTATGTTAGATCTCTCTATATATCAATGTTTCTTCTCTACTTCTGTATTTTCTGTTCTTTCGTCTTTTATGCAGTATTAAGGACAATTTCTGCCTACCTAGCTTCTAGTTTTCTATGTTCTCTCTTCAGTTATGAGTAATCTGCTTACAAGATTCATTGTGCTCTTTCTTTTTCTTTTTTTTTAAATTTTTTTTATTGATTTGACAGACAGAAATGAAGAGTAGGCAGAGAGGCAGGCAGAGAGAGAGGGGGAAGCAGGCTCCCAGCCAAGCATGGGACCCGATGTGGGGCTCGATCCCAGGACCCTGGGATCATGACCTGAGCTGAAGGCAGAGGCTTAACCCACTGAGCCACCCAGGTGCCCCCATTGTGTTCTTAATTTTGGTTACCTTAATGTTCAGTTTGAGAAGTTCTATATCGTTCTTTTAAAATTCTGTTGTGGCACTTCTTAATCCCACTTGCCCACTGCAGAAGTGTGTGTGTGTGTGTGTGTGTGTTCAAGATTTTATTTATTTATTCGACAGAGGCAGAGAGAGAGAACAAGCAGGGGGAGTGACAAGCAGAAGGAGAGGGGGAAGCAGGCTCCCCACCGAGCAGGGAGCCGGCTGTGGGGCTCGATCCCAGGACCCTGGCTTCATGACCTGAGCCAAAGGCAGAAGCTTAACACTGAGCCACCCAGGCACTCCCCCGACTGATGTTTAGATACTGGTTTTTTACTCCTTTAAACACAATAAGCAGTGTTATTTTATGGTCAGTATCAGAAATTCCGGGTGTTAAATCTTTGTGTGGGTCAATTTATGTTTTATAGTTTTTGTATAGGTCTCTTGTACAAGTTTCTTTTTACTCTGTGTGCCTGATTGTCTTTGACCATGGGTTGGATGTCATATCTGAAAAACATGTTTATAGAAATAATTTGGGGACTAGGATGACAGTACATTCCTTCATAAAACCTATTACTCAATATCAAATATGCTTGCTTCTGCCTGGTGATCAAGGGCTATATAGAAATGGGTCTACTTTAATCCAAACTCAAGGCTTAAGCTTCCCTGAACCACCCAGACATGATTCTGGGCTAAAAGTTCACACAAGTTAGGATCCCATATTAAAGTGTGTATGTGTCCATGGTGGGGTATCTATTCTCCTACCTTGGGCTGGCTTTGGGTTTTGATTTTTAACCCTCCCCATCAAAACCACCAAACAACAGCTCAGTTTCACAGTTATATCTCCCAGATCAGTAAATGTCCCCAGGACAAAAATTGCTTCAAATTCTGGGCTTATATCTTTGGGTTTTAGCTTCCTAATAATCAGTCCAGTTATCCTCCCTCTCTCCCAAATAAATAAATTCAATCTTAAGAAAGGAAAAAAAAAAAAAAGAATCAATCACACAGGCCAATAGCCGTGCTCTCTTTTTCCTTTCTTGCCCAGTGGTAAGCAGAACAAAAAATAACCCATTGGCAGTCTTAGGTCCTAATTTAGGGAAATCATTATTGGGCCCCCTCGTGGAAGCATTCCTCCCTTAGGTCAGGCGGAACCCAGAGGCCCAGAAATAGGAAACACTATGCAAAAGAGTCCTTCATTGAGATTGCAAAAGGCCGCACCCCACTTCCACTCCTTGGTTCCTTCCTGTAAGAGAAACATGTATATACTGGTTACTGGGTCAGAGCATCTGTTGCTCAGTGATGTAGCATTTCTTGAACAAATCCTAAAAGAAGTAAAAAGCATGGATTCTGGGCCCACAAAGTACCTTTCCATCTACCCAGAACTAGCCTGTATATTATTTCTAATATTTTTTATTTTCTTATTGACATATACATGCAGCAAAGTGCCCCAATTTGGGGTAGTTCAATAAATTTTTATAAAATGAACCAACCTATGTACCCACTACCCAGAAGAAGGAAAAAGAACATTCCTCAGTAGCCACCTTATGGCCCCTCTTGTCACTCTCCTCCAAAGAGAACTACTCTCCAGAGTTTTTAGCTCCAGGCACCGGCCTTCTTGCTGTGACATCACAGGGCCTTTCCTCAGGGAAAGAGATAGCTGTCTTCTTCTTCTTATGAGGGCACTAATGCCATCATGAGGGCCCCATCCTCATGTCCTCATCTGAACCTAATCACTTCCCAAAGACTTCACCTCCAAATGCTTGGGGGTTAATGCTTCAACAGAGGATGGGGGGGAGGGGGAAGAGGGGAGGATCACAAACATTCAGGCCACAACACACAATGTACTTTTGACTCCTGCTTTGGAATCACTTCGGGTACTCTTTGTCCCCACAGTCGTTCGGTTCCTAGAGGTAAAAGACTGCGCCAGTATTGTTTCTGGGTTTTTCTTCCCTGCAGCTGCCACCTGCTATGCAAGTTGAGTGGCAGGGCAGGCACTGACCAATATCACACAACCTTCATCTGCCAGTGATTTTAAGGCATGGTGATGGTAAGATGTCCTCCAGTTCTGAAATACTAAAGTAGGGGAGGGGCACGGGGCATATGTGCGTCTTGGAGTTGATGGCAGAAGGCATATGGCAAACACCAAACGCCACACCCCGAGGACTGTGACATTTAAAAGTGGGACAAGGGACAGAATCAGCAAAAGAGGCTGAAGGAACTGCTGTCAGTGTGTTCAGCGCACAGCCAGGCGAATGTTCATCTCGGAGACCCTGAAAAGAGCTTGAAAAAAGAGGGAATGGGGGTGCCTGGGTAGTTGGGTGGGTTGAACAGTGGACTCTTAATTTTGGCTCACATCATGATCTCAGGGTGGTGGGGTGGACCCCCCCCAGCCCCCCATCAGGCTCCACAGTCAGCTTGCCCCTCTCCCTCTGCTTCTCCTCCCCACCCCTGTACGTGCTCCCTCTCTCTCAAATAAAAAAAGATTAATTAAATCTTGAGAAAAGAAAAAGAAGGGACTGGTCAGAATGTCATGGTGTCTTCGTTAGGACCTGTTTCAATGAACCAGTGGGAACAAAATTCTCATTAAACTGGGCGAAAGGGACTTGGAAATAAGACAGATAGGGAGTAACCTCGCTGTGAAAGGGTAGAAAGAAATGGGGTGATAAGCCAAGGCAACCGCGGGCTGAAGGTAGGGCTCTGAATCTTTAAAAGGATATTAAGCCATGTTTGTATATGAATTTGCATGATTCCACAGTGAAGGAGTCATGAGTGGTACAAAAGATTCACGCATAGTTGCAGGAGGGAAATTCTTCAGAGCCTAAGTGGAGGGACAGAGTAGGAAGCAAGGGAGGAGGGTATCACGACGTTGGTGGCTGGGTTTGGTGGCAGGAAGGGGAGGTAACTTTTGCCAAGACCTCAATGTTCAGGCCAAAGAACTCCCCAGTTCGGGCGTCAATTTTCCTCTCCTTGAACAGGCACACGATGGGGGACCCAAGTGGTTTGTGCATTACTCTTGTTTTCTGCGACCCACCAACTCCCTCCCCGCGCCCATGAGTGAAGGCAAAGGGTTAACCACAAGGATAAATGTCGGTGAGCTAGCAGAACGCATAATGCTCCATTAGCCCAGCTCCGGATCTCCAGTTTTCACCATCTTCATCTCATCAACCCTCTCGTTTCGGCACCAGGCCAGACCCTCCCTCTCCGGTCCCGCCCTCCGCACGGAAGACCCCGGGCTCCCGCAGAAGCCTCGAGGCGCGCGCCCGTTTCCGTCGCGCCTGCGCATTGGGCTCCCTCGACTCGACTCCCCGACCCGGGTGGACTGTCACGAAGCCCGCTCTCCCTGCCTCGTTCTCGGGCGCGCGCCTTCGGCCGGCGCCTGCGCAGAGGAACGAGGAAACCGGTTCCCCGGTGCGTTCCCGGCGCCTGCGCGCTGAGGGCTCCGGGCCTCCCGGCCTGAGGGAGAGGAGCAGGGAAGATGGCGGCTGTGGTGGAAAATGTAGTGAAGCTGTGAGTAGTCGTTTCTTTCTGTCCTAGGCCGGGAGCTCTTGTAAGGGGCCTGGGAGTAGGCGGCGGTGCGGGAGGGGACGAGGCGGAGGGAAGGACGTGCCCGAGAAGGCCTGGTTGCGACTCCTAGTAGGGAAGGCAACAGGAGACTCCCAAGAAGACGTTGCGCTTCTTTGGAAACTTGTGGAGGCCCTGAGGGGGGCACACGGGAGCCCCTTACGGGCAGCCTCCCTGCGGCGCCGTGCGGTCTGAGCGCTCCTTCGGGCTCACGGTGGCCCGAGTATGGCGCCGTCGTTGCGTAGCAGAGACACAGTCCGGGTGCGCTTCCGAGACCAGACGCCTCGGTCCGGAGGGGCCGGGCGAGGGCGGGCCCGGGACCGACCCGTGTCCCCACGAAGCCGGACGCCGACCCCTCCGGATCCGCTGCCCGCGGCTGGTCCTGGAGCAACAGGCTCAGCAGCCCTTGCGCAGTTAAGCACCGCGGGGCTGTTTTGTTTTTACAGCCCCTTGACGATCGGGGTGGGGGTGGGGGTCTGAGTATCTGATTGCCAAGACCAGAAGCATCGTCGGGAAGAACGTGTCGAGGAGCAAGGAGATGCAGACGGGAAGGAACTTCAGGGGCGAGGGCCTTTGCACCAGCCAGCCCAGCCACCAAAAAAACGGGAACTGGACGGCAGCGGTCCAGGACGCCTCTGCAGCCTGGAGGGGGCATCTAGGTGGGCAGGCTGCGCGCTGTGCAGTCGCCTTGTGCTGGTCAGGTTTCCAGCAAAGTTAAAGTTAATGGTTGTTGGGGAAGATGGAGCGGGGTCTGTTGGCTGTGAGTTAAAAGATGCTCTGGGACTTGATTGAACCTAGCCTCCTCCCTGAAGAGACGGGTTCGTGCCCGGTGGGCCAACAGAGCAATCTCTTTTCAGTGGGTAAATTGGGCTTGGTGCAGAGGTAGGAAGACTGAGAGGTGACTCGTTGCCCAGGCAGGGCTTTTGGATTTGGACTGGATGACAGGGTAAAGGTTTGGGAACTGTTCTGAGGGACTCACAGCTTCTCATCTGCCTTTGTGGTGGGCTGAGCCCCCACTCTTCCCAAGAGCCTTTTGAAAGAGTACATTGCTTTGCCTACCTCCCCTCCTCCCGGCCTGGAGCCTTTTCTTTGAGAATGCCTTCCCACTTCCATTAAGCTAAGTGCCTTCTTCTGCTCCTGTGGGTTTTTTTTTTTTTTTTTTTTTTTTTTTTTTTTTTTAACTTGCTTTCAGCTCCATCCTGCCTCCTCGTTCAGCTACCCCTCCTCCCAACACTATTATCTTTCTCTCTGATCTGCCCACTCCAGTTTCCCCCAGCTCGTTCTTCAGGCTGACATTTCCCTCAATTTAGAAATGTCGCTCTTGATCTACCATTTTATATAGTTATTCTTCCTGACTCAGATGTTCTTTCTTTGTTTCCCTGCCTTTCTCTTTGTTGACTACCCCCCCGCCCCCCACACACACACCCCAAGCCCACCGTAAAGGGAGGTTTTACACAGGTTTCACGCTTCCTGGAAAGAAATCAGAGCTCCCGCCTTGGAAATCTTACTGTGCTGGGGGAATGTCACACTTCCCTAGGTTTTGAGAGTTAATAGGTAACGAGATTTTAGGTTGGAAGACTTTCTTCAGGGAAATAGAGTTGCCAGCCCTTTCGTGTAGTCCTAGAAGGGAGGAGTTGCCCATTTCAACAGAGCACGACTCATTTCTCTTAAAGGAGCTACAGAGATTGTGAGGGTCACCAGCCCCTGGTTCCTGAGTGCTCGTAATGAGGAACCAACTTTCTCACGTTCTCACCCACGAGATACTTTTCTGGAACTTCTCTTGATCGTGGTATGCCTGCTTTTTGAACAGCGGAGGTTATACATGGAGGTCAGGACTAACTAGCTCATTTTTTCTGACTTGCGTCTGTTCTGGGAGAAGAATTTTCCCATTTATAAATTCCCTCTCATTCTCTCGTAGTCTCTCTTGATCAGATCCCCTCTCGCCCTGACTTGGGTGTTTCATTCCCAGCTCTCTCAGAAGGCAGTTTGCACCACCTTCTGAAATCCCACTTAACTCCCAAGTGTCCCAAGTGCTGTGACGGACTCTCTTATTATCCCCCCAGAAGCAGTTGTAGCTTCGGCGCTCTGACTCCGCAGCCTTCGGCGCATCTCACCCTTCCTTCCGTTTGACTTCCAGCCTCAGTGTCCGTTGCCATCCGCAGAAACAAAGGAGCCGCTGCGCTCGGCCTTGTTTACCCAGTTTTCCCCCGTGTGGTGAGGACATGGCTGCCTCCTAAAGGCCAGCTAATGTGAGCCTGTTCCCTTTTTCTTCCACGCCCCAACACAAGATTCGTGCTTACTACCGCAGATTACAGTTTTGACCACTCATTGAATCAAGTCAGGCGATCTTGTGTCGCGTCGCCTCGTGTGTGGTGTGTCGTCTTCAGTTGCTTGGGAACGTACTAAGCTGTGCCTGCGTGGTCTATTGTGACGGCTCTGTGAAAGCGCCCCTCGGATTCCAGAGCCTGGTTTGTCAGCGGAGCTTGAGTTAGGGACATAAACAACAGAGACGCTCTCTGTCCAGCTCCTCCTGCGAGGGGTCTCCCTCGTGTAGAATATGTGGGAGCTTATCTAGTCCGGCCTCCCCAGGCCAGCAGAGGAACCTGAGCTCCACATGGGCTGACTGAATGTCCACATTCGCGCGCTGACTTGCAGCCGTGCAAGGTCTTAGCTCCCCGGTCAAGATGTCCCAGACACCTTCGTGGATACTAGGGATACTGTGGGAAAGAAGCCACCTCTGCCTCAGTTCCTTTACAGTGGATCGAATATGTAAAGACGGGTCACTGTCGTTCCAGTACTAACGCGTTTGGTCCGCCCTGAGGATGAGAACAAGGTTGGTTCTGTATGCATTCTTAGAACCAGGTAGCTCCTGGCACTGTGTAGTTGTCCGGTTTTTTAAAGCACTTAAAGTTTTTCCCTTATTTAGATTTCAGACTGAGTCCTCTGAGCGAAAGAAGGTTCTTGCCTGTGTAATTTGATGGTGTGAGAATGGAAAAGGGCCTCAGATGGGCCTGTGAGCAAGCAGGTTTTATATCACTCTAATGGCACTCGGGAAAAAAGTAGGATTCAAAGAAGTTCAGGTGTTTTTCACATGTTTTCCACTGATTTAGCACATGCGGGGCCCCTGGGTGGCTCAGTGGGTTAAAGCCTCTGCCTTCGGCTCGGATCATGATCCCAGGGTCCTGGGATCGAGCCCCGCATCGGGCTCTCTGCTCGGCAAGGAGCCTGCTTCCTCCTCTCTCTCTCTCTGCCTGCCTCTCTGCCTACTTGTGATCTCTGTCTGTCAAATAAATAAATAAAATATTTTAAAAATAAAATAAAATTAGCACATAGAATTAATTAGTTCGCTCAGTACAGGTTTCCCCCCACCCCCACTATTCAAACTAGAGTGTTCTTAAGAAACTGTACATAAGCCGACATGGCATAAAGCAAAAAAGCAATTGCCACTTCTTAAAAATAAATCCTCTCTAGATCTCTTCCGGTTAGTGAAAACAGGTACTGTTGTAGGTCTTTTATAAAAGTGAAGTGGCAGAAAGTACACCATCAGATAGTGGGGGAAACCTGCACCTAGTACAAATTCAGAAGATCTAAAATGGCATATAGGAGAAACCCCCCCCAAGCAAGTCACCCAGTTGTTCTCTCTGGAGGCTTCAGTTAGTTTCTCCTGTACTTTTTTTTTTTTTTTAAAGATTTTATTTATTTATTTGACAGAGAGAGATCACAAGTAGATAGAGAGGCAGGCAGAGAGAGAGAGAGAGAGAGAAGCAGGCTCCCTGCTGAGCAGAGAGCCCGACGCGGGACTCGATCCCAGGACCCCGAGATCATGACCTGAGCTGAAGGCAGCGGCTTAACCCACTGAGCCACCCAGGTGCCCCTCTCCTGTACTTCTTGTCACATAAATGGTAGCATCCTGGAACACTGCTCGGCACTGTACCTCGCTTTTTCCTAGTCATCTTGGAGATGGTTTGATAGCAGCACAGGAAGAGTCTCCTTCTTTTTACGGCTTACTAAAAATTCGTTGGGTAGACGTGCTGTAGTTTGTTAACTGTATTTTAGTAAGGGCCCTAGACCTTGTTGAACTCTTCTTCGATTGTGAAAAGAAGCTAACCTGTGCTTCTCAGAGTCAGGAGGGTTCAGAGAAGCAGCGTCTGGACTAGCACAGGGCTGGACTCCAAGAGAGGCACAGAATGAACGTTAGTTTCTCCCCACCTTTGTGGGTTAGGCTTAGGCCTGAGCAGACACACGAGAGATGATGTGTTCCTGATGGTAATTTATGAAGTGCCTTTCCTCACAGTGGTTTAGTGAAGGGGTATGGTGTCCCATGAGGCGGAAACGGAGGCAAGTAGGACCAGAGTTGCAGTCTCCCAGTCCCTTGAGCCTTCTAAAGAAGCAGATGGCAGGGGAGTGGGGCCGCCCAGCACCCTGTGCTCTGCCCTGCCCCAGCACACGCGCACCTGATCTTTGTGTCCGCCGCAGCCTCGGGGAGCAGTACTACAAAGACGCCATGGAGCAGTGCCACAACTACAACGCGCGCCTCTGCGCTGAGCGCAGCGTGCGCCTGCCTTTCTTGGACTCACAGACTGGCGTGGCCCAGAGCAACTGTTATATCTGGATGGAGAAACGACACCGGGGTCCAGGTGAGGTGAGGGTTCAGACTCGGGAGCACAGGGAAGGCAGAAGCTTCTTCATCTTAAGCGATGAGCCAGCTGAGAGGGTTTTACTCACTGCTTCCACGCGTGCGTGAATACGGTCTTGCCTGGGTTAGAGGCCCAGGGAAGATCAAGCAGATGGGTTCATACCAGCATCTCTGTCTTCTGCAGGGCTGCCCTACTGAGGCTGACATCGGGCTTCTGGGGAGCTCTGTGTTAGCCAGGGCCCCCGGGCTTCCATCTCTTTTTCTTTTCCAGGAACTGTCACTTCTCCTGCCCCCAGGCCCTCACTGTAGAGCTCGGTGGGCGGGGGGTGCCACTCCTCTAGAAGGTGTTTGATGTTATTGCCCAGGACTGCGTTAGGCCTTGACTTTTTTCTCTTTCTTCTTTCCCACAGGATTGGCCTCTGGGCAGCTATACTCCTACCCTGCCCGGCGCTGGCGGAAAAAGCGGCGAGCCCACCCTCCTGAGGACCCAAGACTTTCTTTCCCATCTATTAAACCAGGTAAAGCACACCCCTTCTTGAGCAGGGGTGCGGCCTGCTGCTTGTAAGGCTGGTAATCAGTCCCCTGTCACGTACCAGGCCCTGTGCTAGATCCTGCAGATGCTAGAGTGAGCGAGACGCCATTCCCTCCTTTCCAGAGCTCAGTCTCATAGAGGAGACAAGTAAACGGATGAGTTATGGTGCCAAGTAAACTGGGGTGTCTTGGTTCCTGAGCAGCCAGAGGCCAAAAGACAGTGAATGGCCCATGGCTGGCCTAGCACTGTGTAGACCCAGAGCGGTCTGCTTTCAGCCCTTCTGAGTCTTGCCTCATCCTGACCTTGCCTGCAGACACAGACCAGACCCTGAAGAAAGAGGGGCTGATCTCTCAAGACGGCAGTAGTTTGGAGGCTCTGTTGCGCACAGACCCCCTGGAGAAGCGCGGTGCCCCCGACCCCCGAGTGGATGATGACAGCCTGGGCGAGTTTCCTGTGACCAACAGTCGAGCACGGAAGGTATAACCCCATGGCTAAGGGAGCTCCGATGGAAACCAGCCTCCTCTTCATCGGAGGCCACCCCGTATTCAGAATGGAAGCAGAAGCTTTGGGCCAGGAGGCAGGCCCCTGGGGTTCTGGTCCTGCTCATTCCCTAATTAGCACCGGGCACTGACCAGCTCTGCTGTTAGTATCCAGTTTTTCCTGTTCCTTTTCTTCTAAGTACAGACTCTCTCTCCCTCACTCGTCGTCTTCTGTCACAGATGTTTTCTGGTGCCTGAGGTTACGTGGGTGAAGCGGGCCTGGTCCCTACCAGCGAGGAAGATAAAACTATGCCCAGAAACCCTAAGGGTTAAAACTACGGCAGGCACTGTGCTAAGTGCTTCTCCATCATTTTCTCTAGTCTCCACAGCCGTAGGCAGTAGGTCCCCTGGCCCCGCCTCGCATACAGGGAAGCTGAAGCAGAGCCGTTAGGGAAAACACTTCCTGTGAGCCCACACAAGTAAGCAGCAAAGCTCTGTTTTTCTTTTTTTAAGATTTTATTTATTTATTTGACAGAGCGCCCACAAGTAGGGGGAGCAGGAGATGGAGAAGCAGACTCCCTGCTGAGCAGGGAACCCAACTCAGGACTCGATCCCGGCACTCTGGGATCATGACCTGAGCGGAAGGCAGACACTTAACCAACTGAGCCTCCCTGGCACCCCCAGAGCTCTTGATTGCAATCTGAGAAGTGGCTCAGTCTGGAGAGCATGCTCCTCTTGACCTCGAGGTCATGAGTTCAGGTCCCAGCCTGGGTGTGGAGATTACTAAAAAAATAAAATAGACATAAAAAAAATTATTTGACAGAGAGAGAGATCACAAGTAGGCAGAGAGGCAGGCAGAGAGAGGAGGAAGCAGGCTCGCTGCGGAGCAGAGAACCCAATGTGGGGCTCGATCCCAGGACCCTGAGATCATGACCTGAGCTGAAGGCAGCGGCTTAATCCACTGAGCCACCCAGGCGCCCCAGACATAAAAAAAATTAATCTAAGAAGTGAGCTGTCAGAAGGGAACCACTGGTAGTATGTTCACAGGGCAGCAGATCAGAGGCAGGAGAGAGCACGGCTACTTGGGGTACCGGGGAAGACTTCATGGAAACATGGCATTTGAGTTGGCCCTTTGGAGAGGGTGGGGAAGGCACTTTAGGGGAGCAACAGGAAAAGAGTCGAAAAGGAAGGAGAGACCAAAGCATGGAAAGGAAAAGGAATGGGATTCTAGGGTGTTACAGGGCAGCCATGAGGAATGAGGCCAGACTGGAGTGGCCAGCAGAGGGCCTCCGCCCACCGAGGAGGTTCTGGGTGGCCTGGCTGGGCCCATCGCGGGGGACCTTCTGGAGGTACATTGTATCTGCCCATCGTAATCCTTCTGTCCACTCAGCGGATCCTAGAACCAGAGGACTTCCTAGATGACCTGGATGATGAGGACTATGAAGAAGACACTCCCAAGCGTCGGGGCAAGGGGAAGTCCAAGGTGAGGAGGCAGGGCCCTGCCTGCGGGGGCCCCCTGTGCCGTTGGTTGTGCCATGTTTCCTCTTGAGCGAAATTAGCAGTCACTTCCCCGGGGAGTTTACTCCTCAGGCCTAGACATCTTTGTTTCGTTTCGTTCCGTTTTGTTTTTTTTAAAGATTTTATTAATTTATTTGACACAGAGAGGGAACACAAGCAGGGGGAGTGAGAGAGGGAGAAACTGGCTTCCCACAGAGCAGGGAGCCCGGTGCGGGGCTCCATCCCAGGACCCCGGATCACGACCTGAGCCGAAGGCAGACCACCCAGGCACCCTAGGCCTAGGCATCTTAATAAGGGGATCTTTCTGTTGGTTTTGTTTCGTTTCGTTTCGTTTCGGGCAGGGTAAAGGTGTGGGCAGTGCCCGTAAGAAGCTGGAAGCTTCCATCCTGGAGGATCGGGACAAGCCCTATGCCTGTGACAGTGAGTGCCTCACGAGTGGGTGGGTGGTCCCTGCCTCGGACCCAGCCCCTGCTCAGGATCTGAGAGGAGGGAGGGTTGTGTTCTTGCTCAGAGTGGTAACAAAAGGCCTGAATGCTTTCTCCTGCCTGCTGACTGGTTCCCTCTGAGACCCTTGGGAGGTCCCAGCCTCTGCTACCCAGTGGGTGGGGCCTGCATGCTCTGGGAGAGGTTTCTGCTGTCCCCTGGGGTGGGGTGCTGGGGCCAGGGGCACACACAGCAGGCAGAGTTGGCCCCTCTGTCGACCGCATCCAGGTCTGCTGGCCCCAGTCAAGCCAGGGCCCCCCCAGAGTCCAGCACCGAATTTTTCAATGTCTGCTCTCCCCCTTTTCTCTGACTCGCCCCACTTCTGTCCCTCCGCCCTGGGAGCACCATCGCCGCTGGTTTCTCTCTCGTTTGCTCCGCTTTCCTGCTGCTGCCGCTCCTGTCTCAAGTGTATCAAGGCCTTCTTCTCATGACTTTTCTTTCTGTCTTTCAGATAGTTTCAAACAAAAGCATACCTCGAAAGCGCCCCAGAGAGGTAGCTCTCTCAACTTTTCAGACTTTTGGTTTTCCTATCCCTCTTCCCTCCTCCCTTGTTTCTCCCACCTTTCTCATCTCCTGCGATGCTAGTGTAAACGTCTCTGGAATGGCATGGGGCTAGGAGCAGTGGGCTTTCGGTTGTACTCCACTCCTCACGGTCCTGGAAGCTGCCTTTACCACCGCTTGTCTCCCACAGACTTGCTCCTAGGGCTGCTCGGCCCCGCTGCATGGGGTAGCTTCAGAAGTGTTCTCAGGGACCCACTACAGACAGATCCCTCTGCTTCCCCTTCCCCGGGACAGACACTTGGTGGTCAGCTAATGTTTCTCACCATCCTGCCACCTCCTCCCAGCCTTTCCCCCTTCCCTCCTGCCGGCCCCCTCGCTTTTCTTGGTATCACTGCTTAAGAGTACAGGATGCCTCGTGGGGATCTGCTTTCCTCGCTGATTGGTGGGGGGTGGGCAGGGCCTTGACTTGGGAGTGTCTTCTAGCTGCCTTGGGGGCCAGATACCCCAACAGACTTATTAATAGGTGATTCCCCAAGGGATCCACTCCCTACTCCTGTATCCTCATCGGGCAGGGGTGAGCTCTGTGGCATACGTGGAGAGCTTGAGCTTCCCATGGTTATTGAGAGGTCAAAAAAAAGTCTGGAGTCTCTTCCTTACCTTTTTTCCTTCCTGCCAGATTACAGAATTTTAGAGATTCCCTTCCCTTCCTGACCTGGAGCTCCCTCCCCCAGACTAGTCCCAGGGCAAGTGGTAACGGGGCCAGGGTTCAGCCTCCCAGACAGCCAGTGTGGAAGAGCAGAGGTGGCCGTGGGCTGGGGTGTAACAGAGGCCAGAGCCACGCAAACTGGAGAGCCCCAGGGCCTGATGCTCCTCGCCGGAGGCCGGTGGCCGTCACCGGAGGCCTGTCGCAGACAGAGCCCACAGGGGCAGGGGTGGTTGCCTCTGCCTCAGCTAGAGCCCCGCAGCTGGGGGGGGAGGGGGCGAGGAGGCGGGGATGCGGCTCTCTCGGATCCCAACACCTTTCTCTGTCGTCTTGTCCCCACCCAGTTTGTGGGAAACGTTATAAGAACCGGCCGGGCCTCAGTTACCACTACGCCCACTCCCACCTGGCGGAGGAGGAGGGCGAGGACAAGGAGGACTCGCAGCCTCCCACCCCGGTTTCGCAGAGGTCGGAGGAGCAGAAGTGTAAGCGGGCGCGCCGGAGGCGGGGCAGGGGGAGGCGGCCCGCCCCCCGGGAAGCCCCCCTACAGGGCTGCTGGGCGCCTCGAGGCCCCGCGGGAGCCCGCTCGGAGCTCTTTTCCCTCTGTAGCCAAGAAGGGTCCCGACGGCCTGGCCCTGCCCAACAACTACTGCGACTTCTGCCTTGGGGACTCCAAGATCAACAAGAAGACGGGGCAGCCTGAGGAGCTGGTGTCCTGCTCAGACTGTGGCCGCTCAGGTACCCCCCGCCCGGGGCCAAGGGTCCCCCCCACCCCCCGCCCTCCACCACGGCCCGGCTGACGCGCCCCTCCTCGCACCCGCAGGGCACCCGTCTTGCCTGCAGTTCACCCCGGTGATGATGGCGGCCGTGAAGACCTACCGCTGGCAGTGCATCGAGTGCAAGTGCTGCAACATCTGCGGCACCTCCGAGAACGACGTGCGTGTCCCGCGCCGCCCCCGCCCCCAGCCCGTAGCTGCCTCCTGGGGAGCAGCCAGACCTTCCCCGGGGCAGTAGCCTGGCGTCAGGCGCCGTCCCGGGCACTTGGTGCTAAACAAGACAGCAGCGCCGCCCCCCCCCCCCCCCCCCCCCCCCCCGCCCCGTGCACTTGCCCTCCTTGTGGGGAACAGGCCGCGAGCGAGGAAGGGCACCGTGGTTTTCTGGCGTGCGGCGAAGAGAGCGGCAGCCGCGGTGGGCCGGGCCGCTGGGTGCCCAGCCGCGGTGGTCAGAGCTGGCTTCTCCGAGGAGGCAGTGCTGGGGTAGATTCGGTTGATGTGGAGGAGCCAGCCCAAGAAGGTTTGCAGGCACAGCGTGCCCAGGACAGGAGCAACGAGGCCGGGGGCCTTCGGGCAGACGGGCCAAGTGGACTGAGGCCTTTCGGCTAGTGGGGACCTCCCTGCCGCAGGAGCGCCGTCGGAGAAGGGATCGGAAGGCAGGCGTCGCCGGGTCTGAGGGTTTAGTTGGGAGTGGTGTGCTCTGTCTTAACATTTTTAAGAGAAGTTTCCTCTGTGAAGACGTAGGGGACAAGAGTGGAGGCCACGGGCTGAGTTCGGAAGCTGGTAGGGTTCAGGCGCTATGACAGTGACTCACTCGGTCGGGGTGGAGAATTTCCTCTGCAGAAATTCGCGAGTCCGCTCTTCCCCGCCAGCTGCCCCGCCGCCCTCGGAAGAAGCAGAAGCTCCCGTCCCTGTCCACCCCCACTGGTCACTCACCTGCGCCTTCCCCCTCCATCCTGCCTCCTCTAGGACCAGCTGCTCTTCTGCGACGACTGTGACCGCGGCTACCACATGTACTGTCTCACCCCGTCCATGTCTGAGCCTCCGGAAGGTAGGTTGGCCTGACCTCTCACGCAGAACAAGGACTTTATTAGTGACCCGGAGAATAGTTGTACAATAAGAGAGTTCTCCTGTGTGTTCTTCCAGGTTAGGGAATAGACACTTTGCTCTCACTTAGAATGCTTCCCTAGCATTTCCGCTTCGAGGGTTTAGCGTTCGCACATTATCGCCAGATACATTAGAACGGCAGAAAATCAGCAACCAGAGAGAGAGCTGGGCTGAGCGGAAAACAGTCGCCGGAAGGAGTGCTTTTGCTTTCCTGCAGGCAGCCCCGGGAACTCAGTTCGTGGTTTGTCTGATGCGAGGCTTTGGTATCAGCTCTTCCCATGTGATAGGTGTGAGGGTGCATTTGCTCCCTCTTCCCTTGCCCAGCCTGGAAATGTATTGAACCTGGAGCCTGAATGGGTCAGTCTGTCCCTCCCGTAGTTGGCTTAATAATGCTCCCGAGTTTGCACACGCTTTTCAGCCAAACCGGTGGTGGCAGCAGAAAGCGGCTGTTTCTCTGCAGGTCCCCTCCGGCCAGATCTCTGTGCCTACACCCTCCTTCAGAGAAATTCGGGAGTTTACTCAGGAGGCTGTGAATGCCCAGTGGCTTTTACTGTGCACAAACGCTGGGGGCCCCGCATGACAGGCAAGAGAAAGCGCCTCACTGTGTGGTGAGGTTGACCTTTAATGCAGGTCACACTGCCGTCACCCCCCTAGGGAAGGGGATGCGAACAAAGTCTGCAGGTCCTGCGGCAGCCGCCGGGGAGCACACCGCTGCTGTCATCTGTCATGCCCAGCTCGGAAATCTCCCTCGGGGAGAAGTAGCGTGTGCCATCTTTTAACCGTGAAATACCGGTTTGCAGACAAAATTCCACATGAGCTGTAGAGGGGCCTTCGTACTGGAGTACTGTCAGAGGCCGAGGTAGTGAGGAGCTGCCGGCAGCTGAGGGAGAATTCTCTAGAAGCCGCAAGGTGGGTTAGGCTCTTAGGTCGAGGGGTCGGCAAACTGCAGCTCATCGTCAGCCAGGCCCAGGCGCAGCTAGCATGTGTATAGCTTCTGAGCTAAGAACGGTTTTCACGTTTTTAAAGGTGATTTAAAAAAAGAACATGGGACCAAGACTACATGTGGCTCACAGCCTAAACCATGTAACATTCTGGCTGGCTGTTTACAGAGAAGCCTTCCAGCCCCTGCGCTATTGACCTTTGGGTTAGAAAGGCCCCTTCTTATGTTTGGAGAGCCCCGTGTCTCTGCAGAGCTTATAAAAGGTGTGGATTCTTTCCCCCATGCACATCCACATCCACAGATAAACATTTACACTAATTTTGAGGCATTAAGGACTAATTTTGTTGCTGAAAAACACAGAAGAACACACACACACAGAAGAACACAACCATAATAAATACTGATAAGCAAAGTTTGAAACACTTTTCTGGCAAGGGACGTTTCCCCCCATCTATTCTGAGATAGATCATAACACATTGGGTCGTCACAGTTCACCCCCTTCTCCTGTCACTGCTCCTCGGCCTCTTCCCAGAAAGCTGTTTTATGTGGAGTCAAAACTGGTTTCTCTAGAACCACTATTCATGATCTTCATCCTGACCTTTGGGGCCCTGAGAACAAAGTGTGGTTCTTCGGTAATCACAAGGGTAAAGTTGGGATGCTTTAAAAAATTCCGTCTGCCCAGGCGCTCCTAGAGATTGCGGATTCAAGAGGGCCAAGAGGGCCTAGGAGTCTGTATTTGGGAATAGTCCTCCACGTGATTCTTTCTTTCATCCCCACTGGGAATTATTTTTCCTGATATTTGAAGCCCGGGAGGTTTCTTTTAGCTCAGGATAACCGTGGAACTTTGCTACCACGGAACGTCTCCCGGCCTTCTGTAGCTGGTCCTGCTCCTGGAAGGGAGGTGCGGGGCGTGGCCGGACAGCACGTCAGGGCAGTGCGGGACCGTCCTGAGCCCTTCTGCTTCTCTGCAGGGAGCTGGAGCTGCCACCTGTGTCTGGACCTGCTGAAGGAGAAGGCCTCCATCTACCAGAACCAGAGCTCCTCCTGATGTGCCCCCCCCCCGCTCGCCCTCCCCCCCCCCCCCCCCCCCCCCGCCGCCGTACATCTAGGGCTCTTTCTCTCTTCCTCTCTCCTTTTTCATACCCACCTTCCCCCGCTCCTCTTTCACAAGTCCAGAGAACCTCGGGTGGTCGTGCCAATCTGCCTTTGGCAGCAGCAAGCTGAGGCGGCAACTCTGACCGCCTCTGGCCCTAGGCCCTCAGGGAGAACGGAGCGGCACACTGCCCCAGGGTGCGGCCCAGCTTCTCACTGCTCTCCGTGAAGTGCTTTCACTCTGCCTGCCTCGGCCCAGGCGATCACAGGGTTCAAACCGTGTTCTCCGAGTACGAGCAGGAGAGCAGCTCACTTTTCTCTCAGCTCTGCCTCCACGCTGGTCCCCAGGGTTTTTCCCTTCCCCTGGAGGCGAGCCAGGCCAGGGCCTCTGCCAGGAGCAGCTGGGAGTGAGCGACAGAGCAAGCCGAGGCGGCGCTTGCAAGGAGCTTTCCAGGCCCTTGGTGCTGCTTAGCCTCGCTCCTTCCTTCCCCCAGAGTGGCGCTCTGCAGCTCGCTCTCTTCCTGCCACCCAGGATCCTTCGCCCAAGCCAGGATGCTCTTGGTCACTCTCCTTGCTCTGCCCTGACCCCTTCCGCCCCACCCCAGGGGGAGTCGCAGCTTCACCGGATTCTTCCTTGTGCGCACCTGGCTCGCTCACAGGTGGTCTCAATGACCGAAGCATTCCCCGCCCTTGGAATTTCCTGTCTTCTGCCTCCCCTCCTATTCCCTTTGGTTTTGTGGGGAGAGGGGAAGAATCAGGGGGCCAGGCCAGCAGCTTGGGGGCCACAGGGAGACGTTGGATAATGTGCCTGTTTTTTAACTCGATGAAAAAAGCCTACCTCCAGAATCCCCTTTTTGTTCTTCCTGGACCTGGACATCCAGCTCCTGCCCTTGACTGAATTGGGAGCCTCTGCCTCCTGCTCTCTGCGTCCTGGCCCCTGGCTCACAGGGAAGCCACCTAGACATCCCTCTCTTCCCTTGCACACTCGCTAGCAGCTGGTAAGGTCTTCACACCCTGATTCCTCAGTTTTTTGCCTGGTGACACGGACACGAAGTAGTGGAGGGAGATAGTCCATGCCAGAACCCCCTGGAGTGGCCTTCCCCTTGGCTGTGGGCAGGCCCTAATTCACTGTCCCTGCGGAGTGGAGGTGTCTTTCTTTCTTTAGTTCCTGTACTCTAAACATTAGTACAAATAAACGTTTTTACACAGAACTCCCTGCTGGATGGTTTATCTCGACTCCCTTTCCTGGTTGAGAAAGTCATTTCAGCCTAAAACTTTTCTTCCTCAGGTCAGTGGTTTATAAGTGTTTTGAAATAACAGCTTTTAGTCCCAAATTAAAATCTTTGCTAAAGCCCAGTATGTAAAGCAGATATAAAGTTGAGTACTTTGTTCTGATATCTTTTCATGTTTTTAAGATCTTTTTTTTTTTTTTTAAGATTTTAATTTGACAGATCACAAGTAGGCCAAGAGGCTCCCTGCTGAGCAGAGAGCCGGATGCGGGGCTCGATCCCAGGACCCTGGGATCATGACCTGAGCCGAAGGCAGAGGCTTTAACCCACTGAGCCACACAGGCACCCCAAGATTTTTTTTTTTTTTTAAGATTTTATTTATTTATTTGACAGAGATCACAAGTACACAGAGAAGCAGGCAGAGAGAGAGGGAAGCAGGCTCCCCACCAAGCAGAGAGCCCGACTCAGGGCTTAATCCCAGGACCCTGAGATCATGACCTGAGCCACCCAGGTGCCCCTGTTTTTAAGATTTTATCTGTTGAAAAAGCACGAGTGGGGGTTGGAGGATAGGGAAGGGGAAAGAATCTCAGACAGACTCCGTACCCAGCACCGAGCCCAACACGGCTTGATCTATGACCCTGAGATCATGACCTGAGCCAAAAATCAAGCGTCTGAGGCTCAAGAGACTGAGCCACTCAGGCGCCCCTGTTAGTCCAAATTTCATGTAAATTCATGTTCCTACGATTCCTTGCTAGACAAGACAGGTTGTTTTGATTAATACAAAACTTGGGTTAAAATCGTTAGCATCCTGGGTCTATTTTGGTTTGTTGGAAGGGAATTCTGCTAGACTTGTATATGCAAGTGGCGACAGTCTTCTAAAGGTTCATCTTGGGGGGCTCAGTGGGTTAAAGCCTCTGCCTTCGGCTCGGGTCATGATCCCAGGGTTCTGGGATCGAGCCCCCACATCGGGCTCTCTGCTCAGCCGGGAGCCTGCATCTCCCCTCTATCTCTCTGCCTGCCCCTCTGCCCACTTGTGATCTCTGTCTGTCAAAAATATTAAAAATTTAAAAATCTCTAAAGGTTAATCTTGGGATTTCAGATACTTAAAGTGGGTTCAGAAGCTTAATCATAAATACAAAAGAATGGCGGGAGAAAAGGACATCACAGTGGGACATGTGAAAGCTTTGTTCACGAGCATAAGAGTCACCTCAACTTCGCTTGCCTGGTGTTCCTTCCTTTACCCGCCATGTGCGTGGACTCTGCCCGCACGGCCACCTTCCTTGGGGAATGTTTATGTGCGTGAAAAATGATGCCTTTCCTTGCAGCCAACATTTTGTTGTTGTTGACAGCTTCCATAATGGATCTTCTTTATCTCACTTGAAAGTGTGTTCTGTAGTTCTTAAACCTTTCAAGATTTCTGTCAATCAGGTATGAACCCCCTGAGGTATCCATAAGGCTTTTGGAAACAGTCTGGAAACCACTGACCGTGCTCGCTTCGGCAGCACATACACTGAAAACCACTGACCCACTGGAAAGCCAGTGGCCTAGGCCGTTGCATTCAATAAGTAAGCTGGGTGCTCTGAGCCGGGAATTGTGTTAGTGATAGAGCACATCCCCTGTCCTCAGGCTTTTACACGGAAGTAGGACAGATGCAGAGGGAGTAAAGCAACGATCCTTGGTGGTTGAGTAGTCTAGGAGTCAGAAAAGACATAGAAGGAAAAGAAACGTAAAAAAAGAAATGCTGTAGCAGCCTAAGAGAAGATATTTGGAAAAGATTTGCAGAAGGTGGGGTTTAGCATGGGGCGTAGAAGGATGGAAAAAGGATCAGGCATAGATAGGGTTGGGGAGGGAAGCCTGTGAGGCAGAGAGACGGGGACTCATCCGTGGCCCTGGGCTTCCCATCAGAGCTGGGAGTGGGGGAGGGAAAGCAGGCTGAGGTTGAGGATGGGGAACACGGGACCACAGGTCGTACCTTCAGTTGCTAAGAACAGGCAGGACTGAAGATTACTAAGGAAAAGACTGATATTAGACCTTGAGTTTAAAAACTTGAATCTTGGGGCGCCTGGGTGGCTCAGCGGGTTAAAGCCTCTGCCTTCAGCTCGGGTCATGATCCCGGGGTGCTGGGATGGAGCCCCGCATCGGGCTCTCTGCTTAGCTGGGAGCCTGCTTCCTCCTCTCTCTCTGCCTGCCTCTCTGCCTACTTGTAATCTCTATCTGTCAAATAAATAAATCTTAAAAAAAAAAAAAAACTTGAATCTTGGGGCTCAGTGGATTAAGCCTCTGCCTTTGGCTCGGGTCATGATCCCAGAGTCCTGGGATCAAGATCCACATCAGGCTCTCTGTTCAGCGGGAAGCCTGCTTCTCCCTCTCTCTCTGCCCGACTTTCTGCCTGCTTGTGATCTCTCTCTGTCAAATAAAATCTTAAAAAAAAAAAAAAAAAAAAAAAACAAAAAGAAAAAAACTTGAATCTTCTGGCACCTGAGTGGCTCAGTCGGTTAAGCGTCGGACTCTTAATTTCGGTGATTACCCTCACGATCTCAGGGTTGTGAGATCCAGCCCTGCGCGGACTCGAGTGGGCTCTGCACTCTTAAAAAAAGGAAAGAAACCTATATCTTGCCAACCACTATCAAAACTAATAAAAATTAGTCCTTATTTGCCCTAAATCAGAACTGGCCAGGGGGCACCGGGCTGGCTCAGTCATTAGAGCATGCAACTCTTGATCTAGGGGTCGTGAGTTGGAGCCCACGTTGGGCATGGAGCCTCCTTTAAAAACCAAATAAAAGCCTCTGCCTTCGGCTCAGGTCATGATCTCAGGGTTCTGGGATCGAGCCCCGTCGGGCTCTCTGCTCAGCAGGGAGCCTGCTTCCCTTCCTCTCTCTGCCTACCTCTCTGCCTACTTGTGATCTCTGTCTGTCAAATGAATAAATAAAATTCAAACAGACAAAACAACAAACTGGCGCCAGGCAAGTTATATCCCCAGATGGACCGATCAACCTGAGGCCAGCGCTGTCCATGGTAACAGCTTTTGTGTGGCTGAAAGCTTTCATCCATTTTCCTCACAACCAGTCCGTGAGCGGTATTAGCCCTGTTTGGTAGGTGAGAAAGCTGCGACTGCCTAGGTCACGGCCGAGAAGGCCTTGAGACGCCAGATCTGCTCGCCGGCCCCCGCGCTGCCCAGAGGCTCCTCAGGCCCCAGCGGCTGGCAATGCCTCCCGGACTCCCGCGGGCTCTTGGTTCCGCCTCACCGCCGCTCGCGCTGCAAGCCCCGCCCCCAAGAGGGCCCCGCCACTTCGGCGACGTCCAATGAGATTTAGCTGGGGGCGGGACGGGACGGCATTGAGGGCCAATCTGATGGGGCCTGGGCGGGGCTGCGGCGGGTCTGAGCAGAGCGGCCGCCCCGCGGTCTTCCCAGCCGGGAGAGAGCCCGGTGCAGGCGGCGCGCACGGGGACCTTCCTGTGCGCGCGCCCGCTGCCTGCCGCCCGCCTCCCGCTCAGCCCCTCGGCCCACTCGGCCCTCCGGGTCGTGGCGCCCGTCCCTCCCCTGCTCTCCCGTCGCCGCCCGGACAGATGAGCAGAGCCGGGGCAGGGGCGGGAGCCGCGGGACGAGCGCCTGAGGTGGGTGCGGAGCGGGAGGCCGGGAGGCGGGGAGGGCGGGCGGGCGCCTGGTACGCCCCGCGGACCGACCCCGCGTCGAGGTGGCGAGAGGCCGGTCAGGTGGCGGAGCCGGGCTCCGGGCCTGCCTCGGTCCCAGGCGCTCGTGCCCGCGATCCTAGTACCTCTCCCAGGCCACCTCCCTCCCCTCTGGGGACACCCCGTCCCTCTCGCTGCCCGGGGCCTCCTCACCCCTCTTGCTGTTTGTCGCCTGTGCACCTGCCATCTCGGCCCCGTGCTCCCACTCCCTCTCGCTCTCCAGGCCGGACCCCCGCCCAGTCTTACCTCCTCTGGACCCAGCACCAAATTAGCCTCGCTCCTCCTGCCTCCATCTGTCGCTCTTTGTCGTCTGTACACTTGTCACCCCAACTCTGCTCATCCGCTCGCCACCCCGCCCCCAACATCTTCATTTAAACCCAGCGCAGGCCATCATCCCTCTCCCCCTCCCAGGGACTACCCAGCCCCGCCCTGATTATCCCCTACACTTGCCCCACCCAGCCCTGGCCCCCAGTACCCCCCCATCCACACTCCTTTGTTGTCTCTGCAGCTGTCCCCTTGGCTTTATTCATCCTTCTCCCCTCAACCCCAGGCCAGACCCCTTCTCCCTCTGACCAGTGAGCCACCCCGCTCCCCAGCTCCGCTCTGGCATTCCTCTGGGTCGGCGCCCAGCCCACTGCTCCCTCAGCCTCGCCATTCCCTTCCGCCCCGCCCAGCCCCCTGAACACCCGCCCAGGGCACCCCCTCATGCTCCCCCAGCTGGTCCAGTCTTCCCTAGTCTCTGCCACACAGCAGCCTCTTTCCCCGTCCTCGGATATTCTCTCTGCCTCCCTGTGCTCCTTTCCTGTCCTCCTGGCCTCGGCCCTCCGGACCCCACTCACTGTTTCTTACCCCCACAGGGGCCGCGGAGAAGCCATGGAGCTGAGCAGCAAGAAGAAGCTTCACGCCCTGTCCCTGGCCGAGAAGATCCAGGTGCTGGAACTCCTGGATGAGTCCAAGATGTCCCAGTCAGAGGTGGCCAGGCGCTTCCAGGTGTCCCAGCCGCAGATTTCGCGCATCTGCAAGAACAAGGAGAAGCTGCTGGCGGACTGGTGCAGCGGCTCGGCCAACCGGGAGCGCAAGCGCAAGCGGGAGTCCAAGTACAGCGGGATCGACGAGGCTCTGCTCTGCTGGTACCACATCGCCCGGGCCAAGGCCTGGGACGTCACGGGGCCCATGCTGCTCCACAAAGCCAAGGAACTGGCTGGCATCATGGGCCAGGATTTTGTGCCCAGCATCGGCTGGCTGGTCCGCTGGAAGCGCCGGAACAACGTAGGCTTCGGGGGCCGCCATGTACTTGCGCCTTCCTTCCCCCCAGAGCCCCCTCCCCCAGGCCCCACGTCCCGGGCCCAGCCTTCTCTTCCCCTTAAAGACTTCTCCCCAGAGGACGTTTTCGGCTGTGCCGAAGTGCCTCTGCTGTACCGGGCCGTGCCCGGCAGCGGGGGGCCCTGTGAGCGCGTGCGGGTGCTGCTGTGCGCCAACAGCAGGGGCACGGAGAAGCGGCGGCTGCTGGTCACTGGGCTCCAGGCCGCGCCCAGGTGCTTCTTTGGGGTCAGCAGCGAGGCCCTGCCTGCCTCCTACCACCCTGACCTGGGCATCCCCTGGTCCGAGTGGCTGGCCCAGTTCGACAGGGACATGGGCCGGCAGGGGCGACAGGTCACCCTGCTGCTGGCGGCCCGGGTGCTGGAGGAGCTGGCCAGCCTGCCCGGACTCCGCCACGTGAGGCTCCTGCCCCTGGCCGCCGCCCCCCGCCGCCCCCAGCACGCCGGCCCTGCCCAGCTCCGTGGTCCGGGCCTTTAAGACCCATTACCGGCACCGGCTGCTGGGCAAGCTGGCCGCCGTGCAGAGCAGGAGGGCCGGCGTCTCGCTGGCAGAGGCCGGGGCGGGCCTCACGGTGCTGGATGCGCTGCACTTGGCAGCGGCGGCCTGGGCCAAGGTGCCGCCGCGGCTCATCGTCAGTGGCTTCATGCAGGAAGGGCTGGCTCCCTGCCAGCTGCCCCCGGCCCCCAACGAGGACTCCGAGCTGCCTCTGGTCCCCAGCGGGCTGAGCCTCCAGGAGTTTGCCCGCTTTGTGGACCTGGAGGGTGAGGAGCCCTCGTCTGGAGCGTGCAAAGAGGAGACGGGCGCCGAGGCCGAGGAGGGGGTTGGGGAGGACGGCTTCCAGCTCCTGCCCACCAAAGCCGATGCCCTCCGGGCTCTGGGCACGCTCCGGAGGTGGCTGGAGTGCAACAGTCCCTCTCCTGCGCTCTTTGAAAAATTCTACGCCTGCGAGGAGGAGGTAGAGCGGCTCTGCTGCCTGTGAAGGGCCCCTCGTGGCTCCCCGAGCCTCTCGTCTCCTGTTTCCCATGGAAACGCCCTCTCTAGAAGGCAGACGGGAGGCTGGTCTCTTTCCCGTGGAAATGGAGCTCTTGTGAAAGGTGTGCAAGGGAGACACGCTGGGAGACCCAGTCTAAGCTCTGAGAGAAAGTTGTCCAAGCCTTGAGAAGAGGGGTGGAAAGATGGGGCGCACAGCGGGGTGAAGCCAGCGCCTAGTTTCCAAACCTCTAGGGAGGCTGGGCCTCGGGAAGATGGAACTGGGGCTTTGCAAACAGGCCAATCCCTCGAACTCTGTGTTTGAAACAGTTCTGCTTCTGGAAATAAAGTTTGTAATCAGAAAAGAGGTCAGGGTGTTAATTTCCCGGGAGAATCGACTAAGATTCTTTCGATTGGCTACTGAGGCTTGCCGCACCCCGGCTGTCTGGGCTGCGCCGGCAGGTGCCCAGCGGGACGCCCCCTCTTCCAGCAATCCAGCAGGAAGGGCTCCCAGGGAGTGGGGAATCCTTACCTGCTGATAGATCCCGAGTTCTGCGGCTCCCGGACTCTGCTCTCAGATCGAGGCTGGCAGGTGGTGTTAGGAAGGAGGGGGCCAGGCTGGGGACAGTCTAGGGAAACCAGAAGGAGCCAGAACTGGGAAGAGTCAAGTGTTCATCCGTCCATTTCACAGCATCTCTCCAGCAAGCCTGCGTGGTGAGGCTACATAAATGGCGTCCCCGCTGGGCAGGACCTTGTGACAGCGGACGTGCATCGTGATTAAAGGCTGTCACCCAGGCGCGTGCACAGTCCTGTGACCCCGCAGAGCCCCGGGAGACTCCTGGAGGGGGTGTGCCCTCTGAGCTGCAGCTTGGAGGACAGCCAGAAGAGCGGGAAGGCCAGTCCAGCGCAAGGGGTGACGGGCACGGAGGCCGACTGGGAGGGAAGGAGCACAGTGTGGTGGGCAGAGGCGGGTGGCCCCTCCAGAGCACATGGGGAGGCCTGGGGGGCAGGAGGGCTGTTTAGCTCACCAGACCTGGTGAGGGGGCACCCCAAAGGTTCCCAGTCGGGATGGAGACAGGTCATTCGTGGGGGGTTCTAGAATAGCGGAGATGTGGAGGGTGGGTTGAAGATGTGAGAGCCACTGGCAGACAGAGTCCGAGTGGTCCCGGTGGGGGATGGGCAGCCTGAGCCAGATCGGGGAGTAGGACTTGAAGAGGATGGATTTACCTGGAAAGGCCATGGGCCGTGGGCACAGACAGACGCGGGCTGGTGAGGAGTCCAGCTCTGGCCAAAACCTTCCTGCGCCCTAAAAGGCAGTAGGCCATCACAAGTCAGTGCGGCAGCTTTCAGGTTTGGGGACACTGCGTGTCCTGGGCAGGACTCAGTGCCCAGGGCAGCCACGCGAGCGGGCGGAGGGGCAGAGGGAGAGGAAGAGTCTTAAGCAGACTCTGTGTTGAGTGTGGACCCTTACGCAGCGACCCTGGGATCATGACCTGAGACCAAATCAAGAGTCAGACACTCAACCAACTGAGCCACCCAGGCAGCCCGGACAGCTCACTTTTAAACCGTGCTGAGGCTGCCCGCTGGTCTTCCAAGTCCCAAATCCTCACAGATTCGTTTGCCTACCTATCTCCAATTGTCCCTTTTCTGAAATCATCCCAGTTCTGACCTATCTCCTTAAACGTTCAAACCAGAATTATAGGGGCACCCGGGTGGCTCAGTGGGTTAGGCGTCTGCCTTCAGCTCAGGTCATGATTCCAGGGTTCTGAGATCGAGCCCCGCATCGGGCTCTCTGCTCGGCAGAGAGCCTGCTTTCCTCCTCTCTCTCTGCCTGCCTCTCTGCCTACTTGTGATCTCTGTCTGTCAAATAAATAAATAAAATCTTAAAAAAAAAAAACCAGAATTATACGATCTCTAAAGACCTGACCAAAGTAACAAGGGGACACACTCGCCCTCTGTCCTGGGTGCTGTATTCCGGTTAGAGCAGCTCAGCCTGACGGCCATATTTCTGCCTTCCTCCCAGAGCTTTTCTTTTAAAGCCACAAGGAACCATTTCCTTTCGTGCGCTGCTGTCCTGTAACATTCTTGGCCTGTTTGCAAGTGACTTTGTTGGCTCATTCAAACAGTATTTACTGACTTCTTTGCTTGTGGGTCAGGCGCTGTTCCAGGACTCTCCAGCTCATAGAGAACAAGACAGAAAGGATCCCTCCTCTCCAAGCCCTCACTTTCTGGCAGAGGGAGATAAAGAAGAGACGAGCAAACCAAAAAACCTGGTCATTGTAGAGGGAAATCCATGCCAAGATGAGAATAAAATAATGATGTTGTCGAGACGGGCTGGGAGAGGGGAGTTAGGGAGAAAGACTTTGGGCTGAGTCGCAAATGGTAAGGAAGCGCCTCTGGTTCCCAACGAAGCGTTCTCTGCCCAGGGAGCAGCAGGTGCAAACATCCTGTGGTAGAGAGTGGGGGCATGGGGCGGTCAAGCAGAGGAGGAGGGTGGAGAGGAAGGCAGGGGCCTCAGGGTCACATTGTTCACGGTCATCTCAAGTGAGACAAGCAGTTCGGAGGGGTGGTCTTGGTGGGAGCCTGATTTGGATGATGGAGGAACACGTTATGTTTTAGGAAATCGGATTCTAGTCACTGTGTGGAGCTCATATGGGAAGTGGAGGCGGGGGAACACACGTGGAAACAGGAAAACCAAGGAAGTTAGGAAGCTACTGCATTCGGTGAGACCTGATGGGCAGGGCGAGAGCTGCAGAGGAAGGAGAGGAAGGAAGCGGATGCCCGCTGCGCCCAACAGAGCGGAGCTCTTACCAAGGTCCGGTGTCCCTTCCTGCCGTGCAGGCACCACCACCCGCGCAGTGAGGGCAGGACAAAGTGCGAGCATTGTTTCCGTTTAGCTACAAGCCTGTGATGAGCACCCTCTCTGCTCAGAGGGCGACAGAGGTGAATAAGACACAGTCCCTGTACCTAAGGAACCAGCCGGAGAACTAGGAAGTGACCTATATATAGCCTGGGGGTGGGGGGGAACACTAGATCTGTTGCTTTTGTTTCTACTGATGCTTCAACTCATGGTAGTTTTTTTTCCTTGTGTGTCTCTTAATTTCTATAAATTATTTTTTTAATATTTTATTTATTTGACAGAGAGAAATCACAACTAGGCAGAGAGACAGGCAGAGAGAGAGGAGGAAGCAGGCTCCCCACAGAGCAGAGAGCCCGACGTGGGGCTCGATCCCAGGACCCTGGGATCATGACCTGAGCCGAAGGCAGAGGCTTTAACCCACTGAGCCACCCAGGTGCCCCTTAATTTCTAGATGTGGGAATAATTTTTTAAAATATCTTACTAGTTTATTTTTTATTTTTCATCTCTGGAAAACTTGAAGGTCTGATTTAGGGAGAACTTTCAGAAAATGTGTAATTACTCCTACCAGGCACGAGAGGGCGCTACTGGCACGATAAATTAATATCTCCGGAGGACGCTGTTTCAGACTTGTTTCAGACGTGAATAGGCATGTGGTTCCTGGTTCACAGAGGGGACTTTTATTTTTTTTTTTTTTCAAGAGTTTATTTATTTATTTGACAAAGAGAGATCACAAGTAGGCAGTGGGGCAGGCAGAGAGAGAGGGGGAAGCTGGCTCCCCGCTGAGCAGAGAGCCCGATGCGGGGCTCGATTCCAGGACCCTGAGATCATGACCTGAGCCAAAGGCAGAAGCTCTGCCCACTGAGCCACCCAGGCGCCCCGGGGACTCTTATTAATTTCTGTCCACCACAAGGGAGAGGTAGGTTTCTTGGTAGATTCCCTTTACTGGAGGTGGAGGTTTTCTGGTTTACCCTTTTGCTAAAAGTGTATCCTTTTCCAGAATCTTGGTTTAATTTATGAGTCTTGGGCTCAGCGCCCCTGTGTGTGTCACTCAATGTCTAGTCTTCAGTTCCAGAAAGTTCTTTACCTCCAAGGTCTCAGCATTAGTGTAAGCCCCAAGGGCAGCTCCTGTTCCAGTACCCCGATTTGCCCTTGGGAAATTCCCTTACTTCTTGAAAAGTTAGCAATGGTTTTAAGATCGTGTTTGTAATAACATCTAGAATCTAGCTGCCTTGTAGAAGGAGGGCTCTAGGTAAAGTCTAGAGCACCAGTCTGTTAGAAGGGATATTGGGAAGACTGAGTTTCGTTTTGTTTTTTTCATTTACTCATTCATTCATTTGTTCAAAGCTCTTTATTGAACAGCTCTTGTGTGTCCGCTAGCGTTTTGATGATGAACAAAAACAGGCAAGGTCTCGGCTTCACGGAGTTCATAGCTTAGAGGAAAGACAATTATCACAAAAGAATCATACACACAAAAGCCTGGGATTCCAGATGAAGTGGGGATTACATGAGAGCACAAGCTAGTGGTTCTCAGACTGGCCCATGCTGGCAGCATCAGTAGGAACTTAGGAAAGCACAAATTCTTGGAGTCTCCTCAAACCCACTGATTCAGAAACCCCAGCACGGGACCCAGTAATCTGTATTTGAACAAGTCCCCCAGGTGATTCTAAATCACTGGCATAAGCCAAAGGAACTTGACCTAGACAGTGGGACTGAGGAGAGTTTTCCTAAGGAAGTGGGGATGACAGCAGAAGGATGAGTGGGAGCTGCACAGCCAGTGAGAACCGTACATGCAAATGTCCTGTGGTGAGAGGGAATGTGGTTGTTTAAGGAACCAAGAGAAGGCGAATGTCTGAGAACCCTGAAGGTTGTAGAAGGAGCTTGTCCTGATTCCTCAGAGTGATGGAATGCCATCGAGGGGGACAAGGAGAGTAGGGAAAAGTTGAGTTATTTGTCCAGCTTCAGGACAGGACCAGGGCTGTGGTTTTAGGACTGAGAAAGAGAGAGTGAGTCCTAGAAAACTTTAGGAGCAGGGTTAGCAGGAGCTGCGGACTCCTTTGATGTGGGAGGAAGGGAGCTTCTCTGAGACCTCTGGCCTGAGGACATTTCTGGGCCACAGAGCACTGCAGGTGGAACGGGCTGGAGGGGAACGTGGCACTTTGGGATGCTCAAGAATGCGTGAGCAGAGACAGCCAGCAGCGTGGGCCTAGGGCTCGGGACAGTGGTCAGGCTGGAAACACCAGAGAAGCACATTCGCAAACCGCATCCCCATGGCTCAGCTGTCGAGTAAGTGTGGAAGAAGTGAATTAAGCCAGACGCGTCCCACGGTGTGTCATTTCTCCCTGTGCGCATGGAGTCCACGCCAGTTCGCCTCGTCTAATGTCTCCTACTGTGATCACCGCTGGAAAAGTTAAGTGTCACGTTTGACAGCGCGGAAACCAACGAGATGCTATTTACGTTTGTCCAAGTCACGGGCTGCTTATACGCAAGGCTCGGACACCAGCCCCCCTGTCAGCCTCAAAGCATGTGCATTTGCTGTTTGGTTCTTACGGATTCCTTCGATCTCAGTGAGCTCTCAAAAAGAATGATGACCTCTAACAACATGGTAATTCCTTGAGCAATTTAAACATGAGTATTACGAGACCCTGCTCATGTAAAAACATGTGGCTTTGAAAAATACCCTTGGCCATAGGGCGCCTGGGTGGTTAGACTGGTTAAGCGTTTGACTCTCCATCTTAGCTCAGCTCTTTCTTTTTTTTTTTTTAACTTTATTTTATTTGAGAAAGAGAGAGAGTGAGGGAGAGACAGAGAGAGAGCACAAGCAGGGGGAGCAGCAGAGGGGGGGAAGCAGGCTCCCCGCGGAGCAGGAGGTCAATGTGGGGCTCCATCCCAGGACCCTGGGATCATGACCTAGAGTCAAAGGCAGAGACACTTAACCGAATGAGCCACTCAGGTGCCCCTCTACTCAGGTCTTGATCTCAGGGTTGTGAGTTCAAGCCCCGAGCTGGGCTCCATGCTGCGTGTGGAACCTAGTTTGTTTTTTGTTGTTTTTTTTTAAAAAGAAGGAAAATCCTTGTCCATTTCCTGCCTGATCTTTGTCTTTCCACCCTCCTTTCTAAGGCTATTGCGCCCCTTCCCTGGGCCTCCAAAAGAGGAGTGAGTTGTTTTCTCACTAATCCCAGCTCTGTTCTAGCCACTGGGCTAGACGCCCTCATATCCCTTGTCCCTCGTAGCCCTGGTCCTGGCAGCAGAAGGAGCGGCCCCATGGGAGGCCTGTCCTCTCCGGTTGTGAGTGAGGAGCTAGAGGAGAGGAGCTCCAGCCCCCAGAGACACTTCTAGAAAAAACCAGATAGGGAAAACGGACAGTACAGAGGCAGGCTCACGGGCGTAATTACTACCCCTAAAGAGGAATTTAACTAAAACCAAATCAAAAAAGGATTTTTTAAAAAGATTTTATTTATTTATTTGACAGAGAGATCACAAGCAGGCAGAGAGGCAGACAGAGAGAGAAGGGGGAAGCAGGCTCCCTGCTGAGCAGTGAGCCCGATGCTGGGCTCGATCCCTGGTCCTTGGACCCTGAGATCACGACCTGAGCCAAAGGCAGAGGCTTAACCCACTGAGCCACCCAGGCGCCCCCAAAAAAGGATTTTTAAACTGTTATTCTCTTACTCACTGGTAACATGACTCGTGACAAGCTACAGAGGACCACCCTGACCGCCTGCTCCCTTCCTGCCCATTATAAGCCCATTTCCCAGGCACCCACTGCCCCCCGCCCATGCCCCCAACGACTGTCAGACTACCACTGCCGCATCCAGCCCCAAAGGCCTGGCCCCGCGGCGGGGCTGGACAGCCACTGGGGCTCACAGACTGACCCGACATCAGGGGAAACTAAGGCACAGAGAGGGCAGTGAGTGGCTGAGACAGACCCCGTTTTCCCATCCCAGAAGCACAGGCTCTCTGAGTCCGGGCGGGGGGGAGGCCTCCGGAGCTGGGAGTTCAGGTCATGCCTGCTGGACTGACGACTCCCTCAGCTCGGAAGGGCAGCACTTATTGGCCGGAGGGAGCATCTGGACACCATTTCTTAAACTTTAACTGTGTAAAAGGCCGTGCTCCCTGGCACCCAGGCTCCTGGCCAATGGGGTGCCTCCTGCCTCCCCGGTGGGGCCTTCGGGGGTCAACACTTTGGCCCAAGAGGAGGCATCTCCTCGAAGCCAAGAGACGAGCAGTTCGCACCCGTTACACATTTCTCGAGCCAAAGTCCAAGCACGGGGCCCGCTAGGCTCTGAGGGAGGTGAGGGAGTGGAGGTGGTTCCCGGGCCTCGAGCCCTGAGGCTACGCTGTGACAGGAGAGGAAGGCGGCGGGGGGGGGGGGGGGGGGGGGGGGGCAGTTGGGGGGTCACCCGCCATCGGCAGCCCCGGATCCAGTCAAGGAGACCTGATGCCATTAAGCCGAGCCCCGGTGAGCTTGAACTTTGGTGGGTGACAGTCTCAGGCCCCAGGGGGCGCAGAGCAGCCAAGTAACTGGGCTCTGGGGCTGGAGGCTCAGATGTGCCCAGGCGGGGTGTGAGGCGCTCTGGCTGTGTGGCCTCGGGCAAGCTAAACACTGTCTCTGAGCTGAGACTGTGATGATCGTTATAATGTTGTGGACTGTGATAATATGGTGATGGGTTTTGTTGGTTTTTTTTAAGTAATCTCTGCACTCAGGGTGGGGCTCGAACTTACAAACCTCGAGATCACCAGTCTCACGTTCCACTGAAAGAGCCGGCCAGGTGCCCCTATTGTGATGGTTTGAGAGGGAGCCCCCAGTAAATGGCAAGAGTTCTGGGCATTCAGGTCACCGTAAGGTGGGCCCAGGTGGATCTCAGACCAGATCGAGACGTTCGTGGGTACAAACTCTGCTCAGCTTTATTCCCAATCAAGCAAACCTTCTTGTTCTTGCCACTTAGCAACTGAGACAAGTAAAGAAAACAAGTGCCATGAATGAGGGTGGGACGGGAGACAGCCCTGGGAGGAGTGGCCCCTGACTTCTGGGACCGCTCGGAGAGGGGCCAGGCGGGCAAAAACCTAAGAGGGGGGGGACAGGACGAAGGAAGCAGGTGTGGTGGCCGGAGTGGGGGAACCGGTCGGAAGTCTGACCCCTGATCTCAAGGAGCTCCCTGTGTCATGGGGTCAGGTTGAGGAGCGAATCAGAAACCGCGGGGGCTGTGATAGAGGCACGTGGTAGGATGTGGGAGGGATCGGGGGCAGGGCGAGGGCTGGGGAATAAAGGAGGGGGTTGGGGTGGTATTAAAACCCCACAGCCAGTGGGGAGCAAAGGCGGAACTCCCTTGCCTGCCAGGAAGGACTCTGGCAGACAGTGCTCTGCCTGGGCCAAGGAGCAGGCTTAGCCAAGGGGCATGCTGCCCTCTGCTGCCCGGGAGGGATCAAGGGCCACCCAAGCCCCCAGGGAGGAGAGGGCCCAGGAGGTGGGGCTTTTCCCCACAGGCCAAGGGAGCCACTGAAGGATTCGGGACCAGCAGGGGAGAGAAGGCTGCCCTCCAGTTTGGGGGAGCAGGTGGGGGATGGGTGAGGATGTGGTGCTGGAATCCAGGGGGTGGTTAGCGCCCAGGAGAGCCGGCTCTGAGAGCTCTCTGAGGGGTGAAGTCACAGGTCGGGCCAAATGTCACCGGCAGCAGGGGCCACTGAGTGTGTTTCGCAGCCCTGGGGAGCACGGGAGCCAAGGCATGAGGTGCTGGGAGCCTGAAGCCAGCCCCGGTTCCGGAGTCCAGGAGCCCGAGGCCCTGCCCTCCGCGGCTGCCTGCCCATCGGGAAAGGCCCGGCCTCTCCAATTGGAGAAGCAAGCGGGGGCGCTCCCCGTGACCTCGCATCTGGGCGGTGGGTGGGGCGGGGCTGGCGGGGGAGCTGGGGCCACTACCTGGCCACGCTCAGCCCCACCAGCGCAGGAGGTACTCGTAGCTGAGGAAGGTGACCGCGTTGACAGGAAAGGCGCGGGCGCTGTTGATCGTCAGCCCCCGGAAGAAGACCCCCAGGCCTTCCTGCCGGACACTGCTCGCCATGCAGTCCAGCACACCCCGGTACACCCTGTGCTTCAGCCCCGCCATCTGCATCCGGGACTTGATCACGTCCAAGGGGGTGGCCACCGCCCAGGAGACGATGCCTGCGAAGCCCCCTGCCACCAACACCGAGGCTGAGCCTGGGGCAGAGGAGACCCAGGCGGGTGTCAGACCGAGGAGCAGAGACCCCCCCCCCCCCGAGTCCCTGGGGTCCCTCCCCATCCTCCGCGGCCAAGGCCAGCTCCCCTCCCCCACTCCTCTCCGTCCCCCTCCCGCTCACGCAGTCCGCTTACTGGGGTTCTGTCCGTCCGGCGTGGAGTGGCGGCAGAGCCACTCGTAGGTGACAAAATAGATGCCCAGCGTCGGGGTGTCCCTCAGCGTCAGGGCCCAGGCTCCCCGGAAGAGGCCCCGGGGCCCCTCCTCCTGGCAGATGGAGACTGCGCAGTGCACGGGTCCCCGGTACCGGGGCTGGGGGCTGCCCGGCCGCGCCCTCGGCTCTGTCTGGTTTTGTAGCCGGACTTTGATGAGGTCAAAAGGGGCCAAGCAGTAGACCTGGAGGAAAGGAAGCACCGAGAGCCTGGGTGGGGCTCCGAGCCAGGAGGATCCTAACAAGAGGACGGTGGCGGGCAGAGTTGGGCCGCGTCTGCCCATCGGACTCGCCGCTCCCGCTCCCGGCAGGGCTGGGCACAGGCCGGACGCCACCCTTAGCATTGGCCCCGGACAGCCAGGGGCACTGCCATCTCCTCGGACAACGGCACCGAACTCGCCTGGCACGTGCTCAGAGACGATCCTGGATTGTTTCTCCAAGAGTGGGGGGAGGCTTCTAGCCTCCCAAAAGCCAGGGGGGAGCAGGCACCTGCAGTGATGGGGTCTGAAGGAAGCATGCAGTCTGAGTCCCTGAGACAGATCTGACCCCTCCCTAGACTGAAGGAGGTCACTTCCGGCCTGAAGAATCAATTCGTAGATTCTTGCTCCCCCCACTTCCCACGGGACGCCTCTCAGAGGCCCCGGAGGGGGTCAAGCGCTGGGCCAGTCTTTCCTGCCTCCTGCAACCCCCCAACCACTAGGGTCCCAACAGAAGCTGGGCGATATGTGGGCTCTGTGGGTCCTAGGACTCTCGTCACCCAGCAGAGGCAGAAGGGGCAAACATTTGAGGCTCTGTTAGGACTTCTGGGTGGATATGGAGGGAAGCTGGGGCCGGGGGCTAATGTGAGGGGTCAAGGATGCAGTAGGTCAAGGTCAGCTGTTAAAGTCCAGATGAGAGGCACCTGGGTGGCTCAGTGGGTTAAAGCCTCTGCCTTCGGTTCAGGTCATGGTCTCAGGGTCCTGGGATCGAGCCCCACATCGGGCTCTCTGCTTAGTGGGGAGCCTGCTTTCTCCTCTCTCTCTGCCTGCCTCTGCCTCCTTGTGATCTCTCTCTCTCTCTCTCTGTCAAATAAATGGAAAAAAATATTTTTAAAAATAAAAAAAAATAAAGTCCAGATGAGATCTGAGGTCAGGCTGAGGTTAGCATGTCATGAGGCGTTTCTGTGGGTTTTGTTTCTTTCGTGGAAAGTTCATGAGCTTAGTTCCTCAGCCCCGGAAGCCAGCTCTGGCAGCGATGTTCCGACAATGGCAGACCAACTTTGCTTACTTCCTCCCGTGCAGGAAGGTGGGCTGGTCTCCCTCTCTCTAAGGCGGGACCCTGATGTCATCCTTTCCGAGCCTGGGGGCAGTGCCAAGCTCCGGGCTTCTCCAGGGGATACGCCCCTGAGTCCTGGGCTCCTGACTGTGCGGAAATGGCTGAGCCAAAGGTAGAATAGTGAGTAGGGGCAGGTTAGGGCCCCTCTGCTCCCCATCCCAGGCCTGCAGGTGCAGTGGGATGGCAGACGCTGTCACATTGTTTGACAGGGTGAGCCTCTGTGCACATCACAGGTTGTCTGTCATTCCCTGCCCCCAGGGCTAGCCAGAGCCACATCCTGCCTCTTCCTCCTCATCTCCACACCAAAATCTAGTTTCTACTCCAAGATCCTGTGAAGCTGAATCCATGGGCTTGATGGCAAACCGGGTTCCCGTTGGACCTTGAAGCCGGTCCCCATCCATGAGCCTGCAGTCCCCAGTTCTGCTATCCGCTCGGCTTTGCAAAGGGTTGGAGAGGAAGGCGACTTAGGAGCTGGGCCTGGCTGGGTCAGCCGCTAGCGTGGAGTCTCACTTCTCTCCCCTGTTTTGGTGGCGCGCCGGTCTCAGGGCTTGGGAAATGCGCAGGCATGTGCCCCACACAAGAAGGGACAGAAGGAAAGCCAGGACCTGTGGGTGTCTCATGAATCATTAATTCACTGGCGTGAGCCACCTGATTCCGCTCTTTGTCCTTGGTCTCTGCCCCAGAAATATGTTAGGGGCATGAGGGCAGGTGCCGAATAGAGGGTGACCTCAGGCGCCTGGCTGGGGTGCGGGATAGAGTCAGGCACGGGTCCCTCTGCCTCTATGCTCACACCCCCCAATCAGCTGCCCCGCCCCCGTGTCTGGAGGCCCCTCTTTCCTCCGCCCCACCAATCAAAAGCCCGGTCCTTAAGTGCTGAGAACAAAGACCAAAACTAAATGATGGGAGCTCTTTAATGATTAAATACCCAGGCCTCTCCCAGCGAGATCTGTGGACTGGGGCCTGGTTGAAGCTTCAGGCAAAGGGGCTGAGCGGGGCCTGGGCTGGAGGGCTGCCAGGACCACACCAGGACCGGAGGAGCTGGGCTCGGGGCTCTGGCAAGTCTATCAGTTCTCCAGGGCAATGGATCCCCCGGGAGAGAGGTCTTCCCACAGCACTGAGCCCGGCAGACCGCCTGGAGGTACGTGTGTGCGCGCTCACACCTGCGTGTGCGTGCTTGCAAGCACCTGTGTGTACGTGCCCCCGCCCCTCCCTCTCACCTGCACGAAGCCTCCCGTGCAGCCGGCGAGGAAGACATGCGCGTAGCTGGGAGGCTGAGCCCGGCGCTCCTGGTGGGAGGTCGCGGTGAGCGCCAGCAGCGTGTTGCTGTAGACCCCGAACAGCACGGAGTTGACCATGGCTATGCTCGCAATGGGGAAGCTCATTCCCTTGAAAAAGCCCAGAAGCTGTAGAAAGACAAGGCGACCTTAGGGCCAAGTGGGGGGAGGGGGGTTTCTCTTTGCCCTTCCCACTCCAGCAGGGTCCCCTCTGGCCAGAAACCAGTCCTGAGTCCTGCCGAAGGGAGGCTGAGGCTGGTTGAGGCTGGGGACAGTCTTGGGGCACAGTCAGCTCCCGGGAACCCCCAACTTTGGTCTCCTCTCTTCCCACTGGGGAAGAAGAAAGCTGCTGCCAACCACCCAGAGACCTCCCCCTGCCGAAGCCCCAGAGAAGCAAGACACCCACCGACTCATGGCGGTAAGTCTTAACCAAGCAGTCGAAGATGCCCCGGTATGCGGTCTGGGTCTGCAGCCGCACCTGAGTGAGGACAGAGCAGGCAGCCCAGGAGGGATGGGCAGGGTTGGCTCCAGCCCCCGGCTCCTCCCCGCTCTGCCCGGCAGGATGCCAGCAGCGCAGGACTGATAGGAAAGCTCCCCATCAGCCAGGCCCTGCTCTCGAGGCATGGTGACATCTGGTTCCGGTGACAGCCTTCATTCCTGAGATGCCTCCCCTCGACTCACCTTTACCGTGTCAAAAGGGTGTCCCAGGACCAAGCCCAGAGCTCCTGCATGATAAGAAGATGCTATGAGGGGGGCCTCTTGCACCGGACCGAGGGGAGGGGAGCTCGGGCAGGAGAAGCTGGGGCCAGGCCTTCTGGCCAGACTCCAGAGGAACTCCCGTAGGCCCCTTTGCCTCCTCCTCCACGCCAAGCTCTGGGCTAGGGAGGTGTGGGGACCAGGGACAATGCCGTTCCCAGAGGACACCCAGGCAGAAGGGAGGAGCCCGCCACAGACTCCGTGTCCTCACAGTGTCCAACACTGACCGTCCTGCTTGCTTATCTAACTGTGGGGCCATGGGACAGACTCTCCAGGGCTCCCACGTCCCTGCCAGCCTGACCCCTTTCTCCCTCCACTCACGCCTGCTGTAGAGTACGGGGCCTTGGTCCAGACCCGCAGTACGGAGCTGGGGGCCCTACGGCGTCTTGCTGCCCCCCCCCGGGGAGGAGAGCCCAGCCCCCAGGCCACCTCCCCATGTTCCCATCTTGCCCCCCAGAGCAGATGCTGGTCCTGGATTCTTGGGCGAGGTCACAGCCCCTGGAGGCAGGTTCAGAATGTTCCTCTCTTTCTGCTGAGGGACACCCAGAAGCTGGGCTGGGCCCTCGACACAGCTGGCCTTGGCGCCGGAAACTAGGGCAGAGGCCCAGAGGGGAAGGCAGGACAGCTGCTTGGGTCAAAGGTGAAATTCCTTTCTGAGCCCCACAGGGTGGCCCTAGAGAGTGGGGTTCTTGGTGAAGGTCTGCAGGTGTGGCTGCGGGAGGGCTCGGCGTGGCCCTGGACGTAGGGCCACGCAGCTTAGAGACCCGCACCTTCCTCCCCGCGCCCCCAAGGCAGCTGCCAGGAGACTCTGGGCGCTGGTCCCCGGGCTCCAAAGCCACCAGGACTTTGGTCTCTGTTCCTTCTATGTCCCCTGGCAGTGACGGACCGCTGGGGGGAACGTAACAGAAGGAAGAAAAACGTCTCACCAGAAATCCATCCGGCCACAAACTCCTCCGCGGGCATTGTCTGGCAGGGGCGGGAACCGGTGGCTCCAGACTGGACACGCTAGGGAGCGTCTGGCCCTCCCTGATCTCCCTCCCCGTCGCCCGCCCGATAACCTCCCACTAATGTTTAACTCGGCCGGGAGGGTGAGCGGTGGCCCAGTGCCCAGACCTCCGCACCAGGAGGGGAGAAAGCCACCTTGGGTGGCCCTGACGGAGGAGAAGACCTGTGCGGAGTGTGAAATCCCAGAGCAAGGATCGTGGCGGGTGGCCCGCCCCCTGCCGGCCCACGATGGCCTTGCAGCCTTGCTGCGGGACTAGGCGAGGCAGCCTGGCCCCAGCCTCCAAGGCTGCCCCAGCCTGCAAGGCTTCAATGAATCCATCCAGGGCGAGTCCGTCCAGGGCAAGGCCCTGGCTGCCCGGCCTGGCCTGGCCAGTCCAACACCCTGGGACCCGTAGCTAGGCCGGTGGAGATGGAGCATGGCCACCATGGGGCAGGCCCAGCTCGGTCCCAGTGCCCTGGGAACCCCAGAGCGGACAGGGCGGAACAACCCAGAGAGGAGTGACTCCCTAGCCTGGAGCCCTACCTTCTCCCAGGGGGATGTGCAGCTTCCCCGGCTCCCTTGCGTGAGTCGTACACAGCCTCCCTCGTGCACATCCTTCTCTTCTCCAGGCCTCCCTCCCTGGGGACAAGCTGGGGATTTGGGTGTTATCAAGGGTAGCTGGTGTCTCAGCACTGGGGTTATGAATGCCGATTTTTCTTTGCACAACAATCCAAAGTGACACGCAGGGAGACCTGCATCCCTCTCTCCTCCTCTCTGCTTCCTTCCTTCCAGCCCTCCCTGCGGCCAGTACACCAAGCACGTTCTAGCACGCTTTGGATTCTGCTCCCCCGCCGGCTTCTTACAAGCTGGGTCTTGTAACGCTCACTTCTCGCTGTTTTTGTTTTTGTTTTTTTAAGATTTTATTTATTTATTTGACAGAGAGAGCGAGATCACAAGTAGGCAGAGAGGCAGGCAGTGTGTGGGGGAGAGCAGGCTCCCTGCTGAGCAGAGAGCCCGATGCGGGGCTCGATCCCAGGACCCTGAGATCATGACCTGAGCCAAAGGCAGAGGCTTCACCCACTGAGCCACCCAGGTGCCCCTCGCTGTTGTTTTGAAAGCGATATTTTACATCACTTAAAAATTCGTTGCTTCTCTTTACCAATCAGATGACGGCTCACGCCTTGTGTTTCTCATGCCTGCCTGGTACCTTTATTTTTCCTGCTCCCATCCTCTCTCTATGCCTGAGGGGGGCCAGCAGGGGCTTCCATGTTATCCAGACTGGGGTTCCCGTCTCGGCTGATCTGTGGCAAGGCCCGGGCTTCCTGGGGCTCTGTCTCCCATGTCCTTTGGGATGCCCTGCAGGTCATCCAAGGGGGGCTTGTGGGGTGGGGCGGGGCGTGGGGTGGTGGTGGTCACGTTCAGGATCCCGGCTCCATGACATTTCAGTTATTCCTGGGCAGCAGGGAGGGAGGGAGCCCAGCGGCAGTCCCGCGGACTTGGAGGCAGGACACAGATGGACGTGGATGCACACGGTGGGGGTCAGGGCAGAGGGCAGAGCATCAGGGCAGACCCAGGGACATGGACAACCCAAGTGCTGAGGTTGCTGCCGGGCATGCGTGTCTGACATGAACAGAGTTCACGGGGTGCGGGGTGCTGATGTAACGTATTGTTCACATCCCGGCCACGGGATATTTTCAGACGCTATTCGCAGGTCTGCTGAGAAGTGGGGCCGGGGCGGGGTCTTTTCAGGGCACAGAGATCCAAGGCACAGGTGTCACACCACCCATAGAAATCTCTGAAGTCTCCAAATGCGGGTGCCAAATTTTGGAGTCCCCCTTGCCTCCTCCCTCTGTCTCACACCTCCCCACCATCCCATAAGGAAATCGCGTTAATATTGCCTTCAAAGCAGGACCCAAATCCCACCCTTCCTCTCCTCCTCCTCTGCTAGCGCCCTGGCCCAAAGCCACTAAGGCCTCCACTTGGTCTCCTGCCTGGCCTCCCTGTCTCCGCCCCTGCCCACTTCCAGTCTGTTCTCCACCTAGTAGCCAAAGGGATTCAGCTGAAATTTAAGTCAGACCATGTCTGCGCTTTGCTCCATACCTTGCAAGGGTCCCTTCCTGCTCAGACTGAAAACGGAAGTCCTGCTTAGGCTCTAGGAGCCCTCAACGTGCAGCCCCACATTCCTTCGACCTCATCTCTGGCCACGCCCTGGTCACTCTGTCCCAACCTCCCGGGCCTCCTTCTCTTCATCCAACGGGCTCCTGCCTCCAGGCCTTTGGCACTGGCTGTTCCCTCTCCCCAGTGGCCTGGTCTAGCCTGGACTCAGACTTATCACCTGCCGGGCACTCCTGGTGCTCCTTCCCTGGCTCTTCCTCTTGGTTCTTCCACGGCACCGTGACTTTCTGATGCACCAGTGATTAACTTGTTGTCTGTCTGGGCTGGGACCTCTGGCTGTTTGCTCACTGATGGTATCCCGAAGGCTCAGAACAGCACGTAGCAGAGGACAGGTGCTTAATACATATTTGGCACAAGAATGAAGGAGTGAACGGGGAGGGGGGCAGCATTAGCGGGCAGCCCCGCAGCCCGCCCTGGGTCTCCACTTCTCTCTCCCCATCTCCAAAGGGCCCCAAAGAATGTGAAGTCCCAACAGTATCCCTACGTACCCCTCCAGATCATGCAACTCTTCGTTCCCTGTCAGGTACCCAAGGGCCAGTCCCACTCATCCTTCCGCTTTCCCGCTGTGGCCAAAATAGAATCCACTCACCGCTACTTCCTCACCGGTAGACGGGTTTTAGGAAGCAAGGCTCATCTCTGACGTCCTCCACCTAGAGCCGCCTGGGGCTCCTTGGGCTGCCCCCGTGCCCTTCCTTGCCGAGGGCTGGGCTGCAGTCCTCATTCTGCTGGTCGCTCTCTCCCAAGTGGGCAATCCCTTCTGTGGCCCTTGGGTGGGGGGGGGTTCTTTTCCTGCTTATAAAAGCAGGAAAGCAGCCCAGCTGATTGCTGAGTCTCAGGGCACTTGGCTCTAAAGGCCTGGCGGCCCTCACATCAGAATGGGCCCCGCTCTCTTCTTCCGTCCCACCCCCCCCACCCCCCCCAGTTCAAGGAAGAACCCTGACCCCTCTCTAGAGCCTTGCCAAAGGGCGGCCCCAGCCCTGACTGGACTCTTCTTCTGGAAATCCCACCAGGCCCGTCTTGTGCCTGGCCAGGCAGAGCTCTGACCTTGTCCCTCTCTAGCTCACAACCCCCCAAAACTCCTCACCACCTGCCAAACCCACCACACACAAACCCCCGCCCCCAGGTGCCACCCCCAGCCTCGCCTGCTGTGCTCTGACTGCCCCGGGCTTCCCTGGGGTCCTCACCACGCTCCCACAGTTCCCGCTACTGGGAACGCCTTCGGGAATCGCTTCAGTGCCCTCCTTCCCCGCACTGGACCTGTTCCAGGCTCCTTACTACACTATACACACTGCCAGACGTCGGCTTTGTGGTTTGCCTTTTCCGATCCTGTTTTCTCGACTACGCACCTCCTGGTGTGATACAAGAACTAAAGCACTTAGAAAAGAGTCTGGTGCATTGTACCCACACCACGAACAGCAGCTACTACTACCCTCACTTCTACCCACAGGGGCCCCGAGGATGACCGGAGGAAACGGAAGGGTCTGGCACTCAGTAGGGCTCCGGAAGTGAGGAACCATCTCTGCCTGTTTATAGTTTTCCATAGCTTCGAAGGCAATTCTGTCATTGTATGTAAACGTAAACATTGTAAACGCATGTTTCTCAGGGCACCTGGATGGCACAGTCAGGTAAGCAACTGGCTCTTGGTTTTGGCTCAGGTCATGATCTCAGGGTCCTGGGATCGAGTCCTGCATCAGGCTCCACGCTCAGCGTGAAGTCTGCTTGAGGTTCTCTCTCTCCCTCCCGCTTTGTTCCTCCCACTCATTCTGTGTCTCGCTTTCTCTCAAATAAATAAATAAAATCTTTAAAAGAAATGACTTGGGGCACCTGGGTGGCTCAGTGGGTTAAGCCTCTGCCTTCGGCTCAGGTTATGATCTCAGGGTCCTGGGATCGAGCCCCACATCGGGCTCTCTGCTTAGCAGGGAGCCTGCTTCCTCCTCTCTCTCTGCCTGCCTCTCTGCCTACTTGTGATCTCTCTCTCTGTCAAATAAACAAAATCTTTTTAAAATATAAATAAAAGAAATTACTTAAAGAAAAGAAATACACATCTCTCCTGGGCTTCCTTATTCCCCCTCTCTACCTCTAAAAAAATTAAACCAGAGCTGAGCTTGCTGAGGGCAAGGCAGTACCTCACCTCCTGCCCTAGCCCAGACCCCACACCCAGTAAGCACTCAGTGACACTGAACTGTGCTCCCACTGTGATCCAGCTGGTTAAGGGAGCCCACCAAGCCATCGTGTCCTGATCTGAGGGTCTCAGAGCTTAGAACGTGGAAAGAGATGGTTGGTTGTTTTGAGAGAGAAAGGGGAGGGGCATGCAAGCCCAGGGATCTGCAAGGGAGAGGGAGAAGCAGACTCCCTCCACCCTGCTGAGCAGGGAGCCCAGTGTGGGGCTCAATCCCAGGACTCTGGGATCATGACCCGAGCCAAAGGCAGACACTTAACCGGCTGAGCCACCCAGGTGCCCCTGGAGGAGATGCTGATTATTGCTCACTCTTCTCTCCAGCTCACATCTGAACTTCCTTGAGTCCTTAGTTCACGCAAGGAAGACATGTTGCAACGGGTTCAGGTGTGGGGTAGCGTGGCTGGGGGCGGGGCGCAGGGAAAGAGCTGTTTATACTAAAGAAACTTGGGTTGGGTTAGGAGATGGGGCTGCCTTCCAATGCCAGAGAACAAGGGTAGGGTGAGGCCACTCCCCCTTTTGCCCTGCCCCCCCCCATCCCTAGTCATCCAGCCCATTGTTGTGGCTCAGGAAGGTGCCCCATGGACCTGTTTTTCTCCCTGAGATCTACACATCAGGCGGACATGCCGCTTCCCGAGGGCACACAGGAGAAGAATGAGGCACAAACAGGTCAGCTGCAAGAGAAAGGGAGCAGGAGTGGAAGCAGCGCGTACACCTGCTGGCGTTGCCGGGACATGTTGGTGACGTGACCTTGGAAGAGGTGGTTTCACACCTGCCGGTCTCTTTCCAGCCTGGGAACAGCTCAAGGTCTCCAGACTAAGATAGAGAGGGCTCATGTGACTGCTCCTTGGAAAATCAAGTGTGCTCGGCCTGAGTTTCTAGCATATAATTTGAGAGTCACTGGAGGTCACTGAGTTCAACTTCTTCATTTTACAGATAGGAAACTGGGGCCGGGAGGAGAAGGGGCTTGTCCAGGCTGAGCCCGGCCAGGGACCCAGTCTTCTGACCCCAGCGAAGAGTCCATCACCCGTCATGGCCCAGGGGCGCTGCCGTACAGCTGCTGCCTGAGTCACCTCCACCCACTGCCCCGAACGAGGGGGATCCCTGACAAGTCCCAGGAAGCATCTCCCTTTCACAGGTGAGGGGACCGGCCCCAAACAACACGCGAGTGAGTCCCCGTTCTCGATTTCCTCGAACCTTCGCTACACCTTGTAACGGGCCAGCGGGCAGCCCTGTGGGAGGCCACCTGTTGACCACGGGCGTGAGCAAACCCGAGAAGCCACCTGGCGGGGGGCACCCAGGCTTGCCTGCGCCCGTGGGAGGAGCGAGCGCGCGGGCGCCGCGCAGGGCGCGTGCGCCGCAGCCCCGGGCTCCCATTGGCTCCTGCGGATTGGGAGGCGGGGCCGTGCGCGTCGCGGTTCCTCCGCCCCAACTTCCGCGTCGCAGCCCCGGGAGTTGGAGCTTGAGCGGGTCCCGGAGTCCTCGCCCACTCCGGGGTGGGAGCCAGAGCTGGGGGTCGGGGTCAGACCTGGAGCGTGGGCCGAAGCGGCGGGCACTGACTCCCCGCGAGGTGAGTGCGCGGGCGGTGCCCTGCGCGGGTTCCCGCCCCGGGTGGGAGGGAGGGCGCGGTGCCCTGAGCCGGCATCCCCGGCCGGCCGAGCTTCGACCCAGCTACTGATCAGCAGCGCCCGACCCCTCCCACCAGCCTCGACCTCGACGGGGGCTGAAGACCCACTGCTCTGCCCACCGGTGCCTCTAGCTAATGCTGTTCACCTCCACAGATCAGCCGGGACTCCGCCCTTCTTCAGTGGGAGCTTGAGGGGCTCCCCAACCCTCAATCCCTGGACCCCCCAGTAACGTTCTTTCTCTTTCTCTCTGCAGATGGACGGGACAGAAGGCAATGCTGGGCAGCCGGGCCCCGCTGAGCGGTCCCATCGTAGCAGCGTGTCCTCCGTGGGACCCCGAGGTGGGTCCCTGTCCCCATCCCCTCCCATCTATACGGAGCTGGGGCCCCAGCCCTGGGGAAGTGGCCCTGACTTGTCATCTCTTTCATGAGAGAGAATTTTATATATTCATTAACAAATAAGGTCTGTGGAGGTGTGGAGAAGTGATAGCAGACAGTCAGAGCTGCCGGGCTTTGTCACTAGGCTGTTGGCCAAGGTGGGTTCTGTTCTTGAAATTCCCCTTTCTCATTTGTAAAAGGAGCAAGCCTTGCCGAGCTGTGAAATTCAAACGAAATCTCATGAATGGAAAGTGATGCGGTCAGGTTCTTTGATTTCTTTCTCGCAAGCAGCGGTTTGAAAGCAGGGATTATTATTTTCATTTTATAAGGAAGGAAATTGGGCCCTAGAGAGGTTATTAAGTCACTAGGTCCTGGAGCCTGTCTTGCCTCAGTTGTCCCTACCTGAAACGTGAGTCTGAATCACAGCCTCCTGGAGATGATTTTATGGTCCGTCAAGAAAGTAGCGGTTACGGCAGAACAGACTGGAAATCCAAAATGCGCTTTCACTTGTCAATGATAAATTACGCCTTTGCCTTTCATAGGCTTCACCCCCATTTGACCCACAGCCATGCTTTGAGAGAGGGGTGTTCGCCCTGCTTTGTAGATGAGACGACTGACATTGCTGAAGTCACCTGCTAGCCAGGGCCCAGGCTAGGACTGGGACCCAAGTGTATGGGCCTCCAAGCTCCGTCTCTCCCACAGTCCCTCAGCTCCAGGGATGGGGAATTTGAATCTGGTTGCTCTTCCAAGGGTCTCCCTTGGGCATCAGCTTCCGAATAAGAATGCTATGGGCTGTCACAAGTAAAACTCACCTTGTAAGACTGTATTTCTTCTGGCCTCTTTTTTTTTTTTTTTAAAGATTTTATGTATTTATCTGACAGAGAGAGATCACAAGTAGGCAGAGCAGCAGGCAGGGGGTGTGGGGAGAAGCAGGCTCCCCGCTGAGCAGAGGCTGGATCCCAGGACCCTGAGATCATGACCTGAGCCGAAGGCAGAGGCTCAACCCACTGAGCCACCCAGGCGCCCCTCTCCTGGCCTCTTTAGACAGTCCTGAAAGGCTATGGTATTGAGTCCTGAGGCGTGAAGAATCCTAGGGAAGCTGAGCCCTGGAAATTGCTTTACCCCAGGGCAGCTTTAGGAATCCTCAGTTCCGTCTGAGGCTGAGCCAGAGAGAGACTGCCACTCGCCTAAGGATAACAGTGGGTTGGCATCTCTCCTGCTTCCCAGCCTGATATGCCAACTCCTATAATCTCAGGATGGGTTCAGCCTGTCTCTGCCTCAGTCCCCACCTGTGGAATGTTCTCTGTCAAGGAGGAAGCCCAGCAGAGTCCCTGGGGCTGCCAGGAGAGTGTGTGGGAGTGCAGTGGCCAGCCTTAGTTCGAACCTTTGGGAGTTAGAGTGGGGCTAGGTTGGTCCCTGGGCCAGAGTTGCAGGGTTTCTGGGTGCTTTGAGGGTCTCGAGTAAGTCTTAACAGCACTCCTCACAGGGTCCTTTGGGGCTGCTGGGGCTCTATCTCTGGGAGTAGCCTTGGTCACCCCAAGGTGCAGGGAGGGGCCTCCAGCCCCAGTGGGGGGTAGAGGGGTCCCATGCCCAGGGAGCAGGCCCAGCTGACCCCGCCCCGCCTCCGTTGCAGCAGCTGGCGTGCTGGTGTACCTGGCGGATGACACAGTGCTGCCCCTGGCCGTGGACAACCTGTCCTCGCTCAGTGCCCACGAGCTGCACCGGGCTGTCCGTGAGGTCCTGCAGCTCCCGGACATCGCCCTGGACGTCTTCGCACTCTGGCTTGTGTCCCCTCTGCTGGGTAAGTCTTGGCAGTGAGAAGCCCAGGCTAGAGGGTCAGAAGGGCAGTGACCAGGGGCCGGAGAGGGGGCCGCTTCCAAAGCCTCCGGCCGCTGCGCATCAAGAGAAGGTGGGGCCCGGGTGGGACCTACAGCTCGCCCCCACTTTTAGGCCCCGGAGCCCTGAGAGGACGCCTGGCTCTTCTGCTCCCCTCCTTCTTTCTCTCTGCTGGTGGCCGAGGAAGGGTCAAATCCTGGCCCTCAGCCTCCGTGGTGCTGGAGCCTGGGGCATCAGGCAGAGCAGGACTAGGGGACAGGTAGGGAAGGGATCCATGTTCGTGGAGCACGTGGTCTGTGGCGCAGGCTGAGTGGGCATTTCTTGAGTGAAATCCCTCCTTACCCTCACGGCCCCGCTCTGTGCTGCAGATGAAGAAGTTGCGGTTTGGAGTGACGCGTTCCGTGAGTAGTAGGCCTCAGATCAGAGTGGAAGCCTGGTTGGCCCCCCTCAGCCAGCCTCTTTGAACTGAATCCTGCTTGAGGGCAGGGTGGAAGGTGGGACCTGGCCGGGGAAGCAGCCACCCCCGCAGGTGGGGACGGCAGGACAGGCAAGAACCCGGCTTTTCTGCAGCCCTGCTTGGCTTCTGGTCCAGGACCACCTGTGTCCTGGCCTTTCAGGCTGAGATCCCAAGGCGGGGGTGGAGCAGGAGTGGGGGCAGGGGAGCTCCCTGGGGCCTCCAAATAGGGCCTTCAGCCTGCCGGTTCACACAGGAAGGGGGTCAGAGGAGAGGATGCCCCAAGAGTCGCCAGGGCCGGGCATGTCTGCTGAGCTGAAATACTCTCCTTTCTTTTAGAGGAACAGGGGCAAGAAGCAGGTGACGGGACCCTCAGGGCCCTGAGCGGTTGCTTCTCTCTTGAGATCAGTGGGATTTGTGCCTCTGCCCTACAGGGAGGATCTCTCCCAGCCTAGTGGGGGAGGGAATGCCCCTCCCATGTGTCTCCATCCTGTCCGGGTCCCCCCCCCCACCATGGAAGCTTCCCGTACAGCTGCTGCTCTCAGCCACCCTCTTCCTGCTGACACGTCTTCTCCATCCGTTCCGCACCCAGCTCAGCTGCCCGTTTCTCAGCCTCCGGGTCTTGGCCCAAACGGTGGGCCCCTTGGTTTGTATCTTCGGGAAGCCGGGGGTGGCTCGCCCCTGTGCTGCCTCAGGCTCCCTGTCCCCGCAGCTGGGCCTCTCGTCTGCTCCTCCTGCTTCCTCCGCCCCCACTCCCTCCTCATCGCATTCCTGCTCCCCCCACCCCCACCCCGCCAGAACATGAATGGGCTGCCTGTGTGGCCAGCAGGGTCACTCTGGGCCACCGCCCTGTTGGGGACGAGGGTGGCTAAAAGCTCTGGCATGAAGTCAGCGCCCACTTGGTTCCCAGACTGGGTTCCAGGACGGCCGAGAGGCCATTTCAGCGCTGACTCAGGTCCCTCGGAACCCTTGGCTGCCCCCGACTCAGAGTGGGGTAAGCAGTGACAGGTGGCCTGGGGCTCCAGGGCAGGGGCAGGGCGCTGTTGGCTGGAGCCGCACAGCAAGCTGGATGTTCGGGGAGTTTGTCCTTCTCAGTGCCCTCGTCACTCTGTATGGAACCGGTTCCAGGGACCATCTGTTTCATTTGGGTGGAAGTCTCCAGAAGTGAAGGCTCCATCGGAAAGCATGTGGGACCACGGGGCCGGTGTCGTGCTGTGATCCTGGGAGTCCTCTGAGCTGCTGGGGTTCGGGGTCAGTGCTGGGCCGCGGGCAGAAGGAAGGGCACCGTCATCCCGGGGCCACTCCCCTCCTCAGTGTCTTCAGGGGTCCCAGCTGGTCAAGTACCCTGTTCACCTCACAAGTATGTGTAGGACCACACAGACACACACACATGCATACCACACCATGCTGGCCGGCACTCTAAGCGCTGGGGACACTGGGAAGCAGGACTAAAGGTGTCCTGCCCTCAGGGTCTTTGCAGTCTAAAGTCTGGTGCAGGAGCTCGGGTCCTGGTTTAGCCGCTAACTCTTGGGGGCTTAGGTGGGCACTGTCCCTCTTTGGGTTTCAGTTTTCCACCTGTCCTTGGATGGTCTCTGTGCCGTCCAGCCCTGGTGTCCTGGCAGCGTCCAGGCAGAGAGCCCGCAGCGGCCCCGCTGAGTGACCGGGTTGGTGGGGTTGCAGCGGGAGCCTCTCCTGGAGGGGAGAGGACGCTGCTGCTGGGGGTGCACGGCCAGTCCCCCTTCTGGGGAGGGGTGAGGCAGGGGTGGGGACAGGTGGGTGTGGTCAAGGATCCAAGTTGGAAGTGAGGGTTGAGGAGCCACTGGGGAATCTGAGTGGGAGAAACGGAGAAAGGGCTGTGAGGAAGCTGATTGCAGGGGTGGGTGGGAGAGGCTGCGGGCAGGAGGGAGGCCAGCGTGGGGGCTGTGGCTCCTGTTTTGGGTTAACATCAGGGACCAGATGGATGTCCAGAGAACAGAGATGGGGACTCTTGGGTTTAAGCTGGCGGGATAAGGCACTGGGCCCTCTGCTGGGGGGTCAAGCGGGGAGATGGGGTCAGAAGCGAGGTCGGAAGGCGGGGGAAGTCAGGCGATGGCCTAGATGTTGCCATTCCCCGCTCCTTGACCTCCGGAAGCCACGCTCATTCATCACGCGCAGCTTGGAAACGACCTCTGACTTCTCAAAGGCCATGGGCGCCGGCACCGGAGATGAAAGCTCTTTCCCATTACCTTTGAGTCTTGGGCCAGCTGGCTGCGCAGAGTCAAGAGGCTGGGCGTGAGCGGTGCACTTGGCCATTCTGCCCACCTCCGTGAGGGCCTGTGGCGGGCCAGGGGTACAGCAGTGAATGGGACAGAGCCACTCTTGTTGGAGTGACCTGAGGATTCATTGGCTGGTGGGGCAGTGACGGGGGGTGACATCAGAGAGTGGTAAATACCGTAAAGGTAACCAAATCGGTGCCAAATCGTGGAAGATGACGGGGGGCTGCCTTGGTAAAGGGTCTGGAGAAGGAGACACTAGAACCAAGACCTAAGCCAGCCAGCCACATGCGGGTCTAGGGGGAAGAGGGCCTGAGGCAGGAGGAACAGCAAGTGCGAAGGCCCTGAGGCACCGAGGAGCTGGGAAGGTTCAAGTGACTGAAGGGAGGCCTATATGGCAAGAGCAGAGTGGGAGAGGGAGCGAGAAGGAGATGAGCTGGGGAGCCGGATGGCATGGAATGGACAGCTGGATCTCCGGGGGGAGATGTTGGACATGGGGCCTGGGGGCGGGGGGCCCAGGCTCTGCCAGGGGCAGGGGAGGGTGGCCCCTTGGGCCTTGGTTACCAGCTTTGCGTTCTGCTTCCTAACGGCCCTGGGGGGTTCATCTGTACCTCCATCCCATCTGTCAGCCATAGCCTCTCCACTCCAGCCGACCCTCGGTGCCGGAGGGAACGGTCAGAGGCTGGCGCTGCCTGGAGCCTGACCCTCTCTCCCTTGTGTGACTTTGGACAAGTAACTTAACCTCTTTGAGCTTCATTTCTCCCTGTTCATGAAATGAGGATAGTGTTTACCACAGGGCAGATGCATGTCATCTACTTGTCCTTCAGGAAGCTTCTACCTGCTCAGTTAATGCTGGCCATGACTGGGGCACCGGGGCGGGGCGGGGCGGGGGGGGGGGTTAGTCAGTTGAGTGACCCACACTTGCTTTCGGCTCAGGTTGTGAGATCGAGCCCCGCATCGGGCTCCGCACTGAGTGGCAAGTGCGGCGGAGTGGGGGGGTCTGCTTGAGATTCTCTCTCTCCCTCTGACCCTCCCCCCGACCCCCTGCATGTGCGCACACACGCTCTCTCCCCCTCTCTCTGTCGCTCAAATAACAGATAAATAAATCTTAAAGCCACCGGCCACGACTGCCACCACCGTTGCTGTGTCCTCGGGTGGCGGTCGTCCCGCTCGGAGGCGCAGACGAGCTGCTTCCTCTCTGTTCCGCAGAGGTGCAGCTGAAGCCCCGGCACCGGCCCTACAAGCTGGGCCGCCAGTGGCCCGAGTTGCTGCTTCGCTTCACTGACGCGCCCAACGACGATGTGGCCGCAGGTTAGTGCTGAGCCCACCTGGGCCTCCCTGGGCAGCCACAGCCGCTCCGGGCACCCGAGGCTCCTCGATGCCGGAGGTCGGGCCCAGGGAGCGGGGAGGCCCAACTCTGCCAGGGGCGGGGGGGAGGACAGCCGCTCGGGCCCCTGGGCCTCAGTTACCAGCTTTCACGGGTTCCTTGGGGGGAAGCCAGGAGAGGGTGGCGTGGGGTGACAGCAAGCACGTCGAGACAAGCCAGGTGTCCCACTCTCGGGACGGCCCTCAGGCTCTGGCAGTCGTGGTGCGGGAGGACAGCAGTGGACCTGTGCGGGGAGAGGGCCGGGCCGGGCCGGGGGGCCAGGCAGTGACCCCCAGCCTCTCTCCTCAGACGAGCCTTCCCTGCAGTTCCGAAGGAACGTGTTTTTCCCAAAGCGGCGGGAGCTCCAGGTGAGGCCGTGAGCCCCGGGTGGGTCCACCCGTCTCCGGGGCCCTGTGTCCCTAGACCCCTGGACACGGGTGCGGCGGCCCAGCTGAGCGGCCCCTCCCCACCCCACCGGCCCACAGATCCACGATGAGGAGGTCCTACGGCTGCTCTATGAGGAGGCCAAAGGCCACGTGCTGGCCGCGCGGTACCCGTGCGACGTGGAGGACTGTGAGGCCCTGGGCGCCCTGGTGTGCCGCGTGCAGCTCGGGCCCTACCAGCCGGGCCAGCCCACGGCCTGCGCCCTGAGGTGAGGGCCGGTGTGACCCGAGGCAGGGGCCCGCGGTGGGGAGGGCTGCCCTCGAACCCTACTTCCAGGTGATCTTCCAAGATCCGGAGTCAGGAGACCTCAGCCCTAGGGCTGGCCCTAACAATGTGTGGCCTTGGGCAAGTCACCGAACCTCTCTGAGCCTCCTTGCCAGCTTCGTCCCAAACTCCAGGGACAAGGCTCCATTCCTCAGACACCAGCACGCTGGCTCTGCGCTTCCCCGTCCTCAGCCACGCCTACTCACTGTGCGAATTGACGGTATCCTGGGAGCAGACCAGGCCGTTCTCGGATCTCCGTGAACCATGATCCTGAGGGTCACAGATAAGCCCAGTGGAGAGGAACTTCAGCACAGGCTGCTGCTAGGCTCTGCCCCACCCAGCACGACAGGGAACAGTGTTGGAGGAGGTGATGTGCTGAGACAGAGCCCTGTGCCGGGGGGACTGGCATCCGGGGCCCTGCACGGACCACCCTGCTCACTGAGCCTGAGGGTTCCCGGCAGGGGCTGGTGGCCAGAGGAAGCCCAGCCCTGGGGCGTGTCTGCTGCTGTTGCCCCGATGGCCAACACAGCCCGAAGTGTGTCTGTTTGAGGGACTTTGTCGGCCTGAGTAACGGAAAGGTCCAGAGGTGGTCCAGGTGTAGTGGGCTCCGGTTGGGTCTCCAGACGCCTGTCCTTGTTCCCGTGGCACAGCCCCATGCGCTCAGGGCCGGTTCGCAACCCAGGGAGGGTTCAGGCAACCCAGGGAGCCACAGCAGTTACGTATTGGCGGGAGAGGTCTCTCCCCTCACACACCAGACTCCTCAGACTACTCTGACGTCCCCTTCCCCTGGCTGAGCCTCAGGTGCAGCCAAAGGGGACACCGTGGCCAGGGTGCTGATGGGCGAGCCCTGAGCCTGCACAGACCCGTGGATGGGAGTGGGGAAGGCTGGGTTTCTAGATGACAGGTGAGAGTTGTTTCTAGAAGAAGGGGTGTGGGGGCACAAGCAACAAAAGTGCCCCCGGGAGCCCCAAGAAGGGTGATGGCCCCCTAGACACCCCTCCTCACACCGCCCTACCTCAGCCCTCCCTCCGGCCCGGCCGCCTTTGCCGGTGGCCTGGGGCATTTGGTCGTCCAGAAGGCACAGCAGAGCCCCCTCCCCTCTGAGCTGAGAATGGCATCCTCCGCGACACTCGGTGCCAGGCCCAGGCCAGTGCCCTTCCGTGCAAGTAGCGGTTAGCATCCTTATTTGATCCATGGAGAACCTCCGAGAAGGTGCTCGCTGCTCCAAGACAGAGCTCCGGCTGAGTCGGCCTGGCAGCCAGCGCACCACCCACACCGCCTGCCCGGGAGCCGTGCGGTTACCCCGGGCTGCCTGCTTCACGGTTGCGTTACTGGAAACCTCTTTTCCTTCTCAAACCTGTGCTGACAGATTGTGGGTTGGTGGTGGGTTTTGTTTTTGTTTCTAACATACCCGTGTTTGGCAGAAAATACGTGGAAAGCCGTAGGTCACTTGCCTCACGGTTTTTTCTTTGTCGAAGTTCCACTAACTCAGAAATCCAAACCTTCCTGACTCAGGGGCGGGGCGCTGTGCTGAAACCCTTCAGCCACGGGCTGTCTGGGCGGGGGGCCTGCTTGCAGCTCTCCTTTTGGTCTCCTGGCCTGCCCTTTAGCCCAGTCACCCACCAGGCGTGCTTGCTGGGCCCGCGGTGCTGGTCTGGGGCGGTCCTGATCGGGGCCCTCGCTTGCCCTTGCCCAGGAGCAGGCCACACCCTGAGGCCCTCAGCCCCAGAGCCCCTCCTCATGCCGGACCCCCATCTTCCTTCCTCCGCAGGGAGAGGCTGGACTCCTTCCTCCCCGCCCACCTCTGCAAACGGGGCCACGGGCTCTTTGCCGCCCTCCGGGGCCGAGGGGCCAAGACGGGCACAGGCGAGCAGGGACTGCTGAGCGCCTACTGCCAAGTGAAGGAAGCGGCCGGCAGTGACGGCGAGCACGGGGCCTCCCTGAGCCCCCACTACCGCGCCTACCTCCTCAAGAGCCACGAGCTGCCCTTTTACGGGTGAGCGACTCCCTGGCTGTCGTCGTCCCGGGCCACCACAGCCCTGGGCTTCTGCTGCCCCCTTCCCCTGACAGCCCAGCACTCTCTTGGCCTTGGCCAGCGCAGCCTGCCGCGGAGCCCGTCCCTGCGCCAGCCAGGCTCTGTTGTCCCGTGAGGTCTGTCTTCACGCCAGCCCCTTGAGCCGCATGGGTACCGAGCCGGATGCCTGTCCTCCCCTCGCTCCCGTCACAGGCCAGGCCACCAGACAGGTCCTCAGCCTCCACCTGCCACAGCCGCGGGGTGGGCGGACCTGCTGACCTGTTGAGCGAGTTCTGCCCTCACACGGTCCACAGCGGCTCGGTGGCTCTCGCGTGCCTACTGGTGGCCTTCCAGGCGCTACCAGTAACTCGGTAGCAGAGAGGCCTGGCCCGTGCCTGGTGAGGCTGACGTTCCGGTGGGACAGGAGACGGCAGCAGAGGTAGGAACAGACTGCAGGATGGCAGGGGCCACAGCCGGGTGACCGGTGAGGACAGCGTGACAGTACTCTGCTAGGGGGCTGCGGCTCAGGCCAGGCGGCGGGGACGTGGGCGGGGAGACACGGTCAGATGCCGGCAACGCTGCGGGCAGAGTAGGCAGAATTTGCTGGACAGACGTGCGGTGGAACGAACGAAGACAAGGAGACGGGACTCCCGGGGCTCTGGTCTGTGCAACTGGAGGATGGCGTCGTCAGCTGGGGTGGCCCAGGCCAGGGCGCGGGCGGGGGAAGGTCGCGGGTTTGGTCGTGGATGTGTCGATCTGGAGATGCTCGCTACATACCCGGGTGGCCATTCTGAGCGGACGCGTAGGTTTCTGAGTCTAGAGTCGGGTCATAATGGGTGGGTACCAGCATCTGGGTGGTTAAAACCCGGAGCCCCAGGATGTGGCTGAAGAGGTGGGTGTGGCCCAGGCACAAGGAGGCCCCGGGCCAGCGAGGCGGGCAGGCGGGTCTCTACAAGCCAGGCCAAGGGGAATGGCAGGGCGGGAGGAAGTGACCGGGCGTCCCCTGCTGCTGCTTCCCTGTCACGTTCGACATCCCCTGTGCGGCCGATAGTGGACCTTGGCTCCAGCATCATGGGGTAGCAGGGGGTGGGGGAAGAGTGAGAACAGACCGGAGACAGCAAGCGTGACCGGCGCCTTCAGGGGTCAGTGCCATGGACTGGAGGCAAGAGATGCAGCGTTTGTGGCCGGAGTGGGAGGGAAGGTCTTTGGTATTTATGGTGGGTGAAGTGTGCGTGTGCAGACAGTGATGGTGGGTGAGAGCGGGGTGGATGAGGGCAGGCACGCGGCTGCTCTGGGTCACTTCAGTGATCTGTGAAGTCGGCATCTCGGCATCACGGACCTTGTCCAGATCTGGCAGGGACAGGAGTGAGGCTCTTTGCGGGAATCAGAGGCGGCACGTGCTTGTGTCCAGGTCCGCCTCGGTGCAGGGGTGCAGACAGTCAGAGCAGGACTCGGCGAGGGCTCTGGCTGAGCCTGGTGCAAGGGGGCAACGGACCAGGCAGCCGTGGGAGTGTGAAGGACATGACCGGAGCGGGGAGAGGGCGGCGGCTCGGTGAGATGGCATGTCAGGACCCCTGCACTGTCTCCTTCCCCGTGTCGAGCCCCAAGGCCTCCCGGGGTGGCCGCTGTCCCCTCATGGGCCCCCCACACAGGTGCAGCCGGACCCCACTGCTGCCGAAGGGTCTTGGCCTGACAGTGGGCTGCAGGGCTCTCCCCACCCTCCCGTGGCCTGGCCGCCTCCTGCAGCCTCAGCCCGAGTCCTGGGGCTCCCGGCCGTTCCCCGGACATAACTGGCTATCCCCGCACCCAGATTCACACTCTTCCCTCCGTCTGCGATGCACACCCTCCCCTGCGCCCCGCAGTTCCTCCCCTGCCCGGTCACACCTTTCCGTCCTGCACGACCAGCACCGATGCCACCCCCTCCAGGAAGCCTCCCTCCCACCCCGCTCTCAGTGTTCACTGAAACGTCAGTTACCAAAACAGCTTAAACGTCTCGTGTGCCCGGGACAGGGCCTGGCCAGAGCACCGTGGCAGCAGAGCCCAGACCCTGGTGCCCGAGGTGACAGGCTAACAGCGGTTCCCCTCCCCAGGTGCGCCTTCTTCCACGGTGAGGTTGACAAGCCGGCCCAGGGCTTTTTGCACCGGGGCGGGCGGAAGCCAGTGGACGTGGCCATCAGCCTGGAGGGCGTGCACGTCATTGACAGCAGGGAGAAGGTACCTCTAGCTCACCCAGGGTGGGAACTGGATTGGGGGGCAAGGGGCCTCCCTGGAGAGGGAGTGGGGCCCTCACCCAGGCCTTTGCGGTTCCCCTGGGCCCGTGGTTGGCCTGGAGGCAGACTGGATGGCTGGTCTGGCCTCCCGTCCTCCGATGTCCCTGGGGTTTTCGGGGGCATCCGGGAGCTTCCTTGGGGTCTGCTCTAGATCAGCCTCTCTGGCTGGCGGGCCGGGGGAGGCTGCAGCTGGGATTAAACCTCTGAGTGGAGGGCGTCCGGCATGGTCTGGCCGCTCTGTTGGACCAGTGGCTGGAGACTAGTTCGCGTTTTCCAGAAAAGCCTCTCCCTCCGTGTTTGGCACAGGCTATGTCTTGGTTCCCTGCGTAGAAGGTCGTGTCAGCATCCCACCCCGCGGGGTGATTTCTCTGCACTCGGGCAGGAGTCTCTCCAACCCAGCAGGAAGGTGTGGGGTGACTGCTGCTTGTCTCCAGAGTGGGACCCCAGCACCTCCCTGTGCCGGTGCTGGGCCCAGAGCCCAGCTCGGCCTCCTGCTGAGATGCTACCCAGCTGGGCTCCTGGAAAAGGTCGCCCCTCCCACCCACGTCTTCCTGTACTTGACCCTCCCAGCTGTCCCCGGGCTTGGCCTTGGCCCACGGATGAGAAGTGCTGCGGGTTAGGCTTCCCCAGACCGCAATCCCCCTACCCCGTGAGGGTCTGATGAGAGCAGGGGCACCTCGAGAAACTCATACAGGAATTTAGAGTCAGTCTCGGAGGTAAATAGTCTGGCCAGTTGTCCCCTCCTGGTGGCCTCTGAGCAGGATGGGGAGAGGGGGGGACTCTGCTCAGCTGAATCCAAGCCCTGCGTCTCCCTCTGGGCAGCACGTCCTGCTGGGCCTGCGCTTCCAGGAGCTGTCCTGGGACCACACGTCCCCCGAGGAGGAGGAGTCTGTCCTGTGGCTGGAGTTCGATGGGGACAACGAGGGCACACCCGTCAACAAGCTGCTCAAGATCTACTCCAAGCAGGTAGTGGGTGTTGCCTGCACGGGTGGGGGTGGGTGGCCCTGGCTCAGGGCGCCCCAGACTGTTGGAGGCTCCAGGCTGGCCCACAAGGGGGTGAGCCGGCTGCTGAGGGCCTGGGGACCGGGGTGGCTGACATCCGCTGAGCCGGGGCCACCGCTGAGCGTCAGAGGCCTGGGCTTCCCGGTGCTATGTGACCAGCCCGCACTGGCTTCCCGTCCTCAAGGCCCCCCGGGGGTTGGGTGCTCTCAGAGGAGGAGCGGGCATGGCAGGGCGAAGGCCCCATCATGCCTGTGTTTCACTCCGCTCACCCAGCCCTTGCCCCCGCCCTGCTGCTCCCAGCCCCGTTCATGGCACAGGCCTTCCTCCCACACTTCGTCCTTTCGTCTTAGCACTGACATGGGTCAGGACTCCCGTCTCCAAAAGCACGCCTCTGTCCCAGCCGCCATCTGGGGTCTCTGGACCCTCCCCTTCCCCTCGGCGCCTGTCTGCAGCCAGCCCGCACCCCTGCACCTCCCAGCCGCAAGCCCAGAGGCCCCTGCTTTGCCAGAGTGCACACACCTGTGTCCTCCATCCCCTCTCAGCTTGACCATGAGCTCTTGGACCCTCCTGTCCTCTGCCATGGCTCCTGTGACCCACTGCCCTAGTGTCCCTGAGCTCTTCCCTCTCACAGCTCTGATGCTCAGCTGGTCCCACCTTTCTGCTCATGACTCCATAACTTCTACGTCACTAGGCTAGGCTAGGCCCCTTTTTTATTTTTATTTTTAATATTTAATTTATTTATTTGAGAGGGAGAAGGAATGAGCAGGGTGGAAGGGGAGAGGGAGAAGCAGGCTCCCCACTGAGCAGGGAGCCCGATGCGGGGTTCGATCCCAGAACCCTAGGATCATGACCTGAGTCAAAGGCAGACAATTAACTGAGCCCCCCAGGTGCCCTAGGTCCGTTTTTTAAAATAAATGTTTTATTGAAATATACATAGAGACAAGTGGCCAAATCCTAAGTCTCCCAAATCACTTTTCCCAAAATAAATCCATGTAACATCTTTCAGTTTGCAAAATAGAACTAGGACCCCAGAAACCTCTTGAGCCCCCTCCCAGGCCTCCCCGCTAGGGGACCCCCCCCATCCTGAAACATCCTTGTTTCACTCTTGAGTCATTCCACCTGGTTTGAACCTTCTAGCAGCAGGTTCTAGCCACAATGCGTTCTTTTCTGTCTGCTCCGTTCTGCTCCGTCCTCGCCGCAGGTAGTAGCAGCTCGACCTTTCGAGATGCTCTCCGGTGTGCCAGCATCCAAATTCACACTCTCGCATCCCGTCACTGAGGGACGCTGGGGTTTCCGGTGTGGGACCATTGCCGGCAATGCCGCCATGATCACGGTCACGCATGTCCTGCGTGTGCGTGCGCGGGTGGACACCCGGGAGCGGAAGGGCCGGGCCAGCAGGTCAGCACGTGCTCGCTGGGGCAGACACGGCCAGCTGTCCCCAGCAGTCATGCGGATGCGAGCGCCCTGCCCCGTGTCCGCTCCCCAGCCTGGCCCGTTGTAGCCGCTCTGGAGGGAGAGGCGTGCCATCTGATGCTTTTGTCCTTTATTTTTCAGTCCGTTTCATTGAGGTGTAATTTACAGCCATGTTAAGAGTCCGTTCTGATGCATTAACGTGCCTGTGTGACCGGCACAGTCTGGCGGAGAGCAGGGGATTTGCTAGTACCTTCCCAGCCGGGAGGTGTCTGTTCACACCTTTTGTCAGTTTTTTATTGGGGTTACTTGCATCGCCCCCCACTGTCTGCATGGCTTTTGTTGGCATCTCCCTCCCCCATCCCCCGACCCCGGGAGCTCCAGACGCTCCACACCCTTGCCCAGCACGTGGTCTGTACCAGTCCGGTCTGCCAGCCCCACAGATGCCAGGGGGTGACCTGCCACTGACACTTCCGTGCCCTTGTCCTCGTGACCCGTGATGCTGAGCACCTTTCCGTGTGCTCATTCACCATCCAGACATCGTCTCTGGCGGAGCGTCTGCTCAGATCACCGGGCTGTGTTTCCACTGGGTTCATTTCTTCCCGAGTTGGGAGTGTTCATTCTGTATCTGGCATCCTTTATCAGATAACATTTTGCAAATCTTTCAGTCTGCGATTTAACTTTTCATTTTCTTAATTTTTTTGTGAAGAGATGTTTTTAATTTTAATGGAGTCCATTTTATCTTTTTTTTTTTTTCTCTTAGGGTTTGTGCTTTTGGCTTCCTAGGAAGCCTTTGCCTAACCCCAAGTCACAAAGATATGCTGTGTTTTCTTCTAGAAATTTTTTAGTTCTTTTTTTTTCTTAAGATTTTATCTATGGGCACCTGGGTGCCTCAGTCGGTTACTCATCTGCCTTTGGCTCAAGTCATGATCCCAGGGTCCTGGGGTCCAGTCCTGCATCCAGCTCCCTGCTCAGTAGGGAGTCTGGTCTGCTTCTCCCTCTGCCTCTGCTGCTCCCCCTGCTTGCGCTCTCGCTCTGTCAATAAATAAATAACTCTGTCAAATAAGTATAATCTTTAAAAAAAAAAAAAAAAAAGGATTTGGGGCACCTGGGTGGCTCAGTTGGTTAAGTGTCTGCCTTCAGCTCAAGTCATGATCCTGGGGTCCTGGGATTTAGCTCTGCATTGGGCTCCCTGCTCAGTAGAGGGCCTGCTTCTCCCTCTCCCTCTCCCCCTGCTTGTGCTCTCTCGTGCGCTCACTTTGTCTCTCTAATAAATAAAATCTTTTTAATAAGATAAAAAGATCTTTTAAATAAATGAAATTAATAATATTGATATTATATTAATATTATAATATTAACATATAATAAATCTTTTTAATAAATAAAATTTATTTGAGAGAGAGGGAGAAAGAGCACACGCGCGTGCCTGTGGCACACAAGCGGTGGGGAGGGGCTGAGGCAAAGAGAGAGAAAAGCAAACTCCCTACTGAGCAGGAAGCCCAACATGGGGCTCGATCCCAGGATCTGGAGATCATGACCTGAGCTGAAGGAAGACGCTTAACTGATGCCCCCAGAACTCTTAACAAAATTTCAGAAACTAGACATTTTATAATTTTAAGTCTGTGATCCATTTCAAGTTGCTTTTCTATGTGAAGCATGATACGTAGCTCAAGATTCTCTCCCTTTTTTCTTTCAGTGTTATTTGTTGAAAAGATTACCCTCTCTTCATTGAATTGCCCTTGTGTCTCGGTTGCAGTTCAGTTGGTTAAGGTGTGTGGGTCTGTTTCTGGATTATCTGTTCTGTGCCCTTGATCTCTGTGTTGATCTTTCACTGATACTACTGTATTGATCACTGAAACTTCAGAGTAAGTCTTGAAATCAGGTAGTACGATTTCCAGTACTTTGTTCTTTTTCAAATTGTTTTTGACTATTCTCATTCCTTTGCATCTCCATTTAAATTTTAGGATAAACGTGTTGATTTCTACCCTTCCCCCAAAAAGCCTCCCGGGATTTGGATTAAGATTACATTGACTCTGGAGATTAATTTGGAGACAATATTGACACCCTAAGTCTTCTAGGCCATCGATTTGTGTGTCTCCATTTGTCTTTGATTTTTTCCACTAACATTTTATAGTTATCAGCATATAGATCCTGAATGTCTTTTATTTTACTTACCCCTAAGTATTTCTTTGCTTTGCTTTCTTTCTCTTTGCGGTGCTACCATAGATGGCACCTTTTTAAATTTATTTTTATTTATTTATTTTTATTTATTTGTTTTTTAGTGGCATGAAACTGTATTCTTCTCTCACATAACATTATGGGCAGGCGGTCTAGTCCAGATCTGTTTTTTTGAACTCAGAGTCCTTTAACCTTACTGCCCGCAAGGCATATTCTCTTACTCTTAAATTCACTTCATGGGGGTTCCTGGGTGGCTCAGTTGTTGAAGAGTCTGCTTTCAGCTCAGGTCTTATGATCCCAGGGTTATGGGATTGATTGAACCCACGTCGGGATCCCAGTTCTGGGGCAAGCCTGCTTCTCCCTCTGTCAAATAAATAAAATCTTAAAAAAAATAATAATAATTCACCTCATGGTCCAGGATAGCTGCTTCAACTCCAGCCATCACATCTGCATGCTAGACCACAGGAAGTAGAGGAAGGGAGGAACACTGTGACTTTTCATTTCAATTTTCAGTTGTACATTGTGATATGTAGACATGATACGTCCTGCCACTTTGTTAAACTCACTCACTGGTTCTAACGGTTTTGCTGCAGATTCTTTGCGGTTTTCTCTGTAGACAGTTGTGTCATCAGTGAACAGGGACAGTCATGTTCTGGCTTTCCAGTCTGTGTGCCTCCGTCTGTCCGGCCTAAGTGCCCTCTCTTGGACTTCTAATACCGTGCTGAGCAGGTGTGGGCAGACATCCCGATGTGCTCCTGACCTCGGAGGGAATTACATTCATTCTTGCTCTAAGTTAGTATATGGGCTGCAAGTTTTTCAGAGACACTGTCATCAGGTCAAGGAAGTTCCCTTCTGTTCCGGCTTTGCCAAGCTTTATCTCGGATGGATATTAATTTTGTCACACGTGGTGTCGTTTTAATGGTGGGCTCCCTGCACCTCGGGGAGTGCTGTGATTGAGGTTTTGTCCCGAGGCCTTAGAGGGCTCCCTGTTTGGCTTACAGCCTGGGGCCTCTGTCCCCGCTGGCTGCCCTCCTGTTCTCCAGCCTGCTGCCCGCTCCGAGTGTGGGGTCTCTCGGTGACAAAAGGAGGCAGCTGTGGGAAACGGGTGCTGGCTGGGTTATGTTGCTTCAGGGAGGCCTTAGGGCCATCCCCCTGGCCTCTGACCCTGCTCCTCCTGTGGTTCCCCTTGGGAGCGCAGGCAGGTGTGCATCCGCCTCGGTCGCTGCTGTATCCCATGGCCTGTCGCCGCACCAGCACGGGGTGGGCACTCAGTAACTCAGGGACGTCGCTGCTGACAGCTTTCTGTCTCTGGATCCATCTGACCCCTGGGGTCCCCATCACGTGGTGTCCAGACCGTGCTCACTGACATCCGGTCACCTCCCCTTTTCTGGCAACAAGTGTTACATGTCAGGTTTGTTGAGAAGGTAGCGTTGTTAAGGAATGAGCCGGAGGGAGCCACCCACCCGCACCCCGTGGTCGGACCACCCCCTTCCTCATAGGCCTGCAGTTCTTCTCAGACAAGTCTCCTCCGTTCCTACAACCCAGAAAGCCCCGCCTGGGCCCTCTGCCTCCCTTCTTCACCCTCCGGTTACCGCTGAGCTCCCTTCCCCCACCAGCCCGACGGCAGCAGCCCGTGGCGTTCGGCCTTCCCGGCCTGGGCCTTCTGCCTAGAAAGCTCTTTCTCGCCCACCCCGCCTCCCAGAGCTGAGATGGGGCCCCTGCTCCTCCCTCAGGACTGACATCCATCAGGACTGCCCTGTCCCCCGGCCCACAAGCACCTGACTCCCCCCTTCCCCTGCCTTTCTGGTGTAAGTGGTGTTTGTTTCGTCTCTGTCCCCCCCACACCCCCCAGCAGAAGGGGGGGGTCCATCTCGCTGCACAGAGTACGGAAAGGCTGGGTCTCGGGGAGACCTCAGGTGGCCCCTCTCGTCCCCAGGCCGAGCTGATGAGCAGCCTCATCGAGTACTGCATTGAGCTGAACCAGACCTCAGAGCCCGCCGCCCCCCCAGAGAACGTGTCCGGCGCCCCCTCGGCCGCGGGCTCCCCTCCGCCCCCCGCTCAGCGCCCCCCTCTGCGCAGGCAGGGCAGCGTGGTGAGCAGCCGCCTCCAGCATCTCTCCACCATCGACTACGTGGAGGAAGGTGAGCACGCGCGCACGCACGTGTGCACGCCGCGGGGAGCCCCGGGGACCGCGCATCGGGGGTCCAGCTGGCAGGGACCTAATTGAGGGGGAGCGGGTGAAGCCAGGGGAGGGTTGCGTCTCGTGAGCTCTGGGGCCTGGCGGGTCCTTTTCTGTCCCGGTCACTGCCGTGTCCACAGATGTGTTCCCCGCGGCCGTGTCTAGGCGGGACACGCTGGAAACTCCCCATGTCCCTTATTTGAGGGGTGGGCACAGAAGCAGTGGGGCCACGTCCGGTGGAGTCAGGGCAGCGGGTACACGGGCGGTGTCTCAGACCGGGCCCGGGAGCAGACCCCTTTGTAGAAGAACTGGTGACGTCCGGAAGGCTGTCGTCCAGTCAGCCGTGTGGCAGCTCGGTTCACTTTTTAATTCTGGCAAACATGCGGCGGTAACGGAGGGAGCCAGCCAGCACCGAGAGAAGCTGGACGAGGGCATCTAGGAACGCTTTGTATTCTCATCTCCGGGCCTTCTCGATAAATCTAGAATTCTTCCAAAATAAGCTTTTTTTTTTTTTTTTAAGATTTTATTTATTTATTTGACAGAGAAAGACACAGCAAGAGAGGGAGTGGGAGTGGGAGCACCGGCTTCTCGTGGAGCAGAGAGCCCGATGCGGGGCTCGATCCCAGGACTCTGGGATCATGACCTGAGCTGAAGGCAGAGGCTTTAACCCACTGAGCCACCCACGCGCCCCAAGAAGCTTTTAAATGTAGTAACTAAGACCTGGATTTAAGTAGCAAGATGTAGGGGCTCCTGGCTGACCCAGTCAGTGGAGTGTGCAACTCTTGATGTTGGGGTTGTGAGTTTGAGCCCCATGTTGGGTGTGGAGATTACTTAAAAATAAAATCTTTAGGAGCGCCTGGGTGGATTAAAGTCTCTGCCTTCAGCTCAGGTCATGATCCTGGGGTCCTGGGATGGAGCCCTGCATCAGCCTCTCTGCTCGGCAGGGAGCCTGCTTCCTCCTCTCTCTCTGCCTACTTGTGATCTCTGTCAAATAAATAAATAAAATCTTTAAAAAAAAAAAAAAGAAAAAATCTTTATTTATTTTTTTTTTTTTAAAGATTCTATTTGACAGAGAGAGATCACAAGTAGATAGAGCGGCAGGCAGAGAGAGAGAGAGAGGGAAGCAGGCTCTCTGCTGAGCAGAGAGCCCGATGCGGGGCTCGATCCCAGGACCCTGGGATCATGACCTGAGCTGAAGGCAGCGGCTTAACCCACTGAGCCACCCAGGCGCCCAAGAAAGAAAAAATCTTTAAAAACAGATAATTAGCAGGGGACTCCTGGGTGACTCGGTGGGTTAAGCCTTTGCCTTCGGCTCAGGTCACGATCTCAGGGTCCTGGGATCGACCCCCAGGTCAGGCTCTGCTCAGCAGGGAGCCTGCTTCCCTCTCTGTCTCTCTCTCTGCCTGCCTCTCTGCCTACTTGTGATTTCTCTCTCTGTCAAACAAGTGAATAAAATTTTTAAACAATCTTTAAAAATAAATAGCAAGATGTTCACAAAATAAGGCCAAGTAATAAAAATCAGGTAGCAGGACTGCCCCACGCAAGAGTGCATCCGTGTGTAGGACGAAGGAGACCCGCCCACCACAGTGGTAAATTTGTCTAACTTCGACTTTTTACTTTGTGTTTCTTTGTAGTATTTACATATTTTACAACAAGCATGTCATTTTTTTAAAATATTTTATTTATTTGAGAGAGAGAGAAGGCATGAGCAGGGGGAGGGGGTTCGGTCCCAGGACGCCGAGATCATGACCGGAGCCGAAGTCAGATGCTAGATGCCTAACTGACAGAGTCACCCAGGCGCCCAAGCGTGTCGTTGTTATAATCAGGGAAAGCAAAACAATTTTTCTGTAACATAACCGTTTCTACTATCGTAGTCTTTCTTGGTGTGGCTAGCAGGCGTCACCCAGCTCCCTGTTGTGGGACACGACAGTTCCAGTTTTCGGCCACTGCAGACAGTATAGCTATAAATCCATGCTGGGAACCTGAACCGCTTCCTCGGGATAAATTCCTAGAAATGGGGCTGTGGTGTCCCACGGCGCACGCGCCAGCCTTCCAGCCCCTCTTGAGCACACGGCAAGAACTTGTTTGGGTCGGTGTTCGGATATTAGGGAGGTCAGACCAATTTCATGTGCGTGGTCATTCCTGTATTCTTCATGGATTATTATTCATTTATTTGTGTTGCCTTGTTTTCTTTTGTTGTTTTATTTTTTTTTAAGATTTTACTCATTTATTTGACAGAGATCACAAGTAGGCTGAAAGGCAGGCAGAGAGAGAGGAAGGGAAGCAGGCTTCCCACTGAGCGGAGAGTCCAATGCGGCACTCGATACCAGGACCCTGGGATCATGACCTGAGCTGTAGGCAAAGGCTTAACCCACTGAGCCACGCAGGCGCCCTGTTGTTTGATTTTTAAAATTAACACCTATGTTAATGTGGTATGTGTGTTACAATCAACGCATATGGATACAGTGTTATTAACTAAAGTCCTTCGCTTTAGCCTAATGTCCTCTCCAGCGGCAGGCTCCCAGCTGGGACACCACACTGCAATTGCTCGTCAGGTCTCTGTAGGCGCTGCTGGGCTGCGAGGGTTTCCCAGATCTCCCTGGGTTTGGTGACCTTGAACGTTTGGAGGAGGACCACTCGGGATAGCATAGGAGGCCACACGACTGGAATTTGCCTGATGCTTTCCCCATACTTAGGGGTTGTGGGCTGGGGAGGAAGGTCCCAGAGGTAAAGCGCATTTTGATCTCATCCTATCAAAGGTGCATGATCCACAGGACTTAGGACAGTTGGTGTTGACCTTGTCACCTGGCCTGAAATTTGAACTTGTGAGACTTCTTTTTGACTTACTGAGGCGCACCTTCGGCAGGCGGTCGGCGCTGTAGGTGTTGTATTTCTTTGGTCTGTTCTTGAACCGGCTTGAGCAGAAGCCGGTGGGACAGCGTCGCCGGCCCGGCATCGTGTGCAGACCTGGATTTGCCGTGAATCGGGAGGCCGGCCCCATGGCTGGACGAGCTCCCGTGTGGGCCCCTGGCTCCAAGGGTTCGAGGCTGCAACGAGGGGGACTCTGTCTGAACGGGCTCTGGCAGGAGCCAGCCCCTGGCGCCTCCGGGGGGCCTGGACCGCCGCACCTCGGGAAGCCCTCCCTCAGCGCGGTCCTCTCTTTCCCGCGACAGGTCAGCAGATCAAGCGGGTGAAGCCGAAGCGCACCACGTCCTTCTTCAGCCGGCAGCTGTCCACCAGCCAGGGGAGCTACACCGTCGTGCAGCCCAGCGACAGCCTGGAGCAGGGCTGAGGGCCGTGGCGCCGGGCAGGGGGCGGGCACAGGGGGAGGCTGCCCCAGGACCTGGCCCAGCATTCGTCTCCCAGAGGGGCAGGACCGGGCTGCGGCTCTGGTGTGGGGCAGGGGGGCTCCCTTGGGAGGGAAGAAGCGGCTTCTGCCTGTGAGGGTCCGCAGCCCGCACAGCTGGTGGGGGTCCCCCGCAGGGTCCCACCTGCCCTTCCCCTGGACTCTGCCCCACGGCTGTCTCAGGACCATCCGAGGAGGCTCTGGCCGCCTCCTGCCAGCCAGGGACTTGCCCTTGTGCCCCTCTCAGGATGGACAGTATCCCCTGCTCTGCGGTCCTCAGGGGCAGCGCTGACGGCAGGGGCCGCCGAATAGGATTTGGGACCCGTAGGTCCAGTGTGGGTCTTTGGTCTTTTCCCTGGACTCTGGTGACCACATCCCCGCATTCCTTCTGCCGCATTCCACCACACTGCGTGTCTGGGGACGGCCCTGTGGGGCGGCAAGGAGGCAGGCAGAGAGAGGGTGACCGTCTCTGGCTGGAACTGGAGGGAGCCAGGCAGGGCCTGGCACGGGGAGCCCTCTGTGCCCTTCACTCGGGCCTCACGGTCGGGACACCTTCTGACCGGAAGGAAGTGCCTTTTTGCCAGCCGTTGGGGACAACACGGTGCCAGGAGGTGGATGTCCCGTGTTTGCTCTTTTTTCATCTGCTCCAGTTCCACGAAGCCTGGGAGCTCCGGGGTAGCTTGAGGGGGAGACCCCCACCCACCTCAGAGCTGCCTGCCATCCCTCAAGATGGCGCCGAGGTGTCCACCCACCCAACTCCGGGGTTGGGGACATCCCGCGCGAGCTGGCCTCCGCTTTCCAGGGACATTGTAGGGAGGCTGGACGTGGTGGTGGGCGTAGCTTTTCCCCCTGCTGCACCCTCCTGGCTTCTCCCAGAAGCGCCAGCCTAGAGGGGGTAGAGGAGGGCGGGCCCAGCCCCTCTGCGCCTCTACGGTGGACCCTCCCGGCACTTCTGAGAGTTTCCGCAGGTCCAGCCTCGCTGAGCACTGGGCTCCGGTTTGCCCTCCCTCCCTGTGGAGGGCTCTGGCAGAGGAAATGCAGACTGGCCTGCTGGCTCAGATGTTCCGGTGTGGGCTTGCCTCCGGCAGCAGGGACTCTGTTGTTATAATAAATGGGCATCCCAGCCTTTTGGAATTTCCCACCCAGAGGCCATCTCACAACCCTTCCTGGAGTCACTGGGCGGGAGCGGCCCAGCCCGCCTGGCGCCCAGCCCCCTGGTTCTCTCCTCCCACTCGATGTTTAGACCCAGGTGAATGCTTATCTGTCTGCTGGGCTGGCGGCTGGCGGGGGCTGGCGGGGGGCGGGCGCGGGCACACATTACTTGTTTTCGCTGTTCAGTCTCTCCACTGTTCTCTGAGCATCCCTCGTGTGCCATGACCTTTTCTGCCTGCCCTTTGGGACAAAGCAGTATTTTACCAAGTGCCCTTTGAATGTTCTCGTTCTTTTGTATCATGTGACTTCTGAATAATAAAATAAATTTCCAGCAAACTTTGGGTGGCTTACGTTATGAAATAAACCAGTGTGTTAATTACACCCTGGGAGTCAATTACAGGCAGCTGGCGTGCTTTGTAGTAAATATTCATCAAGGTACTCGGCTCTGTGGGCTGCCGAGCTGAGCTCGATGGAGAGCCCAGAGGGACGTTCTCCAGTCTGGGTGGTCCGTCAGGGACTCCCAGGCTGAGAAGGTCCAGGAGGGGCTTGGGGGTTCGTGGTGGGAGCCAAACAGGGAGGTCTGCAGGGAGACAGGGGAACAAGGAGCCAACAGTGGGCAGGCTGGAGCCTTGTCCCTCTCCCCTGAGCCTAAGCCATACAGTCATGGCCTTTTAGACCCCCTGCTGCCCCGGTCCTCCTCACGCCCGGGAATGGGGGCCCCGGGCACAGTCTGGACTGCAGCACCTCAGCCGAGAGGCCAGAGAACCCAGGGCGGTGAGGTGATTCTCCTGCCAATGCTGAGGGCTCCTCGTTCCCCGGGCCTGGCCAGGGGCAGCTTGTTTGCCACAGATCCTGGTGTGGGTAGACACGGGCTTTGGCCCTGGGGGTAAGCACACCATTTGGGGTCTGCAGTTCACACTGTGAACGATTTCGGAGCTCGAAGGAGCAAGCCACGGGTCTGTGTGGCAGCGGGGTCCCGGGACTAGGCCTCTCCCCTAGTCATGCCTCCTGGGGGGTCCTCCATCTGGCAAGGGCAGAGTGGTGCCACGACCGTGGGCACGTACGTGAGCCTCCACTTGACCTTTAAGATGGGACTGGTAATAGTACTATGACTAGGAACGCCTGGGTGGCTCAGTCCGTTAAGTGGCTGCCCTCTGCTCGGGTCACGATCCCAGGGTCCTGGGATCGAGTCCCGCATGGGGCTCCTTGGTCAGCGGGCAGCCTGCTTCCCTCTGCCTGCTCTGCCTGCTGCTCCCCCTGCTTGTGCGCGGGCGCTCTCTCTCGGACAGATCAATAAATAAAATCTTAAAAAAAAAAAATAAAAACAGGGCGCCTGGGTGGCTCAGTGGGTTAAAGCCTCTGCCTTTGGCTTGGGTCATGATCTCGGGGTCCTGGGATCGAGTCCCGCATCGGGCTCTCTGCTCAGCGGGGAGCCTGCTTCCCTTCCTCTCTCTGCCTGCCTCTCTGCCTACTTGTGATCTCTCTGTCAAATAAAGAAATAAAATCTCTAAAACAAAACCAAACCAGTACTGTGACTAGGCACCCCGTAGGTCTTAGCTACCTTCACCATCATCTAAAACTCCTGTGTCTGGAAGCAGGCAGGGCTGACAGGACCCCCTGAGAGGTCAGGGCCTGCTGGCGGCGTGGACACCCCCACTCTGGTGGGTAAGGAAGTGCCAACACCCCGAAGCCTGGCTGACCTGGAGCCCCTTCCTCTCACCCATGTGTCGTCAGCCCTCGCCACCTGTGGCTGCCTGAAAAGACGGGCACAGCCTTAATGGCTTAAAACCACACACATTCCATACCTCACGGTTCTATAGGTCCGAAGTCTGAACTGTCTCACTGTGTGAAGGTCAAGGTGCCAGCAGGGCCTCATTCCTTCTGGAGGCTCTGGGGGCGGGGCGGGGCGGGGCTCCACTTCCTTTCCCTCTGCAGCTTCTAGAGGCCGCCCGCACCTGGGCTGGTGCCCTTTCTCCATCGTCCCCTCCAACCACTGAAGGCGAGTGACGTCCTCACATCTCTCTCTCCTCTTCCAAGTTAGGGGGCCTCGTGATTACCCTGAGCCAGTGTGGATAATCAGGGACCCTCTGTCTCCGTGCTAAAGCCAGCTGACGGGCACCTTCCCTTCCTCGTCACCATATAACCCAACATGCCCAGGCTCTGGGGATCAGGACGCAGACATCATGCAGGGACCTCATTCTGCCCCCACGCCGCCCCTCCCGCCACAGCCCTGCTCCTCTGTGAGCTCCAGGTCGGCCCCTTTGCCTCCTCGGCCACCTCTGACCAGGCTTCGTCCCACTCCCTGCCCGGGAAGCCAAGGGAGCCACCCGTCCTGTCCGTGGGCAGTCTCCAGCTGACTGGGGGAGCCCCTTCCGCGACCACTACCCAGTCTCTACTGCTAGTTGTCCAGGTGGTTCGTGGGCCCAAGTGCAGAATGCGTCCTCCCACACACACACCGCCTCAGCCATCGACGGGCTGTGCGCAGAGAGGGGCCTTTGTGCTCTCTCTGTGGCCACCCAGCATGGCAGAAGGAGAGGACGCTGCCCCTACCCGTCACCGTGTGTCCTCCTCCACAGGCCACACTGGCTGACCCTGACAAACCACTCCTTGCGATCGGCACAGGGACCCGGCAGATGGAGGGGGAGAACCTGGGGGCCGGGGAGGCCTCTCGGTGGTTGGAGGCCAAGCAGCCTGTGATCCTGACCCCAGGCACCCTTGAGAGGACCAAAGAGGGGTCCGGGGAAGGAGCCCAACTGAGAAGCAGCTCCCCTCCCCGGTCTGTGAGGCGCTCTGCCCCCTCTTCTCCAGGCAGGCCTGCTGCCCACGCTGTGGGGGGGCGGGGGGGTTCCCACTGCCTCCCCCCATGAGCACCCTGGGGTCTGGCCATCGGTGTGTTCAATGGTTTTGTAAAATACGCAAAAGAAGGATTTAGGAGATTATTTTTCTGAAAGAGAGGCCCTAGAACTATTTCAGCTTCAATCCACACAAATGCTAGCTTGGTCTCTGCCCACCGGCCATGCCAGCTCCCTTTGGTTTTCCTCTTTTGGTTTTTTTGGTTGTTTTTTTTTTTTAAGATTTTATTTATCTATGTATTTACTTGTGAGAGAGCGCTCACACTCACGAGCAGACAGAAAGGCAGGCAGAGGCGGAGAGAGAAGCAGGCTTCCTGTGGAGCAAGAAACCCGATGTGGGACTCGATCCCAGGCCCCTGGGATCATGGCCTGAGCCGAAGGCAGTGACTTAACCCACTGAGCCACCCAGGCTCCCTCCCCTTGTTTTTAGAACATACCCCACAGTCTCCCCACCTGGGGGCCTTTGCTCAGCGCTCCTTAACCGCCTTCCCACCCTGGCATCCCAATACGCATTCCCTGCACCCGCAGGACCCCCATCCTTGTCCTTGTCCTCAAAGGGATCAGACCTTTCTCCCCTGGACGCCAACACCCTGGTCAGTGTCTGACTCCTCCTCCCTGCTGTGCAGCCCTCGGCAACTTACATCATGAGTCTGGGCCTCTGTTGCCTCATCTCTAAAATGGGGATGGTAGCCACACCTTCCCCGTCCGGCTCCTGGGAGACACGGGAGGCCCGTGTCAGGATTCCTTCCCACGCCCACGGGCAGAGCACGGAGCGTGGCACACATCCACAAACGAGAGGCGGCCCCTGCTTGCCGAGCCGGAGAAGCGGTCAGCAAGCTCGGGTCCCCCCACCGCCGGGAGGCCGGGAGTCTGCTCTGCGAGCCCCGGCTTGTCGTGTGTGAAGTGAGGATGTCAGCCCCGCTTAGGAGGTTGTGGGTGATGCTCGGGAACAGCCCGTGGGGCTGCGTCTCTGTGTGACTGTGTGGGGTTCGCTCCTTCACTCGTCCCTGAAGACCACGTTCCAGAAGGCGCTGTCCTGCATCTCTCTCTGTTCGACCCGCAGGAGGTTCCCGGGGAGTACCACGGGCTGGGGGAGCTTAAAACGATGGAAATGTAACACCTCTCAGTTCTGGAGCCCAGAAGTCCCCAAACAAGGTGTCAGCCGAGCCGTGCTCCCTCTGAAAGCTACAGAGGACTCCCTCCTCACTCTTCCTGGCTTCGGGTGCTTTTCTGCAGTCCTTGGCTCGCGGCTGCACACATCCCGTCTCTGCCTTTGTCTCGTCACCCGGCTTCTCCCTGTGCACGTCTTCTTCTAGGAACACCGGTCACCGGGGATTAGGGCCTGCCCTTGGCCATTTCATCTTAATTACATCTGCAACGACGCTGTTTCCAACTAAGGTCACGTGCGGCAGTCCCAAGCGTTGGGGCTTGAACATATCTTTTTGTAGGGGACACAGTTCAACCCCGAATACCACCCTAATGGCCTTTTGGGGGGCTTTTTAGTGCACCGAAGGTTGCTGTTTTAAGATACCAGCTGCCTTTGGCTCGCACTGGGGCTTCCCTCCCCCAGCCTGGCTCAGCCAGCACCTGGCTCCAGAGGACCCCGGACCACAAGAGGTCAGGGGGGTGGTCAGTACAGGGGTCCAGGGTCTTCAGGACCTCCTGACCCCATAATGCTTCAGAACTCGAACAGCAGAGGTCATGGGAACAAGCAAATAGGCAACCCTTTGTGAGGCTGGGGCACTTCTGGCTCATTCTCCACCACTTGCAGCATTGGGGAGCTTTCGGCCGGCCTCCCCAATGCCAGCTTTTCAGCTGGTCAGGCGCAGGTGGCTCCTGCCACAGCCGCAGCTGGGAGGCCGCCGCAGATCCGGCCCGGAGAGGGGCCAGCAGCCGGAGGGTGCATCGAGACACCCACAGGAAGCCAGAAGCCCCGCTGGGCTCAGGATACAGCAGGGCAACCCGGGAAGCCTTCACGCTCTGTCCAAGAAGCCACAGGTTCAGGGCACACGGATCAAGCTGGAAAGGAACCGTCTGGAGGGACCATGTCTGGGGCCGCTGACACGTGTCAGCAAGCAGTGCCGGATGCCCCTGCGCCAGGACCTGAGAGAGTCCGTGACTGAGTTGTCCCAAGGGTGTCAGCTCAATGTCCAAGCAGCTTTGCAGGGGACACCGGGGATGGGAAATGACCAGGATCACAAGCCACTTGAGACAGGCTCATTGTCCCTGACGGATGAGCCAGCCACACCCGAGCTCCAGGAGACTAAGGGAACAGACTACAGATGGGGAAGAGAGTCGGAGATCACAGAAGGCTTTCGAGAGAAGTCCTGACAGGTTCACTATAACAGAGATGAAAGGAGCATCTCTCACAGGGAGAGGGTATGGGCAGGGGTGGGGGGGGTGCAGAACAGGGGCATCACGCAAAACCTGGCTGTGACCTTGCGTCTGACAGACACTCACAGCCCTGAGCCAAGGGAAGTGGGCGACTTCGACTTCGGGGCAGACTCTCACTGCTCCTCCTCCCAAGCAACGAGGACATTTTAGAGCCGCCTGACGCTTTCTTCCCGTCCCAATCAGAGAAGGCGGGCAGATTACCCCGACGTCACACAGAACAGGGTTGGCAGCATTAGCCCTGGGGCAGGACTTCAGTTTCAAGCCCCAGGGTTGACTGCTTTTTTTTTTCACACCCCCCCCCCCCACCAGTTTGACCATTTGGCAGGGGGAGTGGTGTGCAGAATTCAGGAGAGTCCGCCAAGGTCACTGCTTGCAGGTCCAGCGACGGCCAGAAGGGGGCAGCTGAGCCCGCCCTTTCCTGGTCCAGCGCCACCGCAGAGGCAGTGAGCCCACATTTCCCGCCCAGACCCCATCATCTGGAACCTGGGGCCAACCGTGGGGCCTATAGTGGGGTGCTGCATGTGTCCCTCCTTCCAGGGCAGGGGCCCTGACTCCCGACAGCCACCACAATCCTACAGCCCATGGTCGGGGGTCCTGGACCTCCAAGAGCACCAACTGGCGAGGGGACCCACTTTTTCCAAAGATCAGGATCCGTGTCCTCCAGACAGATTCTGCTTTTGTTTTTTTGAATTTTTATTTGTTTGTTTTTCTGTGACGTGGTAATTGAGTCAAAATATTTAAAACCAGGGCTATTTGGGGAAATCCAGGAGGTGAGATGGGCAGAAGCTGACTGTCCTAGGCCCCAGCCCAGCAGCAACCCCCCCCCCCCCTCCAGCTGTCTCTCAGCACCTGCCTCCCCCAGCCGGACTCAGCCGGACAGCTATTTTAAACTACTTGTCACAAGTACAATATGCAAGAGGGAGGTTAATAATAGCCCCAGCTCTTCCTCCGGACTTCTGTGTCCCCTGCCTATCTGACCTTGGCATTCGGTGGTGAGGGTGGTGGGAATCGCGGATATTCTAGGTCAGTGAGAGCACAGGCTTTCCTCAAGGTCAAGGTCAGTAGCCTCCAGTGGCCAGGGGCACCACTCGGAGGGTTTCTGCTGTACCTGCAGATGGCCCGGTGCCATGTACACCTTGCTCCCAGGTGCCACGGGGGGGGGGGATTGGGGGCATGGCAGGGGTCAGAGTAGAAAAGGCTCCTTCAGAGGTTCAAGGTCAATGTAAATGACCAGTGCTCTGGTGGAGTCTTGGTCTTGGCCTTAGGGGCTACAGGCAGCTGGGAGAAGGAAGAGGGTTTCTAGGGGGCGGTGCAAACCTAGTAGGATGTCAACGTCCCCCAACTCCCTGCCCAGACTGCCCAACTGTTGCCAGGCTTCCTGGCGGATGGGGCTTGGGGAGAGGCTGGCAAGGTGAGCACAGGCCTATGCAAGTGGGACTCAACAGGGAGGCTGAGGAAGTCTGAGGGCCCCTGGTAGGACACAGCAGGGGCCGAAGGAGACAAGGCTTGTGGGACCAGGTCCCTAGTTCCACAGGCCTTCCCTCTGCTCAGGGAGCTCAGCGTGGGGGGCCGAGGCAGGTGGATCTGGTGCGGGTTCAAGGGCAGCCGCTGCGGGACATAGGGACGTAGGGAGGTGACCGTGAGCTGTCGAAAGAGTTGGCAGAAGGGCAGGGCGAGCTCTAAGCAGAAGGTCAGCTTAGGCAAGACTCAGGGAAAGCAGGGAGTGGTCAGTAGGGCTGGGGTGGCCAGGGGTCTGGGTACGTACGTGGCCGGGAATCCAGGAGTCAGGGACTAACCATCCAAGCCTTTTCCTGGAGGCGTGGCCAAGGTGCCAAGTCTGGCTCCAGGCAGGGAGCCCTCAGGAAAGGGCATCAGGGACTGAGAGCCCACAGGCCCCGTCCCCTGACAGGACACTAGGTCAAATATGTAAGGACCCTCTCCTGCCTTAGGGATCCCCTCCTTGCGCCCCTAGCCTCTGGCTGCCTGCCTGCCTTTCGGCCCATGTGGGCTAAGAAAATTTGAGTCTGAAATGTAGGTAGGTAGGTCCATCTCCTCCGGGTCTTCTAAACCAGGGTCTAGGGAGTCTGTACCCGGACACCCTCTCCCTCAAATGCCTTCTGCTGGCTCCACCGCAGACAGGTTCCCCCAGACGTTCGGGGTGAGCTGCTGGGACCCGGGCCACAGGGAGCAGCCCCAAGCCCTTCCTCCTTGTCTTCTGCTCTGGGCGTCCAGGCTGGACAGGCCCCCAAGTCCGGGCCTGCCATTGAGTTTGTGGGGCTGCTCTGACTGGGCACCACTTCCTTCCTTCAGCCCGCCAATACCACAAATATTTGTCGAGAGCCTCACAGTGGACCGAGTGACCTTGACAAAGCATATGCTTTTGTCAACACATTGGCTGAGGTCCGCCGCGTGCCAGGGACTGGGGGTTTGGGGATCCGGCGGAGGGCGGAGCAGACAGAAACCCAGGCCCCCTTAAGACGCTCAAGTCCCAGGACCCACTGCGAAGGTGACCCCTGAGCAGAGGCCTGAAGCAGCGGAGGGCCAGCCAGGCCGGACAGCCACGGGGCAAAGGGACTTCCAGCTAGAACAATGTCGGTCAGAATGTTGAAGCGGAAACAAGAAAAAATGTCCGGGAGAGGTTAAGAGGGGGCCCAGGGCCACACTGTGAGACGGGGGCTGCCGGGCTGAGCCCAGGCTGAGGCCAAGCTTCCTGCCAGGGCCGCAGAGGCTGCTGGGGGCTGGGTGGGGGCGGGTTATGGATCCTGCCTGTGAGGCAGGGCCAGGCAGGCCTGGAAGGGCTCCCAGCCAGCACACAGTGACTCTGCAGGTTCCTCTCCCAGGCTCTGAGGCAAGGGGCCTCATGGCTCAGGGGCTCCTGTGGGTGGACAGCCAAGGTGACCCTGGCAGCTGGACCTGTGGGGAATGGGAGTGGGGTTCTGGCACGTTCTCCAGTTGCCCTGCCCTTGGTGTGAACCTGAAGTACCACCGGTTTCTTGCCCTTCTTCTCTCCCTTTTCCAGGGACTCCTGCAGGAAATCTGGATGCTTTCCTAGCTGGTGTGTGTTTGGAAACAGAGCCGAACCGGTTTCACAGCAAGACGAGGAGATAGCCATGGCTGTGAGAAAGGCCTGACCTTGAAAAAGTGCCTGACCTTGACAAATCCAGGTGTTGCCAAACGGGCCCTTTCCTGTACTTTCCCCTCCAACCCTGGGCTCCTAAGTGCGCTGCCCAGGAAGGACGAGGCTTCAGCCACCCACTCTCCTCGGCCCCACCCAGAGATCCAAGTTCCTGTTTACAGCCCTTTCCTGGAACAGCTTGTTTTGATCCAAAGAAATCTGCTGACGCATGGCCTGCTCTCCTCCTCCCTCAGGGTGGAGGTATTTTTAGCCTTATTTGCAGAAAAAGAAGCAGAACCCAGGGCCCTCCTTTGTCCACCTTAGTGTGAGACTGTCTTGCCTCCCTTCCCCCAAGGCAGGACAGGGTTGGATCTCTGTGTGGTTTTCTACTGTTGAAAAATAAAATTCAACTGAGTAAACGCAGAGACCCAGCTGGCCATATTCCACGATTCATCATTTAGGCCAGTGTTCCATCCGATAAACAGCTCTAAGGCGCCCTACAAAATAGAAGGGCTTCACAGACAGAAATAGGATATGACAAGGAGGATATTAGCAAAAGAGACATTGTTTCAAGCAAGGTCACCTTTCTTTAGAGGGAAGAGCCAAGGGACCTTATGAAACAGCTTACCTCACCAGAGCTGATCGGGAAATTCCAGACTGATTGGTCTGAAGCAGCAATTAAGTTAGGTATTCAATCTTGGTGTGGCTTGCCACAAGAGACTCCATTTTATTTATTTATTTAAAAGATCTCATTTATTTGACCAAGAGACACAGCGAGAGAGGGAACACAAGCAGGGGAAGTGGGAGAGGGAGAAGCAGGCCTCCCACCGAGCAGGAGCCGGACCCAGGACCCTGGGATCGTGACCTGAGCTGAAGGCAAAGGCCTAAGGACCGAGTCACCCAGGTGACTCTGTTTTAGATAGGTTGTTTCTTTTTTAACACTATCCTCCTCTCCTCTCTCAAGCACATTCCTTTCCCAAAGAAAACCAGCTCTGTGAACTGAAGGCCAGGAGAGCTTCTAAACAAGGACTCTCTGAAACTGCCATTTTGTCCTTGAAAATGGGGCGGGAGGCCAGAGTGGCTCCAGACACAAAGGCACAAAGAAGGGCTTTAGTTCTTTTTGTTACGGAGAATCCTAAATTTTGTAAAATCCTAATGTTTTTTGTTGCTAATTCCACCTACTCCAAACTTTTTTGAAACAAAAAAATCTAAGCAAGTTTGTTTCTGGGACTTGGGAATGATATATGTAAATGAGGGTAATTTTTAGACTAGTGGGAGAGAAAAGCAAGCTAAGACTTCAAGCTGGGCCCAGGAAGCCGCCCAGGGCAGTGACTACCACAGCTCCGGCGCCTTGTAGATAAATAAAAGGCTGACCCCACAGCCTGGGTACTGTGACACAGCAGGAAAAGAATTTGCTTAGTATCATACATGCCTCACAGCCTTCTAGAACATTCTCATAGGTAATTCCCTCTTCCCACACTGTTCTTTCAGGCCAAGTCCCTCCAGTCGACCCCTGGAAACGTTGCCAGGACAAAACTGAGGGGGCAGATCTTGATGAACCGTCAGCTGCCAGAATCTTCCCCTGGTGAAGGAGTTCAGCGAAGCAGCCGTGGGTGAACGAGCCCGGGCTTGCCCGCAGACTCAGTCTCGGGTGCTCAGGGTCACCGGAGATGCATGTTTGGCAAGAACAACAGGGAGGGGCCCAACCCCACCTGCGGCGTTGCCTCTCACTGTGGCTGGAGAACAATTCTTTCCCAGTTTCCTCCCAGTTGTCAAGGGAACCTATTGTTAGGGAAGGTTTTGTTTGGGGTGGGGGGGTTGCTCTGGGAGGAGACCTTCTGGCAGCGAGTTGGTCCAAGAGGGCCTTCTCTCATCTGACCAAAGTCCTCCTTCCACCAGGTACTTCTGGGGGCGGGGCTGGGCCTGAACAGGGACCACACAGGGTTCTCAAGCTGTGGTTCCCCCTCACCCTGGAAGGGAGATGCCAACTGCCCTTCCCAAAAGCCTTGCCAAGTACTCGGGCCTGGCCTGACCCTGGTCTTGGAGGGGCTGAGAGTCTGAGGGGTTTGATTTTGCTTCTGCTTTAGAAGCCCCAGGTTGGGGGTGCCTGGGTGGCTCAGCCAGTTAAGCATCTAACTCTTGGTTTCCGCCTTGGGGGGTGGGGGAATGATCTCAGGGTCCCGATCTCAAGGTCATGGGATCAAAACCTACATCAGGCTCCCTGATCAGGGTGGAGCCAGCTTGAGATTCTCTCTCAAATGATAAAAATCTTAAAAAGCAAACAAACCCGGTTGGAGGTCTGTTCTATGTAAGCAGCCAGCAGGCAGGGCCCCCAGGTCATCAAACCGGGCTCCTTGAGGTCCATCACAGGCTGTAAAGTGCCCTGGACAGAACGCAGGGTTTTGTTTTGTCTCCCTTTTCCCCACCTCCCAGTGCAGAAGTAAAACCGGTTGGATGTCTCCACCCTTTTGGTCTCGTAGCCGTGCAGTTCTGCACTGTTTTCCGCATAAACAAGATTTTGCTCTCACTGTTTTGCAACTACTTATCTCCACTTAGTACATCAAGAAAAACCATCAAGTGGCCTATCCCAGGGCAGAGTTTCCTTGGGAAATACTTCAAACCTTCAGGCCCCTGGTAACAGGGAACAACAAAACCTTAACACATTCCCCACGAGCCACCAAGCAGCAACTTCACGGGCCTCAACGTTTTAATCAACTTGCCCCCAACCATTTCCAGTCCTACGTAAATCACAGCTGCACTTCTCAGGCAGAGACGCTACGGGCGCGCTTCCCCGCGGACAACCCGGGGGGACAGTCCCTGCTGCCCCCAGAAGGGTCCCGAACCCCGCCACGCCGGCCCGCCCCGCCCCCACCCGCGCTCCGCGCCGGCCCGCCCCGCCCCGCCCCCACCCGCGCTCCGCTGCACGCCGCGCCGCTGACGTCATCGGCGCTCACGAGGCCGAGCCGCCGCCCGAGGAGTCACGCGCAGGCGCCCCGCCCCCACCCCGCCACCGCTCGGAGTGATGCGTCCTCTGCAGAGATTCCTCCGCCGCCGCCGCCTGGAATTTTCCAGACTCCCAGCCGGCCCTTCTTTCGGACTTGTGCGGGGCGGGGTGACCTGAGAAGACCCCAGCGTTTCGGGTCGGCGCCCCTCGGGAGTGCGGCCCCAGCCCGCGTCCCGCCCCCTGCCTCCCCCGCCCCCGTTTCAGGGAGTGCTGTTCCCACCCCCTCATCCTCCAAGGAGGAAAAGGGGGCTTCTCCCCCACGGAAATCGCATCCCAAATGTGACCTTGAAATCTTTTCACTGTGTCGCGAAGCACATCCAGGTGGCGGACGCCGGGGAGGCGGAGGAGGGGGGAGACGGGGACCCGCCCGAGGCTCCTTGGGCAGGGTGGGGGAGGGACTTTTTTCCCCCCGTGGCGGTGGAGGAATCGTCCCGTTGAGCAGTGTCCCGAGTGACGCGGCACAAGGCTATAAAAGCAAAAGTTGTGGCCTGTCGGTCAGGAGTTAGCGACAGGGAGGATCGCGGGCTTGGGGTGGTTTTGGAGGGAGGAGGTGGTTAGTTCAGGGCCTCAGGGGTAAAAATGCAGGGGGAGGCCGGGTTGGAGGAGACTGGTGGGGGTTGGGGTACAAGACCAAGGAAGGTTAGAGAAGAAGCTAGAAATTGGGGGAACTGTGGTGAAGAGAGTACGTTGGTAATTTGCACAGTGACTTAGGGGAGGAGGGCCCTTCTGGCTGGGCCTTCGCCTCTTTCTGGGGAAGGGCAACTTAACTAAGCTCTATGAGGGCACCACCGTGTGTGGCTCCAGTGGGCCCCAAGTTCTCCGGTTTGTGGGGGAGGAGGAAGGCAGATAGAAGGAAGAGGAGACAGGATTTTGCCACCGTTGCTGTAGAGGAAGCGGAACTGGGCAGTTGAGACCTGGAGAATGGTCAGGAAGGCAGGCAGTGGGGTGTAGCTGCAGGTGGGCTGGGAGGGCAGACCTTGAACTTGGCAATGCCAGCAGCCCCCTTTTTTTTCCAGAGGGTTGCGACCCCGCCTGGGGATGAGGCCTGGTCTTGTGGAAACTGAACTAGCTTCGCGGGGCTGGCCATTCTGGCCCAGGGTGGTATGTAGTTCTGGTTTGGCCTGGGACGGGGGCTCGGCCACACCCCTTGTTGGAGGTGTGGGTGGTCTCAGGAGTGATAGAGGTGGTGAGGTGCCATCTAAGCGGTTATTGGTGTGGCGCCTGATGTCAGACAGGCTGGGACAGACGAAATTGACCCACACTTTATTTTCCAGGTGGCAGTGTTCCTCTTTGGACTTTTCCTCTAGGTTCGGTGCTAACTTCCGTGAACTCACTCTGGCCCTTCTGTTCTTAACTTTCTCGAGGTTATCCATTCGTTTAAAATAACGGCTTCTGGTAACGTGGTAAGCTTGGGAAAGTTGCCAAAGGCCCTGAGAAATTCGGCTGTGTTGGTAATGTGAAGGGGAAAAAGACCCTCCTTGCTGATACTCTGGGGTGGGGGGGGGGGGTCTCTGCCTGCAGAGATGGGGGGGGTCGGCAGATGGGTACCTTGGAGGGGCCTGAGGCAACGGCACCAGCTTAAGGTTCCAGAATGCCTCATGGACCATGGTTTGTTGCTGTAGTGTTCATCGTGGTGATCAGATGGCACCCAGGAGAACTGGAGCCCCCTGGCCAGTGTGAGTCCTAGCAGTGCAGGAGGGGAGACCCTGAAGGAGAGAGCCCGCCTATATTGATGCCTGCAGATTGAATTTCCAGAGGCTTAGGAGGAAGTTTCTCCAGTGTCCCGTTTCCAGGCCTTGCTCAGGAAGCCCTGTATTCAGGAGGCCGCTTAAGGTTTTCAGATGAGCTTATGGAGGGACTGTCATTAAAAGTGCAAAGCAGATCCATCGGGCCATCCGCAGAAATGATTTGATTGACCCAGGAGCACCAACTTCAGGCCTCTGAATGCCAGCAGGCACCACCCCTCCTCTCCCGCGGTGGAGGTTTTCAGATGCGACATCTTCTAGATCGAGCCTCCAGTCAGAACTGGTTCTGGGCTACGAACTTTGCTTCGAGAAGATTCTTAAGCTGTAGGACGTTCTAAGGTGCCACAACGCAGAGGGATGCCCTGTAGATGAATCATGCAGATGGGAGCCCAGTGACCCTCTCACCCGCCCACCTGCCTGTGCCTTGGTTGGAGGAATTAGTGTGATGGTCTAAGCAGTATTTTGGGAAAATGTTCAGGTTGGAAATGCCTTAAGCGATACTCTAATGAAGCATACTGGCAAATTTGGGGGAGGGGGGTTATTGATGCTCCAGTCTTGGGGATGTAAGTTGGTTGTGGTCAAATTCTGTTAAAAATGGCGGGTGTCGTATGGGCGTTGCAATTGCATTGCAGGTAACTAAGCAAAGGGAATAGTCGGGGTATATTAGTGATAGAGTCCTCTGGGTTTTTTTTTTTAAAGTTTGAGTGTTACCAAGTGGGAGGACCCTGAGGGGTGGGGTGGGGCAAAGCTTGACATTGGTACTGGGAGGAGGAGGGGGTGAGGACTGGGAGAGGGTTGGGTGGGTGAGGTGGGCAATGTGGGTTGAAGGGAATTCTGGCAAAAAGGTCAAGTAGAGCTCTGGGGAATCTAGACAACAGGGCAAAGAAAATTGGTAATATTAGTAAAATAGACTCTTTGGAAGCAAAAACATTGCTTAGAAACTGAAGTCCTTTAGAAATCTAAATGCCGGGAAGGAAGCAAAATTGTTTTGCTCTGCAAGGTGGGGACGAGCACAAACATCGCTTAGAAACTTAAAAGTCCTTTAGAAATCTTAAGTGCAGGAAAAGCAAAATTGTTTTGCTCTGCAAGGTGGGGAAGACTGACAAGCTGTAATTGAATGGGAATTCAACTCAGTTACATGAAGGGGGTAAGAAAACAGCTGATGAATGCCAGCTTCTCTGCCTCTGGCTGTTAACAATGGTTTATGTGAAGGTGAGCGGTCTGTTGGAGCTAGAAATCTTAGGATAAGACTTCAAAAGGCTGCCCAAAATGTACTTAAATTTTAAGTAAGTTTAAAAGTTCGGTGTGCTCTTAAGGTATACTCTTAATGGGTTTATATTCTATTCGCTAAGATTCTGTGATTGAAAATTCTGAGCAAAGTGAAAATGCAGTGACTTTCAGAACTTTCTTATAAACAAATCTCTCCTTTTTGTGGTCTATTAACGGCAGTAAAAATTGTTGCTATTAACCTTAGTTCTTGTAACAACGTTTTTGTGGTCTCTGTAACTGTATATTTGGTAGCAAACAATCCATGTACCCTTGAGAAGGTTGGAGTTCATCGGTTGTATCTTTAATGTGCTTTTTAAGTTGATCGAGTGCTTGAGGGGAAAGTATCAAGTCAAAAGCAATTTGGGAAATAAAATGGGGCGGGGAGGGACTTGGACTTGATGTGGTCTGTTTTCAAAAAATGCAGAGAAAGAGCTGGAAAAACGGTTCATAATTGTTTTCTGAGATGCATCTTGATTTGGTGAGGTAATAACCTGTGGCTTTTGCTCTGTGCCTCTTCTCCAGTTTCACTTAAAATTTAAACTCCCCCATACTTAACTGCCTTTGGGATTTCTGGGTCCTTTTTTAATGTTTAAGAATCTGTTAGTCCAGTTTTTAATTGGTGACTTTGGTACAACGAAATTGGTGTCCTAGGAATTGAAAGCGCATTAGTCATGCGTGTATGGGGAAATACTTCTGGGTGTGTCGGTTCACGTATCCTGTTACCTCCGTCGTAAGAACTAGTCCTGTTGCATCATGTACATGATCACTAACCCGTTTTCTTCCCCCCTCACAGCACAAATAAAGGTTGGAGTTCTAAACTCAGAAATGTTGTATTGCTATGTTATGTGTGTTGACCTTCATCTTGAATGTAAACCAAGCTACCTGTGAAATTGACTGTGTTCTGACTGTAGATTTATGCTGGGATTTGCTCTTGAGCGTTAAGTTATTGAGGTCATGGAGTGTGGTAACCTCAAACAGAACGGGGTGTCCTGAGTGCTCCGCAGCCTGGTGGGTGGCTTTGGGCGCTCTGCTCACCTTAGGGAGTGTCTGATGGTGGCGCAAAATGTGATGCTGAACCTTCGAGTGGTGAAGGTCAGTGTCACGGTCCTGGGGGCTACTTCGTAATATCCTGGAACTTGAACTGGTGAGATTTCCAAATGGCATTGTCAGAAAGGGGGCCTGTCATTCTTTTGTTGAGGGGAAACAGTCTACAATGTGTAATGTTTGTGGTTTTGGGGAGGCTGGAATGGATCTGGGGTGTGGGTCTAAGCCCATCATTCTCTAGTCCTAAAGAGTTTGGTTTGGCTTTGTTGGGTGACGTGAGAGTGGGTTCGGTTGTGTACTATGTGAAGCAGCCAGGGCTATGCAGGGGGCATGAGTAGGGGCTGTTGGAATCTGTTTGCCCCGGGGACTGCCTTGGTGTGTGTACCCTGGGGCGGGGGGAGTAGCTCCCTGCGGGGAGCTGCTGCTGTTGGTGCCTTTACCATCAGGCCCTAAGGTTTTGCCTCACGGGAGACAAACGTTGGGCTCAGAATAGAAACTGCTGCCAAGCCCCTTCAGAGTTTGTTCTGGAGGGAGCCGAAAGGGAAACCTGCCTTTGAAAGGGGAGGCAAGACCTGAACTAGGGCCAGGTGAGCGCTGTGACCTCTGCAAGGGAGAGCAGCTGTGGGACTAGCCTTGGCAGTCCGTGGGTGTGCTGGGCTGCTTGTGGGTCCTCAAGAACCCGGCTGTGTCTGTTACTGAGAACCTGGAGTTGGATGCTGGGGAGGAGGAAGTGGCCTGTTGGGGAGGTCAAGGCTCTGCTGTGAGTGGGGGCTGTGGTGTTCAGATTTGAGGGTCTTTCCCTGCTTGCCACTCTGGTTCCTGATCTGCGTAGAACAATCTAGGCCTCCTTTCTTACTGACCCCTTCTCTCTGCTTTTTTACTCCAGCCCTCCCCCATCCGCCCTGCCCTTTATTCCAAACTGGTTTCTCTTTTTTTATATGATGACAAAACTCTTGCTTCCAGCCTTGAGGGTAACTGCTATAAATGGCCTTCCTAAATGTCACCGTTTCCTAGCAACTGCGCGGGCAGATGAAGAATTTCCATGAGGCTGTACATGTGTGGTGGTGGCCGAGAGCAGGCAGCTGCGGGCTGAGTCCCCTGCCTCATAGCCGCCTTCCAATCCAGGAGCCCCTGAGGTGGCTGGTGAAAGGGGAGGTTTCTACCTGTTCTTTTCTGCCTTTATGCTCTGGGCAGGTGGGCTGGGTTGCAGGTGTGGGTGAGCGCATTGGTGAGTTTCGCTGATAAGTTTGCGTTCTAGAGCATAAAGTGGAGCTTTCACTCTGAGCTCCCACAGGCTGTAGAGGGTACAGTGAAACCCACCAGGTAGAAAACGGTGATCTGGTGCAAAGTAAAAGTAATGGGGCGTAAGGACGACAAGAAGCGTGTTCGGAAGTCCTAGGAAAAAGGACTCCAGCCTGGGAGTAGCTGTGGGTGGAGGCGCCTGGGGGGGGGGGGCGCCCTGGCTGGACAGAGTTGCAGGACTGGCTGGCCCCCCAGAAGGCATGGGACAGAAAGGGCCCCCTCTTCCGCCTTGTCACCTGCCCTTGGTTGGGGTCCTTGACTGTGGCATTAAGGGACTAGTAGGACGTTTCGAACTTCGCCTCTCTGGGTCACTAAGTCTTTGGAGGAAATGGGAACCTCTGGTCTCGGGCGGTGCTCTTTACTGGGCGGTGCTGGTATGAAACGAAGCAGGGCTGCTGGTGTGTTTGCGGCGCTTCCGTGTAGCACGACACACTGATGCGGCCTGGCAGGGGCATGAGGGAGGCAAAGGGAGCAAAACAACCCAAAATAAAAAGATGGGAAGATGTTAAGTCCTGGGGACAGTGGGCTTGACTGGGGGGGGGGGGGGAGGTGTCGTGTGTCCACCCCCCCCCCACTACCTTGTGGCCTGCTCTGCTGCGCCCCCCCTCCTCCGGCCTCGAAGCTCTGTACCGCCTTCCCACTAACTCTCAGCTAAGTTCTCATGTAGAAGAAGGGCTTATCTAGGGGGTTACCAATATAATTGGAAAAAACCCACAAAATTCTCAGTTATCTGTTACTGGCATAGTTGCTTCTAGAGGGTTTTTTTTTCTTCCTCTAGGATATGCTTTTTTTTTTTTTTCCCCACAAAAATGGAATTATACTGTAAACTGTTCTGCAGCTCCTTTCACTTATATAGTGAACATCTTTCCCTGTCTCGAGGCATCTTTTGTGGTGGTGACGGAACCCATTGTGCGGCTCTGTCAGTTGAAACAGTCTCCTTCAGAGGACATGAATTATTTTCTGCTTGTTCTTTGTTTTCTCTCAGGAAGTAAAGCTGTGATGACCGTCCCTGTAGCTCCCACTTCCTCACATCTGGGCTGGTTTCTCGGCATGAATGTATGAAATCACAATGTCCGACATAGGACTTTAGGTTCACTTGTGGTGTAAATATCGCCCTCCTGGGAGGGGTTTCCTAGATCTGTTTTCTCGCTGTTCTCCACTGTTCTCCACAGAACGGGTATCGCCACGGTAATCCTCAGGGGTGTCCAGGCTACTCTACTGGGGCTGGGAGCCTTGTTCGCTGCGGCTGAGGCTCAACATCTGTGTGGATTGGCCATTTGTTTCAATTAGCAATAATCGCACCTCGGATAACCTCATTGGCTACGATACTGCCACTGCGCAAAGCTTGGATTGGCCATTTGTAGTGGTGTGTGTGTGTGTGTGTGTGTGTGGGTGCACACGTATGCACACACGCTTCAGCTTTCTGGTTCATTTTCTGTTGGTGGTTTTGTAAAGGCACTTATGTATTAAAGACATTAATAACCTAGTTTATTGCAAATATTCTTCCTGGTTTGCAGATGGCCTTTCATTTTACTTCCTTAGTTTCAGATAGGAGCTCTTCACGGTTTCTGTACTTGGCGTTGTGCTTGGATCTCTCCCACCCCCGAAGTACCTAAATATTCTCTGTTGTGGTGCTCATGGTTCATTTGTTTTACATTTAAACGTGTACTGCAGCCGGAGTTCATTGTGCTGGTGGGATTGGGGGGCATGGCTGCTGCCTGCTCAGAGCCCCCCAAGCTGCTCCCCGCCCCGTGCCGGCCTCCCTGGGGCTCCTTGACAGCGTGAGTAGCAGAGTCCTGTTGGCCACGAGGGTGGTTGTCCGGATGGGACAGTTCACTGGAGAAGACCGTGGGGACAGGCAGGTATTGTCTCCTGGTGGGGTCCTGGTGGTTGCTTCCCCATGGCTCCCTGTTCCGCCGTTCTGTTTTGAACTTACGGCAACCCCCCCCCTACTGGGGGGGGGGGGCGGCTCAAAAGCAAGTGCATAAAGATAGATCTGGGTTCTACTGACCTGGCTACTGGGCGGCTTTACGAACCAGAACGAGTTACTTAACCCCAACCCCACCCCCCAAGCCCGCTTCCCTCGGGTGAGTGTGACAGGGCGGTAAAGGCACGTGTGTGTGGGGCACAAGGCATTTGCAGTGCTGCCTTCCTCTCTTTCTTGCCCGGGCTCAGCCCCTGGGTCCTGCTCCCTCTCCCTGCCCTCTAGGCACCTGTCCGCCTTGCTCTGAGCCTTTTATGTAACAACCATCAGTGTGCATATTCTGGTCTGTTCTGGTTTTGCCTTTAATTTTGTTTTCATGCACCTCTCCCTGCATCAGCAGGGTTCACAGATACATTGGAAGAGGCTTTTTCTCCGTTAATGCCACATTAGTCGTTAAGTGGCTGCCTTCTGCTCAGGTCATGATCCCAGGGTCCTGGGATGGAGCCCCACATCGGGCTCCCTGCTCGGGGGGGAAGCCTGCTTCTCCCTCTCCCACTCTCCCTGCTTGTGTTCTCCCTCTCTCGCTGTCTCTCTGTCAAGTAAGTGAAATCTGAAGAAGGCCACATGGGCTTCTAGAAGCCTGTGAATGCTCAAACTGTGTCAGTATGTATGTATGTATGTACAGCTGAAGAGGTCCACGACGTCAAAAAAGAGCAAAGGAACAACTGCATTATTTTGTCCCCACGGTGGTGCTGCTGTTGGACGTGTAGTCAAGCCCTAAGTTGTAAGCAGGGTTTTGACTGTTTCAGGTGGCGCCTGCTGTGAGGCTCTCTCTGAATTTCGTGCCCCGTCTGTTCCCCAGAGTGCCGTTGCCTGGTGCGTGAGCGTTCCTGGTTATACAACTCTTGGCAGGCTCAGACACTCTCCAGAAAGCGTACGTTGCCTCCCGTGAGTGTATCCATTTCCCTACACAGTTGCTATTACCAGGTTTTTTGCAGTTTTGTTTATTATAACTTTTTTTTTAAATAGTGGTAAAATACACGTTAACAAAATCTCTCCTAGTTATTTTTAAGTTCAGGGTGCATGGTTCAGTAGAGTTCAGTGTGCTGTTGTGAAACCAATCTCTAGAACTTTCTCATCTTGCAAAACTGAAATTCTGTTAACTCCCCATTCCCTTCTCCCTTTAGCCCCTGGTAACCGGTGTTCTATTTCTCTGTCTCTACGAGCTGGAGTACTCTAGGCACCTTGTGTTAAGTAGAATCACAAAGTATTTCTTTTCGCAACTGGCGTATCTTACTTGGCCAAATATCCTCAGGGCTCACCGGTGTTACAGCAGGTGTCAACATTTTCTTCCTGCTTCGGAGCTGAAACACAGGCGCCGGGCTGGCTCAGTCGCACAACATACAGCTCTTGATCTCGGGGTCGTGAGTTGGAGCCCCGTGTTGGGCATAGAGAGAGTGGAAACGTACTCCATGGTACATAACATTTATCGGTGGGTTAACGCTTGGGGTGCGCCCACCTTTTGGGTTATTGTAAGTAATGGCTCCTGTGAATACGGGTGTACAAATAACCTTTTGAAGCCCTGCGTTCATTTCTTTCAGAGACACACCCAGGCGGGGGATTGCTGCATCATACGGAATTTCTAGTTTGTATTTCTGAGGAGCTGCGGTAGTAACGGCCCCCACTGCACAGCCCCAGCCGTCTGCAAGAATTCGGGTTTTCCACTTTGTTGCAGGCACTTGGTCTCTGTTGTTTGAAATAGCAGCCGTCCCGCTTGGTGTGAAGTGTCTCCTTAGGTTTTGATGTGCGTTTCTGTAATGATTGGTGATGGGAGCATCTTTCTATAGGATTGTTGGCCATCTGAATGTCTTGGTTGGAGAAGTATCTTTCAGGTTCTTTGCCCATTTTTTTTTTAAACTGGGTTGTTACTGTTACTGATTTTAGTTCTTGAAATATTTTAGATATTAACCCGTTATTGGATCTGTGATGTACAAGTATTTTCTCCCATTGCGTAGGTTGCCTTTTGAGTCTGCCGATGGTGTTCTTCGATGCCCAGAGTTTGTAACTTCTGTCCAGTTTATCTTTTTTTACTGTTGTTACCTCTGCTTTTGGTGTCCTGTCCAAGAAATCATTGCCAAGTCCAATGTTAGGAACTGTTTATTTCTACTTTGAGAAGTATTTCCGTATTCTTAATCCCTGTTTTTGAACTTACTGGTTAGTTTATTTTACCACTTGATTTTACTCTCTGCCTTTTCCTCTTTGACCACTTACTGTGTGAAATTCCATATTGAGTTTCATTAACAATCACGAATTCTTCACTTCAGAAGGTAAGCTTTTTGCCAGTTACGACTGTCAAACTTAGTCTGGTTTATTCCTTTTATTGTTGGTGCAAGAAGTATATCACACAAGGACTTTTAAAACATTCATATACCAAGTCTAGTAGGAACTAAGTCTGTTGGTTTTGCTTCTGATTACTTTTTCTTTAGTATCTAAACGTGTATGTACTCCCACGGTTATAATAAGTACTCGTCACCATTTAAGGACTTAGGAATCCAACTTAGGAGTAGATCTAAGTTAATTATAAACTTGAAATGTCAAACTTTTACTGAGTAAATACTATCTTTGTTTTGTTCTAGGTCAATACTAGTGTCTCCACGATCATCCACATAACCTGTTTCTACGGTTTTTAGCCTCCAGTTTCTGTTGTTTCTAATCAAATAACAGCGACTATTGATGACTGTCACTGTTCATTATGTTTTCAAACATATTAAGTGGAGGTTCTGCTATTCCTCTTAAGGCAAGAATATTCTCTCCCTGTTGGAACTCAAGTACACAAAACTGGGTTAATCTTTGGTTCATGACATAACATGGCTCTTTTATTTGCTTCCATGTTTTTAATAATGTAGTAAGACTTCTGGATCTTCTGTTCAGTATGAAAACTGGGACTTTAGACGGTAGCTTCTTCTGCCCATGTGGCCATCCCCCTGCCATCTCCCTTCCTCCCTCTGGGCCAACTTAACCATCATCCTGAATACTGGGTTATCTTTACTTGCTGTCTTTTCGTATAACTCTTAAAAAACAAACAAACAAAAAACTACCGAAGTATGTTTTTTAAGGAAGCTCCAGGCCCTCACAGCCCCTCTGGGACAGCACGACACGCCAGCTCTCCCTCTCTGTGCCGTCTGGGTCTGGGATTGTCCATTTAGCACAAAACAAGAATGGACCCAACAGACTCAAAAGAGTCTTCTCCTGGTGCCCTTTCCCCTAAGCAGGTTGAAAAACAAACTATTCTAGGACAGCAGTCGTGACCTGTGCAAGAAGCAGCATTTAACTGTATCTTGTTGGTTAGTTGGTTTGGTCTGTTGAAATCTCCCCTGGCATCCGTCTGTAGGCATTTCTGATGCTAAGTGGAAAGGACTGGGCTCTGCGCGCACAGTCCGCGTCCTCTCCAGCCTTCTGCTCAGCACTGCCCCCCGCTGCTTTCTTGCCGAGTACATTACGTGCCGCTCTCAGAAGCCACCAAGTGCCAGGAGCACAGGTGGGAACCCGGCTCTAATAGGGTCCTGGAAAGCTCAACACTGGGAATCCGAAGGCCCAGGATCTGGCCTGGCAGCCTTATCTTTGCCCCCTTAGCCTCTGGGGTAATCCGGTGCACTGTCCCCCGACTCCTCTGTTGATGAAACTGTAGTGTGACCAGCTGTCTGTCACTGCAAGGCCCCGCCCCTCCTCGGTGCTGACCTCCCAGGACAAGGCTCTGCTGGTTTTGTTCTGATTTCTTTCAAGGTGTAAAAAATGTTGAAAGTAATAACCTGCATGTGTTAAAAATTCAAACCCTGTGGAGGAGGGAGAGTGACATCTTTCTCTAACCCCCAGGCTCCCTTCCCACAGGGCCAGTACTGTGGCCAAGCCCGGGTAGGTATTTCACTGTGGAGATCCCGCTGTACCATACCCTGTCCTGTCCTTGGGACTGTTCAGTTAGCAGCAGTACCTCGAGGAGCTCGCCGCAGAGCTTTCTCATTGGTCTGCTCTGGGCTTTTGCACATCTGTGTGATGGTCCATGGTCAAATGACCCGTTTCCCTTTTGGGGAACAATTAGATGGTTGCAGCAATTTTTACTGTGTATAAATCTATATTGAGTATCGGTCTGCCTGGTTCTTTGTGTACATGGGCAGCTGGGCCCCTGAGGGAAGCTTTCCTTACAGGAGGATTCTGGGTCACGGCCCGAGTGTCTTTTCTCAACGCGATGGGCACTGCCTGCTTATGGACATGGAGGTTAACTTGTTCCCGTCGACACCTTTACCAACACTGTGTTCTTAAATTTGGTTGTTAAGTGAAAATAGATTTCACTGTAGTTCGGACTTCTGTTTCCATCGGGCTGTGTGCCTGCGGATGGTGAAGGGCATTACATCCTGTAGAAATGACCCCTTTGTCACTTGTACTAAAAATACTTTCCTGTTGTCATTGATTCTGATTTTATGTTTCATGCTAAAAATTGGCTGCTCAGGGTTTCAAATACAGTTATTTATTAACGTTTTTCTTTTGTGGCTTCTGGGCTTTAGGACTCAGGTTGCAAAGGGCCGGTCTTTAGGAAGGGCACCTCAGGCTTCCCCAGCCCGCCAACAGCGGCAGTTCCCGGCAGCCCTGCCCTGACATTTTGGAGCTTATCTCTGCTGGTTGGAAGGCAAATTCAGCATCTCCATGTTTCAGTTCGCACTTTCTGATTCTGCGAAGCTGGACTTTGTTGGCTGAAGTGTACATCTGCTTTGTGCTTCGCTTACGTTCCCACTTCTGAGAAGGCTTTGCTCGAGGACGTTGACCCTTCTGTACTACAAAAGTTTTCAGGTTTGTAGTGTGCCTTTCTTTTTTCCTTTTTTGAGCACAATCGACCCACGACACGTCACCGGTTTCAGGTTGGAGTTTGCCTTTTAAAGGTACATGTTGGATGTTGCTGATGGCTTTAAGTTTCGTCATCAAATCTGTTACTATCACGGTTTCATACTTTGGTGTTAGACTATTTCCCAGTGCTTTCTAGTGCTTTCATTTTTGACATTTGAGATAACTCTTTAATCCATCCAGAAGTCGTCTGTACAGTATGAGGGAAGAATCTAATTATTTAGGATGGCTAGCCGATGTTCCCAGTACCACTCGCTGAATAATGCTTTCTCTACCGATGCAGAATGGCACTTGTCACTCATGGACTAAATACTTTAATATAATCGAATCTATTTCTGAACTTTCTCGTCTTCAGCCATTTTGTCTTTCCTCTGCCAGCCCGATGTTTCCATATGTTCGCTTTACCATCCCTGATGATCATGTCACATGTGATTGTAATACCCGCTGGCTTTCTTTCTGAAGCTGTTCTGGTCCTTACTGGAATTGCGTCACGTTTATCGGTACATTATGATATCGAGACATTCCATTCAGGAACGGGTCTCCCTGCTCATTCAGGATGGGATGATTTTCCTGGAATTTTAGACTTGTGCAAGTTATGTTCATTTATGACATTTGCTTCTAGAAATGTTACATTCTGTGTTGTGGTTCGATACATTTTTCTGTTAAAATTTCTGGGGCGCCTGGGTGGCTCAGTCGGTTAGGCATCTGCCTTCAGCTCAGGTCATGATCCCAGGGTCCTGGGATCAGGCCCCACATGGCAGGCTCCCAGCTCAGCGGAGAGTCTGTTGCTCCCTCTGCCTCTCTGTCTCTCATGAATGAATAGATAAATAAAATCTTAAAAAGTAAAATAAAATTTCTGATTAGGATAGTCCTCACTTCAGCAACACAGGTACTAAAATTGGAACGACACCAAGATCAGCATGGCCCCCATGCAGCGATGACGTGCAAATTGGTGAAGTGTTCCATATTTAAAAAAATAAAGACTTCTGGTTAAGGTAGCATGTAATAAGACTTGTTTTGTCTATATACGTCATTTTGAAAACCAATACGCTGATTATTTACATCTTGGCTGACAGGGCGGGCTCTTGAGTCAGATGACTGCTCCTATGCTGGTCCTGCGTCTTCCTTATCTTCGGTGAGACCATCTCCCTGCCTCAGTTTCTTCGTAAGAAGGGATAATCCTGGTACCCAGTGAGAGATGGGGTGAGGGTGAATGAAATGATGGGAGTATTGTGTGCTTGGGCTCTGCTGACACGGAGTGAGCACTGTTCTGTTGGGGTTTCAGAGTACGCGTCATCTGCTGGTTCTGTCCTCATTGTGAGTTACTTCGTTTTCCGCGCTGCTCTTCTGTCTTGCTCGCCTGGGCTGTCGTCACTCATGAGCCATGAGCAGTGCGGTCTTGTTCCCCCCCAGCCTTCTGGTGGGTTCTGCCAGCAGATGGAGCAGGGTTGGGCTGGCCCCCGGGAGGTGCCGGTGAGCCCCCAGCAGCACGCGTCAGGCTGCTCATTCGTGGTCTTTCCAGTGGCCCTCAGTTGGGGCGATCTGCTGATAAACATTCTGAGTTTTAATATTTGCATATTTTAAGAACTTGAAAATTGCTGGTTTTCTATTTATGGTGGTAGCATGATGTTTCCTTTTAAAAGGAATGTATTTTTCCTCTTTTTAATTGAAATCTCCCACACATACCGTAAAATTCGTGCTTTTGAAGTATATCCTTCAGTGGTTTTTGGTGTACTCCGCCTGTTTGCAACTGTCACTATTACCCGTTTCCAGAACATTTCATCTTCCCAAACGGAAGCCCGGTACCCATGAAGGAGTAACTCCCCATCCCGCCCTCCCGCCGGCCCTGGTGACATTTATTCTACCGTTTGTCTCTCTGGTTTTGCCTGTTCTAGGTTCCTCACGTAAGTGGACTGACTCCTACAATATTTGTCCCCACGTCTCCGTCTTTCTTTGGCATAATGTTCTCAGCGTCCATTCACGTAAGGGCGCCTTGTTCCTTTGTGGGGCGTGGGGCGAGACCGCATTTTGTTTATCCGGTCATCAGTGCGACACTTGGGATGTGTCCGATTTGGGGACTATTATGAATAATGCCGCTGTGAACTTTGTATGAAAACCTGTTTTACATTGTCCTTGGTATGTACCTAGCTGGGTCTGATGGTAACTCTCTGTTTAACTCTCTGAGGAGCTGCCGAACTGTCCTCTGGTGTAGCTGCACCATTTTTCATGCCCGCCCGTAACTTAGGAGGGTTCCAGCTTCTCAGCATCGTCAACACTTTTCGTAACTGGCTTTTTGTGCTTTTTTTAATAGAAGCTCTCCGCCCAGCGTGGGGCTTGAACTCATGCCCCGGACCCATGTGCAGTGGCGTCTCGGGTCAGTTTGGTTTGCGCTCGTTGGCGGCGTGGGGATCTTCGGAGGCGTGTGTACTGACCCTTCGTTCCCTTTTCTGACTGGGTGTTTTCTCGTCCCATTACTGGATTTTAAGAGTTCTTTGTATATTCTGGATACTAGACCCCGATCAGAGAGCTGATTGCCAGGTACGTGTTCCCCTCCTGGGGGTCGTGTTTCTACTTTTCTTCGTGGTGCTCTTTGACATAAGTTTGTATTTTAAAAGTAACTGGATTCAAGGGGAAAAAAGTAGGACGGGCCGTACGGAGATGTGGCGGCCAACGTCCAGGTGTTGGGTGAATGATGAAGGTGTGGGGGCAGAGAACAGAGTGTGACCCGATCCAGCTCTGGTGAGTCCCTCCACGTGCGGTGTCCCCAAGTGTCGCCTGGTGCGGGAACTGGCATCGTCTGGCAGTAGATGGCTTAGGATATTCTCTTTAAGTGCATAATAGATACAGTATTTACGGCTTAGGATATTCTCTTTAAGTGCATAATAGATACAGTATTTACGCAGTTGTCTTTCCTGCATCTTTTTTTTTTTTTTTTCGAACGCGCATCCAGTCTTCCTGCTGCCATGTTCTCACAATTAATTGCATCATGGAATATTGAGCGCGTCGGTGCTTTCTGAGACAAACCGTTCCCAGGCCTGGTGCTTTAGTCTGTCCGCACGGGAATGAATCAGCGGGTTCACTTCACCTTCAGGGCGCGCTCAGGTGTTGGTATCAGGATGTCCCGAAAGGCAGAGGCACCGCCGAGAGCCCAGCTTTGAGCTGGACATCTGGGTTTCTGTTCCCTGCTTTGCCACTTACTAGCACATGACTTTGGCCAAATGTCTTAAATCCTGGAAGCCAGTTTCCTTGATAAGATGGGGACAGAAATCCAGCTGGAACCGAACGTGTGGCTGGTGTGAAGCTGACGGGACCGTGCGTGGCCCCGGGGGCTGGGAGTGAGGGGCACCGCCGTCTCCTGGCCTCGTCGGGATAGAAATACCGTGGGCACGTCCTTGAGCACAGAGTTCTGTAATGCTGCCTGCGGCTGCCACTTCTTTGGAGACGCGGTGGTCTTCGAAAACTCGAATTTCTTCCACAGGCTAGTCCATACTTCTATTTCATCGTAAGCCAGGTGTCCAAGCTTAAATTTTCTAAGAAAATTGCCATTTTCATATGTGTTAATGTGGAGCAGGGTTTTTTTGCATTTTAATCTTTATCAATAGTTTTCCCTTTTAGTTCCTGGTCTTTCTTTATCTGAATCAGACTTGGAAGAAATCTATTTCATTGGCCTTTTCAAAGCAGCAGCTTTAGATAGGACAGGCGGTTCTACTGCCTTCGTGTTGTAATTTGTTAATTCCGCTGCTTTTCTCAGCTGTCGCAGGTTTCGGTACTCTTCCTCCAGAGTCCTGCAGGGGCTAGCTGAATCGGGAGCCTGGGGAAGGCAGGGAGGCCTCCTGCAGTCATGGAGGCTGGGGCGGAGGCAGGCAGTCCTGCACCAGCCCCGCCCAGGCCAGCTCGCCGGCCTGGGGAGGGCCACCTAGAGAAGGGCATGAGCAAAGCCTCTGAACTGTGAGGGGAACTGGCAGGAGCTAGGAGTGCAGTGTGGGGCTTTGCGGGGGGGGGGGGGGGGGGGGGGGGGGGGGTGGGCAGGGTTAGGGAGGATTCATGATGTGCCCCGTAGGGCACTGAAGACTCACCGTCTGTAGTTGGGGAAAGACATTTCCCATGTGCTTTGTTGTTTCAGTTCTGATACATAATTCGAACATAGTTATTTAAGGTTATGCTTTAAAATTTCCAGTAGTTTGGAAGGTTGTGTTTGGTTTTTTTTGTTTTTTTGTTTTATTTTATTTTGTTTTGTTTTAACTATCACAATCCGTTGCTGGCTTAATGAATGGTTACCCAAGGAAGTGCCCTGTGCAGTTTCTGCCTCCCTGAATCTGGGCTCCCTTTCTTCATTGCTTAAGGTCTGATTATTCTTAACAAACGTTCTATGGCATTTGAGGGTGTTCTTGGTCATGGATCAAGATCCCTCTCGATCTTGGTCATGGATCGTCCCTCTCGATGGTATTTGGTCCAATCCAGACCCACTGTATCCCTCTGTAATGCGAAGTGTGATGACATTTTCCCACTTCTGGTTCCCTGACCCTCTCTCGGCCGTCCCCCGGCCCTGCAGATTGCTTACCAGCTCTGTTCTGTGTTCGCTGCAGCGTGTACTACGTGGAGACTCCCGACAGCCCCAGCCACCGCTGCGGTCTGGAGGGCTCAATGCTGGTGCCTCCCCCTCCAGCCTACCCCATACCCAGCCCCCAGCCTGACAGCCGCCTTGTTTACACTTGAATGAAGTGCCTGTGTGTTGGGGAGTTTTCCACTGGTGAATCTGGAAAGTATTTTACATCCAATTTCTGTTTCCTGCTCACAGCCGTGTTCATCGTATGCAGTTGGGACTGGTAATTACTTTGCTTCTTACACTCCTGGTGATGCGCGGTTACCGCTGCTCAACCCACCTGTTCTGCTTGAGGCCCCCATGGGGCGATCCGGGTGTGAGCCTGCACGCACGGGTCCTCGGGGGGGGGGCTTCCGGGGGGGGGCTGGTTCCAGCATTTTGTGATGGTAAATTACAGGGTCACGGACACCTTTGGGCAAATATCCCTTCTACACCTCTAGGCTGCTTAGGCAGCTTCACTCACTCCCCACCTGCGGAAGGGAAGGGGCAGCAGCTGCTGGGTTGTCCGCTCGCTGCCCTGTGTCCTCCAGCGTGCGAAGGGGCCACACTTCCTTTCCCCCCTGCCCTGCCACACAGGTTTTCCCGGGTTTGACTGTGCGTGAGAAGTGCTCCCTGGAAGCCGTTTGAGTTTCGCCAGGGACACGTGTCCCGGTGTGGGTCACTCTCTGGTTGCCTTAAGTACCCGCCTGTGGTTTTGTCACTAACATGTTGACTTCTTTGCTCACCTTACAGAGTGGGTTTTGACTGCCCCCCATTTCTGAGGCCTTTTAAGGCCAGAGCTTTGTTGCTTCGTCAGGTTGGGACTTAGATGGCTGGTTCCCTCTCCTGCTGCAGTAAGTAAGTGCCTGTCCTTTGTGGTGTGTGGGCGGAGGGCGAAGCCTGAAGGGAGGCTGTGACGGGGCGCTAGGAGGTCATGGGGGGGGGCAGGAGGGAGATGGGGTGAGGGGGATGGAAGCCTGGCTCTGAGGCCACCCTGTGGTCCCCAGACCTTGGTGTGTGTGCGCGTGTGTGAGAGTGAATGAATGAGTGAAATGGGGCCAGTTCTGCTTGAGTTCCTCAGGACTAGTACAGAGGACCCTGTTCTCCGCCTCACCGGACGCACCTGTGTGACCCTGAACTGGTTTCAGCCTCTCTGAGCCTCAGCTTCTCCTCTGGACCCTGCTGGGGAGGGACTGCTGAGCTCCTCAGGGCTGACAGGAGGGGTCCAGGGCCCTCCCCCAGGGAGAGGCCAGGCCAGGCCAGGACTCCTGGACGACGACCGCAGAGCCGGTGGGGCGCTTCCACTGGACCCGCCGTGGGCCCACGGGAGGCAGGGCCCGGCCTGGGAGCTGCAGGCGCTGTGCTCAGCAGACTGGGAGGGTGACCCGGGGCAGGTAGACTGGCCAAGGGTCCAGGGTGGGCTCCCTGTTCCTCCTGTCGCCTGGACCCGTCCTCTCGGGAACTCAGTGGTGAGGCAGGTGGGAGTGCCGGGCTTCCGACTCCATCTCCGAGCAGTTCCCAGGAAGGACCCACCGCTGGCAGTGGTGGCGAGACCGAGGGTGGAAGGCGAGACGGGTGGGTGGGCTAGTCTGTGTGGCGTTTGAGCTGGGACAGGGTGCTTGAGGTGTCCCCTAGTTCTTAGATTTCCTGTGCCCATGAAAAACTTGAGATTTTTGTCTTTGATTATAAAAGGAATCTGCACAGAGCTAAAAATTCAAGCCTTGGGAAAGGTTTAAAGTAAAATCCTTGCCCTTACCCATCTCAGCGCTACTACACAGAGGTGGACTCTCAAGTTCCTCAGGATCTTTCTGGAAATTTCCATATACATACAAGGCTTACCGCTGCTGACACTGTCTAGAGTGAGCAGGACCGTAACTTGCGGTTCCGTTTTCCCTCTGAGGTCAGTCATGCAGCGGGGCTGTGCGTCCAGCACCACAGAAAACTGGCCACGGAGCCAAGGGGACGCCCGTCCCCCTGGCTGTACCTTTGAAAAGACAATCAGGAGGAGGGGTGAGCCTGGGGGGGGGGGGTGCGGAGCCGCCGCAGGTGTTTCTTTTACTGGATGCGGCTCATGGCCGCGTCCAGGTTTTGCTTTTCACCTTTGAGTCTGTGGGAAAGCGAGGAGGAAAAAGCAAAAGGCGCTGGTGGTGGCCCGCCTAGCACCGCTGGGCCAGGGTTCGAGTCCCTGCGGCGCCCCTGCTTCCTCCCGGCTCCCTGCTCCAGGCCCTTCCTTCCTCTCCGCGGTCTCCTGCCTCACCCCTTCCCCTTCGGAGGGCCTGGGCCTGGGCCTGGGCACCCAAGGGCTCCAGTGGCTGCAGCCCCTCCCCCTTGCCCTGAGCCTTGTGGAGAAGATGACTTAGTCCCTCTGAGAAAGTAGGGAACTTGGCCCTGAACCCCAAGACTGAGGGGCGCACCTGGAGTGACCACATTCCTCAGGGTGTGCTCCCCAGCTGGCTGCTTCCATCTGAGGCTCCCAGGACCAGCTTCCCGCTGCCCTGCACCTCTGGCCTGGCCCATGGGGTGTGGAGTGGCCCCGGGGGAGCAGAAGGGAGGGGCCTAGGAGCTCACCCTGGGGCAGGAAATGGGGCAGGAGGGGCCAGAATGGGCACTGAGGGGTCTGAGACTGCACTCTCCAGGCGCTTGGGATCTGGAGGATGGATCGATCCTAGGAGACCCCCCGGGTCAGGACCCAGCCGGGGCAGCGTGCAGTGATCTAAGTGAGTTCCGTGCAAGCCCGTAGCAGCTGCCACCTCTGTCTCTGGGATTCCTTCTGCCTCTCCCCCAGCTTTAGCCAGCCTCCCCTGTCCCTCCCCCACATCCCCGGAGAGAGGTTAGAGGCTCCCGATCCAGTTCACTGGCTACCATACGGATGCTCTCTGCACCTGGGAACAGGACTGCCTTGGCTCCAACCTGAGCCCGTGGTTCCCAGGGCCCCCCTGCCCATCACTGCAATAACTTCTTCCTTCAGCAGCCCCCTGTCTCATCAGGAACACTGGAAGCAGAAGGGGAGGTGTGCAAAGTTGGCCCTGCAAGCGGGCCCTTCTTCTAGCCAGGCGGGGGGGGGCTCCCCTATCTCCCGGAATCTGGTTAGAGTTTCAGGTCTTGGTCTCAGCCCAAACTCAGGTCATGTGAGAGGACAAGTCCTCTCTGGAGAGCTGGGCCCCTGTGGGCTGGAGGGGAGACCAAACCTGGACAAGCCTGAGGGAGATGCAGTGTGCAGGGCGGAGGGAGGGGAATCAGGACACGGAAGGGCAGGAAGCTGGTCAGCTTTGGTTGAGAGAGCATCTCTTTTGTTATAGTTGTTAAAGAGAGCACAAGTAGGGAGAGAGGGAGAAGCAGGCTCCCCGCTGAGCAAGGAGTCCACTGCTGGGGCTCAAGCCCAGGACCCTAGGATCATGACCTAAGCCAAAGGCAGACCCTTAACTGACTGATCTTAGGGGACGTTGGGGGGGGGGAGCCTGGCCAGCTCAATCAGTAGAGCATGTGACTCTTGATTTCAGAGTTGTGAGTTCGAGCCCCACAATGAGTGTAGAATTTATTTTTTAAAAATTTAAGATTTATTTTTAAGAAATCTCTATACCCAACATGGGGCTCAAGCTCACAGCCCTGAGATCAAGAGTCATACCCTCCAGAACGGAGCTAGGGGGACACCCCACCCCACCTTAAAAAAAAAAAAAAAAAAGATTTTATTTATTTATTTGACAGAGAGACAGCCGGAGAGGGAACACAAGCAGGGGGAGTGGGAGAGGGAGAAGCAGGCTTCTGCAGAGCAGGGAGCCTGATGCAGGGATCGATCCCAGGACCCCAGGATCATGACCTGAGCCGAAGGCAGACGCTTAACAACTTAGCACCCCAGGTGCCGCCCAAAAAATTTCTTTAAACAAAAAATAAAGGGCCTAGGCTTGGGCCCTTCCAGAAGAGAGTGATGGCTGGTTTGTCGTCATCTGCAGTCCCTCAGCCCCTTGGCAAGTTTTGGTGACAGAAGTCTGCCGTCTGGATCTGGTGTTTCTCCCATAGGCGGTGAACGGAAGCAGCAGGAGGCCATGGTCTTTGTGGGCGACGTGTGTGTCCTGAGAAGCCAGGCCTGGGCACTAAGGTCACAAAGTTCACCAAGTTACCTAGCTGAAAAGCAGCAGATGCATTGGCCAGAAGCTTCGAGACCTGTTGTCCTCCAACATGATCAACCCGCTGCTAGGGACGGACAGGCTTATTACACTGGTGCCTAAGCAAAGACAGGAAGCCCAGGAGTGAATGAGAGAGGAGCCAACATGTGGTGAAGAGCATGGACCTGAGTCTGATCTAACCTGTTTGAGACTCAGTTTCTCCATCTCTAAAAATGGGTCGATGGTCTCTATCTCGCAGGGTTGTGGGGAAAATTAGGGACAAGGTTCATGAACTGCCACATGGAAGGTACTCCAAAGTGGCTATGGACATAAAGGAACTCGGGCTCGGGAAAGGCAAGAGGGAAACAGCTTGGAGTCCGCTGGGAACGGCTTTGCTTGAAAGGCTGAGCAGAGGCAATGGGGAGCTGCAGAAGGAATTTAAGCAGGAGAGACACGTGGTCAGATCCGGGATTTAGCAAGTTGCTGCCTGAGCCAATGGAAGATGGTCCAAAGGTCAGAAAGGAAGAAGCTATTGCAGGATGAGGAGGCCTGGACGGGGCAGGGACAGTGGGGACAGAAGAGGGGAGAGTGCTAAGGTGGGGCTTGTGGCTGGAGGCAAGTTCAAGCCTTGGCTGTCCCCTGCTTCCATTAACCGCTGGTTCTTCTCCATCCTTCTGACCCTGTGGATCCCAGACTCCCACTTCGTTCCCCAGCCTTTCCTGCCTCCATTCCCTGTGTCAGATTTCTGAGTGGGGGCTGAATGTGACCCTACTTGCTTGGCCTTGTGGCCTCTTTCTAATGTGTTGTTTTTTGTTTTTTTTTTTTTTTAATTTAGGGGCGCCTGGGTGGCTCAGTTGGTTAAGCCCCTGCCTTCAGCTCAGGTCATGATCCCAGGGTCCTGGGATTGAGCCGCACATCGGGCTCCCTGCTCTGCAGGAAGCCTGCTTCTCCCTCACCCACTCGCTTGGGTTCCCTCTCTTGCTGTGTCTCTCTCTGTCAAATAAATAAAAACTTTAAAAAAAAGAAGGCAAGATGTAGCTGCCTTTGGTCACCATGGTCTCCCATGACCTCACTGATGTGGGTGACGGGGACCACACCCGGCAGCAGCACGGGGAAGCCCTCATGTCCAGAAGGAAGGAGGTCAGTTGGTCGTAGCCAGGTGCCCCTATAGGACAGGGAGAGCATTTCGGCCTTCTGGGCTCCCACCCACTTAGTCCTGAAAAGGCAGAGACCAGAAGTCTGACCCACCTAAGCCACCGACTAGAGCTCTCTTTCTATGGGTGGGGCTTGTAGACAAGGTGGGCGATGTTGCCCATCTGAAGGCCCCTTACAGAGGAGGACAGGTTGGGTGAGTAGGGGTCTGCCAAGGGTACAGATAATAAGCCCCTTCTCCCTAGGCTTACTCTTCCCATAGCTAAGGACCTGTTTCCGCGGAGTCTGTAGACGGGCAGTGCCAAATGGCCACGCCCTCCAGACTCCAGGTCAAGAGCCTCCCCTTCCCGGAAGCTGAGAGCCAGAGCAAGCGATGTCACCCTGGTACCCCGATGGCGAGCACAGGGCTGGCACTGAGTGGATGTTTGATAAGAATCTGGAATGAATTAAGAAGTGAATGTATAAATGTAGAATCCGAGGCTACAGCTGCTGGGGGTTTTAGGTGACCTTCTGAGGAGGCTCTCTCCCTTCTTTAGGCCAGGGAGACTCAGATTGATTTCTGGAACAAAGGAACAGAGTTCTAAGTGATTTTTGTGCACCTTCATTTTATCCTAATAGCCCTTGGAGGTCAGATGTAGTAGTATCTCTTTTTCCTAGAAACCGAGGTTGGGAGAAGCTGAGCAACTCCAGCCACGTATGGCAAGGCCAAAATCAAACCCAGATCCACTGACTCCTAATCCTGTGTTCTCATTATGCCACGTGTTCTTGACTGAGAAACCACAGGGAGTGCACCCAGGTAGCTCAGCTGGTTAAGTGACTGCCTTCGGCTCGGATCATGATCCCAGGATCCTGGGATCCAGCCCCAAGCCCTGCATCAGGCTTCATGCTCAGCGGGGATCCTGCTTCTCCCTCTCCATCTGCTGCTTCTCCTGCTTGTGTGCTCTGTCAAATAAATAAAATCTTAAATTTAAAAAAAAAAGGAAAGAAAAGGATGCCTGGGTGACTCAGTGGGTTAAAGCTTCTGCTTTCGGCTCAGGCCATGATCTTGGGGTCCTGGGATCAAGCCCCGCATCGGGCTCTCTGCTCAGCAGGGAGCCTACTTCCCCACCCCTCTCTCTCTGCCTGCTTGTGACCTCTCTCTCTCTGTGTGTGTCAAATAAATAAATAAATAAATTTATTTTAAAAAGGAAAGAAACCAAAAGGAAGGATGAGACAGGGAGGCAATGCCACGAACACAGGCCTGCTGGGGGAATCCAAGCACTTGAGTCTTCTCTCTCCTTCATTTTTTTCCACCTGGGAAAGCCCGGTAAGGCATCCAACACTGTTTGCAAGGGCACGAGACAGAGGGCTCAACTTCTGGCCACTCCTGAGGACCTGAGACAGATGCCAGCCTTTGGGAATTTCCCCACAGGTCCTGTTTCCAGGAGGCAAACCACAGGTTAAGGTGGATAGAGGTGCCAGCCGCTCAAGATAAAACATAGTGCATGCTTTGGGGGCTTTGGGATGCTTCTGGGGGTAGCTGGAGCTCCACAAGCTAGCACTCGGCCACACACTCCACCAAGGTAGGGTGACAAGGCAGCCTCAGGTTCTGTGTCTGAAGCAAAGAAACAACCACCTTCCTCTCAGCCACTGGTTTCCAAGGATGGGCGGAAACTCAACAGATGAAAGAACATTCTAGATGGGCAGCAAAGCAGAAGCAAAGGCCAGGAGTCTAGACTAGTGGGTTACAAGGCTGGAGAAGGGCTGGCCTCTGATGTGTCTGCTTCCATCTGTGAGGATCAAGTGAGTTGTCTGAAGAGTTATGAAGGGGCGCCTGGGTGGCTCAGTGGGTTAAAGCCTCTGCCTTCGGCTCAGGTCATGATCCCAGGGTCCTGGGATCGAGCCCCACATCGGGCTCTCTGCTCAGCGGGGAGCCTGCTTCCTCCTCTCTCTCTGCCTGCCTCTCTGCCTACTTGTGATCTCTGTCTGTCAAATAAATAAATAAAATCTTTAAAAAGTTATGAAAAAATGTTTGGCTCACAAGTCTAACTCAGCATGGTATATCTATTTTATTTATTAACAATAATTTGTTTTGCTGATTCTGTGCCAGACATCGTTCTAAATGCTTTATAGATATATTGACTTGCTCATTTCTCATGTGAGTAGGTTCTATTCCTATTCTGAGGTAAAGATTATGTGACTTGCCCATGGACATAGATAGTAAACCATAGATCTGGGATCTAAATTCAATCTTGTTCCAAAGTCTGAACCATTATACCAGCTCAAGATCAGAAGTTTTCAATATATTTTTTTTAATAAGCTCAGTAGGTTTTGGTTTTTTAAAGATTTTTATTCATTTGAGAGAGAGACAAAGAACGCACACAACCAGCAGGAGAGGCAGAGGGAGGGTCAGAGGGAGAGGGAAAAGCAAACTCCCCACTGAGCTGGGAGCCCAACCCCAGGACCCTGAGATCAGGACCTTAGGCAAAGGCAGACACTTAACCATCTGATCCACCCATGTGCCCCCAAAAGTTCTCAATATTTAAAAGTCTATCTTGGGGCACCCTGGTGGCTCAGTTATTAAGCGTCTCCATTCAGCTCAGGTCATGACCTCAAGGTTCTGGGATGCAGGCCTGCATTGGGCTCCCTCCTCAGCAGGAAGCCTGCTTCTCCCTCTCCCACCCCACACCCTTGCTTGTGTTCTTAACTCTCTGTCAAGTATATAAATTGTTTTAAAAATCTTAAAAAAGTTTTCCTGGTTTTGGTTTTATGCACATAACACCATGCTAAGGAAGAGTCCTACATTATTTCCCGCAATCCTGCAAGACAGTAATTACGATTACCCAACTTCACAGAAGAGTCAAGCCCCGAGGGTAAATTCTGAGTTGGGATTCAGACCTAAATTTTTTTTCTACGATCTAGGACATAACTATTCTGCCTTAATACTCTGAGTATTTCTTTCCAACACAACCCCCCAGTGCTGGATGAGGCCTGAGGGTTACTACGGAAGAGGCCCTGCCAACTCAGGGTGGGCTGGAGGTCTGAGGTTCGGGGACCCACAGTTCCCGGGCAGCTCCATTCAGTGTCCCCCTTGCTCCCAGTCCAGGTGGAAAGAGGGAGGCCGACTGAACATGCGGCTCCTTTCAGTTGAGGCCACTTAGGAAGTCCCAGCCTCCTCCTCCTCCCTGGTTGGGACCGCTACATCCTGGCCACACCTGAGGCCCCTTGGTCCTACGGTTCCCCTTTTGCACCTTTTAGAGTCGCAGCCTCCTCTGACTGAGCCAGCCAGGCGACCTGCCTTGCGCACTCTTTACCACCTCCTCTGCACCCTAACCAGCCCTGTCTGTGCTTAAACAGATGTCCATCTCGAATGAGAATACGGAAGTTCTAGCGGGGGCCTCATTGCTCCGAGGTCCCAACAAATCGCTGGACTTTCGTCTGAGTGTCAGACTAAGCGGCTCCCATCATCTGCCGCGTCCCAGAGGGTGCAGGGAAACCGGCTCTCCAGCTCCTCGAAAGCGGTCTCAGCCTACACGGCGCCATCTTGCCTACCGCCTCCGAGACCTTGGGCTCGCCCAGGAGGGGCCGTGCGCCTGCGCGGACCGCGGAGGGGCGTGGCGAAGAGAGAGGGGGCGAGGCCTCCGCGGAAGGCGAGAGGAGGCGCGGGGCAGTGACGCAAATGCGCCCCCAGTGGCGGGTGTGTTCGCGCCTCTGGTCTGTAGCTCCTGGATTCCGTTTCCACGGTTACGGCGGCGCGAGGCTGTGTCCCAGGTAAGATCCCGATGGAACGGAAACAGAATACCTGAGGGACGGAGGGCGGCAGGGCTCAGGGGAACCGGAAAGCAGGGCCTGGGCCCGGGTAATACCCTCCCGGTGCGTGTCCCCACTGTGGGCTCTGGTTAGCTCGGCCCCACCGTTCCCCTGGGATGCTGTCCCCCCCCGCAAGTGTTCTCCGGCCCCACGAACTGTCCTGGGCCCCCACACACCTCTCCCTGCGTCTCGCAGCTGCTGACTTCACTCTTCTCTGCCTTCAAGGCACCGACGTCCAGCTATTGTGCGTGCGCGGGAGCTGCGCACTCTTGAAGTGACCGGCCTGGAGGCAGTTGCTCGGATCGAGGTAAAGGTAACAGTGTATCCCTGAGCTTCCCGCAACTCACGTGTCCCTTGCCTGGCTTCCCCTGACTTCCTCAGAGAACGCTCTTGACTCTCCCTTTCTCCCGTAAGCCCATGTCGCCTCCCTGGAGGGCCACACCACCAAAGATAAGGTCGTGCTTCTTGCAGGTTCAGCCCCGGAGGATGAAGCCACTCTGGGTGCGTGTGGGGTTGAAGCCCTGGCGACCCTGGCCGTGGTTGGCCGCGGGCTAGGAGGGTGAGTGGGGCTACGGAGGCCAGACTGGTGCCATGGGGCTGTTTACGCTCCTTAGACCTACTTTGCCTTTCGCATGTCTAACGGTTTTTGCTTTAATTTGCAATATGTAAAATTGATTTTGTGTGAAAATACAATATCTGGCTTTGCTTCAAGAATCGGGACGGTCTGGGGACAGTGGGCCTGTGTTGCCACATACCAACGGTCCACGCCAGCTGAGTAGTGGCTGCTCCCTTTGGAAGGCTTTACCCTTTGCCCCAGTTTCCACTTTTCCCTCCTCCACTCCTCAAAACCGAAGTCAGTTACCATTCATCATCAGGCTTGTGCTGTTGTTTCTCTTATAGTAAAGAAACATGAACTCTCTTTATATACCTGTATCTTTATCAAAAGTGGGAAAACATAAGATGAATCGAGAGCGTGGCGTGTTTCAAGAAAAATGGGAAAGAGCATATTTCTTTGTGGAAGTTAAGAATAGCCCTATATCAGGACATCTGGGTGGCTCAGTCCGTTAAGCCGCTGCCTTCAGCTCGGGTCATGATCCCAGGGTCCTGGGATTGAGTCCCACACTGGGCTCCTTGCCCCGCAGGGAGCCTGCTTCTCTCCCTGCCTCTGCCTGCCACTCTGCCTGCTTATGTGTGCGCGCTCTCTCTCTCTCTCTGACAAATAAATAAATAAAATCTTAAAAAAAAAAAAGAATAGCCCTATATGTTTAATACATAACTAGACTTTGCCTGTATCAAAAGAATACATGGTTTGTTATGAAACAAACCAATAAGAATTTTGACTGGTAAACAGAAAATATGCATGGAAAAACTTAATGAACTAAAAAAAAAAAGGACTAAGCTTGGGGCACCTGGGTGGCTCAGTGGGTTAAAGCCTCTGCCTTCAGCTCGGGTCATGATCCCAGGGTCCTGGGATCGAGCCCCGCATCGGGCTCTCTGCTCTGCGGACAGCCTGCTTCTTCCTCTCTCTCTCTGCCTGCCTCTCTGCCTACTGGTGATCTCTGTCTGTCAAATAAATAAATATAGTGTTTAAAAAAAAAAAGGACTAAGCTTTCTTCCACATTTATCATCAAATGCAAATAAAATAAGCGATGCTGCTGTGAAATGCAGTTACGTCGTAAGTGAAAAAATTGCCCAGACATTGAAACCTTTCACAGATGGTGAGTTTATAAAAGACTGACTATTGAGTGCTGCAGAAATCATGTGTCCAGAGCAGAAACAAGCATTTGCAAACATAAGTCTAACTGGAAACACTGCTGCTCAGCGAGTAAAAGATACGACGAAGAACCTAGAGGACAAGTTGCGAGAAAAAATGAAATCATTTGTGACATTTTCATTGCAGTGGATGAGAGCACAGATGTAAACAATACAAGTCAGTTAATTATATTTATCCGGGGCGTTGATGAGAATTTTGACATCACTGAAGAACTTTTGGACATGGTGCCCATTGCAGACCCAACATCTGAAAATGACTTATTTGGGTATGTTGAGAGAAGTCATGAAAAGTTTAATGTTGACTGGTCCAGACTGGTAAGTGTGACCGCAGATGGTGCTCCTGTGATGGTCTGTGATAACCCTGGGCTTGTTGCAAAGTATAGACCCAAGGTCAAAATGCTTTTCAAGGATGCAGAACTTAACTCTTTTCACTGCATTATTCACCAGGAATTGTTTTGTCCTAAAAAGTTAAAACTAGAGCATGTCATGGATGTAGTGATTAACACAGTGAACCGGGTCACACCATGGCTCCAGCTGCAGGCGGTTCAGCGCCTTTGCTGGAGGAACTAGAAGCACAATATGGTAATCTTCTTTACTGTACAAAGGTAAGGTGGCTTAGTCGTGGCATGGTACTGAAGAGATTTCTTTTTTTTTTTTTTTAAGATTTTATTTATTTATTTAACAGAGAGTGATCACAAGTAGGCAGAGAGGCAGGCAGAGAGAGAGGGGGAAAGCAGGCTCCCTGCCGAGCAGAGAGCCTGATGCGGGGCTCCATCCCAGGACCCTGGGATCATGACCTGAGTGGAAGGCAGAGGCTTAACCCACTGAGCCACCCAGGCGCCCCCTGAAGAGATTTCTTGACTTAATTAAAGAGATTTGTTCATGTCTTCCAAGGGCAAACCCCTTCCCCAGCTCACCAGGGAAGACTGGATCAGAGACCTGGTCTTTTTGGTTGACAATACAAACCATCTAAACACTTTGACTATTTCTCTGCACAGACGTTCCCAACTGGTGACCCAAATGTATGATTCAATTTGCTCTTTCCTAGCAGATTTTGAGTCTTTGGGAAACTCATTGGCCTGTGAATAATCTGGCTCACTTTCCTACACAGAAATCAGTTTCAAGAAATGAAAGCGATGGCTTAAGCTGCATCCCCAAAATTGTAGAGTTGAAGATTGAATTCCAAGAAAGGTTCTTTGATTTCAGACATTATGAAAATGAGCTCATTTTGTTCAGCTCACCTCTCTCAGTTAACACTGGCAGTGTTAATGAAGAGTTACAAATGGAAGTTATTGAACTGCGGTGTAATACGGTATTAGAAACCAAATATGAGGGGCGCCTGGGTGGCTCAGTGGGTTAAGCCTCTGCCTTCAGCTCAGGTCATGATCCCAGGGTCCTGGGATCGAGCCCCACATCGGGCTCTCTGCTCAGCCGGGAGCCTGTTTCCTCCTCTCTCTCTACCTGCCTCTCTGCCTACTTGTGATCTCTGTCTGTGAAATAAACAAATAACATCTTTAAAAAAAAAAAAAAAAGAAACCAAATATGATGACATTGGAATACCAGAATTCTACAAATACCTCAGCAGGAGTTACCTCAGATACAGAAACCATTGTGCAAAGATTCTGTCCATGTTTGGAAGCACCTATGTCTGTGAAGAGCTGTTTCCTGTTAAGAAATTGAGTAAAACCAAATTTCTGCTCCCAATTAAAGGATACCAGATTACAGACGCCTGGGTGGCTCAGTTGGTTAGGCGACTGCCTTTGGCTCAGGTCATGATCTTGGAGTCCCGGGATCGAGTCCCACATCGGGCTCCCTGCTTGGCAGGGAATCTGCTTCTCCCTCTGACACTCCCAATTCTCATGCTCTCTCTCTGATTCTCTCTCTCAAATAAATAAATAAATAAAATCTTTTTAAAAAATAAAGGATACAAGATTACATTCAGTTTTTTTTCCCCCCATTGGCATTTGATTTTTCATGTACCTAGCCTACTGTGCTTGCTTTTGTAACTTAACTTGGCTACCCAACTTTAGTTTGAGACTTCTTCCTTACAGAGCTGGTTACCATAATTAGTTTTTGTTTCATACGTGCCTCAAGCCAGAAAAAAACTCTCTCTTGCTGTCTTGAGCAAAATGCCCGAGCTGTAGAATTTCTGTGGGTGCTATTTGAACCAGGTTGTGCAAGTTACCAGTTTCTTGCTTCTCAGCTCCAAATTCCTTCTTCGTTGTCTGCTCTCTAAAGTGAATCTGGGCCCCTTAAATACCTCCCCTTTGACAACAGGCATGATGTGAAGCTTTGTCAGTGGAGGGCACCGGAGACACCTTGCAGAAGGAAGGCGTTTTCCTTCCTGGTTTGCCGGACTCCTGCAGTGCCCAGCCCTCAGCACCGCCCAGAGCCGGCAGGCAGTTCTCCCTGGCTTACCCCTATGGGCAGTTTTATAAAGAAACCTTTCTGCTGAGACCCTTCCCCACGAACAGCTTTCCCCAGTACTCAAAAGGGGAGATTTCCAGCACATTCTGCCAGTGTGGCACTACAGCAGTTTCTCTTTATTTATTTTGTATGTCTTCTGTCGATCCAAACCGTGTCCTGTCTGGTGCGGTCTGGATGGCAGCCCTTCTGTTGGGAGCCTCTTCCACGGGTGTCCCCCTCAGCTCCTGAGCTTATAGCTGGTACTTCTTTAGAATTCTTACTAGACAGTTCATAATTTTTATATGAAATCACTGTTGAAATTCTTGTGTGGTTTCTTCTGATTGGACCCTGACTGATACTGGCTCTATTTCTTTTTTTTTTTTTAAAGATTTTATTTATTTGACAGACAAAGATCACAAGTAGGCAGAGAGGCAGGCAGAGAGAGGAAGGGAAGCAGACTCCCTGCTGATCAGAGAGCCTGATAAGGGGCTCGGATCCCAGGACCCTGGGATCATGACCTGAGCCGAAGGCAGAGGCTTTAGCCCACTGAGCCACCCAGGCACCCCACAGGCTCTATTTCTGATGTCTTTTGGGATTCCCCCCAAAATAAGCATGTTGGGATTCCAGGTGACAAAGAGAACAAATGTCCTGATACACAGGCTTTTGCCTGGGTTAGCAAGTCACTTAATGGAAAGGAGAGGTGTCTGGGACCCAGAGCGCTTAATTAGTCGTATAGACTGATATTATGTGCATAATCATGGGTTGTTAACTCACTACTGTTGTACTTCAGTTGTAACCTGACGATAACAGAAAAAAATGATCGGGCCGATGCGACAAGTATTTGTCAACAACATGTCTGTGTAAGATCCTGCTCTGATGCAGGCGGGTTCTGTCTTTTGTTCATTCCGTGACCTTGAGCTGGCCACGTTGTCCCTGTGAGCTTCACCTTGTTCACCCGTGAAATGACGCTATTACTACATGTATTAGTTATTTGTTAATGGCGCTAAAGTCAACTCAAAGTGTAGTGGCTTAAAATAACAAATATTTATGTTTATTATTTTTTTAAGATTTTATTTATTTGACAGAGATCACAAGTAGGCCAAGAGGCAAGCAGAGAGAGAGGAAGAGAAGCAGGCTCCCCGCTGCGCAGAGAGCCCGATGTGGGGCTCGATCCCAGGACCCTGAGATCATGACCTGAGCTGAAGGCAGAAGCTTAACCCACTGAGCCACCCAGGTGCCTCATAACAAATATTTATTATCTCATTGGTTTCTGTAGGTCAGGAATCTGGGAGGGGCTTCCTGGGTGGTTTCAGCTCAGTGTCTCTTTTAAGAGGTGGCACTCCAGTTGACAGGTGTACCCGCAGTCATCTAGAGGCTTTGGGGGGGATGGCGGATCCCCATCTCTCATGACTTCTCCGGGAAGGTCAGCTGCCGTGTTGCAAGAAGCCCCGTGGAAAGGCCCACGTGGTTGCATTCCATGTCTGCCGAGAATGAAGTCAACCTGAAGGCTCACCTGGGCTGCGTGTTCATGATGGCACGTTCACAGGACAGCCAGGGGCGCCAGTTTAAGCTGGGGGCACTGGGAGCTGTAGATGGCCTTCCCAGCACCGAAGTCTCAAGGTACTTAATGACAGAATCTGACACAGTCCATGTCTCCCTCCCCTGACATTTCCTTTGCTGTCCTCAGCACACTGGCCACTCTCTTAGCCTCCTTTATGGTTCTTGTTCGCCTCCCACATTCCAAACTCTGAAGCTCCTCAGGGTTCTGCGCTTCTCCGTCTATATTTCTTTCTTTTTCTTTTTTTTTAATTTTAAAGATTTTATTTATTTGACGGAGAGAGACACAGTGAGAGAGGGAACACAAGCAGAGGGAGTGAGAGAGGGAGAAACAGGCTTCCCACCGAGCAGGGAGCCTGATGCAGGAGGCAGATGCTTAATGACTGAGCCACCCAGGCACCCCTCTGTCTATATTTCTTCCATTGGCGCACATTCCCTTGGTCTCCTGGCTTTAAATTAGTATTAATATGCTGCTAACTCCCAAATTTTTACCTCCAGCCAGACCCCTCTTTCCTAACTCCAAAATGAGCTGCTGATCTTTCTTCAATCTCCTCCTCCTACTGTAGTTGGCGGCAACTCAGTCATTCTGTTTTATATACATGGGTATTGAGTGGAGTCTGATTTCTGGGATCAGAGCCACTAAAACAAGAGGTTACCATGGTGTAGCCGCACTGCTGCAGGTGGGCAGTCGGCTGCCTTCCGCTCAGGTCATGATCCCAGCATCGTGGGATCGAGCCCCGCATCGGGCTCCCCATTCAGCGGGAAGCCTGCTTTCCCTCTCCTAGTCCCCCTGCTTGTGTTCCCTCTCTCCCTGTGTCTCTCTCTGTCAAATAAATAAATAAAATCTTTTTTTTTTAATTTTTAAAAAGATTTTATTTATTTGACAGAGAGAAATCACAAGTAAGTCAGAGAGGCAGGCAGAGAGAGAGGAGGAAGCAGGCTCCCCGCGGAGCGAGAGCCCGATGCGGGGCTCGATCCCAGGACCCTGGGATCATGACCTGAGCCGAAGGCAGAGGCTTTAACCCACTGAGCCACCCAGGTGCCCCAATAAAATCTTTTTTAAAAAGAAGAAGGAAAGTAACGGAGTTCAAGGGGCACCTGGGTGGCTCAGTTGGTTAAGCGTCTGCCTTTAGCTCAGGTCATGAATCTACCGTCCTGGGATCGAGTCCCACACTGGGCTCCCTGCTCCGCCTGCTTCTCCCTCTCCCTCTGCCTATTGCTCCCTCTGCTTGTGCTCTCTCTTTCCCTCTGTCAAATAAATAAAATCTTTAAAAAAAAGAAAAAGAAACAGGTACTTTGGAAAATAAACAGAGGAATAAGGAATAAATGCTATTCCTTCACCTTGAAACCAATTTCACAACCTTCAGAAGAAAAAAAGGAACGTGAAAGAAAGAAGCAGGAAAATGGGACCCATTACAAAGAGAAAAACCAACCAGAACTGACCCAGAATGATACAGGTGACAGAATTAGTAGACAGGGGCATTCCACACTCATCACAGCAGTGTTCCATACGCTTACAAGTTACAGGAAAGACTGAACATGTTAAGTAGAGACTTGGGAAGAAAATTAAGACCCAGACCAAACTTAGACAGTTGAAAACGTCAGTGCCTGAAATGAAACCTGTATTAAATTAACTGCACATGAGGCATTGCAAAAGGAAGATTAATATACTTCAAGGCATAGCTCTAAAAATTATTCCAAATAATACTTAAGAGACAAAAAGATTGGGGCGCCTGGGTGGCTCAGTGGATTAAGCCGCTGCCTTCGGCTGGGGTCATGATCTCAGGGTCCTGGGATCGAGCCCCGCATCGGGCTCTCTGCTCCGCAGGGAGCCTGCTTCCTCCTCTCTCTCTGCCTGCCTCTCTGCCTACTTGTGATCTCTCTCTCTGTCAAATAAATAAATAAAATCTTTAAAAAAAAAAAAAAGAGACAAAAAGATAGCAAAAAAACACAAACAGACCATCAGTGAGCTGTGAGCTGTGGGACAACTTCAAGCAGCCAAATATACAACCTAAAAGGGGGAGGAGACAAAAAAAATACGTAAGAAATCGTGGCCAAAATTTGTCCAAATTTGTTGAAAACTATAAATCCTCAGGTCGAAGAAGTTCAGTGAACCCTATGCACAAGGAACATTAAGAAAGGAGACATGAGGGCGCCTGGGTGGCTCAGTGGGTTAAGCCGCTGCCTTCGGCTCAGGTTATGATCTCGGGGTCCTGGGATCGAGTCCCACATCGGGCTCTCTGCTCAGCAGCGAGCCTGCTTCCCTCTCTCTCTCTCTGCCTGCCTCTCTGCCTACTTGTGATCTCTCTCTGTCAAATAAATAAATAAAATCTTTAAAAAAAATTTTAAAAGAAAGGAGACATGAACTGACAAGCCTAAAAGTGGTGATGATGAGATCATCTTAGCAGCCAAAGAAAAAAGACGTATTTCATAAAAAGGAAGAAAGATCAGGATGACAGCCGATTCAGATGACAGCAATGCAAGACAGAAGACAGTGAGGAGGGGCGCCTGGGTGGCTCAGCGGGTTAAAGCCTCTGCCTTCAGCTCGGGTCATGATCTCAGGGTCCTGGGATCGAGCCCCTCAGGGTCCTGGGATCGAGCCCCGCATCGCATCGGGCTTTCTGCTCAGCAGGGAGCCTGCTTCCCTTCCTCTCTCTGCCTGCCTCTCTGCCTGCTTGTGATCTGTCAAATGAATAAATTAAAAAAAAAACAACAAAAAACAGTGAGGAAACATCTGTGTAGTACTGGTAGGGAAAAAAAAAGGTCAACCTAGAATTTTATATACAGCAAAAATCTATTTCAAAAACAAAGGCAAAATACCTTTTCAGACATACAAATACTGAAAGAATTTGTCACCAGCAGACCTACACTACAGTAAATGTGAAAGGAAGTCCTTCAGACAGGAAGGGAAAGATACAAATTGGAAATGTGGAAAGACAAAAAGGAATAAAGAATACCAGATAGGACAGCCGTAAATATAAATAAATTGTATAAATATAAAAGGCCTTTTTTTCTTATTATTTAAATCTCTTTACAAGGTAATTGGCTGTTTAAGGCAAAACAGTGTACAGTGGGGTTTATGGCAAATGTATAAGTAGATATATATGAAAACAGTGGAAGGCAGAGCAGGGCAAAATGGACGCATGCTATTGAGAGGTTCTCATAGTATGCGGGATGTTACAGAGTGTCTGTGATGAGTTGAAGTCGCACACCACAAACCCTAAAGCAACCATCAAAATGACACGACAAAGCGTTCTAGCTAAGATGCCAAGAAAGGAGACAAAACGGAATCATAGAAACCATCTGAAAGCATACGATAAAGAGGAAAAAGGAAACAGAGGGGACAAGCACCAACATTCTATCAATCACGTTGATAATCACATTAAATGAAATAGTCTAAACACACCAACTGAGAGCTTGTCAGGTCGATAACCCGACCTCTTGGGAAACTGCGTGGTCTCTTGCAGCTCTGGCCTTCCGCAGCATGAGTACGGTCACAGTAACCTGTCAGGTTTTTTTTTTTAAGATTTTATTTATTTATTTGACAGAGATCACAAGCAGGCAGAGAGGCAGGCAGAGAGAGGAGGAAGCAGGCTCCCTGCTGAGCAGAGAGCCCGGGGCTCCATCCTAGGACCCCGGGATTATGACCTGAGCCGGGATTATGACCTGAGCCGAAGGCAGAGGCTTTAACCTACTGAGCCACCCAGGCGCCCCACCTGTCAGTTTTTTTAAGATAAGATTTTATGTGATAGAGGGGGATGAGAGAGAGCACCAATGAGCGGGGGAAAGGCAGAGGGAGGAAAAGCAGATTCCCCACTGAGCAGGGAGCCCTAAGCTGGGCTCGATCCCAGGACCCTGAGATCATGACCTGAGCCAAAGGCAGCGGCTCAACTCACTAAGACCCCCAGGAGCCCATGAACTGTCAATTTTTAAACACTCGGGAAAACAGTTTAACAAGCATTTCCTGTTTTGTTTTTTTTTTAAGATTTATTATTATTATTTATTTATTTGACAGAGAGAGATCACAAGTAGGCACAGAGGCAGGCAGAGAGAGAGGAGGAAGCAGGCTCCCTGCTGAGCAGAGAGCCTGATACGGGGCTCGATCCCAGGACTCTGGGATCATGACCTGAGCTGAAGGCAGAGGCCTAACCCACTGAGCCACCCAGGCGCTCCGCGTTTCCTGTTTTTTTTATGTACAATATACACCACTTTATCAAAGTGGTGTGAGAAGGCCTGTCTGGGAAGGAAGGCGTGCAGGAGGGTAGCAGAGCCTCAAGACAGCCACGGAGAACCCCGGGTCCAGCCGTGCTGGAGCAGAGACCGCCTCTGGGTTCTTTAGTTCCTTGATACAGTAAATACGCATTTTTACTTAGGTGCTTATGGGGTGAGGTGGGAGTTTCGGGTGAAACCGAAGGAGCTCTGCTAGACCTAGACCTTGGCCTAGCGCCCTAGTGCTGGCACCCAGACTTTGGCAAAGAATGAAGGGGGTTCGGGGTACGGTTCTTGAGGGGGAATGAAAGGCCAGTCATAGACCCAGCCTGACTCCCAGGGGCAGGAAATCGGAATTCTAGATGTCTACTTTTACCTTCTCTGAGGGCCTCGGAGCCGGGCCCTGCTCTCTCAGTCTCCCTTGCCGAGCCCTCTGCTGCCCGCTGGCTGGGGAGAGGCTGAGGGCCGAAGGGGCTGCCTCACTCCGGGGAGCCAATGTCACCCTCCCCACACTGCTTGCCTGCACCAGCGGCGCCGGCTCCCTAGGGCGAGTGTGTCCCTCCAAGGGACTCTCAGGGAGGCCCAGTTGGGACTCAGGACAGCGGACGAACGCATTCATTTGCCAACTGATGAGATGAGACAGACGGAGGAGGAGACCTCCCTCCCCAGCTTCCACGGAGTCCTAGTGGCTGCCTGCAGGGATCCTGGCATCATCTCTGAGCAGAAGCCCCCTGTGGTCGGGGTTTGGGGCACCAGGACTTCCCATTCCCGCACCAGACATGTTCTCAGCTCCAGCATTCTGGAAAGTCCTTTTCTGCACACAGACTGACTTCCCGTCTTTGCAGCGAAGAGATGCTCCTCCATAGTCTGTGGGGCACAGAAGGCTTCATGGGTCGCAGCCTGGACCCTTCCTCTTTGTGGGGGCTGGAACCTGAGCCACAGATCAGGCGGTGCCCACCCCCCACCAAGATGGCCATGTAGCCCGCCCCCCCCCCCCCCTGCCTGGCTCAGCCCCACACTCCTCTCCTGGGCCTTCAGTCCTCGCCCTGGTCAGGGTTCTGCCTGCAGAAATGACATCCCACCTCCAGACCAAGTCCTCTGCCTGGACCTGCCCAACTCCTCCGCCACCTCATCCTTCCGGCCCTATTTGAAGCCCCACCCCTGTGCTCACGACCGTGTCCCTGACGCAAGTTCCCGGAGCGCCGAGCGCCCTGGTGGCTCAGCCTCGCCCTGGTGGCTCAGCCTCGCCTGCCCGCCGCAGCCCAACCATTTATGGATGCGCCGGACTCTCCGGAGGAGGCGTCTAACCCAACCCGAAAGCAAGTTCCAGAGACAGGCTTAAAGTGGGTAGGAAGCCACGTGGAAGAACACAGTGCTGCTGCCTCCGAGGTGGGCACGTGTGCATCTTCACTTTTGGCCGCCTGCGTCTCATTGTTTATAGAACGGAGGAAAGATTACAGGCCTGTAAAAATTACAGCCTTTTGTTTTAATTTTTTTTTATAACGGAACCTTAATAACTTTCTATGTAAAGTCTCACACGTTTCTTAAATTTATTCCTAGGTATGTTATAGCTTGTGTTGCCACGTGAGCAATTAAAAAAGAGTACGGTAGGGCGCCTGGGTGGCTCAGTGGGTTAAGCCGCTGCCTTCTGCTCAGGTCATGATCTCAGGGTCCTGGGATCGAGTCCCACATCGGGCTCTCTGCTCAGCAGGGAGCCTGCTTCCCTCTCTCTCTCTCTCTGCCTGCCTCTTTGCCAACTTGTGATCTCTCTCTGCCAAATAAATAAATAAAATCTTTAAAAAAAAAAAAAAAGAGTAAGGTAGGTCTCAGGTACCAAAATCGATCTCCAGTCCTAATTTTGTTTTTGTTTAATGCAGTTTAACAAGCATTTCCTGTTTTTTTTTTAAGATTTATTATTATTATTTATTTATTTGACAGAGAGAGATCACAAGTAGGCAGAGAGGCAGGCAGAGAGAGAGGAAGGGAAGCAGGCTCCCTGCGGAGCAGAGAGCCCGATGCGGGGCTTGATCCCATCATGACCTGAGCGGAAGGCAGCGGCCTAAACCACTGAGCCACCCAAGGCGCCCACCAGTCCTAATTTTGAATGAGGAAAAGCAAGCTGCAAAACAGGAGCTCCAGGATAATACCTTTTATGGGGGAAAAAAAAACCCCATAACTACAAAGTTAGTTATTTCTATATGTGTATATACGCACGTATGTTAAATAGAAGATGTGCGTGTCCACACATAGATGGCGTCCGCGCACATGTGTGAGTGCTGTGCGCTCACACGCACGCCGTTTAGCAAATACACGTATGCACAGAGACGCACAGAGTACGTACAGTCTGAACACGGAGCTCGCTCTCTCTCTGTATGGCCGGGTAAGAGCGGTCAACCTTAGGGCGGACCTAGGATGGGAGGTGATATCCGAGGGACTTTCACAGTACTGCTCCAATTTTACAAGAAGTATCCACGTAGTTAATATTTCTAAATACATAACAACAATAATAAGTCATAGGGGAGAGCCAGGAGGCCCGAAGTGGGGAAGGTGGTGTTCCAAGTGACACATTCTTCCTGCCACAAAGTGTAATTGGCTCTGACCACCGAGTCCAGTTGGACATCTTGATGGGACAGACTCCAAAAGCGTCACAGTATACAGTTTCCAAAGCTAAAGGCATGACCCTTCTTAATAATGAGTATGAGTCGGAGATCCCATAATGCCTGAAGGAGGGTAGCCGCAAGGAGGAAGAGGGAGTTCAAAGAGAACTGCAGGGACCTACGTATTTATTTTTTATTTATTTATTTTTTTAAAGATTTTATTTATTTATTTGACAGAGAGAGAGATCACAAGTAGGCAGTGAGGCAGGCAGAGTGAGAGGAGGAAGCAGTCTCCCCGCGGAGCAGAGAGCCCGATGCGGGGCTCGATCCCAGGACCCTGAGATCATGACCTGAGCCGAAGGCAGCGGCTCAATCCACTGAGCCACCCAGGCGCCCCGGGACCTACGTATTTAAAGGCCTAAAAAAAAGTGTCGCGGTGAGACTGCTGAGCTCATACCCAGTGGTTAATGACCTACACGGTAATTAAAAACACGACCTCCAGCGTTTCTACCTGACAGAAACTACTTAGATCTTATCCATCTACTCGTCATCGAATTAATACTGGCAGTCATTCTTTTGCCTTATTTCCAATTCTGAATAATTTTTTTAAAAAGATTTTAGGGGCGCCCGGGTGGCTCAGTGGGTTAAGCCTCTGCCTTTGGCTCGGGTCATGGTCTCGGCGTCCTAGGATCGAGGCCCACATCGGGCTCTGTGCTCAGCAGGGAACCTGCTTCCCCCTCTCTCTCTCTACCTGCCTCTCTGCCTACTTGTGATCTCTGTCTCTGTGTCAAATAAATAAATAAGATCTTTTTAAAAAAAGATTTATTTGACACAGAGACAGCAAGAGAGGGAACACAATCACGGGGAGTGGGAGAAGGGGAAGCAGGCTCCCTGCTGAGCAGAGAGCCCAATGCGGGACTCCATCCCAGGACCCTGAGATCATGACCTGAGCCGAAGGCAGAGGCTTAATCCACTGAGCCACCCAGGTGCCCCTGAATAATTACTTTTTAACAGAGGAGTGTGTTACTTAACCCCTTCTCTGAATTTTCTCTGCGGATCTAGACATTTCCCAGTTAGCAGTCTGAGCTGGGTGGAAAGTGGACTGACCATGCTTGGCACCACTCTGAGCTCTGAGGACGCAGTCCCTGGGCCTCCTGCCACCAGCACCCTTGTCTTAAGGCCTGCCCAGGAAACAGGAATGAGTAGGTTCTTCCTCAGGTCAGGGAGCCCTGGGGCAGGACCCTTACACCCATGTCTTCAGGGAGGCTGCAGGGCTGAACTGGGATCTAAGGACAAAAGAGACCCCTGTGATTGGGGAGGGGGGTGACTGAGGCGAGCCAGGAGCACCAGGAGGAGCTGGAGCAGGGGAGATGAGCCAAGTCCCGAAGGGCCTGATGTAACCACAGAGAAGCCCGAGTTTATTCAGGAAGGCCAAGGATGGGACAGGGCCAAAGACTCGTTTTCTTTTTTTTTTTTTTAGATTTTATTTATTTATTTGACAGACAGAGATCACAAGTAGACAGAGAGGCAGGCAGAGAGAGAGGAGGAAGCAGGCTCCCCGCTGAGCAGAGAGCCCGATGTGGGGCTCGATCCCAGGACCCTGGGATCATGACCTGAGCTGAAGGCAGAGGCTTAACCCACTGAGCCACCCAGGTGCCCCCAAAGACTCGTTTTCAAAAGCTTTGTAAAGGCAGGGCGCCTGGTGGCTGTAGGTTAAAGCCTCTGCCCTCGGCTCAGGTCATGATCTCAGGGACCTGGAATGGAGCCCCACACTGGGCTCTCCGCTCAGCAGGAAGCCTGCTTCCTCCTCTCTCTCTGCCTGCCTCTGCCTACTTGTGATCTGTCTGTCAAATAAATAAATAAAATCTTAAAAAAAAAATAAAGTTTCGTAAAGGCATATGATCTGGGGCTCAGGGGAGGAGGGAGGGGATACCTCAAGGAAAGAACCAGGAGAGTCCCTGTGAGGACTGTGGATAAGCAGAAGGGGAAGTAGAGAAGACAGCCAAGGCTGGAGTGAAGGCCCTCCTGAGGGGCAGGGAGGGACATCAGGCTGAGGAAGCAGGGACAGAGGCCCTGTCTCACTGTCTTCTTTCCTGGGGACCCTGGAAGGAGACCTGACCACAGGGTCCTTCCCAGCACCCTTTCAGCCCTGGGTCCCAGCCCAGATTCCGTTTCTGTGCCTTTTCTGGATTCGGGGCCACACTACTGGGGAAGGTGCTGTTAACGGACCAAGCTGAGCCCAACCAGCAGGAAAAGCTCTTCTCCAAAGCAGAGGCCCACACAGACCCCAGAGTTCCCTCCCGCGGGGCTCCTCTCTACCGGGGGACCGCGCTGCTGAGAGGCAGCCCGGCCGCCCTCAGCGTGACCCCGCCCAGCCCAGGGCCTCCCAGAAGCCCCGAGCGTTTGTTTACCAGAAGAGTCACATGAGGCGCTACTGTGCCTGAGTCACACCGGAAGGTCTCTGTGGGGCACCAGGGTCGGAGCCCGGTCACCCTGCTATCTTTGCTCGGGCCCCAGCAGCCCCAAGTCGGGGCTGGTTAGGGCTCTCGGTTCGGCTTCTCTCCTTCCCAGGGTCTCTGCCCTGCCTTACAGATTGGGACACGCGGGGAGTTCCAGACAGGGAAGGGGGATCTTGGGCAGAAAGCGGTTCTAGAAGGAGCAGCCTGGGGTCATCGGCCCACAGGCCGCTCAGAGCTGGACGGATGGGGCCTGCGTCGTCAGGAGTGACAAAGGGAGAAGAGAGTCCCAGGTTGGGAGAGAGGATGGGGGCAGCCTTCCGGGAGGCGCACTGGAGGAAAGCCCCACGATTCTGTGCCCAAGAGGTGGCGATGGGGGAACATGGGTCGCCCAGAAGGTTGTCTCTACTTTCTGTCCTCCCACCCGCTGCCAAACGGCGTTCAAGCCCTTGCTCTGCCTTAGCTGGGGCTGGCATCTCCCGCATGGTCCCGCGCCCCCCTCTGCCCCCTTCCCATCCTCACACGGGGCAGCGGCCTTCCCGCCCCGCTCGCAAGTGCATCCCGCCTACCGTCAAACCCCTTCCCGTCCCCGCCAGTGCCCTCTCCGCCCCTTTCTCACTTCTGCTCTGCGCACCTTCCCCGCCAGTTCCGACCCGGCCTCCCCCGTGCCTTTGCACCTGCTGCTGCCGGCACCCAGCCCCACCCCGGGCCCAGCCCCAGAGCAGTCCCTTCGGGAAAGCCTGCCAGCTCCCCTCTCGGCCCCACTTCCTTTCCGGCCTCCCCGAGACCCGGAACCAAAGCGTGTGCGAACGCCCCTGGCACCGGGCCTGGCACTTGGCGCTGAAAGGGCTTTAGGGCTGGGAACCGCTTGGGGCCGGGAGCTGAGTGGGGCGGGTCACTCGGCCACCGTGGGAATCAGGTGTCAAGGGACGCTCGGTGTGTGTGTGTGGGGGGGGGGGGGGTTAGGCGACAGGGTCCGAGAGTTCCGCGGCTCCCCACGCTGGGGCTGGGGTGCGGTCCGGAACTGCGTCTTTGCCGGTGCCCGCTCCCGTCCTCCGCCCGCCGCCTCCCCGCCAGCCAGTTCCTCTCCAGCCCGTTCCCCTCCTCCCCGCCTCCCCGCCTCCCCTCCTCCCTGTTCCCCTCCTCCCCCTTCCTCCCGGGCGCGGGCGGCCGCGGGCTGAGCTCACTGGGCGGTGACGCGCGAGCTCCAATTACGGGTCCCGCGTCGCTCCTGGGAGCAGAGCCCGCGGGGGACGCTCGCAGCCGCGTCAGCTCCGGCCGCCCCCGCCGCCGCCCCCGAGCCGGAGCAGCGCAATGGGGAGGCACGGGCCGGGCCTTCCGGGTCCTGCTCTGCTACTGATGTCTTTTTTGTTGTTGTTTTGTGTGTGTGTTTTTAATTTCTCTTTTGGGGCGCCTGGGTGGCTCAGTGGGTTAAGCAACTGCCATCCCCGCAGGTCGTGCTCAGAGTCACTCCTGCAATCGGATTGAGGCTGGGGTCTTGGGGGAGCCTCCCTGCTCAGCCGGGAGCCTGCCTTTCCCCGTGCTCCCTCCCCACACACTTGTTCCCTTTTTCTCTCTCTCTTAAATAAAATCTTTTTAAAAATTCATCTCTTGTGCATATATATGTAATATATATATTGTAATGTATATACACACACACATATATACATATGTATACATATATAATGTAATGTAATATATATATTAGCACATATACTAAAAAATTCATCTCTTTATATCCACCTTTTGCACAAAGGACTAGAGTCAGCTTTTAGGGGGAACTGGAGTCAGCTTTTAAACATACAGTGAGAGTAAACTAGCCAGCTAGATATTTCAAAATTCAAGCAGGCTTTTAAGCCCGGGGAAAAGGCATCTGAGTTCTGGATCACTGCCAAAGTTGGCCTCAATTGTGACTTTGAGCTCTTGGGAGCCTTCCAAAAAAAGGGAACAAAATTTGTTACATGGGATGCCTGGGTGGCTCAGTTGGTTAAACGTTTGCCTTTGGCTCTGGTCATGATCCTGGGATGAGCCCAGAATCAGGCTCCCTGCGCAGTGGGGAGTCTGCTTCTCCCTCTCCCCCCCACCCCATGTACTCTCTCTCTCTGTCTCTCTTGCGTGCACAAAAATAAATAAAATCTTAAAAAAAAAAACTTACATGATTTGTTTTGTGCATAAAGAAAAAGTGTCCCAGTTCCTCAGGGAAAGTAAACGTTTTGCTGGTACTTAATGCGGAAGAACTTTCTCGCACAGGTCTTCACATACGGCTGTGTCCTTGTGGATGGCTGCTTTCCCAACCCAAGGCCTTGTTCACGGAGCCCTGCAGCATCCACAGGGAGCGGGGTACCGGGAGCTCAACTTGAGCGGCTCCGCAGGGCCCAGGAAGGAGTTCCTGGCTAGACCCAGGGCTGCGGCCTGGAAGTAAAGACTTCCCTTCAGAGCAGGGTGGCTTCCAGCTTTTTGGTTTACATGACTCACAATTTTATTTCATTATTTACTTATTTCATTTTTTTAACTAACGATTTTATTTTTAATTGGATAATTTTCAATACCACCTATAAAATATTCTTGTAAAAAAAGAGAGAATGAGAGAGAGAGACAGAAAAAGGAACCCAAATTGGATTCCAGCCTTTAGATCTAATCACCTGTTTACAAGAAACGCAGAAGGAACAGAAGAATATACCACAGGGATGCGATCAGCAAAATCCACAGTGTGGAAAATTCCAAGGGCAAACCCAGATCCTTCAGCAAATAACTTACAGGGGGAAAAAGGTGAGAAGTGAAAGCTACAGAGTTCAAGAAAGTCTTTTTTTTTTTAAGATTTTATTTATTTGACAGAGATCACAAGTAGGCAGAGAGGCAGGCAGAGAGAGAGAGGAGGAAGCAGGCTCCCCGCTGAGTGGAGAGCCCGATGCGGGGCTCGATGAGGGGCTCGATGCGGGGCTCGATGCGGGGCTCGATCCCAGGACTCTGAGATCATGACCTGAGCCGAAGGCAGAGGCTTTAACCCACTGAGCCACCCAGGCGCCCCGAGTTCAAGAAAGTCTTAAGAGACACATAATCAAAGGAAATGTGCGGACTCTGTATAAATCCCAACTAAACTATCCAACTGCAAAAAATTTGAGACAAGCTATATATATTTGAAGATTAGAGAAGGATTGTTAATTCTTTTATATGGTTATGTTAATTTTTTTAACAGATGGATTTATATGATGTCTGTGATTTGCTTTAGAATAATTGAGGGCTTGGAGGTATTGGGGCATTGGGAAACAAAAGTGGTCAGGGGTTAGTCATTGTTGAAGGGTAACGTGGGGGTTCATTAAACTATTCTTATTACTTTTTATATGCTTGAAATTTTCCATAACTGGGGCACCTGGCTAGCTCAGCTGGTAGAGCATGTGACTCTTTTTTTTTTTTTTAAAGATTTTTATTTATTTGACAGAGAGAGATCACAAGTAGGCAGAAAGGCAGGTAGAGAGAGAGAGAGGAGGAAGCAGGCTCGCCGCTGAGCAGAGAGCCAGATGTGGGGCTCGATCCCAAGACCCTGAGATCATGACCCGAGCTGAAGGCAGAGGCTTCAACCCACTGAGCCACCCAGGCGCCCCGAGCATGTGACTCTTAATCTTGGGGTCATAAATACAAGCCCCATGTTGAACATAGAGTTTACTTAAAAAATTAAAAAGTAGGGGCACCTGGGTGGCTCAGTGTTTAAGGCTTTGCCTTCTGCTCAGGTCCTGATCTCAGGGTCCTGGGATTGAGCCCTGCATCAGGCTCTCCGCTTGGCAGGGAGCCTGCTCCCCCCTCCACCCCCTCCCCCCGCTCTCTCTGCCTACTTGTGATTTCTCTCTCTGTTAAATAAATAAAATGGTTTTTAAAAATTTAAAAAATAGGGGCGCCTGGGTGGCTCAGTGGGTTAAGCCACCGCCTTCGGCTCAGGTCATGATCTCAGGGTCCTGGGATCGAGCCCCGCATTGGGCACTCTGCTCCGCAGGGGGCCTGCTTCCTCCTCTCTCTCTGCCTGCCTCTCTGCTTACTTGTGATCTCTGTCTATCAAATAAATAAATAAAATCTTTAAAAAAAAAATTTAAAAAATAAAATCTTGAAATTTTCCATAATATGCTGGCATAAGGTTAGTTAACTTTCCCTGATTAGCCAACATTTCCCAAGCGAGAACATTACAATAAAATAGCTACCATCTGCTATCACCATCGTTTCATCAGAAAAAGGATTTTATAACACTGAAAATCCAGGAAGGGCTTAATCTCTGAAAAAAGGCCAGTCTTAAGGCAGATTGGATTTTACTTTCTGGAATAATCAGTGCAGACATTACCATGGCCTGTACTGGTCTGTGGGCCCCAGCTTCAAACAATCCTGCCCAAACCTCATGTTTTTCAAAAGTTGGGCTCAAAGCTAGTGGACAGGCCATTTGAGGCTGTACATATTTGTTCTGTGACTCGGGAAGGCTGTCACTCGTCTCCTCTGGGCCAATTTTTCTCTCAAAGACTCTGTTTAACCTCGAAAGGTCTTCAAAAATCTGTTGTAACCTTTTACTTTTATAGATGGGAAAACTAAGGCCAGGAGAGGAAAAGTGACTTTCTGGAGATAACAAGTGGGACTCAAGCGCAGGCCCTAGAGGAGAGCCCAGGCTTGTGATTCCTAGTCCAGGGTTTGCTGGCACCCCCCAATGTTCTGCCTACTCGGAATTGGCCCGTGTCTATCTTTGTTTGAGTGAGTACCTGGAAGGAAAGCTGCATGGACTTGCTGCCAGACCACCAGGCTTTAAATCTTGACCTTGCGGCTTACTGGCTATGTTACCATTGGGGCCTCAGTTTCCTTATCTGTAAAATGGGTAGATGCTAGAATAATGATACCTTCGGTTGAGCTAACACATGTGTGGTGCCTGCCACACCGAACGTGCTTAGTGTTGGGTAGTTGCCTGTGTTTTTACCTCCTACAAGGATGATGAGTTCCACAGATTTTATGTGGAAAGCAGGCAGGACTTCAACTTAGCATCATGGAATGTCAGGGCTAGAAAGGGCCTCTCGAGACCATCTACACAAGAATCCTTTTACAGAAAGAGAAAATGGGTCCCTGGGGGCTATGTGAGCTGCTGATGTTTCCAGAAGGCAGATGGTGACAGAAGGGAAGTAGACTCCTGAGGGTTCCCTGGGACCTTAGGTTCTGGGCTTTGCTAAGCAGGTCTGCGGGACCCCCAACTCTACCTTGTAGGGTCATTCTGCACTAAGCTGATGTCAATACCGGTCAGTGAAAGACACAAGGCGACTGTACTGAGCTTTACAGTTTACAACGAGCATTTGCAAGCTTGGTCCCGTGGGAGCCTCCCTCCAGCCCTAGTTCTGGAATGGACGCCCCATTTCATGAAGAGAAACCAAGGCCCCCAGGGATGGAATAGTAACCAAGGCCATAAGGAGAGGTTCAAAAATTCCTTCGCTACTCTGGAAGATGAGGGATTTCCTGTTCAGAAGAAGGTTAGGCCAGTGTAAAATGGCTGACAATCCCTCTGCCTTTGGAAAAGTACTTCAGCTACAAAGAAGTCAACAACTCCAAGGAGGGCAGAAGGAAACGGGTTGCTATGGCAACATCGTTGGCGGCCTATTTTCCCCTTCCTCAGGTTCAAAATAACAGCTTCCAGCACGTTCCGGGTACAAGGGGGTGTGGGGGTGGGGAGAGGTCTGACTGCAGCCCAGCAACTGCCCTTGGCCAATCTCCTGCCAGATTCGGTGGCAAGACGAAGGTGGCAGCCAATGAGGAGGCCTGGAGATTGTGTCATCCTCCGGGAGCCAGTCTGGAATAACCAGAGACAGGCGCGCACCACCGTTTCCATGGTGACCTCCCTTAGCAACCTGACTCGTCCTATTTAGGAGTGCTGGAAGATTCCATCTGGCTAAGGCCTGATTTTGTCACCTTCTCCGCCTCCTTCCTGTTCCGAGGCTGGGATGAAGTCACTGTGGCTGTTTAACTCTTTTCCTGGGATGTGCCTGGCTCCGGTCAGACCCTAGCGCCTGGGAGAGGGGCTGCGTGCCATGCTTGGTGCTTGGTGCTTAGTGCTGCCAGGGAGGGAAGTTGCTGGTCGGTAGTGACAGCCACCATTTATAGGGCACACCTTTGAGCCCGGCACTGTGCTAAGCGGCTGACACCCCCCCACAACCGTGACAACAGGGTGCTACACAGATCATTCCTATTTCACTGAGGAAAAAACTTGATTCAGAGAGGTTAAGTAACTTGGCCAGGTCACAGAGCACCAGCAGCACATGGAGGAGCAAGGCTTGGACCAAGTGTGCGGAACTCTTGGGGCCACTCTCTTCATGACTGCTCTATATAATGCTTGCAGTGGGGAAGGACCCGACCGGGTGCAGGACACGGGAGGAAAATATCCGTGTCTTCAGGGGAGTTTCAACAAGGAGGGTGACACGGAGGTTGCGCGAGAGAACAGGGAGGAGACACCTAATGGTTCTAGGACACTCCGGTTCCCAGGCTGGAGCTGAGGGCTGCTGGGTGAGACCAGACAGGCCCCAGAAGGCTTTGGGCCTTGGGCCCAGGCCTCTCAGCCTCTAGAACGTGGTCATGCCGGTACTCTGGCTCGGGGGAGGGAGGGAGTCCAGCCTACACACATTCCTGCCTGCCTTCCTGCTGGTTTGGGCTGGGGGCAGATCTGGGGAACCAGCCACTGCAAAGTGGGGTCCCCGGACCAGCCCAAGCCAGAGGCCACACAGGAGCAACTGCGTGGATGCTGTATGAGCTGCATAGAGCTGAGACGGGGCGACAGGCAGACTGGGACTCTGTTTTCAAGGACATAAAGTGACAAGATAAACAACAAATACGCCATGGCTTACGCTAACAGCAGATGAGTCACTGGGAGAAGGGTGTGATCACAGAAGCGCCGCTGAGGTCACTGGCCAGGATCGCGGCAGGACAGACTGACCATTCAGCAGGGAAGGCCTCCTGCGGGAGGAAAGGGGCCCCGCCTGGCCCCGAAGTTGGGGTGGGGGGACTCCAACTGGCAGGGAGAATGGGCATGTCCTTGGGGGAGAGGTAGCCGACGTCCGTGCACTGGGGAACTGGTGGTAAATAGGGCTGGAAGGGGGACACAGAAGGGACAGGACTGAGCTCGTGGCCCAGCTTCAGGGTGGGGCAGTAGGTGATAAAGATCTGGAAGAATGAGGAAGGGTGACCCTTGGTAACCTCTCTGCAGCCTCTTTGCCGAAGCAGAACAGTCATGGAAATTTCCACCTGGGTTCTTTTCCCAAAGCTGTGGTCGGCTCCACCTTCCTCCCAGGCTCTGCTGTGTCCACAGTTCTGCTGTGTAAGCTGCGGCTGCAGAGGCCCGGGGCAGCCCTGGAGACTTGGTGACAGCCAGAGATGACCTGTGTGGCTGTGAACGTGTCCAGACTTCAGGCACAGGGCCTCACGTTGCTACAGAACACCAGGCCGTCCCCCCACTGACGGGCCCGGAGGCCCCGGAATCCTGTTCCTGGGAAGGCAAAGTGGGGAGACAGCGCCCACCGTCACTGCAGCTCCAAGTGGCTGTCTCTCCCCCAGAGCACAGGGTAGCGGGCTGCCCTAAGCCCTAAATATTGGGGGTACCCCACTTCTCCTCCTGAGAAATTATTTGGATACTTTATTTTCTTGGGGGGGGGTGTAGCATTTTGAATATTTATTTCTAGAAGTTCCTAAGTGGAAGAAGGTGGGGCTGGGAAGACACTGGAATTTCCCCCTCCCCCCACTTTCCCCACACTGGGCCCCAGGCTCAGCTGGGAATGCAGGGCCCAGACAGAAGGGAGCCAAGTGATGTATCATGGAGTCCCACACCCTTGTCCACAGCCGGGGAGGGCCGCTCCCTCGAGCAGCTTGGCCCAGACCTGCCTCTACCATGTCTGCGTGCGTGACTGAGCCTGAAGCTCCTCGGGCCCCACTTTCAGGCTCCAGAAGGGGCACCTCATCCTCCCTGCCAGCCCGGCTGTAAACCCCGGGAATAGCCCTGACCTTCAGAGGAGAAAAGGGAACACGTCAACACGCATCGGCCTCCAGGAACATATCGGCTTGTGTTGTGAGAGTCACAGGGGCTGGGGACAGGAGATGATTTGAATATGCTGGTCAGAGAGGCCCTTCCTGAGGAGTGACCTCTAGGCAGGGTGAGGAGAATGAGTGTCATCTGAGGAGTCAGGGAGGTACCTTCCAAACACATGTGCCGTCGAAAGTAAAGAACTTGAGTCTGGAAAGGGCCGGGGGAGCTGAGGAGCCAGAGAGAAGGAAACCAGTGTGGGGAGCCCGGAGAGCCTGAGGCAGACATCTCTGTCTTCTTTGTCTCATCCCGTGGCCACCACCCACCCCATCTGGGCCTCCGTGGCCTCTGACTTGGGCTGTGACAGGGGACTCCAGGGCCTTCCCATGCGCCATCTCTCCCAGCTCAGCTGGCGCAGCCCACGAGACTTCCCAGTTGAGAGAGGCCCAAAGAGCAGAGTCCAGCCTCCTCCTCCAGGTCACTGAAGCCTTGCCAGCGCTCACTCCAGTCTCCCCTTGGTGTCCGCCCCCCCCCCCCCCCCCCCCCCCCCCCCCCCCGCTTTCTAGTGAGTTCGGTGCCCTAATGAGCCTCAGGGCCGATTCTAGCTCCATCACCGCTGGCTCTCCTGTCCCGTGAGCCCCGGAGAAGGGCCTGTAAGGCCACGGGCTTCTGCTTTCACCTGGCCTGTGCTGAAAAATACACCTCAGGTGAAGTTCCTGGGACAGGGTGACCTCTGCCCCCTTGTTCCACAGAACCTGTCTGGGGGGCAGGCCACAGCTGTGTGGAGGACGAAGGGCACACCCAGTGCGCGTGTGCGTGGGTACGGGCGGAAGGTGTGAAACGTTTAACAAGCATCGTGCTGGGTATGCAGTGCGCGGACCTAAACACCCGCCAGGGGCCTCAGGCCGGTGCCTGCACAGATCAGAGACCCAAGAACATGGACAGACTCCTCCTTCCTTCAGGCTGTTTCTGAAGGTCCACGGGACAGGCCCCAGGGGCTGAGTAACCAGAGGTCTCAGCACGGATGAGGCTTGACTGGGGCCTCCCACGGTGGTGGGTCACACACACGGGAGCGACAGAGAGGCCTGAGCCTTCGGCCGCTGCTCCCCTCGCTCTAGAGGCTGAGTGAGTGTTCAGCGGGAGCGCCCTGGAGAGAGACCAAAGGTGGCCTCTGGGTTGCTTCCCTGTGGCTCAGTCTGTCAGGAAGTTCCCCGAAGAGGGAAGTGGGTCCCGGTTTCTTCCTGCTGCCCACAACTGCACCGCACCCCGATGGGCAGTCTTGTCTCTGTCAAATCCAGGCGCCATTTGTCCCTCTCACAGCACCACAGCACGTCAAGTTGTGTCTCATCCCTTCCTGCTTCCTTCCTAACACCCTCCCCTCCGCACTCGCACAGCGGGACAAACTGCTCTAAGCCTCACAGGGTGACTGAGCTCATTTTTCACAAGTGACCCTGGCCGGGCTGTTCCAGGTCCGGGACCCCTTGGTCCTTCACAGCCCATCCTGGCCTCGGTGATCAGTCAGTCAGTCAGTTCAGCCCTTGCTGAACATGGGCCACACATGCCCCTTCCCTACTCCGCTTGGGGTTTTAACTCCAACAGAGATGTTTCCCGACGCATTCATGTAGTCATTGCTCAGGAGACACACACCGAGCTTCTGCTGTGTGTCAGGCACTAGTGGTGGCCGAGGGAGATGTCCTGGGCCTCAGTTTCCTCTTCAGTCTCAGGGGCCGCAGCAGCGTCTCCCTCACAGGGAACTGGGCTGAGAACTAGAAGGTCATGGAAAGCGTGCAGCCCAGCGCTCAGTAAGAGTCACAGAACATAAAGCCGTGCACGGTGGTTACCATCCTGCGGACACATCCGGGACCACGGAGGGGCCACGGAGAGCACAGCAGACTGTTCTCGGCCCGGCAGAGGCGGTCCGAGGAAAGTCTCCCCTGAAGACTAACTGACACAAGAGGAGTGGCCAGAGGGAGGAGGACAGTGTGAGGAGAGAAGGTCTAGACACGCTGGGGGGGGGGGGAAGCCCGTGAGGGGCCCCGCAGAGCTCTTAAATTGGGGAGATGAAGCTGAAGCAGCCCCCTCAGAGAGCCATGTTCTGCCCTTTGTTGTCGCTCTGGCCTCCAACAGCCGGTGGTGCTACAGCTGGTGGGCTTCCATTGCCAGGTCTTCCAGAAAGATCCGCAAACAGGCTGCAGGGCCCAGCGCCAAGGACATTATGTGGCGAATAAACTAAAGAAGGGAACGAGCAGCAGGGAGCTCGTGGGCTGGGGGTGGGAGAACCGTCCTTCTCCTTTGTTCCCCTCAGAGAGAGGATTCTATCTCAAATGGAATCTGCTAGGTCTGCATCGTAGAGGAGGCTACAGAGAGAAGATGGAGGCTTCTCTCAGGAAGAGAGCAGGAGAGCGTTTCCCTTACTTTTCTGTCTTTGGATGTTCAGTGCCTGAGAGGGAAGAGCCCCGGGCTGCCTCTTCTGACAGGATTCTGGGGAAGGCCAGTGACATGGCTGCCTGCAGTTTTGCTTACTTGTTTTTGCTCGAATTGCCCTCAGCTTTCTGCAGGGTAATAGTGTGTCTGGCGGGTGTCAGGGGTTGGTTTCAGACCTTCTCCTCTGTCCGTTTTTAGCTGTTCAAAATCCCCTAGAACACAACAATCTTTCTTCCCTCTGATGGAACCCTGAGCTGTGTCCCCTCTGTGGGACCTTCTAGCTGCCGGAGCTGACCAGGTGGAGGCTGAGAAAAACTAAGGCCCTCCCACCTCAGGTTTAGCCTTAGCATAAGTACAGCCATCTTAGCTCCCGCCAGCCATCTCAGACCCCTGTGCCCAAGGGCTGAACTTTCCCCATCCTGCTTTAGTAAGCCCCACCCTACTTTGGTTCCAGAGAACCCCACCCTGCTTTGGTCCCAGGAATCCCACCCTGCTTTAGTAACAGGAACCCATAAATACCCCTGCCTTAATTAAGCTCAGGGTCCAAGTCCCTACTCCGCTGTGTCAGGTATACTTGCGCCCAAGCTTAAGCTTGTCAAATAAACCCTCGTGTGATTGCATCAGTGGCTCCTTGGTGGTCTCTCGGACTCGAAAACTCGGGTACAACAACCACTGTGCAAAGACCGGGAGCCAAACGTTTGCACCATTATTGTTCCAGAGATCAGCCCCCGGAAGGTGGGTGGGCAGTAGGAGGGGCTGGGAACTGCAAATTCCTAGAGTCTTTAGGAAAAAAAAAAAAAAAAGTTGTTTTCTGGGGACTCCCCTTGCCTTTTCTTTTTGATCTGCATTTCCAGAACAGTCTTGGGTAACGCAGTATTAGATCAAAATCACAGGATTAGATAAAATCGACAAAAAAGGTGTAGGGGGAGTCTTACCCAGACTGAACCCTGGACCCCAGACCCAGAAATAAAGGCCATGGATAGCTTCTCTCTTGAGTAAGCGTCACTAGCCTTGCTTAAAAGGGGAGGAGGTGGGGCGCCTGGGTGGCTCAGTTGGTTAAGCGACTGCCTTCAGCTCAGGTCATGATCCCAGAGTCCTGGGATCGAGTCCCACATCGGGCTCCCTGCTCCTTGGAGAGTCTGCTTCTCCCTCTGACTTTCTCCCCTCTCATGCTCTCTCTCACATAAATAAAATCTTAAAAAAAAAAAAGGGGGGGGGAGGTGGAGTGGATTCCGGCATTCTCTGGAGATTTCTGGCATGACGTGAGTCTGGAGCAATAGATCGGGCCTTGCTGAGGAAAGGCCTGAAGGCCTAATCTTAAATTTTTGCTCCTTTAGTCCTTTTCATTGCCCCCATCTCCTTGAAGGCACAGCCAGGAAGCCTCAAATCTTTCCTGCTCCCTTCCCATCTTTGTTCACTGCATTTTACAGAATTGGCATCATCACTCCTTTCGGCTAATCTCCTCATTTTACACAGGAGGAAACTGCCAATGCGAAGTTATTTGGGTGAGTGCCCAAGGTCACACGGGTGTTTGTCAGTGGAGTGACCGCCACAAACAAACCAAGGGCCATCTATTTTTAGCCAAGGCTTTTATGAGGGCGCGGGCATGAAACCAGGCGCTAAAATGGAGTTGCCTCTTATATTTGAGTCCTTAGGTCCAGATGAAAGCCAGGTTTCAGATGGCGGTTGTGCAGGATAGGGAAGCATCAGTGGAGAGAACAGATGCCATCAGACGTTCTGATTAAAAGGAACAGGGATGCAGGCCAGAGAAGAGGTGCTTTGAAAATATGCAGTTTTGGGGCACCTGGGTGGCTTTAGTCGTTGGGCATCTGCCCTTGGCTGCGGTCATGACCCCAGGGTCCTGGGATCAAGCCCCACATCGGGCTCCCTGTTCTGCAGGAAGCCTGCTTCTCCCTCTCCCACGCCCTGTGCTTGTCCCCTCTCTTGTGCGCTCTTCCGCGCTCTCTCCCTGTCAAATAAATATGGTCTTAAAAAAAAAAAAGAGAGAAAGAAAAAATGCAGTTTTATGTTAAAGGAATGAATCCTCAAGGAGTTGAGAAAAAGGGCACATAATCAAATGTATTATTAATATCCTTACCAAGGAACATGGTGCTTTGGGGCCAACTTGTTTATTTTTTATTATCATTATTTTTAAAGATCTTATTTTTTATTTGATATATAGAGAGACCACAAAGAGGTGGAGCGGAGCGGCAGGCCCAGGGTGAGCGAAAAGCAGGCTCCCCATTGAGGGAGAAGCAGGCTCCCCATTGAGGAAGGAGCCCATTGTGAGGCTCCATCCCAGACCCTGGGATCATGACCTGAGCTGAAGGCAGATGCTTAACCAACTGAGCTACCCAGGCGGCCCCAACTTGTTTAAATAAGTTTTCCAGAAAAGAAGGGACTCACTATCCAAAGAGGAGAAAGGAATGAGAATATTTTGGAGACAACAAAGCTATTTTTGTCAAACAAAAGCTAGGAGAGATGAAGTCAGTAAATGTTTGGGCCTACACAGTCAAAACAAGGGTTAGCATCCCTATTCTCCTCCAAAATATCATTCACTTACTAACTAGTGCAATTTCTTTCTGGCCTTAGCAACTCATCTCTTTCAGTACAACAGACTCCTGGGTCCTGACCTTCATTCAAATCTCTATTTCTTTCCCCAAGCCCATGGAGAATTAACCAAATAACACACGGCCATTTTAAACAGTATGAGGGAAAAGCTGCAATCTGTAGAGAATGGAAAATGACTAGGTTTGCCACACCGACAGCTTTTTAAAGCACTTTAAAGCTCTTCATCTCAGGAGCTCTAGAGTAGGAGACGCAGAGTGGATGGCACAGGAGAGGCTGAAAGACACCCGGGGAGAGGGCACAGCAGGGGAGGGAGGCAGCTCGAGGTCGACTTCGGGGGATTCAAGAATAGATTCTGGTACTAATTAGCTGTGTCTGGTTTTAGGCAGATCACAAACTCCCCAGGCTCCCAGCTCCCCGTTTGCAGAATGAGGTGACCCAACTCAGTTTTCCTCCTTCCAGCGCTAAAATCCCACTAAAAATTTTCCAATCCAGAGCAAACATCAAGCCTGTGTCTGGAGGGAACCATCTGCAGCTCAGTAATATTCCGTCCTTAAAAGGAAAGTGGGGAAGAACGATTGAAGTCGAACAGCTCACGGCGGGGATGGGGATGGGGATGGGGTGGAGGCGGGGAGGGGGGGGGCGAAAAGGGAGGGTCAGTACCCGCTCCCCGATGCCTTCACAACCGCTGTCATTCACAGGCGCCAAAGGGGTTTTGAAAAGTCCCAAGTTTCTGCAATTCCCATGCCACTATTTAGCTGCCACTCTATCGTGTCATTAACCTCCATCTTACCCTCTCCGAATTCACTGACCTTTTGTAGGTTTCACAGTAAAGGCCCCTGGAAGTGAGAGGGGACGAGTGTCACCACCCGGTCGTGGGGTCCAGGCTTTAAACCACGGTGTCCCGCTGCTCCTCACTGTCTCTGCTTGTTTCCCTTCGAAAAAGCGAGGCGACCGCTAGGTCAGTCTCGGGAGACCCTCTTCCACCTCGCGCATTCTAGACTAGTGAGACCCGGGGCATGCAAGCACCCCAAGTGTGTTCCAATAAGGAAAGCGCATTTGATCGTTACAAGGGGATCGGGCACGAATTTTCAATTAATGGGTGACTTTGATACAATATGGAGGAATGACAAAGCACAGGAAAGGGGAACAAAAGGCAGAGCTGGGCTGTAAACGGGAAGGAGGGAGGGAGGGAGGCGAGAAGCCCCCGAAAGGGAAGAGCAGCCCGAGTTCGGTGAAAGAGCGGAGGGTCCGCCACGAAGGCCGGGACCCAAACCCAGCTGCCCCATCCCCCCACGCCATTCCCGGGCACAGCACAGGGGCTGGGGGCGGGGCGCGCATGCGCACTGGCGCTCTGCGCCAACCGCCACCGCTCGCGGAGGCGGCCAGGACCGGCTGGATCCGGTTAGAGCCAGTGGTGCCCGCCCGCAAGCCGGCACCTCACAAAGGGAGGCGGCGGCTCACGGCCCCGCGTATTCCTCCGCCGGGCGGGTGTGGGGAATGCGCTTATGGCGCACCCTTCCCCCAGCCTTTGTCCCCGTCCTGAGGCTCCAGGCCGTTTGGGGCTTGCGGGTAGGCGGCTTTCCGCAGTCCTGCCCGCTCCCCGGAGGGTCTGGACGTGGAGCAGAGTTTGGCCGAGTGGAGTCGGGGTGGACGCGCCCCCCGCCCCCAAGCCATCCCGCCCGATTCCGCTTTAGCCGCGTGGAAACGCGGGTCGGGAAGCCCCCGGCGCCCTTGTTTCCAAGTCCTCCCGCCTCGCCGGGCGGTCAGGTTCCCCCTCCGCCGCCCCGGGAAACGAGGTTTTTCTCAGAATGCTTGTCATGCAGTGCTTAGTCAGCTTTTTCTTTAGTTGGGAGACTCCAGGGGGTGCTTTGGAAGCGAAACTCAAACTAGAGAAGGGAAAGGCTTTGGGTTTGGAGAACAGCTTTTGTTTCCCCTGCAACTCCAGTTCCAAAAACCTCGGGAGTGGAGCCAAGCCAGAGGTTATGAATACAGACCCTAAAAACACAAACTTTGGAAAAGCAAACCCTTAGGGAGAGTTTCATGACTGAGGGAACGTTCCAGGACAGGCTGCCTAAGGTTGTGTCTTTGGAGGCAAAACCTTCGGCGTTTGGGGACCAGAAAGGACCCCTAAACTTGGTTTTGGCAGATTTGGGTTTTGAGAACTTTAATGAGATGAATCTTGGCTTAGAAACGGTTCACTACGGACAGAACAGAAAACGTAGGCATGGTCTGGAAAAGGCAACCAAAAACGTGGGGATCTAGCTAGTATTTCGTGACTGCAAAGACGGGAACATTCAGCGCACAAAGTGACACAAGTCGTGTCCCCCACCCCACCCCCGGCCCCCATGCGTCTTCAGGTCGCAGCAAGCCCCCAAGCTGGCCCGCCAGCTCCGATGCAGGGGACCGCCGTGCATTGTGGCTACTTGAGCCATTTTCTAGAAGTGGATTTCCCCATTTGGGAGAATTCTTGAGCAGATAACCCGGAACGTTCGGGCTTCTCCAAGAACAGGAAAACCAGAACTTGTCCAGTATAACCTGAGAACCAGCTCGCAGGACCTGAGGCGGTTTGAGGGCCACAAACGGACACTTTGCCCAAGATGGCTGCGGTCTGTTGATCAGGCTGATGCTCGGTTATAGAATGGCAACGAAGGCCGTCCGCAAGCCCATCTTCACCTCCATTCCGAAAAGCACTAACTAGGACCTCCTGCACTCCCGAGAAATTATAAAAGATATTTGAAAAGCTGCTAGAAAAAATTCCCAAGTTACTGGCTGAGTTTAGGGGAGCCGTTTGCTCTACTTCAATGTGATTTTTGTTTTTGCCTAGATTTTCAGTTCAAATCTGGCTACTAACTTTTGAATATTTCCGGGTACACAGTCGGTAATCAGGGTCCCTGAACCGTCACGAAAAATCTAGAAAGCCTTGTAAAGCTTGATTCTATTTTTAACCCGTCCGAGGAACTATTTTTGCCTCCCTCACAAAGGCGGCGGAGGGCTATTGAGATCGCGGTGTGAGGCGGCTTTGGGCTATAAATACGCCTCTCCCGGACGGTGCGGCAGGCATTCAGGCAGCGAGCGCAGAGGCGGCTGGGCAGGCAGGAGGCACTGCTTGAGGAGCCTGCAGATAAGTTTTTCCTCTTAAATAAGAGCTAGGCATGACTAGGATTCTTTAACGTAAATAGCGATAATACTGAGATATTGCTTAGCTTTAAATTCTTAAATTAATCTTTTAAAAACTTAACGGAAAATATGAGGAAAGACTAGTTTAAGAAATAAAAAGCTCTTTATAGAACCAGACGGAGGTTAGGAGGTGAAGCTTCTTAATGGAGTGGAGTAAACCTAATTTTTAAAAAATTGCTAAAAGGATGGCAGAGTCCGACATTGAGAGAATCGTTAAATCGAAGGGCAGCCTTTTAAGTTGAAGTTAAAATGTAAATTATCTAAATAGAGCTTAAATGTTCTTTTAAAAAGTTGTAGATGCTTAAAATTAAAAGTTTGTCTTTTAAAAAGGTTAACTTAAAGGCGATATAAGAGCCCTTCATGGCGCAGCGAGCTCGGTTGCGTCATTTGAAGCCTACATCTAAGGTATGACTTGCCAAAAGCTAGCGGTAGGATGTAAATTTGGAGATTAGAAAATTGGAGACCTCAGAAGACAGAAGTACAGGAAGGTGAAGACTTACAGAAATACAGGAAGGTGAAGAAATTTAGAGAAGATAGGAAAATTGGAAGAAAGACGCCTTTTAGAAGACAGAAAAATAGACCTCGAAGGCAGGAAGAAGAAGAAAAAACTAGAAAAAAGGCAACTAAGGTCTCAGTTACAAGTTGAGAAATGAGGTGGAAAAGACGGTCAGGGAAGGAAGGCATTTCAGGTGGAAAATGGAAAGCCAGCTAGGACAGCTACTGAACACAAGCGCACGAGATAGACGTCAAAAAGAAGATAGAAAAGGTTAAGCCAAAAAAATTCTCTAAAGCACAAGAACAGGAAAACTAAGGAAATTAGTTCTTAAACTCGTACTGGGATTTCTGCTGAAAGCCCGTAAGTTCGATTTCGGGTGCAGAAGCTAGCTTGGAGAAGAGGGTGTCCGCTACTGTAGCCCGGGACCGCCTTAGAAGAATTATCCCGAAGCTAGAGGGAAGGTTAAAAACGGCTCTTGACAGCTTTTGCTACTAAAAGGACTGAAGTTACATAAGAATTCAGGCAGAAAATTTTTGGAGAGCTAAAAACGTGAGTTTAAATGCAGTAGCGCTTAGTGTCTTGGCGAATTTAAAGATTCATAACAAGTTAATTCAAGACCAAGAGTAACCAGCAGCTTAACATTTTCCCATTGGACTTGAGCTAAGATGGTTTCAAATCCCGAGGACTAGCGTAAATTGGCAGCGGACCCAGGGACTGCGCAGACGTGGATGCAGTGATCTAGGAAGAGAGGAGCGGCAGACAGGATCCAGGCGCCGGTGTCGGTGAAGCTAGCACTGAGCAGCGAGCTGCAGTTCGTGGTGAAGATAGGAAAGCGGAGTCCGGGAGCCGGTGCGGTTTGGTGAAGGAAGGAAGGAAGGAAGCTAGGAAGACAGACGGAGCCCGGCCCGTGCGGAGGTGGAGCTAGGCGAGGAGCCCGCGCGGCGGCGCAGACGCTCGCGAGCGGCGGGGCGGCGGCAGGCCGTGGAGGAGGCTAGCTAGCGCGTCCCAGCGCCGCGCCCGGTGCGCCCGGCCGCGGGGAGAGCCAGTGGTGTGGGGAAAACCCGAGAGGTCGGCTCGCGGGGTGTTCGGAACCCCAGTGTGGTAACCTTTCCTTCGCCTTCACGGTAACGGGGGAGTTGCGGCCCCGAGCGCCGAGGGGCGGTGGGGTGTAGGCCGGTCGGGTGTTGCAGGTTTCTCTTTTTTTCAGGCTTGTTTTCTCATCTTGTCTGAAGCTTATGAGGGCAGACTCCCCAGGCCCGGAGGAATGGTAGATGGCAAGTTTTTTGTTCCTAACCAATTGGAGGGAAACCACATGAGTTCGATAGAACAAACGAGACAAGTTTTCTGAGTTTTTACTGGTAGCTTGGGGTGTGAAGCCTTTCAGTGTGATGACTAGATGACCTCTGTTTTTCTTCCCTTAACCCTATAAAGTTTACTAAATGCGGAGTTTGGGTGTGTAATTATGGGGGGAAAAGTTTTTTGTGGGCGTGGGGGGGGGCAAAATATGTTTTGAGTTCTTTTCCCCTTAGGTCTGTCTAGAGTTCCAAAGGCAAGTGACTCAAGGTAACAGAAAAGAAAATCCAGTATCAGGATAATCAGGACATCACAGGTTTACAGTTTCTAGAAACTAGAGCACGAGCAGCTCTTTTCAGTTCTGTGGCGGAGCTGTCCATTGGAGAAATGGCTGGTAGTTACTCTTTTTTTCCACCCTTTTATCAGATTTTTTAAATACGTAACCTTTTAAATTTGTTTCATTATTTCGGGGTGGCCTTAACCAGGGAAGAGGGTGGGGGAGAAAATTTTCTTTCTAAGATTCTCCACAGATGCTATAGTACTATTGACAAACGGGGGTAGAGGAGGATTGTACTGCTATGCTGTTGGCACGAACACCTTCAAGGATTGGAGCTGCTTTTTTCCTTGAAGAGTATTTCCAGTTGAAGCTGAGATGGTACAGCACAGTGCAGCTTTGGTTTCATAATCAGTCCTCTCAGGAGCACTTCAGAAGAGCTTGACTAGGCCATATGTTGAAGTTAAGTTTTCAAATAACCGTGACCTTTACAATTTTATAAAAGGGGAGGGGTGAATTTTGGCAGTTGGCAGTGGCCTGTTAATGGTTGGGATTTGGGAGGGTGGGGGTTAGGTAATTGTTTAGTTTATGATTTCAGATAACTCATGCCAGAGAACTTAAATACTTAGGATGGAAAAACTAAAGAAATCTCAACTTCCAAGTTGGCAAGTAACTCCCAATCCTCTAGTTTCTGTTCTCCCCCAATTTTTAAATTGGGCAGTTGGGGAAGTTCATGAAAATCCACTGGATTCAGAGTGTAGGGCGTGGGGGAAGGAAAAGTAATGAGGACTGGGGGTTGGTTTAGCCCACTGGCTGACCTAGGTAATATTTTGGGAATTAAAAAAAAAATGGCTAAAGTTGTTTGGATATGGTAGTGTGCGGTTCTCTTTTGGAATTTTTTTCAGGTGATTTAATATAACTTAATACTACTGTAGGACCTTCAGAGCAAAGGAAGTGGCTTAATGACCCTGAAGGGATTTCTTCTGATGGTAGCTTTTATATTCTCAAGTAAGATTCTGTTTTCAGTTGTGTATAAGCAAGTTTGTTTGAGTGTAGGAGAAGTATTTTTCCTTTGTAGAACTGCAAACAAGATGTTAAGGTATGCTTCAAAATTACTGTAAATTGTTTATTTTAATTTCTGATAAAGAGGGGTGGGGTTTTGTGGATGAGGGAGGGGAAACCTTTTTTTTTTCTGTAGACTTTTTTCAGATAACAACTTCTGAGTCATAACCAGCCTGGCAGTATGATGGCCTAGATGGAGAGGGATCAATCAGCTCCTTGGTGAATGATAAGTAAAGGCAGAAAAGATTATATTTCATACCTCCATGGGGGAAAAAGCATAACCCTGAGATCTTTACTACTGATGAACGCAATTGTCTGCATATGCAAAAAAAAAAAAAAAAAAAGGCAAATGAAACTATACCAATTTAAAGTAAATGGAAAAAAAAGAAAAAAATAAAGTTAATGGAATCTACCATTTAAAAAGTTACGGTCTATCAAGCTATACCCACAAAGAAATGATGAGAAATAATATAATGAATTATGAGAAAAACAACGAAGATCAAATGTCCATCTCAAAATACTGCTTTTACAAAAGCAGAATGAAACAAAATGAAATGAAAATAATACCAGCATTAACCCTGGAATAAAAGAAGCTGAAATAATTCAGAGTGGGATCAAGTGGATTGAAAGGAGGCTGTGCTGTTTGCCAATCTTTCGTTTGCCTCAGACAGGTTTCTCTTCGCTATCAGAAGAGTTGCTTCATTTCATCTGGGAGCAGAAAACAGCAGGCAGCTGTTACCAGATAAGTTTAACTTGAATATGCAGTATTGCATGTTAGGAATAAGTGCTTATTCTTAAGAGCTGTGGAGATCTTCAGTATTGAATGTAGCTGTTTTTCCTGACCCTTTACTAAGGGATTCCAGGATTATGAGGGATTTTCCCATCTAGCCTTTAAAATTTAGCAGGACTTTGACCTGTGGCTTCCACGATGGGATAGCACCCCTCACTCAGGCAAGTAATCTTTAAAAACCTTAAAGTAGTGCCTTAATATGTTTATAAAACTAAATTTGTTGAGCATTAAGTCCTACAGAGGGATAGCATATTGTGCTGTTAAAAATCTGATGTTGTTAATCTGGGTAACATTTAAATGTCGTGATGTACGTTGTGCAGAAAACCTTAAATCATGCAAAATAAAAACATTTTAATATAGAGAATGTATGTTTTTAGAAAGCGGTCTCCTCATTTAAATAAAGTATTTGTTTGTTGTTAGTGTTGGGCAATCTTGGGGGGATTCTTCTCTAATCTTTCAGAAACTTTGTCTGCGAACACTCTTTAATGGACAAGATCAGGAATTGAGCGGAAGAACGAATTTAACTTTAAGGCAGGAAAAATCTTTTCTCCTTCGTAAAGTGATGAGCATTTAATAATTCCAGGCACATGGCAGTAGAGGCCCTCTAAATAAAGAATAAAATACCTCTTAGACAGGTGGGAGATAATGATCAGAATAAACAGGTAACTGCACCGAACACTATTTCCAGAAAGTTAGGGATTTCTACATTGATAGTGTTAGAGTAATAAAATACTGTCCACATATCCAGAGTTTGCATGTTAACTTTCAATGCTAATAATCTCAGCTGGTGTTAGCCAGTGTTTCCACAGCTGGCCTTACCTGTAGGTACTTAGGGGGGGCATGTTGGTTTTTAAAGAATTTTCCTTTGCAGAGGCTTCATTTCATCCTTCATGAAGCTGTTCAGGACTTTGACTTGCATATAAGCGCTTGGCTCTGCCTTCTGTTCTCCTAGTGAGTGTGTGAGACCTTGCAGTGTATCAGCATACAACTCAAGTACACTTTTCCCCCTGATTTTGGAGGGAAGGGAGGAGGGGGTGGGGCTTACTTGTTTTAGCTTTTTTTTACAGACCCGCACAGAGAATGCAGTTGTCTTGACCTCAGGTCTGTCTGTTCTGTTGGCAAGTAACGCAGTACTGTTCTGATCCGCTGCTATTAGAATGCATTGTGAAGCGACTGGAGTATGATTAAAAGTTGTTCCCCCAATGCTTGGAGTAGTGATTGTTGAAGGAAAATCCAGCTGAGTGATAAAGGCTGAGTGTTGAGGAAATTTCTGCAGCTTTAAGCATTCGTGTTTGTGATTGAAGCCAAGTACCTTTTGCTGTGCTTCTTAGGTAAAATGCTTTTTGTTCACTTCTGGTAGGGGGGGGGTGGGGAGGGCACTGAAGCCTTTAGTCTTTTCCAGATGGAACCTTAAAATCAGTGACAAGACATAAATTCAACAAAAGCAACAGTCTTCAAGAAATGTAACTGGCAAGTGGAAATGTTTATCAGTTCAGTGGTCTTAGTGCATTGTCTTTGTTTGGGTTTCTCTCTCCCCTCCCTTGGTCTTAATTCTTATACACAGGAACACTCAGAACAGCAGACGTATGCGAAGGGCCAGAGAAGCCAGACCAGTAAGGAAAAAAATAGCTTGTTGCTTACTTTAAATAAACATTCCATTGTAAATGTGGGGATTGGGAACCACTAGTTCTTTCAGATGTATTCTTCAGACTATAGAAGGAGCTTCCAGTTGAATTCACCAGTGGACAAGATGAGGACAACAGGTGAACAAGTTTTTTTCTGTATTTACATACCAAGTCAGATCCATTACGAATAAAAAACTTAGTGTTGAATAGACTTTCGGCTTTATGCTGGAATACATAGCATGTGAGCAAGTTGTTGGCCTGGGGGTGGAGGGGTGAGGTGGGCGCTAAGCCTTTTTTTAAGATTTTTCAGGTACCCCTCCCAAAAGGCACCCGAAGGCTTAAAGTAGGACAACCACGGAGCCTTCCTGTGGCAAGAGAGACAACAAAGCGCTATTACACTAAGGTCAATAAAAACGGTGTCGGCCTCATAAACCCCATCTTTTAGAAATGAGGACTTGCCTCAACACCCTTGGCAGACATGCACTGAGGCTGTCTTCGGGGGTTGGAGCATCTGAAGGGGTGTTTCGAGTACCTTCTGTACCCCTGGGCTTGTCTGTCCTATTTAATTTCGCTGCTTTTATAGCAGCTTTTTGAAAAGCGCAGACCTCAAGTGATGGTCGAGGGGAGGGAAACGGGGAAAGCGGGCAACCACTTTTCCCTAGCTTTTCCAGAAGCCTGTTAAAATGCAAGGTCTTCCCCCCACAAGTGACTTCTCTGCCACATCGCCACTCCCTGCCTTTGGCCTAGCGCAGACCCTTCACCCCTCACCTCGATGCTGCCAGTAGTCTGGATCCTTGAGGGTATGATCCGTAATCGGTTTCCAGGTAACCGTGCTGCTGAGGTCTTCCGGTGGGCACTACTAGAAAGGCCGTGCATTTGCCTGTAAATGGTTATTAAAACCACCACTAAAACCTTTATGATTAGATATATAACACCATTATCCTGTGATTAAAACACTTAAGCCAGTACATGGAGAAACGATGTTTGAGACTGATGCTGGGTGGGGAAGTACACCGTAAGAACGGCAGAAGTAGGCGTTCTTAGTCTGGAGGACTGTTGGGGTGGGATTGCAAAAATTCTCTGCTAAGACTTTTTCAGGTGAACTTAACAGACTTGGCCAAGCTAGCATCTTAGCTGAAGCCGATTCTCCAGTGTTCTTCAGTAGGGCTCTAAAGGTTTTTCTTTTCCTGAGAAAACAAAATTTTTGTTTTCTCAGGTTTTGCTTTTTGGCCTTTTCCTAGCTTTAAAAAAAAAAAGCAAAAGATGCTGGTGGTTGGCACTCCTGATTGCCAGGACAGGGTTCAAATCCCTGCGGCGTCTTTGCTTGACTGTAATGTCTTCAGGCCTCTATTTGGTTTTCCTCTTCTCTTGAGGTGCTTGGCTTTGGGGTTTGGGAACAGGTGGAAAAGAATGTCAGTTGTCAGAAACCTAAATCAATTGTATTTATGTGGGAACCTAATGATAACTGCTTGTTTCTTAATTTTCAGGTAGTCCCTGTGCTTCTAGTGTTTGGAGAAGCCTTACTGTTGCAAACTTAAAAATTTCACGTGAATAAAAGTAAAATTGAAAAGCTCTTGATTGGTGTGATTCTTTCGTATATAACCCAAACCTCTGTCCACGAACGAGTATGTGAGGGAATGTGGGGTGTTTTGTGGTGGGCGGGGGAGTGGTTCTCCACCTTCCTGCTAGTTACCATGACAACGGCAAGAGGGACTTGGCAAGTGGTACGGCAACCTAAGGGACCAGCGACTTCCCGCGCAGAGGAAGCGGGTCTGCTGTGTGCTGAGTTGGTCCGGGGTGTAAGAGCCCCGGAGACACAGTTGCTTCTGAAAAAGCCCTTGCAGGCCTGGGGCACTTGGTGCCAATAAAACAAGGTCTGTGTGGTGGTTCTTGGGTTACCCTTCACATAACCTGTTCGCAGTTCCTGAAACAAGCTGGTCCTGTGGTCCTGTTGTGTGGATGTTTCGGGTGCTACACGATCCTCCCTCCGTGGCGACTTCAATGAGAGCTGTGCGTACACACGGACCCCCAGTGAGATACTGGTCTTAGCTGGCAGCTGCATCCCCCAAGTGCCCCTGCTTGTATTCCCAACCGGCCCTATTCCACCCAGCCGGACCTAGGAGAGTGGGGGAGCCCATCTAAACGAGGTGCGGCACCCAGCAGAGCTGGGACATCTGATGGTCACTCTTAGCCCAGCGCAGGCGCCTCTGTGAGCAACTCTCAGTACTTGTGTTTTCCTACGTTACAAGTCAGGAAGGTGTGACGGAGAAGCAGGCTTTGGGTTTCTTTGCCAAAGCAGTGGCGCTGGGATTTGATCCCTGGGCTGTCTCCCAACACTTCAACTCCTGTTTCTTTGGCCCGTGAACATCTGACATGAAACCACGGTCCAGGTGGGTCAGCAGCACGCAGCAACCCGCTCCCCACCCCACCCCCCCCAGCTTGTGCAGGTGGAGGGACTTTCTCTTCCCTTCAAGTGATCTAACGGGATAGGGAGAAGCTGAGCACATGGTCCGCTGAGCCTGATTAAGTTCCTCTTCTGAACTGCTGTCTTAATGTTGGAGAAAGGTCTTCCGTGTTCTAGAGTTGAGAGGCTCCCTGCAAGCGCAAGACTTCACTGGAGAGCAAAGTAGTAAGAGAAACGCCTCGAATGCAGTTGCTAGGGGCTTCGTGGTTCCTGGTGCTGGGCAGGTTTTAAATTGGCCAGGACTGGTAATGTAAAGACCAGAGTCAGTGACAGGAAGGTAGAAAAGCTGCCCAGAAGTCCCTTCTTATCCTCTCTGAGCACGAAAAGGGGATGCAGAGGCCAACATGATGTTCCCCTAAAGGTTATGTCCAAGTTAAGGGGCTGGGTCATGATCACAGGCAAACCGCAGGCATTTAGATCCGTTGTACCAACGAGTCTCCTACCAGGTGTTTCGGATTTCATCATCATGGCAATCCTAGTAATGGCTAGAACACACCTGAGTTCAAGGGTAGCCCCCACATTTCTGAGCCTCACAAGCTTCCCTTTAGGCCTCCCGGGCCCAGTGCTAGCTGGTAGGATGCGGGCAGCAGATTTCTGACTTCACTACAGGGGTGATGGTTGGGAGAGCGAGCTCTTGGGGTGGGGGATAGAGCCGGGGAGGGGGACCGGGTCTGCTGACAAAGGTGTGGGAGTATCTCTATGGGTTGTCGATGCAGAAGTCCAGAAAGTGTAGGCCACATCCTGGGTCCTGGCTCTGGCAGGATGGCAAACTTGGGGTGTCACCTGCCCTCCCCTGTCCTTTGTTTGCCCACCAGTTAAATGGGGTTAATGCCAAGTCATGGAACTGGAAGTGAGTGGGCTCTTGCTGCCATCTAGCGGATGACTGGAACATTGCAGACACTGTCTTTGAAATACTTCCTAACACACTTGTGTGTGTGTTCAACATTTTTATTGCTGAGTAGTATTCCATTGTATGGATATTTCAGTTATTACCACTTTTTTGAAATTAGGAATCAAGCTTCTGTAAGTGTTTGTGTACAAGTCTGTGCGGACATATGCTTTCCTTTTTCTTGGTATGTTGTATGATAGGTGTATGCAGGATTTTTAAAAAAAGATTTTATTTATTTGAAAGAGAGAGAGGGGGAGAGCGAGAAGGAGGGAGGGGCAGAGGGAGAAAGAGAAGCAGACTCCCTGCTCAGCAAGGAGCCTGACATGGGACTCGATCCCAGGACCCTGAGATCAGGACCTCAGCCGAAGGCAGATGCCCAACCAACTGAGCCACCCAGGTGAACTTAAATTGCATTTTTCTTTCTTTCTTTCTTTTTAAAAAATATTTTATTTACTTATTTGACAGACAGAGATCACAAGTAGGCAGAGAGGCAGGCAGAGAGAGGAGGAAGCAGGCTCCCCGCTGAGCAGACAGCCCGATGCGGGGTTCGATCCTAGGACCCCGGATCATGACCCGAGCCGAAGGCAGCGGCTTTAACCCACTGAGCCACCCAGGCACCCAAATTGCATTTTTGTAATGACTAATGATGTTGAGCATCTTTTCGTGTGCTTACTTTCCATTTATACATCTTTGGTTAAGTATTCAGGGTTTTTTTGCCAGTGTAGTTACTGGGTTGTTTATCTTTTTATTGTTGAGTTGTAAAAGCTTTTACACATACTGGATATGAGTCCTTTGTCTATGTATGTTCTGAATATATTTCTCCCTCTATGTGCTTTGCCTTTTTATTTTTCGTCTTTAAAGAGTGGAAGTCTTAAATCTTACTTGACCCGTTTATATACACAATAACACAAAGGAATTTCAAAATGACTCTGTTGAGAAAGAAAAGCCATTTAAAAAAAAAGATTTTATTTATTTATTAGAGAGAGAGGAAGAGCGAGCAAGCATGAGCTGGGTGAAGGGGAGAGGGAGAAGTAGGCTCTCCACTGAGCAGGGAGCCCGAAGCGGGGCTAGATCCTAGAATTCCGGGATCACGACCTGAGCCAAAGGCAGAAGCTCAACCGACTGAGCCACCCAAGTGCCCCCCAAAGCCAGTTTTTAGAAAGTCCATACACTCTGGGAGAGTCTGGTGGCTCAGTAAGTTGGGTGTCCAACTCTTGATTTTGGCTCGAGGGGATCGAGCCCTGCATTGGGGTCCGCACACTCAGAATGGAGTCTACTTGGGATTCTCTCCCTCTTCCTCTGCTCCTCCCCACACTTGCACTGCCTCAACAAACAAACAAATAAATAAAATGCAGTCTGGCTCCATTTACTTAAAATTTTCACAAAATGAAAACTAACCCTGAAATAACAGCAGATCAGGAGTCACCAAGGGGCACAAGGAGAGCTTTCGGGCCATGAACTCGCTGGTTGCCTTGATTGTGGTGTTAGTTTCATAGATGTGCGCTGATGTCAAAACTCATCAAATTATACACTTCGGATACTTTGTTGTACACCAAGAAAGCTGTAAAAGGAAAAGATATGCACATACAAGGGAAAGCATCTTTTTTTTTTCCCCTAAAGATTTTTATTTATTCATTTGACAGAGAGAGAGAGATCACAGGTAGGCAGAGAGGCAGGCAGAGGTGGGGGAGCAGACTCCCCGCCGATCGGAGAGCCCGATGCCAGGACCCTGAGCTCATGACCTGAGCCGAAGGTGGAGGCTTAACCCACTGAGACACCCAGGTGCCCCCTGCAGCATCAAGTCTTTTTTTTTTTTTTTAAGATTTTTTAATTTTATTTATTCAATAGAGAGAGAGATCACAAATAGGTAGAGAGGCAGGCAGAGGGTGGGGGAAGCAGGCTCCTGGCTGAGCAGAGAGCCCGATGCAGGGCTCGATCCCAGGACCCTGAGACCATGATCTGAGCCGAAGGCAGAGGCTTAACCCACTGAGACACCCAGGCACCCCCTGCAGCTCCAAGTCTTAAAGCAGAGCGATTTAAAGAAACGACGAGGGGCGCCTAGGTGGCTCAGTAAGTTAAACGTCTGCCTTTGGTTCGGGTCATGATCTTGGGGTCCTGGGATCGAGCCCTGTATTGGGCTCCCTGCTCACTGGGGAGTCTGCTTCTCCCTCTGCCCCTCCCTCACTCGTACTCTCTCTCTCTGAAATAAAGAAATAAAATCAGAAAAAATAGAAAAGAAACAATGATGATACACCTCCATACAGCAGTGTGAAACTCCAGCTCCAGTCCTGATTCCTGAACCCACTGGCCGTGTGCACACTTGGGAAAGTTACTTACCCCCTTTAAGCCTTGTTTTATTCTCCTGTCAAATGGCCGTAATATCTAACTCAGAATGCTGGCACGAAGAACAGTCTATGTGTATCACATACCCAGGGCTCCCTGGAGAGCACAGAGGCGGTGCTCTCACCCAGGGGGAATTCAGGGAGGGCTGGAGAGGGGCAGGGGCATGTGCGCGGGGCCTCAAAGAATGAATAGGAGTTTGCCAGTGGGACAGAGAAGAAAAACCTTCATCTGGGGAGACGAGCCTGGCGCTCAAAGGTAGGAAAATGCAGGGCACTGGCAACCCGGTGTGGCTGGGGGGAGGGGGAGGCGGAGTCTGGAGGTAGGGGAGAGGGAGAAGCTGGAGTGGCTGGTGGAAGGCTGGTGGTTAAGGCCCTGGAAGGCCCGAGAACTTCGGGCTTTGCCCTGGGGAGCCGATGATGGAACACGATTCGGGCCGCAATGTCGGTGCGCAGAGACTGGAGGTCTGCGGACCAGGGCGTTGAAGGAGTGAGATACTTAGGCTGGGACTGAGGGGCACAGCGGCTTTGAGGCTCCTGGTTTCTGGGGACAGACGTGCTGGCCATGAGAGGGACAGAGCGGGGCAGGAGGGGAGGTTCTGGGGCGGGTGATGACAAGGAGGCGAGTGTTGCTGGACGGTTGCGTCCGAGGGGCCTGGGGATGTCCTGGGGAAAGGCAGGTCTGGGTGGTCAGAAGGGGTGAGCTGGAGTCCAGCTACCGGGGACCGCCCTGCCCGTGACGTCAGAGGGGGTCCCTTGAGGACCACATGCCGGAGGGGCCAGGGAGAACTTTCTGGCTTCTCTGTGCAGTTCAGCCAGCTTTGGGTTCTGCTTCTCTTCCTCCCGCCTGGTGAGGGCAGCTTCGTGCGTCTCCTCCTTTGCGCACACATTCAGCCCTTCCCAGCCGCCTGTGAGCCAGGCCCTGTCCTAGGCCTGGAGACACCGCGAGGAACCAGCCGTCAAGGTCTGTGCCCTCGTGGGCCAGCACCCTGAGGACGGCCAGCCGACAGGGACCGTTCCACGGTCACGGCCCCTGGAAGGAAAGGAAGCTGGGCTGGGGATGGAGCCTTGGGAGGTGGGCCAGGCAGGGCCATTGGACCTCCCCCTCTCTCCCTCTGCAGGAAGCTTTGACATGTGATGTGTCCCCCTTGGAGAGTCTCAAACCCCCATTTCAGTTCGGGGCTGGACACCTCCGGGTGGGTGCCCTCCTCCCCACACCAGGTGCTCCCCACCTGTCCCGTTTCTCTCCCTGATGTCTCATCCCGCCTCCTCCCTCTCACTCACCTCCCCCGTCAGTCTGGGAGCTCAGGCACCAGGCTGCCGTCCCTGTCATCTTCCCTCCGCTGTGGCTGCGGGGTGTCTTCCAGACCCATCAGGCTCCCGAGACCCCGCTCCGCTCCCTGCCCGCCCACTGTCACTGACCCTGCTAGGGTTCCCGTCCAGATTCGGTCTGTGCCCTCCTTGCCTGCCTCCATCCAGCCTCTGACACCCACATCCCTGCTTGACCCGCAGCCCCGTCCTTCCCCCTGAAAGAACCATTTTTCTCCCCACACGCAGCCCCTCACTGTCCCATATCTGGCCTTCCCTCGTGCCTTTCCCCCTTTCTGGCGTATTTTCCGCCCTGCTTTTCTCCACGTGTAAATCCCTCTCCTCCTTCTAGGTCCAGCTCAGAAGCTCCCTCGGTGATAAAAACATTCCTGACTGTCCTCCGCCCTCCCGCCCTAAAGCTGCCCTCGCCTCTCCCGTCCTCCTGCGTCCATCCTCCCCCATCTCTGAGCCTCCCAGACACCTGTGTCCTGGTTTCCCATCCAAGCGTTAGCACGGGTCACCCCACTGGACGGTCACATCCCGCACCAGCCCGCTCCTCCACTCATGGCAGTAGCACACGGATCACCGAGAGTCAGTGCCCGAGATTTGAAGCCACGTGCCCACACACACTCTCTGCACACATCCAGGCCTCAGTGAAATGTTGGGGCTCACACGTACGGGGGAGATCACCCCAAGGGAGCGGCACAGTGTGAGCCCAGAAGGCTATCCGTCTGCGGGGTCACACCGTCACTTCTACATGGTCCTCTGTTCTGAGCTGCTCCACGCCCCCGTTGAGCTGTAGATTCCTCCAGCTCCCTGCCCTGCCTCCTTCCCCCAGCCTGCTTACCTTCACCTCCTCTTGATTCCTTTTCATTCTCTTTTCATGGCTTTGAAGCTCACATTGTGTCTAATCTTTTGATATCCACTTGCGTTTGGAAGCACTGAGAACCACAGCTACCTGAGGGCTCTGTACCCTTTGCCCAAGCACAAGAACCTCAGCACGTCCCTGACTGCTACTGCCGAGGACCCAGCAACCACCTTGTCTTCCCATGTCCCTACATGAGTGCTAATCCTTGTCCTTTCCGCCTGACCCACTCTGGTCCCTTTCTCTGCTCACCATGGCTTTCTTGAATCCTCCTCCTTCCTTCTGGGCTCAAGGCCCTTGCTCATATCTTCTGGAAATTCCTTCAGTGAGCGTTTCCGAGGGGTTAATCCTTGGCCTGTGTGAGAAACATCTATTCTACCCTGTTTTCATTCCTGCCTCTCCACCCCAGGCTCTGCACTGCCCACTGCCCCTGCCCAGGCCCAACCCCGACTCCCCTCACTGGACCACCACAACCCCTCCTGACGGCGCTCTAGAAGGTTCTTTTATTCCTTCCAGTCTTTTCCCCAGGATGCAGCCTGATGGATTCTGTGCCCCTGCCTCAATGGCCCCTGTCTTCTCCCAGACTGTTAACCTTCATAATCTGATCAAGGGGCCTTGAATATCTGTCCAGCTCCTGCCTCCATCTTCCCCACCCCAAACCAAGGGCGCCTTCCCCGTCTCCCCACAGGAATCGTTGGTGGGGAAGGATTGTCCTCTACAGACAAGCGTCATCAGGAAACCCAGAAGCGGAGAAGCCGGCACGTTGTCACACACCGCAGTCTGCTGCCGGTAGACGTGTGGGTCCTCCGGGCCGCACTAGGCGTGCACTTTGTCAAGGTTCCGTTGCACTTTGGCCTGACCCTTTGAGTCAGGAAGCGGGTTTCTTAAAAAAGAAAAAATTTCTAACCAGGTATAATTTATATGCAACAGAATTCACAGCTTTTTAGTGGACAGGTAAATGTGGGTTCTGACAAATGTGTGTCCCCACAAAACTACTACCAGAGTCGAGATATTTTAGAACTCTTTATTTTTTTAAGATTTTATTTATTTGACAGAGAGAGATCACAAGGAGGCAGAGAAGCAGGCAGAGAGAGAGGAGGAAGCAGGCTCCCCGCTGAGCAGAGAGCCCGATGTGGGACTCGATCCCAGGACTCTGGGATCATGATCTGAGCCGAAGGCAGAGGGTTTAACCCACTGAGCCACTGAGGCGCCCGGATATTTTACAACTCTTAATTCTATTCTTTCTCTATATGGTTATTAATTTAGTTTTTTAGTTTTAAGATTTCATTCATTTTTTTGAGAGCGAGAGAGCATGAAGAGGGGAAGGGGCAGAGGGAGAAGCAGACTCTGCCTGAGCAGGGGCCCAGTGCGGGGTTTGATCATGACCCAAGTCAAAGGCAGACACGTAATTGACTGAGACACACAGGCAACACTTCCATGTGAATTTAAAAGCCAGCTTATCAATTTCTACAAAAGAGCCAGCTGGAATTTTGATAAAGATTGTATTGCTCTGTCGATCCGTTTGGGGGAATAGCGCCATCTTCATATCAGGTTCTCGATCTGTCAGTGTGGGATGTTTCCCTTTGACTTAGACATTCTTCAGTGTCACTCAACAATGGTTTTGTACTTTTCAGAGTATAAATTTTGTATTTCTTTTGTCAAATTTGTTCCCAAATATTTTATTCTTTTGATGCTATTGTAAATGGAATTGTTATTTGACAGACAGAGACACAGCGAGAGAGGGAACACAAGCAGGGGAAGTAGGAGAGGGAGAAGCAGGCTTCCCACCAAGCAGGGAGCCTTATGCAGGACTCAATCCCAGGACCTTCGGATCATGACCTGAGCCAAAGGTAGATAGATGCTTAACTGTTTGAGCCACCCAGGCACCCCTGGAATTGTTTCCTTAATTTCTTTTTTTTAAATTTTTTTAAAGATTTTGTTTATTTATTTGACAGAGAGAGGCAGGCAGAGAGAGAGGAAGGGAAGCAGGCTCCCTGCTGAGCAGAGAGCCCGACTCTGGGCTCGATCCCAGGATCCTGGGATCATGACCTGAGCTGAAGGCAGAGGCTTTAACCCACTGAGCCACCCAGGCACCCAAAAGTGTGTTGGATTTTGTCAAACGCTTTTTCTGCATTTATCGAGATGATCATGTGTTTGTTTTTTATTCTATTAATGTGATGTATTGCACTGACATGATGTGTTTATATTACATATTACATTAATTATCACATGTTAAACGACTCTGCATCCTTAGGATAAATCCTACTTGATCATGGTTTTTAAGTCTTTTTAATGTTGCTGGATTTGGCTTTACCGATTTGGTGATTTTTGCATTCATATTCATAGACGTTTTAGTTTATAGTTTTCTTGTGAAAGTTTATAGTTTTTTTTTTAAGATTTTATTTATTTGAGAGAGAGAGAGAGGAAAAGCACTAGATGGGGAGGGTCAGAGGGAGAAGCAGACTCCCTGCCAAGCACGGAGTTCGATGCGGAACTCAATCCCGGGACTCCAGGATCATGACCTGAGCTGAAGGCAGTCGCTTAACCAACTGAGCCACTCAGGCGCCCGTGAAAGTTTATAGTTTTGTCTGATTTTGGCATAGGGTAATATTGGCCTGATATAATGGGTTGGGAAGTGTTCCCCCCTCTTCTATGTTTTGGAAATATTTGTGAAGAACTGGTATTATTTCTTCTTTAAACGTTTGGTGGCAGTCACCACTGAAGTCATCTGGGCCAGGACTCTGTGGGTGGTGTTACACATTACTAATTCTTTCTCGTTATGTGTTAGAGACGTATCCAGATGGTCTGTTTCTTCTTGAGTCAGTTTTCGTAGTTTGTGTTTTTCTAGGAAAGTGTCCAATTTATCTAAGTTACCTAGTTTATCAGTGTTCAACTACTTATAGTATTTCTTTCTTTTTTTTTTTTTAGATTTTATTTATTTATTTGACAGAGATCACAAGTAGGCAGAGAAGCAGGCAGAGAGAGAGGGGGAAGCAACTCCCCATTGAGCCGAGAGCCCAATGTGGGGCTCGATCCCAGGACTCTGGGATCATGACCTGAGCCGAAGGCAGAGGCTTAACCCCCTGAGCCACTGAGCCACCCAGGCTCCCCTACGTCTGTACTTTTAAATTTACTGAGGCTTATTTTTTGGCTTGGCAAGTGGCTTATCCTGAACGCCATCCCATGTATATTTGAGAAGAATGTATATTCTGCTGTGTTGGGTCTCTTTCATTTTCAAGGACTCTTTTTTTTTTTTTTTTTTATTTGACAGACAGATCCCAAGTAGGCAGAGAGGCAGGCAGAGAGAGAGGAGGAAGCAGGCTCCCCGCTGAGCAGAGAGCCCGATACGGGACTTGATCCCAGGACCCTGGAATCATGACCTGTGCCGAAGGCAGAGGCTTTAACCTGCTGAGCCACCCAGGCGCCCCTCAAGGACTCTTGTAATTAAACTGGGTCCGGCTGGATAATCTAGGACAATCTATCTTAAGCTCAGCCTATTAGTAAATTGAATTCTATCTGCCACCTTGGTTGCCTTTTTTCATGTACTAGTCACAGGTTTTGTGAATTGGGATATGGACATTTGGGGGTGGCTGCGGTCATTATTCTGCTTACCACAACAGGAAAGATCCACGAGAAGCTCCTTTTTTGAGTGTCATGTTTGCGAAAACAAAAACAAACCCCCGTAACCATTTTGGGGGAAGGCTATAGTGTGGAGGCAGAGTAACTTTTGCCTTAAAGTTATTCTTATGTTTTTGCAGACAATGAAGTGTCTTCTTTCTCAATATCTGAGTTTTTAAAATTTTAGATTTTATATATTTATTTGAGACAGAGAATGAGTGAGCATGAGGAGGGGGAGCAGGAAACAGAGAGGGAGAAGCGGTCTCCCCACCCAGAAGGGAGCCTGGGGGCTCGATCCCGGAAGCCTGGGACCATGACCTGAGCTGAAAGCAGCCTAACTAGCTGAGCCACCCAGGTGCCCCAATTCTCAATATTTTAGACTTAGGACAAAGCACAATTTAAATCCTTTCTTTTTATTTTTTAAAAGATTTTATTTATTATTATTTTTTAAATCTTTTTTAAAAAAGATTTTATTTATTTATCTGATGGAGAGAGAGAGATCACAAGTAGGCAGAGAGGCAGGCAGAGGGAGAGGGGAAAGCAGGCTCCCTGCTGAGCAGAGAGCCTGAGGGTGGGGCTCCATCCCAGGACCCTGAGATCATGACCTGAGCTGAAGGCAGATGCTTAACCCACTGACCACCCAGGCGCTCACAATTTAAATACTTTCTAAAAGGAAACGTGATTAGCTGTCACATAAGACCCACCATTGTTTAACAGCAGCTTTTCTGTTTTATTCATCATAAAAGATGTAGAAAGAACACAAATGACAAGTTCCCCACACGGAAAGCTGTCAAGAAATAAAGGCTGGCGCGCCTGGGGGGCTCAGTCAGTTGCGTGGTCGACTCTTGGTCTCAGCTCAGATCTTGATCTCAGGGTTGTGAGTTTCTTTCTTTTTTTTAAAGATTTTATTTATTTATTTGACAGACAGAAATCACAAGTAGGCAGAGAGGCAGGCAGAGAGAGAGGAGGAAGCAGGCTCCCCGCTGAGCAGAGAGCCCGATGTGGGGCTCGATCCCAGGACCCTGAGACCAAGACCTGAGCTCAAGGCAGAGGCTTCAACCCACTGAGACACCCAGGCGCCCCAGGGTTGTGAGTTTCAACCCTGCACTGGGCTCCAGGCTGAGCATGGGACCTACTTTAAAAAGAAAAGAAAAGAAAAGGAATAAAGCTTGAACTATTAGCCAGTAGCTCTTGAAACCACTCTGTAGGCTTTGGGTCCCTGTTAGCTAAGCTTAAAGTTTCTATTTTATTGAAGGGAAAAATGCCACTGCAGGGAAGACAGCGGAAAGACTTTCCAAAGCACATATGTAAGTCATGTTTACTATGTATACATATGTGTAAGTATATGCGTGTATATGTGTATATATATAATTTTCTGTTTATAAAAGTAATTCACACTCATAAAAACTTCAAACATTACATCACAGAAATACTATGTTGAGGGGCATCTGGGTGGCTCAGTGGGTTAAGCATCTGCCTCCAGCTCGGGTCATGATCCCAGGGTCCTGGAATCAAGCCCCACGTCCGGCTCCCTGCTCAGCTGGGAGCCTGCTTCTCCCTCTCCCTCTGCCTGCTGCTCCCCCTGCTTTTGCTCACTCTCTCTCTCTGTCAAATGAATAATTAAAAATCTTTAAAAAATACTATGTTGAGTTGTATGAAATTTCCAATATTTCACTATTTTTTGACCTACAAACACAGATTTCATACTGTTCAACCTAATAATATAGCAGGGAGAATCCCCTGTAATCTGCACGCCCTGGAGGGAACCACTGGCAAGTGGTGTGTATTTCTCCAGGCTGGAGAGTGTGTCTGTGCACGTTCACGGTCAGTGAACTTATCACCACGATGATGAAGTATGGATGTTGCAACCTGCTTTCTAAACGCTTTGTAGAGCAAAGCAAATCCTCGGACTGCTTGTGCGGTTTCCCTTCTCCGCGGCCTCCATTTCCTTATCTGTGAACACGGAACCCCTGTTTCTGTGCCAGTTAGTTATTGCCTCTCAGCTCCAAATTCGTTGTATTTGTCTGCTCGGTGAAAAATGGATCTGGGCCCTTTAAATATTTTCCTTAGCCACGTGGAACCACGCTAAACTTTGCCGGTAGAGGGCGCTGCGGCAGAGGCTTTGGTTCTTGGTAGTGATGGGCTTTTCTCTTCTGGCTTGTGCGGCAGGTCCGGCTTCTCCAGCTCAGCTCGGGCCACGGGCACAAGCTCCTTCCGGACAGGGAGCCCGCAGCACCCACCACCAGCCTCTTCCCCCAGGCAGATCCTGGGAGCAGCGGAGTGCCTCTTCCCCAGCCCCCTAAAGCATGACTTTCCAGCAAGTTCCATGGGACCTGCGTGGGACTTTAGCAACTTCTCTACTATCCAATGAGTTACAGCCATTCCCTTTCCAACCAGGTCTGGAGCTCAGAACCAGGGCTGGATGGAGGTCCTTGGGGGGGGGGGGGGGGATCGTAGGCGGGGAGGAGTGCTCTATCTCTCTGCCCTGGGGATGAAGGCTGCTCCTTATATCTGCTATTCTGATATTCTTTTTAGAGCCCTCTTTACTTCTTTTTAAAAATGACTTCAGGGGAGAGGCTGAGTTTTCCAGCTTCTAGAAAGCCGCCTCGTTCCTTGGCTGACGACCCCTCCCTCACAACACACGTGCTCCTGCTGGCGCACCGACTACTCACTGTGGTCCGCCTACAGCATCCGGCCTACGGGGATAATCCGGGATGACTTCCCCATCTCCAGATCCGTGACTGGATTGCAACAGGGAAGCCCTTTTTAGCGTGTAAGGCAACATATTCACAGAGTCCTGGGATTAAGAGGTGGACATATGTGAACTGACTTTGTCCAGCCTACCTTACCCATGGAATAAATACTATTATTCTACCCATTTTACAGATGAAAAAACTGAGGTGCAAGGAGAGTAAGTACCTTGCCCACAGTCGCACGACTCATAAGGAACAGAGCTGGGATACAGGCAGTCTGACTCAGCTACACAATGTTGTGTAAATCTTTGCATACCATAATGAGACTTTGTGCAGCATACTTTTCTAGAAGCAGAATTACTGGGGTGAAGTTTGATCGGTGTTGCCGAGCTATCCTTTGCTACAGCTGCGTCATTTCATGTCCACCAGCAGCACTGAAAATCCAGGGCTCTCCGCCCCAACTCCAGATGCTTTGAGGACAGAAGAGGACTTGAATACACAAAACCAAAGGGTTTTTACAACTTATCAACTTGGTGACTGAGAGATGTTTCTCTTTCATGAAAGGAGAAGAACAATACTCTTTCATTCATAAAAAACATTACAGTAGGAATAAAGAATTCTCAGTTTCCTGGGAAAAAAAATAAAAAATACTTGATTGCCTTCATGTATTACAAGACTGAAAACACTGTCCTAACCTTGACTGTGACCGCAGCCTTGTCTCCTTCGGCCCCACCTTGTCAGAGGCACCGTTTTTGAGGGTTTGATTTTCCCACCTTGGTGGATTGTTTTGTCTCCAGTGACATCTGACTCCCTGATTAATAGATCACTTCCATCACTTTCCAGATTCCCCCTCTTTATTTTGTATCCACGCCACAAAGCTCGTCTACAACTTCCTTTTCAACGCCTTGCATGTCCCTTGTTGGCGGCTGTTTATTTGGGGCCAAGTACCCCTGTTAACCGCAGGGGCGAATGTTTCGTTACTCGGAGAGTCATCTGTTTACAGGCGAGGAACACGCGTGAAGTCACTTCCCAAGATCCCATAGACGTGGCATTCAACCCGAGGCACCTGCCTCCAGGTTCCCCCTACTTGACACCCCACTGTACCTGCTGGGGAGCTTCTGGCCCCCTGGTGCCCCGCAGAACGCACACGCGCCTGCCACACCATGTCTCCAGGTCCCGGTGGGGCTTGGCGGGCTGCTTGGATTTGTCCTGGCTCGGCTGCCACTTTCTATGTGTGAGCATTTAGAGCTTGGGTTCCTTGCTTGTAAGACGGGAAGAACACCGGTCCTCCCTCATAGGGCAGTGAGTGACCTGGTATTACCCCCGCTTTGCAGTTGATGACGCGGAGCCTCCATGTGAGGGCAAGGTGGGCACAAAGAGAACTGGGGAAAGGGACGCTGTCCCCTTCGGAAGACGGTAGCCCCTCCGTGCTGAGTTGCATTGTAGAAGCAGGTTAGTTAACAGAGAACCTGTAAGGAAGCTCCCTTTCCTGATTCTTCATTTGTATCTCTGCTTTCTGCTGTGGTCCGCTCAGCCTGTGCTAGGCTTGGCTCCTACCTCCCTGCTGTCCCTCTGTGCACTGGGGACTCCCCCAGCCCAGTGGCCTTCCCTTTCTACACCTGTTTCTTCTCCAGGAGAGGCCCCCATGCACTGCACAGACCAAACACTTGGTAGGGGCTAAGACAACATGCACTGACTGAATGCGACCACATGACCCCCCATTTTCTTGAACCATCCCCTTCCTCCGTGACTCCAAAGTGTCCTCTCCATCATTTCACACTCACAAGCACACAGCTCAGGCTCTGGCTTACTAACCTCCCTGGTATGAAAAAATTTCTAGGCTCTGTGTTCAGGCATTCGAGACTCCTACTTGCCATGCCCCGCCCGCCACATCTGTGACTTTAACTCCCCACGCCCCAATATTGCAAATTCCATATTCACAGTGTTGTCACTAGCTTCCTAACGGAAGCTACACAGGAGAATCTCTAGTAGTTACTTCTATTCTGCTCTGAGCAGCCAACACCCTCTCCAACCCTCCCTCTGGGTGACCATTCCTCACAGGTGCTTGGACAAGGAAAGGGAGACAATGAGTGCTGTGCTGAGTGACTGTTCTCTGTCAGGTGGTACTGAACAGGGTACTGTTCATTCCAATTTACAGAGGAGGGAAGCAAGGTTTCCAGAGGGTAAGGTGGGTCCCCACAGCCAGTGATAGGGCCTGGGCAGGGATTTGAACCCAGCTCTGCTGACCTTGGCATCTCCCACTCTTCAATTTGCTCCCAAAGGCCTCCCAACTAACATTTCATAATAAGTTCTAGGATTTCACCCATACTCCATAGGGGTGGCTACAGGACTGTCCCCAACCCTGGGTCCCCTGAGACCCTACCTGAAGGGAGCGTCATTGCCTAGTCAGTCTCTCCTGGACACTGGACTCCATCCAGCTAAGGGGCTGGGTCCCCACTGGTGTGACTGCCATTTGAGCTGCAGACATCACTTTGTCATAGAGAATGCCTTCCTGCACAAGGCAGTTGGGGGCCTGGAAAAGATGCCGATGCTCTCCTTGGTGACCAGACAGCCAGGTCTCTGGGCCGAGGAGAGCAGGGCCCTCCTGGCCCTCCGGCCTCTTCTGGACTTTCTGGACTGTTCCTTCTCTTTTCCTGGAGTTTCTGCTTCTTCCCTCCCTGCCACAGGGTTCCTTGACCTCCCCTGGACGTTTGCTTCACATTCTGTCCCCCCCGCCCCCTTCCCCTTGCTCTGTCTCCTTGAGCTGCTTCTTCAGTCACTCAGTCATTTCACCAACAATGATGCCTCACTGGATCCCGGAGCTGCCCACTGGCAGGTGGGAGAGAACATCTGGCTTGGGGACAATCGTCCTCCCAAAGCCTCTGTCTACCGCATTTCTCTCCTTCACGTGTGTCTAAGACTTACTTCCTCTTCCGTCCCGCTAGCTCTCCTCTTCCATGCCTCGGTTTCTCCATCCCCTCTTCCTTCTCAAGTTGTCATTCCCATAATAACGCTGGGAGGTAGACTGTACTACCACCCACATTTTAGATATAAGGACACAGAGGCTCAGAGAGTTTGGGTGACCTGCCAGGCCCATACAGTAACTGGTAGGTAACTGGTGGCGCCTGTCCAGCAAGTGCTTGGCCAGGTTGCCTGGAAGCTGGCCTCTGCGCCGCCGGCCCCGCCCCCGATCCCGCCCCCCGATCCCGCCCACGCCCCGCCCCAACTGCTCCGCCCACCGTCGCAGGCCCCGCCCTCGCCCCGCCCAGCCCCGCTAGGCGGCCGGAGGATCCGGAGCAGAGGCGTCCCCAGCCTGCGGCGGCGGTGGGGACAATGTGGTTCTTTGCTCGGGACCCAGTCCGGGACTTCCCGTTCGAGCTCAGCCCGGACCCTCCCGAGGGCGGCCCGCCCGGGCCCTGGGTCCTGCACCGCGGCCGCAAGAAGGTGAGCGCCGCCCCGCTCCGCAGGCCGCGGCCGACCTCGGCCTCGCCTAGTCAGCGCCGCCGGCCCCGCCGCGTCGCGCCCCGCCTGACGTGGCTGCGGAGCCTCCGGGGCGACGGGCCGGGGGAGGGGGCCGGGCAGTGCCGACGTGGCGGGCGGAAGGGACCGAGGGACGACAGGCGGACGGAACCGGGGTCACGTGGGCCCGGCTCCGTGTCCGAGGTCTGACCTGGGGAGAGACCGGCCCGTGGACGCTCTGCGACCGTCTCGGAGCTGGAGTGGTCGCCGGGCCCGGCCCACATCCCTCAGGTCCCTCTGCCCTCCCCCCAGGCCACAGGCAGCCCTGTGTCCGTCTTCGTGTACGATGTGAAGCCCGGTGCCGACGAGCAGACCCAGGTGGCCAAAGCTGCCTTCAAGCGCCTCAAAACTCTCCGGCACCCCAACATTCTGGCCTACATCGATGGGCTGGAGGTACCTGCCTCCCAGGCTGCCCCATCTCCGCCCCGCGCTTTCTCCCAGTCTCCCCGTCGTGTCTTCTGTCTTCCTGCCCCTGTTTCCACCCCTTCTGCCTGGGCACCCCCACCTTTGAGTCCCCCTCCTCCACCTGTCTCCCTGGGCCTCTCATCTCCCCTTCCTCTCCCGCCATGTCCCCCTCTTCAGACAGACAAATGCCTCCATGTAGTGACAGAGGCAGTGACCCCACTGAAAATGTACCTCAAGGAGCGAGCTGAGGCCGGTGGCCTGAAGGAGCTGGAGCTCTCCTGGGGGCTACACCAGATTGTGGTGAGGTGGGGGGCAGTGGTGATGAGAGCGGGGTGGGGGCCCCGGGTTGCGGGAGTGTGATGGCTCCTTCTGCCCCCAGAAAGCCCTCAGCTTCCTGGTCAATGACTGCAGCCTCATCCACAACAACGTCTGCATGGCCGCTGTGTTCGTGGACCGCGCCGGCGAGTGGAAGCTGGGGGGCCTGGACTACATGTACTCGTCCCAGGGCAATGGTGGGGGGCCCCCCCGGAAGGGGGTCCCCGAACTTGAGCAGTATGACCCCCCGGAGTTGGCGGATGGCAGTGGCAGAGCAGTCAGAGAGAAATGGTGGGTGACTGGGGGCCGCACGTCCCAGCCTGCCCTATTCTGGAAACTTCTGCAGCCTCGGGACCCCTCAGCTAGCTGGCACGCCCCCCTGTCCCCTGCTGCTCAGCTGGGGAGGGAAGCAGGGGCCTCCGGGAGGTAGGGCAGGATAAATACAGGCTTTGAGTGTGTTTTGGTGGTTCTGAGGTTGAAGGGTGTGTGACTTGCTTTAGTGAGCCTCACTTTCTTTATCTGTCCAATGGGACTAATGAACCTGCACCCTGCTTCTCAGGGTTCTCTCTTCCTGATGGGAGGGTCAGCTGAGGGACATAGCTCAGCGTCTGCCATGCAGTGAGGGTCTGGTGCCCAAGGCAGGTAGGAGGCCTGTGCTAGCAGGTGGCAGGGCCTCAAGCAGCTCTGGTCACTGCCCTGCCTCAGGTCAGCTGACATGTGGCGCTTGGGCTGCCTCATCTGGGAAGTCTTCAATGGGTCCCTACCTCGGGCGGCTGCCCTGCGCAATCCTGGGAAGGTGAGTGTCTGACCCAGTCCCAGCTCCTCTCTGCCGGCCAGCCAGCCCTGCCCTGACACTGACCCTTCTCCCATAGATCCCCAAATCGCTGGTGCCCCATTACTGCGAGCTAGTTGGCGCCAACCCCAAGGTGCGTCCCAATCCAGCCCGCTTCCTGCAGAACTGCCGGGCGCCAGGTGGCTTCATGAACAACCGCTTTGTGGAGACCAACCTCTTCTTGGAAGAGATCCAGGTGAGCCGCCCAACCCCCCCCCCAGCCCCCTCTGCGCTTTGTTCCTGTGTTCTTCACCCCGGCCCTCTCTCCCTACTTTGTGGGCTCCTTTATAATTAGACCCTGGGAGACAAGGAGGGACTATGGCACCAGGCTCTCTGGGCCTGAATCCTGGTAGCAACTCTTACTGTGTGACTTGTCTGACACACGTTACTAATGACAGTACCTACTTCAGGGGACTCTCACTGGCAGAGAGAGACAGGAAATACGTAAAAGGAAATGTGTGCTCCCCGGGACAGGGGTAAATACCAGGAAGGGAAATAGTGGGTCAGGGCGCTCAGGGAAGGCCTCTCTCAGGGCTGACATCTGAGCTGAGACCCGAAGACTGGGAGCCTTGGGGATGGTGACTGGGGAGGAATGTTCCAGGCAGAGGGGACAACAAATGGAAAGGTGTGAGGAAGGGATTCTTGGCTTAATCTCCTTGAACCTCAGTTTCCATATCTGTATAATGGGGGCAATAGTGGTCTCTGCGGGCCCATGGTTGTTGTAGGGAATGAAGGAGGAAGGCTCGGACCTGGATCCCTGCTCTGACCCGGCCGTGTGGGGGGCACACAGAAAAGTGACTGAGAATCTGGAGTTGGGGAGGAGTGACAGACACTGGCACAGACCTTGATGGAGCAGGGGCCGTGGACTCTTCAGAGCTTGGGGAACCTGGGCGGTGTCTTGAGGCAGAAGCGCTGGAAACGCTGAGCCCCGTGCCTCCTGCGCGGTGTGGGGGCAGCAGGAACTTTGTTATGCGAAGTTCTCCTCACCCCGCTGCCCTGCTTAAAATGTACTCCACAGGCGATGGCTGTTTCTGGCCAGTCCCAGGAGACTGTGGGAGGGCAGCGCCTAAGGGCCCCTCTTCCCATCACTGGGCAGACCAGTGGAGAGGGCCCAGCTAGGCAACCTGGAGTGTGGTTGGGTCTTCCTCTGGGCCCCGGTGCCCCATGAGCGCTGTCAGAGCAGGAAGCCTGCCTCCTGCGCTCACCTGAGCTGCTCTGGCGCCAGCCGGGTCCTCCTCATCCCCAGCCAGAGGTCAGCTCTTCCAGGCCAGGCAGCAGCTTGGGAAACGAGGGTACAGTAGTGAGCACAGAACTTTGGAAGCAGCCAGGACTAGGTCATACTCCCTACCCCATCACTCCTGGCTGGTGACCTTGAACCTCAGCCTCCTTGTCTGTACGTGAGGGGGTGAGCACCTCTTCCTTGGAGGCAGCACCGTGGAGGGACCGGACCCCTGAGTCACACTTTCCCCTGACTGCTTTTTAGCAGCTGTGTGGCTTTGGGCCAATTCCTTGCCCTCTCTGGGCATCAGCTTCCTTGGTGGAGTCAATGCAGATTGTGTTAGCACCTGTCTCATAAAGTTGCGGGGGGGATGATTTAACGTGCGTAAAGGTTTCAGTATATAACTCTGGCTGGCCTATAGTCTCCCCTCAGGGAATGTGAATTGTGCGGATGACGGCCTTAGAGGGAGGTTGACGGGACCATTGGGCCGACAGCCTGGCCTGTCCGGCTTCAGCGGGAGGACCAGGTCTGGGGGTCAACTGTACCTGATCCCCGCCTTCCCCGCCTTCCCCACAGCTTGCCACGAACGCCCGCCCAGCTGGGGCCCGGGCGATGGGCTAAGCCCCCTTCGCTGTCTGAGCCTTCGTGTCCTCCTCTGTGTGCCGGGGTTAATGGTCCTCACACTTGGGTTAGGGTGAGGAGGGGAGGCAAGGCTGACAAACGGCCTGCTGTCCCCAGCGGCTGCTTTCCCAGCAGCAGGTCCGCGTGTGACGGGAATGACGATCGCGTGTCAGGCCCCGAGCTGACAGGTTTCCCGCGCACGACAGCTCTGTGAGGTGGTGTAGTTGTTACCGCGTCTCACAGATGGAGGGCCTTAGCCAAGGTCACGTGGCTGCTCAGAGGGGGAGCTGGGATTTGAAGGCAGCCCCGCTGGCCTCCCGCAGCCACGCGCTTCAGTTGTCTTTCAGGCAGGGTCGGGGGACGACCCCCTGTCCTTGCCCGTAGCTGAGGAACGGCGTGACTAGGCTGATGTCCTACTTGTATCCTGTCCTTGTTCCCCCAGATCAAAGAACCGGCTGAGAAGCAAAAGTTCTTCCAAGAGCTGAGCAAGAGCCTGGACTCGTTCCCCGAGGACTTCTGCCGGCACAAGGTGCTGCCGCAGCTGCTGACCGCCTTCGAGTTCGGCAGTGCCGGGGCTGTCGTCCTCACACCGCTCTTCAAGGTGGGTGGGCGCGGGGGGGCCCAGACCCTGGCCGGGGGGGGGGGGGGGGCTGAGTGGCAAAAGAGAGGGCCATGGGGGAGGGACAGACCGGTTAGGGCAGACCCACACTCATACACACACACGCACACCCGCCCGCGTGCTTGAGGAGCTCGCCGCCGAGAGCCCATCGGTTCCGCTCTCCAGGGACACCTGATCGGCCGTCCCGGAGGCTGCAGGGCCTTCTCGTCCTTGGGGGGAGGAAACCCTGTGCCTCTAAATTCTTTCCCCGCAGACCCCTTACTCAGAGCCTATAGACCTTGTTCCGTTTCCCCAAGACAGCAGCCTTGATCTGACTTGTGCACCCCAGTTTCCAGGGCCCAGGAGATCGCCTGCTCACCACCCCACTTTGTATCCTCCCTCCTGACCTCCTGGCACCCTGTGTTCTTTTGACAACTGGCGGCTGGATCCTCTCCGCCTTCCCCAGACCCCAGCCTACACCTTACCTGGGCACCTGCCGTTCCCCACTCTGACCACTTTTCCACGAAGGGGGAAGACAGCAAGCAAATCCCATATGGCTGGCAATCTCCAGAAGTGATAGAATTATAGTTAGAATTCCGTGTGCACGTGTGTCCATGCAGTGTACTGGGGCCTGATTGTACGGAGGGGTACAGACCTTTCATTGGCCTCCCGAGAGGCTGCCTTGACCCAGAAAGGTGTTACGGGCAGAGCTGCCCGAGGTGGACGGGCAGAAGGGCCGCCGCAGCACCGCCCTGCTCCCGGCACTGTCACCCCATCCCCATCCTGGGAACCAAGCAGGGAGCCCAAGGAAAATGAATGAGCCCAGGAAGGTCACCCCGCTTCCATGGAGGCAGCTGAGCCCCGTCTCCTGCTCTTTCCCGAAGGTGGGCAAGTTTCTCAACGCTGAGGAGTACCAGCAGCAGATCATCCCTGTCGTGGTCAAGATGTTCTCGTCCACTGACCGGGCCATGCGCATCCGCCTCCTCCAGCAGGTGGGGGCTGTGGTTAGACCCTGTCCCCTCTACCCCACCCGGACCCCACCTTGGCTGCTGGGGAGAACCCCTGCCTCACCTCCAGTCCCAGGCCGGTGGCAGGGACTTCCAGGTGGCACCCTGGAAACTTCTCCCCAGACACACACAGTAGGGGCTGGTAAGCCTAGGCTCCTAGGAAATCGAGACCGTCGTGGGGCTCTTCGGCAGCTTTGGGAAGGCACAGCCTCCCTGGGCTGCAGGCCTTCCCCTTGCAACCCAATCTCTCGGCTTGGTCACCTGAGCCATTCAGAGTGGGGGTAGTGTCTCTCCCGCCAACACCAGGGCAGTCGGGAGCATCAGACATGATCTCTGGGATCGAGGGGAGGGGCCTCTTTCGAGCCAGGAAGTCCTAGAGGCTCCCAGGTGTCATTCCCTCTCCGACTGCCAAACAGGCCAGCCCTCCCTGAGCCACTTGCCGGGTGGGGGCGATCATTCCTTTTACAGAAGAGACAGTGGAGGCTCTAAGGAGGGGCGTGGCGCAGGACACAGGCCGGACCCTCCCGCTCCCCGTCCTTGGTTCTTCCCAGCACCGTCCTAGCCTCTCATCACTGCATGTGGCCCTAAGGCTAGAGAAAGGCCAGCTGCGAGGTAGAAGGCTCAGGAGACTCACCTGGCCGGCCAGTGCATGTGTAGGGGAAATAACCAAGCCGAGAAACGGGCCGGTGGCTGTGGTTAGGCAAGGAGCGGCTGACTGTGTTCTCACCAACCTCCCTCCCCCAACACCGGGCCCCAGATGGAACAGTTTATTCAGTACCTGGATGAGCCCACAGTCAACACACAGATCTTTCCCCACGTCGTACATGGCTTCCTGGACACCAACCCCGCCATCCGAGAGCAGACAGTCAAGGTAGGTGTGCCCTGGTTTTCCAAGGCTTGGAGGGGGCTCACACGAGGACAGAGGCCTTGGTTTGGGCCTGTGCGTCTGAGGAGGTTAGGGGAGGGGCAGGCACCATCCTGCATATAGGCCCAGGCCCCGGGTGCAGCTCAGTAGCTGGTCGGAGGGCAGCACGGACATGGCCTGTATCCTCCGCGCAGTGGACACTGGCTGAGACTCTCTAAGTGCCCAGCCTTGTGGCCCGTGCTTGGATGCAGGGTCTGTCTCGTGGAGCTGCTTTTGGAGGTGATGGAGAGTGGGTTTGCCAGACGGGAAACAGAATTAGAAAAGATATGTTAGGGGGCGCCTTGGTGGCTCAGTAGGTTGACTGACTCCTGCTCTCAGCTCAGGTCATGATCTCAGGGTCCTGGGATCGAGCCCTGAGCGGGTCTCTGCGCTCAGCATGGCGTCTGCTGCTCCCTCTCCCTCTATTCCTGCCCCTGCTCAGGTGCACGCACGAGTGTTTTCTTTCTAAAATAAATAAAGTCTTTAAAAAAAAAAAAAGAAAAACTGTGTTAGAAAGTCACAGAGTGTGAAGAGAAGGGTTTGCAGTTTTGAGAACAGCAGTCAGGGAAGCCTTTGCCAGGGAGGTGTCACTCAAGGAGGCAAAGGGTCGGACTGTGGGGAGATGGCAAGGAAACGTGCTCCGTGCAGAGGGACTGTGCCCAGAGATCCGGAGGCCAGCACGTGCCCGGAATGGAGGAGTAGCTGCGGAGGGTTAGCGTGGCTGAAGGGGCAGAGAGGTGGCGTCTGAGAGGTCATGGGGGCTCCGATCTGAATGGCAGTAGCGGGTGGACAGAAGGGGCCACGTTCCAAAGGGGGCGAGCAGGCGGTATGTGCCCGTGGGTGGCTGTGAAGCCAAGTATGGCTCCGAGGTTTCTGGCCTGGGCAGCTGGAAGGTTAAGTTGCCATTTACCGAGAAGACTGGGAGCAGCAGTTTTGCGGGAAGAGGTCGGTCTGCTCTTGGCCACGTCTCTTAGGCAGGTGCGGGTGTCTGTTTGGCCGCTGGTTGTACATGTGTGTAGTTTTAGGAAGAAGCCTGGGCCGGAGGTGCTCACCTGGGCATTGCCCACTTTTTAGGGCTTTCAAAGCCACGAAGGGGGTGAGGTCACCTACGGTGTGGTGTACGAGAGAGGGGCCTGGGGAGCCGCTCTGGGGCTCCGAACAGTGAGATCTCGGCCACAGGAGACTGAGAAGGAGTGGCCAGTGAGGTCCGAGGGGAACCAGGAGAGGGCGGGGGCCTGGAGGACCAGAGATGGAAGTCTCCAGGAGGAAGAGTTTGGGGATGTCACAGCGCTGAGGGGTTGGGTTTGGTTTGGATGGAGACTTGGCCATTGGACTTAGCAACACAGAGGTCCCTGGTGATCTCCCCTCCAGCCAGCTGGTAGAGTGTGTGTGGGGGGATGTCTCTGTGGACATCTGAGTCGAGTGCACGCAAGAGAGAGCAGAAGGAGAAAGACGGGAGACAGGAGTGTGAGCAAACCTCAGAGGCTGTAGGGTGAAGGGGACAGAGAAGGTCCTGTTCCTCAGCGTTCCGGGTAGGGACCAGGACCTGCTGGGGAGGCAGGTTAGGGAGGGCCTCGGCGGGTCCTGTCAGAGCCCAGTGTCCCTGTCGGCCTCCACACCCTCCCAGGAGGCCACTCCTCCCCGTGGCGCTTTGCTGGCTGTGGCCCCCAATTTCCACCCCGCCCCCACGCCCGCAGTCCATGCTGCTCTTGGCCCCGAAGCTGAACGAGGCCAACCTCAACGTGGAGCTGATGAAGCACTTCGCGCGGCTGCAGGCCAAGGACGAGCAGGGCCCCATTCGCTGCAACACCACCGTCTGCCTGGGCAAGATCGGCTCCTACCTCAGTGCTGGTGTGAGTGCCCAGCCTGCCGCCTGGGGCTTCTGTCCCTGCCTTGGGGCCCAGCATCCTCCGGGGCCAGGCCTCCTTGTGCGGTCATCCCCCCAGCCCCAGCGTCGGAGAGCCGATGGTGTGGGGTCTGGGAGCCGAACTCCGGCTTGCTTGGCCCCAAGGCTGTGGGCAGCCCCTCGGCCAGGGTTTGCAAATGCAGACACATAGCAGGAATGAATGAGTGAATGAACGAACGAATGAATGAATGAATGATGTCAGTGCACAGGTTGGCAGAGAGGCGCAGGCCCTAGCCCCAAGGCAGCTGCTGCTCCAGCCCCCACTGTCCTGAGGCAGCAGGAACCCACTGATCTGGGAGGAGAAGCCAACATTGAGTTTTCAGTAAAAAGTCTCTGCATTTGTCGGTGATTAGCTCACGTTTTTCTGACTTGGGGGCGGGGGGCATCCGTAGATGGCTCTGCTCTGGGAAGCAGGTCTGGTGGTCCTGGGTCCCAGGACGGACCCTGCACTCAGGACCCCTCCCCTCCGGCCCTCCCCAGACCAGGCACAGGGTCCTCACCTCTGCCTTCAGCCGGGCCACTAAGGACCCATTTGCACCTTCCCGGGTGGCGGGTGTCCTGGGCTTTGCGGCCACCCACAACCTCTACTCGATGAACGACTGTGCCCACAAGATCCTGCCTGTGCTCTGTGGCCTCACTGTGGATCCGGAGAAATCTGTGCGAGACCAGGTGAGGCACAGCTGGGCGTGGCCTTGAGCTAGGGCTCGGCTGGGGGTGGGGGGGCGGGGGGTAGGCGGGCCCTGGCTGGGAACCCTGGAGGCCTCAGCTCTGCCCCTTCCTCCCCCACAGGCCTTTAAGGCCATTCGAAGCTTCCTGTCCAAACTGGAGTCTGTGTCCGAGGACCCCACCCAGCTGGCTGAAGTGGGTGAGTGGCTCACACTCGTGTTCCCTTTCCCTCCCACCACGTCTTTGACCGTCACCTTTTATGGCCCCCTTGCCCCTCACTGGAGTATCTGGAAGCTAGAACCGCAGGGAGCCGACCGGACACCACGGCTCCCCGCCGCCCCCATCCCGCCCAGGGGAGAGCACCGGCCTGGAGAAGGGGGGCTGCTACAAGTTGCTCCGTGTTAGTTCCTGCCTTCCTGTCACCTTCCCCATAGAGAGCCTGGGGTGACTGTCCCTGTCTCTGCCTTCTGTCACTGCCCAGAGAAGGATGTCCACGCAGCATCCAGCCCCGGCATGGGAGGGGCGGCAGCCAGCTGGGCAGGCTGGGCTGTGACAGGGGTCTCCTCGCTCACCTCCAAGCTGATCCGTGCACACCCAGCAGCCGCCCCGGCTGAGACCAACGTCCCCCAGAGACCCACGCCTGAGGGTGAGTGTCCCAGAGTGGCCGCTTCTGTGACTCAGAGGGCTCGGGGGTGCCGGCACCCAGGAGCTGTTCTGTCTGGCTTCCCCTGGCGTGGCCGTGGGGATGTGGGGACAGGGCAGAGTCTAGTCCCCTCGTGAGCTTTCCCTCCCTACACCTCCCCCCCGCCCCCCAGCAACCTCTCCCTGTTTGGAGACCTTCCTGGGTCCCAGTGTACGGGAGCTCAGTGAGCCTCTGCTCCTCAGGACTTCCCGCCCCGGCCCCCACCATTGTCCCTGCCACACCCGCAAGCCCAGGCCCCTGGGAGACGCAAGAGGAGGGCACAGACACGGCAGAGGACCGCAGTGCTGCCGACAGATGGGACGATGAAGACTGGGGCAGCTTGGAGGTGAGTGGGGCTCAGGGGTCTCCCTAGGCGACTCCAGCTCACAGGTTGAAGCCTGCCTTCAAGGAGCTCAGGTGGCCGTGGCTGGAGTCCCGCCTGTCCTCATCTGCACGGCGTCCCTGGTGAGGCGGCGTCCTGGAGTGGCTCTGGTGGGTAAGAGCTGGCAGCGGACACCCACTCAGCTCCAAGGGCTCCCGGGAGCAGGGCTGGGAATGGGAGTCCAGGCGGGCGGTTTGGGGGGCAGCCCCTTGGTCTTCCTCACTCTCTTCTGGTCCCAGTCCTGCCCACTGGCTCCAGTGGTCAGCAAGGAGCGGCCATTCCCAGGCCTATGGAGAGGGGGTTGCCGAGGATGGATGGGGCTACGCTGAAGGGAATGGGGACAGGCCTCTGGGCCCGATTTCTCCACCTGCTGACGGCAGTCTCTGGCCTGGGGCTGTGGGGAGGGGTGCGGACCAGCTAGATCGTACTCCCCAGCCTCAGAGGAGGGATGGCACGCGCACTCTAGTTGGGAAACAAGGCTTGAGGAGCAAATGAGATGGAATGCAAAAGAAGAAAGGGTAGAGCCCATGGCTGGGAAGGGGCTAGCAGGCTTCCTGGCCCTTCGGGTGCCGGCTGGCCTGTCTATGGCCGTCCTCTCCTTGCCACACTGCAGCAGGAGGCCGAATCGGTGTTGGTCCAGCAGGAAGACTGGAGTACTGGGGGCCAGGCTAGCCGAGCTGGGCAGGTAAGCAGAGTGGGACACGGGTGTTTCTATGGGGGTGGGGCCAGCTCCCCCCACCCCATCGGGCACGACCTCCCCACCTTCTGCAGACCAGCAGCCTGGATGTCAAATCCTCCGACTCAGACTGGAGCAGCTGGGACGCGGAGGGCTCATGGGAGCAGGGCTGGCAGGAGCCGAGTCCCCCAGAGCCGCCCCCTGAGGGCACACGGCTGGCCAGTGAGTATAACTGGGGTGGCCCGGAGCCCAGCGACAAAGGTGATCCCTTTGCTGCCCTGTCGGCACGACGGGAGACTGGTGCGCAGGTACGTGGCGCCTGTCATGGGGAGGGTACAGACTGGGGTGGACCTCAGCTGGGAGTCCATGCCCACTCCCGCCACACTTTGCTTTCAGCTGAGACCTGATTCGTGGAGCGATGACAACTGGGAGGGTCTGGAGACAGAGAGCCGTAAGTGCTTCCCCTCGCTCAGCTGGTGAACTGGGGCTTATTGACCTTGGGGCAGGTGCCGGCTGGGCAGCCGAGCCCCCTGTGCTCCTGGAGCCCTCAGCCCACCTCCTCCTGCTCCCAGGGCAAGGGAAGGCCGAGCTAGCCCGGAAGAAGCGCGAGGAGCGTAGGCGGGAGATGGAGGCCAAACGCGCCGAGAAGAAGGCAGCCAAGGGCCCCATGAAGCTGGGCACCCGGAAGCTGGACTGAACTGCGGGTGCGGGCGCTTGGAGCCGCGGAGAGCGGGCCCCGCGGATGTATTTATTGTACAAACCATGCAGCCCGGCCAGTCTGGCCAGGCACATCTCACGTGTACATAATCAGAGCCACAATAAATTCTATTTCACACCCCGGTGCTGGGCTCAGTGTAGCCCCTCCCAGGAGGCTCGGGTCTGGCGCAGCCCTGTGGAGTCCACGGCCACCACAGACATGAACATCGATTTGCTTGGAAAACCAGGAGTAAAGAGGCAAGATCTCATTTATCGGTTTCCAGGAAATGCCCTCTGGGAGGAAGGCCGCCAGTGCCGCAGACCCAGTCTCTTCCTGTGAACTGGGCGGCGCTGCTGGGCGCAGGGAGGGGTCTGAGGGCCCTGGAGAGTCCCTGGGTCCAAGCCCGAGTTGGGGCAAGCAACAGAGGCTGAGCTCGCCCAGAGGCTCAGGCGGAAACTGCCGAAGTCCGGGCCCAGCGTCAGCGGCGGCGCTGGGGCACGCAGGCCCCGTGGGGGCGGCTGCGCGCGAAGCCAGCTTTGCAGACGCAGCGGAAGGAACCGCTCGTGTTCACGCAGCGCTCGCTCTTGCACAGCAGCCCGCGCTGGTTCAGCTCCCGGCACTCGTCGATGTCTGGGGGTGGGGGCGACAGGTGCGGGCTTCACCGGGGCGCCACAGCACGCAGCCGCCTTAGCTTGTACACCTCCCCCTGGCCGTGCCCCCACCCCGCCCCCGGCTCACCCACACAGCGCGCGCGAGAGGCGTCGAGCTGGAAGCCTCCAGGACACTCGCACACGGCGCCACCGGGCCGGGGCACGCAGCGGCCACTCACGCAGCGGCACTCGTCCGAATCCTCCTCTGAGCTGTCCTCTTCTGCGCAGGCCGGGAGAATGTCGACATTAACCTCCGCCTCCACCACCTGCAGCCGGACTTGAACCCCGCCCCCCCGCCCCCGCCGACTACCACCACGCCGTGCCCTCCTGCTACACTCACCTCGAGGGGGCTTCCCCAGCAGCAGGGGACTCGCGTCCCAGAAGGAATTGCTCTCACTCTGCGACGTCGGGCACTGGGACCCTGGGAGGGACAGGCGCGGTCAGCGACACGGATGCACCCAGCTCCCGCCCCAACCGCTCCGGGGGGCGCCCGGCGGTTTGGCTCACCGGAGCTGCGCAGCGGGCAGGGGCGGCACTGGGCTCCCCAGCCGCGGCCCTGGCGACAGCAGCAGTCGTCGAAGGTGAGGGTTGGCCCGGCTAGGGGCCCCGCGCACATGCCGTCTTCTCCACGCTGCGCCCAGCACACATCCCGCCGCTCTGGGGCACGCTCTGCGGAGGGAGACCCGGCATCAGCTAGGGGCCCGACGGCGGGGGTGGGGGGCAATCGGCCCCCACTTTCCCACCCACCCTCGCGGGGGCCGCGACCCGGGGCTCCACACAGCGGACCGGGCCCTCGGATTGGCCCAGGACAACTCTCGCCCTCACCGGCTGGGCTCTCCGGGAGCTGGCAATCGCGGCCGGAGGGCCCGGGTACCCAGGGCGGGCGGCACTCGCAGCGGTAGGAGCCCGGCAGGTTGACGCAGCGACCAGGGCGGCAGGCTGCCGGGTCCTGGCACTCGTCTACGTCTACGGGTAGCGAGGGCATGTGCGGGGGTGGTGGTCACGGCTCGGCCCGGTCCCCGCTCCCCTCCTGTTTCCCCAGCCAGCAGGCCCGGGCCTCACCCATCTCCTCGGGGCTCAGACACTGGCGCTGCGCTGGGCTGTACTCGGCCGGGGGCGTGCAGGCACAGCGGTAGCCGCCGCGCGTGTTCTCACACACTCCGTTCCGGCAGTTGGACTCGTCCAGGCACTCGTCCACGTCTGCGGGGAGGAAAAGCGCCGGTGGAGGGAACCGGCCCGAAGTAGGGTGGTTGTGCGTGTCTCCAGCCGCCTGCACTCACCGACGCACTCCAGTAGGTTCCCGTCGTAGTAGAAGCCTTGCTTGCAATAGCACTCGTAGCCCGGCTGCGTATTCACGCACTTGCCCTCCTTGCAGATCTCCGCCCCAAACAATATGCACTCGTCGATGTCTGCGGAGGGACAAGCCGTGGGCGTCCCATGGCCTTTACCTGCGGGGCGGGGCGGCCCGCAGCCAGGGAAGTGGGGCGGGGCTAACCGCGGGAGCGGAGCAAACTCAGCGGGAGAGGCTTTTCCGGACGGCGACGTGTGCGTGCTAGGGGCGGGGCAGACGCTGAAGGTGTGGGCGGGGCTTACCCCAGGGCCCGCTACCGACCTAGCGGGCACTGGCGGGATCGGGGCAGTCCAAACTTCGGTAGGCGGGGCGGGGCGTGCCCGGTGGGCGGAGCCGTGTCGGGGCTTACCACGATGGGCTGGGATGCCATAGTTGACAATGTTGTTGTCTTGGGTGTAGCCCTTCCCGTCTGGGCAGAGACTGTGGAACTCAGCTGCGGGGAGAGAGCGGCCGCGAGGAAGAAAGGAGGCACGACTGAGCGCGCGCACACTAGCCGCTGGGCTCGGGTCGGAGCTCTCCGCCCCGTTTCCCACGAACCCAGGAAGGGGCCGTCTCCCCCAGCACGTTTCCAAAACTGAAGAAACTGAGACTCCTGACCTGAGCTGTAGACTGGGCAGGGATAGATCTCGCAGTGGTCTCCCCAGCCAGCTCCCAGCGAGCAGCAGCATTCCTGCTGGGTGACATTGGTGGCCAGTACACTGTCGCAGAACACCGTGTCATCGAAGTTAAGGTAGCACTCCTTCTTGTGGTGGGGCGGCTCCACCTCTGAGAGGAGCGGAGGGAAGCTCAGGGTCCTGCAAACAACCCTGCCAACCCATGCTCCCTACCAATCTCATTCCTCTGCTCCCTCACCTTCCCTGGCTCCCCTCGGCCGCCCTGTCAGAGCCAAGTTCCATCCTCAATGTGGTATTCAGGGCCCTCCTGCAAGGTCCATCCCCCTCATGCCGCCCCCCACCCAGACTCTCAGGCAAAAGGTATTTCTCCTTGTTCCCCTGATTCCCGAGGCTGGGAACAGCGTCCCTCCCTGAACCCCAGGCCACTCACCCTCACAGCCATGGTGGTCCTGGGTGGGCGTGAAGCCCTCATCACAGATGCAAGCGTAGGAGCCCTGCAGGTTCTCACAGGCCCCGTGGGGAAGGCACAGGCCAGGGTCCTGGCTGCATTCATCTATGTCTGTGGCCAGCAAGGCAAGCAAGAAGAGTTGCTCGGAGGAAACCAGCCCCTCCTTCCCTGCAGGGTGTGCCTCCAGGGATTCACACAAGCTCAGAACCCAAACTTCCACTTTGATCTGAAAGTGCACACATGACGTCCACTCGGGTCTGTCTGTGTGCGTGACTAGAGGTGAGCACGTTCACTGTCTTCTCCCTGAAACCTGCCACAGCGGTCACCGGCAACAAATGGAGTCCTCTCAGCCCTGCATCTGGGGACTTGCGGTTTGGCCTCCTGATACATTTCAGTTTCATCCTTTATTCTAAATACTGGCACCCCCAACTCTATGTTCGGGGCGCTCACCCCTAAAAACACAACTGACTCCTCCCAGATCTCTGTGCTTTGCACACCCTGTTCTTCGGGCCTGGAATACCATGCCTGCTTCTCTCTGCACGGGGACCTGATTTATGCCTTAGGAGACCATCTTTAGGGGCGCCTGGGTGGTTCAGCCATTAAGCGTCTGCCTTCAGCTCCAGTCATGATCCCAGGGTCCTGGGATCGAGCCCTGCTTCTCCCTCTCCTACTCCCTCTGCTTGTGTTCCCTCTCTCGCTGTGTCTCTGTCAAATAATAAATAAAATCTTAAAAAAAAACAAAGAAATGCAATGTTTTCTCACATTTCCAAGGTAATTAAAAAAAAAAGGGAAAAAAAAAAAAAAGGAGGAGCGCCTGGGTGGCTCAGTGGGTTAAGCCTCTGCCTTCGACTCAGGTCATGATCTCAGGGTCCTGGGATCGAGCCCCGCATCAGGCTCTCTACTCAGCGGGGAGCCTGCTTCCCCCCCTCTCTCTCTGCCTGCCTCTCTGCCTACTTGTGATCTCTGCCTGTCAAATAAATAAATAAAATCTTAAAAAAAAAAAAAGGAAACCATCTTTATGCTCCAAGTTCCAGTTCCGTTGTCCCCTCTCTGTTGCCAGTTAATCACTTATGCAGACTTCTTCTGGCACCCTGAACCGCAGCCTCCCCTAGTGGGGGCCCTGGGTCGTCAGTCCATACCTGGCCCATACTGCAGAAGCTGGCAGATAGCCGGTTCTCAGTCAACTACCGGCTAGCGCACACACGGCGAGCGGGCACCCAGTAAGCACCCCGTAATTACTTTCATTACTGTTGCTACTGTAGGTGAAGGAGTTGAAGGGGGAGTGAATGTGTGGATGGACGGATGGATGGAAAGACAGATCGACAGGGAGTCTAGATTCCTGCCATTCCCTGCCAGCCCTCCTGGGTGACTCTCAGCCAATCCCCCCCCCCCCCGCCATACCTTGGCACTTCCTGCCGCCTACCAGCCGATGCCCCTGGGGACAGAGACATCGGTAGGAGCCATTGGTGTTGATGCAGTCACCCCCAATGCAGGCTGCGGGGAAGTCACACTCATCAATGTCTGCGGAGGATCAGAGAGGTGGGGAACCTCAGGGGCTCACCCAGCTCAGACAGCCCAGCCCGAGGCTACCAAGGCTTCCCCCAGGGCCCTGGGGTCGGGCCCACACCCCAGGCCCGATGTTGGATCTGGAGGCCGGGGGGCCCGGACAGGGGAGTGCCTGGCTTGGAGCCCAGCCCGGGGCAGCCCTGGGGTAGGGAGGAACAGGCTATCTCCCAGCCCTCTGCCCCGCTTACCCTCGCAGCGGCTCCGGTCTCTGGACAGATGGTAGCCGGAGCCGCACTGACATTGGAAGGAGCCTGGCGCGTTGGTGCAGACCCCGTTGTCACACACACCGCCCGCCTCACACTCGTCCACATCTGCGGGGCACAAGGGCGTCAGGTGGCCCGCGTGGGATGGTCTCAGGCCTCTGCTACCCTTTTCCCACTCGCGCCTAAGACATGGAGTTGAGGCCAATATCGCTTCAGGGAAGCAGAGGCCTGTCACCCGCTTGGTGCCGCACACCACGCCCTGGGGAGCAGGCCAGGTGCCCGGGAGCCTGGGCCACCGCTGATTCCAAAGAGCTCAAGCGTCAACCTTCATTGCCCTCACCACACAAGGGCACCCGCCCCATCCCCTCTTCCCATACTGCCCTGATCTCCCTCCGCCCCTGCTGCTCTCGCCTTCCCCCACCTACCCTGGCTCCCTTTCTGCCCACGTAAATAAGCTCCTGTCTTTGTCCTTCTGGCAGAATAATGTCTTCTGCTTGCGCAGTAAAGGAACTTGAACTTGGCCTTCCCCTGAGAGCATGCTTCTCTGCAGTCCTTTCTGGCAGAAGCTGGTTCTTGGCCACAGGTCAGAACCCTTGCAAGCCACTCTGCCTCGGAGGTGCACCGGGCCCCCCTGCCAGCCTCCCCCTTCTCTCCTGCTGTCCGCACTCACCTCCCTAGTCTCCCCTCCTCTATCTTGCTCCCCAGCCTAGGACTTTTCAACATCCGAATGGTCAGCCAGGCCCAGCCTCTGATCTTAGAGCCTGGATCAGCTTCTGTGACCTTCACTTTGACGGCAGCCACTCACCGTCAGGACGACGGCCGGGGCGCTGCCCCAGCGTGGGCGTCTCAGATGCTGCTTCCTTCCCACTGCCTTTGCTGCTCTCACGGCCCCAGCCCACTCTCTCTCCCGGGGGGCCCATGCCCCCTTCTCCTTCCTCCGCGCCAGTCTGGGAGGCCATGCCTGCCCCTGGGCCTCCAGATCCTGGGTGCTGGCACCCACTAGGCTGAGCACCCCGGGTCACAGCCACTCCCTCTGGCCTCGGGCCCTGCCTGATCCTCAGCTGGAGCCACCCTCTCCCTCCTCCTCAGGCTGGACTTCTGGAAAGTCCCTAGGCAGCTCCCACACCCTTGGGCAGTCCCAACCCTCTACCGGTCATTACAAGTCCCCCACTGGACTCAGGCCCTTTACTGCTCACTGAGAAAATTAAGGGTAATCTTTACCCTCCCCAAAATCATTACATCCGTTAGGGCAAGAGATGTCGCTTCTGTCTGTGGCTCCTCCCCCGGCTGCCCTTGTCATCCCCCAGCCCCCTTTCCTGGCATCTCCTCAGCCTACACCCCCAAACCCCATCTGGCAGAGCCCCAGGTCTCACTGTTCCCCACTCACTGCCTGCCTCTCCTGGCCCCTTCACACCACAGAAGGCACCCTACCGAGGTCCCCGGGGACCTTCTTATCTCACCACTCAGTTCTTACTTTACAAGAACCTCTCAGTTACATTTGGCTCATCGTCTTCTGCCCTGGAAGCCTCTCCCCGGTTTCTCAGCTGGGACTCCCTGAGCCTCCTTCCTTCCCTCCTCCCTCATCTCCCACTCCTGTTCCCCTACCTTCCACTGATGTGGGTTTGCCCACAAGGCTCTGCTAAGGCTCCCCTCACTGGACCCACCCTCCTTGGCTGGGCAGGCACACCCCAAGTTTCCATGGCCCCCGGCAGTCCACAGTTCCCGTGTGTGTGTGTGTGTGTGTGTGTGTGTGTGTGTGTGTCTGGCCCAAAGCTTTCAATCTGTACGGCCCACCCTCTGCCAGCATCTCCAGCCTAGAGGCCCACAGGGACACCCACCCAACTGGTCCAGCATGAAACTTGGTGTCTTCCTTCTCCAATCTGCACCACCCCGGAGACCCTGTCCCAGTGAACAGCACAACCACAGTTACCCAGGCCAGAAACCTGGAGGGTCCCTCGCTCCCCACCCCCACACCGCTCTCACCTGGACATCCAGTTAATAAGCTCAGGGAAGGCGCTTTAACATTTCCCTAATACCACACCATCCCCAGACCATCCTGGGGCCGCTGCTCCCATCACTGCCACAACCATATGTGCCCTGGGTCTGCAGGGGACCTCCGGCTACTCGCCACACTGAGCAGCAGGAAACTTTCCAAAGCAAATGGCGACTCTTGTCACCCTTCCCCTTAAAATGCTTCAGGGGCCTCATAGGACCCTAAGATGAAGCCAGACCTCCTGGGCAGGGCGTGGGTGGGTGGGTGAGTGGGGCCCTTACACCTTACAGTTTGCAGTACATTCCGAGCTGGTTTGCACTTCTGAGTCTGCTGATGCTGCCTTTCTTTGCTTGGCTAACTCCTACCGGTCCTTTAAGAGAGTCAGACCTGGCACCCACCCTCCAGCCAGGCCCACAGCCCTGCGCTCTCCAGTCTGTGTGTAACTTCCTAAATTTCTCTGAACCCCAGGCCGCCTCTTGGTGCATAAGAAACAGAGCAGCGGGATTACTAGCGCCCCTCCCCCTTCTTTTATGCCCCCCCCCCTTTAAATTTAAGTAACGTGCTTTGCAGAAGCAAAGAAGCCAGAAGCCTGGGGTCCCAAAGACCCTTCCTACGTATAAATTCTGGTGGCCTTTTCACTGGCCAGGTTCGCTGAGAAACGAGTGAATGGGTCCGTGACCTGGGGGGTGGATCAGCTACCTCCTGCCCCCCGTAGGACGGACGGGGTGGCCCGGTCCCCAACTTCCACGCGTGCGTGGGTGCGGGGCGTTGGAGGGGAGAGGGCTGGGGCTCACCCTGGCAGCTGCGGCCATCGGGCGCAGGCGCGTAGCCCTGGGCGCACGTGCAGCGGAAGGAGCCTGGGAGGTTCTCGCACCATCCAGGCGAGCAGGGGCTGCCCTCGGCACACTCGTTCACGTCTGCGGCGGCGAAGGCTCGCCTCGGTAGCCGCCCCACTGCACCCGGCGCGGTACCGGGGTGGGGGTCTCCTCGGCCCAGGACGGGGGAGGCCCCACTGGCCAGGCGCCTCTCACCGCCATCAACCCCGCCCCTGCCCTCACCGGATCCCGAAACTGCCGCGTCGCGGGACAGCTCCCGCAGGGGCCCCCGCCCATTTGCGGTCCAACCTTCCCTTCCCGCCCCGCATCCGGGACTCCGCCGCCGCCCCCCCACCCCCGCTCTCACCGCGGCAGGCCCCGCCCCCCTGGCTGCGGTAGCCGGGCTGACAGGCAATGCACTTGAAGCTCCCGGGTTTGTTCTCGCATTTGCTGTCCGGGCAGGAGCTAGGGTCTCGGCACTCGTCGATGTCTGCGTGGGGTGGGGGGTGGGGGCGGAGAAGGAGGGAGGTCCGTTCGAGGACGACGTGGCGGGCCAGGCGTTCAGTGTCCTCAGCAGGGCCTCCTTCCCTTACAGATCAACAAGGCGAACCCGGCCCTCGGGGCTCCCGCAGCCCAACCTCGGGGAGGCCCAGGGTCCGGGGCCCCTGCCCCCAGCCCAGGTCGAGAACAGCTGAGGACCCCCTGTGGGCCTGGATGGGGGGGCCTCCCCCACCTTCGCACACGGGAGGTCGTGAGGCCTTGAGCCGGTAGCCGGGGTAGCAGTTGCACTTGTAGTGGCCGGGGAAGTTGAGGCAGAAGCCGCCGTCGCCGCACAGGTGGGGCTTGGCGCACTCGTTCAGGTCTGAGCGGGAGGCAGGGAGCGCGAGGGCCGCGCGGGGGGCGGCGGAGGCGGTTAGTCTGCGCGCCGGAGGGGAGACCCCCATCCCCCACCCCATCCCCCCATTCCCCCCCCCGTCCCCCCATCCCCCCTTCCCCCCCTTCCCGCGCCGCCCGCGCCGCGCTCACCCACGCACGAGCGCCCCCCGGCGCCGACGTGCAGGCGGTAGCCGCGGTTGCAGTGGCAGTTGTACGAGCCGCCGGTGTTCATGCAGACGCCCCTCCCCGCGCCGCACGGCTCCGCCTCGCACTCGTTCACGTCTGAGAAGGGCGCGCGGGCGGGGGGACGTCACTGGGGCGTTGGGACCCACGGCCGCCCCCGGGCCACCCACCTGCCCGCGCTCACCCACGCAGTAGCGGTGCTGCGGGTGCGACCGATAGCCCGGGTTGCAATGGCAGGAGTAGTCTGAGGGGCCCGGGACGCACTCCCCGTGGCCACAGATGTTCTGGTTCAGGCGACACTCGTCTGTCTCTGGGGGCGGGGGGGGGGGGGATGGTCGAGGAGGGGGCTTAGTAGGAAACACTTTCTGCCACGTTCCCTCCCGCCCCTCCATGATCCCAATACCCCTACCCAGTGGGCTCTGAGACACCGCCCTCCAGCCACCTCAATATTTAAAACCCTGAAGCGGTAGTCACTCCCTTATCCTCTAGCCCAGTGACCCCAGCACCCTTGCCTCAGGGACCTGAGCCCCCCATTCCACAATGGTTGATTTCCTCCCAAGGCAGGCAGGGACTCATTTCCTGGGAATCCGCTTGCCCCCTGGTTGTGCCTAAGCGGTCAGATCAAGAACCCCCTTCACCACTGTCTTTGTCACCAGTCTAGAACTCCCTGCCTCCCACCACTCCCTCCTTTAGGTCCCCAACACCCACACCCACACCCCAGGAGCAGCCCTGGACTTGATCTGGAGCTCCGTCCCACCCTAAACAGTCGGGCAGGCTGTTCTTTTCTCCTAGAGTCTCTCTCTCTGGAACTCAACACACCCCCTCCTCCCGGAAGTCTCCCCAGGTGCCTCTTCCCCCACCTTCCCACAGCTCCCAGGGAGGGCATCACATTGTCCCAGCCTGGACAGGCCTCCAGGCGGCCACCTTCCCCCTGGGTCCTCAACCCCAGAGCACATCTAGCCTCCTAGATTTCAATCAGGCTGGTGGCTCCCTTGCAGCTTAGGGAGTCCACACAGACTGGGACAAGGACCTGGCTCCAGGGTGTGACAGGGGAAGGGGGGGGCAGCTGCTGAACCATGAAGCAAAGCGCACACACTTTCACGGTATGAAAAGGTGAAATGATACTTAGTATGTAAAACCCTCCAGTCAGTGCCTGGCACAAGGCAACTGCTCGGCCATAGCTAGCAATTATCATGATGCCCCAAACCCCACAGACACTTCCCACAGCCTTTGGGATCAAACCCAAGCCTCTTAACAAGGCTCTGTGCATTGGCCCTGCCTGGGTTCAACAACACTTGGTCCGTGTGTGGTTTTTCCCTCTTTTCCCTCCTCCACCGGTGTTTCGTGCCTTTGCCTGGGCTTCACTCGGAATGTCTTTTCCCAGCCTGCACACCCCTTCCTTCCCCACTTCTTGTTCATTTCTAACACTCTCTAAAGCCCGGCCCAGGAAGCCACCTTTCGTTGCCAGGCTCCATATTATCACAACCCCCAGACTTCTTTCCTTCTCTGATTAATTTCTGTGTGGCATTTACGAGACATACTCGATTTTTAGTCACTAATCTGTTGCCTGTTTACTCTGCAAGAATGGAGAATTTCTGGCTTTAGTTTGCTACTGTATCCTCAGCACCTAAACTGTGCCTGGCACATAGTAGGTGCTCAATAAATATTTGTTGAATTAATGAACGAATGAATAAAGTGTCTTCAGACTGGACGGGGCTCCATGATACCCAGAATGGGGTCTCTGCTGCACACGATGGCTTCCCCAGGGCCCAGCCCAGGGCCTGGCACCCAGTAAGCCCGGGATAAGTGTTAGTGCTCAGGAATGACTGGTGGGGCTGGGTAAGGGAGGAGTAAAATGAAGCCAGGCAGTGGCTTCTCTCGGTTGTAGCCTCAGCGGGCAGGTCTTACCTGTGACCTGAGTAGGAGCGATCTCCACCGCACTGCGGGATGGCGGCAGGTCTGGCAGGAACCAGCGCACAGTGGGTGGCGAGGGCCGGGAGATCAACTCTGCAGGCAACAGCGTACACCCATCAGGGGGGGTGTGGGGGATGGGAAAGACACCCCTCTCTGGGCACACCAAACTTCACGATCCCCTGATGGCCAGGCTGTCCACCACCCCTGGGGACAGCCCTTGAGGACTGGTCCCTGCAGTGCGCAGCTCACCCGGGTAGGGCCTGGCGGGAGGCGTGGTGGCAGTCGGGTAGCTCTGGGTTGCTGACTGCTCCTCGACCAGCGGCTGTGAGTAACAGCAGCATGAGCCCACTGTCGCCTTCGCTTCCCTGCCCCTCCCACCCAGGCTTTCATACTCACTGAGTCCGTGCTCACCCCTAAAAGGGAAGAAGATGGGGCATTAGTGCAGGGCTGGGGGAAGGGGGGGAAGGAGTTAAGACTGGGATGGGCAGTTGGTGTTTGTGGTCAGGGTCCCTGAAAGTTCAACGATCATGTCTCTGGGTCAAGTGTCAAGAGTTAGATCCTGGGGTCAGGGGGTGTGTGCATCACGGGTCAGGGGAACAGGTGTAAGGTGCAATGGTTGGGTCAAGGGCCTTGGATCATAGCTAGGGTCCAAGTCCTTGGGTCGGGAGTCAGAAGGCCAGATCTAAGGACACCATTTGGGCTGGTTCAATGCCCTGGTCTGGAAATCAAAGGGGTTCCGGGGTCAGATCTGGAGAGCGATGGTCAGATTCTGCTGATCGGGGGATAGATCCTGGGGTTACAACCTTGGGTAGGGATGAGAGGGCCAATTCTGGGAGTCTGTGGTTAGGTCAAGGATTAGGAGTTGGGAGGTTAGACTCCGGGCATCAGGAGTCAAGGGGTTAGGTCTAGGCGGTCCGCATCTGTCAAGGAATGGAAAGGCTCAGGCCAGACCTCGTTCTTCCTCCGCGTCCTCAGGTGGTGGCGCCCGGCTGGGGCTCTCCGGGAGCTGCTGGGGCTTGGGTGGCCCGTCGGGGTGCAGGAAAAGGGAAAAGTCACTTTCGCCCTGAATGGTGAGGGTCTGGTGGGAAGTGAGGATGTGGTACCCCTTCCCGGCTGGACAGATCTCCTTGAAGGCAGCTGCGGCCAGAGCAAGGGGCAGAGAAGTGAGTGTTTCCCGGACGGGCGCGTGGACGGCCCCTCCCACCCATGCGCCGCAGCTCACCGGTGCCGTCGGCGGGGCAGCGCTGGCACCTTGTGCCCCAGGCCTTGCCCACGCTGCAGCAGCAGAGCTGGCGGGTGAGGCGCGTGGCCAGCGGGTGCTGGCATTGGTGCTCAGGGCTCACCAGGCGGAAACACAGGCTCTTCTCCTCCGGCTTGTCCGCTGCAAGAGGCCCCGGGCGGGCATGGGCATCTGCCCTTGAACGCGGCCCATGTCCCTCCTCCCAGCGGCTTCAGACCTGGCCTCTCGGGCTCAGACAACCCTTGATCCTCATTGGCCTCTGACCTCAGGCGACCCTGAGTTCATGTGATCCATGAACCCGTGTTTCTCTGACCTCACATGACCCCTGAAATCTCTGTGACCACTGGCCCCACTGACCCCTGACTTGGCTGCTCTAGACTTCCTCCGTCCTACCCATCAAGCCCATGATCTCATACGACCCTCACTCTATATAGTCCTTGACCCCGTGTAACCTCCAACCAGATCTCCTGTGACTCCTGACCCTACTGATCCCTGATCCTATCAGCTCTGGGCCTTACTCCTCCTGCAATCAACCCTTGACCCCACTCTGACCTCTGATCCTTGCTGCTTGGAGCCTTGCCTCTCCTGTCCGTGCCTTGTGACCTCCCAGGGACCGAAGCCAACCTCGTTCTCACCTATGCACTGTGTTCGGGAGGGGCCCAAGCTATGGCCAGGTGGGCAGACGCAGCGATAGGAGCCTGGGTTGTTGAGGCAGTCACCATGGCGACACATGCCTGGCATCGCACACTCGTTGATGTCTGCGGTAAGCGGAAGTGTGACCCTCTAGTGTGCGGCCCCAGGGTGACAGCCAGCTGCTCCAAGAACCTCAGGGTCCTGCCCCACCCACCTTGGGGCCTCCCCCAGTGACAAGGGGCCTCAGACTCTCCTGGTGGGCCATACCCTGGCAGTGGGTGCTGTTGAGTCTCTTGTAGCCCTGGGGGCAGTCAGCGCCTACCTCCCCACGCAGAGGTCCTGGTTTTTGCACCCCTGTGTCTGCAGAGAGAGGAGAGCGTGGCAGGGGAGGACACTGGGGGGTCCCGTGGAGAGGGAAAGGAGGGCACCGCGGGGGAGCACAGCGGGGACACCGAGCACACAGAGGGGAATCTGGTGAGCAGTGAGAGGTTCAGGCTGCGCTGGCCTGGCCGGTGCGGCCCCTGCAGGGGAGGAAGGGGTGGGCATGGGTCCTGCCTGCGGTGGCGCGCACCCCTGAGCCCCGGCACTCACACTGCAGCTGGGGGCACTTATGGCACTTGCTCTGGCCCCAGGCGGTGCCGATGCTCCCGCAGCAGTCTTCCTGCTTGGTGAGGCCCGGGAGGGGATTGCTGCCGCACTAGGGAGAGTTGGGATGAGGGGGTCACAGAGCGCCCAGCCCCACCTGGCCTTCCTCCTAGGGCCCTTTTCCTCCCCTGTCAGCCCACGGACCCCTGTTTTGCACAATCCCCCTTGAAATGGGGACAGGGCAACCCTGAGACCCAAGGGCCGGTCCAGCTGGACTGTGGATTCACTCACGGGCTGCTTGGGCAGTGTGTCCTGGAAGCAGCGGCCCAGGGGCTTCTGGGTGGGTGGCCGGGGGTGCTGGGGCTTGGGGTGCGGCAGCAGGTGCTGCGAGGGGGCGGGGCCCTCGGCATTGGGGCCCTCGATGCGGTGCACTTGGACGGAGGCCTCGGGCGGATGGTGGACGCGCACGTTCACCACGGGGGGCGGGGCTTGCACTGGGGGCGGGGCAGGGTGGCTTCAGGGCTGCCCCCGACCACGGGTTGTCGTGCGGGGTTGGGGCGAGGGATGGGAGTGGGCGGGGCTCCTCGAGGTCCCACCGCCCTAGTGCCCGCCCACTTCGGCCTCCCCGGGTCTGCCCCTTGGTCCGGTACCTTCCGCTGAGATCTGTCCCGGCCCGAGGGGCACCAGGAAGGCTGCATGCTGGGCAGGGGGCCCCTCCCCGGGCCCGGGCGGATCCGCGATCACCTGGACCGCATAGATGGCGTGCTTGCTGGCCACAGACTCGCTCTCCGGAGCCAGGGGCGGCAGCGCGCCTGTGGACAGGGTCCCGGCCCGGCCCAGCCCAGGGCCTGAGCCGCCGGTGCCCCCGCCAGCTCCTCCAGCGGGCACCTGGCAGAAGCGACCGGTGAAGTCCGGGGGACACAGGCACTGGTTTCGGGAGGAGCACTGGCCACCGTTCATGCAGGGCAGAGGGCACACCACTGAGGAGGGGACGTGCATCAGGGACCAGGCCCAGTCCCCCACACACATCCTGTCTCTTTCCCTCCTCCTTACTTCCTTGCCACCCACTGACTCTGTCCCCCTTGGGAAGCTCGGTTTTGGAACCCGCAGAAGCTGATCTCTAGGTCCTCCAACATCCTTCTACCCATGTCGGCTTCTAGAGTCTGAAGTCCTGGACTTAAAATCCTCGCTAGAAGGCCATGCGGCAGCTGGTGGCTGAGCACCTTTTGCTCCCCCTCCCTGTGCCTCAGTGTTCCCGTCTGTAGGGATGTTTGTCGTGTCTGTTGGATGAGGTAATGCCTGTACAGATAGTTAGCACAGTGCCTGGCCCACGGAGGGTGTCTAATAAGTACTATCGAATGATGATGGTGGTCACGGTGCCCGAACAGCCGTTTTCTCCCCTGGCTTTCCCCTCCAGACTCTCCTGGGAGTGTGATCTCTATCTGGCACTTTCACCTCTTCCAAATTCTCTCCGGTTCAGACCTCAGCCCTCTGACCACCCCCCTCCCTCCGCCCCTAATCTCCCTTTGTCCGGCCGTCCCACGGCCCACACCTCAGCACTATCCGTGATGCCCTTGGGCACCTCAACCCTGGGGAGATGTGCGTCGCGCTTCCCCCACTCCTCCTCCTGCCTTGGACTACCACCAGGAAATCCCTGACTGCCTAGATCATTCTATTGAGCCTCAGAGGCCCCATCTCTCCCGGTCCCACTCTACCCAGTTCCGGCCTCTGTACAGCCTCGTGAATCCACCTCCCCTCCTCCTGATGCCCTCTGCCCCTCCCGTGCCTTGAGCCTTGCCACCCATCTCCTTGCTGGCTTCCTGCCTGTCCGCAGTCCAGCACCCCCAGAGAAACCCGCCTCCGGCAAAGCCCTGGCATGTCACACCCCTGCCCGCTGCTTGCTTCCTTGCCCAAACATTTAAGGCTCTCCAGGGCCCAGAAGGAATCTTCTATCCCGCTCTGCTCTTTCCACGCGCACACCGCACCCTCGCACTCCTCTCCCTCCTCCCACAGCTGTACCCCATCTCCTGCCTCCCTGGTTTGATTCGTGCCTTTCCCTCCCCTTCAGGGCCTTGTCCCTCCATCTCTCCACATTCCAATATTTCCAGCCTCAGCTTCTCCGCCAGGAAGGGAGCCTTTCCTCGCCTTACACTTGACTTGTTATGTTTACGTCTGTCTCCCACACTGTAAAGGGTGATTTGAAGGGGCTGTGTCTGCCTCAGTTCTGGGACCCAGAGGAGGTTCGGGGGGCATAAATGAAGGAGTGACTGAGAGGCTGGGACCTATGTCTTTCTGTGACACACACTCACATCCCACATCCAGCCTTGGGGCCCTGAGCTCACACACCAGACCCGGCCCCTCTCCTACCTGCTCCCTCCCCCCACCCAGCTGCCCTCACTTCCCAGAAGGGAAAGGCGGGGATGATGCTCTTCTGGACACCTGCAGGGCCTCAGAGGGACAACCCACAGCCATGGCCATCAGGGCCTGGGTAAGAGCGTCCCAGACCAGCTCATCCTGCCAGGACTCTCAGTGCAGGAGGGGTGTGTCCTGGGCTGGGGGAGGCAGGATCCTCTCCTTCCTGCCTCCCAGTGAGTCACCCATAGCGGTGAGGGTGACCTCTCAATGACACCCGCCCACTGTGGCCTGGGCACCGAGCCTGGGGATGTGGGCAACGCAGATGGAGACAGCAGCCTGGGCAGGATGGCAGGGGGTCTGGGAGGCTGGGCCCACATCCACTCACATGCATGGTCATTTTCTTTCTCTCTCTCATACACACGCACGCACGCACATTCATTCTGGCACCAACGCAAGCTCACAGAAACACTCCCATAGTGACTGGAGACATGCACCCAAGACAACACAAAGAAACATGTAATTAATTACAGTGTCACTGTGAAGCCCGTGCACGTACACAGCGCGCGTGCACACACACGCGCACACACACGAGAACGAAGAACCACATCAGGGAAGTTCCTCGTGTCTGTGAGTTGGTGTGTGAGTAGGATTGTGTAAGAGGGGCTGTCTTGCTGGTGCCATCCTGGGCCCAGCCTAATTACCCTGTCCGGGAGGGTAATTACTGCCGGGACACCTCCCCCAGCCTGGCCCACAGGGCCCTAGCAGGAGGCGAGCTGGACTCCGGGCCTGGCCCTTTGGAGATGCTGGGGAAGGGGTAGGCTCCAAGTGGAATTGGGGAGTCATGAGGGCTTGTTGGGGAGGGGAGACTCTGAGGCAGAGCTCTTGAGAGCTTATGGGGAAGGCAAAGAAGGGACAGCAGGATATAGAGGGACTGAGGACCCAAACCAGCCCCCACCTCCAGGCCTGCACTCCTCTCTAGGCCTGAGCACCTCTTCCCTCCAAGAACTTGCCAATATCTAACCTCTTCACCCCCAGCTCTGGCCTTGGCTCCTCCCGGAGCATGCAGGTGTCTACCCCTGGCGGGTCCTGCCGTAGACATTTTGAAAGGACTTTTCCCATTTCTTCCAGCAAATCTGTTTCTTAGGGGAATATTTACCCCTTCTCTGCGACCTCCGGGCCCCAGCTGACATCCTGCGAAAGCCCCTGTGTGCTGAACCTGACTCCCTCTCAGAGCCCAGCGACTTCCCAGAGGCCCGTGTCATCCGGGACCCCAGCAGGACCCCCCATCTGAGGCCTCAGCCCTAACGCAAAGCGGTGAAGTTCTGGTCCACGCAGCCCCGCCGCCGCTGTCTGCCCCAGGACTCCAGCCTCCCAAGCCCCTCGTGTCCCTGGAGCCCCAGGCCCCCAGAGCTCCGCTTTCTGCACACCACCCCCCCCCCCGGCCCTCAGTGTCATATACCCTACTCCGCCCTGTCTCCCCTATTTGTCCGGGTTCCTGCCTTCCCGCTCCCCCGGCCCGTGCCCCCGGCCCTCACCCACGCGGAAGCCGGAGCCCGTGAGCGTATCGGTGCTGTGGCCGTTCTCTCCGATGAGCGTCATGTTGGAGCCCTGCTGACAACTGTCCCGACACTGGCCCTTGAGACAGGTCCGCTTGCAGATCACCGGCGCAAAGACCACCTTGAAGCGCTCGCGGGCCAGCGCCCCGCCCCCGCCGGCGCCCCGCTCGCCCGCCGGCCCCCCCTCGGCCCCGCCGCCCGGGCCCAGCGGCAGCAGCAGCAGCAGCGCCAGCAGCCCCGCCGCCCCCGCCCCGCGCATCTCAGGGGCCAGGCCGCCAGCAGCCCCGCGGGGCCCGGGCATCCGGGGCCGCAGGACCCGGGGGGCGCGCCCGGGCCGGGGCTATGGGCGCGGCGCCCGGGCGCGGGGAGGGGTTGGAGTTGGGGTAGCAAGCCGGGAGCCCCGGGAGAGGGGAGAGAGGGCAGCGGGGGAGAGGAACGGAGGAAGCGCGCAGGGAGGGGACGGCAGGCGCGGGCGGGGGGCCCGGTGCGAGGCCCAGAGATGGAGGCTGGACTGCGGGGAGCCCAGAAACTTCCAGAGCCCCGGGAAGGAGCCCCGCCACGAGCCGGAGCCGGGGCCGGGGATTGGGGGGCGGGGGGACGCCTGCGAAGGCCCCAAACTGAGGCGGCCGCGCGGAGGCCGAGCGAGCGGAGGCGGAGAGGAGGAGCGAGGGAGAGGAAGGCCGGGCGGCCGGCCCGCTCCGCGCCTCCCCCGGCCGGGCTGGGCTCCCGCGGCCGCCGGGAAGCAGGGAGCGCGCGGGGCGGACGCAGGGAGAAGTGAGCAGTTGTTTTCCCTGGCTGCGGCGCGGCGGCGGCGAGGGGGGCTGGGGCGCTGGCCCCGGGCCAGGGAGACAGTTTTTTTTTTTTTTTTTGTTTTTTTTTTTCTGTTTCAAGCGTCGCCGCGGCCGCCCGGAGGAGCGAGGGCGTGCGGGCGGGCGGAGGCCGGGGGCGGTCCCCGCCCCAGATGCCCGCCCCGCCGGAACCCGCCGCCGCCGCCGCGCTGGGCGCTTTCCAGGGGCCTCACCTGGGCCGCCGGGCGGCCGGCCGGATTCCTCCGGGCGGGGCGGCGAGGCCGCGTCGGAGCGGGAAACCGAGGCTGGGGGAGGGCCCCGGGGCGGCCAGGTGGGGCTGGAACCCTGGCCTCTCAGCCCTTTCCCGGCCTCCCTTGCGCAGGCGGGGGGCTCACCACCCCAGAGTCACTTCTCATTAGTGCCGGTCCACTCCCCTCTGAGGACAGGCTCCAGGAGAGGGCACCCTTTGGCCAGGGGCTCCGTGAAGGGTCCAGAAGAAGGCAGAAAGAACAAAGCTGGACAGCCAACTTCCCTGCCAACCCCCCAACACCCCCCCCCCCACACACACACAATGGCTTCCTGGTGCCCACCCTGTCCCCACCCCCCTTCGCCTTGTCTGGCCGGGCTGGCGGGGCTGGCTCTGGGCCTCAGACGCTCTGGAATCGCCAAGGTCTGAGCTCAGGGCCTGGCCCCCTTCCCAGGCTAACAGCCGGGAGGAGGGGGGTGCTGCTTGAGGGCCCAGGGGGCTGGGGAGGGGCACAGCAGGGCCCCAGGGCAGGGGTTGGCAGGGGCTGGGGAGGGGCCTTGAGGTTGGTAAGTCTGGAGAGGAGCCAGGCCTGTCCACTGGTCTGGAAGGGAGGCCCTGGAGGTCTGCAGTGTCCTGGGGCCCCAGCCACAGCCGCAGGGCCTGGCCAGGAGACCCCAGGACTCAGTGTCTGACTCAGAGAACTGGGCAGGGGGCAGGTGTGACCACGGTATCCAGAGCAGGACACTGCCAAGTCTGAGTGTCACCAAACCCTCTCCCGCCTGGCGATAGGTGTGGCAGTCTGACTGAGGGGAAGGCCTTCAGGGAATGGCCTTCAGGAACACCTGTCGAAGGAACTCACGGTTTTTTCTTTGAGGATGGATTTTTTCGGGTTGCTTTGGAGGGGCTGAGAGAGACCCATAAGTGCAGCCGCTGCCCGAATTGCTCCGTGATCTCTGACCTGTTCATACAGCCTGGGGCTGCGGGGAAGGGGTGAGGCCACATCCTCAGGGGATCCAAGCTGTTGGAATCCCAAAGTGGGTGTGAGGGGCAGCTCCGGCCTCCCCCAGGGCGTGCAGGTCGCACACTGACACAGGGAGCAATGCTGAGTGCTTACACCCGTCAGGTGCAGGGCTGAGCGTTCTACGGTCATTTTTCCCTCATACTCATTTGAACCTGACTCTCCCCTGACCCCAGAGCAGGCTGTGGCTCCCCTGGGAACACAGCACAAACAGACCAGGCATAGAGTCTTAATCATCTTAACCACTCCAAGCCTCAGTTTCCTCATCTGTGAAATGGGGCTCTAGTCATTCAACAGACTGAGAACCTACCACCTACCAAGCGCTTGCTAAGAGATAGAACCAGTCGCTGCCTTCCCGGAGCCTCTGTGCGGGTGGAGCCTGGACACGTGACACAAATCAATTCACACAGGATGGCGGTTACCTTGCAGGCCCGTGCTGTCACAAAGGGCAAGAACTGGGAGCAGAGCGCCCTGGGACCCGGAGGTCCTGGAAGGCCCTCTGGCAAAGGGACTTGGAAGCGGGAGGCTGGGAAAGGAGCACGAGTTCACAGGGCACAGGAGAAGCCAGCCAAGCCCGAGGGAAACCTGGGGGGGGGCGGGGGCTGAGGAATCCGAGAGCCAGGGGTCGAGAGACAGTTTACCGAGGGCATGCAGGGCCCCGGGGAGGGGAGGGGAGAGAGATTCAGTTCTTCTAGGAACTAAGAGAAGAAAGCGAAGCCACAGGGTGAAGCCACAGGGTGTGAAGGGAAGAGAGAATACGGAGGTGGGAGGCCACCGTGAGGAATGTGGGTTTTCTTTTCATCGCAGTGGCGCTGTGTCAGGGCAAGAGGGGGTGCTGTTGCCCGCATCGTACCTGGGAGGTGGGATCCAGACACTGGGTGAGTGGTGGGGACCAGAGAGGCAGGCGGCACAAATGGCTCCAAGGTTGTGGCTCAAGCCTGTGGGTGAGGAAAGCGGCAGAGGAGAGGGAGACACGGGGAAGAGGCTGGACTTCTGTTGGGGGCTTGTTGAGTGTGGGAGGCTTGTATCCTCCAGATAGAGACATCTCAACCTGGAGGGCTAGAGCTCAGACAGCATGTCTGGCCCGCAGACATAGACCTGGGGTCCCCAGCATCAAGGGCATCGCTGGCTGTGGGAAAGGATGGGTTTTAGCCTGGGAGAAAGGGGGTCCTGGGTGAGCCAGCGAGGTCCCCATCCCAGGTCAGGGAGTGAAGGCAGAGTCAGAAGCGGCTCAGAAGGAGCGGCTGGAGAGAGCACAGAGGAAAACCAGGGACACGATGGGGAAGAGTGAGAGGAGTGTTTGGGGAGGAGCGCATGGCCACCGGTGTCTCCTGCTCCTGCTGAAAGCCGGATGGGGTGGTGACTTGGGGACAGTGATGCGAGCACCCAGCTCAGTGCCTGGTATATACTGAGTGCTCAGTAAATGTTATCTGTTGTCATTACCAAATTCCTTAAGCCCAGCGGGGAGCCAGCAGGGAACCGAGGCACCCTCATGTGGGTGACCGAGGTGGCTAGATCGGGGGGCTTTTACAGAGGGCTAGGGGACCATCGGGGCAATGGAGGGAAGCCCTGGCCGCTGAAGGGGCTGGGGGAAGGTATCCATTGCCCCACTAACCTCAGCCCGGAGTCACAAGGAGCTGGAGCGGGGGCCTGCCGCAGAAACCCTCTGCACCAGTCCACCTGCTGCCTGCAGGGAAGGAGCTGGGGAAATAAACACTACCCTAGTCTCTTCTTGAGCACCTAGGCCTCCTAGGGGCTGATCCCCAAAGGAAGCCTGCGGGCAGGGGCCCCCGGGGGGGCTTTAGGACATGAGGTTAGCCACGGAGCAAGGAGGGTAAGGAGGCAGCGTGGACCAGCAGGGCAGACTGTGACAGTCCGACTCACGGGATATCGTTAGCCTGCCCACTGTCTCTTCTCATCTCCTGTGTCAACACATCCAGCCGTCTCACCCCCTAAAATCTACAGGCATGCTTCCATGCCGCCCAGATGGAGTTCTCCTGCAAGTCCAAGGAGACCATGCCCTTCCCCATCATTCTAGATCATTTTCACCACCTAAGAGGTCTCCCCACAGCCACTCGTACTGCCCTGGTCCCTCCTCTACCTGGCAACAGTCACCTTTGAAAAACCTCATGCTACTCCCTGCTTAAAAAACCTCCAGTTGGGGGCGCCTGGGTGGCTCAGTCATTTAAGCGTTGGCCTTTGGCTCAGGTCACGGTCTCTAAGTCCTGGGATCGAGTTGTGTACCCCCCCCAGCTCAGCCGGGAGTCTGCTTCTCCCTCTGCCCCTCACCCCACTTGTGCTCTCACTCCCTCTCTCAAGAAAATAAATAAAAATTAAAAAAAAAAAAGATGGGGCACCTGGGTGGCTCAGTGGGTTGGGCCGCTGCCTTCGGCTCGGGTCGTGATCTCGGGGTCCTGGGATCGAGTCCCACGTCGGGCTCTCTGCTCAGCGGAGAGCCTGCTTCCCTTCCTCTCTCTCTGCCTGCCTCTCTTGTGATTTCTCTCTGTCAAATAAATAAATCTTTAAAAAAAAAAAAAAAAAGAAAGAAAGAAAACAACCCCTGGGGCGCCTGGGTGGCTCAGTGGCTTAAGCCTCTGCCTTCGGCTCAGGTCATGATCTCAGGGTCCTGGGCAGTAGGGAGCCTGCTTCCCCTCGCCCCACCGCTTCTCTGCCGACTTGTGATCTCTCTCTTTCTGTCAAATAAATAAATAAATGAATAAATAAATTAAAAAAACAAAACCCTCCAGTGGCTTCTCTTTGCTCCCCTCTTGCCTCTGAGGGGTTGGGAGGTGGGGTGGGGCGGGTAGGGGTGATCCTTCTTGTCTAGAGTTCCTGCCTCTATGACTTTCTTTAAAACAGCCACTCCTGGCCCTCTGGGTCCCATCTCCTGTTTGCTTCCTGCTGGGGATTCATCACAGCTTGGAACATTCCTCTTAACGGGTATGTTTACTTACCGTCTGTCTCCCCACCCTCTCAGGAAGGCACCCCTTTGTCTCCAGATCCCAGCACAGGGCCTGCCACACGGAGGGTGCTGAAGTTTGTTGTTTGACTAAATGGAGTGAGACCACGAGAGTGCCCCCCGCATGCCGTGCACTTTGCGCTGCTCCGTTACAGCATTCTTCCAGTGACTCTGCAAAGGAGGCAATGGAGGCTTTGAAAGATGAAGTGATTAGACTCAGGTCATCAGGTGAGTGACCCGATCACCCCAGCCTGCCTAATCCAGAACCGACACAGTGCTCCTGGGAGGGAGGAAAGGGAAGGGTCCCACGAATGTGCTAAAGATGGGTGGGTGGGGCCCTGAGGGCAACGAGGGGCTCCACTGGAATTAGGACAAAGAGGAACCAGGGCAGCTAGACCCAGGACATGTTTGGACTGCTTAAATGTTAGGGAAGGCTCCTTTCTGCCCAGGGGGTTCTTGAGGCCTAGAGAAGGCAAGGGACTTGGCCGAGGTCACACCGCCGGTCAACGGCAGAGCCAGGACTCAAACCCAGGGCTCCTGCTGCCCCCCTAGGGGACTTGGCGGGACAGGGCATCAGCCATCTGCATAAGGAAGTTCTAGTTCAAGAGGAGACATAGCACAGCGGTCTTAGATTTTCCTGGCTGTGTCCTGAATTAACTATGGGAATTGGGAAAATTCTTCAACTTCTCTGGATCTCGATTTCCTCCTTGTTAGACATGGAATCAAATGAGCTGATGTTGAGGAACCCCTTAGTGGACGCTTCAGAGTTCTGAGTGTCTTTGCGAAGCTTCTGGGCTCCGAAGAAAGTCCTGGCTCTGGGGAGTAAGGGCATGGGACTAGTCATCAGTTCTGCTGATGAAGGTGGAAAGTTTCAGAGGCCTGGGGGGGGGGGGCAGTTCTGCCCTGGAGCATCTCTCTTGGAAGACACTCTGGTGAGAGTGGCTTTCACTGAGTCCCTCCGAGGTGCCACTGAGGGATGAAGGGCGCTGAGAGATGGGATTGGAAATTGAAACGAACCTTTCTTCATGCTCCATCAATCAGACAAGATCTTTGGCCCTGCTACCCTTTTCCACCTTTCAGACTCAGGCAAAGCCCACTGAGAATCAGGGTCTAGAGGTGCGATGCCTGGAGGGAGTCCTAGGCCTGCGGTGTCCCAGCCGAGTGATCGTGGAGAAATCTCTTATCTGGCCAAGCCTCAGCTTCCTCATCTGTAACTTGGGGATGATGAGAAGACCTAATTCCCAGTGCCGAGAGCATTAAGTGAGATAATTCATGCAAATCTCTTAGCACAGTGCCTGCCCCAAAGAAAACAGACGCCCTGGGAAGGGGCTGAGATTGTCCCCCACTTGCAGACTAACAAGGGAACTCACCATTGTTTTGTGTGCGTGGGCAGAAGACACGAGATTCCTGGGTCAGAGACAAAGGACTCATGGCATAGTGAACAGTGTGATCACCAGCCTATTGACATTAGTCCCCCTGTCCCTAAGTCCCATAGAGGTGGCACCAGGGGGCCAGACAGATATCTGCACACAGTGCATTTGCAGTATGGAGAGGATTCTAACCTTAGAGCACCCAAATCTTTTCTAGTGGCCAGCAAGCATGTCCGCGCTTGGCTCTGGAGGAGACATCGTCTCGATCTTCCGTGGCTGCTCATTATACCTACATCCCCGAGAAAAGTCCTGGACAAGGGAGGCCAGGCCTCTCTCACATTTCTGCAAAATGAGCAGAAACTCAAGAGGCTCCTGGATAGCTGTTTTGCAAGAACAGCCAACCCTCACATCGGAACTGTCTTTGATTTCGGTAGATTTTCCCAAGGCTGCACCACTCTATCGGCACGTGTTCAACAGGGTCTGAGACCAAATCTGTCCAATTTGTCACATGCGGCATTTCTTTTTCTTTTTAATTTTATTTATTTATTTGACAGACAGAGATCACAATTAGGCAGAGAGACAGGCAGAGAGAGGGAAGCAGGTTTCCTGCTGAGCAGAGAGCCCGATGCGGGGCTCGATCCCAGTACCCTGGGATCATGACCTGAGCCGAAGGCAGAGGCTTTAACCCACTGAGCCACTCAGGCGCCCTCACACGGCATTTCTTAAGGCTGCTCTCAACAGGACATCAAGGCCAAGATGAGGCCAATTTATAGCCCTTACCTCGACCACGACCCTCAGGAGTTCCTAGCTGAACAATTTCATGGAGCGTCAGATCTCCCTGACGAAAGCAACGTGGCTGCTCCTTAGCTCTCTGTGACAACCCATCCGCTTGGCCGGAAGTGTTACTCGCCGTAGAGCAGCTTATAGGAACAGCTGCTCAGACTCTGCCCGGCCCTGCAAGGAAGAAGTCCAGGGAAATCCTATCATCTATAGCACCTGTAAGCTGGTGAATGAAAGTTCTCCTAAAAGCCATCCAGGCCAAGGTGGTGCCATTGATTATTTCAACTAAAGTTGGGGATACAGTTCAAGTCATCCTGTTTTCAAGAAAGAGGCAAGTTACTCTTTGACTTCCACACAAGTTGGCTAGTCTCAAGGGTGCACATGGTGCTTCTGGGAAGAAACCTGGCGCACCCCCCCACCCCCCCGCCAAGTGGGACAGAACTCTATCAGTTAGGGAGCGCAGGTTGATGGTGCCTCCCATTGGCCTCTCCACAAGCTAGTAGCCTTAGAGTTCCCAGTCCAAGTTAAATAATTGAGTCTAGTCCTTGTTTTGGGGGGATTGACTGATGGCGCAACCTGTCCCGTTTGTCCATGCCACCAGCCAGATGGTGTTCATCTACCCCAGGGAATTGTGAGTGGTGATGGCTATGACTGGGGTGAGGAAGACACCTGGGGGTCCTGGGGTTGGCAGGTGTTTTGTGTGGAAATTACCGGAGCTGAGGTGGCTCTCTGCTCCTTCCAGGCTTTTAGTAAGTTAAGCGGAATGGCAACCCAGTCAGGGTCAGAACTGAGGACAGCAGGCCCAGCAGTCAGTTAAATTTAAACCCCTTGCGATAGTTTGGGTGAGTGGCATCAGGATGTTGACCTCAGTAAGGGAGGTTCTGGGTGGCTCGGAAAGCCAAAGATCATTAATGTCTCTCCTTCCTCCATGTCTCCCGTGTCCTCCTTCCTCCTTCCCCCATGTCTCCCGTGTCCTCCTTCCTCCTTCCCCAGCTGCTGAGGTGGTCATTTTCCTCCCGTTGTTACAAAATCAATCTGTTCTGTTCCAGTAACTAGAACGTCACCTTTTCCCAGTCATTCCCTACTTAAACCTTTCATTTGGAAGGGTCTGGTGCAAGAAGGACAAGGACATTTTTATAAAACTTACATGGACTTGGGGCACCAAGGTGGCTCAGTGGGTTAGGCCTCTGCCTTCGGCTCAGGTCATGATCTCAGGGTCCTGGGATCGAGTCCCACATCGGGCTCTCTGCTCAGCAGGGAGCCTGCTTCCCTCTCTCTCTCTCTCTCTCTGCCTGCCTTTCTGCCTACTTGTGATCTCTGTCTGTCAAATAAACAAATAAAATCTAAAAACAAAACAAAACAACTTACAAGGACTCTTCATGTCCCCCAGTCTACACGAGGGCCGCTTCCGGGGACTCAGATAGGTACGCACTGAGCACTCCTGTTATTCTCATGATCCAGGCCCATGAAGTCCAACAAGAGAGCCTAGGTGGTTGACCCACAATTGTAGGCCCCCTTTTGAATGAGCCGCCACCCAGGAGATGCACCAGCCAGGCTGGGGCCATTGTTAGGGGAAAGAAAGAATCCTACATCTGGGAATGGTGAGTGTGGAAGTCTGAATTTTTAGGTAAGTAATCTCTATACCCAATATGGGACTTGAACTCACAACCCTGAGATTGGAGTCCCATGCTCTACTGACTGAGCCAACTAGGCACCCCAGTGAATTTTTAAAGCTGGTCTAAGCCCCACCCCTCTCATCCTGATCATGACAAAGGACCTGGCCAAAGGGAGATGGCTCCGTCCTGGGCACAGCCACATTCAGAGACTGAACTGCTCTACTGAGGTGTGTGGACCAGGAGGTAGGGCCAGAAATTTTCCTGAGGTTTTAAGTAAACTCTACCCCCAATGTGGGACTTGAACTCATGACCCCGAGATCACGAGTCACATGCTTTTTGAGTTTATATTTGAGGAGGTTACTTCAACACCCAATGCCTGGGGTTGAGAGAGGGTTTGGAAGGGCAACCATATCCCTAGACTATAAGCCCATTATGGAGTGGCTTTTGGGATAAAAGTCACCCTGTTGCTAGATCAAATCATCCAGAAAGTAAAAAACACAGATTAGTATCGAGAACCACAATGATGTGGTCGAAGTTGGCTGGTTGGACTGGAGCAGCACCTGTGTAACCACAAAAGTGTGAGGCATCACCGATAGCCCCAAGAGGGAGTAAAAGGTTCTACGTATTCAACCCCTCAGGAGTGAACAGAGGCAACACGGTAGTCCCAGGACAAACAGATGAACATTGGCAGGAATCCCAAGTCTGGCGTGGAATGGCACCAGCAGCAGAGAGTCCCTTAGTTGGTGCCCGCTCTGTGACGGCGGACATGTGGCCATGTCTGGTATGTTGAGGGATCCAGGCAGAAATGGAGACAATCTGGACAATGCAGGATCAACCAACAGCTTGATTTCTGTCGGTCCCATTAGAGAATGACCCTTTAGCATGGGCTTCTACATACGTGATCTAGACTGGTCGGCTCTGATTTGTTGCCACAGTTAGCTGAAAATGTTACCATCCAAAACTTTCTATTGGGTGGTAGGGTTACTGTTGCTGACATTATCTACCTCGCATTTGATGTAGCAAACACAGCCACATTGCTTTCCAGTTGCGCCTGCAAGGTTCATACCCTTTGGCTAAGCTGGGCTGGAGTTGGTCCGGATAGATGAAGGTTTGTCAATTTCGTGGATCTTTTCGATGAACTTGTAGGTTAGCTGATTTTCTCTAATCTTCATTACAGCCTTCCTTTTGCTCGCTTTGGGTGCAGCTTGTCCTTCTTTTTCTATGTTCTTAAGGTGGATATTTAAGTTACTGATTTTAGGTCTTTTCTTTTTATAAATGTAAGATTTGACAGCTATAAATTTCCCTCTAAGCACTGCTTTGGTTGCAACTCGTAAGTTCTGGTATGTTGCACTTTTAAAGATTTTTTATTTATTTATTTATTTTTATTTTTTAAAAGATTTTATTTATTTATTTGACAGAGAGAGAAATCACAAGTAGGCAGAGAGGCAAGCGGGGGTGGGGGGGGGAAGCAGTCTCCCTGCTGAGCAGAGAGCCCGATGCGGGGCTCGATCCGAGGACCCCGAGATCATGACCCGAGCCGAAGGCAGTGGCTCAACCCACTGAGCCACCCAGGCACCCCGCGTTTTTAAAGATTTTTAAAATAAATCTTAAAGAAGCTTCTAATTTTCCCTGTGATTTCTTCTATGACCCATTAGTTATTTAAGAGTGTGTTGTTTAATTTCCATGTATTTGTGAATTTCCCCAGTTTTCTCCTGTTATTGCTAATTTCCTTGCATTGTGGTCTGAGAACATATTCTGTATGATTTCAGCCCTTTTAAGTTTACTGAGACTTGCTTTACGGTTTGACATATACTCTGTTCTGGAGAATGTTCCATGTATGCTTGAGGATATGCACTTCACTCGTTTTGGGTGGAGTGTTCTACAGATGTCTGTCCTTACTTGGGCTTGAGTCAAGCAGCTGTGACTTTTCTTTTAAAGGAGTCTACCTTGATAGAGGCTATTTCTGTCTGACTGTGATAACAACATCTTTTTTTTGCCTGGTTTTAATGTAAGGGCTAGGAGCATTTCCTAAGTGGGGCTGATCGCAAGAATTTAACTAGATTTCTTTGGGTCACCTTTGAGCAGCGTTGTAAACCCAAACTAAGACGATAAGAACACTAAGAGTAATCAATGACTCATTTGTGGTTTTCTATGGGAGTTGGTCTGTCTCAAGAGAGTCTCCCTGAGCGGGATAAATCTCCCTTATATAAGCAGCCAGGACTCACTGGAAAGGGAAAAACCAAACCAACCAACCAAACAAACAAAAAAACCCTGAGACCTTTTACTGTCATCTTGAAGTGGGTATGAGACTGGCATGACAGACAGTAGGAAGGGCTGAGTGGTAAGATGGCTCAGCTGTTTTTATTCTCCCTTAGCAAGCAGCACATGTCCTCCCCCTCGCCTCCCAAGTGAGCCAGCAAAATGCTAATGATTCATCTGGTTTTCGTCTGTAGTGGTAGTAAATTTCCCTCCATTCATGTTTGGTGTGTGTGTGTACTGTCTGAAAGGGGACAGAAACTTCTGTATGCCCCAGATGAGTCTTAGGATTGGTTGTTACAACGGGGTGGACCTGAGGTTGACCCCTCCACTCCCCAGTCCCACCGGGAGGAGAGTTAGTAACACCTGGGCGATGTCTGGCAGCTGACCTTGACTCGACATCCGGGTACTCTGCTGGCAACTACCTCCCCAATTTGTTCTCGCGAACAGGAAATAAAGTTGGAGACTCCTTATTGCTTGGTTGATCATACAACCTGGTCAACACGAGTTGCTGCTGATTCCCTTGGTCTTCCCTCAGAACTTGTTAGTAACCCCCTGAGGTCCTTGTACCGAAAACCATGTTTCTGCCAGTGTCTCATCCCCGGTGCCCAAACAGTCAAGAACTGTGGTAAGGTCTCTCCTTTCACCCTATGTTCAAATAAACAAGTTTTGGGGATACAATTTCGTGGCTACCGGCAGAAGACGTGAGACTTTTGAGTAAGAGATGAAGGACTTTATTACTCAGGGGGTCTGGGTGGCTCAGCCGTTAAGTGTCTGCCTTAGGCTGGGTTGTGATCCCGGGGCCCTGAGATCGAGTCCCGCATCGGGCTCCCTGCTCAGCGGGAAGCCTGCTTCTCCCTCTCCCACTCCCCCTGCTTGTGTCCCCTCTCTCGCTGTGCCTCTCTCTGTTAAATGAATAAATAAAATCTTTTAAAAAAAAAAACATTATTACTCACAGCACACAAGTGTCATGAATGTGAGTATATCTGTCCCTTCCCCTTCCCCTCAAGTCTTGCCAAAGCAAGGCGGGCGGACTCCTATGGGTGCCTGGAGGGACTCTGAGCTGGGGGCATCCAGGTGTTCTATAAGGGGCAGTAATACCAGCCCTTTGCTCCAGAGGGGCGAGTTGTCTCTGCTGTCCAAGGCTGTTCACTATACAAACATCCTGCAAAAGACAGTCCGGAACCAAGGTAATGTCTCTGCTCACTACACCTGCATTCATGTGAGAGATGCGGCGATCAATGGTCTCCTACCGCCTCACTCCTCACATCTCACTAAATCTCTACGGCAACCCTGCTAAGTAGGTATTAACTGACCTGGTTTCACAGATGAGGAATTGAAGTCCAGAGAAGTGAAGTGAATTACACCTGGTGCCATAGCCAGTAAACAGTGGATCCGGGATCAAACCCAGGCCGACCTGATTCCAGCCCTGTCTTGTCCATCCTCCTGCAGAACTTGAGGCATGCAGGGGCTCTGAGGGGAGAAAGACGATGGCAATTCCCTTGAGTAGTGGGACGGGATTATAGGAAGGGTGGGAAGGATTGAGGGGGGCCAGGAGCCAGATCTGTATGACCTTGGAGACCATAGTAAGGACTTTGGATTTTTGTCTAAGGGTGATGGGGAGATGCCAGAGAGTTTTGAGCAAAAGAGTGATATGACCTGATTTATGTTTTTTTAAAAGACTTTATTTATTTATTTGACAGGCAGAGGTCACAAGTAGGCAGAGAGGCAGGCAGAGAGAGAGGAGGAAGCAGGCTCCCTGCTGAGCAGAGAGCCCGATGTGGGGCTTGATCCCAGGACCCTGAGATCATGACCTGAGCCAAAGGCAGAGGCTTTAACCCACTGAGCTACCCAGGCGCCCCTGACCTGATTTATGTTTTAAAGATTTATTTATTATTTATTTGAGAGAGAGAGAGAGAGTCTTGCCGGTTAAGTGAGAGCACAGTGAGGAGGGGTAGAGGGAGAGGGCGCTGAGTGCAGAGCCCCATGTGAGGTTTGACCCCACGACCCCAAGGTCGCGACCTGACCAAAACCAAAGTCTGATGCTCAACTGACTGTGCCGCCCAAGTACCCCTTGATTTATGCTTTATTTATTTATTTATTCACTTATTTATTTTTGAAGATTTTGTTTATTTTGTTGGAGAGAGGGAGAAAGAGAGAGAGAGAGCACAAGCAGGAGGAGTGGCGGGCAGAGGGAGAAGCAGGCTCCCCCCAAGCAAGAAGGGCGATGTAGGACACGATCCCAGGACCCTAGGATCATGACCTGAGCTGAAGGCAGATACTTAACTGACTGTGCCACCCAAGCGTCCCCTGATTTATGTTTTAAAATAATTGTTTCCTGTTCTGCAAAGTGGGGATAACAGTAGTACCTTCCCGATAAGGCTGTCACGAGGAGTAAATGACAGGGATTAAACAGAAGGAGGTGTGCCGGGGTCAGGTGCCAGGAAGAACAGCTGTTGGCTGAGTGGATACTGGCCATGACGGTGACAGAAGGGGCACTGAGAAATTTAGGATGGGGCTGGGAGCTGAAGACAGTATGGATCTGGAGGGTCTGTACATGCTGGCTAAAGTCCAAGAGGTCCTCTAGTCAGCTTGGCATAACTTACCTGGGGTCAGGCCCAGAGTCAGGAGCACTGCTGCCCAAGAGCCTGCCAGTAGCTGGAGACAGTGAAGAGGGTCTCAGGGCTCTCCAAGTAAGCAGGCGGCAGCAAGGGTCAGAAAATGGCAGTTTCAAGCAATCGATGTAGAAGGAAGATGGGGCCCGGAGAAGGGCGGTCAACCTTCAGGTAAGAATGCAGAAGCATGTGCTGTCTAGTTAAAGAAGGAGGTTGCCGATGAGATTACGGGCGAGGGGGGGGTGTGTGTCTAAATCCTAGCTCCTTCTCCCCTGCCCCGCGAACCGCCTTAAGGCACTTCAGGCTACACTTCAGGGCACCATTTCCTGCCCCATCTGGCTTCTCCAAACCTAATAAGGGAGAGGATGCTTAAAGAAAAAGAACACAGAAGGTGTGTGTGGGGGAGGGGGGGAATCGAGTCCAGTGTTCAGGGAGCACTAGTAGTTTTAACAGAGACCCCCCCTAAAAACAGCATAATGGCCATAAACATAACTATTACTAGACCATCCAGGTTCACCAACCCGCGGGAAGCGCTCCGCGGAGGCTGGACCCAGACCTGCGCATGCCCAGTACAGCGCTTATCGGCTGGCCCGCGTTTCGAGGATTTATTTAAATTAAAAAAAAAAAGCGAGGGGCGGACTTTGCATCAGTCCCAGGCCTTGGGGTTAAGGGGATCGGCAGACCGGGCCTCCGAACATGCAGAAGGGGGTGAGGGTGTCTTGAAATAGGCTGAAAGATACAGAAAGGGAGGACGACCCCCGCCTGGCCGGTCTTGCGGGTTAAGTGAGAGGCACTGACGACTGAAGAGGCTGTACGGCGGCGCAAGGGGCCACTTGTTATCATCAGGGGTGTTGTTGATTACGCCACTGCCCCGCCTGCCCCGGGTCCGACTTGTGCGGAAAGGGAAATCCAAGGGGAGATGGAGGCCAGCGGGGATTTCTCAGACCAAGTGGTCCCCATCTGGGGCGGGCAGGAATGGCGACCCCGGGCAGCCACTTTCAGGTCCTGCGACCCGAGCGGCGTTAGCCCGGAGACTCCGGTCCTGCGGCCCAGCGAGCCCAAAGTTCGGCTACCGGGTTCGCGCGGAGGAGCTGGCCCTCAGGCCAAGAGCTCCAGCAGCAGACACGCCCCACTACGGGCAACTTGACGTCTGAGAGGCGCCATTTCCGCCCTTATCCTGGACCTCAAAAGAGGGGGCGGAGCCGAGCGGAAAGCGCTCGGCTCGTACGTCACGTCCGGTGAGCCTAGTGGCGACAACGGCAACATGGCTCTGAACGGTGCTGGTGAGCGTCTGGGCTGTGGGTGCCTGTGGTTGAGGGGTGCGGGAGGTGGCCCGCTCGGGAAAGACTCCTCTGTCTCTTGTGCCTCTCTTCCCCCAGAAGTCGACGATTTCTCCTGGGAGCCCCCAACCGAAGCGGAGACGAAGGTTCTGCAAGCGCGAAGGGAGCGACAGGATCGCATCTCCCGGCTCATGGGCGACTACCTGCTGCGTGGTTACCGCATGCTGGGCGAGACGTGCGCGGACTGCGGGGTGAGGAGAGACTTAGGACGTGGGATCCGGGTTGGGGCCGCGGACCAGGCCGCACGGCCCTTCCCCAGCTCTCCCCTCTGGACCCCATCGCCCTGCGTCTCATCCGTGCCCGCGTGCTTTCTGCTTCTAGACGATCCTCCTCCAAGATAAACAGCGGAAAATCTACTGCGTGGCTTGCCAGGAGCTCGACTCGGACGTGGATAAAGATAATCCGGGTGAGGGGCGAATGTGCTTGGAGAAGCTGCGTGGTGATAGAGGCCCAGGAACAGTAGGTTTGGGAGGTGACGGTGGAGTCTGTGGGTGAGGCGGAGGTAAGGCGCTTTCCCTTTTCGGCTCGAGAGGCACCATTCATTCAGCAGAAGCACTAAATACCCGTGTGCCAGACACTGTGAAGACTCTGAGCTCAGTCGGGCATAGTCCTAATGGGAGAGAGGAAGCAAGGGCGTAAATAGCTCTGACACAAAGAAGAAAATGGATGAGTTACCTTATACAGGAGAAGGGAAAACATCTCAAGCATAGGAAGACCAGAGCAGTAAAGAGGAGGTGGCCCAGGGCTGATGGGGGGGGACAGACTTCCTGACCGCTCCATCCACTTTCTCCTCTTTTAGCTTTGAATGCCCAGGCTGCCCTCTCCCAAGCTCGGGAACACCAGCTTGCCTCCGCCTCGGAGCTCCCCTCCGGCTCGCGGCCAGCCCCTCAGCCCCCAGTACCCCGTCCAGAGCACTGTGAGGGAGCTGCGGCAGGGCTCAAGGCAGCCCAGGGGCCGCCCCCTCCTGTTGTGCCTCCAAACTCAGATGTCCTGGCCTGCACACAGGAGGCCCTCCTGCAGAAGCTGACCTGGGCCTCAGCTGAGCTGGGCCCTAGCACCTCCCTGGAGACCAGCATCCAGCTGTGTAGCCTGATCCGGGCTTGTGCTGAGGCTCTGCGCAGCCTGCGGCAGCTGCAACACTGAGAGGCCCCTCCTGAGAAAAACCCTCTAGAAAAACAGCTGTCCTCTTGTGTGGTTTGTTCTTTTCTTGGTTCTGAGTGTGCATGCCAGCTCCAGCTCCACTCGCCTTTTTCCTACCTTTGGTCTCTTACTCTACCACTATCTGCTCTCCTTGATGCCGTGAGAGATTCGTTGGGCTTGTTTGTGCTTGGTTTCCCCCACTCAGAATGAGGGGGGAGGGAGAGGACTATGTGATGCTTTTTTTTCGGAGGAGGAGGTCATAGCCTCCTCAAAAGCAGGAACAAGAGGGATGGACCTCTACGGCATCCCTGCACCCTCCTCAGCCATCCAGTGCTCAGTTCCCAGTCTTGGATGAGATTTTGGGTTCCAGCCCCTTTTGGTATCTTCTCTGTCCCCTGAGCATTCTGATGCCATCATCCTGACCCACCTCATGCCCAGTCAAGGTACTCAGACACGAGACACTGACAGGGCGTCCGGTTTCACGTTAGGGACCCAGTGTGGACTTACTCAAGTTTCCTGACTCCCCACCTCCAGGTTTAGATCCTTTCCCTGGGGAGTTAAAATTGAGCAGAATAATTAAACATTGTTGTGGGGGGAGCAAAGAAGAACCGCGAAGGAACCCCATTCGCCGCTTTCGGTCTCTTTCCCCGCCCCTTCTTCTCGCTCCGTTCGGGTGGATACCCCATTCCCTTTCTCAGCTTTTCGCGATGTGGTCCCACTAACCGTAGCCCTTTTAAGAGAGGCCCCGCCCATGCAAAGGGGGTGGGGCAGGGGCGGAGTCGGAGGAGTCGGGGAAGGAACAAAGCGCGGCCTGCGGGCGGCGGCTGGGCTCGGCCGGCGGGGCCGCGCGGTGCGGGGCCTGCGGGCTGCGGCCCGGGCGGAGGGTTGAAGGGAAAGAGGCAGGCAGCAGCGCCGTCCGCGCCGGCCGGGCCATGAATGGGCTGCCCTCGGCCGAGGCGCCGGGCGGTGCTGGCTGCGCCCTAGCCGGGCTCCCTCCGCTACCGCGCGGCCTCAGCGGTCTTCTCAACGCAAGCGGGGGTTCGTGGCGGGAGCTGGAACGCGTCTACAGCCAGCGCAGCCGCATCCACGACGAGCTGAGCCGCGCGGCGCGTATCCCAGATGGGCCCCGCTACGCTGCTGGCGCCACCAACGCGGGACCCGCCGCGGGTCCCCCCGGCCCGCGTCGCCCTGTCAATCTCGACTCAGCACTAGCAGCGCTGCGCAAGGAGATGGTGAGCGGCTGGGCCCCGGGCCAGCTGGGCGGGGGGCTGCAGCTGAGCATGAAGGTCTCGGGGCGGAGCGCAGTCAGAGGCCCATAACCGGGATCTCATGGCTTGAGCGTCAGAACTGCAGAAGCGGGTTGGGTCAGAGGGGTTACAGTAACAATGATTATAGTTGCCGTTTATGCCAGTAGTTACCATGTATTTTTAAGTGCTTTACTCATGTTACTTTATTCCATCCTGCTAGGTAAATGTTATCCCTATTTTACAGATGAGGGTCAGTGACTTGTCTAAAGATTCACAGCTTGCAGATGGCATCGGCTGTCCACAAAAGTTTGTGCTTAGAGAGGTGCAGGAAGATTGGCTAGGGCTGAGGGTGGCCTGGACCCCAACCCCAGCCCACCCTCAGTCTTTTGCAGGTGGGGCTGCGGCAGCTGGACATGTCCCTGCTGTGCCAGCTGTGGGGCCTGTACGAGTCAATCCAAGACTATAAGCACCTGTGCCAAGACTTGAGCCTGTGCCAGGACCTGTCATCCTCCCTGCACTCAGACAGCTCTTACCCACCTGATGCTGGCCTGTCTGATGACGATGAGCCTCCCGATGCCAGCCTGCCCCCGGACCCGCCACCCCTCACTGTGCCCCAGACGCACAATGCCCGGGACCAGTGGCTGCAGGATGCCTTTCACATCAGCCTCTGAAGAGCTGGGGGTGGGGGGGCACACGCACCCATGCGGAAGGCTCAGAAACTCAGCCCGTAGTCAGTACTCAGACTTCTAGTGCCTGCTTTCCCTGTGCCGCCTCACTTCACAAGAAGGCAAGCCTTTGGGCCCCTCGGAGGTAAAACTGCCAACCCCCTCCCTCCTGACTCCGGTTAGCTAGCGCTGGGGCAGGCACCTGGGCTACAGCCTTGGCCCAGGGCACCGAATCTCCACTTCTCCCACATGTGTGCGCCCCAGCTTGGCCAACCTGCAGTCTGGTGGTGGGGCCCAAAGCATCTGGCACTCCCCTTGACGTCTCTGGGATTGGGATGAGTGCCTGCTTCCCATCGCCTTTTCACCTTTCGCTGCTATTGGCAGCTGCTGGCTCAGGGGCATCCCACCTCTGGTCCCTGGGTTCCACTGCTCTAGACCAGGGCATCCCCATTCTTGCAACCACCCACGGCCGGGAGGGCCAAGGCTCCGTGCTGGATATTTAAGTTTAGGGGCCAGACTCTTGGGCACGTAGGTCAATAAATAATCTCTCAGCGTTCTTGTGTTCTGAATGCCTGGCTCTGGGGCGGGGAAGATAGCAGTGTTTCTGGAAAGTGCGGTCCCGCGCTCCGCCGGCAGGTGGCGCCGAAGACCCCCCGAGTGGAAGAAAGGCTTGCCTACCAGGGAGTGCGAATCCTCCCTCCACCAACCCGGCTGGGGAACCCGCGGAGCTGGCCGAGGCACCGCGGTCTGCGACGGAGGGCGAGTAACTTCCCCTCTGGCCGGAGATCTGGGAGCCCAACCCTCTCCGCCCCGCCAACTCGCCTTGGTCCTTCCTGGCCCGCCGGGAAGGAAGGAGAAGGAGCCGCCTATCTCGAGAGAAACTTTCCACCCCGAGTGGGGGCGGGGCTGGGGCGGCACAGGAAATGGGTGGGTCTGAGCCTGCGGGCCTAGGGGCCCCTCGGAGGGAGAGGGGAAGGCGCCTCCAGGATGCGCCCGGGAGCTAGTGAGTGCTCTTTGGGTGGGAGGAAACAGCTGCAGAGGCAGAAGGGGGCGAGGTGGCGATGGCCCACACTTCCCCAGAGGCCACAGAAGCCCTGGGCGAGGGGGCGGGGAAAAAGGGCCAGGGCCCTGAGCTCTGGGGCAGGAGATCCAACTCTGGTGAGGAGCATTTGGGTTCCAGACGCTCCCATTCTGCACTTACTCTTGTACAGGCCGCCTGGCTCCCCAACAGCACTTGGAGACTTTAGGCCTGTGTGTGAGGGGCTTCCTCTTAAGAGGACCACACCGCTGGGCCTGGGAGACAAACCCACGTGCCAGGCTCGCTGGAAGACCCTGCACATTTGGGGATGGTGGGTGTTCTGACCTCCAGGCACACACAAAACCCCTACAACTCCCTGAGACGAAGAGGTGAGGACCTCGCGGTTACACACTTGGGCTTCCAGGCTGCTCACCCCCACGCCCTGCACACAGTCACTTGCCTCTGGAGACAACAGTGGGCACTCTTGGCAGATCAGAGAGCCTGTTCAAACCAAGTATTTATTAAGCACCGTGTTGCAGTCCATTCACAAACCTTGCCTAGTGCGGGCAAGGAGGGAAAGCTGAAGAGCTGCCCCAGGGCAGTTCCCTAACTCCAGCCAGGACACCTGCAGGTGCTCATTAGCATGCTGGGCCCGCAGGTAGGCAGGTGATAAGGGCTCTGTTCTAGGTGTGAATAAGGTGGCTAATGCCTGGGGCAGGCTTCTTAGGGGAGGGAGAGTAAATGTGTGTGTGTAGCCCAAGTTCACGCTTACACACACACACTCTCTCTCTCCCTCCAGTCTGCAATAACGGATTCCGTTTAATAAGACCTCAGAAAATCAGCCAGTCTACGTAGGGAATGCTTCCCAAGATTTCCTACTCTCAGTGGCTGTGTAAGAGTCAGAACTATAATTATCCCTATTTAACAGAGGTAGAAACTGAGGCTCAGAACGTTAGTATTTTGCCCAAGGTCACACACTTGTTGGAAATCAGCTGCTTGTGGGGTGTTGGGACTGTCTTCCCACTTGACAGCCAAGGAGTCAGGTTCCGTGACTGGCAAATGCGCGCTACCCAAAGGCAGGCACACTCGAGTTGACCCCTGACTCTGCTCTAAGACCTGGGTGACAGCAGGAGTCTGCCACCCCAGTGTTGACAGTTGCCTCTGGCCCAGATTCGCGGCGTGGCCCTGAGCATGCCTGTTCTTTCTGGGGCTCTGTTTTCCCCACCTGTGAAATGGGGCCATCATTAGTACGTACCTCCCAGGGCTGCGGGCAGGAAGGGTGGCGGCCCGGGCAGTGCTCCTGAGGGCGGCACCAAGTTGCTGGTAGCTCTCTCCCCGGCCCACGCGTCCACACAGCCTCCGCGCGCTATCAGCGGGCTGTGCTGTCCCGGCGGGCCCCTTGGTACGCCCCCCAGGCACCCCCCCCCCGCTCCCGCCCCAACAGCAGCAGCCGCGCGAGGCCCCGGAAGCCGGGCCGCCCCGCCCCCCGCTCCCGCCCCGGCCCCCGCCCCCCGCCGGAGCCCCGCCCGCCTTCCGACGGGGGTGCGGCTCCAGGAAACGGCGCGCTCGCCGCTCAGCGCTCCCGCGACCCGACGCACCCCGACGAGCCGGCCGGCTCAGCCCGACCACCCGGCGGGCCCCAGCGGCGGCAGCGGGGCGATCGGCTCCCAGTCCGACCCTCGGACATCTCCGACGGACGGGGCGGGCGGCGCGGATAGCAGCCCGGGGGGCCATGGGGACCCAGGCTCGGCCAGCGGTCGTGGGCCAGCTGGAGCCCCGAGTCTGAGGAGCGGGCTCCGGGGGCGGCGGGGGCCATGACCTCGGTGTGGAAGCGCCTGCAGCGCGTGGGCAAGCGGGCCGCCAAGTTCCAGTTTGTGGCTTGTTACCACGAGCTGGTGGTGGAGTGCACCAAGAAATGGTGAGTGGCAGGGAGGCCTGGGGACCTCCGCAGACTGGCTGGGACCCCAGGGCGCCGCTGGAGCCCGAGAGAGGGGGCCCTGCCCCCAGCCCGGTGGCCCCTTGCTCCCCCACCTTGGGCCCTGGGTGTCCCAGACACAGAGACTCAAAAATGCCTTTGCAGCTTGTGGGACCCCTGGCGTTGGGGTGTGGGTCGCTTTTGGGGAGTGGAGGTCAGAACCCGCAGGCCTGAGACTCTGTCTGTACCCACACCTTCCTTAGTGGTGCCCAGCGCTGGGGGAAGGGAGGTCTCATGTTTTTGTAACCGGAGGGACGGTTGGGGTAACATCAGAAAAGGGAGCAAGTTCTGAGGTCTGCGGGTGGCTGGTGGTGTCAGAAACCTCCGTGGACCGCAGCGCAGAGCAAGGGTGTTGCCCCCTCCTCCTCTGCCTGCTTGTGGAGCCAGAGGAACCACTTCAGCCAGAGTGGGTGCTGGGAGGCTGGATGTGTCTCCACGATGTCCTTAAAAGGGGAAACTGAGCACTGGGAGGGATGAGGAGGGAGGCCCCATCGGCTTAAAGGAGCCTGAGGGCCTAGAGGGCTCTGAGTCTGGGAGGAGAGGGCTTGGGAGGGCGCGGCCGCGGGTTGGGGAGGGTAGGTGAGAGCGGACAGGACCTAGCTGGACCGCCTAAGGGCCCCGGGGGGCATCTTGTTCACGTGCTCCCAGCCGCAGCTGCCGGGACCCCTGCGTCACACCCTAAATATACGTGTTCACTGGCGTTCGCTGGTGTCGGCTTCCCTTGGCTGGATTAGGGCACAGCTGTGGGGGCCTCACCCGCCAGGCCCCGGCTAAATTTAGGCTCCCAAGAGGAAGAGCTGCTGGGGCAGGAAGGGATTATGGGGTCCAAAGGGAGGGGAGCGAGCAGGAGGCTAAGGTCCCTGGGGCAGCAGCCATATCCCTGGTTTTGACTGGGCCAGCCACAGGGCGGGCTCACTGCCTCTGCGAGGCCCGGGAAAGACCAGGGTCTGGCTAAGGTAACACAGCTCAGGGCTAGGACTTGAACCCCGGTGTCTCTGGCTTCTGCCTTCTGCCCCAGGATCCTGGGTGAGGCCAGGGGGGGACGCTGGGCATGGTCCCAGTGGCAATGCATCTGAGTCACGGGAGCCCAGGCTAGGAAGCTGCCCCTGCCCAGGTCTTGACTCCCCGGGAGGGTGTGCCCAGCCTGAGTCAGGCCGCCCGGCCAGGCCCCGCCCTCTCTAGGCACCCCCTGTCTGCTTCCCCTTTCTGGGAAGGCCCCATGGCTGCCTTGCTCAGCCACCGCCTGCAGTCTGGGGTTGGGAAGGGGAGCTTGGCTGCAGGCCCGAGGGCTCTGGGCTCTGCTTTGTGACCTTGCCTGGCTCCCAACCTCTCTGGGCCTCAGCATCCTCAGGGACTAACCAGGGAGCCATTTGTCTAGCCTCAGCCCACAGAGGGGCGGTGAGGTAGGCAGCCCTAAGTGTCCTCGCATGGGGCTGGGCACAGGCAAGAAGGCCTCTGGTCCTGTCCTCGGCCTCGTGGTCCCCTCAACCGCCCCCACCCTCCTGGGTTACAACTGGACCCTCTAACCTGAGACAGCCTTCTCCCTCCCCGGCCCAGCCATGTGGTCAGTTCTGGAGGGCCAGGCCCGGTGCAAGCAACTCGTTGCCCCTGTGTTATCTGTCTCTTCACATCTCTGCCTCTCCCCTGAGTCTGCCCTGGCCTGTGCAGTTCAGCCTGGTGGTCACCCTCTGGAAGTCTTCCTTGATGCCCCTTGTGGGAGTCAGGGGTCCTGCAAAGCTAGAGTCCAGAGCTCGGGGTTTGAGAGTTGGGGAGCATGGCTGATTCTCAGGGCCGCCGGGCTGTGGGTGGGCATCTAATGGCAAGCTGACCCTCTTCCTTTCTGACCACTTCCCACCCTCTACCCCTCGGCTCTGACCCCAAGCTTCCCCCCAACCTCAGACCTTTGCGCCTTCCATTCCTTTTTCCTGAAGCCCTCCTTCTCCAGACCCACGCACAGCCTGTCCCTCCCCTCTGAGCCTCTGCTCAGACACCCCAACCTCAAGGAGATCCCAATGGCTCTCTCCCATCTCCCTGAAGTCCGCTTATTAATTTATTTCCCTTCTTTCTTTCTTTTTTTAAAGGTTTTATTTATTTATTTGACAGAGATCACAAGTAGGCAGAGAGGCAGGCAGAGAGAGGGGGAAGCAGGCTCCCCGCGGAACAGAGAGCCCGATGTGGGGCTCGATCCCAGGACCCTGGGATCATGACCTGAGCCGAAGGCGGAGGCTTAACCCACTGAACCACCCAGGCGCCCCTATTTTCCTTCTTGACTGGCACTGTTCCCCAACCGCTGTCGTCCCCAGCCCCGGAAGGGTCTTGCTTCCCCTCTGCTCTGCTCTGCCCCTAAACTGGGCTCGGTTTACAGGGTGCACTCCCCACATATTTGTGAGTGAACAGGTTTGTTTAACTCCGAGTCTGTCCCTCTCGGTGTCTCTAAGTCTGTGTCTCTTGCAAAGTCCTTGCTGAGTTTATGTGGGTCTTTCTGACTCTGTGTGTGCCCGTCTCTCTGAACGTCACCGTCTCTCTTGCTGTCTGTCTTCGCGATCCCGGCAGACACACATGGGGCCTTTGCCCTCTGCCCTGGGCCCCGCCCTGCCTGCGCAGCCTCACCCTGCTCCTGGTGGCTCCCGATAACCAGCTGCCTGGATAACCAGCTGCCCGGGCCATCTCCTGCGGGAGGGGGATGTGGGCAGAAGGAAGACCCCAGAGGAGATGGAGAGGCAGGCCGGGTGGGCCTAACTGAGTAGAACCTCCTTCTCCCCACCCCCAGGCAACCCGATAAGCTGGTGGTGGTGTGGACCCGGCGGAACCGACGAGTCTGCTCCAAGGTGGGGGAGGTCGCCAGCTGGGAGTGAGGCCAGCTGGGTGTGGGGACAGTGGGTGAGTGAGGCCTGATGGGAGAGTGGAGTCAGGTGTGGGTTTGGATCTGAACCCATATAAGGGGGAGAAAGATGAGGTCGAGTCTGGGGCTCCGGGGAGGGGGCGAGGGGAGAGCCGTGAGGCAGGGAGGCCTCAGACCGTGCCTTGCAGGCCCACAGCTGGCAGCCAGGCATCCAGAACCCGTACCGGGGCACCGTGGTGTGGATGGTGCCGGAGAACGTGGACATCTCTGTGACCCTCTACAGGGTGAGTCCCTAGCCCTTCTGCACAGGCGGGAATGGGGCGGTGGGGGGCAACATGGGGGATCCCCGGTGGGTGATCTATCCAAATAGCAGAGCACAGAGGGGCGAGACTGAGAACCGAGATGGGGGTAGGGGTGGCCCAGGAGGTCTCGGAGGAGGAGGTAGCATGCGCACGTAGGGCCAGGAGTAGTACGAGAGACAGCTGGCCCTTCTCCCCACGCTGCCCTCACCCCAGAGCCCCTGTACTCACTGGCGCGCCCTTTCCCCAGGACCCTCACGTGGACCAGTACGAGGCCAAAGAGTGGACATTCGTCATTGAGAATGTGAGTGGCCGGCAGGCTGGGGCCCGGGCTCCTGGGGGCTGCGGGGCGGCACTGAGGGCCCTTCCCCCGGCCCCTCTCCCTGGCCCGCAGGAGTCTAAGGGGCAGCGGAAGGTGCTGGCCACAGCCGACGTGGACCTGGCCCACCACGCGGGGCCTGTGCCCGCCCCGACCCCCCTGCGGCTGCGGCTAAAGCCCAAGTCGGTGAAGGTGGTGCACGCCGAGCTGAGCCTCACCCTCTCCGGAGTTCTGCTGCGGGAGGGCCGCGCCACGTGAGTGCCCACCCTCTGTCCTTGGCCTCGGTCTGCACCTCCGACCCCAGCCCTCACCCCCGACCTCTGACCCTCCGCCCCCAACCAGGGACGATGACATGCAGAGTCTTGCCAGCCTCATGAGCGTGAAGCCAAGCGATGTGGGCAACCTGGACGACTTTGCTGAGAGCGATGAGGAGGAGGCTAATGGCCCAGGGCCCCCTGAAGCACGGGCTCATGCCCCCCAGCCAGGTGGGCTCATAGCCTGCCGTGGATGAGATCACCAGTACCGAGGGAGGGTGGGGGTAAGCCAGGCTGCGGGCCGCTGGCGCATGCCCAGTCGGGGGGCTCGCTCCTGCCCAGGCAGTCCCAACCTGCCTAGCAGCTCTGACTGTCCAAACTTGGCTCCTAGTCCCATGGCAGCCTAGCTCATTAGCTGAGTTCCCCAGGCCCTCTCCTCAGCCCCGACGGGGTGCCTGCCCAGGTTGGCACCTGTCCTGAGCTGGCCGGGCCGAAAGCGTGGCGGGGAGATGCGGGCCCGGTTCCCCGGCCCTAGCCACCCACCCTTGTGCTCAGCCACTAGCTTCCTCACCCTTGGCTTGGCTCGTTAAGGCTTTGTTTCTGTCTGTCCCTGCGGTTCTCTCTCTCTCTTTCTCTGCATCCGAGGGCCTGTCTCTTCTCGCAGGCCGGGGCGGTGCCCTGAGGCTGGGGCGTTTCCCAGGTAGGCCCAGGACTCTGGTTGGGGGGAAAGGGGTCCTACCTAAGGGCCCTCCCCTGGGCTGACCTGCCCCCCATCCTCCCCCCCCCCCAGACCCACCTCGGGAGCTGAAGACAGTTTGTGAGGAGGAGGAGGGGGGCCGGGTACAGCCCCCGCAGGCAGGTGAGGCCCAGGCTGGGGGGTTGGGGCTGGGGAGGGAATGGCCCTCGAGTCTCAGGGCCCAGGCCTCAGCGCCCCTCCTTTCCTTCCTCCCCAGCCGCCCGCCCTTCTAGCACGGAGGATACCAGCCCAGCCCCTGTGAGTGCCCCTGCGCCCCCAGCCAGGGCCTCCCGGGGCCAGGGGTCAGAAACAGCTGCTGTGACAGGGGGCCAGGAGGGGCTCAAGGCCCTGAGGCCCCCGGGAACCCCACCAGAGAAGAGGTGAGATTTGGGATGGGCCCTGCCTCCATCCCCTGCCCCACTGTTAGAAAGCTCCATTCCCCTACCTTCCTGCCCTTTCGGGGCCTCAGCAATCAGAAGTGTGGGGATGGGGCTGTCAGTGGGGAGCTATGCGGGTTCCCCAATGCTTTCTCCTGCTCTCCCCTCAGGTCCTCAAGACCGCCAGGCCAGGATGCGGCCCCCACCCCAGCCCCTCGGCTCCGGAAAGGCTCGGATGCCCCTTGGCCCCCAGGCGCCCAAGGGGAAGATGAGGCTCCCAAAGCCTTAGGGGCTCCCCTAGCAGGAGTGGGTTCCTCTGGGGAGACCCAGGCCCAGGGAAGCCCTCAGGAAGGGACAGAGGCTCAGGGACCCGGGCTGGGCCCGGGCATCGAGCGTGGGGGCTCCAGAGTCCCTTTGGTAGGGCAGAAACCCGAGGTGGAGGAGGGGAGCGCTGGGGACAGGCCAGGGGCTAGAGGGGTGGACACCGGGCACGAGTCAGGAGGCAGAGAGGTGAACACTAAGAGGTCAGACATCAGCGCGGGGCAGGCTGAAGAGAGTTTAGAACCGGATGCTGAGCAGAGGTCAAAGGTGAGACACGAGGACACCAGGGGGTCGGAAGCTACAGGGGTGATGTCTGAGGCCAGATTCAAGGAGACTCCCGAGGCTCCTCCAAGGGGCTGCCAGGGAAGGGCAGGGGTCAGGAGCAGGAATGAGGCTCCCACAATCCTGAGCGCGCCCCCAGCGGAGACTGCGGGACACACCTGGCCTCTTGGTGACCTCAAGGGGGCCAGGGCTGCCGCAGGCCAGGAGAGAGAGGGTGCAGAGGTGAGAGGCAGAGCCCCTGGTGTTGGGGGGACAGGCCCGGAGCCGGGTCCCTCTGTTGGAGCAGCAAGCATCAGGTCGCAGGTGAGCAGGCACCAGAGGGCCCCACCAGCAGCTGACCAAGGGGTAATGTCTAGGGATCTGGGGTTTGGGGAGGCAGAGGCTGGGGATTTGAGCGTCCTGGGAACAGAGACTAGGGTGAGAGAATCACAGGTACTGGGGACCCTGGAGACAGAAATGGGGGGATCGGGATTCCCAGAGATAGAGACTGGGACAGCAGCAGCTGAGGTACTGGGGGCCCAGGAGACGAAGACCGTGGCATCAGGGGTCCTGGACTCAGAGGCTGCCGGAATGGTAGAGTCTGAGGAACTGGGAACCCAGAAAACAGAGGCTGAGCATTCAGGATTTCTGGGGACAAAGATTAGGACGGCAGAGACTGAGATATTGGGGACCCAGGAGCTAGCTGGTGGTTCAGGGATACTGAGGTTAAAGGCTGAGACAGCAGAATCTGAAATATGGGGGGCCCAGGAGACAGAGGTGGGAGGTTCCAGGATGCCAGAGATAGAGGCTGGGAGGGCAGAGGCGGAGATATTGGGGACCCAAGAGACAAAAGTGGGGGTTTCAGGGATAAAATCTGAGATAGCAGGGACCCAGGAAATAGAGGTGGGTGATTCTGGGATGCCAGTATTTGAGACTGAGATGGCAGCAACTGAGATACTGGGGGCCCAGGAGCTAGAAGCTGGGGGTTCAGGGGTCCCCCGGACAGAGAATGAGATAACAGGAGCCCAGGAGACGGAGATGGCAGATTCAAGGATTTTAGGGACAGAGGCTGGAATGGCAGAGGCTGAGGAACTGGGGACTCATCAGACAGAAGTTACAGTGTTAGAGTCTGAGAAGGCGAAGGCTGAGACTTTGGGGGTCCAGGAAGCAGAGAATGGGCTTGGGGGGACCCTCAAATATGAGGCTTTACAGGATCCCATCCCTAAGTATGGAGTTTTAGGGCCTCAGAGAGCAGAAGCAGAGGTGGAGAGCACAGTTTTAAGGGTCCAGGAGGTGGAAGTTGGGGCTCTGGGGGTTTCAGAGACCAAGTCTGGGGCTTGGGGAGCCCTGGAAGCACAGGTGGAGGGTTTTGGGCCACCAGAGAACGAATCCGGTGTTTTGGAGGCCCAGGAGGCAGAAGCTGGGGTCTCGGGGATGGAGAAGGGAAAAGAAGCTGAGGCAGACCTCCCAGAGGCCAGCCTGACTGAGGTGCAGGTGGCCAGCGGGGCAGGGGCTGGGGTGCCCAAGCCCTCAGGGGCCTCTTCCCCAGAGGAGCCTGAAGAGGACAGGAGGCTGCCGGGCAGCCAGGTAGGGATGGGGGCCGCCGAGGGCCCAGTCTGCTGCTTCCCACTAACCTGGGGCTGAGCTAACGGCGGCTCTGCATGGACCCACCTGGTGGACTGGGGAGTGGTGGGACAGGGGCTCAGCTTCAAGGAGCCCCCCTCACCCTCTCCTCTCTCAGGATGCCCTGGCTCCCCCTTCTTGTCTTCCTTGGGCTGCATGGAGCCGGACACCCCCTAAGCTGATTTTCTGGGCTGACCTTGAGGTGTGGCTGCTGGTGACCTCTGATCTTGCCTGGGGGCCACTGACCTTTTAGGTGACCTTGGTAGATAACCGCAGAGCTGGAAACCCTTTGCCTGGTCCCAGGCTCTGACCAGTGGTCTCTGGTGACCCCTGCAAACCCAGAGCTGGGGCTGTTTTCTGCCCGAGGGACAGAGGGCACGGTCCTATGTTCACATGCCCTGAGCCCATCCTTGTGTCCCTAGGCACCGCCTGCCCCGGTCAGTTCCAGTCAGTCCCTGCTGGAGTGGTGCCAGGAAGTCACCGCTGGCTACCGTGGCGTCCGAGTCACCAACTTCACTACATCGTGGCGCAACGGCTTGGCCTTCTGTGCCATCCTGCACCGATTCTACCCAGACAAGATGTGAGCCGCCAGCGGGTGGGAATGAATGAGGGAGCCTCCGGGGAGGGCTGTGGGAGCCCAGCCTCTGACCAGCGCTCTCTCTGCAGTGACTATGCCTCCCTGGATCCCCTCAACATCAAACAGAACAACAAGCTGGTGAGATGTGGAGGGAGCCACGCCTGGAGGGAAGGGTTCTAGAACCAGGCCTAGGACTAAGATTTAGGGCCGGTCCCTAACTCTTCAGGAGAGGAATCTGGGGGCTGCAGGGTCCCAGCCCTGGACTTTGGAAGTTTTGCCACTTTTTACTCTCTTGGGCTTTAAATCGTCCGTTTTCCTTAGTTTAGTTTAGTTTTGTTTTACGGCATATTTCCACTAGATGGTTTTTCCCAAACCACCCTTTGGTGTGCGGTTGCTGGGTGACGGCGGGGGCGGGCCCAGCAGCTAGGTCCCCCCCAATGGAAGGGGGAAGGCGTTGCTAGGCAACCCCTGGCGTGCCAGTCGCCCGGTAACGCCCACCGCCGCCGCTGATCCCCAGCGCCCCCATTCCTAGGCCTTCGATGGCTTCGCGGCCCTGGGCGTGTCGCGGCTGCTGGAGCCGGCGGACATGGTGCTGCTGTCCGTGCCGGACAAGCTCATCGTCATGACGTACCTGTGCCAGATCCGCGCCTTCTGCACCGGGCAGGAGTTGCAGCTGGTGCAGCTGGAGGGCGGCGGCGGCGCCGGCACGTACCGTGTGGCCGGCGCCCGGCCGAGCCCGCCCGACGGCCTGCACGCGGGGGGCCTGGCGCAGCGGCTGCGCGAGCACCGGGCCGAGGCGCCGGAGGAGCCCAAGGGGCCCAAGGAGCCCGAGAAGCCCGAGAACCGCGCGGACCGGGCGGCTCCCGAGGCGGCCTCCAAGGACCGCGGTGCCGAGGCGGCCCAGGAGGCGCGCGCGGCGGAGGCCCCCGCCGACGGCCCCGGAGCCCGGGCGTCCGTGCCCCCGGCCGAAGGGCTGGTGAACGGGGCCGGGGCGCCGGGCGCGGGGGGCGGCGTGAGGCTGCGGCGGTCGTCGGTCAACGGGGAGGCCGGGCCGGTGCCCCCGCCCCGCGCGCACGGCTCCTTCTCCCACGTGCGCGACGCCGACCTGCTGAAGAAGAGGCGCTCGCGGCTGCGGAACAGCAACTCCTTCTCGGTGGACGACGCGGACTCGGGAGCCACCGGAGCGGCCGGAGCCACCAACAGGACTTCCGGAGCGGCGGCCGCAGTGAGTGCCCCCTGTGGCGCGGGGACCGGGAGAGCGGGGCAGGGAAGCACGGCCCGGAGGGGCCCCAGGGGCAGGGCTGGCCCAGGGCGGCCGCTTCGGGGCGGCGGGACTCAGCTGGACCCGGCGAGGCGCTTTCTGAGTGGGGGGACCGCGGTGCCGCGGAAGAGTCCCCCGGCGAGGTCGTGAGCGCCTGCGCTGGGGACACAAGCAAGCCGAGGCCCCCCAGGCCCCTCCACCTTCGTCGCCAGGCTTGGGATATAGGCTAATGGTCTTTACTGCCTGACACCCTGGTGGTGGAATCGTGCGCTGGTGTAGGAAGTTCCTAGAAGGCTCCACGTTTTCCGCACTCAGCGCACTGCTGTTTATGAACTGTAAAGTGGGCTGGGCGTTTCTTTCCCTGCAGGGGTGGACCCAGGGGCCACCGTTGTCCTGTAAGCTGGGACAGAGCTTCTGTGCTCACGGGGACCATCCAGGGCCTCCCAACCCCAAGGATCTCTGACTCGGATCTTTAACTCCAGGTCCTGGAGACCCATTCTTCTCTGATAATGGGGAGGTTGCAGACGGTAGACCCAGCCAGGTGCCGATGTCCCCCACCCCCGCCCCTGCAGGTCTCAGGTTAGGGGCTCTCAGGGTGTCCCATGGTCATTGCACTGAAAGGGAGACGGTCCCAGAGAAGGCAGGGATTTGCTCAAGAAAACTGAAGCCATTTCGGCTGAAATAGCTTTCCAGCTGGGGTTCCTTCCGCCCAGTGCACCCGTCCTGCGTGTGACAGCAGGGGCAGCTCTGTGAGGCCATCCACGCCTTCAACTGCCCGGGGATGACCCCTGAGTTCTAAAGAAAGGAGGGCACAAACTGGGAAAGTCTTTCTGGAAGAAGCAGCCACATGAGCGAGGCTGATAAGTCAGGTGGGCAAGCTTTCCCGGATGAAAGCTGAGAGCGGGTGGTTCTCACGTGGGGGGACCTGCTGCATTTACTGCTGGCAGGAAAGCTCGGGTCTCACTTAGGGATCAGCCTGCCTGTCATCCCACGGAACTAAGGCCTGCAGGTGGTGATGAGGCCGTCTTGCAGAGACGGAGCCTTGAGGACAGAGTCAGAGGCAGGCATTGGGAATGAGAGACAGGAGGGGCCCAGAGGCACCCACAGGGGATGTGGTAGGCGGGGGTCAGACACAGCCACCCATGGGCCAATCTGTTGGCCTCTGGCAACGCCTCCTTGATGTGTCAGTGGCTCTTTAAATCTTAAAGGGGAGGCTCCATCCTATACCTTTCTCTGCCCAAGTCCCAGCATCTGGTCACCCCAACAGTTCCCCTTTTTTTGTCAGCACCCTGAAGGGGTGTCGCAAGGCCACTCTGGGAGGAACTTTCACGCCCTTACATGCTTTTCATCCTCAGGGAGAGAGCACAGAGAGGTTAAATGGCTTGCCCGGGGTCACACAGCCAGTCAATACTGCGGGGCCTTATAGAAAGTGCCATTTAAGAGTTCTGGGTTCACAGGTGAACCTCAACTTCCTCTGCCTCTTCCTTCATCTCCCTGAGCCTCAATGTTCACACCTGCAAAATGGGGTGATCATTCCTCCCTGGAAGAGGCGTTGTGTGGAGTCAGTTAGGAGCCGATGAGGAGTCATGGGGACAGGCGAGGGACAGGGAAGTGGGCTCTTCACCAATCAGAGTAGGCAGAGGCAGGAGGGTGAAGGAAAAACCCCAACCTCAGCAACAACTCAGCTTACTCACACCAGCCCTGATGGGAATGCCAATGCTTCCTCCTGTCTGACCCCAATTCCGCTTTCGATACCCTCATGTATGGCCCCTCCTCCAGGAAGCCTTCCAGGGCAGAGGCGCCCTGCTTTCCCTATGGTGTTGCTTCAACCCCGCCCCAGCTTCAAGGTGCCTGACTTCATCCCAGCCAGGACTCTGGGAGCTCCCAAGGGCAGGAACAGGCCTGACCTTCTCCCACCACACGCATGGGGCACAGGGGATGGGAATGGCCAAGGAGGAGTCCCAGGGTGCCCGGGTAGTGGAGGGTCTGACTCTTGGTTTCTGCTCAGATCATGATCTCCGGGTCATGGGGTCGAGCCCTGTATCAGGCTTGGCACTCAGCGCAGACTCTGCTCGACATTCTCTCTCTTCCTCTGTTCCTCCTCCTGCTTCTCTCACTCTCTCTCTCTCAAATAAAAAATAAATCTTTAGGGGAAAAAAGAAACAAAACAAAATGAGGTGTCCCCTCCAGTCCTAGGGAACAAGGTCTGGAGAGGGGTCTGGCTTAGAAGGACGAGATGCGGGGCGCCTGGGTGGCTCAGTGGGTTAAAGCCTCTGCCTTCAGCTCAGGTCGTGATCCCAGGGTCCTGGGACTGGGCCCTGCATCGGGCTCTCTGCTCAGCCGGAAGCCTGCCCCCCCACCCCCCACCCCGCCTACTTGTGGTCTCTGTCTGTTAAATAAATAAATAGAATCTTAAAAAAAGGGGGGGACTGTGTTCCCCAGATGCCTTTCTGGTGCTTTGCGACCCCCAGATTACACAGGGCTGCGCTTCCTCCCACACAAAAAAGACACAAACAGAAGCCCAGTGGGTGTGACTGGCCCAGAGGCAAAGAGCAAATTGGTGGCCAAGCTTGGGAACAAATCACAGGATTGGACGGCCCTGGGTGCTAAGCCAGGCTCTGTACGAGCCTCATCTCTGACCTCCAGTTTCCTCATCTGTAAAGTGGGGATGGTAATTACCCGACGCTCAGGGTCGTTGGGGGAACTAAGGAGTCCGTATGTGTGCTGCGCCGAAAGCGTCAATGTTTAGTCAGTAGGCCTTCATCGGTGGTCCCCACGTGCACCTCCTGGCCACCCCCCCCATCTGCGGGGGCTTCGTCTGGGCAGGGAGACACGGGTAGCCAGCAGCCATGACGCGGGCGCTGTGACGGGGACGGCCTGGGAGGCCATGCGGGAGCACTGTCCCGCCTGGGGATCAGTGAGGCTTCAGGACGGGTCAAGGTGAGGGAGGGGGACAGAGCCTTGTGAGAACCCGAAGGGGCCTCAAGGAGGCGGACTGAGCTGGGTCAGGAAGCTTGCTGATGTGAGGCCGCCCCAGACAGGGGCCATTCTGGGCCGAGGAAGCTATTTGGGGAAGCGAAAGTCCATGGGCACGGTGAGGGGTAGTAGCAGAGGCCGGAGTGCCACCAAGTCTTGGCCACAAGGCTGAGGGCTGAGGCGGGGGTCGGGGGAGAGTGACACCAGCGCGTGACTGCTTTAGGAAGACCCCTCAGTTGTGGCTTGAGGGTGGAGTCGGCAGGCAGGGCTTGGGGAATGGCTGCGGCTGACCCAGGCCACAGGGGACGGCCACAGAGCGGGCGGTGTCCAGGGGTACCTCTCCGAGAAGCACAGGGTGGGGTGGACAGCCAGGTGGTTCAAGCCCTTCTCCCCACCCTGCGACCCAGAAGGGGCTGGAGCAGGAGCCGTCAGAGGGGCCGGGCTGTCTGAGGTCCCTCACCCCCCAGCGGCCTCTCCCAGTGGGTGGCCAGGGGTGGGGACTATTAAGGGCCAGTCCTGGGGTGCCTGGGTGCCTCAGTGGGTTAAAGCCTCTGCCTTTGGCTCAGGTCATGATCCCAGGGTTCTGGGATCGAGTCCTGCATGGGGCTCTCTGCTCGGTGGGGGGGGGCTGCTTCCTCCTCTCTCTCTGCCTGCCTCTCTGCTTACTTGTGATCTCTGTCTGTCAAATAAATAAAATTTTTTAAAAAATCTTAAAAAAAAAACAACAGAACAAAAAATGAGCCAGCCCTCCTTTCCAGGCTGAAATTGGTAGGTCCAGCCAACCTGGCCTTTTCTGAGGGTCCTGTGGAGAGCCCAGCAGGCGTGGGATTTGATAAAGCAGGAGGGTGCCCCCTTTTGGCCAGGATATGGAGGTGCCGGTTCAGGATGGCCTTGGTCCTGCAATGAGTTGTATGGGGTCAGCTCAGTAGCCCGTGTCACTGTGTGGGCCCATGGCCATGATCGAGACGCAAGTGCTAGGTGATGCGAGTGGGAAGTGGCCTGACGGAGCTCCATGGAGGAGGGGACGAGAGAGGGAAGGAGAGGCCCCTGTCAGGTCCTTCTCAGCCTTTCATCTCTGGTTCTCACAAAATCCCCCTGAAGCCAGGGTTTATCAGCCCAGCCCCAGGAACAAGGACTGTGCAGCTCTAAGAGTGGGAGTAGACCGGCCCAGGACCACAGGGCCAGGGAGGGTGAAGGCCATAGGGCTTTGCTTGAAGAGGCAGTTTCCCTACAGGGGCTGGGGTGGAGCTCTGTGCACTCAGGACTGGAGAAGCAGCGGGGTGGGCAGGCCCTGAGCTGAGGCCCTCCTGTCCTACCTGTGCAAGAGGCTTTGGCTGGCCCCAGGGTGGGACTGTTGGGAAAGCCCTACAAGGCCTCACTGGCCTCTTTCTCCACAGGAAGGCCTGAGCCCTGACCCCAGCTCAGCTCCTGGCCCACCCACAACCACAGCCCCACAGCAGCCCCCTGGTGAGTAGTTCTGCGGGAGGAGGGACCCAGCTCAGTTCAGGCTGTTCACAAATCGGGAGCTGGGGACCCCCTGGGGGGGCTGGTGGCAGTTGGAGGTGTCTTAGCTTGGTCTCTGTCTGCAGGTGGCAGTGCCCCCTCGGAGGAGCCACCCCCAAGTCCAGCAGAGGAGGCTGGGCTGGTAAGGCAGGCTGGGGCAGGCGGAGCTGGTGGGCGGCACTCTCTAGGCAAAGCCTGGGCTGAGCCCACTCTGGCCTTTGCCCCCCCTTTTTGCAGCAAAGGTTCCAGGACACAAGTCAGTATGTGTGCGCAGAGCTGCAGGCCCTGGAGCACGAGCAGAGACAGATAGACGGGCGGGCAGCCGAGGTGGAGACCCAGCTGAGGAGCCTTATGGAGTCAGGTGGGGTCGGCCTCCGAGTCCCCGCGCCAACACACGCTACCAGGTCTGCCTAGCCCTGCGGCCCTTCCTGATCCAGGGAGGAGCTGGGAGGAGGCAAGGCTGGGGTCACTGTCCCATTTACAGCTGGACAAGGGAAGCAGCTTGCTGGAGGCACACGGCTCTGGTTTCTGGGATGCCTACAGGAAAGCAAGCACGGTCCCCACACCCCAGCCACCCTATTCCTGCCATCTGGGTTGGGGGCAGGCCTTGTGACTGTCCTGGCCTGGTTTTAGGTGCCGACAAGCTGCAGGAGGAGGTGCTGATCCAGGAATGGTTCACGTTGGTCAACAAGAAGAATGCTCTCATCCGGAGGCAGGACCAGCTGCAGCTGCTGTGAGTGCAGGCAGGCCCCGCCCATCACAGGCAGGCCCCGCCCCGCCCCGCGCAGGCAGGCCCCGCCCAGTGCTGGCGCCAACCCCAGCCAACCCAGGGCCAGCAGAACAGAGGGAATCTTGGCGGCTTTGGTCAGTTATTCACCGCTTTCTTCTTTCTGCAAAGATCTTTTTGAAAAATTGTTCAGTCATCTTATTTCCTCCCCCGGAAAAGTCCTGTATAAGTTGTACACCTTGTAAATTGGTACTGTTTTTATGAATCAGAAAACCAAGGCCCAGAGAAAAACGTGATACATACGGGCAGGTCAGGGCTGAGTGTCTCAGGTTGAGTCTGTTCCTTTACAGTAAGGAAAACCGAGGCCCAGGGAGAGCTGAGTTGGCTTCCCAAGTGGGGTCAAACGCGACTCTTGGCCATGTTTGTTTTTCTAGTCCTGCATGATGAAGGCAGTTTTGCCTCCTGTGATTTTGGATCATTTTTCAGAATAACTTTTGGTCTAATACTTAGGGCTTATGAATAATCATCCAAATAATCCTGCAAGGTTGTTTCATTAAAAAAAAAAAAAAAGAAAGAAAAGAGCGGTGGGAATGGGAGAAGACCATATAAACATCCAGAACTCGGGAAAGTTGGAAGATGATTTGGTGCAGGAACAGGGATACAGAGCTGCCATTAGGCCAGTCCTGCCCGCAAACGGGTAATGAGGTGGGATGGCGGGGGCAGGGAGCGGTCACAGCGGTGGGACCCCTCCCCCTCCCTTTCCCCTGTCCGCGACCCACCTCCCCCCCATCCTCACACACACAGCATCGAGGAGCAGGACCTGGAGCGGAGGTTCGAGCTGCTGAGCCGGGAGCTACGGGCCATGCTAGCTATTGAAGGTGGGCGATGGGGCCTGGGAGATGGGGCGGGAGGGGCTGAGAGCCAGGACAGAGCAGGGGCCGGCGCCTCCTGACCCCCAGCCTCCTCTGCCCTCAGACTGGCTGAAAACGGCCGCGCAGCAGCACCGAGAGCAGCTTCTGCTGGAGGAGCTGGTGTCCCTGGTGAACCAGCGCGACGAGCTGGTCCGGGATCTGGACCACAGGGAGCGGATGTGAGTGGGGCAGGGTCTGCGTGGGGGGTCTGGGGGTGAGGGGTGGGAGGTGCTCGCTGCGGCCCGCGGGGCCGGGTGGGGTGCGGTGCTTAGAGCGGGCGCAGGGTCCTGACTCTGACTTGAAGCTGCGCCCTCGCAGCGCCCTGGAGGAGGACGAGCGCCTGGAACGTGGCCTGGAGCAGCGGCGCCGCAAGCTGAGCCGGCAGCTGAGCCGGCGGGAGCGCTGTTCGCTGAGCTGAGCCCGGCCCGCCCGCACCGCAGGCTTTCCCGCCGCCGCCGCCGCCGCCGCGCGGGTCGCCGCCCGGGGCTGGCACTCCGGAGCACCGGGGCCGCACGGCCGCAGCGCGCCGCTCGTGGGGGCCGCCACCGCCCCTGAGCTGGAAGGAGGAGGGTGGCCCCTGGGGCCGGACCGCCGGAGCGGCTGGACGGCCGTGCAGTCTGGGCCGTATTTATTGGTCCTTGTGAGTGCGTGAGCGTGTGTTCGCTGGGTCGGGGGTGGGGGGCGTCCCAGGAGCGCCCCGCAGAGCCACCCCTCCCCGACGGCGGGGGTCCGGGCCGGCCGCCGCGGGAGCAGGGATGGCCGCTGAGCCGGGGCGCCCCCGCCCTCCCCCCTTTCCTGATCTTCTGAGCAATAAAGTCGGACAAGCCTTTCTCAGGACTAGGGCTTTCAATAGACGGAAGGGGGTGGGGCTGAGGCCGATAAGGTCGTCTGGGATCCCAAGTGGGGCCCGTGTGGGCTTGGAGGTTCCCAGAGGCAGCGGAGGGCCCTGCTGGGCCCTCACCCTGAAAGGATGGTGTGGTTTCAGGATGATGGGGTTTGGGCCATCGATCACTTTAGGAGTCCCATTGAAAGAAAAGACGAAAACAGTCGGGGTTATTGGTCCCGCTTTTAAAATACACAACTGCCTGAGGGCCTTACAGTCACCCCCTCCCCTCCCCTCCCCTCCCCTCTCTGGAGGCTTCCTCTGGAGGCTTGTCCACCTGGAAGGAGCTCAACTCCATCACCTGACCCCTGTCAGCAAGTCGGGGCCTGTTCTGGGGCTGCAGCCGAGGGTGCCAGCGTGCTCAGAGCCAGGTCGTCCTGGCCCAGGAGGCCACCTTGGTCTTCAGCGGTCATCGGGCCACTGGACCCAAAGAACTTGACCAGGGCACGGGCCTGTGGCAGCTCTGAGAAGGTCTCCACAACGAGCAGCATGACCAGGAGCCCGAGGAGCAAGTAACCTGGGGAGGAGAGGTGGGCTAGGGCAGCTCCCTGCTCCCCTCCCAGGCAGGTGACCCGCCACGTGGCGGGTGGCGCCTGGTGCCACTCACAGTCCTCTGAACGCGGCCATCAGGGTTCTTCCAACCACAGCCCGCACCCCACACCCTAGGGCCTTCACCTGCGCCGCTTAGCCTCCCCAGCCCTTTATGGGAGTCCTGGGCCCGGCTCCTCGTCCCTCATCTCCTTTCCCTCCCACTCCGTGGCAGCTGGACTCACCGAGAAGGGCCAGCTGGCCCAGGTGGTAGAGCACGGGGTGTAGGCTACGGCCACGGCCGGGCAGGAGGTCCCCCAGGCCGATGGTGCTGAGTGAGCCGAAGCAGAAGTAGACAGCCTCCAGCAGGCTGCAGTCACCCTGCAGACCCCACAGCACCAGGGCCGGCAGCAGCACGAAGATCATGGCCACCAGCAGTCCCCATCCAGCCGCCTGCAGCAGCGCTGCCCTGGCCGGGGCCAGCTGCCACCGGCTGGCTCCCCAGGCCCCCGGGCGACAGAGCAGGGGCATCAGGCAGCGGCGCAGGGTGGCCACGAGCACGAGGGAGGCTGGCAGCCCGAAGGCTGCGTAGACCATGCAGAAAGCCTTTCCGCCAGCCGACAGTGGGGCCATGTAGCCATAGCCTGGAAAGGAGCAAGGCGGTGGGCAATGAACCCTGGAGGGGGATGCTTGTGTCCCCTAACCCGGCCTCTGGCAGAAGGCTGCCCTCTGGTGGCCGAATGATGGGAACTGTTCTGGCCTGGACTCTAGCTGCCTTTGTTCCTCTTTTGCTGGGGGTCTTAGGCAAGTCCCTTAACCTCTCTGGCTGCTCTTCTCAGTTGGTTACGCGTCCGATTCCTGATTTCAGCTAGGTCATGATCTCAGGGTCATGAAATCGAACCCCCATGGGGCTCTGCACTGAGCCTGGAGCCTGCTTAAGATTCTCTCCCTCTCCCTCTGGGCACGTCCCCACCCCACCCCCCACTCTCTAATAAATAAATAGATACATAAATAAACAAACCTCTCTGGCCACTCTTTTCTGGAAAATGTAGGGATTAGAAGAGGCAGTCACCTTAGGCCTCTTGTAGCTGGGACAGTTCTGAGAACTGTTATCCTGTCCCAGGGGAGGCTAGGTGTTCTCAGATTCCTCAGCTCTGCCCTTGACCGATACAATACTTGCAAATCCACTAGGAAGAATGGTACCCGCTGTTTCACCTCAGTAGTACTGAGACACCCCGTGTGCTAGGCCTTGCTCTAGCATCTGAGTCTGTCAGGGCCCCGCTTTGTGGTGCCGGGAGACAGGCAGGGGCTGCCAAAGAGGCAGCGCGTGCCCGAGAGGGCATTCCAGCCTGGAAAAGCTTGTGCAAAGTTAGGGAGAGGTGGGAGAGCAGGGAGTGCCGGGAGAACAGGACCGGCTAGTCCTGCCAAGGTTGTAAACCCAAATGCCTAGAGGAGCCAGAGGGGAGACAAGAGGGAGTGGTGGGGACGGTGCTGATCCGGGGAGAACATGCTCTGCCCCAAAGGTCAGGCTTCTTCCGGACAAAACGGAACCCCTCACAGGGATTCTGGCCCAGGGGCAAAGAGGTTTCCTGATTGTTCGCAAGAACCAGGCAATAGAGACTTTCATTCAAAAAACATTTAGACACTTTCCAGGATGAAAAACCTGCAGGGCTGGGAGGCGGGGTGCGGGGGGGGGGGGGTTCCCATTCCTTTATTTCTCTGGGCCTTTGCACATGCTGTTCCCTCTGCCAGGAGTCCCTTCCTCCCTCATCTCCCTGCCTCTTCCTGCCATGGCTAACATCTCATCAGGACTTCCTGCCTGCCCCGGACATTCTCTCCTGAGTCGGTGGTCCTAATCTGTATCTGGGGTTCACTCCATTTTCCTCCACCCATGAATTCACCCCACAATACCTGTCCCCTCCCTTTGTCTCAGGCCCCGGGGTCTGGTCTTAGGGGGTGTCAGGGGGTGTGGCTGAGGACACGCCCCACCGGCAGCTGAAGTGGAGGCACCAGTTGGGGTGCTGGTGTGGGAAGCACCAGCTGTGACATCACGCCTTGTCGGGCCTGGGCTCTGGCTGGCCTTTGGGGGCTGGGAGAAGGGCTACAACCCCAGGGCCCCCAGGAATCCCCTCCTGCCCGGCCGCCTGGCGTCCTTACCCGTAGTGGTGAGGATGCTGGCAGTGAAAAGCAGGGCCGAGGGCAGGTCCCAGTTCCCAGCCTCTGAGCCATTGCCCAGGCTGGAGACCCCGTGGACCTGGGCTGCCAGAGCGGTGCTCAGCAGCTCCTCCAGGGCCCCGGGGGGCAGGCAGGCCCCATACTCCGCCTGGAAAGTGGCCAGCTCTGCCCTGAGCTTGGCCTGGAGCTGGAGCGCTGGAGGCCCCTCCAAGACCTGGAGCACCGCAGCCCCAATCCCCAGGGCCAGCAGGTGGGCCGCGACCAGTAGTGGGAATCGGGCCCAGGGCCTCAGAGCCCCCATGCTGAGCCGCCCGGGGTTGGAGGTGCTGTGGGAGCAGAAGGCGCCAACCGCAGGCACCTGGGAGGGGCTGGGCAGGGTGGGGCCGGGAGGAGGCGCTGGGGCGTGGGCGGCTGGAGACCGAGGGACGCCTGGGACTGGGACGCCAGGGAGATGGGAACAAGCTTAGAGGCGATGGCGGTCCGTGCTCCCTGTTTCTGGGCCCAGACATTATTTGCCCAATTCCCCGCAGCTGGGGAGATGCGGGTGCACAGGGGGCGGCCCGGAGAGCCACTGGCTCAGGTCCCACGGTGGAGGCTCATTCGAGGGGCTCGCTCAGCCACACACACTCCATTCACCCACTTGGCAAGTGCTTCGATCTGGAGGACACTAGAGAAGGTGATGGACAGAGGTCCCTTCCCTCCTGGTGTCCCCACCAGAAACCCGTTAGCAAGGAAATGTGCTAAGTTCACATGGTCATATGTGTCCTGAAGGGTTTTTTTTTTGGGGGGGGTGCCCTGGGGAAGGCTCCTGGAGGAGTGAAGAGTGACGTTGCCTCTGGGGAACAGGAGAGGCCACAGCCAGGCAAGGTGGGAGAGAGCTTGGGCGGGAGAGAACAGGGGACTGGCGGTGGGGGGATGTGGGCGAATACACAAGGCCCGGAGGACAGTAGCAGCCCAGGGAGACCTACAGGGGTTATGGCAGGTGTCCTCGAAGGAGGAGGGGAGAGGAGGGGCAGGATTTGGGATGGGTCAGGTAGGGGCAGGGTGGTGAGTGGAGCCGAGGATGCCCAGTGGCCTCTGGATAGATGTTCTCCCACCTCTGTTCTGAGTCCTCCCTGAGAACCCTCCATGCTCCGAGGTCCTGTCCCACAGAACAAGGGACCTGGTGGGCCTCGCTGCTGGGGAATGGCGAGGGGGAGCCTAGGTTACCACTCCCCAGAACCGCAGAGAGGCCTTGCCCTGGGGCTTGGCGTGGGGGTGGCCACCCACAGAACCCTGCAGCAGTAAGAGTGTGCGGTGCCCCGTGCCAGGGCAGGTCCCTCCTCCGGGTGCCAGACCACGGCATAGAGACAAACCCAGGACAAGCCCCCAGGATGCTGCCCAGAGGGCTCTAGGCGTCCCCCAACCCCCAGCTTGGCAAGCTGCCGAGGGGAGGTGCCGTTGCAGCCACACCCCGAGGATGAGCAGGAAAGGCCACAGAAGGTGACAGGCTAGGCTTGGGGAGACAGCTTGGGGAGTTTATTTGGCTTCATTGGATCCCGAGGCCGAGGCCCCAACCCTGGCCGGGGCAGCAGGAAGGCACCCAGAGAGTCCCGGCCCCAGATAGCCCCCAGGGTGGGGTGGGGGGTGTTCCAGGCACCAAGCCCTGGGGCAGGGGCCACAGTAGCATAGCTTTGTCAAAAGTGCTGGTGACAGCTGGGGCTGGCCCCTCTCCCCGGCACCTCCCCTCCTTCCTGCACCACCCCTGGGGGCAATTCCCTGAGACAGGCTCTGGTCCTCCCAACCAGCTGGGTACAGTGTTGGGCCCCAATGGGGCAGGTAAGTTGGGGGACCCACAGGTTTCGGGGTGTGGGGGGGTGGGCCCCCCGTCCAGTGTGAAGGCTTCCTGTGCAGTGTAGTGTTCCTGACCCCCCAGAGGGGTCCCTGGGGGAAACCGAGGCAGCTGCAGAGGCTCGCCCGGCTCCAGTGTACACTGTGGCTCTTCTAGGGCCGCCGGAGCCCAGGCGGGGGCAGCCCGGCCCACTCAAGGCCCTGCCTCGGGCGCCCACGGGGCCTGGGCGCCTATGTCTTTGGTCTGTGCCCTGCAGTCCTGAGGGCCCCCCCGGAAGGGGTTGGCAGGTGGAGAGTCCCAGAAGGGGTCCGAGTCTGGGAACAAGGTCCAGGGTGCCCGGCGGGGCGCAGGCTGGGGCGAGGACAAAGGCGAAGGCCGGGGCCCAGCTGACACAAAGCTCCAAGGGTCGATGCGGCTGCGGAGGGGTGAGGGCCGAGGTCGGCTGATGAGGCCCAGGGGCGGTGAGCGTGGGGTGCCTGGGGTGCCAGGAGCGGAGCGGGATATCCCCGGCGGGGGTGAGACGGTACTTCCTAGGAAGTGGGGGGAGGAGGCACGGGGTCAGGTGAGGGTTTCCCATCTGCACAGGGAGCTGCTTGACTCAGGACGCCCACCTCTGCGATGTTAAGAGCAAGACCACTGGGACAGCCTGGCGTGGGCTCGGATCCCAGCTCTGCCATTTACCGCTGGGAGCCTTGAGTCCCTTGATCTCTGTGCCCTAAGCTTCCTCACCTAGAGCCTGGGTATGACCCGAGCGCCTTGCTCACAGGGTCTGCGGGTGGTTAAGCGAGACAATCGGGGTCGGGGGTGGGAGGAACAGAACCTGGAGCAAGTCAGCGACCAGTAGGCGGAGCTCTCCTCCCCTCCCGACGGTCATTCCTATTATCTCACAACCCGCCCCGCAACTGGGGCTCATCCTCAGCTCCCTCCAGGCAGCCCCCAGCCTCACGGCCCTGCGGGTCCCCCCCCCACCCCCCAAGCAGGCCAGCTTCGGGGCCACTCACCACGCCTCTCCTCGTCGCGCCGCCGGGGGCTCTTGGCAGACAGCTGGCCCACGGGGACCCCCAGCTCCAGCAGCAGGGGCGCAGGGGCGGGTGGGCCGGGGGCCTCCGGGGTGAGCGGGGAGGCGGGGACGTCGAGCGTCTTGGGGGAGAAGCGGATGAGCTGGGAGGGGGGCGGCTCGGCAGGGGACGCGGTGGGAAGCGTGCGGGGTGTTGGCGGTGGGGTCTCCCCGCGCTCACGGCCTGGGCCGCCCGGCGGCGGCTGCAGGTCGCGGCCCAGGCCCAGGGACGCGAGCAGGGCGGTGCCGCGCAGCAGCGCGCGCTGGATCAGCTTGGGCGTCCCGGAGCCGCTGCCCCGCTCCGCCGGGCCGGCGCGTCGCGGCTCCTCGGGCTCCGGGCTGGGCCGCTGGGGGTTACCTGGCAGCGGGGGCGGGCACACGTTAGGCGGTCTTTGGGCGGGGGCCACGGGGACCCCTCAGTGGCCCTGGAGCAAGGACCGAGTTCTGCTCCCCACCAGCGTCTTCCAGGACTCCCATTACTCCCCCACCCAGTTCCTGCCCACCCACCGGGACTCCCCCCACCTCCGCAGCCAACTTCGGTGGCCTTAGTGGCCAGCCAGGGGCATCTGCTGGGCTCCTGTGCCCTGTGTCCACCTCCTTCCTGGCTGGTCAGGCCCGGTCCTTCTGCCCACCTCCCCCTGTACCGGACACACAGGCCAGTTCAACGTACACAACAGCACCGAGAGGCACGTGTCTCTCTTCTAGAAATGAGGAAACTGAGACTCAGAGTGGTCAGTGTCAGGCCCGAGCTCACTGATTTAGGGGCATTATGTTATCCGATCCTCATGCCCCAGGAGTTCCAGGCTCAGAGAGGTTAAGGGTGTGTCTGACGCTGCACAGCCAGGGAGGGCTGGAGATGGCCTCACTCCAGATGGAGGCCACAGCGCCTTGGCTCTCCACCACTTCCCACCCAGACTCTGCTCTGGATTTCAGGACATCAGTGTCCTGTCTATGGGCCTAAGGTTGGCCTGACTCTGTTCTAGACCACCAGGGGCGAATCTGGGGAACCACACATTGAGAAGGTAGTGTTGGTAGGGTCCTTTGGTCCTGTGATGGCCTCCCACAAAGCCCAATTTTGTCAAGCCCTCTTCGGCTCCAGAACTTGCTATGGCTCCCCATTACCACTAACACAAAGTCCAAGCTCCTTGGCTGGGCGTCAAAGCCTTTCCACATTCCGCCCACCTTGCGCCCAGCCTGGAGCAGGGCATGGGGCTGGGTGCCCAGGGGGAGAAATACAATGCTGGGGAAATTGAGCTTTTATGAGGAGGAACTCAGTTCGGGGTCCCTTTTCTTAGCTACAACCCTTACCCAGTCTCTCTGACCCATCCTTGCACCCCTACCCCAGGTCCCTGCCTTCTAAAATGCAAATTGGCCAAATTCATTCTCATTTCTGGCCCTTCCTAAACTGGCTCCTGCCTGCTTTTCCGGCTTCACCCACCCAGTCACTCAACCAACATCTGCTGGGACTACACTGGGCCCCACAGGCCCAGGGGATGAAGGCCTGGCCCTCACCTGCTGCCTGGGACCTGCAACTCCCAGGCTCTCAACTCCCCTCCGGGTCCCAGCCGGGCTTCCTCTCCCCTGGGTGCGCAAAGCCCAGTGCCTGCACACACACTGTTCCCTCTGCCCAGCACGCCTTTTCCACCTCGCCTTTCTGTGATTCCTTATTCACCATTTAAGACTTAGGTGAGGGGTCACCTCCTCTGTGAAACCGTGATACTGTTAATTACGACAAGAACTATACGTTGGGTCTTCGTCTCATTCTTGGCACAGAACTCCTGAAACTCCCAGCTCTTTCTAAGGGACTGGTCACAGAAGCAAAAGGTGCATCTCTGGTCTTCCTAACCAGCCCCTTTTAATCACATTTAAGTTCAGGTTAATGAGGTCACTTCTGGAAAGCTCGTAAGGAAGGGGGTCTGGTTGCTGGCAGCACAGACCACAGGACTAGAGAGCTGGAGACTGAGGTCTATCACCAACAGCCAATGGTTAAATCAACTGATCACATCCATATAATGAAGGCTCCATCAAAACCCTAGCCAAAGGGTTAGAGAGCGTCCAAGTCGGCCAGCACACGGAGGAGCTAGGAGCGGCGCCCACACACGGGGTACCGAAGCCCCAAGCCCCCTCCCACGTGCCCTGCCCTACGCATCTCTTCCCTCTGGCAGTTCTTGAGCTCCGTCCTTTATAATTAACTGGTAATCTAGTAAGTAAGTGTTTTTCCTGAGCTCTTTGAGCCGTTCTAGCAAATGATCAAAGGTGACGGGAGCCGCTGATTTAGAAGCAGCACAGGGGACAACCGGACTTGGGGCTGGAGTCTGAGGTGGGGCGGAGATGCGGGGTGCGGAGTGGTCTTGTGGGACAGAGCCCTTCACCTGGGGGCTGGCCTGTGTCAGAACTGACTGTGAACCACACATCTGGTGTCGGAAGTGTTGTGGGTGGCACCTAGGGGAGAACAAGGTTTTTTCCTGCTTCTAGAAGGCTTCCCAGAAGGCCCCCCCCCCCACCAGAGCGCTTATGGCTCTCATCAGGCCTGACACAGCCGCTTCCTGCTGTCTGCTGCACTCACTTGTTTCCGAGCTGCCCCGACCGCCAGGCTAGGCCCGCCCCCAGGTCACGGCAAGGCTGATTCCTAACGTGTCCATGACTGGCTCATGCAATGCACTGACGCAGTCTGATGAAAAGAGTCCGTGCTCCTACGCCCCCGCAACAGCCACACAAGCTGAGCGCTGCACTCCCGCTGTGCAGGTGAAGGCACAGGCCGTTTGTAAAATTTAGCAGAACAGGGGACAAACCTGTCTCACACCAGCAGGAAAAATGAGACAGAGTTAAGGGGAGATGGAAGTCAGTCTGCAAAATGGAAAGCGTAAAGACATTCCTGCGGTCAATGGCCTGAGAAACAGGTTTCCAAGAGGTACGTGCTTTGCTCGAGGTAATTCAGCAAGGGGTTCCTTGAATTTGCCTCGGAGCTTCCTAGCACGAGGAGGAGGCATCCCTGGGTTTAGGACCAGGGAGTACAACCATTCTCGACCCACGGATGCAGATGAAATCGTTTCCGTGAGACCTCATGGCAAGGATGCGCCATGTGGTCATTAGTGGCTCTAGGACAACATGCTTCGTGTTGAACCTGAACCAGAACCCCTGGGACATGAGGATGAGCAGGGCTGTTCCATCAGTCTAGGCTGAGGGTTCTACCAGCAGGCAACTCACTGCAGCCCGTTCCCCAATAGTGTGGCCCGTGCCTGGGCTATCTCACGGGGTTTTCTTCCATTCCCAGCCAGCCTTCTGACTCTGTGGGTGGCTGAGAGGTCAAGGTCATGTACTCTCCTGGGCCCAAGATGCCCACTGGAGTGTGGGCTTGTGCTCAGGGAACCAAGTGCTTGCTCGGCCAGCAGCTGGGCTGGGGTAGGAGCTCCTTCCAAATAAGGGGCAAGCTTGAGGAGGATGGGGTTCAGGCCCTTGTGTTCCTACTCCTGCTTGCTTGGGAAGAGCAGGCCCAGAGGGCTCTGAGGAGCATGGTGGGGCGGCCTCAACCTACACACCTGGGTTGACGGGACTTTAAGTTCTCTATTGGCCCTTCTAGCTTGGTACATTCAAGAGCAGGTGAATCCAAGCTTCCCCCTTGGCCTTCTAATGCTCCCTTCAGTCCCTGCAGTCCAGCCAGCCTGGGGCAGTGCGATTTCTGGAGCGGGGAATGGTGTGTCAGAGGACGGTCCAGGGTCCTGCCTCTAGAGTCAGACCTGGGTTCAAATCTCTCCTCTGCTGGGTACCCCACATCAAACCAAAGAACCTCTCTGCACCTCTCTGTATGTACCCAGCCCTTTCTTCAGGTGAAAGCTTCTAAGCCTCTCAAAACCTCAGCTGAGGGCTCTAGGTAAGGTTAATTGACCTCTCAGAGCCTCGATTTTCTCATCTCTAAAATGGCAAGAATAATAGCACGTCCCTCCACTTGCTCAGATGGAATGCCTGGTGCCCATAACTGCGCTGTCCTCACGGAGAACAGAACAGCTCAGAACCCGGATGCAGTGAGAGCAGGTCCTAGATTCCCTCCTTCCCTCCCATCCCCCCGCCCCTGCTCAGCTTTCTTATCCTCTTCTCACCTAAAAGATCCCCAGAAGGGACTCTGGGAAGCACAGTATGGCAGGCACCTGCCCGGCTCCACATGCACAGTCTCCTCTCTGGACCCAGGTTCCCTTGGGTCCCAGATGGGCACAGTACCACTCCCTGTCTTCTTTCCTTCCCTGCAGCCTGCCAAAGCCTGGCCACTGCTACAGGGCCAGGACAGAGCCCTCTCACAGGCCAGGCGCCTGGAGGACTGCACTCTGGGCCCCCTGAAGCCTGGGTTGCACCTGGCTCAGCTGTGGACCTATAGGGCAGATGTGAGTACTAGGAACGGCCTGCCCTACAGTTAATTTCTTGTAGTTCTCCCCGTAGTACCCACAGGAATGCAGCAAGAGTCTGCTGGGGAGTAGACAAGGCCACTCACCATTGAGCATTGGGGGTGTGGAAGGAGATCCCAAGGAGGACGAGTCATCTGAATCCAGGTACCACGGGGCTTCGTCCAAGCGGGACCTTCTCCTGGGGAGGAGAGCTGGGCTTCAGCAATCTTAGGACTATTGGGAGGCAGATGATGGTGGGGTGGGGGGCACTCAGGCACTCACCTCCCATTCTGGGCTTCCCCAGGCTTGGGGGAACTGGGACCCCAGGCCCAGCATGCTCGCCGCTCTCCATTGCTTGAGTCCTCCAGACGTCGGGGGGACTGGCGGCCCCATGCCTGGCCTGGTTCTGCGGGTTCCACTGTAGGAGGAGAACCGGGAAGTCTGAGCTGAGGTCAGGAGCCCCATCAGGAGAGTCAGGCACCAGGGACAGCTTCTCAGAGGATGGGGGATCAGGCTGGAACCCACACTATTCCAAGGGTGGGCTTTAGGCCCCAGAGAATCTGAAGAGAACTGAGACAGGGTGGGTGGGTTTGGGTCCTGGGGCTAGCACTTGGGGGTGGGGTGGAGTTAGCTCACTGTGGCAATCCTGTCTGGGTTTGAATTCTGACCCTGCCCCTCATTAGCTGTGTGACATTTGGCAAGTTACTTTGTCCACTTTTCTCATCTATGAAACTTAGAGAAAATGAATGCTGCCTGAGAACTCAGAGGTACCAGCCTAGTCAGACAGCGGAGGGAGCCTGGGTGTGAGGAGTCAGAGTGGGAGACAGTGGGTGGAACCCACCTCCCAAGATAAGCTTTGACGGAAGAGAAGGGGCCGCGGAGGGGTTTCGCAAGAGGAGAGGTTTCTTACACTGGATCGCCCGGAACCGGGGGAAGGTGGGCGAGTCCCCAGCTCCCACCTCGAAGACGTTTCTCCTCCGGTCCAGGCCAGGTGAGGCCTGCACAGTGATGCGGTGTTTGAAGTCTGGGGTTGGGGGGAAAGAAGGAGGCAAGTTCGTAGTGAACAAGAGCCAGGATTCCAGCCCTCAGGGCCGTCAGCCGGCTCCCAGGCCACGAAGGCCAGTGCAGGGACCGGGCCTGGCACGGCGGCTGTGGGACTGGGGCCCGCATCACTGCCTTCCTGGCCCGTCAGGCTCTCGGTAAGAAAAGCGGACGGCCTGGACGCCAGCAACCGAAGGAGCCAGACGCAGGCGGAGATTCCAGGGAGCAGACGCGCCAGGTCCCCCCAGGCCTTACCGGAACTTTCATGAGCCCCGCCCCTCCGCGGGCGCAGCCACTCCCCGGCCGCCATGCAAATATTTCCGGCAGAACCCGCCCCCACACGAAAACTGCGCTCCCGGCTCCACCCCTCCCAGCCTTCGGCTCACAGGTCCACCCACCAACGTCCCCGACCAATCCCAGTGTGGCCAGCACAAGCCTGACCCCGCCCCCCTCCGCTTCCGCAGCCAATGGCTGGGCCACGCGCTGGGCCCCGCCCCTTACCGAGGGGCATGCTGATACGCTCGCCGCCGTCCCGCGCGCGGAGCTTGCTGCGCTTGAAGGTGCCGCGGCGGCGGCGAACGTGCGGCCGCTCGCGGTCCACCTGCTGCAGCAGCAGCGTCAGCTCGCGCTCGAACACCTCCAGCTCCCACTGAGCCAGCAGGTGCTCGCGCCGCCGCAGCTGCTCCGCCTGTGACCGCTGCTCACGCGCAGCCCGGGTCAGCTCCTCCTCGCGGCTCAGAAGTTCCTGTGCCAGGGACAGTGAAGGCAGTGGGATCAGCCCGGTACGGACTCTCTGCTCCAAGAAGACCGGGGAGGCACTTCCTTTCCTTTTCCAACCCTGGGACCCCTACCTTTTCCTTGGCCCGCAGCTCGTCGAAGAGGCCTTGGATCTCGCGCTTCCAGCCTTCCTGCATGGAATGGAAGGAGTCCCGCGGCATTTCCCGCAGGACTTGCGCCTCCAGCGCCTCCAGCTGCTGCAGGATGGAGGCAAAGTCGGGCCTGCGGTGGGGGTCCTGCGCCCAGCAGTCTGGGGACACGGAGTGGAGGGGGCACAGAGTGAGAAGGGGTCTGTGGAGGGATGTGTCTTGTGCCAAGGAGCTCGGCCTCTCCCCCTCCAGTCCCCTTACCTGCCATGAGCTGGGCGAAGGGCTCAGGGCAGGTGGACGGGATGGGCAGCGTAAGCTTGTTGACGGCTACTCCGTAGGCTACAGCAAGGCAGTCGATACCACGGTAGGGCACCTCCCCAGTCAGCAGCTCCCACAGCAGCACCCCAAAACTGTGGGCAAGACAAAGGGTCTGTGCTCCCTCCTCTACTTACTCAATGCCATTTCACCCCCAAAGCAACGAGGAGCCAAATGATTTGAGTTCCCTCCCCCAGGGCTCTGCCTTTCTGCCCAGCCCTCGATTTCCATAGCCCCCTTGGCCCTCCTCAGCCCCACAGATGGCCTTGTCCAGGCTGCAGCCAGGCCTCACCTCCAGACATCGCTGCCCTTAGAGAAGGTGGAGGCCTTGATAACCTCAGGAGCCATCCAGGCGTAGGTGCCTGCTGCACTCATTTGTGTGGTTTTGTGCCACTCCCGGGCCAGGCCGAAGTCAGTGATCTTCAAGGTCTTGTGGTCCATGTCATCACCTTCAATGGGCTGCAGCAGCAGAACTGGGGAAGAGGGGGGGCAGGACTGTGGGTACTCCGTGCTCAGATCGTGGGGTCAAGGGAGGAGCTAGGAGCAAACCATCATCGGACAGACATGCTGGGAGCACAGAGGTGATCTTGCTCTGGACGGTTGGGGTAGAATCAGACAAAGGTAGCCATGCTGGGAAACGTGGTTGGAGGGGCTCCTTGAGGCCAGGCTTTTACGCTCAGCTCTAGCACTCCCAAAACAGCCCCTGAGGCCCACATCATCACCCCCATTTTACAGAAAAGGAAACTGGGCAGAGAAACGACTAGCTGAGACCATATGCAAATAAAGAACAGATTTCAACCCCGTCTGTGTGGTTCTAAAGCTGGTGTTCTAGCTTTTCCCTAATGCTGCATTGCATAGAAACCCCCGTGTCTTGTCATGTTGCTGAGGCAGGAGTGTGAGTTAGGACCTCCCTTGGGATGGGGAGCAAGAGGGACCCCTTGGTGAGAAAGGAAACCCAGTACGCCCCCAGTGCCCATACCCCCTCATGGCTGGCACAGCCCCTCCCTGATGAGAGCCTCCAACCAAAGATGTCTGCCGCTGCAGAGCTGGATGCGAAGAACAAGGGTGTTCGAGAAGCAAAGGTTCTCGGCCAGAAAAGGAGGAGCTTGGGACAAATGTGGGAGTGGATGGTCAGATCCGACAGGGACTTGTGGAGCTGACCCAAGAGGGGCCTTGCATAGCGAGGAGAAGCAGCAACTTGCAGATCTCATCAGGACAAACATGGCTCAGATGAGAGAAGGTTTTGAGGAACAGAAAGACGATAAAGTCAGAATCATCAAGGGTTTGAAAGGGCCTCTCCCTATTGTGGTAAATGTAGAGAAGCGACATCCAAGCCAACTACCTTTCGGAATATATGTCATTTCAGGGCGCACACACCTCTCAGCTCTCCTGGCCAGGGTGACGGCACCATTCTGGGGCAGCTTAGGGTAGGGGCAGAGGGGATGGGCACCTAACCCAGCCTGGTGAAAGGGAGGACTTCTCAGAGGAGGTGGCGGGACCAGGGGTAAAGCCATAACTCCCGATCCTGTCGCTGGCCAAGGTCTCTAGGCCTTGTGGGGGCACCTGGCCCTGCTGTCCACCCCTCCCTTCTGTCTTTGATTCTGGGTCCTCTGCCTGCTTGTGCCATTTCCTTAGGGCCTCCCCTAGCCTCAGCCTTTTCAGTGTCAGTGGTCCTCAGAGCGTGGCCTCCCCTCAACCTCTACCCACTGCCCCCGGGCTGCCTTGGCCTCTCCTAAGTGCCCACTGCCCCCTTCCCATCGGCCCCTCCCACATTTGGAGCTCTTCACCAGGAGCCGGTTCAGCGGTCCATCACTGCCCTAGCTCATGTTCAAATGCCCTCCCGCCCCCACCTTCATCCTCCCACCGTGCGGGGCAAATCTCCCTGCAATTTCTCCCAATCCAGTGAATGGTCCTGCCATCCACCCTCTTCTCTTCTGGAGCCAGACTGGGGCTGAGTCCCGAACTATTCATAAAGCTACAGATGACAGCAAAACCCACCTCAGATGGTCGTCATAAGCATTTAACAAGATCACTTTTTTTTTTTTTTGGAAGTAGGCTCCATGCCTGGTGTGGAGCCCAACCCAGGGCTTGAACTCAGAACCCTGAGATCAGGAACTGAACTGAGATCAAGAGTCGGACACTCAATGGACTGAGCCCCACCCCCCCACTCCGGCACACCCAACAAGATCGCACTTTTTAAATCCTCAGTACGGGGTGGGACGTCTAGTATGAGTGCCCTAAAGCTTGTCAGCTGTCCTAAAGATTAGTCCTCTGCCAGCTCGTCGGCTGTCCTCGCTGTCCTCTATCACAAGCAGTCCCCACTTTGCAACAGCCCCTGGCCTGGGTGCTGGAGGCTCAGAACCGGACCATTTAGTAAACATTACACAGGTTCATTCCAAAGCAGAACCAGAACAGGGTGAGGGCAGGTGGCTGGAGTGGAACAGCCAAAGGGTCTGCGTGTTGAGGCTGGAGAGGGACTCCGGTCTCCTCTGGTGACAGGATCCACCCATACTCCTTAAGACCCACTGGTCAGGCCTCTAGCCACTTGAACCTCACAGTCCAGTGAAGCACTTTCCACACCAACATCTCTGGCTGGGAGGCCAGGCTCTCCTTTTCCATCACATAATCTGAGGCCCAGAGATAGGCAGCCTCTCATCCAAGCCTTGGGACTTCTTTGTCCTGGTGACCTGTCACCTTCCACCCCCAACTTGGCTTGACACCTTTGAATCCTTATCCTCATCTCCACATCCCCTGCTTTTCCCCAAGTGCCTTGAATTTGTCCCAACCCAAATTGCTCATTTGGCGCCTGATCTAGACCTTGGGGAAGGGGTGATCAGGAGCCACCTGGAGGAGAGGGGGCTGGAGATCCCAAGCTCTCAGTCCCCATGTGGGGCTTCCTGGCCTCTGGAAGGGCCCTGGTCCCCAGCCCCCTCCCCAGGCCAGTCTCTGTGGGGCTAGGGAGTGGCCTGCGCAGCTCACACCTCTTCCGCTTCCCTCCTATGGTCCCTACTTCTCCTTTCTGGGAGGCCTGAGCCAGGTCTCCAACTCGGCGGGGGGGAGTCCTTTGGGGGAGCATTGGGGGAGGTCAGACCCAGGCTGGGCTGGCTGGTTAGTCCTGTGACTCGTGGGCCTGGAGAATTCCCCCTCCACTCCCCGCCAGGCTTCCTCACAAGGCCCCCATTGTCCAGGAAAATCACGCCATTGTTTCCTGCCTGTGCCCCCCCCAACCCAGGGACTCCCCCCACCATGCTGCAGACAGCACCCCAGGCCTAGGACTGGGGTCTTCGAGGTAGGAGGCCAGGCTCAGGGAGGCTGAGGGCAGGTTCTCTGTCCTTCACCACCACCCAGACTCTGGGAGAGACATACAGGATGGGGGGGATGTAACCCCTGGCTCCTTCCTCTCCCACAGAAACCACCCCCCCCCTTGGCTCTTTCCTCCCCTGCAGGCAGCTGGGCTGGGGAGGGAGCAGAGGCTGGAGCAGGGGCAGGAAGCCGGCTCAGGGGCAGCAGGAAACGCAGGAAGCAGTGGGGAGGGTGGGGAGCAGGGGCCTGGGCTATTGTTCCATTTTTTCTGGAAAGAAAACTGGAGGAAAAACAGAAGGGAGTCCCCTCCCCCAAGGCCTTCGGGGAATCTCCCTTGGGTTGGAGCAGGGAGTGGGGGTCCCTGGGGGCCTAGAGCCAGAGAGGGAGGCTGAGCGGTGCGAAGTGCCCCACTGGATGAGGGGAGAGGGGGGTGGTGGGCAGGACTCTCCTGACCCCTCCAGTCCTGGCAGGGACTCGGGATATTATTGGGTCCTGCCTTTCTCTCCCCACAAGCCACTTGTATATGGCCAGCCCAGGCCAGGCAGCCCAAAATATCCAGGCTCACGTCCTCCTAGGAGCTGCCCATGTCTCTCAATAACCCATCAGCCCCAGCCCTGTGTCTCCACTCCTGGGGGGCGGGGTATGCAGTGCTGGGCCCTGCCTCTTTGCCTTTGCTCTGGCCAGGCCCTGACCGAAATATCCAGCTGGTGCCTCTCTGAACACGGCCTGCTTCTGGCCTGGTGTGAAGCTTGTTTCCACCAGGAAGCCCTCTGAGCCTGTCACTTACTTGTCGTGGGCCCATGCTGGGCAGTGTGTTGGGCCTAAGATGGCTGGAGGCGGAGTACCTTACTGCTTAAGTCTCCCTTAGCCCCATCACGCCCACCCCAAGTGCTAACTCCAGGTAAGGCCGATCCAGCCCGCAAATGTCCACCCGCACAGCTGCATGCCCGCGCCATGGCAGGCAGCGGATGCCAGGCTCCCCCGGCCCCTCACGCCATTTCACCTTCCTGGTCACTCCCTTTTTCCAGAGTCCAAAATTGAGGCTCTGAGTTGAAAGAACCAGCTAAAGGTCATGTAGTTAGGGGTATGGGCGGGGCCAGTATTCCAGCCCCATCCCCAGCCTTGACCACGGAGGGGGGGGGGCGGGGCAGGGGGGCTTTCCACTCCAAGATCTCTGTTCTGGAAGCGCTTTCTATCCCCAGAGCACAGCATCAACAGCACATGGGCGAACTTGAGGGGAGAGGAAGACGAGTGCCAGCATCCAGAGCTCCCATGGCTACGCGGGATGCCTGCGGCTCACTGGGAGATCCCAATTTTCTAACCTGGCAGCTGGGAGCTGGGGCGCGAAGGACTGTTTGGTGCCTGGGTCTCCTGCTTTGGGGCCAGTCCCGTGGCGCCCCGAGTCAACTGGGGCTCCCCTAGGACAAGAGCTCCTGCCTCTGGTAGACCCCCCAGGTGGCTCAGCTGAGAGATGGCAGGTGTGTGCTTGGGCCATGCCGCCCTCCAACCATGCTCCCCGAAACTCACTGTTGTTGGACTTGAGGTCTCGGTGGATGACGGGCACCAGGGCCTCGCAGTGCAGGTAGTGCATCCCGCGGGCTATCTGCACAGCCCAGTTGACTAGCACGTGTGGGGGTACACGCCGCCCGGCCAGGGCACGGCTGAGGGGCCCGCCGGCCGCGTACTCCATCACCAAGCATAGGTTGGGCTCCTCCAGACACACAGCCTTGAGGGCAATGATGTTGGGGTGCGCCAGCATGGCGAAAAGCCGGGCCTCCTGGCGCACGCTCTCAGCTGTCACACTGATGTCCTCATCGGGGTCCTGGCGAGCAGCCTTCACGGCCACCAGCTCACCTCGCCAGCTGCCGCGGTAGACCTTGCCGAAGCCGCCGATGCCGATCACCTCCTCCAGCCGCAGCTCTTGGAAGCTAGCCACCTCGCAGGGGGGCGGGCCACCGCCCCGAGACACATAGTTGGATGGAAAGATGCCCACCTGGCCGCCCACCTGGCCCGCCCACCAGCCCTCATCGCCAGAGATGGCTGCATCCCGGGACAGCACTTCCACACGGTCGCCCTTCCTCAGGGCCAGTTCGTCCTGCCCATTGGGCTCGTAGTCAAACAGGGCTGTCCACACAGGGTTGGCGTAAGCCGCTGTCTTCGGGGACCCCTCTGGCCAGACTCCTCCGCCGCCGCCGCCCCCACCGCCCCCACCACCACTGCCATTCCATGACCCCAGCGGGCTCTTGAGGAAGAGGTTCTTCAAGGGCTCCATGGCTGGGAGCCGATATTGGGGCAAGCGGGGTACCTTCCCTGGGTGCCCCTGGTCCCCACCCCCGCTGGCGCCCGAGGCCCTAGTCCCGGAACCTGGGCATCCGGGCCCTGGCCCTCAGCCCCAGACCCAAACCTCTCTGGGGAGCCAGGAGTATTGACTCCCGGCCCCCCGCATCTCGGGCTTCTGGAGGGCCACCCAGGGCAGTGTGGTCAGGCTCTGGGGGTGGGACCCCGAGGCCTCCGGCGTCTCACCATGGCCAGCTTGGAGGGGCCCGGAATGTCCCTCAGTCCCGGAGCAGTCCTGGGAGGTTGGCTCCAGCACTCGCCCAGCGCAAGGTGGGGCCAGCAGGAAGGCAGCGCCTGGACTCCGTTGGGTCTTTTTGCCCGCAGGGGGTGGCTGGAGTGTCCCTAGTTGGGCCGAGCTGCGGCTTCCCAGTCCGGCTCCCTCAGCCCGACCGCTCCAACCCCGATCCCTTCTTCCTCCTCCCTTTGTACTTTGGCCCGGGGGCGGGAGGCAGAGGTGGAGGGTGGAGTTTCACTTTTTTCCGCTCTTCTCCCTCCTGCAGGAAACAGCATCAGATGACGCGGGCGGGTAGCACTGCTCCCCTCCCAGAGGCTGCCGGCGCTGGTCCCGGCAGTTCCCGGGTAGGCGGGCAATGAAGGGCGGGAGGGGATGGGTAGCCCCAAACGCCCATCGCTGAAGGTTCAGGGTCAAGGTTGGTCTTTGCTAAGGACAGGCCATCCCCTCTGCATCCGCATCAGCAAAACGAGGTAAAGAATCTGGCTTGGGAGTGAGTCTAGTCTTGGCTCTGAAGTTGCAGGACTGTGTGACTCATCTTCTCTTCGCCTCCTTCCCTTCATAGCTGACATAGGGACCAGAAGCTCCTTGGGTTGGGAGTGGGCAAGATTGGAAGACGGAACTGGCTGCATCTCAAGCTTTAGGAACGGGTTGTCTAAGCCCATCCTCTTCCCCTCACCTGGGAAATAATCCACTTCTTCATGCCCCTTACCAAGTGGGCGGAAACCTGAGACTGTCGACCTGAACTTCGCCCAATTGCTGGATTCAGAATGGCTAAGTCGCCCTCACAACCGCTGGATTGAACGCTCCACTTCCATTGCCTAGAGCCTGTCACTTTAAGAAAAGCGACGTTATCCTATTTCTATTATTCATGCCTGTTCTGGAGGGTTGCTTTCTACACGCCAAGTCTGAGCTCTGACCCGGAAGTAGAGGCAGATTGGGGCGAGAGTGCGGGTTTGAGGTCCAGCACTAAAAGGGGCGGGCCGAAAGGGGCGTGCTTTGGGGGCGAACTGTCGCTGTAGCCCTGGAAAGTCCACGCCTCCAACCTCTTCCCGCCTCCTGTAACTCACTGGGAGAGTTTTGTGCTAATTAATTCCGTCATTACCCAGTGGCCACTCAACTATCCCTTCGGTTCCGCCCAGTAGTGTCAACTGGATTGACAACGCCTAAGTGTGCGCATGCGCCCCAGCGCTACCCCTCTGCGCACGCCCAAAGGGCTCCCCGGCGTCTTAGAGCTCCACCACCTTCCTGCGCGTGCGTCGGGTTTCATGCCTTCAAGTTTTCCTTTTCCGGGTCTCAACTAGGCTCGTCGGGCGCATGCGCCACCGCTGGCTGGCGGCTCGCTGCTCCTTCCGGCCTTCCCCTTGGGCCGGGTCCCGCAGTAGCCGGGCGAGCGCGGAGACCGAAGCGAGTGACCTGTAACCCCGGAAGTGGACCTCAGGGTCCCGGGGCTCTCCCCGGGCCGGAGCCGAGGGAGCCGTCGCCTGCACCCGCGGAGCACCCACCCCACGCCCAACTCTGAATGCCGCCGACGGGTGTCCGGCCCGTGCCCCGCGCCCGCCTCCCGGCTCGGCCCCTCGGAGCAGTTCTGGGCCGGGGGTGGGGGCCTGGACCCCGCCCCTGATGAGGCTCCACCCCCGCGTCCAGGCCTCGCACCGTTGACTGCCCGGGTCGGCCCCGCCCCCTGCCCGCCCCGTCGCCCCGCAGACCCCTCTCCCCGGCTAGGGGAGGCCATGGCGTGAGCGCGAGGCCGGGCCCCGGGGCCCTCGGGCGCCAGACGGGGCATGGGCCGGCGGCCGCCCCCATGAGGGTCCCGGGAGGGGGGCGCGCGCAGCAGCGGCGGGGCCATGGGGTCGCAGGTATTGCAGATCCTGCGCCAGGGGGTGTGGGCCTCGCTCACCGGCGGTTGGTTCTTCGACCCGCACCAGAGCACCTTCTCCAACTGCTTCCACCTTTACGTCTGGATCTTCTTGCTCACCTTTCCCTTCTTGCTGTACATGGTGAGATGCTGCCGCCACCTGCCTCCCGCCGGGGAAAGGGAGGGCAGGTGTCACGGAGGGGTGCCGACCTGGCAGAGATTCGGGGCTGTGTCTTGTAGGCTTGGGGGTGGAGAAAGGACTCCCTGCAGTTTGGGGGTATATGGAGGAGCGACCAGATTATCCTTTAGCTGGGCTGGGTGACCTTGAGTCTCTCACTGGATTTCTCTCCAGTGAAGGATAGAACCCCTGACAGGGTGTTTGGACCAGTTGCGAGGGACCGGTGAGGGGGTGTTGTGAGTTTGTGAGTGCTGGCTGTGACTGTGGCGGTAGGTCTATCCCATGGGGACAGGGCTGTGTGAGAAGCTGACTTGGTGCCGCCTCCAGGTCCTGCCCCCCAGCTTGATGGTGGCCGGCGTGTACTGCCTCGTGGTGGCTGTCATCTTCACTACTATCAAGACTGTGAACTATCGGCTACATGCCATGTTCGATCAGGGCGAGATTGTGGAGAAGCGCAGCTCCACCATGGGGGAGCCAGAGGAGGAGCCTGTACCGGGGGACAGCAGTCTGCCCAGGTGAGTGGGGGAGGGGCCGTGTGGGGAACTAAGGGGTCTTGGTACCCGGGCTTAAGCATCGGCGCCTTGGGGACGTTGGCTTCAGGAGCAGGTGAGCCCCTGTTCTGTGATCAGCCCCACAGGACCCTTGAGAAGAGAGGAGTGCTGGGAATAGCGGAGGAAGTAGGACCTAAAGGGAGGGGGAGGTTAAAAAAAAAACCTGGCGCTTTTCTCCCCGGCTAGGGACCCGGGAGTGGAGATGACAGTGTTTCGGAAAGTGAGTTCCACGCCTCCAGTTCGCTGTAGCTCCCAGCATTCTGTGTTTGGCTTCAACCAGGTTTCGGTGAGTGCTCCCCACCCTCAGCCCGTCCCACTCCTCTCCTGAGAGCCCATCCCCACGGGGGTATGTCCTGAGGCTACTTCTTATCCGGCTTGTTCCTTCACTTCTCTCTTTGTCTGCCCAGGAGCTGCTGCCCCGCATGGAGGACTCTGGTCCCCTCAGAGGTAGGTGGCTGCTGCTCAGGTCTGAATTTGGCGGCATGGAACGAGATGGCACCTTGGTGTCTTGAAGTCCTGCCGACACCTGTGGGACTGTGGTTGCAGACATCAAGGAGCTGGTACGGGAGCAGGGCAGCAACAACGTGATCGTGACCTCAGCGGATCGAGAGATGCTGAAGTTAAGCTCACAGGAGAAGCTAAGTGAGTGGGCTTGCTCTGGCGGAGACCGAGGGGGAGGATGGGCTATCTTGTCTTTGAGTCACCCCAACTGTTGCTTCTCCAGAGCTCTCTTCGGCCTTCAGAATGGGGCCTTCTCGTGGTCCTGCTCCAGCTGGGCTCTGGGGAAGCGGTGGCCACAGGACCCCCTTAGTGGCTAGTTCCTTTTGCAGCATGCCCTTTCCTCATTTTGTCTTCCTTTTCTCTGATAGTTGGAGACCTTCCCCAGACACCCCCGGGGGCTGCCCCAGACCCCTCTCTCCCCAGCACAGACTCTTCAGACCGTTCTCCCTTGGCCGGGGATGGAGCCCCCTGGAGTGGGAGCAGTGTGGCCGACACTCCCATGAGCCCCCTTCTGAAGGGGAGCCTCAGCCAGGAGCTGAGCAAGAGCTTCCTGACCCTGACCCGGCCTGAGCGGGCCCTGGTGAGGACCAGCAGTCGACGGGAACAACGCCGGGGAGCAGGTGGCTACCAGCCCCTGGACCGGCGGGGTTCGGGTGAGCCCACGCCCCAGAAAGCAGGCTCCTCGGATTCCTGCTTCAGTGGCACGGATAGGGAGACGTTGAGTAGCTTCAAGAGCGAGAAGACGAACTCTACCCATTTGGACAGCCCTCCCGGTGGCCATGCCCCCGAGGGCAGTGACACAGACCCACCCTCCGAGGCCGAGCTGCCCGCATCACCAGATGCCGGGGTCCCCTCCGATGACACGCTGCGTTCCTTTGACACAGTCATAGGAGCGGGGACGCCACCGGGCCCAGCTGAGCCACTCCTGGTTGTGCGGCCCAAGGACTTGGCCTTGCTGCGGCCCACCAAACGGCGGCCCCCCATGCGAAGACACTCCCCACCTGGCCATGCCCCTCGGCGGCCCCTGCTTGAAGGCGGGGGCTTCTTTGAGGACGAAGACACCAGCGAGGGCAGCGAACTGAGCCCAGCCTCCAGCCTCCGATCTCAGCGCCGCTACAGTACCGACAGCTCTTCTTCCACTTCCTGTTACTCCCCCGAGAGCTCCCGTGGGGCGGCCGGGGGACCCCGGAAGCGAAGGGCCCCCCATGGGGCTGAGGAGGGGGCTGCTGTGCCCCCCAAGCGGCCCTATGGGACCCAGCGGACGCCTAGTACTGCCAGCGCCAAAACGCATGCCCGTGTGCTGAGCATGGATGGGGCAGGGGGTGATGTCCTCAGGGCGCCCCTGGCTGGCTCCAAGGCGGAGCTGGAGGCCCAGGCCGGGGTGGAGCTGGCTTCTGGCGAGCCTGCTCTGCTGCCTGCTGAGGCCCACAGGGGACCTGCTGCCAACCAGCCCGGCTGGCGGGGGGAGCTGCAAGAGGAAGGTGCTGTGGGGGGAGGTGAGTGCCTGCTCTGCCGGGGGGCGGGGGGCAGGTGAGCTGGGTATGGGCTTGGGTTTGGACAGAGCCCAGGCTGGAGTGGAACTGGTCAGAGTCGGCTCGGCCTCTGTCTCAGGCAGCAGGTAGATGAGGACTGAGCGAGAGAGTGCCGTCCGCTGAACCCCTCAGATGAGCAGGGCTGGGAGATCGCAGACCCCTGGCTCCAGGTCCTGCCCCTTGAGGGCTCTCAGCATCCACAGTCATCGTGTCCTGATTTCCAGATGTGGAAACTGAGGCACAAGCGGTTAGGTGACCTGGCTGGGTCCCAGAGGCAGGACACGCTTGGATGAGGCCTGACCTGTAGTTCTGGGCAGGGGCCACACGCCCCTACCCGTGACCGAGGCTGTGTCCACGCCTCTGTGGCTCACGCGTGGGGCCTCTCTCTGGGCAGCAGCTGACGACACTGGCAAGCGGGACCGCACGAGCAGCGTGCGGCGGACTCAGGCGATCCGCAGACGCCACAATGCGGGCAGCAACCCCACCCCTCCAGCCTCTGTCATGGGCTCGCCGCCCAGGTGAGCGCCTTCCGGGCGGCCGGAGGGGTGGTGGGGGCCCGTGGCTCTGAGTGGCGCTGACCTGCTGCCTGTCCCTTCCTCAGCAGCCTGCAGGAGGCTCAGCGCAGCCGCGCCGCCTCTCACTCCCGGGCGCTGACGCTGCCCTCCGCCCTGCACTTCGCCTCCTCGCTGCTGCTCACGCGGGCCGGCGCCACCGTGCACGAGGCCTGCACCTTCGACGACACGTCCGAGGGGGCCGTGCACTACTTCTACGATGAGAGCGGTGAGCCCCTCCCTGCGTCCAGTGGCCTGGCCCCTGAGGCCCGCCACCCCCCTGCCCTCCTGCCGAGGGTCTTCGTCGTCCCCGCGGCAGGGCTCGCTCTGTCGGCCACGGACCACCCGCTCGGCCCCCGTGGTGACTGCTCTCCCCGTGCTGCCCGCCGCCAAACCCGCAGTTTCTCTGAGACGTGGGCGGCTTCGTTATCCCTGCTCTGCCTGTGAGGAAGCCAAGGCACTGCCTGAAGTCCCGGCTGAGCCAGTGGCAGGACGGGGACCCGAGCCCAGGGCGGGCTGACCTGCAGGCCCTCCCTTCTCCGGCTCGTGGTTTCCCGGGAGCTGCTGGGCTGCCGTCCCGGGGAACGCCTCTCTGGGTGGTTTGTGTGGGTCAGGCTTTGGTGCCCCTGTCCCTGACGTGCTGCCTTGTGTCCCCGGGCCCAGGCGTGCGGCGTTCCTACACCTTCGGCCTCGCTGGGGGCGGCTACGAGAACCCTGTGGGACAGCAGGGGGAGCAGGCGGCTAACGGAGCTTGGTGAGTCTCCCGGCTGGGGCTCTCCTGGCCTGCAGCCTGGCGGGTTTGCCGTTTCTGGGCATTTTCTCTCTGCGCTGTGCCGGGGCAGGGGCAGCTCAGAACCTCTAGGAGAAGAGAGTGGGGAACAGCGAAGGGCAGGCCTGCAGGGATTCCGTGCCACTGCGGCAACGTGGCGTTTCTGGCGGGAGGCTGCCAGGAAGCCCAGGATCTGGGAGGGAGGCACTTCTGCCCTTTGCTTCCTCTGGATCCTTGGTGCTCCTTCTGGGTGTCTGAGCAGCCCCCGGAGGCCCCCAGTTCTGGTCTGGCTTTGGCCTTAATCCCACCGCGGTCCCGGGGCTCTCTGGTGGCCCCGATCTTTCTTCATGGCTGCCGTTCCCACAGGGACCGCCACTCGCATTCCTCCAGCTTCCACTCGGCCGACGTCCCGGAGGCGGCAGGCGGCCTGAACCTGCTGCAGCCAAGACCTGTGGTCCTGCAGGGTATGCAGGTGCGCCGCGTGCCCCTGGAGATCCCGGAGGTGAGGAGCCAGTGGTCGGGGAAGGACCCGCAGGAGGGGCAGCGGTGGGGGCAGGCGGGCAGCTCATGGAGCACTTGCCCCGTACCGAGAGGGACAGGCTGCTTGAGTGAGTGCTCTGGGGGCCCTCGGTGTCCATCCTGACTTTTGACGGCTGGCCACAGGTGTGCAGGCTCTGGATCTCTGTGGTTCAAAGAGTCGTTCGTTTGCTTATTCAATAAGCGTGTCTGGAGTATTTTCTTTATCTTGGAGGGGCCTGCAGGGAGCTGGGTTGGCGGGTCTCTGCCGGGAAACCCGCCGAAGAGGCAGTGAAGCTTACCTGGCCGTGGCCTGCCGCTCCCTGTGCTGGGCCCAGGCATGGGCCATGGCTCGGGGCACTCTGTCCCTGCTCCTTCCTCTAACATCCCGTTTCCCTCCTGAAAGTGTCCCGGTTGGGATCATGAATTACACGGTCAGTGTAGTAATAGACGTGTTATAGATGCGTAAAACACAGAGTCAGAACTGAAAGAACCGTCGTAAAATGCACCCACACGTCTAACGCTCAGGGTCACAGAGCACGTGCAGTGCCTGGAAGCCCCGTGTGTCCCTTCCCGACGCATTTATTCTCCTTAGCGGTCACACAGGAGGGGCACCACGGTCCTGACTCCGCTGATGGCCACATCAGCTCTGCATGGGGTCCCCACGGCCCCGCAGAGCACCAGACCCATGGCTTGCCTCCGGAGTATGTGGGCATGAGAAATCCGAGATTAAGTAGCTTGCCTAGGGCCTCACAGCATGGCCCCTGGCAGTCGTCAGGGCTGGGGCTCCGTGTGCTCCAGGCTGGGGTGGTCAGAGTGACCCCCGATGGCTCCGTCATCAGAGGATGGTAGGATTTGTACTGGGTCCCAGAGGGCAGGGTGGACTTCACTGAGCCCAGGAAGAGGCGGGAGAGGCTGCCTGAGGAGGGAGGAGAGACTCCGGCCCTCAGCAGCCATTGAGGCACGTCCTGGGGACCTGGAGAGATGAGCGCGCCTTTGTGATGGAGTCGCAGGACAGGCCGCAGGGCCACTAGATCGCGGGGCCTTCTGTGCCAGAAGAGACGGCGGACCAGTCAGTGCGCTCTGGGCAGGGGAGTGGTGGCGATGGGCCGTGTTCGGGGGCGAGGGGCTGATGGCTGCGGCTGTGGGGACCGCAGTTTGACCTGCTGGACCAGGACTCCCTGCACGAATCCCAGGAGCAGACGCTGATGGAGGAGGCGCCGCCTCGGGCCCAGCACAGCTACAAGTACTGGCTCCTTCCTGGCCGCTGGACGTCCGTGCGCTATGAGCGGCTGGCCCTCCTGGCCCTCCTGGACCGGTGAGTGCCCACGTGCCATGGCCCCTGGGCCTTCTGAGCCTCTAAACGTGGGGAGCCCATTGTGGTATCCCTGAAGGCACCTCGGGCTGGGGTCTGCGGTGGGGTTTGACTAGGTAGGTCCTGGGCCGGAAAGGCATGGCCGTGTGGGTGGTGCTCTAGGCACTCCCTGCCCCCGAGCTCTGTTCCAAAGCAGCTGTTCCCGGCCGGTCTCTTGTATTTATTTGCTTCGGTGTTAGAGCTGATGGCATCGAGTTCTGTGGTCTAGAAAAGCTCACACAGCCCTTATGTCATGCTTTCTGTTTCTTTGGGGTAACTGAGGCCCAGGAAGCCAGAGAGGAAAGTCAGATGATTTCTGTTGTCTTCTTGGATGGCTCAGGCCTCAAACCTGTGGCCCGGCTTCCCACGCTCTGGATATCCTCCTGGCCCGGCAGCCGGCACGTGTCCAGCACCGCCTGTGTGCACAGCACGGTGTGCTTGACTGGGCGTGCGCGAGCCAGAGACAGGCAAGCCCTGTGGTGGTGGCCCTTGGAGCCTCAGGGTCTAGAAGGGGCAAAGATTGGGATGCAGGGTAGCAATGGGGCAGCTTCCTGGAGCAGGTGCCCCTGGCCCTCTCCCTGAAAGGGACAGGGTCTCGTATCTGGAGGACGAGGGGTGGCCCGGGCACAGGCTCAGACGTGGGCCTTTGTGGCTGGGTCCTGTCCCCCTCCCCACCCCGCCTGCCTTCGTCCCACTAGCTGGGAAGGAGATGGGTGTGTCCTGACCCTGCTGTCTCTCCAGGACTCGGGGGCTGGTGGAGAACATCCTCGGCGTGGGCCTGAGCAGCCTCGTCGCCTTCCTGGGCTACCTGTTGCTGCTCAAGGGCTTCTTCACGGATATCTGGGTCTTCCAGTTCTGCTTGGTCATCGCCTCCTGCCAGTATTCCCTGCTGAAGGTCAGGCCTTGCTCCTTGGGTTTCCTTCCCCCACCCCCCTCTTTCCAGACGTCTCCATGCCCACAACCCGTTTGGAGGGGTGTGAGCTTGAAAGCAGAGGTGGTGTTTAAGATCCCCTGTAGTTAGCCCTCTTGTCTTACCCACGAAAGAACGGAGACTCTGAATGGTGTAGGGTCCTGCCCTGGCCACCCCAGGTAGTCCGGTGGTGGAACTGAGCAGGGCCTGGGGTCTCTGATCCTCCCCTGGGCTCTGGCTCTTGCTGCCAGCATGGCTCCTGTCTCTTCCAGAGTGTGCAGCCTGATGCGGCATCTCCCATGCACGTGAGTACCCGTCCCTTTACCCACGAGGCTCGGGCGTGGGCCCTGGGCAGGGGCCGACACAGGCGTGGAGGGCTCTGGGAGGGGCAGGACTCCTTTACCACCTCTACGGCCTCAGATCTTCAGTCCCGCCGCCCTCACCCTGCCAGGCTTCCTATCTTGGTTCCAGGGCCATGGGCAGGGCAAGTGTGTTCGTGTGTGTCCGTGTGTGTGCACGTGCGTGCGGGATGGGCAGCTGGGAACAGCTGGCTCCTCACCGTCCCGCTCCCCAGGGCCACAACTGGGTGATCGCATACAGCCGGCCTGTCTACTTCTGCGTCTGCTGTCTCCTCATCTGGCTGCTGGATGCTCTGGGCTCAGCCCAGCCCTTCCCCCCCGTCTCCCTGTACGGCCTCACGCTCTTCTCCGCCTCCTTCTTCTTCTGTGCCCGGGACGTGGCCACTGGTGAGATGGGGCAGTGTTGTGGCCCAGGGAGTGAGGCCGCGAAGCCGGCAGGCCAGGCCGGTGCGCGGGTGACCGACGGGGCCTTCGCTCTCCCTCCCTGCCAGTGTTCACCCTGTGCTTCCCGTTCGTCTTCCTCCTGGGCCTCCTGCCCCAGGTCAACACCTGCCTCATGTACCTGCTGGAGCAGATAGACATGCACGGCTTTGGGGGTACAGGTAGGGGACCCGTAGGTAGCTTGGGGGGGTCGGGAGAGCATGGGGCCTCGGAGGGGCTGTGGTTTAGGGCGTGGCTCCGGCCTTCTCCTCTTTCTCCCTGTTTATGCTGTGGATTCCAAGAGCCCGTCTCCTCTCCCCTCCCCCCCACAAGCCAATGGCTTAAACCCAAGAATGTCAGAAGCTCTGATGGCCTCTCAGGGCTCAGGGAGCGGACAGCACTGGACTGGGGGTGGGTCCCGGGGAGGTTAGCCCGTGGGAGTTGAGGGGCGGCGGAGCAGCGGCAGGTGGGAGCTGGGCTTCACCTGCTGTTTCTCTGCTCGCAGCCGCCACCAGCCCGCTCACCGCGCTCTTCAGCGTCTCCCGCAGCCTGCTGGCCGCCGCCCTGCTCTATGGCTTCTGCCTTGGGGCCATCAAGGTAGGGATGACCTGTGGGGTGGGGGGCATGCTGAGGCCCAGGGGGGTCGTTGGGACGGGACTGTGAATTGGGCTCAGCGGTGGCTTCTCCCGTGGGGGGACCCCCACCCCCACTCCCCCACGCTTCCCCTTGCCTCCCTTGACCAGCATGGGTTCTCTCCCCAGACTCCTTGGCCGGAGCAGCACGTCCCTGTCCTCTTCTCGGTCTTCTGTGGCCTCCTGGTGGCACTGTCCTACCACCTGAGCCGTCAGAGCAGTGACCCCACTGTGCTCTGGTGGGTGCCCGCATGTGCCTGTCTGTGCGCATGCGTGTGTTTTTGTGAGTGTGCATGGCAAGGGTCGGCGGTGGGGGTCTGTGCATGTGCCTGTCACCTGCTGACCCTGGAGCCCGCAGGAGGAGGGGCGGCCCCCGCAGACCCAGGCCTCTGCCTTTTCTCACCCACCCCAGGTCCCTGATCCGGAGCAGGCTCTTCCCCGAGCTGGAGGAGCGGAGCCTGGAGACGGCTCGGGCTGAGCCCCCTGACCCCCTGCCAGACAAGATGCGCCAGTCGGTGGTGAGAGGCTGGCGCGTGGGGTCCCAGTCTTGGGGCGGAGGGCTGCCCAGGAGCGGTCGGCCCGGAGTGGCGGGCACCCACGCTGGTGTCTCCCGGCCTTGCAGCGTGAGGTCCTGCACTCTGACCTGGTGATGTGTGTGGTGATCGCCGTGCTCACCTTTGCCATCAGCGCCAGCACCGTCTTCATCGCCCTGAAGGTTCGTGTGCTCTGGGCCGCCCCTCGCGCTCCGTCCGCCTGAGGGCGCCGAGCTGGTGTGGCCCCGTGTCCTTCTCTGCCCTGGCCCGCCCGGGCCCGGGCCCCATGGGCTTCTCAGCCCGCTCCCCTGGGCTGAGCCTCCGGCCTGTCCCTTTTGCAGTCGGTGCTGGGCTTCGTGCTGTACGCGCTGGCCGGGGCCGTGGGCTTCTTCACGCACTACCTGCTGCCGCAGCTGCGCAAACAGCTGCCCTGGTTCTGCCTGTCGCAGCCCGTGCTGAAGCCCTCCGAGTACAGCCAGTACGAGGTCCGCGGTGAGTGCCTTTCCCGGGGTTGGGGCCCCTCTGACCCCTCTGCCCGATGCCCCGGGGACCTCCGGCCCTCTCGGCTCTTAGCGCCAGCAGGGGGCAGCCTCTGCACATGCCCGCCCTGTCCCCAGGCCTCTGTGCAGCCCTGCCTGTGCTCTCTGCCTGTCCTCTCACACAGCGCTGCCTGGCTGCGCCTGCCTTGGCCCCTGCTTGCCCCTCGCCCCGCCCACCCTGCCCTTCCTCTGCCCATCTGCTTTCTCTGCGGAGATGGAGGATGTAGAATTCTAAGGCCCAAAGGGATCTTTAGTCCAGAAGGATCGATCGGTTGCCCACAGACTAGGTCTGCGTGGCAGATTTTCATTTGGGCTGTGCGATGCAGACGTCTGTAAGCCTCTGTTCCGTTACCTGGATTTGGTGCCCGAAATTCCATGTGCCCAGTTTTACGTCCGCAATAAAGAGTTTGCCCCCTGGGCTGGCACTCCCACGTGGCTACGGTCAGCTCAAGTCAGGGGGCAGTGACCCGTGAGGAAGGGGCTGCCGCTCGAGGTCACCGTGGATGTGGGCCTCACCCAGCCTCCAGCGGGCAGCTGGGATGTCCTCATTTGGTTTGTTTTTCCAGACGGCAGAATGGGCAAAGCATGTGCCCTAAGACCCGGAATGTCCTACCTGGGCCTCATCACCCTCCTTTGAGCTGCCACAAAGGCTCTGGGGACCCAGAGAGCCATGTCTCCTGGTTTACCCTCCGTCTGGGCGGACACCTGACTCGGCCCGGCAGTGGGAGGGGAGCGGGGCCGGTCAGCAGTGCTGCCTTCTGCCGCAGGCGCCGCGCAGGTGATGTGGTTCGAGAAGCTGTACGCCAGCCTCCAGTGCGTCGAGAAGTACCTCATCTACCCGGCGGTGGTGCTCAACGCCCTCACGGTGGACGCCCATGCCGTCGTTAGCCACCCGGACAAGTTCTGTCTCTAGTGAGGACTGCCCCAGCCCCCGCCATCCCACCGTCCACATTCCCATGGGACACGTGAGACACCGAAGCCCACAGACGGAATGAAACCTGCCCCAGCACGCGAGAGCAGTCCTCGAGCTCCTGCTGCCCTTTGTTGAAGACAGTTGCCTCTTTGAAGATAGATGTGTTTCCCAGATGTGTCTTAAAAGGGAGACCCCTTTAGAGAGCAGAGACTGAGCATCCCTTGCCCAGGAGAGCAGGGCCCCGCTCAGCAGAGCTCAGGCCAGGGCTGGGGAGGGATGGGCCCCCTTCCCTGCCGCCCCCCCGAATCCCACCTGCCACGTAATGCCTGCTCCTCCCCCACAGCTGCCGGGCGCTGCTGATGACCGTGGCTGGGCTGAAGCTGCTGCGCTCAGCCTTCTGCTGCCCGCCCCAGCAGTATCTGACCTTGGCCTTCACTGTCCTGCTCTTCCACTTTGACTACCCACGCCTCTCCCAGGGCTTTTTGCTCGACTACTTCCTCATGTCTCTGCTCTGCAGCAAGGTGAGTTGGTGGCCGTGCTGCAGGCTGGGCGGCGGGAGCAGAAGCTGTCTGCATTGGCCGCAGGGAGAACTTTCCCAGGGGCCTGCAGCCCCGCTAGCTGCTTCTCCATGTCCGCCCCTCTGTGGGCCTCTGCAGCAAGTCCCCGGGGCACAGAGGAAGCTGTGGTTTAAAGCACTAAAGTCACTTGCCTTCTGTCCCCTGGAGAACTGGTGAGCAGCCCAGACTTTAATCCGGGTCCCTTTGACTTTGCTGCCCAGTCTCGGAGTCATGGCCCTTCACCACCTTCCTTGTGGACAGTTACCAGGGAGTTAAGTAGTTAAGACTTGGCCTTGGCCTCTGGAAACCAGCCTCTGAGCTCTGCCCCTTTGCCAGCCACAGCCTCGGGGAGCAGTGAGGAGCTGAGTTTCAGAGGCCCCCGGGGCCTGGACAGATCTAGACTGCTCTGCCAGACTGCGGGACCCCCTGATGTGGGGCTCGGGGGTGCAGGGAATCACTGAACAGAGAACCATTCCCCGGCACTGTCCTGGAGGCCTGGGGTGGTGCCTGCCATGGGACCCCAGCATGGGCCTGAGCCGTTTTCTCTTTGACGTGGGCATTGTAGTCTGGTTTCTGGTCTGGTCCAGGATGGTAGAGATCCAAAGTGTGCTCCCCTCTGAGGGCGGGGCCGGTCTTGACTTCCAGTGTCACGGTCACGGCCCAGTTTCATCACTCACCGATGGCTTGAGCAAGTCGTTGTCCTGCCCTGATTTTTCTGAACTTTCCCATCTTGTCCTGAAATGGGACAAGATAGGAAGCTCTCAGGGTGGTCCCACAAACAGACTAATGCTTCCTTAGAGGGTCTGCCAGTGGGAGCGGGCTGCTTTGAGCTAGGTCCGGAGAGAGAGGGCTGGGAGTCATGGTGAACTTAACCCCCCCCGCAAAGGGCAGCCCCCGGGGTAGCCCCGAGGCCCTGAATGGGGTACTTGGCCATCTCCGCCTCTGTGAGTGACCTGTGTGTCTCTTCCTTTCGCCGTCTCCGGCCCGCCAGCTGTGGGACCTGCTGTATAAGCTGCGGTTTGTGCTGACCTACATTGCGCCCTGGCAGATCACCTGGGGCTCCGCTTTCCACGCCTTCGCCCAGCCCTTCGCCGTGCCTCGTACCCAGCCTGCCGCCTGCGACCTGGATTGGGGGCATGCGGGGAGGGCGGTGGTCCGGAGGGGGGGTGCGCGGGGCAGGTTGGTGGGATTCCACGGGTGGCAAGGGAGGCTAGGGTGGGGTCCTGCGTGCCCGCCACCTCCTTGACTTGCGCCCAGACTCGGCCATGCTGTTCGTTCAAGCTCTGCTCTCAGCGCTCTTCTCCACGCCACTCAACCCCCTGCTGGGCAGCGCCGTCTTCATCATGTCCTACGCGCGGCCCCTCAAGTTCTGGGAGCGCGACTACAAGTGAGTGTCGGGGGAACAGGCGGGTCCTCCAGAGGGGCCTTGGAAGGAAGGGGAGCTTGGGGCCCAGGCGGGGTGGGGCACAGAGGGGCCACAGCTTGGGGGTCACGGCTGCTTTCAGGGGGCTGATCTGATAAGGGCAAAACCTGAGTCGGACCAAGCCTCGGGCTCCCCCCCACCCCGGGCGTCCCAGCCGTGGGGTCCTGGGGGTGTCCCCTCATGTCCTGGAGCCTCGACTTCCTATGAAATAGGGCTCTCATGACATCTGCCCAGAGAACAGGGCTGTGGGCCATGAGGACGCGGTGGTGGGTTGGCAGGAATCCTCCCCCGAGCCTGTCGGCCGACTGGGTTTGTCGTTCTGTCTGAACAGCACTAAACGTGTGGATCATTCCAACACCCGCCTGGTCACGCAGCTGGATCGGAACCCCGGTGTGTTCTCGGCCATCCAGGGGCCTTTTGGGTGGTGCCTTCCTGGGGAGGGGGCCTCGCTTACTTGTCATTTTGTCCACGTGTCTGTTTGTCCCGGGTCTCAGGCGCTGACGACAACAACCTCAACTCCATTTTCTATGAGCACTTGACGCGCTCGCTGCAGCACACGCTGTGTGGGGACCTGGTGCTGGGCCGCTGGGGCAACTACGGCCCCGGTGACTGCTTCGTCCTGGCCTCTGACTACCTCAACGCCCTGGTGCACCTCATCGAGGTCGGCAATGGCCTTGTCACCTTCCAGCTGCGTGGCCTCGAGTTCCGGGGTGAGCTGCGGGGCTTGGGCCTGACACAGGCTGCTGCGTTTTCATAGCGCGGGAGGGCCAGCTTCTGGTGCAGCCCTGCCCCGGTTGCAGGGTGACGGGGGGCAATGCACCCTTCCTGCCTAGGCCTGGGTTTCCCAGTCTGAGTGCTGAGGTGGCGGGGCCTCCTTCGGCCAAGCCGAGTCCCCGTCCTGACTCTGGGTCCACAGGGACCGAACAGGCCGGTCTGGCGGAAGCGTGGGCCTGGAGCTCTGGGCTCTCCCATCAGCTGTCCCCGGCCTGCTCTCTGGTCTCAGGCTCGGCTCCGATTGGATGCCACATACAGCCCCTGGTTAGCAAGCCAGGTCTTTGTCCTCCGGAACACGCACGTGTTGGACGTCAGCTTCGGAAGAGGCCTCAGGGTACAGAAGGGCTGGAGGCCCAGCTCACGAGCACCGTGGACCTGAGCAGGTCACTTCGCTCTGAGCTTGTCTTTGCCGTGGCCTCTAGAAGTCTGGAGGAGGAAGGGTTCGTTTGTTAATCCGTGCGTCTAGTAACCGTTGCTCGCGGCATCCTCGGACAGGGAGCGGCGAAGGCCTGGGCTCTCAACAGGGAGAAGGCAAGCAGGGAGGTCCCAGTGGCCCCCTGACTGGCTGCTCCCCCCCGCACCCCCCCTCCCCCCAGGTACCTACTGCCAGCAGCGCGAGGTAGAGGCCATCACGGAGGGTGTGGAGGAGGATGAGGGCTGCTGCTGCTGTGAGCCCGGCCACCTGCCGCGGGTCCTGTCCTTCAATGCCGCCTTTGGGCAGCGCTGGCTAGCCTGGGAGGTGACGGCCAGCAAGTACGTGCTGGAGGGCTACAGCATCAGCGACAACAACGCGGCCTCCATGCTGCAGGTGTTTGATCTCCGCAAAATCCTCATCACGTACTATGTCAAGGTATGCCCGGCCGGGGGCTGGGCAGCAGGGGTCCCTGGACGGCTCACCGAGAGCATCCCGAGTGCCACCTTCTGGATGGTTGGGAACCCGTCTTCCCCAAGGGAAACGGAGGCCTTAGAGAGCTTTAAGAGTCCTCCAAGACGCCACTCACCACGGGACAGCGGGCCCCACGGGCCCCAGCGGCTTGCGTGCCTCTGACGGTGTGGTGTTGGGGGGAGCGGAGAACAGGGCTCGCTGTCACCCTTCTCTGGGAGATGCACCTGGACAGTGAGTCCTGGGGGCAGGCAGGCAGCGTGTGCGTGAATCTCCTCACTGGGCTGCTGGTCCTGGGAAGGGCGGCTGCGGAGGCCAGCCTCCCAGACCACCGGGAGCCTGTCCCACTCCCGCGGCAGAGCACCGTTAATGCTAACGGCGGTAAGTGATGATTTCAGGAGCGGCTGCCAAGCGCTGGTGGCTACCGGGGGGCAGGCTCTGAGCCAGGTTCCCCTCCCGAGCGGGTGACGCCCAGCACACCCTCCGGGGGAGCGCCCGCTGTCAGCTCTGGCGGTTGACTGGCAGGACGGAGCGACCAGCCTGCGGCCCCAGCAGCAGGAGAAAGTGGCGGAGCCGAGCTCCGATCCAGGCCCGGGCCTCCCTGCATCAGTGTCGGTGCTCCAAGCCCCTGCATGGGGTGTTGAGGGCTGTGAGGCGCAGTGTGGAGCCCAGCAGCAGCCCTGGACTGCGTTCTGGGAAGCCTGCTTTGGGATGTCCCCTCTTTTGCTGTGCCCCGGTTTATCCCCTCGAGGAGGAGGGATCCATGTAGTGCTGTGAGGGGGCAGGAATGACGGCCCCCGGGGTAGGGCACTGTGCCAGCGAGGAGAGGGTGCCTCCTGGCCCCCTTGTGCCCTCTTAGCATCTGCCCTGGGGCTTCCTGTGCAGGGCCTTTGGGGGGGGGCTGTCGGGGCCCAGGGCAGCCTGCTCACCTGAGGCTCTCTTGAGGGCGGTCCTCTGCACCTCCCGGCTGTGCCCTTGCCTCTGTGGACACCCCATCATGGCGTCTGGCAGAGAAGCTGGAATTTCTCCGACGATTTTCCCGTCCCCCCCAGCCACTCCTAGGGAAGGGTGTGCGAGCTTCCCGCCCCTCACCTTCACCCAGAAAGACACTGTGGTCCAGACAGGGACATTCCCAGGCTCAGGTCATCCAGGGGTCACAGTTCTGTCCACCTTCCTCCCCCACTGTCAGAGAGGTGCCCAGGTCACCCTGCGCAGGTCACCCTGCTGCCGCCCGCACAAGGCCAACGCGGCCTTCTCATGGCCGCACACCAGGCACCCAGGCGGGCCCAGGCTGGCAGGCCGAGATGAGCCCCAGCCCTGCCAAGTTGACCGTCCCGTGGGGGAGGCTGACTCGCCACGGCTATAGCCGCCTCACAGGCCGGCACAGTCGGCACGGGGTGGCGGCGTCCGGGGCACCTGGGGGTGTTCTGCCAGGGACAGTGTGGGCTCAGGTTTGGAAGGGGGAGTTGGGGTTGCAGGGGCAGTGCCTGGGTGGGGTTGCAGCCTCTCGGGCCCGCAGCCCCCACCAGAGCCACCCTGCTAGACGTTCCCACTCCTCCTGCCGGCGTGCCCTGTGTTTGGGGCCAGTGGCGGCCCTGGACTCGCCACCGCATCCCCGGGGAACGGGGCCCACCCAGGGTGGGCACACGGAATCCCAGTGACCTTGCTGGTTGCCAAGGGCCAGCCTCACACTGCCCATCCACCCTGCCCGTCTGCCTTCCGGAAGCTCTTCTCCATCGGCCCAAAGCCCTATGCAGGAGCCTGTGACTCGGAGCACGGGTTACTGTGCCTTTCCTTTTTTCTGAGAGGAGCGCCCTGTGGCTCTCAGACCTCCGCTGCCTAGAGGGACCAGGACCCCCAGGCACTCAGGCCCCGCTGGCCTGCAGGCAGCCCCACTACCTCAGCCCGACCTTCCAAGGCCTCTGAGATCGCCTCCCACAGCGTCATGCTGTGGAAGGTCCTGGAGGCTCCAGTCGTAGCTCAGTCGGCCCTGTTGTGTCACCGCAGGCAAGTCTGCTGTCCTTCTGCACCCCGGTCTCATCACCGGGGCATCTTCTGAAGCAAGCAGGCGAGCACTTGTCACAGGCAGGACCCTCTAGGGCTTGCTCTGTAAGGCCGGGGGGTGGGTTGCTTCCCGGCCGCATTCTCACTCCGCCTCCCTGGCCTCGGAGACACAAGGTGGGAGTCCTAGGTGACATCCCGGGGCTTTCTGTCCCGCAGCCAGGGCGCGACCGTGGTCCCCGGCCCTAGCCCTAACTCCTGCCCCTCCTCGCAGAGTATCATCTACTACGTGAGCCGCTCCCCGAAGTTGGAGGCATGGCTTAGCCACGAGGGCATCGCCACGGCCCTGCGGCCGGTGAGGGCACCAGGCTACGCGGACTCGGACCCCACCTTCTCCTTGAGTGTGGACGAGGACTATGACCTTCGCCTTTCTGGCCTCTCACTGCCTGCCTTCTGCGCGGTGCACCTCGAGTGGATCCAGTACTGCGCCTCCCGCCGCAGCCAGGTCCAGCCCCCACTCCCCTGGGGCTGCCCCCCCCCCCGCCCTGTTCCCCCTTCCCTGTCCCGGTTCCTCTTGCTCTCAGCCTCCCTTGGTCTGGGCCCGAGCCCCCACCGCACGTTTCCCTGCCCTGGGTCTGAGTGGGGCTCTGGGGACGGGGTCCTTGTGCCGCAGCCCGTGGATCAAGATTGGAACTCGCCGCTGGTCACGCTGTGTTTCGGCCTGTGTGTGCTGGGCCGACGGGCCCTGGGGACAGCCTCGCACAGCATGTCTGCCAGGTGAGTCCCATGGGGCCAGCTGCGCCTCGCGTGTGTCCCTCTACGCCCTCCGCAAAGAGCTCCGGGCCAGCGGCCCCCAGGAACCGCATCGACCCTTCTTCCAGGGCGGCTCTGCCACATGGGCAAGGCACCACCCAGTTCTGGACCTTTCCTGGTCCCCACCACCCCTTGAGGGACCAAGACGGAGCTGGACCTTGTCAGGATGGGGAAACAGAGGCCCACTTGGAGGCATGGTCTGGGCTCAGATCCCGGAGTGGAGCACCTGAACTCGGAACCTTCACGCTCACCTGTTCCTTCTCTCCCCCAGCCTAGAGCCCTTTCTCTACGGCCTGCATGCCCTGTTCAAGGGCGACTTCCGCATCACCTCCCCGCGGGACGAGTGGGTCTTCGCGGACATGGACCTGCTTCATCGTGTGGTGGCGCCCGGGGTTCGCATGGCCCTCAAGCTCCACCAGGTGGGGACGGGCGTGCGGGGGGTGGGGGGGGTGGGCGTCGGGGGATGGAGCGGGGTGGGGGGCGGGGGGCATTGACCCAGCCCTCCTGTTGGCCCCACAGGACCACTTCACGTCCCCGGACGAGTATGAGGAGCCGGCTGCTCTGTACGACGCCATCGCCGCCAACGAGGAGCGCCTGGTCATCTCGCACGAGGGTGACCCCGCCTGGCGCAGCGCCATCCTCAGCAACACACCCTCGCTGCTGGCCCTGCGCCACGTCCTGGACGATGCCTCAGACGAGTACAAGATCATCATGCTCAACCGGCGCCACCTCAGCTTCCGGGTCATCAAGGTGGGGACCGAGAGCCCGGCCCCCCCCCCCGCCCCGCCCCGCCCCCGCCCGGCGCCAGCCCCCCTGACCCTTGTGCGGGCCATCCCGCAGGTGAACCGCGAGTGCGTCCGGGGCCTGTGGGCCGGGCAGCAGCAGGAGCTGGTGTTCCTGCGCAACCGCAACCCCGAACGCGGCAGCATCCAGAACGCCAAGCAGGCCCTCCGCAACATGATCAATTCCTCCTGTGACCAGCCGCTGGGCTACCCCATCTACGTGTCGCCCCTCACCACCTCGCTGGCCGGCAGCCACCCCCAGCTGCGGGCCCTGTGGGGCGGCCCCGTCAGCCTGAGCGCCATTGCCCGCTGGCTTCTGCGCAGTTGGGAGAGGTGAGCCCCGGGGGGTTCGGGTCCCGGAGTGGGAGGCAGAGGCTCGCCGAGGTGAAGCGACTTCCTCCTAGGACTCAGAGCGAGGGAGTGCTGGAGCCAGGACTGGGCCCCGAGAGCCGACACCGTCCCAGAGCCGACCCGCCTTCGTGCCGCTCTGCCACAGCGGAAGGTGGCCTTTCGCCTTCAGAGCCATCGCTAATGCCTCTTAGAAGACCCTGGAAAGTCGATGGCGAGATCTCTTAGAGACGGGGTCCTGGGGCTCAGAAATGTTAGCTGGCTTGTCCTAGAGCTGGGGACCTGCGCCTCTGGGTCTTGGGCCCTCCCCCTTCCAACCTGTCCCTCCCTGCCTCCCCCCTCCCAGGCTTCATAAGGGCTGCGGTGCCGGCTGCAACAGCGGCGGGAACGTGGACGACTCGGACTGTGGCGGAGGCGGCGCCTTGACCTCCCTCAGCAATAACCCCCCGCTGGCCCACCCCACACCTGAGAACACAGCAGGTGAGCTGGCGGCAAGGCCGGCGGGAGCCAGTGGGAGAGGACAGCCTAGCTGAGACCTCGACCCTCTTATCTGTCTCCCACAGGCAGTGGCGACCAACCCCTCCCTCCTGGCCCAGGCTGGGGCCCTCGGCCTTCCTTGAGCGGCTCTGGTGACGGGCGCCCCCCTCCTCTGCTGCAGTGGCCGCCCCCTCGGCTCCCTGGACCAACCCCTGCTTCCCCTGCACCCACTGAGGGTCCCCGGCCCTCAAGGCCCCCTGGCCCTGGTCTCCTCGGTTCTGAGGGTCCCAGTGGGAAGTGGAGCCTGGGGGGCCGGAAGGGGCTAGCGGGATCTGAGGCGGAGCCAGCCTCAGGGAGCCCCAAAGGAGGAACCCCCAAATCTCAGGTAAGGGTCCTGTGGAAGAGTTGGGTCCTGGGCTGCTAAGTCTGCTGTTCCACTGACCTCTCTCCCCACCCCTAGGCGCCCCTAGACCTCAGCCTCAGCCCGGATATCGGCACCAACGCCTCCTCGCCCCCCAGAGCAGCCCAGGACATTCCTTGCTTGGACAGCAGCGCTCCTGAAAGTGGCACACCCACTGGGACCCTGGGGGACTGGCCTGCCCCTACCGAGGAGCGTGAGAGCCCGGCCGCCCAGCCCCTGCTGGAGCATCAGTACTGAGCGGCCTGGTACCCTCTGGATCCCAGCCCCAGAATTCAGTAACTTGGATCCCCGGGCTCTGACCTTCTCTGCTGGACCACAGAACTAAGGGGCTTTGGCTTCCACATCTGAACCCTGACCTCTGGCTGCCTTAGCCAGAGTATCAGAACTAAGTGGCCCAGACCTCTGACCTTGATCCCTGATCTCTCATCCCTAGTCCAGGGCCTGGGCTCCCCAAACTGAGGCAGGCAGCCTCCCAGCCAGGGCCCCAAAAGCCAAACCCATGGGCTGGTCCCGCTTCAAGCCCGTGGCCAGGACTGACTTGACTTGGCCCCCGGGCCTGCACTGCCTGCAGGGGCAGCCCCCCTGGCCTGGACCTGGGGCTGAAATGTGGGAAGGGTGGTTTCTTTTTTTCTTTCTTTTTTTTTTTTTTTTCCATGCTTCGGAGACACCAGAATTAATAACACTATTTTTGATTTTGGTTGGTGTTTTCTTTTTCTGACTGGGAGTGTTTGGGTGGAGCGTGGAGGAGGGTGGCCAGGTCAGGGTAGATGAGCACAGAGAGGGGGATAAAGAATGTGGGGCTGGCTGATGATGGGAGATAGTAGTAAACCCCAGGTGGGGTTCAAGTAGGCCTAGGTCCCCTTCCTCAGAAGACTTCCTTTTTAAGCCTTCATCTGAAGTTCAGTTTGTTCAGTTTCTCACCCCTGTATTTTCAAAGACTTCCAGATCATGAGGTTAGTGCCTAAAATGATCAGCCTTGACCTTGGTGAAAGCCTTTCTCTGAACCTGAAGTTCTTCAGCTTATAAAGAAGAGAGGACACCTGTCTAAGGTGTTTTAAGAATGAGAGCGTGTGTAGAGCAGGGTTCAGTGCTTAGCGAGTGCTCTTAAATAGTCGCAGTTTCTGGGCACCTGCCTGGTGGGGTGGAGGAGGGCGAGGGGAGGAGGGGACACGAGGAATCCTGCTGTAGCCCTCCCAGGTGGTCTGGAAAGCAGGCACACTGTTCAGCGTTTCTCAGCTGAGGCTGGAGGCCCAACAGCAGGGCGGGACTGGGCCGGGCTCATCTGGGTGCTCCGACTGAGCGCCAACCTTAGCGACCGTGGGCCTGCAGTCCACTCCCTCTGAACTTCCCGCCGCAGACTGCTCCCAGGCTGGCTCCGCCCCCTCCGCGGGGTCCCGCCCCCCAACACGGCCCCGCCCCCAGGCGGAGCCAGCGCCGGAGCGGTAGCGGGAGAGGCAGCGGGATCCCAGCGCGGGAGGCGGCCACCAGGCGGGAGCCCCAGAGGTACCGGCGGGAGCGGGGGAGTGGAAGCACCGCGGACAGGCCAGACAGGGGGAAAGGTGGCTTGGCGTGGGCCTGGGTGGTGTGTATGTGGAAGGGGGATCCTTGCCGCGTTAGCTGCCTGCACCCTCCTAACCTCCGTCCGGGCTCCCGTCCCGAGTCAGCACGTCCAGTCCCCTGCGTCCGGCCGGTTGGCGGCCCCCACTCTCCTCTGCGTGACGGCCCGGCCCGCCCAGCCAGTGTGAGGGCGATTGGATGCGGTGGCCCCCGACTCCTCTGGGCGGCGCTGGCGACTGCCCCGGCTGCCGGCCGTGTGCGGGGCTCCCCCTGTCCTGGGGCTCCCCTGATCTCGGGACGGCCTCTTCCCCAGCCTTTGCACACCGCCCCCCAGTCTGAGGTCTGGCCTGGGAGGAAACATCTGTCGCGCCCCCTGGCAGCAGAAATGGGGTCATGACCTCCAGATGTGCTGGGAAGCGTCCAGCGCCTCCTCCTGGGGCAGCCAGGCCTTCCGGATCTGTGGGGGCGGGGCCGGCCCTCTCCCCCCAGTGACACAGGCTGCAAGGAATGTCCCGGCCTCAATGGACCCTGTGTGAAGCTGCCGGGTGGGGGACAGAGCCCAAGAACACCCCCGAAAGGCAGGGCCAGAGCCCAGCCTTGGGCCAGAACAAGAGGCAGCCCATGGGCTGTGCACGCACACTTACACAGAGCTCAGCCCACACGGAACAGGGGCATACACAGCTCCCCTCTCATGTCCCCTCCCACCCCAACACACTCATCACAGCCCAGGCCCGAGAGCTTGGCGCATGGACCAAGGGCCTGCCTCACCACACATACTTAACACATGGCCGGCTTCACACTCTCGAACCTCCTTGCAGTCTCCCAGTGGTGCTGGGAAAGGGCAGAAGAGGTAATCTCCTTTTAGAGATGAGAGGACAGAGGCTCAGCCTCGGTGTCAGACGTTGTCCTGGGAGAAACTGTGGGAGGAGGCACCCCAAGCGCGGAGGCCTACCCTTGCGGGGTCCTGGAGCTCTGGATGAGGGCTGCACGGAGCCCCTGCCCCTGCCCTGTCCCAGCCCAGCCGCACAGCGTCACTGGAGGATGGACCAAGACCTGCCAGCAGTTGTCTGTGTTGCCAGTGGAGGGTCCCATATCCCTGCCCGGCCTGCCCACACCAACCTGGGTCCACTTGGGGCGGCCCCCTCCCCCAACTTTCTCACACCACCCTTTGCACCTGCCCTTGGGTCTCCACACATTTCCGCATTTAGCAGGTCCCTGGTGCCTTGGGTGTCTCAGTCTTACATCCTGTGAGACTTTGAGCCTCAGCCCAACCCCCACTCGCCTCACACCTACACATACAGGGACAGGTGTGGGCAGGTACCGCACTGTTTAGGCCTGAGAGATTGGCAGACCCGGGTTCAAATCCTAGCTGTAATGTGGGGTTATGTCAGGCAAAGAGCCTCCCTTTATCTGGACCTCAGTTTGAGCATTTGTCACAAGGGACTCAGACTCCCCTGTCAGCATCAGGTAGGCAGAGGTCCCATGGCCCCAGTTCCTGCAAAGGGGCTCCATCCGTGTGCCTCCTTCCCCTGCCCCCCAGGCATGGCTGCAGTCTCCTGCAGAGAGTGAGCCTGGCTGGGCCTGTCCTTCAGGCCGGGGTGATGGGTCCCATGACTGGGCTAGTGTGACCCCCAGCACCTTCCTCAGGATATGGGGCTGGGCAGGGGGCTGGGCTCAGATTTGGGGCCACTTCCTGTACTGAAGGAAGTCCTCTTGCCATTTCTGTTGCCCTGCCAGTGCCCCCGGGAACCCCTGTGTCCTGGAGGTGTTGAGGCCATGAGAGCCAGGACGTTGAGACCCAGCTTCTGGGTGCTCAGCTCCTCAGGGACCCTGGAGGAAGTGGGAGGGGCAGGGAGGAAAGTCTCTGGGGACAGGACGTCCTCCCTTTGTCAAGCGGGCCGGACCCAGACACCAGTGGCCCCATGGGTTTCCCGTCCCAGGCGGGACAAACCATCTGTCCAACTGGGCCAGGACTTGGTAGGGACCCTCATTCTGGGCCCAGGCCAAAGCCAAGGTGTATGAGGAGGAACTGAGGGACGCTGGCAGCCTCGGTACTGCCTGGGTTCCAAGCCCCCAGGGCCAAGACTGGGACAGCCCAGCCCCTGGCCCTGACCAGTGCTTAGCTTCAGGAGGGGGTTAGAAACCTCAGCCTAAGGCAGACAAGGAAGTGGCCAGGAAAGCGGAAGCGGCTTTGATGGTCGCGGAGGGGGCCGGAAGCCAACCCCCGTGGTGGAGGACCAGGCTGGGGGCCTGGGTTCCTGTTTTCTCCCCAGGCCCCTCTGAGCAGCCCCCTCCTTCCTCAGGGCAGGAACTGGCCTGCCGCCCGGGCACCAACCCCCCGTGCCCGCCAATGCGACCCGTTCCCGGGAGAGCCAGGCCCACAGCACGCCCATGTGGGCCGGCGGCGGCGTGGGGAGCCCTCGGCGGGGCGCGGCCCCTGCACCCACGGATGACCTCTTTGCGCGCAAGCTGCGCCAGCCAGCACGGCCCCCGCTGACACCGCACACCTTCGAGCCAAGGCCAGCCCGCGGCCCGCTCCTGCGCAGCGGCAGCGATGCGGGCGAGGCCCGGCCCCCCACACCAGCGAGCCCGCGTGCCCGTGCCCACAGCCACGAGGAGGCCAGCCGCCCTGCCGCGGGCCCCACCCGGCTCTTCACTGACCCGCTGGCCCTGCTGGGGCTGCCCGCCGAGGAGCCGGAGCCCGCCTTTCCGCCAGTGCCTGAGCCCCACTGGTTTGCCCACTACGACGTGCAGAGTCTCCTCTTTGACTGGGCTCCAAAGCCGCGGGGGACAGGGGGCCACGCGGAGGCGGGATCTGGGACTCCGGCCTCTGCTGAGGACCGCTCTGCGGGCTCGGACCTGCTGCTTGAAGCGCCTGGCTTTGTGAGTGAGCTTGGGGGTGAGGGCGAGCTGGGCCTGGGTGGACCCGTGCCCCCACCCGTGCCCCCTGCACTGCCCAACGCCGCCGTGTCCGTCCTGGAGGAGCCGCAGAACCGAACTTCAGCCTACAGCCTGGAGCACGCAGACCTGGGCGCCGGCTACTACCGCAAGTACTTCTATGGCAAAGGTAAGGGGAGGGCCGCCCGGCTGGGCGGCAGTCCCTGTCACCTGGGGAGCACACAGTAGGGCTCACGAGTTGTCCCTTCCCTGTTAAGTTCCTGGCCATATGAAGGATCGCGCTCTGCCTCTGGGGCCAAGACTGCCCTGCGGAGCCGAGCTCTAACCACGTTCTTAAGGCCTTTGGCCGCCATCTGATTCTTCCTCCTACCCCTCCGGGCTGGGGGGAGATTTCCCATCAACATTTCCGTGAGGTGGAAACAAGTCTGAGAACCTCTGCACCCTTGTGGGAAACTTGTTCCTTTTCAACAGCGGTCAGAAGGGGGGGCAGCTTACATCCTGCCGCGGAACATGGGCGTGGCGCGCGGGGCCTCGCAGGACGTAGACCTGGAAGCAGGCAGGCATTGGCCCCCTGCGCCGGGGGCAAGGCGTGCTGTGAGCGGAGCCGCCTAGGGGGCGGGCACAGGGCCGAGCATCAGGGAGGCCGCACGAATAGGGATTTGGCCTTGTAGGATGTAGGCGGGGCAGCGGAGGGAGGGGGCCCTAGTCTAGGGTCTGCACTAGGAGATACGATGGGGCGTGGGCGGGGCTTCGAGATGGGCGTGGCCGGCCCCGGGTGGGACTCCCAGGGGGGCGGGACCAGTCATCCACGGCCCGGCCCCCCCCCACCAGAACATCAGAACTTCTTCGGACTGGACGAGGTGCTGGGCCCGGTGGCAGTGAGCCTGCGGAGGGAAGAGAAGGAAAGCAGCGGAGGGGGCACTCTGCACAGCTACCGCATCATCGTGCGGACCACACAGGTGGGCGGGGGTCCTGGGATCCGACTGCGGATTGCTTCCTCGAAAACCTGTATGGATTCTGAGGTCCGTACATCCCCTCCTCAGCTCCGGACCCTCCGAGGCACCATCTCGGAAGATGCGCTGCCGCCGGGGCCCCCACGGGGCCTGTCCCCTAGGAAGCTTCTGGAACACGTGGCTCCGCGGCTGAGCCCGACCTGCCTGCGCCTGGGCTCAGCTTCACCAAAGGTGCCACGCACGCTGCTCACGCTGGATGAGCAAGTGGTGAGTGGCCGCCGGGGCCCCCCCTCGGACCCCAACCCAACAGCTACATGTACCTGGTCAGAACCCAGCCTGTCCAGCTCCCAGTGACCCAGCCTTGACCCTGATTCTGGGCCAGACGGTGACCCAGCAGAGCTGACCTTTCAGAGAGGGCAGCAGAGGTCATCCAGAACCTTGCCTCTCAAAGTAAAATTTGTAGACCAGCAGCAACATCCACATTATCTGGGAGCTAGTTAGAAATGCAGATTTTGGGGCCTATACTCCGCCTCTGATCTGCTGAATCAAGAGGCTGTACTCTAAGAAGGTCCCGAGTTAATTCCTATGTACATTTCTGCTGAGAAGCACTGGTCTGACCATCCCCTCCCCTTCCTGCACACACCTCTCATTCTCATTCTCTGTCCACTTGGCCGGCAAGGTGCTGCGTAGTCTCCTCTCCATGCGGGGTGCTTCCGCCTTGGGGCTGCCTATCCCACTATGGAGCAGTGGAAGTCCCTCCCTAGCCTGTGCTGAAAGTTGCCCGCTGGCTCTGATTCTCCTCCTCTGTGTCAGTCTGTCAGCCACTCAACAAACATTTCCTCAACCTTGGTGCCAGGCCCCCGAGTGGACACTGGAGACATGTCCAGACCGGTTGCTGTCTCTGAGTGGCTCACAGCCAGCGGGGGGAAAGAGACCGACCCACAGGGAATCGTGAGGGATTGTGGAGCAGTGAAAGGGGAATGTTGAAGGCTCCAGGGGGCACGGAGTCTGTTTTGACAGCCCTGCCTTGGCCGGCGGGGGGGGGGGGGGGGGGGTTAGTGTCATGGTAGAAATGTAAGAGTTTAAGTCAGGAAAAGCAGGCATTTTCTGGGCAGAAGGCACAACTTTTGTGAAAGCTTAGAGACCGAGAGCAGGTCACACTGGGGGCCTGTAGGGAGTTCTGTGTGGCTGGAGTCGTGCTTGGGGGGACGGGGTGGGGGGAAGGCTTGCATTTGGTGGTGGGGGCACTGGGGAGCCATGGAAGATATGAGAGGTAGAGCAGCCCTTTGGCTGGAGTGTGGGGGCCAGACTGGAGGGTCAGGGAGGCCAGGCCAAAGGCTGTTGCAGTCATCAGGCCACACCCGGCGGTGATGATGCAGATGTGAAGGGGAGAGGACAGTCCAGGGGTAGATGGGTGGGATGGCAGCATCCATGAGGAGATGAGGTGTCCAGGTGAGGGAAGGACATCTGGGCAGCTGGAGAAGTATGTCTCGAGCTCAGAAGAAAGGTTGGGGCTGGAGGCAGAGACTGGAATGTGTTTCCATGGAGACCGCTGTTGCAGTCCCTGAGGGCGAAGACCATTGTGGAGAAGAGGCCCAGACCAGGGCGGGTGGGGTGGCTAGGGTCTCAGGCAACGTGAAGTTTAGTTGTTCCAAGTGCCTGCTGTGGTGTGACCGTGCCAGGACGAAGCCATGCCTGTGGGCTGTCAGGGGAGGCTGGGTTGGAATCGGGGCTGCAGGGGTTCCGAGGGACCCACCCAAAGTGGGGCCAGGGGTGTAAACAGGTTTCATATGAAGAGAGGAGGCCTGAACTGGAGGGGCCAGAGAACCTTGACCTCAGCGCAGTTAACCCCCGATGGGAGGAAGCCAAAGGAGCCAGGAGCAGGGCAAGCGAAGGTGGTGCAGGGCTCAAGGCCTCCGGAGGCTGGGCTGCGGGTGCCTGGGATTTGAGGGAGGGGAGTACAGGCTAACCTTGAGATAAGGAGGAGGACAATGGGAACATTTCTTGGGATCAGGCACACTCTGCCTGGGGTCCTCTCCACGAATCACCTCCTCTCTCTCAAGTGGTCACTTGAGAACCAACGCCCCTCCTGGTCCCTTCCCACCTGTGACTTCTCTACCCTCCCGACCAATGGCAGCAGGACCTACCGAACCCTCTTAGAAGACCCACAGGAGGCTTAGGGAGGGAGGGTGGCGCTCAGGGCCACGTGTAGAGACAGCCCGGCCCCCGGGTCATTCCCCAAGACCTGGGGGGCACCGCAGAGACTGAGGCCTGGGCCTTCCATCTGTTCCCCGCCCCCCCATCCCGGCAGCTGAGTTTCCAGCGCAAGGTGGGCATCCTGTACTGCCGCGCGGGCCAGGCCTCGGAGGAGGACATGTACAACAACCGGGAGGCAGGACCGGCCTTCATGCAGTTCCTCACCCTGCTGGGCGACGTGGTGCGGCTCAAAGGCTTTGAGAGCTACAGGGCCCAACTGGACACCAAAAGTGAGGCCCCGGGGGGCTGGGGAGTGGGGGGCAGGCGGCCTTGGCGGGAACCAGCGGCCTTGTCTCTTCTCTACCCCATGCTGGCCTGGGCCCAGGCTCGGGGTTGCAGAGCTCTTTGGGTAGGCTGAGGATGCGGGTCCGGGGCTGTGGGGGCCAAGCGAGCCACAGGCTGGAGGGAGGGACTAGGATCGTCCCCTGAGGCCCTGATGTCCTACCATCTGAGCTGGGGCCAAGGGGGTTTGCGGGCACCACGCCCCCCACCACACACACAGTCCACCAGCCCAGCTTCCTGGGGAGCACGCCTGCTTCTCCGGTTGGAAGTGTCCCAGGGCCCCTTATGGAGCACGAGTCTTGCCTCCCACTCTCAGCTGCTCCCCACATGCTGGTGCCTGGGCCGACATCTGTCCTCTCCCAGGACATCCACCCCCGCCTCCCTCATAGCGGGCCATTCCTCCTTTCGGTCTTCATCCTGTCTCAGCACGCCTGCCTGGAGCCTGGAGCCTGTGGGGGAAGGGGAAGGGAGCAGCCAAAGCTGAGGCCCCTAGACCTCATGGCCTGTGGCAGGAAGGGGTTGTCCACCTGCTGGTTGGGGACACAGGAGCTCCAGACCGCAGGCAGGGATGGCAAGTTCAAGAAGATTCCCCTTCTTCTCCCTCGGTGTCCCCAATTCCCTGGCCACAGCGGATTCCACGGGCACGCACTCCCTCTACACCACTTACCAGGACCACGAGATCATGTTCCACGTGTCCACGATGCTGCCTTACACCCCCAATAACCAGCAGCAGGTGTGAGGGGGCTAGGGTGGGGCTGGGGGTAGCCAAGAGCCTCTGGGAACCCCTGCAACGGTGTTGTGTGGGCGGGGGCATTTGAGCCTTGGCCTGCGTTCTCTTGAGCCTTAACCATCTTCCCCAAAGGCAAACACCCAGACCTTGACCACGGGCAGATGGGGGAGCCGCTGACGCCCAGGCTCTGGCCTGACTGCGTGTGGAGGGGCTTGGAGGACAGATAGGTCCCGCTTACACCCCCCACCGTCTCCCTCCCAGCTCCTGCGGAAACGCCACATCGGCAACGACATCGTGACCATCGTGTTCCAGGAGCCCGGCAGCAAGCCCTTCTCCCCTACCACCATCCGCTCCCACTTCCAGCACGTGTTCTTGGTGGTGCGGGCTGATGCGCCCTGCACTCCGCACACCTCGTACAGGTGGGTGCCCGGGAGGTCTCAGTGCTGCCGATGTCAGGGGGCCCTCCCGGTTGCCCCTGACTCCCGCCTGCCTCCCCTCAGGGTGGCCGTGAGCCGCACCCAGGACACCCCGGCCTTCGGACCAGCTCTGCCCGAGGGCGGAGGCCCCTTCGCAGCCAACTCCGACTTCCGCGCCTTCCTGCTGGCCAAGGCGCTCAACGGCGAGCAGGCAGCGGGCCACGCACGCCAGTTCCACGCCATGGCCACGCGCACGCGTCAGCAGTACCTGCAGGACCTGGCCACCAACGAGGTGACCACCACGTCGCTGGACTCGGCTTCGCGCTTCGGCCTGCCCTCCCTGGGCGGGAGGCGGCGGGTGCCCCCTCGGGGCCCGGGCGCCGAGCTGCAGGCGGCGGGGGCGCTGGTGTGGGGCGTGCGCGCGGCGCCCGGAGCGCGGGGCGCGGCGGGGGCCGGGGTCGAGGCCGGAGGTCCCGACGACGCCGAGGTGCCCTGCCTGCTGGGCATCTCGGCCGAGGCGCTGATACTCGTGGCGCCGCGCGACGGTCGTGTGGTCTTCAACTGCGCCTGTCGCGACGTGCTGGCCTGGACCTTCTCGGAGCAGCGGCTCGACCTGTACCACGGCCGCGGGGAGGCGATCACGCTGCGGTTCGACGGGTCCCCCGGCCAAGCCGTAGGCGAGGTCGTGGCGCGTCTGCAGGTGAGGCCCGGGAGTCAGGGCGGGCGCTCCCCACCGGGTACCCCCCGCGCCTCGGAGGGCCGAGCGGGCGGTGGAACCCCTCGCTCCCGCCGCCTCCCCCGTGAAAGGGGAAACCCGGGGCGGGGCCGGGGGACAGACCCAGCCCTGGAGCTTGGCAGAGCTGGAACTGGGGGTTCCTCGGGCGGGTGGCTTGCGCTGTCTGAGCCCCAGACCCTGGGTCCGCGGGGTGGGTGCGGGGAGGTCGGGGCGGCCCCGGGGGCCGGGGTGGGGGTGGCGCCGGCGCGGTCCCCCCCTCCCCCGCTCACGCCCCGCTCCGCCCCGCCCCAGCTGGTGAGCCGCGGCTGCGAGACCCGCGAGCTGGCGCTGCCCCGCGACGGCCAAGGCCGCCTGGGCTTCGAGGTGGACGCCGAGGGGTTCATCACGCACGTGGAGCGCTTCACGTTCGCCGAGACCGCGGGGCTGCGGCCGGGGGCGCGCCTGCTGCGCGTGTGCGGCCAGACGCTGCCCACGCTGGGCTCCGAGGCCGCCGCCCAGCTGCTGCGCTCGGCGCCCAAGGTCTGCGTCACCGTCCTGCCCCCCGACGAGAGCGGCCGGCCCCGCAGGTCAGGCCCGGGACGCGGGGAGGCGGGAGGACCCGGCCGCTGGCCACCTCGGAGCCCGTGCCTCCCGGGTCGCCGTTAGCATTTCCCCAGAGTACCTACCTTGAGGCAGGCTCTCCTCGTCTCTTAATCCCTCGGAGTCACATATCCAGCGTGAAGCCAATTAAACAGGCTGTTTTCACTGCTCGGGATCTAACAATCAGCCCCATCTTTTTTTTTTTTTTTTTTTTTTTTTTTTAAGGATCATCAAAGACACATACATGCTATTAATTAATCGCTGCCTTAGCCAGGAGATGCGAACTTTTTCTGTAAAGGGCCAGATAGTAAATATTTAGGTTTTCTGGGCCATCTGGTCTCTGCTACAGGTACCCAGCTCTGCTCTAGCACAAAAGCATCCGTAGACGATTGGTAAATGCACGAGTTTTCTTTATTCCACTAAAACTCTGTGGGCACTGAAATTTGAATTTTCTTGATTTTCACGTGCCATGAAATATTCTTTTGATTTCTTTCAACGATTTAACAATGTAAAAGCCACTCTTGGCTCACAGGAGTACAAGAACAGTCCTATCTGCTAAAACAAAAAAAGGCACCCAGGTTGGATTTGGTTCACAAGCAGTAGGTTTTAGATCTCCACGCTAACTGATTTACTTGTGTTAGGATTTAAAGCCTCACAGCAAGCTGTGGACTGGTACTGTTATCCCCATTTCACAGATGGAGAAATCGCTGTTCCGAGCAAGTTGCCTGGGATAGGCAGGGGCAGCACCGGGGCCGGAAAAACGGCCCGCAGTCAGGCAAACAGTTTTCATTGTTAGGGAGTTTGGAGAGCTCTCCTCCTGGAAGTGAGCCTCAGGGACAGCTGGGAGTGGGGTTGGAGATGCAGGACACTGGGGACGGGCCGTTCCCGCCTGACACTGCCCACTCCTCCCTGCAGGAGCTTTTCGGAGCTGTACACGCTATCTCTGCAGGAGCCTAGCCGGCGGGGGGCCCCGGAGCCGGTACAGGAGGAGGCCCCAGGGGTGGTGACCCTGCTGCCCACCACGAAGCAGCTGCTGCAACTGTGCCTGCATGATGGTGGCAGTTCCACAGGGCCTGGGGATCTAGCTGAAGAGAGGACTGAGTTCCGGCACAGCCAGCACTCACCGTCCCCCCGCAGGTGCCCCCTCTCGGCCTTCCTTCTCTCCTCTGCGGGCGCAGTGAGGCTGGACCAGCGTGGTCCCTGAAAGCAGGGGCCGTGGGGTGCAGCTTCCCTTGCTGAGCTGTCCCTGCTGTCCCCAGTTCCCTGTCAGACGAGGCCCCGGTCCTGCCCAACACCACCCCGGACCTCCTTCTGGCCGCCACGGCCAAGCCGGCAGCACCCAGTACTGGCAGAGAGACACCCCCCACCCGGGTGAGCAGAAACAAGGCTCTGGAGCCCGAAGCACGGGGGTGGGCACCATGGTGGTGGTGGCCGTCTCTGCATCCATACCCGTTCATACCCCCAGGATGGGCCAGGCAGCCCCAGTGGTGGTGAGGCCAGGGACGACCCGACCCCAGAGCTGAGGGCCTCCTTCCTGCCACGAACCTTGTCTCTGCGGAACTCCATCAGCAAAAGTGAGTCTAGGGCAAGGTGGGGCGGGGTGGTGGGGGGCTCAGGGCGGCTGGCTTGGGCTTCCCTGGCTGAGCCACCTCCTCGCATCCACAGTCATGTCGGAGGCGGGCAGTGAGACCTTGGAAGACGAGTGGCAGTCCATCTCGGAGATCGCCTCCACTTGCAACACCATCCTGCAGTCACTGTCCCGGGAGGGTGAGGCCACCAGGGCGCTGGGGCTGGAGCCCGGATAGGGTGGGGCTTTCTCCTTTTCCCTACCTGCCCACGTGATCCCTGTGTCCCCCCCCCCCCCACAGGACAGCCCATCCCGGAGAATGGAGATGGCAAGGGAACGCCAAAGGCCGATGCTGAGTAAGCTTCCCTGTGCCCGACCTAGTGCCTTCACTGTGCGCGTGTGACCACCGTCGGGGCCCGTGCACGAGAACGAAGCCTTGTCCCAGGCAGGGCTCTGCTTTTCCGGACATAGAAGTCTGCGAACACAGGAGCTGGGCCCGTCCCATTTAAGTGGGTCGGGGGGGGGCAGGCAGAGGTGCTGCGGGCTGCCTGGTCCCGTGACCTGACCCCTCTGTCCTCAGGCCAGAACCCGGGAGCCTGTCCGAGAAGGTCTCTCACCTGGAGGCCACACTCAGGAAGCTGCAGGAGGACCTGGACAAGGTGACGGTGTGGGGGGGGGGGGCGGGGGCTGGGGGTCCACAGGGAATGTACAGGGCTGCCCTGGGAAAGGAGCCAGCGTCGTGACACCTGCCTCCCCCCACCCCAGGAGAGGGCCGACAGGGCAGCCCTGGAGGAGGAGGTCCGGAGCCTGCGGCACAACAACCGGAGGCTTCAGGCTGAGTCGAAGAGCGCTGCCACCCGCTTGCTCCTGGCATCCAAGCAGCTGGGCACACCCACCACCGATCTGGACTGAGCGGACTGTCTGGTCCAGCCTCGGCCTGGCTGGGGACCCGCTGGGAACTGCTCAGGCCCTTCAGGGCACCTGGGGCATAGCGGGGGGCCCCTGGGCCCTCCTCAGGAACTCTCCCTGCGCTCGGAGGCGCATCTCAGCACTGCCCCGCTCCCCCTCCCGGAGTTTGGTGGTGAAGTCCCCCTTACCCTGTCCCTGTTTGTACATATTCTGTGGAGAAAAGGGGGACTTCAGGGAGTAAAGAAGCCACTACTCTTTGTGTCTGTGCTGGTGTTCATGACGTGATGGGGGAAGGGGTTTTGCCCCCAGAGGCTCCAGCCAGGTTCCCGGCACCACTTAGAAGGACAGGCCTTTGGACCATTGGTCCAGGTTAGGCTGACACTCACTGAGGCGTTCTCTGCAGCTGGGGAAGCAGATGTTCACACCCCACACCTACTCTGCTTTGTCTTGCTCTGGAACCAGACCTGAGGGACGGAGATCAGGGGCAGGAGGGACGGAGGTGGACCTGCAGGGCAGGGGGAGGGATGAAGTTTAGGGATCAACGAGAGCCTGACTAAAGGCCCTCTCACTTTTCAAGGTGCTGCCCCCCAAGGCAGGCTGCACCTCCTTTCTGTAGGTAGGCTGGCGCTCCCTTGACCCTAAGAGGCGACCGTATGACCCTGGGAAAGCCAAGGGAGAGGCGTGGCCTGGCTGGGAGGACTGGGGCTCATTCGTTTCCCGGGGGACTCAGGCTGCAACTGCTCAGCTAAGCCTACCTTTTCCTCCGCTCCGGACCCTTCTCAGCCCTCCGGGTGCCTCCCGCGGCTCGCCCTAGCCACGCCCCCGGTGCTGGGCTTCCACCAAGCCCCGCCTCTCCGTGTGCTAGCCGGCGGGTTCGCAGGGGTCCTGACCTGGCAACCCCGCTCGGGTCCGCCCCTTGCACTTGGCCTGATCCCTGAGTGGCCCACCTGCTTCGGGCCCCACCCCTGGCTCCGCCCCCTGGGCCAGAGGCTGGAGCGCAGGGTCGGCTCCGCAGATGCTGTCTGGTACCCCCGCTTTCCGCACCGGCCGGCCTCGTCCTCGAAGGCACAGTCCATCGGCGTCTGCAATCAGGGCCTGTTGTTCCCAGGGGACGCGCTAGCTTTTGCTGCAGGCCCCACAGATAACCCACAGGCCTCTGCCTTCGCCTCCCGCAGCAGCACGAAGCCAGAATTTAGCCGCCGCTAGACTCAGGGCCGGGGTTTCCCCGCAGCGCATTGCCTGCCCCCGCCTCTTGCAGAATGCTGTCTGTGCGCCTGCGCACTTGAGAAGGCAGGGTCTTGCGGGCCAAGGCCTTTCACGAACACTGCTTTACTGCGCCTGCGTCGGGCTAAACCGGAAGTACGTCCAGCTCCCCCTCTTCGGGCTTTGGCCTAGCTTTTGTTTAGGCCTCCCTGGGCTGCAGACTCTTTTCTTTGGCCCTCGCAGAACAGGACGTCAAAGCATAGGCCTCTACCTGGAATCTCCCCTTCCCCAGCAGATGCAAACTTTCCCTTAACCATCCAAGAGATGAAATTCAAAACTCTTAGTCCAGTGTCCTTGGACTTTTATAGCCTGACCCCGTCAAACCTTTCCAGCACGGTCTCTCTTACCCTCCTCACTTTCGAACGCTGGTAAATGCTCTGCAAACACCCTACTCTGTTGATCTAAGACCTAAAGCTGATACGGGCTCTGTGATGCCACCCTTCCTGAAACTACTCCATCCCCACAACCGGTGGGCCCTACTGCCTCTCCAGGGCTGGGGCAGCTCCCGCATTAGCCGCCTGCTGTCATGCCCCGGGCATTTCATTCCCGAGGCCATCCTCGGACTGCAAGCTTCCGGATGGCAATGTAAATATTCATCCAGTTCTGGATCACTCATGCCCAGAAAGGTGTGCGGTTTGCTGAAAGAAGGGAAATCTCCAGCCAGCTTGGCAATGAATTTATTAGTTCAGAGTAGAAAGAGCAAGAGTCCAACTGCTTTGATTCTTCAGTAAAAACTGAGCCTCTTGATTGGAGAGCTGCCAGCCTGCCCTCCCCGCTACTCTCCAAACAACTAGCCCTACTATTAAGGCACTTGAGAAAAGGGGAAACAGAGAAGTCTCAGACCGAACCTCCCTGGATCCTGGAAAGGGCCAGTGTTGTCCCACTAGCTCCCTCCAGCCACAGCTGAGCGAGGGAAGAGCTGGCAGAGACTCTGCAGGGCCAGGAGGCCAGGCCCTCAAACGCTGGTGTTAGTTCAAGGACAACGCCAGCACCACAGAGGGGCTGGTAAGGGGGCGTTATTTTGGCACAAGGTGGGAATCAATCCATGATTGGAGGAAGACACTTGGTGATAAGGCTTTGTGGCCACAAAGGCCATAGCTCCAGCCTGTCCCTCTCTCTAGGAGAGTATTAGAAGCTGGAGGGTTGGGATGGGTGCCCCCAGAATTCCCTGTAAGGAGAAGGGAGTTGAACATCAGGATAGGGGAAGAGTTTGATTCCTCCCTGCTCCCCCCTTTCCAGAGAAGTTAATGCTTCTGCTTAAGCACCTCCAAAAAGAGAGAGAGATAGACACTGCCAATAAAAGAATAAAATGCACTCTCCCCACCCCTGGAAGACATTACCCAAAGCAGCTGGGGGAAGCTGGAGTGCACCCCCCAGAATCCGTAAGTGCTTGCTTTGGGAGGGCTCCTGCGACCCTGCGCTCCAGGCGGGGGTGTCACCCACTTAGGAGCTGATCTGACTCAGAAGGGCTGAGAAGTCCATGTCTGCGATGGAGGAGAAGTCTTCATCCCCTGAGAGGAGGCCGTTGGGGAGCCCAGAGGCCCCCAGGGGAGCAGGAGCTGGGTCGGGGGGCCTCTGGGACCCTGTCACCAGGCGTGTTATTGCCTCGGGGTACTCCATCAGCATGGGCTCGGCTGTGTGCGGGGCCGCAGATACACCTTGGTTCAGCAGCTGCTGAAACTCCGAGTTGTCGACGCATGCCAGGTCTGTGAACACGGCGGGGTCAGCGCCGCTGCCCAGCAGGGCCCCGAGGTCCTCGTCGGCGTCGAACTGCAGCTGCAGCAGGGCCTCTGACAGCGTCCCCTCCCCGGCCTGGGCGGTCTTGGGGGCGGGGAGGACCACAGCCTGAGCGAGGCCCGGGGGGGCTAAGATTGGAGCCGGGGCCGGGGCTGGGGCCGGGGCCGGGGCCGGGACCGGGGCCAGGATTGGGGCAGGGGCCGGTGCCAAGGCAGGGGTCTGGTTTGGAATCTGCCCCGAAGGAAAGACCATGGGGGAGAACTCCTCGAAGTTGATGGTGCTGAGGGACGGCGTAAAGGGATAGGGCTGGGGAGCTGGGAGAGAGAAACAGAGAGTCAGGGCTCAGAGAATGCTTCAGAGACCCACCCGCTGTCTGTGCCCCAGCCCCTGCCGGCAGGGCTTAGGATCAGCCCCTCCCTAGGGGGTCCCAGCCAGGACCCTGACTCCCTCCTTTCACTCCTTCTGACCTGCGTGGTTCTATCCACACCTCCTCTAGCCCCCCGAGCTCTGCCAGCCTCTGACAGGAAGGGATGCTGTCGGATCACCTGGTAAAACTTCACTTTACAGCTAAAAACGAAGGCCCAAGACACCAAGAGCCCAAGGAGCATCCGGTCGTGGCCTGAAGCAGGACCCTCTGTTACTCTTTTTTGAGCTACAGATGAGAACGTACATTCCGCTACATTAGAGATTTTGAGTCCCTAATTCCACAGAGAGCTGAGGGAAAAGACTGCATTTTTCAACTGTCTCCCAAAGCATCCAATATGGGGTTTAGCTGACGCAGTGCTCATTAGTGCTGTAGCTGGTTCCTGGGCCACGCTTCCGCAGCCTCGGATGGCGCCGGTCAGGAAGAAGGCCCGGGAATGCATGTCTTCACCACTCCCCTAATGGCTCTGATGTAGGTAACATCAGAGCCTCAAGCGCTCGGGCCTCAGGCCTCAAGCCCTGAGAAACAAGGGCCCAACGGAGAGCAGGCTTCAGACACTGCGGGTGAAGCTGACCACTTGCTTGTCCTCCCAACCCAGGTATCTAAACCACAGGCAAGCGGATTTGAGCCTGTAGTTCCGGTGGGGCAACCGGAAATTCTTACCTGGCTTGGGGATGGAAGTTGTGCTTCGGGAAGGCACAGCAATACGCCGGGGTGGAGGCCTGGGGTCCGTGGGTCCTGTGGGGCAAGGAAGGCTGGTCAGTTCCCAGCCCCTACCTAGTCTCACTCCCCCACCCCACCCCCTTCCCTCTAATGCTCTCCCACGGCCCCTCTCACCATTGAAGGGACTTTTTTTCATGATGCTCTTGAAGGTCTCGTATGTCCTTTTGCGTTTCTCCTCAATCCGGTGACGATCATCTAGAAAAGTAACGGGGAGAAGTGGGCCTTGCTCTTTCCAGCTGGATCCCCAGAGCTTTCAAAGGACGCTCAGGAGGAAGATGCTGAGAAAAGCTTTCCGTAAGACCCTTTCTCCAAACCCTCCCTGCCAATGAGAAGAGTCGCAGGATATCGTGACAGGCAACAACTCTGAGAAGCCCAGAACTTTCTCAGAAGGCCTCTGTTAGTGACTATGACCCCCTAAAGGCCACGCGGATGCCTTCAGGTAAAGGGGCCACGCTCTGCGGGGGCAGAAGCCCTTGGGGGACCCTGTCTCCAGCTTGTTCTCTCACCGGTGTTGCTCATGTCCTAGCTTCCCTCCAGCCTGGATCCAGGCCTGGCCACGATCTTTGCGCTCTGGGGCAGTGAGGCACGACAGGCTTGCCGAAGACCGACAGAGACCCATACTCTCATCCCTGACGGTTGCGGGGTTCCGTCCGGAACCTCCAGGACTGCTTCAAAGTACTGTGGCAAGTGGGTAACTCCAGAGTACTCAATGCCGTGCCCAGAGCCAGCCTCGTCATCTCGCCTCCAAAGCCTGCTTCCTGCTCTACCAGAATCCCTGCACCACCCACGTGCCCTGTCCCCAAAGTCAGAAACCTTGAAATCGTCCTCAGCACCTTCCTTCCTCTCACTCCCCGCCATCCACGAACCTGACACACATCTACCGAGCACCCCCCCGCGCGCAGGCTCCATTCTAGCCCCTGTGGATATGGCTGCAAGCAGACGAGGTGCCTGCCGCCCCGAAGGCTGACACCCTAGTGACAGGGGGGACAGGGATACAACTACATACAAGGGACAGGAGCTCTGAGGAAGAGACACAGCGTGATGTAAGAGAACCGGAAGTGAGGCTGGAGCGTTGAGCCTGGAGGTGGCCAGGGAAGTGCTGGTGTGAGCCCAGCCGACGAAGATCTGAGGCCAAGCGTTCCAAGCCGAGGCAGGAGCTGGAGCGCGGGTCCCGAGGAGGACAGCGGTGGAGGGACCCGAGGCCCTTCGCTCAAGGCTCACAGCCCATCTGGACCACCGCGCCCTCTTCCTTGCAATGGCCTCCCTGCCTTGAGGCTCTCCCTCTCTGATCCTCTACTCACTCCTGCCAGAGTGAGCTCCCAGACCCACTGGCGTCCCTTCCTTGCTTAAACCTTTGGTGGCTCCCCACTGCCTTTAGGACGAAATCCTGGATAAATGCCTTGAGCCTGACATTCAAGGCCCTCCTGTCAGCACCGGCTCACAGCCCACTGGCAGCTCCCACGAGGCTGTCCCCAAACGCAGTGGGCACCCTCCAACACCCCTGCACCTCCAGGTGCCTGTCCGCCAGCCTGGAGAATGCGCTTCTGGGTCCTTCTCTACCTTAAACGCTCCCCCGCCATGTGGCCATCTCCAGCTCTTTGCACGCGCCTCCCTCCGTCTCACATGTCCCTCTGTCACTTAAGAATCTGTTCTGCGCGTTTGTCTTTCTCACGTGACTGAGCTCCCGGAGCGCAGGGAACACATCTCAGTCATCTCTGTATTCAGTCCCCGGCACACGAGCGGGCACTTGCTAATTATTTGCGGCACAAACCGTTTCAGGGGTCACTTTCCAAACTCTATTAGACCGCTCCGAGGGCAGCAAACACTCTCAGGCTAGATGTTGGGCTTTGGACTGAAGATCGTTCCGGCTGTTCCTAATGTGGTCAGGTGCCCGAAAGCCTGGACCCGGAGAGCCTGGGTTTAAACACTAACTCTGTGATCATCGATGTGGCCTGGGGCAAGTTAGATGCGATCTTCCAGAATCAGGTGATTCGCCGATATGCTTGGAATAGGACCAGACCCGTAATAAGGACCCAGTGCCCTGACTATTAACCGAGGCGAACGAGAGAGTATGATTACTGCATGAACCCCAGCCCCGACTGCAGAGGGTGGCCCTCGCCCCCAGCGGCAGACGTCTAGCCCTGGCCTCGCTTGCGTTGGCCGGAGTCCGACAGCCCAGCGGCCTCCCTCCCCAGCTGTGTACCTGTGTCTGGCAAGTACTGGAACTCCATGGGCTCACTGAGCTCCCGATCCGAAGGCCGCCGCAGCTGCATGGAGACCCGCACAGGGGCCTGCAGGCTGGGGTCCGCGTAGGGAGGTGTCCGGAACACAATGGCCACTTGTCGGTGGACGTCAGCTTGTGAAAAGGAGCCTCGGGCCTCCCAGCCTGGTCCCGTGAAATACACTTCAATGTCCTCTGCAGGGGACGGGACAGCAATGTGGGTCACTGTGTTCAGCTCACACAGCTGCCCCCCCCGCCCCCGTTCCAGGAGATACATCACTCTGCCGCCCCCGAGGTACTGGGGGGGCGGTGCAAGCCAGCCTCCCGACACTCACTGTCTCTGCTCAGCCTTGCCCCTCACCTCCTGGTCCAGAGTCCAGCCCTCTTCCTGGTGCGTACCTTTCTGCACCTTGTCACACAGCAGGAAGATCTCATCCCCGCCGAGGCAGCTCCCGGAGTTCCGGTTCACCCGGCAGATCTTGAGCTCAGCGGTGTTGGGGGCGCCTGAGGGTGCGGGGGTAAGGAAGGAAGCCCAGAACCGGCCATCAGAGGTCTCCAGGGCTGGCCCCCACGAGATACAACATCCCTGTCCATCCCAAAGTCAAGGGTGCCCGCAGCTTGCGGACCACACCTCTACGGCCAAGGCTGACTGATCCCGTGGCTCCTCGCCCCCAACTTTTCTGGCAACATTTACGCACCAGCACTTCCTGTGCACCCGGCGCCATGCCAGGCACGGAGAACACACAAAACCCAACATCCCTGACCTCCCGGGGCTTACAGTCCAGGGGAGCCAGTCTGGTCCCACCTTGTCTCGTTCCACCACACCCAAGCAACGTTCAGGGCCCAGGCTGCTGGCATCAAACCCTTCCCTCCTGACCTCTACCTCATCCTGGCTTCCTATCCTTAGGGCTCCAGAGCCCTTTTATTTTCATTCATCCTGGCCGGTTACTTAATTAAAAGACTCCCAACTGGTCGACCATGGCCCAGTCCAACTGTGAACTTCCTGTGAGCTTTCATCATTGAATTACTACTCTGCACCATCATCTTCTTCCTGGGAGTTCATTTCCTGGAGTCGTTAGTACAGTTCTGGCCACGCCAGCCTCTCATCACATATTCAAAGGGCCTGTCCTCCCTCTGACTCCCAGCCAGCCTGGAAGCTACGCCTCAAGGGCAGCTCGGGGTCTTCTTCGCCTTGTCCCCGCAGCCAGCACAGAGCTGGACACAGAAGAGATGACAGATGCGCCAGATGCCTGAACGAAGCCACAGCTCCCCTGGCAGGCCATGCCCAGCCAACCCTCTTCCTCCTTCCAGGCTCATCCCTCTCCCCTTCCCATGGCTCCTTGGCCACTTACGGTTGTCAAAAATGGGATGGGAGAGGACAGGTGACAAGCGGAGGGGCCTGCCTGCCGGGTCCCGCACTGTCACCTGGAAGCAGAGCCGCACGGCGTTCAGGTCGTAGTCCCCACGCTGCTCTTCTATGGGAACTGCCGCAAAAACACATGGTCGGGAGATCGGGAGGCATGGTGGGGAATGGGGGGGGCGGGGCAGGGAGCTCAGGGCTGGGAGGATTGCTCAAGGGTGTGTCAGACAGTGGGAGTCCTAAAGGAGGAGAATGAGAAGGATCTAGACCCACCAGTGACCTGTGTGACCCCTCTGTGACCCTGGATGTCCTGTCCCCTCACTGGCTCCCACTTTCCCCAACACTAAAATGGGAGTTGTGTACTGAAGGGGCAGCAAAATTCCAGCTGTACTAGGAGTCTTGGCCAATGAGGGAGAGACGCGAGGAAGGTGGCTTTGGAAGGGGTGCTTCGGCCAGGCCCAACCTTTGCTCCCTCACCCCTCACCTTGGAAGGGATTGTTATTGGTCTGGATGCGTTGACTGATGGCCTGCTCCAGGTCCCGCTTCTTTACACACTGGATCCCCAGGTTCTGGAAGCTGAGTCCCCCCAAGAATGAGTCCCATTGTCTCTGCCCAGTCTGCCCCTCCCTCCTCCACCCATTCTCCAGATCACCACTCCGCTTCACCCCCTCGAATGGTTTTCTCCTGTGCTGCCAAGAAACCCACTCCCTACCTTGGCTGACAAGCACTTGTGCCCTGCGTCCTGGCCCTGGCCACATCCGTGCTGCTCCCCTACCCTCCGCCGCAGTGGCTTTTTTTCTGTTCTCCGAACACACTAAACTCACCCTCCACTTCAAGGCCTTTGCATTTGTTCACTCTGCTTGGACTGTTTTTTTCCACGCTTCTCCGCTCTTTTCTCACTACTCAAACCTTAACTGAAAGGCATTTCCTGACTTGCCGGCTCCCCGGCCTCCCCTCCACCAGTCGGCTGTTCCTCCAACCTAAAACTGTTTTTATTTTCATAAGTGAAGTTGCTTTGGGGGTTCAGAGGTGATTCGAGATTCATCCCCATCCCACGGAGCTCATAGCTACTTGACAGTGAGACGCACAAACAGATAATCCAAGGCAAAGAGAGTCTGCTTGCAGAACTAGGAGGGAGGAATCCTGCCCTGGGATCAGGACGGAGTCCCGCTGCGACAGCTGCACAGCCGCCCTGCCTCGTGTCCCCCTACCGCACCCCCACACCCTGGTCAGGAGCTCACCTGTGGATGCAGCGGTCTGGGCAGAGCTCAGCCTCATAGAAGCCATCCCGGCAGTCTTTCCCCACAAGCTCATGGGGGTGAGGCCGGTGAGGGGGGTCTTTGGTGACCAGGGAGATGCGAACCGTCCCCGGCCCAGTGTAGCCATTGATCTGTTCAAAGTACAGAGAACATCTAGACACTCAGGAATTCCAGTCCCAACTCCCAGACACTGACTGCACCTGGGCCCGGAGGCGAGCCCGCTGGGCTTCCACGGTTCCTGCAAACCCACTCTGGGCCCCCCCACCCCACCACTAACAGCCATGCTGACCTTGATGGTGGGGTGGGTCTTGGTGGTATCCGTGCTCCTCTCGCCTGGGATACTGCCCGCTGAGCGGCCCTCGCACTTGTAGCGGAAGCGCATTCCCCGCTGCTTGGGCTGCTCGATGATCTCCACATAGGGGCCAGAGGCCTGGGCAGGCTCTGCAGGCGAAACCCGGGCCAGCCCCGTTCAGGCCGCTGCCCTCCCTGCCCCAAACCCTGGGGGGCTCCTCCCCAGTCACTGAGAAAGGATGGTCCACTTACCAGACGGGAAGATGAGGGGAAACAGGTCTGAAAGGGGAGGGAGACAGGGGTCAGCACAAGTCCACTTCCCATCCTTACCAGGCAGCGCCTGCTGCCCCTCGGAGAGGACATGGAGCCAGGCTCCCTCCCCCCGAAGGGCACTGAGTCAGGGCCTGCTCCCTAGAGCCTGCGGTGGAACTAAGAAGGGGCAGAAGGGGCAGAAACACCTGTTTCCTGTGGGAAAACTGGGTACAGTGCCCTCTCCTTACGGAGGGAAACGGAGTCAGGACCTGTTCTACTTCCACACGGAAAACTAAGGGACGGCACTCCCCACCCCTCACCCTGGGAGGAAACTGAGTCAGATACATTCTCCCCTAACAAGGAAACTAAGTCAGAACCGCCCCCGGGGTGAAACTGAGTCAAAGCTCACCGCCACCGCCCCCTCCCCGGAGGATACTGAGTCAAGACCCCGCCACCCAAAGGGGAAACTGAGTCAGACCCTTCAAAGCCCGCCCCGCCCCGCGCCACCATCCGGCCGACCGCTCCCTGCGCAGCGCCCATCGGCGCAGGAAGGGGCGGAAGGCCGCGGGGGGGTTCGCGTCGCTGTCCCCGCGGCCCCGACACGGCCACCCCGCGAGCTCAGAAGGCGCCCTCACCGTCCATGGCCGGGGTCCCGGGGGCGGGGCCGGGGTCGCAGCTGGGCCCGCAGCGCGCGCTACAGCCAAGCCATTCGCCAGAGGCGGAAATGCGCCGCGCGCGCCCGCCGCCGCGTCACTGCCGGGAATCCGGCCGCGCCTGCGCGCTGCGCTGTCGCCGCCGCCGCCGCCGCCGCTGCTGCCCCTGCCGCCGCCGCCGCCGCCACCGCGGTCAACACCAACCCCCGCGCGGGGCCAAGTGCGCGCCCCGCCGAGGACTAGAGGCCGCGCCCGCCGCCGCTGCCGGAGGCTGGGAACAGGCGCGCGCCGCTCCGGGGACTAAGAAGCTGCTCGTCGTGGCGCCGCTCCCGGGGCTGGCGGGGCCGCTGGGCTCCCTCCCTTGGTCTGGGCCCCGCCTGGAGGGCGGGCCCGGCGATTACTCACAATGTTTTTAGGGGATTTCGGGGCCCCCTCCCGCTGATCGGAGGAGTTTGGTGATGTCACCCAGGCCCGGTCTGGAGCCCAGCCAGGGCTGCTGGCTGCGGCCGTCTACCCTGCGCAGGGAAAGGCCCGGGCCTGCTTCGTCCGCAAAGGCCAGGTGGCTGACCTCCGCACGGTTTCCTAATCGCTGAAGGTGCTTCTTGGTGGTCGTCGCGGCAGAAGCAGTTTTCTAAATTAGCCGTCCACCCCCGTCTAAAGCAGCGGGGGCAAAGGGGAACGACCGGACCTCTCCACCGGCCGTGCTTGTGTTTGGACCGTGGGCTTCGCGGAGCCTGCTGCACGCCAGGGGCGACCGAGGCCGGGCCTCGTCCGCTCCCGCAAGCTAGGGGGCCCCGGCGCTCGTGGGTTTAAGATGCAAATGCGTTTACGGTTCATCCCTACTGCGGGTCCTGGGGAGCGGTGGATGGGCACGCGGAAATCTCCAGAGCCCAGTCCCTGCAGCCAGATGTCTGTGTCTTAGAAGGTCCCGGACCCCTGGGGCCGCCTAAAGCAGCGGGGTCCTTTCCCCCTCTCTCCCGCCCATCTCCCCAGGGCCTACTGCTAGATTCCAACCGGTGGCCAGAGCATTTCCACTAATGACCCATCAAGTGACCTCTCGGTGGGGGTATCGTCTCCTATCTCCTAGCCCTTATGCTGGGTGAGGGAGGAGGCTGGAGTAACCCCACTCCGGGCTTTTTGCTCTTCTCCAAAGGAAGATAGATGCCCCCACGGCGGGCGGCAAATTCTTCCCCAAATGGAGAAAGACCCAATTCGTTCTAAATTAGGGAATCATGTGGGAATTGGAAAAGATTGGAAATTCTGACTTGCTTTCCCAGGCTCTGAAAAAACAGGAAGAGAAAAGTGAAAACAGTTAACCACCCCTCCCACTCATTTCGGTTTCTCCTTTGGCTGGCCCGGATTTGAAGAGTCAACTCACTTTTTTTTTTTTTTTTTTTTTTTGAGGAGGCCGACTTGGGGTTGACAGAATGGATTAATTACAATCTTTGGTTAATGACACACAATTATTGATCCTTGCATGATCCTCTTTTTAAAATTCACATGTATTTGGGGCGACCGGATGGCTCAGCTGTGTCTGCCTTAGTCTGGGATCATGATCCCAGTGTCCTCAGATAGAGTCCCGCATGGGATGCCCTGCTCAGAGGAAAGCCTGCTTCTTCCTCACCCACTCCCCCTGCTTGTGTTCCTTCTCTGGCTGTGTGTGTCTCTCTCTCTCAAATAAGTAAATAAAATCTTTAAACAAAAATAAATAAAAGGAGCGCCTGGGTGGCTCAGTGGGTTAAAGCCTCTGCCTTCAGCTCAGGTCATGATCCCAGGGTCCTGGGATCGAGCCCCACATCGGACTCTCTGCTCAGCAGGGAGCCTGCTTCCCCCTCTCTCTCTGCCTGCCTCTCTGCCTGCTTGTGATCTCGTCTGTCAAATAAATAAATAAAATCTTTAAAATAAATAAATAAAATAAATGATAAAATTCACATGTATAACAACACATTGAATCGCAGTGTGCCCATTGCAAAACTTAAGGGGCTACACAGAGGGTCAACCCACGTGCCCCTCCCCTGTTCATCGCTCCCTACACTGCTGGCTGTGGACCATCACCCAGTATTCTGTGTCATTCCCTTGACGTGTTTTAAAAGAAAAAGAAAAGTGTACTCACATATACATGCCTACACAACATGTTGTTTGGTTTTAATGAGTTCTGAACTTCTATGAAGACAGTATCCTATTGCTTTTCCTTTGTTACTTGCTTTTATTTTTATTTTTTTAAAAGATTTTATTTTTTTATTTGATAGGTGGAGATCACAAGTAGGCAGAGAAGCAGGCAGAGAGAGAGGAGGAAGCAGGCTCCCCGCTGAGCAGAGAGCCCGATGTGGGGCTCGATCCCAGGACCCTGGGATCATGACCTGAGCTGAAGGCAGAGGCTTCAACCCACTGAGCCACCCAGGCGCCCCTGTTCCTTCTTTTATTACGCAATATATCACTAAGATTCATCTGCTCCATAATTCATTCACTTTTTACTATTGTACACTATTCTGTTGTGTAAATATACCACGGTTTGTTTATTTATTCAGCCTGAGGGTGGTCACTTGGTTTTCTTGGTTGTTTTTTGTTTTTGTTTTGTTCTTACTATTACAATGTGATTAAGAACATTCCTGTGTGTGTGTCCTCTTGCATATGTACCCAAGATTTATTTGGGTATATACCCAAAAGTGATTTACTGGACTATAGAATTTCGCTTTATCAGTTTTCTAAATAATGCCTTGGTTCTCTAATATCCTCCAAGATTAACCAATAGGCATTTTAAATTTTTTTAAAAAGGAATTTATTTATCTGTTTGACATAGAGCACAAGCAGAGGGAATGGCTGGCAGAGGGAAAGGGGGAAGCAGGCTCCCCATTGAGCAAGGAGCCCAAGTTGCTGCTCGGGGCTTGATCCCAGGATCCTGATCATGACCTGAGCGGAAGGCAGATGCTTAACCGACTGAGCCACCCAGGCACCCTGATCAATAGGCATTTTTAAAAAAGTAATGAATGCACAGATTTAAATACATTTGATGTGCTTTGATCTATTAATATTTGATCTATTGTTATTGAAGTTCAAATTGTCCCATCTCCGGCCAGTGAAAACCTTTTCAACTTTGTTGTTCAGGCCTTTTGACACAACTCCACAATTCCAGTGTCCAAGATCTGGAATTGGAAAGCTTTCCAAGGAGTCTGGTTCTTCTTACTGGGAAATGGTATTTAAAGACCACAGTCTGGGGGCACCTGGGCGGCTCAGTGGGTTAAGCCTCTGCCTTTGGCTCAGGTCATGGTCTCAGGGTCCTGGGATTGAGCCCTGCATTGTGCTCTCTGCTCAGCTGGGAGTCTGCTTCCCCCTCTCTCTCTCTGCCTACTTGTGATCTCTCTCTCTGTCAAATAAATAAATAAAATCTTAAAAAAAAAATAAAGACCACAGTCTGAGTGCTAGTATCAATAAGTATTGATACTGGGTGAGTCATTGTACCTCTTTTCAACAAATAGTTAGGCTATATATAACATATGAAATGCATCAGGAGTTCACATTGGTATCTCCTTTTCAAATTTAGGACTACAGGGTTTTCTTTTTTTTTAAGATTTTATTTATTTATTTGACACAGAGAGAGAGAGATCACAAGTAGGCAGAGAAGCAGGCAGAAAGAGAGAGAGGAGGAAGCAGGCTCCAGAGAGCTTGATGTGGGGCTCGATCCCAGGACTCTGAGATCATGACCTGAGCCAAAGGCAGAGGCTTAACCCACTGAGCCACCCAGGTGCCCCAGGACTACAGGGTTTTAACTTAACCTCAGTCATCTTATGTATTTATCCTGTGTTTAAAAAAAGTCTCAATTCTCTTTTTTCCAGAAATAGAAAAATCCATTCTTAAGTTCATATGCAGTCTCAAGGGACCCCAAATAGCCAAAATTATCTGGAAAAAGAACAAAGTTGGAGCAGTAATACTTCTTGATTTCAAAACTTACTCTAAGAGACGACTAATCAAACCAATGTGGTACAGACATAAAGATCAATGAAATAGGATACCCAGAAAAATAAACTTTTACATATATGGTTGAATGATTTTTAAAGATTTTTTTTTTTAATTGGTCAGAGAGAGAGGACATAAGCAAAGGGAGTGGCAGCCAGAGGGAGAAGCAAGGTAGCTGCTGAGCCGGGAGCCCAATGCGGGACTCCATCCCAGTACCCTGGGGTCATGACCTGAGCCAAAGGCAGATGCCCAACGATTAAGCCACCCAGGCGCCCTAATGTCAGTGTACTTAATGCATGGAACTATAACCTTAAAATGGTTAAAATGATAAATTTTATATGCTGCACATTTTACCACAGCAAAAAAATACAAAAAAAAAAAAACAAAACCAAACCAACCTCTGTTCTCAAGACGCCAAATACACATGTGATGTGTTTCACACTATACAAAAAACACTCTCAGAATTAACAACACCAACTGCTACCAATAATGTGGTTATTGAAAATAGAAAATGGTTTTCCAGTACTCGTGCTTAGGTATCTGTAACTGGGGGTACACATCCATTATCAGGTTACGGTGGCTCGTTTCTAGTCCAGGTTTACTAAGAAAGTATATGGTAAATGGGTATTGATTGCTTTTCCCACATCTACAGAGAAGATCAGATGATGTTTGTCCTTTATCTGTTAATGTAGAGTATGATGTGGATTTCCTAATAGTAAACCATCCTGTATTCTTGGAATAAAACTACCTTGGTCACAGTGTGTTAGTTATAATGTTGACTTTCATTCACTGGTATCGGAGGAAGGGATTTTCCAACTGTATTTCCATCTCCTTAGAAATATTAGAATCAGCTTGTTAATTTTTATAAAACAGCGCCAAATCTATAGATCAATTTGGGGCGCATCAACATCTTAACATCAAGTCTCTCAGTCCATGAACATGGCTATGATCTATACTTGCTATGCTTTCTTTTCTTTTTTTAAGATTTTACTTATTTATTTGACACAGAGAGAGAGAGAAAGAGCACAAGCAGGGGTGTAGCAGGCAGAGGGAGAGGGGGAAGCAGGCTCCCCACTGAGCAGGGGGCCTGACGTGGGGCTTGATCCCAGGACCCTGGGACCATGACCTAAGGTGAAGGCAGACGCCCAACCAACTGAGCCACCCAGGCACCCCTAGGTTTTCCTTAAATTTTTATATAGTATCTTGTAGATCTCAGTGTACATCTTTTGTCAAATTTATCTCTAAGTATTCAAAATTTTATGGTATTTGTAATGTTTTTAAATTTTAAATTTTTGATTGTTGCCAGTATATAGACATATTATTTATTTATTTAAAATTGATTTGTTTAAGAGAGAGAGAGAGCACGTATGTGTGCATGGGTGGGCGGTAGAGGAAGAGAGAGTCTTAAGCAGACTCCACTCTGAGCATGGGGTCAATCTCATGACCTTGAGACCAACCTGAGCTAAAAGAGTCAGCTGTTCAACCGACTGTGCCACCCAGGTGCCCCGGAATATAATTTATTTTCGAATACTGCATCCCACAACCTTAATAAATTCATATTTTGTTCTTGTAGCTTTGTTGTTGTTGTAAATTCCTTAGGACTTTCTACATAGATGATCATGTTGTCTGCAAATAAAGTCAGTTTTGCTTTTTCCTTTCTTTTTTTTTTTAATTTTAATTTTAATTTTTTTGACAGATAGAGATCACAAGTAGGGAGAGAGGTAGGCAGAGAGAGGAGGAAGCAGGCTCCCCGCCAAGCAGAGAGCCCGATGCGGGGCTCGATCCCAGGACCCTGGGATCATGACCTGAGCGAAAGGCAGAGGCTTTAACCCACTGAGCCACCCAGGCGCCCCTGCTTTTTCCTTTCTAATCCAGGTGTCTTTAAATCTCTTCCTTCCTCCCTTCCTTCCTTTCTTGTTTTCTTGTTCGAGCTTAGAACCTCCAGTACAAGTCTGAATGAAAATGGTAACAGCAGACACTTCGCTTTTCCCAGATCTTTTATTTTTTTAAAGATTTTATTTATTTACTTGACAGAAAGAGATCACAAATAGGCAGAGAGGCAGGCAGAGAGAGAGAGAGAGGGAAGCAGGCCCCCTGCTGAGCAGAGAGCCCGATGCGGGGCTTGATCCCAGGACCCCGGGATCATGACCTGAGCTGAAGGCAGCGGCTTAACCCACTGAGCCACCCAGGCGCCCCGCTTTTCCCAGATCTTAAGATGAAAGCATTCTCTTTCCTCATTAAGTAAAATGTTTGCTGCAGGTTTTTAAAATTAATTTTATTTATTTGACAGACAGAGATCACAAGTAGGCAGAGAGGCAGACAGAGCAGAGGGGAGGAAGCAGGCTCCCTGTTGAACAGAGAACCCGATGCAGGGCTCGATGCCAAGACCCTGAGATCATGACCTGAGCTGAAGGTAGAAGCTTAACCCACTGAGCCACCCAGGTGCCCCTGTGGCAGGTTTTTTTTATAGATGCCTTTAATCAGGTTGAGGAATTCCTTTCTATTACTACTTTGCTGATTTTATCACGATTATTGGATTTTGTCAAATGCTTTTGCTACGTCTATTGAGATGATCATACTGAACACATGTATTGAACTTCCTAAAGTGTTAATACAAAACAGTATCTCAGCTGCCTCATTCAGTTCCCTACAGTAGAAAAGACCTTAAAAAAATCTTTGATTTTTATCTCACCCTCCTGATCAATACAGAATCGTGGTTGAATATCTTAGTTTCACTTTTTGTTTTAATTACACTGGTTAGACACTATTGTTATTGCTCTAAGCAGCTGTGTTTACATGAATTTAACTACATGTGTGTGCTTTTATAGCTGATCATTCCTTCTCACAATTCAAACCATCCTTGCAGGGTAATTTTCTCTCTTCTTGACACACAACCTTTAAATTTCCTTGAACATGTTTCATGCTATTAAACTCTTAATTTTTGATTATCTGCAATGGGTTCATTCTACCCTCATTCTTGAAAGATAATTTTGATAACCACACAATTCTAACTTGGTTGTTTTGCCTCAATACTTTACAGGTTGTCTTGTGACTTCCTTTGTTGCATTGAGAAGGTTGCTGTTTTTCTAACTCTTATTTCTTGACTACAAACCTGTCCTTTCCTTCTGGCTGATTTTAAGATCTCCTCTTTGTCTTTGATGTTCTATAGTTCCAGTAGAATCCATCTGGGCATAGATTTCTTTCTCCTTAACTTCCTTGGGATAAATTATGTTTTCCAGATCTGTGGATGGATGTTTTTCATCAGTTTTGAAAACTTTGTATCCATTGTCTCTAAATATATTGCCTTTCATCTATGCTTTCCATAAGTTCTTTCTAGGACTTGTTAGTAAAATAACTAGATAGGCCTCAGGGAAAAAAAAATATTTGCAACACATATACCCAAGAAGGTCCTTCTATCCAGAATACATAAATCAGTGATAAAAAGAGAAATAGTAAACATTGGCAAAAGAGTTGAAACTTCATAAAAGAAGATATACACACAAATAAATGGTCAATAAACACACAAAAGAATATTCATCAAGAGTCAAGGAATTGCAAACTAAAACAACAATAAGATACCACTTCACATATACTAGAGTAAAAAAGACTAAAACATCAAATGAGGAAGAGGATGTGAAGCAACTTGAACGCTTGCTGCTGAGAACATAAAGTGGTACAACCACTTTGGGGAACTGTTTGGCACTTGTTAAATACACATTCACCCTATGACCAGTAATTTCACTCTTACGTATTTTCCAAAAATGAATTTCAAAAAATTCTTTCACAAAATGCATAAGTGTGTTTATACCTTTCTCATAATACGAGAAAACTGTAAACTATTCAAACGTCCACCAGTATAAGCCTTTTGTGAATGGCTAAACAGATTGCGGAATAGTCTCACAATGGACTACAGTTATTGCACGTTCTGCTGTGGAAAGGCAGCACGGCGTCTGCTGGACGGTTTTTAGATTTAGACAACAGCATGTACTACATTTGGGAATTCTCTTCTGATCCATTCATTGGGAGGTCTGAAGGCTGACAGGTTTAAGTAGAGCCCAGAGCACGAGAGAGCTCTATGTATATGTAGGTTAAGATACAAGGGTCTCTTGGGGTGCCTGGGTGGCTCAGTGGGTTAAGCCTCTGCCTTCGGCTCAGGTCATCATCCCAGGGTTCTAGGATAGAGCCCCGAGTCAAGCTCTCTGCTCAGCAGGGAGCCTGCTTCCCTTCCTCTCTGCCTGCCTCTCTGCCTACTTGTGATCTCTGTCAAATAAGTAAATAAAAATCTTAAAAAAAGAAGATACAAGGGTATCTGCCTATCATGATCCACAAACTGTCATCCCCACCAAGTCTCAAGGTAATATATTCAAGATTGAGTCTGTGCAGATCCAAAGGGCAAATGTGAGTTTCATGACTGTATGGCCCGATCTCCTTCTGTATTGGTTACTTCAATATCTCACTCTTTCAGATTATGCCCTTGGGATTTTCCATTACCAGCTAACAGAGGCGGAACCTAGGCTTGGTTCATTGTTGGACCATTTTTGGTTCACCACTGTTCCACAGATCTACCCAGGGTGAAAAATAATGGTTAGGGGTAATCTTCCCAGTGGGAAGAGCTTCAGGTAGGCAACTTGGTCATCAATTTTCTGTAAAGTGAGAAATTAATGGCCCAGAATAGGGATATATATGGATTCCCAGGCAGTGATGAAATGGTTGGTCAGGGATGGGGAAGTAGTGAGGTGAGAGGTCAGAGACAAGGAGATGTAGGGAAGAGGCATGACAATGGACCTATGAGAGTGGAAACAAAGTGCACGGATCTTCGTGTCTGGTGCTACAGTCCACCAGACAGCATCCATCACAGAGAGAAACTAAACAATATGGTGGACGGGATGCCTTGTCTCATAGATGTAAACCAGCTTTTGTTTAGGCTACTCTAGTGTTTGTACAATGGTTTCATGAGAAATCTACTACAGCGGCAGGAATGGAGGTTACTTGCCTATGGCCCAGTAATGTAGGCTCCCTTTCACACAGCCGGTGGTAAGTGGATTATATTGGGACCTTCTTCTATGGAGTAGCTGTGATTTTGTTCAAACAGGTACTGGCATGTATTTGGGGTAAGATTTGCCTTCCATACCTGCAGTGCCTTGGCCCCTACCATAATCCGAGGACTTAAAGAGGATTTGATCCACCAACCTGTGACCCACTTTATAGAGAATGAGACATAACCACATGACCACATTACAGAGTCTGCTAGTGCTACCGTATACTGCCTCACCCAGGAGCTGTTGACCTGCGAGAACGCTAGCCTGACCTCTGATAGGTAGCTAGTGTACTTGGGAATGACATATGGCCTTCAAGATGACATACAGCCATTTGCTGGCCATAGCACCCAAGGGGATATGCTTTTACCAAGGGCACAAATTTCCACCAAACCCAAAGTTATGGCAATCACTTAGTCATGTCGGGCTCCTGGTACAAGTAAACCAGCAACTAAAGAAAGGAGTTCCTATATTGGCAGAAGTAACTAAATCTGATTGTTATGGGGAAATAAGGTTCTTCTATATAAGGAGGGGCAATGCAAATATATCTGAAATTCAAGAAATTCACTGACATGTCTTTTGGTGTTTTCATGCCTATTGATAAGTATGTATTGGCAACTACAGCAACCACCGAGTGAGAAGGATGAGGTTTGGGCTAACCCACTGAGCAACCCCCCATGTTCATGGATGGAGAGAGTCAGTATTGTGAAGGTATCACTTCTCCCCAAATTTACCTGTAGAATCCATGCACTCTCAATCAAAATGCTGGTGGAATCTAGCATAGAAATTGACAAACTGATTTTGAAACTCATAGGGAAATGTGAGGGACCTATACTAGCCAAATGTCTTTGAAAAAGAACAAATTTGCAAGAATTACATTACTTGATTTCAAATTTATTTTAAAACTGTATATTGGGCTTTGATTAAAGAGGGTTTATTGAAGTAAAAAAAAAGCTGTAGTAAACAAGAAAGTGGGATATTAGTGTAAAGATAGACCTACAGATAAGGGAAACAAATTAGAGAGACCAGAAAGAGACCTACTCACACACATCCAGGATCAACTGACCTTTAGCAGGGGGACCAAGATGATTCAATGAGGGAAGGTTCATCTTTTCAAGAAGTGGTGCTGGAATAATGGGCCAAGGCTGGGGTGGGAAGGAAAGAACCTTAATCCCTACCTCACATCATATACAATAAGTGGTTTCTCGTCTCTGCTGGTGTTCACTGCTGGTAGTACCCTTTCACGTGTTTGGTGGTGGTGGTTTGAGAAGTCAAACAACAATCCTGTAGGCTTAGCTTGGGAAAGCTTCCCTCCATGGAGGGTTTGGTTTTGCTTTTGTTTCTGCTATTGGCTTCAGTGGAACAAGTGGAGCAAGGTGAGCAAGAGGACCATTGTGTCCACTTTAGGACTGATTCAGCCTCTCTTGTGGGTTTAGCTCTAAATGGGAGTGTCAAAAGCAGCTTTTTAAGAAAAATTTTTTTAATTTTTTAAAAATATTTTATTTATTTGTTTGACAGACAGAGATCACAAGTAGGCAGAGAGGCAGGCAGAGGGTGCAGGGAAGCAGGCTCCCTGCTAAGCAGAGAGCCCCATGCAGGGCTCAATCCCAGGACCCTGAGATCATGACCTGAACTGAAGGCAGAGGTTTTAACCCACTGAGCCACCCAGGTGCCCCCCCACAAAGCAGTTTTTTATCCTTGTTCTTGTTCTGAGAATTTAGGAGTGTTGACCTAACGTTAAATGTGTTAGCTAAATATTTGAAGTATTTAAAAACTGCAATTTTTTGTCTTTATTTATACAAATGGATAATACAAAGTTTAACCGAAAGATGAACACAAATAGGAACACAGAGTTTAATTAAAAATATAAATATTATCTGTAAGACCATATAAATAGTTTTCTTGTTGGAGCTGGTTGGTGGTGGTGTTGGTGGTGTGTGTATGTGTGTGTGTTTAAGTAGGCTTCATGCCCAGCAAGAAGCCCAACACAGGGCTTGAACTCACAACCCTGAGATCAAGACCTGAGCTGAGATCAAGAGTCAGACACTTAACCAACTGAGTCCCCCCAGGTGCCCCATTCTTGTTTTTTAAGTAGGATCCACACTCAAAGTGGGGCTTGAACTCATGACCCTGAGATCAGGAGTCATATGCTTTACCAACTGAGCCAGCTATGCCTCCATAGAGCTGATTGTTCTAATAAAGAAGAGCAGAACTAGCCTTCGAACCTCCCAGTTTATTTATTTGTCTTTAAGTTTTATTTGAGAGAGAGCAGGGGGAGGGCCAGAGGGAGAGAGAATCTGAAGCAGACTCCATGCTGAGTGAGGAGCTCCACGTGGGGCTCGATGGAGGTGGGGGCTTGACCTCACAACCCTGAGATCATGACCTGAGCTGAAACCAAGGGTCAGAAGCTCAACTGACTGCACCACCCAGGGGCCCCATTTATTTGCTTTTTCAAAAATTTTTATTTTGGGGATCCCTGGATAGCTCAGTTGGTTAAGCAGCTGCCTTCGGCTCAGGTCATGATCCCAGGGTCCTGGGATCAAGTCCTGCATCAGGCTCCCTGCTCAGTGGGGAGTCTGCTTCTCCCTCTCCTTCTGCCTGCTGCTCCCCCTGCTTGTGCTCTCTCTGTGTCAAATAAATAAATAAAATCTTTATTTTTAAAATTTTTTATTTTTTATTTTTATTTTTTTTTTTAAATTTTTTAAAGATTTTATTTATTTATTTGACAGGCAGAGATCACAAGCAGGCAGAGGGGCAGACAGAGAGAGAGGAGGAAGCAGGCTCCCTGCTGAACAGAGAGCCCGATGCGGGGCTCGATCCCAGAGTCCTGGGATCATGACCTGAGCTGAAGGCAGAGGCTTTAACCCACTGAGCCACCCAGGCACCCCTACCCCTGCATATTTAAAGAAATCACTGCCTTGCACTTTTCTGGCCACCAGCCAGTTGATTTACTTTACATGTGACTTGTCTTAGTTCACTGGGTCCTGGGAACCAGCTCCCCTGGCCCATTTCCAGCATTGTAACAATAGCTAACATTGAGCACTGATTGTGCGCCAGATTTTGAGCTAAATGCTGTACATGGGTGATCATTTGAATCTAATGCTCACAGACAGTCTTTGAGCTGGTGTGGTACTACTCATCTCCAAATTACATGTAAAGTAGCAGGTTCAAAGACACTGGGTAACATGCTTAAGGTCACAGCTTCTAGAGAAGCCAAGATTTTTTTTTCCTTTTCAGATTTTATTTATTTAGTTTACAGAGAGAAAGAGAGATCACAAGTAGGCAGAGAGGCAGGCAGGCAGGCAGAGAGAGGGAGGGAAGCAGGCTCCCTGCCAAGCAGAGAGCCTGATGCGGGGCTCGATCCCAGGACCCTGAGATCATGACCTGAGCCGAAGGCAGAGACTTAACCCACTGAGCCACCCAGGCGCCCCGAGAAGCCAAGATTTAAACTCAGTTCTCTCTGACCTGAGAGCTGATGTTTTGTCACAATTACCTAACCTTTGACAATGTGACCAGTGAGCCAAGTCCCAGATGCAGTGGCTGGAAGGATGCTTGGGGCCCTTCAGGTCTGCCTTGAAGCAAGTCATCTTCTCCAGTGTCCCTCCATGTCTACCTTTGGCTCCAACAAAGTCGGCTCAAGCAACAGGATGCTCGAGGCAGCTCAGGTTTTCAAGGTCTTTTCTGATGTCGGGTCAGAATCTACCTCCCTTTGGCTTCCATTAAATGGTCAGCTTTTTGCCCTATGGGGCCTTTCACCCTATGGGGCCTTAGAGAAGACATAAGACTAGTTCCCACCCTAGGGAATCCCCTCAGATCTTGACTCATTCGTTTACCAGATATTTACCGTGTACCCACAGTGTGTCTGGGACAGAGGAGCGAAAAAGACAGAGTTGTAACCTTGGTGGGGTTGGCACGCACGTGTGCGCGTGCACACACACATATCCTCTTAGCCTCCCTGGGTTATTCCAGCTTTCCAGATTCAAGACCCTTTGAAAATGTGGCCCAGGTGAGGTAGCCACGCAAAGAACAAGGTCGTGGGGCTGCGGTGACCCATGCAAGACGTTCTGGCTTGTTTCTGGGTTTTGGAGGAGCCCTCGATCCAGGGTAATCTCAAAACTTTACTGTCCTAATCCTGGCAAGAAAGGAAAGAAAATCCTGTCTCCCCATCTCCGAACACCAAACAAGCAGGCAGCAGGACAGACCCAATTCACTGGCCTCCCTACCCCCTCCCAAACTCCAGGGTCCCCACTCCCACCCCAGCCAACCGTCTGTTGCTCTTGTCCCCAGCTCCTCCCCTAGCCAGAGCACCTGGGGCCTTTTCACTAAACTCACATTCTGCCCTTCTGCAGCACAAAGCTTCCTTATCTGTTCTCACCGCCTGCCACTCCCTGGTCTCAGCATCCCTTCCCTTCCCCCATTCTTCTAGTCTTTTCCATCCCCCAAATCTCTCTCCAATTCAGCCATGGCCCCAAGATCAAGTGTTGGCACTGTTTCCTCAGACTTACACCTTCCTGTTCACCTCCCCAACCGTACTCCAACGGATATTTGGAGTAGAAGGAAATCTGAGATAGAATCCAGGTCAAACACACACACACACACACACACATTTCCTTTTATCCCGTGACTCTCTCTAGTCATGGACTCAGGACACAGTGGAACAAAAGAAGTCATAATGCTGGTTTCAGTCCTAACAATAGACGCGGAGAATGAATGCCTACCGAAGGGATAATGAGCGGATGAGGAGCGGAAAAGACAGGAACAGCAGAGGTTTCGGAGAGGATCCAAGAAGTTGGGGTGTCCCCCTGTATCCCAGGCCCCCGCCACCAGCCCCCATCCTGTCCGAGATACAGAAATAAAAACAGAACCCAGAGAGATTGGGTTGCTGACAGCCCCGTGCCTGTGTCGTGATTTTGGGCTGGAGCTAGGGTCAAGGATGATGGTCAGTGGAACCTGGAAGATGATCTGTGGGGGCTCAGAGAGTCCCTGGGAATCGAGAGGGATGGGGCACAGAACTCCTGCCACCAAGAGCTGCATGGTTTTGGCGTCAAGAGCTGGTAGGCCTGGAGTGGCCCTGACCTCAGGGCAGGAAGGGCCAAGATGTAGAAGGGACCAAGTGGACTTCTCATAGGTGCCCGCAGGGGCTGGATGCCCTCCCCCCATAATAACACTACCTAGCCTTTCTGGAGTGCTCACAACATGACACTTCATGTGAATAGAGCTCATTTACATCTCAAAACAACCTTGTGAGATACTATTATTCCCATTTTACAGATGAGCAAAATGAGGCACAGAGAGGAAGGAACACCCACTCAGGACACGATACAAAAGTGCAGGGCAGGTATTTTCACTTAAAAAAAAGTCAGTTTTATTAAGATATATTTGCATACAATAAATGCATATATTTTGAGTGCATAGTTGATGAATTTTGACATACACATCTAGGTATCCATCACCACAATCGAGATATAAAACACTTCCATTTTTCCAAAATGCTCCCTTGTGTCTCTTCCCAATCAATCTCCACATCCATCTGGTGAACCAGGCATTAAGTGATCTGCTTTCTGATACTGTTAATTCAATTAGTCTTTCCTAAAATTTCACAAAACAGAATCATACAATATGATGAGAGCTCTTCCCTTTATGGGAAGGTTTTAATTTATGAATTCAATTTCTTTAATAGACATAGGACTACTCTGTATTTTTTATTTCTTCTTGAATCAGTTCTGGTAATTTGTGTCTTTTAAATAATTTGTCCATTTCACATAGATCGCTGAATATACTGACATAAAGTTTTCAAAATATTTACTTGCTATCCTTTTTCAGTCTTTTTAAAAAAGATTCTATTTATTTGTCAGAAGGAGAGAGTACAAGCAGGGGGAGTGGCAGGCTCCCTGACTCGATCCCAGGACCCTGAGATCATGACCTGAGCTGAAGGCAGATGCTCAACCGACTGAGCCACCCAGGCGTCCCCTTTTTTATCTTTTTTCCTTTTTGTCTTTTAATAAGACTTAAATAATAATAAAAAATCATATATGTTTATCCACATAGTTACCATTTCTGGTGTACTTCATTGCTTTTTTGTAGACCCACACTTCCATCTGATGTCATTTTCCTTCCACCTGAAGGACTTCTTAACATTTTCCCCCTAACATTTCTTACGGTGTGAATTTTATGTCTTAAAAAGTCTTTGTCAATATCTTTGAACATTTTTTGCTGGGTACAGAATTCTATTATGCTGACAGCTTTTCTGTTTCAACACTTTAAAGATACTGCTTCACTGTCTTCTTGCTTGCATTGTTAAACCAACAAGAAATCTGCTGCCATCCTTATTGTTATTTCTCCATACATAACAAATCTGTTTTTTTTAAGATTTTATTTATTTACTTGACAGAGATAGAGAGCACAAGTAGGCAAGGGGCAGGCAGACGGAGAGGGAGAGGCAGAGGCAGGCTCTCCACTGAGCATGGAGCCCAATGTGGGGCTCAATCCCAGGGCCCTGAGATGATGACCTGAGCCAAAGGCAGTTGCTTAACCAACTGAGCCACCCAGGCGCCCCCGAATCTGCTTTTCTTTCCTGGCTGCTTCCAAGCTTTTCCTTTAATCGCTGGTTTTGAACAATTTGATAATGATGTGGCTTGATTTTGAGTTTTTCATCCCCTCATGATTCTTGTACTTGAAGGAAACTAAACTTCTTGGCTCTGTGAGTTTACAGTTCTCATTAATTCAGAAAATCTGTAGCTTTTATTTCTCCAAATATTTTCTGTTCCACCCTTCTCATTCAGGGACTCCATCACACATGTCTCAGGCCACTTGAGGTTGTCTCACAGCTCACCAATGCACTTTTCAGTTTTTGTATTGTTCTTCTGTTTCATTTTGGATAGTTCCTTTGATATATCTTCAAATTCATTAATATTTTCTTCTGCAGTGTTTAATCTATTAATCCCATTCCGCATATTTTTCATCTCAGACGTTGTAGCTCTTATCCCGGGAAATCTATATGCGGGAATTTTTGTATCTTACATGTCTCTTTTTAGCTTTTTAAAGATATGGAATAGTTACATATATGTTTTTTAAAGATTTTATTTATTTATTTGACAGAGATCACAAGTAGGCAGAGAGGCAGGCAGAGAGAGGGGAGGAAGCAGGCTCCCCGCTGAGCAGGGAGCCCAATGCAGGGCTCCATCCCAGGACCCTGAACGGGATCATGACCCTAGCCGAAGGCAGAGGCTTCAACCCACTGAGCCACCCAGGCACTCCCGGAATAGTTATATTTTTAAGGGTCCTTATCTGCCAATTCTAACATCTGTTCATTCTGGGTCAGTTTTAATCGACTGATTTTTCTTTTCCCCATGGGTCATATTTTCCTACATTTTTGCACGTTTGTAATCTTCTGCTGGATGACAAGCATTATGAATTTTACTTTTTCATATTTTTGTATCCCTATAAATATTCTTGACTTGTGTTCTGGGACACAGTTAAATTATTCAGTAATGGTTTGATTCTTTTGAGTCTTGCTTTTAAGATTTAGAGAGTTTTTTTTCTCCCACCAACCGATTCTCTAACACCAGCTGAATGTCCAATTATTCGTTTCAGTTCTGACACTATTTGTAGTTAGCACAGACCTCACAGTTAAGGGTTTAGTCTCACAAGACTGCCCCCAGTTCAGATGCCGGGTGCATGGGATGCCCAGTCTACCCACATGTCTGACTGGCCTTCTACAAATTTGGGGGGTTCCCATGGCCCTCCTCCCTCCGGTTCAATGACTTAGAACTCACAAGAGATCGGGAGAGTGCTTTACTTAGAATTACTGGTGTATTACGAAGCTCAGAACAGGCAAACAGAAGAGATGCACAGGGGAAGGTACGGGGCTCAGAGAGCTTCCAGGCCCTCTCTGGACACACCACCTTCCCAGCTCTGGGTGTTCACCACTCGGGAAGAGCTGTGTATCCTGTGGTTTAGCAGTTTTTGTGGCGATCTCATTAGGCAGCCACGACTGATTAAATCATTGGCCATTGGTAATGAGCTCAACCTCGAGTCCCTCTCTCTTCTTTCAGGGTTGGGGGTGGGGCTAACAGGTCTAACCCTTGAATCACGTGGTTGACTCCTCTGGCTACCAGCTTCCATCCTGAAGCTATCAAGGGGCCCACCAGTAGTCATTTCATTAGCACAGATTTGAGTATTACTTTAAGGGGCTCATTATGAATAACAAAAGACATTCCTGTCATTCAGTAAATTCCAAGGGTTTCTGAGCTCTGACCCAGGAAGCCAGACAAAGACTATACATCTTTGATTGTACCACAGATCTACTAGATGGGACTAGAGCAGCAATTAGCTTGAGGCTAATTATTCCTCACTACTGAGGCAGGACCCATCTAGACCCAATGCCCCATTATTAAGTCTTTCATTCTGACTGGTGGATACAGACACTATCTTTGGCCCATACATATCGGTTAGGTCAAGGTGGTCTGTAGTATTATTCAGGTCTTCTATATGCTTACTGTTATTTTCTGTGCCTGTATTTACCAGTTCCTGAGAAATGAGGGCTGAAGTCCCTAACTGCGGGTTTTTCTGTTTCTCCTTTCAGTTCTGTCAGTCTTTGCTTCACGAATTTAGAAACTCACTGAATGCCTACAGTTAGTACTTCTATGTTTTCTTGATGATATAACCCCTTTACAACTATAAGATGTCTCTCTTTAGGGGCGCCTGGGTGGCTCAGTGGGTTAAGCCGCTGCCTTCGGCTCAGGTCATGATCCCAGGGTCCTGGGATCGAGTCCCGCATCGGGCTCTCTGCTCAGCAGGGAGCCTGCTTCCCTCTCTCTCTGCCTGCCTCTCTACTTGTGATCTCTCTCTGTCAAATAAATTTAAAAAAAAATTAAAAAAAAAAAAGATGTCTCTCTTTATCCCTGGCAATTATTTCGTGTTCCAAAGAGAGCTACGGCTCTCAACTACCAGGTCAGACGACTAATGCCATGGCTGCAGGTAAGCCCCCTCCTTTCTCTCCATCTCTACCTGAGATTCAAATCCACATCACGAAACTTACTGAGATCAGTTTCCCCACCCTCCAGGCATGATGGATCTCAAAACAGGGATGACGCTGAATTGTGGAGAAAATAAAGGTTCTCTGCTTTCTCAACAATGTTGCGACTACTGCATGGATAGGAAGATTGATGGAGAGATGGGCAGATGTCCTTTAACGTCACAAAGCCCATCTATTCCTCCTGTGTTCCCCGTTTGTCAGCCTACTCCCCAGCAGCAGCTTCTTTCTTGACTTCTAGCTACCCTCCCAAATTCTCCTGCACATCCTCTTAAAGCCAGGTCCTCCACGCTCTACCTGCAAAGTTCCTTCTCCCTCTGATCTATCTTTTGAGGACACCAGAAGCCCCCTGAATGTCACAGTGAAGTCATTTTGCATGCTGATCTCAGCCCATCCCCTGGGCGGCTCCCTCTCCCGTTCTCATTGTCAACTCGTCCAAACCTGAACTTCTTTTGACCTCTACACTCTCAGCAAAGCACCTGGTCTCCCACTCTCCCCAGAAAAACCCCAAGGAAGAGGTTCTCAAACGTCACAAGACCTCAGCAGTGCTAACCCCCCAGGACATCATCAACTAAACACGCAGTCTTTGATTCAGCCCAATTTATTTGAGCTGCTGTCATTGTAGGCTTACTCCACTGAGACCTTTATACTCGATAGTTAGTTATCCGTCACACCTACCGATCAAAAGAGGTGTAATTGTTCACCTAGATTAGGAAATGGCGGCTCAGAGAAGTTAAATTATTCAGTCGGACGGCCGGTGAATGGCAGAGCAGGGATTCTTTCTGCAACATTGCTTTTACTTAATTGTATGTTAAAACATTTTTAAGACAGGTGAGATCTGGGGCACCTCAGTGGCTCAGTCAGTTGAGCATCTGCTTTCGGCTCAGGTCATGCTCTCGGGATCCTGGGCTCGAGCCCTACTCGGGCTCTCTGCCCAGCTCGGTGTCTGCTTCTCCCTCTCCTTTTGCACGTAACCCCGCTGGTGTTCTCTCTTTCTCAAATAAGTAAAATCTTAAAAAAAAAAAGATAGAGGGGTGCATGAGTGGCTCTGTCCTAAGTGTCTGCCTTTGGCTCAGGTCATGATCCCAGGGTCCTGGGATCAACCTGGCATCGGGCTCCCTGCTCAGTGGGAAGCCTGCTTTTTCCTTCTCCCACTCCCGCGGCTTATGTTCCCTTTCTCACTGTGTCTCTCTCTGCCAAATAAAAAAAGAAAATCTTAAAAAAGATAGATAGGCGTGCCTGGGTGGCTCAGTGGGTTAAGCCTCTGCCTTCAGCTCGGGGTCCTGGGATCAAGCCTTGCATCAGGGTCTCTGCTCAGCGGGGAGCATGCTTCCCCCTCTCTCTCAGCCTGCTTCTCTGCCTACTTGTGATCTCTCTCTCTCTGTCAAATAAATAAATAAAATCTTAAAAAAAAAAAGAATAGTGAGGGGGCCTTGCCTTCCCAGATGGGAGTCATTATAAGGACACTATAATCAAATCAATACAGGATTTGCAAAGAAGGAGATGAATTTATAGAGCCAAATCGGGGACTCAGAACTGGGTCCCAATCCATTTTAGGATTAATATAGGACACATAGGGTATTTTGATTCAGCAGGAAAGAGCTGAATTATGTAATGAGAGGAGCAGGCACACAGCTCACTGCTAATCTGGACCAAAATAAATTCCAGAAGGATCAAACACTTAAATGTTAAAAATAACATAATAAATATCTCATAAGAAACTTGAAAAGATGAGAAGACTGCCTTTTGTTTTTTAAGATTATTTATTTATTTATTTGACAGAGAGAGATCACAAGTAGGCAGAGGGCAGGCAGAGAGAGAGGAGGAAGCAGGCTCCCTGCTGAGCAGAGAGCCCGATGCGGGGCTCGATCCCAGGACCCTGAGATCATGACCTGAGCCGAAGGCAGAGGCTTTAACCCACTGAGCCACCCAGGCGCCCCATGAGAAGACTGTCTTAACCAAGGCTGCTGACCCAGAAGTTATCACGGGAAGGGCTGCCATCTTTGACTTAATAAAATATCCCTTAAATGTATCCTCGCCAAAGATGCCAGCCACACAGCAAAAAGAGCGTAGATTTAGAAAAGATATTTGTGAAGCAAAGCTCCTACCAATCAAGGTGGAACAAATAATGTAATAGAAAATGAGCTAAGCGTACAGAGAGCCAACTCACGGCAGAGAAGCTCCCAAGGCCAACAAGCAGAAGGAAAGATGCTTGACTGGGAAAAGGCTAGGAGAGGCACGTTCAAGCCATGCTACTCCACCACGTGACTCTGCAGTCTGGCGGAAATGAAAAAGGCCTTTAAGATCTGTTGCTGATGGGGAGATGGGGAAATAGGAATTTTCATACATTTTTTCATTGCTTTAAAAAAAAACCCACACATTTAGCTAATACTGGGTTAAACTGAAAATTCTTTCAATCCAGCCATCCCACTCAAGGAAGCAAATCCCTCAGACTCTGAGGAGTATTTTGTAGCTGCTTTCGTGTTGGCATAAAGCCAAGAACAAAGCAAAAGACCCCAGAGAGCTGAATTCCACCTGTGGAATCGTACAAGCATTAAATAGGGAAGCGGGGCTGTTGACACCTGCCTGGAAGGGGGTCCCACGAGGTACTGCGGAGTGAGGGAAGTGCATTTGGTCAAAGCACGAAGAGTGACCAAACGAAAACACATGTACAAACGCTTGCACACATTCACAATCTTACGTAGGCATAAAACACACGTTATGGCCACGTGTTCATCAGGTTCTTCAGAGAAACAAAACCTATAGGATGGTAATGTTGGAGGTGGACCAGGCTTTGTAATGGTTGTGGATCATCCAAGAATAGAAATAATTAAAAAAAAATTTTTTTAAAGGACAGACATATTTTTAAGCAAAAAGCGTACTTGTGGTGAATGAAAACTTCGAAAAAATAAATTTGTGCATTTGGGAAAGAGAGAGCATGCACGTGAGCGAGTGCAGCAGGGAGGGACAGAGGGAGAGGAGAGAAAGAACCCAAGCCACTGCCATGCTGGGCGTGGAGCCTGATGCGGGGCTTGATCCCAGGACCCTGAGAGCACAACCTGAGCTGAAACCAAGAGCTGGACTATGCCCCCCAAGCACTCCATGCGGTGAAATAAAACTTTTGAAAAGCCTTCCTGAACCCTCCATCTTCAGAATGGTTCTAGGCAGAGCCCAAGACAATCTTATCGCTCAGAAGACCACCAGACATGCAGAAGTGTGTTTACGAGGACTATTGGGGCAGATAAATGTTACCTAATAACAACGATGAACGTTTGCTTCTGTTAAGTTCGAGTAAGAAAATGTCACGTAGACTTCAAGACGACGCGCAGAACCTAAAGGATTCCTGCCCAGCAGTCACTGTTGTAGCTACCAAGGCCACTCCCAAGTCTCTCTGCTGGGGTGGGGTCTGTGCTCCCCACAGTCCCTGACCGGTTGGCTCTGGGATTCCTGGAGCAGGGCTGGCAGGGGGTGGGCCAGTGGGTGGAAGGTAGGGTCTGTGTTCAAATAACGGCTCTGCTAATTCTTGGATCTAGGGTTTGGTTGAGTCCCTAAGCTCTGAGCCTTCATGATTTACTCGCCAAATGGGTACAGCACATAACCCCGTTCGCGGGTAACTGTGGGGACAGATTCACCCTTCAGCAAATGTTCATTGAGACACCCTTTTGTGCAGGCACTGGGGAGCTAGGGGTGGACCACGCAGAAGTGGCCCCAGCCTCAAAGAGCCTGAGTGTGGGAAGGTGGGGAGTGAAACACACATGTGACCAGATGACGAGCAGCCTGGGCTGTGAGGTCCAGAGGAAGAGTCGTCAGAGCTGGGAAAGCATTATCACCCCATGGAGGGGGCAAACCAGAAGGGCAGTGCAAGGTCAGAGGAAGGGCTACAGGTGGGAAGGGAAGCATCCGGGACCTCCTGTGAGAGGCATCAGCTCCTCTCTCCAGCCTCTAGGGGGCCTCTCTCTGCCCACCCCCCTCCTTTCTTTCTCTAACCTATGTATTCCCTCCTCCCCAAACCCACAAGCCAGTCTCTATCTTCCACAATATTTTATATATTTTTAAATAAAAATGATGGAACAGGGGTACCTGGGTGGCTCAGTGGGTTGAGCCTCTGCCTTTAGCTCAGGTCATGATCTCAGGGTCCTGGGATCAAGCCCCCAATCGGGCTGTCTGCTCAGCAGGGAGCCTGCTCCCCCCCCCCCCCCGCCGCCTGCCTCTCTGCCTACTTGTGATCCGTCAAATAAATAAATAAAATCTTTAAATAAATAAGTAAATAAACAAACAAATAAATAAATACGATGGAACAGAAACACCAAATCATTTTCCTCTAATAGACTTGTACTAAAAGTTTCAAAGCTTTCTGGAAAAAAATATAATAACTGAAAGATTTATCATTATGAACCAATATGTCACAAGACTGAATATGTCAATGACAATTAAAAATAATCTCCATCTGATTCAGACATTTGATGAGAGAAAAGATTAAAAGAAGGGAAATGAAGGGCCCCTGGATGGCTCTTGGGTTAAGCCTCCAACTCTTGGTTCTGGCTGAGGCTGTTGTCCTCAAAGTCATGGGATCAAGCCCCATGCTGGGCTCCACACTCAATGCAGAGTCTGTTTGAGATTCTCTCTCCCTCTCCTTCTGCCCTCTTGCTTGTGTGCTCTCTCTCTAAAATAACGAAATAGGGGCACCTGGGTGGCTCAGTGGGTTAAGCCTTTGCCTTCAGCCCAGGTCATGATCTCAGGGTCCTGGGATCGAGCCCCACATTGGGCTCTCTGCTCAGCGGGGAGCCTGCTTCACCCCCCTTCTCTCTGCCTGCCTCTCTGCCTGCTTGTGATCCCCGTCAAATAAGTACATTAAAAATATTTTAAAAATTAAATAAGTAAATAAAAGATTTTATTTATTTGTCAGAGAGAGAGAGAGAGAGAGAGGGAGAGCGCACGCACAAGCAGGGGGAGCAACACGACCTTCGGCAGGTCTTGATCCTGGGATCAAGCCCGGTGTCAGACTCCCTGCTCAGTGGGGAGTCTGCTTCTCCCTCTCGCTCTGTCTTCCCGTCCTTGTGCACGTGTGTGTGCTCTCTCTCTCTCAAATAAATACAATTGTTTAAAAAAGGAAATCAACAAGTCCAATGCCAATTAAAAGCCAACTACTGAGAAATAATTACAAAGAGTATTTAATATCTAGACGTTACCACTTCTTAAAATGAAAACATAGAACATACAAAGCATGGATTAGCCCACCTGAGAGTCCTGACAACTGTTTTGTGATAAATAGTCTAGATGTAAAAACCTCGCTTTCATTTTTTCATTTTACATTGACCTTGATCAAACTGTTGAAAGGGCGACTGCCAGCAACTTCAAGGTGGGCATATACACTTCATATAAGCTCATTTCCTTTCTTTAACGGGGAGAACCTTTCATCTGCCCGTTCTGATTCTGGTTTTGCTGTTGAAATCAATATTGTTAATTCAGATTTCCGATCAGTTTCTGGTTTCCTGCTGGGAGTATTTTACAACACTCATGTCTTCTTTGTCTCTGCATTTCTCCTCTTGAAGTTTTTGCAAGAAACTGTAGCCTACAGCTAACACGTATATGTTTCAATCTTTCATTTTAAGCAGGCTCCGTATCCAATGTGGGGCTCAAATACGACGCACACTCTACCAACTGAGCCAGCTGGGCGCCCCACCCACAGCTGATACTTAAATGCTGGAATATTCCAGGGAACATTGTCTTGGTGGTGTTTGAATAATGTAACATTTGGATCTCCTAGCAAGGTGTGCAGCACTACACGGAGTCCCGTGTCAAAATGACCAATTTAAGGACTTTTTCTTTTTAAGATTTTATTTCTTTTTTTGACAAAGACACAGCGAGAGAGGGAACACCAGCAGGGGGAGTGGGAGAGGGAGAAGCAGGCTTCCCGCCAAGCAGGGAGCCTGATGCGGGGCTCAATCCAAAGACCCCGGGATCATGAGAGCCAAAGACAGAGGCTTAACGACTGAGCCACTCAGGCACCCCTTAAGGACTTATTTGACTTCCAAAAGGTGTTAGCTTTTAGAACACCATTGAAAGGCTACTTTGCATATAGACTTAGTGGGATGTGAGTTGCAGGAATGATTCACCGATGTGGTCTATCCATGTAATGGAATGTTATTCAGCTTTAAAAAGGAATGAAGTTCTGATACCTGCCACAACGTGGGTGATTCTTAGAAACATTGTTCTTTTTTTTTTTTTTAAAGATTTTATTTATTTATTTGACAGACAGAGATCACAAGGAGGCAGAGAGGCAGGCAGAGAGGGAGAGAGGAGGAAGCAGGCCCCCTGCCGAGCAGAGAGCCTGATGCGGGACTCGATCCCAGGACCCTGAGATCATGACCCGAGCCAAAGGCAGAGGCTTTAAACCACTGAGCCACCCAGGCGCCCTAGAAACATTGTTCTAAGTGAAGTAAACCAGATGCAAAAACCAGATATGAAACAATGCCATTTACATGAGTTACCAAGAGCATTTAAATTCTTAGAGAGAGAAAGGAGAATCGTGGTTATGAGAGGCTGGGGAGAGGGGAATGGGGAGCTATTGGGTAACAGGTACAAAGCTCCTGTTGGGGATGACGGAAAATATTCCCGAGGCGAATGGTGGTGATGGCCGCACAACACTGAATGTACTTAATGCCACTGAACTGTACGGCACAAAATGGTTAAAATGTTAAATTTTCTGTTTTGTATCTATTTTACCAAAATTAAAACAAAACAAGACAAAACAATGCCTCACTGTCAGCAGAGACAGAGCCATGAACCCATCCTTGCAACACAGAGACAACTATAAGCGAAACTAATTTCATCATGGTGAGTTCCTCCTTATGGACTCCTGGTTCTGCATTTGCCGGTGATGTTCCATCAGCGGGAATGATTGCCCATTAAGCACTAACGTGTCCCTGCTTACTGCTTAGCTTTAACTGTTGTAGGAGAATTATAAGACTTTCCTCTGATTTTGGGGGGTGGGAAGGGACAGAGGGAGAGGGAAAGAATCTTAGGCAGGCTCCACGCCCAGCACGATGTGGGCTTCAATCTCACAACCCTGAGATCATGACCTGAGCCGAAATGAAGAGTTGGACGCTTGACCGACTAAGACACCCAGGCGCCCTGGTTTTTTTTTTTTTCCTGATTTTTTTTTTTTTTTTTAAGATCAGGACCAGCCACACAAACTGTGGGGCCCTTGTTTAAAAGTTATTAAGAATCTTTGGAGCGCCTGGGTGGCTCAGGCATTGGGCATCTGCCTTCGGCTCATGGTCCAAGGGTCCTGGGATCGAGCCCTGCATTGGGTTCCCTGCTCAGTGGGAAGTTTATTTCTCCCTCTCCCACTCCCCCTGCTTGTGTTCCTTCTCTTGTGGTGTCTCTCTCTGTCAAATAAATAAATAAAAATCTCAGAAAGTGAAAAAACAGTTATTAAGAATTTCCAAGATGGCAAAGTGGAACATTAAAGTAAGTGCAGGACCTTTCTAAGTTCTGGGTCCCGTGTAACTGCACACGTCCACACACCCATGAAATTGGCCCTGCTCAGGATTCAGAAAAACACATTTCCTGAGAAACACTGAGAAGGAATTCCTGCCTGGAAGCGCTGGGTGTGAAAGCAGACGTATATGGCCCAGTGGCCACTGTAGGCATTCTACCCCCTGAAGGACTCCCCCAGAGAACAAATCCAACCCACTGAGCTGGTGGTCTGCAGAGACCCTAGGTGGGGGATGGTGCCATCTTTGAGCTACTGGCCAAGCAGCCTTGGGGCTGCTCCACTTCTGAGGAGGTAAGAAGTTCAGTTCATTAAACTAGCTTACTCTTGGTTTTCTGTTATTTATAACTAAGAGTGTCCAACTCATGCATGTCTTAAAGAAACTTCCTTCCCTGTCCTTACAGCCCCCTCTGGTTTCCCCCTCCAACCACTATCTTCCTTACAAAAAAATAAATAAAAACCCATAGTGTATTTGTTTTTTTGGAGAGAGAGAGAGAGAGAGAGAGAGAGCAAGCGCGTGCATGAGCACGATGGGGGGGGGTGGGGCAGAGGGGAGAGGGAGAGGGAGAATCCTAAGCAGGCTCCATGCCCAGCGCAGAGCCCTACGCGGGGCTTGATCTCACGACCCTGAGATGACAACCTGAGCTGAAATCAAGAGTTGGTCATTTAATTGACTGGGCCACCCAGGCTCAGCCCCAGAGCTCATAGTTTTGTTTTGATAATCTTCTTCCATTTTTCATTCAAGCTTCTCAAACATTTCAAACTCAAACTCCCCTAAAGGCGGTGTTGGCTGCTTCCACTTTCTCAACCCCTTCACAATCTCGCTTTCATCTACCACCACCTGGACAAAGAGCACAGTGGTCCACGATGGTCACTCAACTGCTCCGTCCAGTGAGCATTTTCTTGGCCTTGCTGCTGTCTACACTGGTGATTCCCAGACCAAAGCCTTCAGCCTAGGTCCCTGCGTCAAGCAGCTTTTACCCGCACTTTGAGTTCAGCGAGCATCTCAATGATTTGGGATCTTATGAGGCATAACTGCAGTGCGTGTGTTTGGAAAACACAAGTCCATGTTCATTTCCTCGAAGAGACAAATTTCTTGGAATAAGGATCCTCCCCCTGCAGGATCTAAGAACCCCAGAGATTTGGGGCCTGGCGGAGAACCACAAGCCCTCAGTGGGATCAAGTCTCCTTTTCCCAGGCAGGGTCTTTTCTGTCACCACGCTTTTGGCCAAATCTCAGTCTGCAGGCACCTCTGTCCCTGCCTCCGTGGCAGTAAGAGCCAGCTGTCCTCAGGCTGCTACTTGCATGTCCTGTCCCCAACAACCTTCATTCCTTCAAGTCATCTTTCAGAACTTCAATAGGATACATTATTTTCTTGTTCCAAGTTCTTCAAGGACTTCCCATTGCGCTAAAGCAAAATCTAACTTCCTCACACAAGTGCCATAAAAGGCTCCGTGACTGGGCCCTGCCAGCCCTCTGACTCCTGGGTGATCATCCCCCCTATTCACACTGGCTTCTCGTTCCTGGAGAACACTGAACTTGACCTCCTTACTCGCCATTCCGGCTGCTTGCAACACGCCTCTTCCAGACCTTCTACAGCTGTCCCTCCCCGTTTCTACAATTTCGGTTCCAGCAGAGCTCACCTACAGGGCTAGATTGGCGTCGGGTGTACAATACGGTGATTCTGTCCATGACTTCGTGCCCATTGGGATAAGTGTGCTCATCATTCCCTCCACCTACCCCCGCCCCGCCCCGCCTCGCCGCCCTGGTCTGGTAACCACCAGTTCGTTCTCCATATTTAAGACTCAGTGTTTTTGTCTCATTTTCCTGCAGGGAGATCATCCTGGCTGCCTCAACAACCCTCCAACCTCTCCTGGTTGCCACTGTTGTGCTGTTTGGATGGACAGACCCTGGTTTGTCTAAACCAGTGGAATTCCATCCTCCCTGGCCAGCGGCATTGGCTGAGGCAGAGAAACATGCCCTGAGATGGTTTACTCTAAGGGATCCCCAGGATTTTCCTTCCACGGGTGGGTAGGACATTTTTCTCCTCGGACATGGCCTTGGACACATGTAGGCCCCACAGCGAGGTGCAGCTGTCCTGCGATCATGAGAGAAACGCACCTTAATGGAGGAGGAAGGTGACCACGAGGAGGCCGGAGTGGAAAGACAGAAGCTTCGTTGTTGAGGACACTGACAGAGAAGCCACCCTCAAGCCCTGCGTGTCTTTGGGCCACACGGACCAAGACATTCCCTCACTGAGAGTTGGAAGCGGGGAACTGCGACACTCTGGGTGGTGGAAATCCTGACGGACAGCCCTCACAGAGGCCCACACTGACTGGGCCTCGTTCTTGGCCAGACCACACTGTTTTATCATCAATTTACACTCTCCACGGGGACTATTTTGTTCTGTTTTGTGAGTTGCTCATGTCCATCCCCCTCCAACAGGGGCCTCCTCCGTTTTCGCTCAAGTTGCTCCTGCGCGGTGTGGCACATGGTTGGTGCCCAGTGAATGTTGTCGAATGCCTGACGCCCTGTTCACGAGCTGTTTCTTTTTTCCTTTTTCACTCTCTCTGTTGTTGCTGTCTTCACTTCCTGGAATATCCCCAAGTCCTTTCTCTGGCCAACACTTACTCATCCTTTAAACTGTAGATCACGTATCAGACGCTCTGGGATCTCTCTCCCTGGGCTTTCCTTCCCAGGCTGCAAGACTAATCTCTCTCTGCGGTAAATGTCAGTGCACATCTCTGGCTCCCTGGGGAGACCATGTGCTTAATCCCTTGACAACTGAATGCCTACTATGAGTCAGGCACTATTCTAGAAGCTGGGAAAAACATCACTGGACAAAACAGTATAAATACCGTGTCCCCGTGTTCATGGATCTTATGTTCTAGTGAGGGAAAGACAGTTAACAAGTGAGTAAGAAAAACACGATTTGACCACTGGTGATTCAGGCGATGTAGGACGACGAGCAAAGGAGGAGGGTGATGAGGTGGGTGGGGGATGGCAGGCTTAACTGGGGAGGTCAGTGGTGGCCTCACTGAGAAGGCGACCTTTGAGCAAAGGCTTGCGTGAGGTGACAGACTGAGCCAGGTGGATAAATGGGGAGGAAATATTGCAGGCAGGAAACAGCAAAGGATCAGAGAAAGGAACTTCCTGCTATGTCCTGGAAACACGGGGAGGCCAGTGTGGATAGAATGTAGTGAGGGGACGGCAGGAGAAGCAGACTTGTAATGGGGCTGGATATATACAGGGATTTTGAGTTTTACTCTGAGTTAATGACAAACCATTGGTGGATTCTGATTATCAAGGTGACACGGTGTAAATTATTTTTTTAAATGATGGATTTATTAGAGAGAGCGTGTGCATGTGCGCACAAGCGGGAGGAGGAGTAGAGGGAGAGGGAAAAGCAGACTCCCTGATAAGGGGCTCGATCCCAGGACCTTGAGATCATGACCTGAGTCAGATGCTTAACTGAGACACCCAAGTGCCTGGGTGTGAATTAATATTTTTGGGTGATCCCTCTTTTTCCTGTGGATGAGGCTATCGTGATAGTTCTGGGAGGAGGTGCTGGTACCTTGTACCAGAGTGGTAGGGATGAAGGCAGAGAGAAATGATAGAGCCTAGAATGGCTGAGCATGAGAGGAAAGTCGGGAACTTCAAGGTTTTTGATCTGAGAAACCGGATGGATAAAGCATCACTGACAGGGACAAGAAAGACCGTGGGAGGAGACAGTCGGGAAGGAAGACCAGGAATTTGGTTTTGGACATGATCTCTAGACAACCAGGCAGAGATGCTGAACGGGCAGTGAGGCTGAGTTGGGGGGAGAGATCTAAGCTCAAGATATGAACTTGAGAAACCTCAGCACGTGATCGTAATCAAAGCCATGAGCCTGCAGGAGACCAAGGGAGAGTGTGGAAACAGACGCGAAGTGCTGGGCCGAACCTGGGGCCCGCGAATATTTAGAGGTCATGGACAGGAAGAGGAAGGAGCGGAGGAGATAAGGAGCAGCCACGGAAGTTGGATGAGAACCAGGAGGGTCTGATATCCTGGAAACAAGGACAAGAGTGTTTCAAGGATGAGACAATGACCAACTATGCCAAATGCCACTGCCAAGAGGATCAAGAAGCAGCCACAGGATTAGCATGGGTCACTGATGACTGTGACAAGGCAGAAGGGACTGAACCAGTACTAACTGTGATAGATAGCAGGCCCTGGATAAACACTTATTGATTTATTGACTGTTATCAGCGAATGGCCACTTTTGACAATCTTCTGATTCGTCCTGTTCCGGTTTTACCTCCTTTAATTCAGAGACAGTGCCAGCAGGGTGATCTTTCCAAAAGGCAGATAAAATCATTCCCCCACTTATATCTTCAATACAAATCATGCTGTTATGAGTATCTGGAAGGTTGTACACATAAGGAAAGACGGTGTTGGTAGCACTGTTTGTAGTAGGGGAAAATCGGAAATAACTTGGAATATTCAACAAGGAGTAACTGGTTATGGCAGGTAAGATGAGTCTAAACAACAAAGCACAATGTAGTCATTAAAGTATTGCTAAGAGTATTTTGTGACAAGTGTTTAATTTACGTTGCTAAGCAAATGAATTGGGAAGAGCACAATATGCACAGTCAAGAACCTACTTTTGGGGCGCCTGGGTGGCTCAGTTTGTTAAGCAACTGCCTTCGGCTCAGGTCATGGTTCTGGAATCCCGGGATTGAGTCCTGCATTGGGCTCCCAGTTCCATGGGGAGTCTGCTTCTCCCTCTGACCCTCTCCCCTCTCATCCTCTCTCTCTTAGATAAATAAATAAAATCTTAAAAAAAAAAGGACCTACTTTTCTAATGAACAGACAACACAAGAATCTATAAGGCAGAGACTAGCAAACATTTTCTGCGAGGGGCCAGGCAGTAAATAGTTTAGGTTTTATAGACCATATCCCAGGTACAATTATTCACTCTTAATGTGAAAGACCTCAGAGATAAAATGTAAACGAGGAGTAATTGAACCTCATAATTTTCATGTATCACAAAATAGTCTTCTTTTGATGTTTTCCCATCCGTTAACAAATATAAAAGTGAAACCACTGGCGCGCTGTAGGAAACGCAGAACGGGGTTGGATTCGGCCCACAGGCCAGTTTGCTCAACCCTGGTCTACAAGACAATCAACCAAAATGTTCACTGTACACATTTACACCTGATGGTCTGAGACCATACTTTTCTCCCCTTTATCATGGTCTGATTTTTTTTTTAAAGATTTTATTTATTTGACAGACAGAGATCACAAGTAGCCAGAGAGGCAGGCAGAGAGAGAGGAGGAAGCAGGCTCCCTGCGGAGCAGAGAGCCGGATGTGGGGCTCAATCCCAGGACCCTGGGATCATGACCTGAGCCGAAGGCAGAGGCTTTAACCCACTGAGCCACCCAGGCGCCCTATCATGGTCTGTTTTGAGGGGAAGGGTTTCCTTCTAGATTATCTGCTTGGCTCATCCCTTTACGCCTCTAAAGCTTTGGTCAAATAATACAATTACAGCCAGGCTTGCCCTGAGCACTCTATTTAAAACTGCAACCTCTCTGCCTGGGTGGCTCAGTGGGTTAAGCCTCTGCTTTCAGCTCAGCTCATGGTCCCAGGGTCCTGGGATCAAGGCTCTCTGCTCAGCGGGGAGCCTGCTTCCCCAGCCTCTCTCTCGGCTACTTGTGATCTCTGTCTGTCAAATAAATGAATCTAAAAAACTGCAACCTCTTTACCCATGTCTTTTGGCTTGTAGTTTTTTTTGGGGGGGGGGGCGGTTCATAACACGTAACACTTTTTCATATACTAAATAACTTAATTTTATAAGCTTTTAAAAATTTTTATTTATTTATTTGACAGACAGAGATCACAAGTTGGCAGAGAGGCAGGCAGAGAGAGAGGAAGGGAAGCAAGCTCCCTGCCCAGCAGAGAACCTGATGCGGGGCTCGATCTGAGGACCCTGGGATCATGACCTGAGCCAAAGGCAGAGGCCTTAACACACTGAGCCACCCAGGCGCCCCTAAATAACTTAATTTTAAATACACTTGTTATGTATACCTCTCTTTTTCCTCCCAACCCCCAAGGCTGTAAGCTCCATGAAGCCAGGCTTCTTCACCATATTCACTAATGTATTACGGGCTCCTGGAACAATGCCTGGCACATGCTAGAGGATCACTAAATATCTGTTGAAAGCATGCATGAACATTATTTTAAAAATAAATCTAATATTCAAAACAACGAACCGAAACATCTGAATCCCCATCCCCAGGAAAAGAAGTCCACAAACCACCCCGCACCAGGTCCGTCCGCAGTCCCGCCCACTTCCCCAGCCCCCCACTCCCCCCAGACACCCCCCTACCCGCCCCCCCCGGCACGCGCAGTTCCTCCCGGCGACGCCTCCTGCTGCCACTAGGAGACACCCGAGCCCGGTCGTCCTCGAATCACAAACGTGTTCCCACGTGACTCGCGCTGAAACCACGTGACCGGCGTCGCGTCCGGTGGGCGTCACGTGACGGACTCAGCTTTCCTCCAATCGTTGTGCGCGCTTCGGGGATTCCGCCCAGGACTCGGACCGAAACTTAAAACGCCCCACTCTCCCGCCAGCCAAACGGCACGGCTGCCTGCTTCCAGCTGGACAGTGGTGTCTCTCAAAAGTCTTCTTCTAAAGCGGCTTCAAGAGGCGCGGGCCTACGGCGAGTTGAAACCCGGAAGTGACGTCTCCCAGAGGGGCCGGAAGTGGCAGTGGAGGGAGGGAAGATGGCGGAGGTGGTGAGTCCGGTGCCCGGGGCGGGGCGGAGGGAGCCAGGGGAGGTGGGTAGAACCCGAGGCCCCCCAGTAGCCGACCCTGGCGCCGCGCTGTCTCCCCAGGGGGAGATAATCGAGGGCTGCCGCCTGCCCGTGCTTCGGCGGAACCAGGACAACGAAGATGAGTGGCGTGAGTGACGTCGGGGGGCGGGGCTAACGAACCTGAGGGCGAGGGGCGGGAGGGAGTCAACCGAACCCTCGGGAGGGGGTGGGGCCTCTGTAATCCTGGGCCGGGCGGGGTGCAGATACCCAGGAGGGGCGTGGCTTTCTGCCTCTCCAATGGATAGGGCGGGGCTTGGGGAGGGGGCGGCACTTGATGACTAAAGGGGGTTCGGGTGAAAGCTTCTAAGTGCTGGGGCTTAGGGATCCGGCCTGGGGGAGGAGATCAGGTCTTAGGGTGGATTCTCATCGCCTGGCTCGACTAAGGCTCCTGCCTGTGTTGTTCCCACAGCCCTGGCCGAGATCCTGAGCGTGAAGGACATCAGTGGCCGCAAGCTTTTCTACGTCCATTATATTGACTGTGAGTCCTGGGCTGGGGTGAAGAAGGGAGGCAGGGTGGGGCTGGGAGACAGCCTCTGGCATTCCTTCCTGAGCCATCCCCACTGCTGCAGTCAACAAACGCCTGGATGAATGGGTGACCCACGAGCGGCTGGACCTAAAGAAGATTCAGTTCCCCAAGAAAGAGGCCAAGACCCCCACCAAGAACGGACTTCCTGGGTCTCGCCCCGGCTCTCCAGAGAGAGAGGTGGTGAGTAGGTCCCCTGCTTCACCTTTTCTCTCCTGCCTCCTACTTTTCTCATCTCTTGGCCTCAGGGGCTTTTGGATGGGTAGAAGTCTGCACCCTTCCACACTGGCTTCAGCTTGCAAAGGCTGGGGGCAAAATTGTAGCTTCCAGAGTCCAGTAGCTATTCCCATGTCCTTGAGAGGGCAGAGGGTGGGGCTTGATTACTCCACGCTGAGGGGCCCCTACACCCCTTTCCCATCCCACCACCATCCCCACCCCAGAGGAAGACCCTGGACCTATCTCTACAGCCGGCCTCCGCCCAGGCCAGCGGGAAGACCTTGCCAATCCCGGTCCAGATCACACTCCGCTTCAACCTGCCCAAGGAGCGGGAGGCCATTCCCGGTGGCGAGCCTGACCAGCCGCTCTCCTCCAGCTCCTGCCTGCAGCCCAACCACCGCTCAACGGTACCCTCAGCAATTCCAGGGACCTTGCTTTCCTCTGAGGTCCCACCTTCTCTACCTTCTGACCCACCTTTCTTGGTTTCTCTCTGCAGAAACGGAAGGTGGAGGTGGTTTCACCAGCAACCCCAGTGCCCAGCGAGACAGCTCCAGCTTCGGTTTTCCCCCAGGTGAGTCCCCCAGACCCTTTTCTTCTTCCTTTTCCCCTCTGGCAGCCCCTTTCAGACTCCTCTCACCACCCTCCGTTCTCTTCTCACCATTTTACCCGCAGAATGGATCAGCCCGTAGGGCAGTGGCAGCTCAGCCAGGACGGAAGCGAAAATCAAATTGCTTGGGCACTGACGAGGTAGGTCTGGGGAGGAGGGAAGCTGGGCAAAAAGGAGGAACATAGCAGGATGGAGAGTTTAGTGATGGGTTTAAAAAGAAGCAAGAAGGGGCACCTGGCTGGCTCAATCGGAAGAGTGTGTCACTCGATCTCAGTGTTATGAGCCCCACCTTGGGTGTAGAGATTATTATAAAAAATAATAATAAACAAACAGTGCCTGGGTGGCTCAGTCGGTTAAGTATCTGCTTTCGGCTCAGGTCATGATCCCAGTGGGATTGAGTCCTGCATCAGCCTCCTTGCTCAGTGGGGAGTCTGCTTCTCCCTCTGCCTGATCTGCCTGTAGCTCCCCTTGCTTTGCTCTCTGATGAATAAATAACATTTTTAAAAACAAACACGTAAACATAAATTAATAGCTAAACAAGAGAGGGTAGCCGTGATACTGTTGGTAGGATTAGGAGCCAGGTAGAGCTGGTTGGGGTCCGTCATTAGTGTTCTCTTTCACACTGCAATGGAGAACTTTCCTAGTTCCCTTTTATTTGGAAAGTGGGGATGTAATATGGTACCAGCCTCCCCCTCCCCCTTGGGTGGTTGTTAGGCTTGAACAAGGAAAGCTGCGGAAGGGTTATGCGAGCTGTTAGGTGTCCTGCCTGAGCTGTCTTCTGTAACCTGGTGTTTCTTCCACCGGCCCTGGGCAGGACTCCCAGGACAGCTCAGATGGAATACCGTCAGCGCCACGCATGACTGGCAGCTTGGTGTCGGACCGGAGCCACGACGACATTGTCACCCGGATGAAGAACATCGAGTGCATCGAGCTGGGCCGGCACCGCCTGAAGCCGTGGTACTTCTCCCCGTACCCGCAGGAGCTCACCACATTGCCCGTCCTCTACCTCTGCGAGTTCTGCCTCAAATACGGCCGCAGCCTCAAGTGTCTGCAGCGTCACTTGGTACGAGGAGTCCCGGGGGGCTGCTTTCCCACCACCTCCCCACGCAGCGCCTGCCTCTGATCCTCCTCTCTTCCTCAGACCAAGTGTGACCTGCGACATCCTCCGGGCAACGAGATTTACCGCAAGGGCACCATTTCTTTCTTTGAGATTGACGGCCGTAAGAACAAGGTCTGTGGCCAAGGGGCAGTGGGGAGTCATCGGCACTGGTGATCCGGGGGAAGTGAAATGCACAGCTCTTTCCTGCTCAGGAGAACGCAGAGCAGTCTGGCCAACAGATTAGTTTATCCCATTTCTGTTGAATTCCTGCTATAAGGCAGGTATTGGGAGATAGACCGACCAGTAATTAGACAAAATCTCTTGAGTTTCACAGTCCATGGAAAGAACAGGTTTGCCAACATCCACTTAGATCGCGGGGATGAGGGTCACGAAACAAAGGGTGGGTTAGGAGGACCCGGAAATGGTCCACAGTGCTTCCCAGAGGAGGTGGTCTTTGATCCTTGATCCTTGAAGGATGGGGTAGGTCAGGGGATCCCAAGCAGCAGGGATGGATGTACAGATGGTCTGAAAGGTCAAGATCGTTCCAGCTGAGAGGCAGAGAGGATGAGGCAAGGCTGTTCCAAGAGATAGAACTCGGGTGGTGAGAAGGTCAGTTGGGGGAGGGGGAGGGGTCACTGCAGGTTTGGGGCTTCAAACCTGCCTTAGTGGTTGGCTGCAGGAAGGAAGAAGGGAGCCATCTGGATGTACTCTTAAGACTGCGAGGCCATTCCTGGGGCATAGAGGGCAGTGGGGGAGAAGCAGGCATCCTGGACTGCGGGGGAGAGCTCTGGCTTGGGTCCTGAGAAGCTCGAGGGAAGGATGTGCTTTCACCCCTGTTCTGTTACTAAGACTCGGGCGCCCAGATGGCAGCGCGCAGCCGCTGGTTGAGAAGCCGAGTCTGATGGGTGGGAGGGCGCAGGTATGGAGGTGAAGCAGAGCGGCAGGATCGCTTTGCTCCTGAAGCTGTTACTTGCAGTTTCAGAACATCCTCCCTCCGCTGTAGGACAGATCAGTCTCCAGTAGGTGTGACTGTAGGCGGCAGAGTGTTGTGGTTTTTGACAAGCAGATTCCTAGACTGTCCCCAGGGTAGAGCTGTTCTCCGAAACCCTGGCACAGTCTGTCTTCCTGGACACACCACAGCAGAGAGCGGTGGAAGCTCCCACGCAGGCCTTAGGTGGAGGTGTGGGGAACGGGGTAAACCAGCCCCAGCTCCCCAGCAAGACAGCTGGGCAGACACTCTCCCGGAGCGGGTACACGGGCTCCTTGACACTGAGAAGTCGCCGTGCCTGAGTGCCAGGGACAGCCTGACCTTGAGAGAATGGGTCGGGGGCCAGGGAGGAAGGGTCGTCACCTGTCACCCTCTGGTAGAGAAACCAAACGGCCACATTTAAGACAGGGTACCCAGAGCGGTGACAAGCCTTTTCCTTTGCAGAGTTATTCCCAGAACCTGTGTCTCTTGGCCAAGTGTTTCCTCGACCACAAGACGTTGTATTATGACACAGACCCCTTCCTCTTCTATGTCATGACAGAGTATGACTGCAAGGGCTTCCACATCGTGGGCTACTTCTCCAAGGTGAGCACTCACCCGGACCCGCTCTCGGCCCTGCCTGGAGCCGTGGCCCCTCCTCACTCACCCGCCCCCATTTTCCAGGAAAAGGAATCCACGGAGGACTACAACGTGGCCTGCATCCTAACCCTGCCTCCCTACCAGCGCCGGGGCTACGGCAAGCTGCTGATCGAGTTCAGTGAGTGCCTGCGAGCTCGGCTGGGGGGGGGGGGCCCCTGCAGGGCCAGGCCTGGGACCAGGGCTGCTCACACACCTCCCCTAGGGGCTGGGTTGCTGTGATTATCAGCCCTGCCTGGCTGACCAGAAAGCAAGCCAGCACTTGCCCAGGGTTTCCTCCATGCTCAGGGTGACTGTCCTGCCTATCTGGGCTAGGTTTGCAGCCCCTCATTCTTCCTTGGCAAAAGTTTTTAAGCACCACCCAATTTTTCCCAACGCTGGCTCATCTGCTCCCGCCCAGGGCCCTGGACAGAAGGCAGAGGCGAGCCCCTGCCGCGTGTCTGTCTGATTCTGGGCCATCATACAAATTCCTGGGCGAGGAGCAGTGCCTCATTTCACTAGTCGTGGCCTGAGCCTGGCGGACGGCGGAAGTTCGAAGCGCTGTTAACTCGGCAAAAAAAGGAAGCACTGACTCTTACGGCTTCGGCGTGAAGCCCACGAGGGACTCGACTCCTTCGTGCATGAACTCCTCCGTGTCCTCCAGCTGCCTCCTTCTGCTTCCCAGCAGCTTAATCCCACTTCACTCCACTCCCCGCTCAGTGGAACCCTTGGGATAATCAAGCCCTGACCTGAGAGGCAGGAGGGGGAGCCTCCGCTGTTCGGTGAAGACGCAGAGGCTTGATCTGATCAAGGTCATGGTCCATTTGAGGAATTTTATTAACAGAATGAAGCCAGGATGGGGTCCCATCCTCAGAAGGCCCTCAGCTTGGTAGGGTGGGAAGGAACTCTTAAAATGAATCGAAGCCTTGAAGGTCAGACCTCAGTGGAAACAGAACGTGGGCAAGGTCACCAGCGCGAGGCACTCGGTCCTGCCCTGCAGGAGCGGACCGGTGCTCCAGTACTTGATGGCAGGTAGATGTGTGCCAGGGAGGGGCCGGGAGCTCCCGGCTGAGGCGAGTGTGGCCTCCAGATGGCCTGTCCGGACTCCGCATGCGCTGGCGGGCCCAGCAGAATTCAGTAGGAACCACGTGTGCCTCCTGCCCCTTCCAGACTGTTGTTCTCTAGAGCAGCAGCCTCTCTGTCTCTCTCCCAGCCAGACTGCTCCGTGGAAGTCACAGGAAATTGGGCCAGGCTGGCTGATAAAGGTTGGGAGGGGTGGGCAGAAAGGGCTGTGACCCAACATAGTTATGATTGAGGGTGAAGAAGGGCTTCTAGAGGTCATGGTGACACCCCAGGACCCTGAGGGACAATGAAGATTCTGTCAAGAGACACGAAGCTATACGAGGTTCCACAGGGCCCGAGGGGCTCACTGGGAACCGTGTGCCAGTGCTCAGCGGGGTGGAGGAGGGCAGAGCAGTCAGAGGGAGAGAACCCGTGGAGAGGGCAGTTACCTGCTGAGGAATGGCCACCTTCTGACCCAGGAAGTGCACTGGTGCCTCTCTCTTTGCTTTGGCAACACCTAGTTGGGCCTGCGTGATCTTGGAGCAGCTGATGCTCCTCGGGCCACAGCTAGGGGGGCTGATTTAACTTGCAGAGCCAAATATCCTCAGGCCTAGAGCACACATGGGGTCTGCCTTCCCTTCTCACAGACAGCCAGAGTCTGGGATGATGAAAATCAGAGGCACTTGCCTTTCCTCCCATTTTCTCTGCACTCCCCTGGGATTATAGCTGTCCCAGCAGTACCTACCTCTGCGGCACAGAGATGAAGAATGGTTATTAGTTCTCTACAGGGAAACAGACGAAGCAGACAAGCCCCACGCGGCAGGACTGAGATGGGAACCAGGCAGTTTACCTCTCTAACTCGTGTTCTGGAACGCCAGTTGCAGGAAGGTGTGATTGCTGACCTCCCCCTTCCTGATCCCTTGCTCTAGGCTACGAACTCTCTAAAGTGGAAGGGAAAACGGGGACTCCTGAGAAGCCCCTCTCAGACCTTGGCCTCCTGTCCTACCGGAGCTACTGGTCCCAAACCATTCTGGAGATCCTGATGGGGCTGAAGTCAGAGAGTGGGGAGAGGCCACAGATCACCATCAAGTGAGCCTGGCCCTCCCTCCTCCCCTGGGGGTGCATGGCATGGCCCATCCTCACTCCTGGGGTTCCTGGGGGCTTGGGGCAGAGACGAAGGCCTCCAAAGGACCCGATCTTTGCCCTCCCACAGCGAGATCAGTGAAATCACCAGCATCAAGAAGGAGGATGTCATTTCCACTCTACAATACCTCAACCTCATCAACTACTATAAGGTAGGGAGGCAGGCAAGGGGAGACAGGTGCGTGTAGGGCTGCAGAGTGCGGGCCCCACATGGGCTGACCCCCTCTGGCCCCCGTCTCCCATCCAGGGCCAGTATATCCTCACACTGTCAGAGGACATCGTGGATGGACACGAAAGAGCTATGCTCAAGAGGCTCCTTCGGATCGACTCCAAGTGTCTGCACTTCACTCCCAAGGACTGGAGCAAGAGGGGAAAGTGGTGACCGGACACTGGCCACAGCAGTGGCGACAAAGGAGAACTGGGGCTGACGGCACATCCCACCCCTACCGGGGCCCCCCCCCCCGAGAGGCACACCAGGGGAGGTGGGGCTGAGGTCAGCGCCCTAAGGAGAGGACAGGCCTGGTAGGGGCTGCTGGTGCCTAGCACCAGGGTCAGCTCAGGGCTCAGATCAGCTCCAAGGTCAGCCGGCTGCAGGTCTGGGCCTGCTGTGAACCAGAGACTGGACAGAGCCAGGCAGCTGTGTACAGTGGGATGGGGGGTGGGGTGGGGGAGTGGGTGCACTCTGTACAGGGGGCCAGTGGCTGTAAACATTTCTTTTGTAAAGTAGGAGTTGGGGGGGAGGGGTACTGGCTGCAAAATTCTGGCCTTTTACTGCCCCTTGGCAATAAACTGTTTCTATGGGCCAGAGCCATAACAGTTTCTTGCGGGAGAAGGGGCAGTGTGGTTCGGGGACTCCCAAGGTGCCCACAGACTCACAGGTGCTGTGAAGAGCTTGTTTATTGGCCGCGATGGAATCAGCGGTTCCAAAACGAAGAGCTGGTTTATTGGGGTGGAGGGACTGGTGACTTGCCATGTCAAGTTCAAGTTCTCAGTCCTCGGGCACCTGTGCGTGAATCTGCAACAGGAGTCACCCCTGCTGTTGGATCTTTGACATACCGTGACTGGGTGGCCCACATACTCTAGGGGGGACCAAGCTACTCAGAATGATAACCCCCTTCTAGACAGGTCAGGGGTGGGGAAACCACACTGGCCCCGACCAGTCTAATCCTCCAGACCCAGGCTCCATCTGCCCCATTGTGCTCCCAGGCCCCGAAGCTCCAAATCCACTCGGGCAATATTCTGAACAACCCAGGGAATAACCTAGAAGTCACAGGGTAACGAATGAGGCTGTTAGCGTGGGAGCCCGTCCACCCACTCACCGCTGCAGCGAGGCTGGGCCAGGTTAGAGCCCCGCGCACTTTGGCATCCGGACCAGGGATGGTCTCCAGGCCCCACAGTGTGAAGCGGCTGAAACTGGCAGTAGCTCCGATAAACTGGTCCTGAGGAAGGGGCTCAGCTCAACATCGGGGCCGCCAATGCCGCCCCAACCCCCCCCTCCGCCCCTGTCGCCCTGTGCTCACAAAGTCCCGCTCCAGCGCCTCGGGGGGCTCCGCCAGCTCCAGCTCCTCTCGCTCATCCTCATTCGACGAACCTTCCGAGAAATCCTTCCCCACCGGCACCTCTCCCTTTTCTTCCATCACCGTCACGTATCCCACGAGGCCGGGCGGGACCACCACCTCCTCGCCCCGTAGTCTGCGGCCCCGAAACGACACTTCGAGTCCTGCAGGAAGCAGGCGCAGGGGCTCGGTGAGGGCCTGATTCAGGCCTTGCGGGGCAAGCCCCTTGGGGCCCTCCCGCCACCTCAGGTGGACCACGATCCCCAGGAGTCCTCGCGCCGCTCCTCGCCGAAGAGAGCGCGGCGTGGGCGCGGGGGCTGCCGGGAGCCGTAGTCCCGCGCTGAACACTCACCATCCGGACTCTGGCGGATGGCTGGGGTGAAGAAGCGCTCCACCGGGGCTGGCCCGTTAACCTGAATCTCGCAGGGCAGAAGATGCAGTGTGGCGCGGGCGGCGTCGCGCAGGGTGCCAGGACGCAAGTGGACGCGGCACTTCTCGACTGCCTCCTCGTCGCTGCTTTCCATCCTCCGCCGCGATTCCGCCGCTCGCTGAGGCCAAACCTGGCGCGTAAAGCGCGCGGAGCCTGTCGGGAGGCCGGGGATGATCAGCGCAGAGGCTCCTGGGAGGCGTAGTCCTTCCTTGAGACTCCTCGGTGCCTCTGCGAGCCCCGCCTCTCCGTGTTCAAATCCTGGTCTTTTTTCCTCGAAAATATTTTTCGGTGGTACATTCTCATTGTAAGAAATTAAAACTATTCCGAAAATTACTCTTTTTATGTTATTAGTAGGGAGAGTTGCTTGTTTGTTTTACTGGGACATCAACCCTTCCTCAAATGCGTGGAAGATCCTGTATCCTAGTTCGTGGTTTGTTTTCCAAACGGTGACTTTTATTTTTTTTGTAGTAGATTTATCAACCTTTTCTTCTCACGCCTTTTTTGTTTTCACAGTACTATTTCGTTTTTTGTTTCAGGCCCTCTCTAATATTTATTTGTCCAGATAGCCAAGTTAGGTATGTTTTGCCAAGTTCTTTCATAAAACAAACACATGCAAAACTGGCAATTAAGATGAGAATTGCACTTGATTTATAGACTTGAGAGAGTGAAGCGCACCTCTAGACGTCCAGGTGTTGTGCGTGGTGGTGTGTGAAACAGGAACAATTTCACAGTATATCAACATCAGACGACGGATCAAGACAAAAACAAGACCATGTGAACACCAGCAAAGACAGGAACATTGTCCAGACCGCAGAAATGATGAAACATCCTTCCATCTTAGGTAATATACGTGACCTTTACCAATTACAGCTTTAGCTTTTGTCTAGGTGGGATTTGTTAACATATCCCATCCGAGAAACACTCCCACTTCCTGACAGTATCTAATCCAGAGGAAAACTCTGGCTTTCTTAAACCTTCCCCTAAATCACCTAGCACAAGCCCAAATCCTACAAATCCCTCCTAAACACCCTCTTACTCATGTGCCCAACAGTGCAAGAGTAAAAAACCCATTTGTTCAACTATAGATGTGTTCTTGGTAGTCTTTGGCTGGAGGGTATTAAAAGATTAGAGTCTTGCTTTAGTTTTCTATCAAGCATAAGATACATAATACCACTTATTCACGTCTCCTTTTATGTCTGTGCAATTGTGAAGTTTTCTTTATATATAATAGTTATTAAATATTTTAAAGTTTATTCTAGATAGCTTTTATTAGATTTTTTCCATTTTATTTTATTATTTTTTTAAGAGATGGAGGGATAGGGAAGGACAGAGGGAGAAGGGGAGAGAATTTTTAAAAAAGATTTTATTTATTTATGAGAGACAGAGAACAGGGGGAGGAGCAGAGGGAGCGGGACAAGCAGACACCCCGCTGAGCGCAGAAACGGATGCCCGGCTCCATTTCAAAACCCTTAGATCATGACCTGAGCCGAAAATCAAGTCAGTTGCTTAACCAACTGAGCCACCCAGATGCCCCATTTCCATTTTGTTTTAACTATTATTTATCTAAAGCAGAGGTTGGCAAATTTCACATATGATCTCTGTCACAATTACTCAACGTAGCCATTGTAGTATAAAAACAGCTGTAAACAATATGCAAATTAGTAAGCATGGCTGTCTTCCAGAAAAACATTGTTTGCAAAAACAAGGCATGAGCTGGATTTGGTTGGCACGCATAGCTTTTGGGAAATCTGTTGATTCTCACACGTTAGTTCTTAAACCGGATAGATGCTGAATTCTTCTGTTATTTCTAAGAGTTTTCATTTTGTTGTCTTGGGTCTTCCAGAATTAGTCCTTCCACTTCCAAACAAGGATAACTTTGCCTCCTCATTACATTATGTACTTTGTAGCATTTTCTAGCACTTTCAGAACGATTTCACATTCCCTAGTATCAGTGGACATCCTTTTCTTTCTCCTGAAATTGTCCTGGGAATGCTTTGCTATTTCACCAATAATCATGCAGCTGACTTTCAATTTGTTATACACATCTGGTTAAAGCTATACTACTAACCGATTTTTTAACTCAGGAGTCGATGTTGGATTTTATTTTTATATTTTTGATTCTGCAACTTTTCCACAGTCTAGATTCTACTGATTGTGTTCCTTGGGCCATGGGCATCTGCCCTGTAGTTCCTGCAAATTAACAGTGAGATCTAGAACTGCCATCAGATTCTCGGGGTGGTGGTGGGGGGGAGGCAAGATTTACTTCAAGGAGGTGGCTTCTTTTTCTGTCTCCTCGTGTCTCATTTTTGTGAGGTTAGCAGTCATAGATGATCACTGCCTAGATCCTTTCATTCATTAGGGGTTACAAAAAGCCAATATTTGAAGTCCACCATTCTTCTTCTAATTTTTTTTTTAAGATTTTTTAAAAATTTATTTATGTATGTATTTGACAGAGAAACACAGAGAGAGAGAGAGAGAGAGAGAGAAAGTAGGCAGAGAGGCAGGCAGAGGGAGGGGAAGAAGTAGACTCCCCGCTGAGAAGGGAGCCTGATGCGGTGCTCCATCCCAGGACCCTGAGACCATGACTTGAGCTGAAGGCAGTGGCTCAATCGACTGAGCCTCCCAGGTGCCCCCAAGATTTTTTATTTATTCGCTTGAGAGAGAGAGAGAGAGAGCAAGCAGGGGAAGAGGCAGAGGGAGAGGGAGAAGCAGACTCCCCGCTGAGCTGGGATCTTTACATGGGGCTTGATCCCAGCACCTGGAGATCATGACCTGAGCCAAAGGCAGACGCCCAACCATCTGAGCCACCCAGGTGCCCCCTAAATCGGCCATTCTTCTTTCACTGTTTATAATATTTCTATAAAGACAACAGCCCCTCACCAAATATCTGGTTGCCTCTTGGTACAGTGAGTATAAGTAAAGCAAAATAATTGTTTGATACTTTCCCTTTTAATTCCATTTTTAGTTTTTTCTAAACTTTTCTAAATTTTAAAATTTTTCTAAAAATTTTTCTAAATTTTTAAAAATTGTTTCCCTGACATGCTCCAGCTATGACCTTTTAAAAAATTATCATTATTAAATAGATTTTTAACATTTTGATATAACTTGACTAACTGTGTTTATTATTCTTTTTAAAAAAGTTTTATTTACTCAGGAATAGACCCTCCACTCTATGGCCAACTAATCTTCGGCAAAGCAGGAAAGAATGTCCAATGGAAAAAAGACAGTCTCTTTGACAAACGGTGTTGGGAAAATGGAACAGCCACATGCAGAAAAATGAAACTGGACCATTTCCTTACACCACACATGAAAATAGACTCAAAATGGATGAAGGAGCTCAATGTGAGGAAGGAATCCACCAAAATCCTTGAAGAGAACACAGGCAGCAACTTCTTCCTGGGAACATGGCCAAAGGCAAGGGGAGCAAGGGCAAAAATGAACTATTGGTACTTCATCAAGATCAAAAGCTTTTGCACAGCAAAGGAAACAGTTAACAAAATCAAAAGACAACTGACAAAATGGGAGAAGATATTTGCAAATGACATATCAGATAAAGGGCTAGTGTCCAAAATCTATAAAGAACTTAGCAAACTCAACACCCAAAGAACAAATAATCCAATCAAGAAATGGGCAGAACACTACTGGGTATTTACCCTAAAGATACAAACGTAGTGATCCGAAGGGGCATGTGCACCCGAATGTTTATAGCGGTGATGGCCACAATAGCCAACCTATGGAAAGAACCTAGATGTCCATCAACAGATGAATGGATAAAGAAGATGTGGTACATATGTACAATGGAATACTATGCAGCCATCAAAAGAAATGAAATCTTGCCATTTGCGGCGATGTGGATGGAACCAGAGGGTATCATGCTGAGCGAAATAAGTCAATCAGAGAAAGACAATTATCATATGATCTCCCTGATACGAGGAAGTTGAGAGGCAATGTGGGGGGCTTGGGTGGTAGGAAAAGAATAAATGAAACAAGATGGGATCGGGAGGGAGACAAACCATAAGAGACTCTTAATCTCACAAAACTAACTAAGGGTTGTGGGGGGGGGCAGGTGGGGGTAGGGAGACGGGGTGGGGTTATGGACTTTGGGGAAGGTATGTGCTATGGTGAGTGCTGTGAAGTTGTAAACCTGGCGATTCACAGACCTGTACTCCTGGGGCTAATAATACATTATATGTTAATTAAAAAAAATTTTTTTAAGATTATTTATTTATTTGACAGAGAGAGATCACGAGTAGTCAGAGAGGCAGGCAGAGAGAGAGAGAGAGGGAAGCAGGCTCCCCGCTGAGCAGAGAGCCCGATGCGGGACTCCATCCCAGGACCCTGAGATCATGACCTGAGCCAAAGGCAGCGGCTTAACCCACTGAGCCACCCAGGTATCCCTGCTTGTACATTTGTATCCTTTTTTTCTCCACTGAAAAATGCCAGTTCTCATCCACTTGTTTCTCCCACTATATACGCAACAGTCTCGGAAGAAAAATAACAACACCACAACTAACAATAACATTAACAAACACAGTTTAAACATTTATTTTTGTAGTTTCCTTTGTCCTTAAATTCTACCAGGGGTGCCCGGGTGGCTCAGTGGGTTAAAGCCTCTGCTTTCAGCTCAGGTCATGGTCTGTCCTGGGATCGTGTCCCGCATTGGGCTCTCTGCTTCCCTCTCTCTCTCTGCCTGCCTCTCTGCCTACTTGTGATATCTCTCTGTCAAATAAATAAATAAAATCTTTTAAAAAAGATATATTCCACCAGAGATATATATAATTCAGTTACTGTTTTTAAAAATCACTGAAATATTGGAAACATTGTGTATTATTTTAAATCAGTAGCCTAAATTTATATACATTGAATTCAATTTCCGATATTTTTTTGAGGGTTTTTACCGTGTGTTCATGAGCCATACTGATCTGTAGCTTTCTTTTCTTGGAGTGTCTTTATCTGGTTTTTGTGCTAGGGTGACGCTGACCTCATAGAATGAATTCGAAAGTGTGACCTCAGCTTCTATTTTTCTAGAAGAGATACGGCGAATTTTTCTTGTTCTTTCTTTTCTTTCTTAAGATTTTATTTATTTATTTGACAGACAGAGATCACAAATAAGCAGAGAGGCAGGCAGAGAGACAGAGAGAGAGAGAGGAGGAAGCAGGCTCCCTGCTGAGCAGAGAGCCTGATGCAGGGCTCAATCCCAGGACCCTGAGATCATGACCTGAGCCGAAGGCAGTGGCTTGACCCACTGAGCCACCCAGGCGCCCAAATTTTTATTGTTCTTTTTTTTTTTTTTTTTAAGCATTTTACCTATTTATTTGACAGAGGGAGAAAGATCACAAGTAGGCAGAGAGAGAGAGAGAGGGAAGCAGGCTCCCTGCCGAGCAGAGAGCCCGATGCGGGGCTCGATCCCAGAACTCTGGGACCATGACCTGAGCCAAAGGCAGAGGCTTAACCCACTGAGCCACCCAGGCGCCCCTTATTGTTCTTTCTTAAACGGGGTTTCACCACTAGAATTCACCAGGGAAACAAACGGCCCAGTGCTTTCCTTTCAGGTCTCCCGCTTACTATGTATTTGACCTCATGGTAGTTCTCTATGACTGGGGAATAGTTCTTTATGACTGGGGAATAAGAAGTTCAAGCTGGGGGGTGCCCGGGTGGCTCAGTGGGTTAAGCCTCTGCCTTTGGCTCGGATCATGGTCTCAGGCTCCTGGGATCGAGCCCTGCATCAGGCTCTCTGCTCAGCAGGGAGCCTGCTTCCCCCTCTCTCTCTCTCTGCCTGCCTCTCTGCCTCCTTGTGATCTCTCTGTCTGTCAAATAAATAAATAAAATCTAAAAAAAAAAAAAAAAGAAGTTCAAGCTGGGCTTACAGATGGTGGGCATCGTAAGCTGGGACCGACTGGGCATAGACTGCTCTATCATTTTACAGCCCATTGGTAGGGATCCAGAAGGAGAAGTGGACATCTAGTTATCCATTTGGCCTAGAAAGTGGACAACCAGCATTGTGGCTGTACGTCAAGATTTCTCCGTCTTGGCCCTACTGACATTTGGGGCTGGGTAATTCTTGTTGTGGGGGCTGTTTTGTGCATTGTAGGATGTTCTGTGGCTTCCCTGGCCTCTCTGCACTCAATGCCCTATAAACGTCCCTTCCCCAAGTCCCCTACAGTCGTGACAACCAAAAATATCTCCATCTATGGCTAGCGGTCTCTTTGAAAATGAGACACCCCCGCACCCCCAGTTGAAAACCACTGCTCTATGGTGATTAGTGGTGGAAGCGAAAGGTTAGGTAGATGTTCTGGGACATGGGAAGAAGGTAATTAGAAAATTGGCGGCTCAAGCTTTGCGCAGTGGCAGTATCGTAGCCAATGAGGTTTATCCGAGGCGCGATTATTGCTAATTGAAAATTGGCGGCTCAGATCACTATGTTGTTTGAACACCTGAAATTAATTGTTTATGTCAGTAATGCCTCAATAGTTTTTTTTAAGAGACCTTGGGGCGCCTGGGTGGCTCAGTCATTGAGCGTCTGACTCCAGCTCGGGTCGTGATCCCGGGGTCCTGGGATGGAGCCCTGCTTCTCCATCTCCCATTCCCCCTGCTTGTACTCCCTCTCTCGCTGTGTCTTTCTCTGTGAAATAAATACATAAAAATCTTCTAAAATTTTCAAAAAATAAAAAATAAAAAAGAGACTTAGTGGGGCACCTGGGCGGTATAGTCAGTCCGGGCCCCGAATCTTGGTGTCGGCTCAGGTCTGATCTCAGGGTCTCAAGGTTGAGACCCACTTTGGGCTCTGCACATGGTGCGGAGTTGGCTTGCGTTTCTCTCTCCCTCACCCTCTGCCCCTTCCTGCTGCTGTGCTCTCTCTCTCTCTGAAATAAACAAACAGATGTTAAAAAAAATGGGGACTTAGTGGCATAGAGGTCTAACAAGGAGGTTTGTACATAGACTTCTTGGAATGGGTTCAGGGCGTAATGTTGTAGCTCCTGGATAAGGGTGTGGAAGGTGCCACACTAATTTCTCAGTCATACCTATTCTTGCCTGATAGGCTCATGAGACAGTCGTTCTGGGGCAGGGATGGGGACTGCACGGTGAGCTCAGCAACATGAACTTCTCTCCAGCGAAGCTGATCTGATCACCGCCACGAACAAAGACCTCGCAGTCTAAAAGGAGAGACCCGCACGCCTCATACAGTAGAGTCAGTTCCAAGAGATCAGCCAAACACTCAGTTTCAGTTTGATGACACTGGGTGGCCTCTGGGATGGAGGTGGCCGAAATTCCTCTCCAGAGATTGCTTAGTCTGGGGACGGCTTTGTTTTCCCCAACCATAGTGCCTGGGCCAGGATTTTCACTGGCCGTATCCCCCACAACATTGCTTCCAGCACAGAACCTCTCTTGGGTGCGAAAGAAGTGAGACAAGGGGACCAGGACCTTGGATGTCAAAGGTCTTACCACAAGCCTTCTCGGAATAAGTTTTTATAAAACACTGGGGGCTTACTCAAAGCAGTTACTCCGTCTACCGGCGGGCAATATCTTGCCAGCTTCGGGCAGCTGTCCTATGGGATATGGCATGTCCTTAGCCTCATGGTACCTATGAATTCTCATCCATAGCAGTGACCGAGTGGTGACATGGAGAGGTCAAGGTCATTGAGAGAAAAGTTCAATGTTACTTACAGTTCGCCCTGGAAAGAGGCACAGCACGACACACAGAGCCATGTGGGGAAGGACCAGAGCTGACCAGGAGTTAGAGAGGAGTGAAGGGAAGGCATAGGCCACTGCCTTTTTCCGGGGCTCTGTGGGAAAGTCAAGGCAGGGCAGGGGAAACAGTTTAGGATTTGCTCGTTTGAATAATTCCGGTAGGTTTGGGGGCATAGGGACTGTTCCTAGGTGTCTTGTACCAGGGTTGATTTAGGGCAAGGGAATATTGGTTGGTATTTGAGCAGTAAGTAGATGAGGTGGGTGGGAGTGCGGGCTCTGGGTCCCAAGGGCGAGGTAAACAACTCAGCCCTTAATTTGGGGTTGTAACTAATGGACGCCAAATAGACAAATGCGGGATCTAAGAAAACAGAACAGTGCTTTGAATCAAGGACTGTATGTCGTGTTTTTTTCACTTTTGATCAGAATATAAGGGTCTGGGAACCCAGGGATAAAAGTTGGAGTGGCTTCTCTTAAATACAATGATTCTCTCACATTTTTTTCAACTTTTATTTGAATTAGTCTTAGACTTACAGAGAAGTTGAGTTCCCAAATACCCTTCGCTTGGCTTCTCCTAATGGTGACGTTTTCTAGAGCCAGAGTGTAATGACCAAAACAAGGAAATTCGCGCTGATACAATACTACGAACTAATCCACAGACAATATGCAAATTTTGGCAGCTTTCCCACCAATGCCCATTCTCCGGTCCAGGATCTGACCTAACATCCCACATTACATCTAATTATCATGCTTTCTAGTCTACTCCCCTATGTGGCAGTTTCTCAGTCATTTTTTTCTTTTATGATCATGACATTTATGAGGAGCACTGGCCAGTTACTCTGTAGAATATCTCTCAGTTTGGATTTGCCTGATGTTTTCTCCCAACTGGATTGAAGATATTTATTTTTGGCAAGAATACCATAGAAGTGCTATTGTGCCTTTCCCCATCAACATATCTCTGTGCTTTAAAAAAAAAAAAAGATTTTGGGCGCCTGGGTGGCTCAGTGGGTTAAAGCCTCTGCCTTTGGCTCAGGTCATGATCCCAGGGTCCTGGGATCGAGCCCCGCATCGGGCTCTCTGCTCAGCAGGGAGTCTCCTCCCCGCCCCCCACCGCCTTTCTCTCTGCCTACTTGTGATCTCTGTCAAATAAATAAATAAAATCTTTTGAAATAATCTCTATACCCAGCATGGGGCTTGAACCCACAACCCCAAGACCAAGAGTTGCATGCTTCCCCGACTGAGCCAGCCAGACGCCCCATCACCGCACTTATTACTGGTATGTTAACTCCTATCACTTGGTGAAGGTGATGTCTGTCAGAGTTCTCCCCTTTAGAGTCACTATATTTTATATTATATTTCATAAGTGTCTTACAGGGAGATATTTTGAGACTCTGCAAATAATCGGTCCCTTATCACATTCCCTCCACTATTTAAGAATTCACTGATAATCGCCTGAACTGATTACTGCTACAGTGTTTGCCCAGTGGTGATTCTATTTCTGACATTCCTTTGACATTGGTTAATTGGAATTCTACAGCAGTCTCTACTCCCTCGTTTACTCATTCAATTACTTACTTATAGCAACATGGGCTCATGGATATTTACTCATTCTATAGGTTTTAACCCATCATTATCATTATTTTCTTACTTAACTTATTCCAGGCTTGGCCGCTGAGAGCTCCTCCAAATTCTCTGCCTTCATACGTTGAACAAGTCGCCATTATTAGAATATTTCATATTGATATATAGTTCACATATCACACAATTCACCCCTTTAAAGTGTAAAATCTAATCATTTTAGTATAATCAGAAGATTGTGAAACCAGTACAATGATCAAATTCCAGAATATTTTCATCATGCCAAAGGGAAATTCTATTTCCATTTGTAGACACTTTTTTTTTTTTAGCGGCTAAATTTGTGGTAATTTATTTTTATTTGTTTTTGAGAGAGAGAGTGTGTGAGAGTGGGGAGGAAGAGTAGAGGGAGAGGGAGTCAGAATTTTTTTTTTTAAGATTTTATTTATTTATTTGACAGAGAGAGAGAGAAGGGAGGAGGGGCAGAGGGAGAGGGAGAAGCAGGCTTCCTGCTGAGCAGGGAACCCGATGCGGGGCTTGATCCCAGGACCCCAGGATCATGATCTGAGCTGAAGTCAGCCACTTAGCCCACTGAGTCACTCAGGCGCCCCCCAACTTTGTATGTTTTTTGATTGGGTTGTTTGTCTCTTTGTTGCTGAATTGTATTTGTTTTTGATATATGTTGATGCTATAACCTTATCAGATACATGATTTGTAAATATTTTCTCCCATTCGGTGGATTGTCTTTTCACTTACCTGATCGTGTCCCTTGATGCATAAATTTTGGAATTTTCAATGTAGTTCATTTTACCTATGTTGCTGTTTATGCTTTTAGTATCATACCTAAGAAGCATTGCCAAGAACATACCATTGCCAAGGCTAAAGTCTTGAAGATTTACCCCATCTTTTCTTCTGTTTAGCTCTTACATTTAGCTCTTAGTTAATTTTTGCCTTAGAAATTGCATATGAATTTTTAGGATCAGCTTTTCCATTAATGCAAAAAAAAAAAAAAAGCCATTCAGACCGTGATGTGAGGATTGGATTGAACACACAGACAATTTGGGGGGAGTATTACCACCTTAACAATATTCAGCCTTTCAGTCCATAAACATGGATGCCTTCCCATTATTTATATCTTCTTTAATTTCTTTTGGAAATGTTTGTAAGTTGTCGGTGTACGACTCCCGCATTTCCTCGATCAGACTTATTCTGGAGTATTTTATTCTTTCTGATGTTATTATAAGTGGGATTTTTTTTCTCAATTTCCTTTTTAGATTGTTCATTGCTAGTGTATAGAGTTCAGTAGACATCCTTGAGATCTACCATATTGATTATTATATTGTTTATGTCTTCGATCTCATTCCTTCTTTTTGGTCCTCTTCTTCATCTGTCTTTAATTGAGTGTGATGTATTAAAATCTCCTGTAATTAGTGTATTTCTATTTATATTTATTTGCCCCCTCTGTAGTTTTTACATCTTAAAAGTGTTTACTGGAGTGTCTGGCTGTCACAGTCAGATGCGTGTGTGACTCTTCATCTTGGGGTCATGAGTTTGAGCCCCACGTTGGGTGTAAAGATGACTAAAAAACACCCTAACTTGCTATGCTATTTGGTGCATAAATATTGACAAATGTTACAGCTTCATTGTAAATTATGGCTTATAATATTTAAAAGTGCCCTTTGTGCCATGTCTAATCTATTTGAAATTTTTTAAATTAATTTATTTATTTTTATTTGCTTATTTACAGCATAACAGTGTTCATTGTTTTGGCATCACACCCAGTGCTCCATGCAGTACGTGCCCTCCCTATTACCCACCACCTGGTTCCTCAACCTCCCACCCCACCCCACCCCACCCCAATCTATTTGAATTTAATTCTATTTTGTTTTATTCTGATTTTCTATTTTAAAAATCAGAGCGTTACCTCTGATTTTTTATTGTTTCCATCTGCCTGGTGTACCTTTGTCCATCCCCTTATCTTTAGTTTCTCTGAATCATGTTGCTGTAGGTGCTTCTCTTGTAGATAACATAGTTGGGTCTTGCTAGTTGGGCCCCATTAAAAACTTTAAAAAGGGATGCCTGAGTGGCTCAGTCAGTTAAGCATCTGCCTTCAGCTCGGGTCATGATCCAGGGTCCTGGAATCGAGCCCCACATTGGACTCCTTGCTCTGCAGGGAGCATGCTTCTCCCTCTGCCTGTCACTCTCCCTGCTTGTGCTCTTTCTCTCTCTCTCTGACAAATAAATAAATAGAATCTTTAAAAAAAATTTAAGAAATAGGTGAGTTAAGCTTTATGTTTACATTTATCAATAAAATTGTTTGGTGTTAACTCTCTGTTATATATAATGTTTTATAATTATGTTTGTTGTATTTAATATTTCATTTTTTTCCTCCAAGATTTTATTTACATTCAAATTGTTAATGTATAGGGTAATATTAGTTCCAGGAGTAGAATCTAGTGATTCATCACTTATGTATACTACCCAGCGTTGGGGCGACTGGGTGACTCAGTCGTTGAGTGTCTGCTTTTGGCTCAGGTCATGATCCTGGGGTCCTCGGATCGAGCCCCACATAGGGCTTTCTGCTCGGCAGGGAGTCTGCTTCTCCCTCTCCCACTCCCCCTGCCTGTGTTCCCTCTCTCGCTGTTTCTCTCTCTGTCAAATAAATAAATAAAATCTTAAAGAAAAACAAACACCTGGTGTTCATCATAGCAAGTGCCCTCCTTAATGCCCACCATCCCCCCATCCACATCCCCTCCAGCAACCTTCAGTTTGTTCTCTATAGTTAAGAGTCTTTCGTGGGTTGCCTCACTCTCTGTTTTCATTTCATTTCATTTTTCCTTCCCTTCCCCTATGTTTGTCTGTTTTTCTTAAATTCCACATATAGTTGAAATCATATGATAATTGTCTTTCTCTGACTGACTTATTTCACTTAGCATAATACCCTCTAGTTCCATCCATATCATGGATTTTTTTTCCTGTATAAAAATCTTTATTTTAGGGACACCTGGGTGGCTCAGTGGGTTAAGCCTCTGCCTCTGGTTCAGGTCATGACCTCGGGGTCCTGGGATCGAGCCCCGCATCGGGCTCTCTGCTGGGTGGGGAGCCTGCTTCCCCCTTTCTGTCTGCCTGCCTCTCTGCCTACTTGTTATCTCTCTCTCTCTCTGGGTCAAGTAAATAAATAAAATATATTTTT